>NC_141138.1:8762500-10060833 GCF_053477565.2 Lygodium microphyllum | reverse complement strand
ACATAAGTACCTTCAAGATAAAAATAGGATAAAACAAGGAATTTACAAGACACTATAGGACATATATAGGTCTTTATAGGTGCCAACTTCATTACTGAAGTATAGGTGCATGTACTACATGGGGCCCACAAGTCCTATTCAGCCTCCTACAGGGTTTTGTAGCCATTTGGGACCACCATTTTACTCTTGTAGGTGGAAACAGGGTATTTATAGGTTGAAACAGGGTGCAGGCCTAGACAATTCACACTCAGAGATTGAATTGTAAATTTTTCTATCCTAAACTAATTATGACATGCTATATCTCATCTTAAAGAGGGAATATTTTTCTTTTATTTGAATTACAAACTTTTTGAATTGGAGTTTGTTAGCTCAAGTTATAGTACTACAGGACTGCACTACTATGGCAGGGCATAAAGGCAAGAATAAGGCCAAGGATGAGTATGCACAACAAATCAAAGATTCTATTGAGATATTGGCAATCAAACTTAGCTTAGCCTCTTTATATGGAGCAATGTGGGCTCAAGATGCAGAATCCCATATGCACAGTGGTGGAAAGTGTAGCCTAGTCTATTCCTATAAAGCATTGTACTTGCTCTCTTTTTGAACGCAATGTCATAGTACTTTTGTACTTCCAAAAAAGTATTTATGTCATTGTTAGTCCACTATACAAGATTATTTTTATGATTCCAAGATTCCATCTTGGAACCTAATTCACTTGTGTGACATTTGGTCTTGATGTCTATTATCTCATGAGCTCACTCTTCCTGTTTCAACCTCCATAGCCATGCTCTAGGTTTGACATTTTCTACATGGTATCACAGCCTAGTTGTCCATGGCTCAGCTCTCAAATCACTCCTCTCAATCTTTGGTTAGCTAGCTTGACATAAACCCTTCATCTTCCACCTCCATCTTCACTCTATCTCTCTTGGATGCCATAGACAACATCTACCTACCTCTACTAGAGTAGCCATATCTCTTCAACCAAACCATATGTCTTCAAGCTTTCTTTTCAAGAATTATTCCTTAGGTAAAGGCACATCTTTCCAACCCAAAATTGCCTGACATTGTGCAACATACAACCCAAGATTGTTGAAAAACACAGATCTAATGCAAATTTTGCTATTGTAAATTGGACATGTTCTCTCTCCCTACTGTGAGCATTATTCCAAAAGGTATCAGCCATTTTTTGGTCATATGGGAGATTTACTTCAACTAAGAGGGCTTGAGAAAATTCCACTCTATCAAAGGGATATTAGAAGATAAGTCAAAGGTGATACTACAAGAAGCCATAGTCAGCAGCCTATTGTTGTTCAACTAATGGCGCCATCATCACACCTCACAACATCAAGGGCTACCATGAGGATTTTTAAGTTTATCATACAAGCTACCTCCTGAAAAAAATTCAACTCAAATGGTCTAGTGGATGAGCTGCTACAACCAAAATATCAAGCTGCTATTCTGAAACCGTAACTGGCAGTCATAGCCACTTACGTTCAAACTCATTTTTTCCTTCATCTTCTCTTTCTTGCCACTTAAACCAAACCTTTGCCACTCTAATCCCCTAAGAATTGAATTTTCTAGCAAGATTTCAATATCCAACAAGAAATCCTTGGAAAGATTTTGAAGATTTGAAGCTTTCATTGAAGTACAAACATCAAGCATAGTGAAATTTTATGCTACCATTGGTTGTGTTTTTCAACACACTGCAAGTCAACTTGGTTATTGATTAACCTCAATCAAGTCAATCCATTTTGAAGCTATTTCTAGTAAGCATTTCCCATCAAATTAGCAAGGAGGAGAGAAATCCAAGCATCAAAGCATCAAACTCAAGTGCCTGAAAGCATAATATCTATTGATACTTATCAAGTGTTATTTGACACTACATTCCTTGTGTCTCTTGACACAATTAAATATTTTGCTACTCAAATCTGAGTGTTGTGGCGTTGATTTGTTGCTCCATCATGGGCAAAGACTCTCCAACTCTTCTGTTCAAAGGGGTTGGGTTTCACACTTGGCAAACCCGCATCAAGCTCATTCCGATGAAGAAGGGTCTTTGGGCCATTACCAATGGCAAGGAGAAGAAGCCTTGGGATGTGGATCTTGCAGTTAATTGTCAAAATAATGATGACAAATCACATGACATCATTAAGCTGGAATTGGATGACAGCTACATCCACCATGTGGATACCTGTGAAACCTCTAATGATACATGGAAGAGATTAGATACTTTGTTTGATGCACAATCAAAGTCATCTAAGTATGGATTATTGATTGAATTTTTCAAGCTAGATATGAAATCAAACACATCTCTTGCAACTCACTTAAATTACATGGAAAGTCTTTTAACTCAGCTTGCAAGAATTGATCTTCAAGATGGATGAAAATATTTGTATTGGTGTGTTGTTAAAATCCTGCCTCCTGACTATAATAATGTGTCAACTACATTGATCAACATGCCTAGTCCTAAATTGGTTGACATTAAGGCCTCCTTGCTAGAAGAAGAAAAGAATGTAAAATCCAAAGAAGAGCTAAGCACCTCCAAAGATGAAAAAATGTTATATGTAGCTACTATGTACAAGGGCAAGAAAGATCAAGCAGTATGTGATATCTACAAAAGGATCGGGCACATGGAGAAATTCTGTCATGCTAGGAAGAGGTCTTAAAAGGCCTATCTAGTTGTTGTTAAAGAAGAAGAAGACCATGGAGCAAAAGAAAAAGAAAACCACCAAGAGAAGGACAAACCTCATCAGTCCTTCTATTCTGATAGACTTTTTTAGCCTTGTATTGCTTGGCCCTAATGCTTCTAACATAAGCTTGTAAACTCCTCATATGTGACCTTGTACTACAGCTTTTGTACACTTTGTGAGGCCCTTGTTACAGCCTCTAGATGTACACCATGTCTTTGGTATCCACACTTAGCTTTTTCTATGATAGCCTCTGGTGTTTACCATGTTTGTGGTGTGCCCACACTTTGCAGGTGGTTGCTCATTAAAGCCTCTACACACTTTGTACTTCTCTAGTTGTGATTGAGGAGGGGTGTTGAGATATCGGCAATGACACTTAGCTTAGAATCTTTTTATGGAGTAGTGTGGGCTCATGATGAAGAATCCCATATACACAGTTGTGGAAAGTGCAGCCTAGTCTATTCCTATAAAGCATTGTACTTGCTGTCTTTTTGAATACAGTGTCATAGTACTTTTGTACTTCCAGCAAAGTGTCCATGTCATTATCAATCCACTACATAAGAGTGTGTTTATGAGTCCAAGCTTCCATCTTGGAACCTAATTCACTTGTGCGACATTTGGTCTTGATGGTTGTTACCTCATGAGCTCACTCTTCTTCTTTCAACCTCCATAGCCATGCTCTAGATCTAACATTTTGTATAGATTCCATGCTAGATAATACACCTCCAGAGGGCCCTGAGAAGAGCCTCAAGTACATGGGAAAATTAGTGCACTCAACAATACCATGTGTGAATATGAGAATAGACATGCCCAAAGACATATAGACATGCCCAAAGACATATGGATCTATTATCAAGAGTGGAGCAAATGATATTGTCTACTAGTCAAACGAATTCTTCCGTTGTGAAGTTGGTGGATTCCATTACCCAAACAAAGGCTTCCATTGACAAGTTAGTAGAATCTAATGCTCAAATATGTCAAGAATCCCAATGTGGGGTTGATCATGGTGTGTACAAAATGATTGATACACTATCACGGAGGATTGTAATAGACAAGGAACTCCATGACTACAAAGAGAAGGCAAACAATATGCACACTCAACAAATGTTCTCTTCTTATTTCATTGCATACACAGGTTACATATATAAAGGAGGAGATACTCCATCAATGATCCCTCACACTTTCCATGTGTGTTCCCATGTGACACCATACAACCCACACTTTACATGTGTGCCCTATGTGGCACACTTTACTCCACATCTCTCATCCATATTCATGCACCATACAATCTTAAGCACACAAGAGTGCTTTCACATAATACACACCTGCAAATACCGAAGCTTACATTCTCAACACCCCCTCTTAAGCGAGGTGTTCACTTTACCTTATCACCCATCCAATGTAGCATTGCATGACCGCAATTTCTACTTCTTAACACTCCCCCTCAATGCTATATTGGAGTGTTTATACGACTAGACACTTCTAGTCCACCATATGCATGTTTTATGTGCGTGTACAATGTTCGTTTGAGCACCACTTGCTCGGGTGAACCTACCCCATCCTTTTTGAACAAATTCTAGATGTTCGGGAAAGGTATGAAAAACCTCAAGGTGCAACAATCATGTGCACACACCACACACTCGCAAAATTCTTTTTGAGATCTTAATCTCGGGCAGAGAACCCGGCACAAGCCAATTCTTGTGCAACCTTGTCTCAAATAGACTCTTTTGAGACACACATGCATGTAGATACATTCATTTTGAGCCTCTAGGTGGGCTCGGGTAGAGTACCCTCATACCATGGGTGAGTACAATTGCATGCTTCTAAGCATTATGCTTAGAAATGAATTCATTGTGGCTCTTGTTTATGATGTGGGAACGACTACTCACAAAAATATTCATTTTCATGAAAAACTAACGATAAGAGTTTATCCTTGTGAGACAGGTGGCACCTTATCGTCTCTCATCTTCTTCTACATTGTTCTCTTTCATTTCTCCTTCTGCTACTGTGCTGCTTGGGTTTTGCGGGTGTTCTTCATAGATGAAGATGGCATTGGGGAGGTTGGAGTTGAGGTAGGTAATGAGGAGCTCGAGGGCATCCACTAGCGCCCCAACGCTAAAATGGGATGTACCCCAGCTACAACGGGATGCACCCCACAGCTGCGATGGGATGTACCCCAACAGTTGCATCTTCTGGTATTTTAATGCCTATGACTAAAGCTTTGGCATAAGGCATTTTGGCAAAACTGCCTGAGCTCACATCCATAGATGTGATATTCTGATATTTCTGAAGTTGACGTGTTACAGCAGTTGCTTTCGCTCCTTCTTCTGCTTACGGCTACTTTCAGCGACCCCAAAGAGCTGCTTCCTTTGATCTTCAAGCAATTTCTTTTGTTCAGCAACTTCTTCTTCACGACGTTGAAGAGCTAGTTGCTGCCTTTGAGCTTTTGTCAAGAACACTGGCTTCGCCTGTTGGAGAGCTTCCTCCTTTTGCTTCTTTAAAATCTCCTCCAATGACAGAGGCTGCGAGTTTCCGACATCTCTCCTTCCCGTTTCTGGAGTCCCCATAAAAAGGCTATGCTTTGATCTCGATCTCTCTCTGTCTCTCTCTGTGTATTTTGCCGCATTCTTTTCCTTGTAAAGCAGGATTAGCACGTTGCTTGTCGACCAAAGATCTACGCGATGGCAGACCGGAGGGAGCCTTCTGGTTTGCCGTCGGTGGAGTTGTTTCGATTAGAGGAGATGAATTTCTTTTTCGCCATGGTTGTAGATCTCCATTCTCTGTTTTGACATACACTTTCAAGGTCGCCTTTCACATGCTTCTCTTCTTGAGAAGCCTTCATTGTACCAATGTGTAAAAGCCTTCCTTGCTTCCACTCCACATACTCATCCTTGAGTGTACATATGAGACATGCCTCAACCAGCATGTTCCAACTTGGATTGCAACCAACCCAACACCACTTGCCATACCAATGATAGCAAGTATATGCATCTTTACATGCTTCTTGCTTAATAGCAAGAGCCAATAGGACAACAATGTCCACAAACAACAACCTTTTTCTTATTTGAGCATTCTTCCATGCTCAAAAATAGTAACAAAAAAAAAACCAAATACCTTTGCCTTCTATTAGCAGCTTCTTTGTTGACAATGGCTCCACGACTTGTACTGAAAAGCTCCATTTCCAGCTTCCATTATACAAAGATCCTTCATTTGATGGCCTCTTCATAATTCTCAAAAGATTTTAGCTCCCTTGAAATCGTGAACCAGCATAATAATGAGTGTGCAAGATTTTTAAGGAAGGAATGGCTAAAACATACTAAGGCTAAATTCGGGAAAACCACATACAATGATATCTACACATATAAGTACACCATGATCAATAGCCCTAAACCTTGGCTCTGATACCATGTCAAGAATCCCAATGTGGGGTTGATCATGGTGTGTACAAAATGATTGATACACTATCACGGAGGATTGTAATAGACAAGGAACTCCATGACTACAAAGAGAAGGCAAACAATATGCACACTCAACAAATGTTCTCTTCTTATTTCATTGCATACACAGGTTACATATATAAAGGAGGAGATACTCCATCAATGATCCCTCACACTTTCCATGTGTGTTCCCATGTGACACCATACAACCCACACTTTACATGTGTGCCCTATGTGGCACACTTTACTCCACATCTCTCATCCATATTCATGCACCATACAATCTTAAGCACACAAGAGTGCTTTCACATAATACACACCCGCAAATACCGAAGCTTACATTCTCAACAAAATAATGGCTCAATTCTCCCAATGGATACAAATGCAAATGGGAACCAAAGAAGCTAAGGAGAAAGCTCATTCAAACAATAAACCCTCAGTCCCACTTCAGCCACCTAATAAAAATGGTTAAGGTCATGGTATCATTGGACGAAGAGGTATTCTAAATAGCCAATATGAAGCAGGTGAAACTTCACAAAGGCATGATGACTATTTGGAAAATTTGAATGGTGTTAATTCCCAAGATTTTGGGCTAAATACCCAACTTCCTAGAGGTCCTCTACCAACGAGAAGGTTTCATACTAGTTTTTTCTCAGCCACCTATTGGGAGTTCCATCTTATTTCGGGGGTTCCATGCCTAATACTCATGATCAATCTATTTTGGGACAACAACCCTTTCATGAAAGAGAGCTGAAAGATAATATCATTTTGGCAAAGTAATGTTCAATCATCTTCACCATCTGATCTAGAGGAGTGGATTTCCAAATTGGAATCGTACTTTGATATATTCCCTAGAACTAATGATATGAAGATTCATTTTGCTTCCTTGTATTTGGAGGGACTTTCACATACTTGGTGGAGATACATAAAGAAGGAGAATATACTTGTAGAGAATTGGGATGCATTCAAGACACTTATGGGCTGCATTCAAGACACTTATGGGCTGAGGTCTTTATCTCTCCTCTTGAAAAAGAGAAATTGGTATAAAGATGGTATGGATTAGAGCAAAGAGGCCTAAGTGTATGAGAGTATACCAACCAATTCCTCAATCTTACCATGTATGTAGAGAGCATTAGTGATAAAGCTAAACTCCATAAGTATATGTATGGTTTAGAGCCATCCGTGTTATGGCACAAAACCCTACTACTCTTTCAAAGCTATTGATCTTGGGCAGTGCTATGGAAGGAAATATAGAAGGGAGTCCCCATTTCAGTCTAGTTATGGATAACTAAGGATTATTTTAAAACACGGACAAGTTGGCAATGTTTATAGCAGCAATCATGTGCCAAGTGGGAGCTTAAGAGTGCTGACTTATCTATCATACAATGCTTCAAGACCTCAAAGCAATTTTAGGATAACAAATAGTCCAAGAGTAGATTTTAAATAAGGGGACAAAAAGCCTAAATCTATTTCAGCCAATATGAATCCAAAGTCTATTCCTATGGACCTCTACATAGAAATAAATGAAAAAGTCTTATGCTTCAAATGTAGAGAAAATTATATAGCTGATCATGCCACCAAGTGTATATACAAAAATGCAAAAGCCAAGGTTCATAGTATGTTAGTCTTTGAGGATTTTGAAGATGACATTGATGAGGCCAATGCAATTGCTCCTACTGTTGAAAATCATGATCTTAAGGATGAAGTTGGGCAATAATATTTTTATGATCTGGCCGATTCTTTTTCTTTTGATCTAGGTGGGAGTGTTCCTTTTGACCCAAGAGGGATTTATGATGAGCCACTTGCTGCCACTAGTTGTTCCATTACCATGGATGCTTGGACAAGTTCTAAGAGCCCTAATACGCTTCGTATGAAGGGTAATATTCATGGGAAGGATGAGTTCATCCTGATAGATAGTGATAGTTCATCCTGATAGATAGTGTACTACCACTATCTATCAGGATGAGTTCATCCTGATAGATAGTGGTAGTACACACAATTTTGTGAATAAGTTCATTATGGACAATATGAATTATCTTTTTAACCACTGACTTATAGCAGCCCATAAGAGTTCAAGTGGCCAATGGTGAAGAAGAGATTAGCACTCAAATATGTCCACACATTTCTTTAAAATTGGCTGAAAATTATGATGCGAATGTAAACCTAATAACCTTGGAAATGGGGCCTATAGATATTGTACCCGGTTGTGATTGGTTGACGACATTGGAAAAAATTACCATGGATTTCTCACAACTATATATGGAGTTTATCTTTGATGAACAACTCATCCATTTACAGGGAGTTCCTAGTAAATCATATTTTTAGCTTATCACCATTCAACAACTCAAAAAGGAGTACAAGAGGTGCTCACAAATATTTGTTTTACACTTGAATAAAGAGGTTGAAGATCAATCCACAAATTCAGCAAGTCATCTAGCCTTGAAAGCTCTTTTTGAGGAGTACAGGGATTTGTTTGAAATACCTACTTCATTACCCCCTAAGAGAGCAGTAGATCACCACATTGATTTGGAGCCCAAATCAAAGCCAATTAATAAGCCACCTTATAGATTGTTCAAGTGTGAGTGTGAAGAAATAGCCAAGCAAATCAAGGAGCTTCTTGAAATGGGATTCATTGTACCTAGTTCTTCATCCTATGCATCTATGGTCTTGTTAGTTAAAAAGAAAGATGGATCTTTCAGGATGTGTATTGATTACATGGATCTTAAAGAACAGGTACCCCATACCCAAAATTGATGATTTGCTTGATGAGCTCAAGGAGGCTAGATTCTTTACGAAGATTGATTTGAGGTTAGGGTATCATCAAATTTGTATATGAGACAATGATGAAATCAAGACTGCTTTTAGGATAGATTGAGGGCTCTACCATTTCCTAGTGATGCCTTTTGAGCTTACGAATGCTCTAGCTACCTTCTAGAGTGTAATGAATAAGATTTTGCAGTCTTTCCTCTTTCATTTTTTCTTGGTCTTCTTTGATGATATTTTGATTTATAGTAAGACCCTTCAAGACCATTTATCACACATGAGGAAGGTTTTTAATGTATTGAGACATCACATACTCTTTGTCAAGGAGAAGAAATGCTCTTTCATGTAGACTAAAGTGGAATAGTTGGGATATATTGTCAGTGAAAAAGGGATCCATCCTAACCCCAAGAAGGTGCAATGTGTTAAAATTGGCCGACACCTACTACCACTACTTCACTTAGAGGATTTCTTGGTCTATCTTTATTTTATCACCAATCCATCAAACATTATGCGGCTATTGCAACTCCTTTGATTGATAGGTTGAAGAAAGAAGCTTTCTTTTGGGATGCTCTTGTGCGCATAGCAGCTTCAACTAGTTAAAGGAACTCCTTACTTTTGCTCCTATTCTAGTATGCCCGGATTTTTTGAAGGAGTTTACCATACAGTGTGATGCTAGTGGCCAAGGCATAGGGCTATTTTGTTACAAGAGCATGGAGTGATTACCTTTGTCGCAAGCTTACAGATAAGGAAATGGCTATGAATGTTTATAACCAATAGATGTCAGCTATCTTGCATGCAATAAAGAAATGACACCATTATTTGTATGGCAACCGGTTTAGAGTTCAAAGTGATCATAGGGTCCTTAAGTATTTCCTCACTTAGTCCAATCCTACTCCTAAGTGGCATAGGTGGATCTCGGGGGGTCCACTAGGGTTTACCATATGGCACCATGTGAGTGTAAGACAGGGGGGTTATTTAAGGAAAGAAATGTATATTTTATAAGGTAAGGTCCCATAAATAGGGGGTAGATAAGGGGTATTTTCACATATTTCTTGCATGCAGGTGACGTCTCCTTATTACTACTAGTGAATCCCCTGTGAGGTGCATAGCTACATTGCAAAATTATGATTTTTACATCACTCATACGAGCGGCAAACATAATGTAGTGACTGATTCTCTTTCTCTTATGTGGACCTGTAAAGTTTTAGTGGCAATGGGGATGAGCTACATAGTGACTGGATTGAAGAATTACAGGAAGCATATCTTTTGGATAAAGATCTTAGTCATATTTTTCAAAAATTATAGCAAGGTCTCATGGAAGATAACTTGCATTATCAGCTTCAGAATGGCATAATCTGGTTAAATGGCAAGATTTTCATTCCCTCTACTTCTTCTTTTACATAAAAAAGTACGGAGGAGTTGCATTATTCACCTTTAGCTGGACACCTTGGAGTTTTCAAAACCTATGATAGGATCAACAAAAGATTTTATTGGAAGTGACTATGGAAAGATGACAAAGATTTTGTCATGAAGTGTTTGCCTTGTCAGCAAAATAAGAACAACACCCATAAGCCAGAAGGTTTGTTGTAGCCATTACCTATCCCTATAAGCAAATGGATGCGCATTACCATGGATTTCATTACTAACTTGCATACTACCAAAAAAGATGGAATAGTATATATGTGGTGGTGGATAGACTCACCAAGGTAGCCCATTTCATTCCAACCAAGACCTAGTTTACTACTTTTCAAGTGGCCAGTTAGTCTATGGAGTAGATTTTTAGATTACATGGATTAGAATAGGTGATTATTCATGATAGAGATTCAAAGTTCATGAGTAAGTTTTGGCAAGTGCTATTCATATCCATGGGCACTAAATTGGCTCCCTCTATAGCCTATCATCCACAAACTGATGGGGACAAATAGAAAGGGTAAACAAGTGGTTTGAGACTTACCTTCGCCATTTCTATTATGATGTTCAGAATTCACGGGATTCTTGATTACACTTGGTTGAATTTGCCTACAATAACTCCACTCATGCTAGTATTGGAGTTTCACCCTTTGAGTCTATGTATAGTTATAAGGTTCCCTTACCCAGAGTCATCTTTAATGAAATAATCAATCCCGATGGGAAAGAAAAATTGGAAAGAATGAAATCCCAAGACCAAATGAAGTTGTATGCAAATGAGAAGAGGAAACCTTTAGAGTTCCAAGAAAGAGAATTGGTTTTATTGAATGTGCCCAAGTCTCAGTATTCTACTTTGAAAGATGGATCTAGTAATAAGCTTGCTCACAGATTTTATGGACCCTATAGAATCCTGAAGCGCATTGGAGACTTAGCGTATAGATTGGAGCTACGCTCTTCTACTAAGATTCATAATGCATTCCATGTTAGTTAGCTCTAGCCTTTCTATGGTAATCCTATTGATGCAGTTGATGAGCTGCCACCTATTGATAAAGAAGATCTTATTCAGTACATCCTAGAGGCTATCATAGGTTAGCGTGAGAAGAAGCTTTGATCTCATCCCATCATTGAATATTTGATCAAATGGAGATGTTTACCACCTAAAGAAGCTTCTTGGAGGCCTGATTCTATACTAGATGATTTTCCTTACCTATAGGACACATTGGTGGTTGAAGCTTACTGACTATGGAGCCAGTTATGCTGCAAACATGCTGCTCACAGGGGTAGTTTTTATTCTACCTAATTTTTAGAATTATGCCTTCTACATAGGGTCAAGGTACTCTTCAAGATCTACGTTTTGACATGTGGCATGCTTCGTTTGGATACTTCTACCAGAAGTTATGGCTGATTTGGTTTAGCGAGGTCTCTTTATACAGTAAGTTATCTACTTCATTTGAGTTCATCAATTGAAGACTTTAAGGCTCCAAGTACTTTTGAAGCACTCTTGATCGTGTATATAGTTGAGGCTTACTTCTATTCCTTCATTTCAGTCCATATGTCTCTCATTTTTCATTCATTTTCCCATTTGTAACACTGAAAACATAATAGTACTTTGTTCTATCCATCCTTTTCCAATCTTTGTAAGTTTGTTTTTGAGGGAAAAAACCCTTGGGATGGGATGGATTGTAAGAAGTTGGGAAGAATAGTGATTTAGTGTGAAAATAATAGTAACAACATGTCACATTGATATAAGTATAAAAGGAGGGGACATGTAATTTTTCTTATCATTTGACACATTAATACATTACTGTCCTTCTCCTCATTACCTTTGTCTCAACTTCAATGGCTTCTTACTTCTTTCTATCTTTCTCTCTCCTATTCTTGTCTTTCTTTCTCCTTGTCACTCTCTTTCTCTCACTTCTGCACTCCTCTCTCTTCTGCAGTCTTTTCTCTCCTCTTTCTCTCTCCGGTTCACTTCTTGACTCTGTGCGTGTGTGTGTGTGTGTGTGTGTGTGTGTGTGTGTGTGCGCGCGCGCGCGCACGCGCATGCATGCATGCATGCATGTACAAATTTGTGCATGTGCATGTAATGAATGAATATGTATGTAGGTATGCCTAGTTTTTTGGTATTATGTGTTGTCGATTCAACTTGCCATTGTGTGTTTTGAATTGTTTGTGTTTGGTTACTATCCCCAAGGCATATTGTAAGGTCACATTGTTTTAGAGTATTTTAGGATTTATCTTTCTCTTTTTTTTAAGGTTATGTATTCTCAAGTGTGTTTCACTATACATGCTTTTGTTGTTGCAACAAAGTTTTCTCTGCATGCAACAGTCAATGAATCATTAACCTCAAAATTCATGTGATTTGTAATTTCTATTAGCTTATATACACCTCAACTTGATTCCGTAGGTTTTAATATGGATCAATGCCAACATACAACAAGATAAAGAGGCCAACAATGAAATTATTGGTTTCTTCACATTAGGAGTTCAATAGTACCTACACATGTTCTTGCCCTATAAGATAATTCCATGAATATTGTTGAGCATAAAGAAGATTACCCTGTCATGATCATCCTCCTCAAATTCTTAACTTTACAGCTCATGCATAGTCTAAGATTGGAATGTATAAGAAACAAAATCCCTCCTTGTAATTTTCTTGTGCCTATTAGTCACTATAAATTAGTTTTGATGTATGCACACGTTATGCCAAAAGATAGATAAGTGGCATGCTTTTTGAAATCATGAAAACTTTCAATTAAGTTTTTCAAAATCTTTGCATATACTAGTAATATTAAATAAGATAAAAGTCAACACTAGGAATATTAAATACTCCAAATCCCTATGTTTTAAGTGATACCAAGAAAACTTTCACAACTATAAGAATAATACTTACATTGGAATTATCGTTAAGAGAAGGTCAACAGTTATAAACAGATTTATCATAAGAAACCAATATACAACGCATGAGTTAACTTTTTAGGGTGTTCAATATTTTTCCTTTTGTAACACACTTAGAGATTGTTATTCATATAGAAAACTCGAAAGTTCGAACTCATTCCTTCCTTTTTTTTTAACCTAAATATTTTCACCACATATTAGCCAATTGGGGGAGCAATCACCACTAAGCACAACCATAAATTGCCATGTTTGAGATAAGGGTGCTTCTTTCCATGCACAAGTTTCAAAAGTTGACCTCTATAATCAAGTAACACGCCTAGGTTCACCACAAAGGCCATGTTCTAATAGTGGCATGTATTGGATCATGTGTATAACTAGCTTGTTAGAGCTTCAACATAGATATTTGTACATAATCATAAATTAACTAGGGCATCAAATTAGTAAAAAGAAGAATATAAGGTAAAATATTAGGAAATGACACTCACTCTAGAAGAATGGTGTTTATCTTGTCCAGCAAAAATGTTGAATTTTTCTTTAGTATTTATATTACAAAGCTCTTAACTTACAAGTTATGCTTAAAGCTTAGACCATCATTGATGTAGATTGTAATTCCATTTATTTTCTTATACTCATAAACTAAGCATGAAATTGCCATATCTTTAAGGAGTCACCTTATAAAATTTTTATGTTCAAGTTGGGGCAACCAAGTTAAACCTTTGTGTTGTGAGTTGGTTTAAAAGCTTCTTAAAGTGTTCCCTAAATTGTTTCCCACATTTTCCCCTAAAGCTTCTTAAAGTGCCCCCTAAAGTTTTCCTAGATTTTTTCCTAAGGTGTTGACAATTAGGAAGGGTAGGTTTTTTGATAATACACTTGGTAAACTTTTGCAACATTTGAAACTATGATGTTCCATCATGTTCAAGTAATCTCATGATCATGCTTGTAGAAATGTTAATAACAATGGTAGCACAAGCACATGTGACATTGTTAATATTTGGAAGGATCATAGAAAGGAATCACAACCATTTTTCTTATGGAAAAGTGATATTTTAATTGTACAAATATGAATGCATCTACATTGTGTGCATACCACTATGTGTGTATATGTGCTCTTGCAAACACATATGTGGTGTGCACGCATACATGCTTTGTGCATGCATATATTAAGGTTTCAAAAATAGGGGATATTGAGTAAAAATTCCATGTGAAGAGGTTTTATCATTTTTACCCATAGTATGTATACATCTAGTGGAAATGATAAAGTAAAATGTATGTAAAACTTCTAGTAAACACTAATCCATCAGATATAAGGATTGGCTCTGCTCAATGAAATCATCTAGCAACAACTATGTAGGAAACCTAATTTGTGGAATTCCAAGTTCAATAGCTATTGCAAATTACAAAAGTCAATATGGTAGGTTTTTGTTGAATTCTCACATGTCCATGCCAAACAAGATGAGTTACACAAGACAAATTTGAAAGGGATTTTTTGTCCTTGCAATAATACTCTTACTTTCAAAAATGAAAATTGTGATAAACTTTGGTTGAAGCATAGAATTTTCTTTCACATGAAGCAAAGATTGCTTCTCGAAAAATATCAAGTTGAAGTTACACCTCAAAAAGCAATTAATTAACTTGAGTTGATAGTCAAATGGTTGTTGCTATAGATGAAGCATTGAGTGCACTTTGAAACTTTGTGAATAATTCTTGCTTGTCCAACAAGATTATGCTTAATGCTCTTCTAAAGTAGTATAATCCTTTGAGTAAGCTTTGGATCTTTTGTAAAACAATTCTTCCTTCATAAGTTCATGTTCAACACTCTTGTATAGTATAATCACACAAACTATTGAATGTTTTGTAAGGGGAAGTAGTCCACAAACAAGTACTTTTGAAAAGTTGGTCTAGCTATTTGATTTTCTAAATTAAGACCTTGAGTCTAGGTACCCCCTATTTGAGAGATCGAGAGTCCATATTTCAAATCATATGCATATATATGATTGGTGGATTTCCTTAACGTATTTTTACCAGCAATCAATTGTATGCATTCTTAATATAATTTTGATTAGCTAACTAATGGGTATGAAGCAATCTTGCTTAGAGCACTAAGCTATGCTTGAGATATGAAGTGAATTTCTATGTGTGATTGAAATGGACATGGGGAATATCATTTTGCTTACAAAATTGCATTGATGTTGCATTATCAATATGATATTTCAATCTATTTTTTGCATATTATGTGTACTCACTTGATGGATTCAAACTTTCAAAAAAGCATTTAATTTCATGGCTAGATTCCATGAGTGAAGGCATGGTAAATGGGAGTGTATCTAAAACACCTCAAGTGATCCAAAACTTCAAGATGTGGTGAAATGTAGTTGCACTTGAAAGAAACCTCTAACACCTCTTCTCATATGCATAAACACATCCCTATGTGAGATGGATCATATTAGGATACAACTCCTCTTCATAAATCCAATGAGTTAGCATGTGCAAAGGGACATGGTCTCAAAAGAGAAGCTGATAGGTTGTGCCCATCATAAAGCAAAACTATTCCAAGGAGATACATTCTTGGTGTTTTTCTAAATATTCCCTCAATGGTGCACCTATAGGAAACCCTACATACCTCACCTTCATGGGTACATGTTATCAAGTAGTAATTTGACCCCTCTTTCTTTAGAAAATTATATAGTATTTCTTAAACTGCAATACCAAATTATACCAAATAAAATACCCATCATAGTAAACTCAAGTGATACACTAACATTTTTGGAATTGCACACCCCTTAAAATTTTGCTTACACGAGAATATATTGAGCTCACAAGGAGAAATTATATTGGGCCAATACATATTTTCCATGCAAAAAAACAATAATTAGTGGAAAGGGAGTATGCCATATTTTGGTTTAGTAGCAAAAGCACATAAAATAAGAGCCCTTTTCTTTATATAACAACGCTTAACACAAGGGGCCCTTTTTTTTACATGAAAACAAGAATCTAACCCTCTAGTGATGAAGCAAAAGATCTCAGCTCCAAGACATTTGATCCAATGTATACATGCTTTGACACATTCTTGTGCTCCAAAGATGCCTTCTGAGTGTAGTACAAGGCTCCTGTGTGTCAGTAATGACTGAATGCATGCTGTCCATTCATGTTTACAGCAGTTCAGAAATGATTACAGGTCTGTGTCTGTCACTCCAGCTCATAACAGAGCTCCCACACAAGCATTTACTCCTTGCATACTTCAAATACCTTCAATAGTGAGCATACATGCTCTATGAACCTTGTCCAGGTGCCCCACTGAAGATTGACAGGTTGCTGTCCCAAAAATAAAAAGGCACTAAACTTAATTTGGGCCAACATAGAATCACCTTCCATCAATATGCATGTCATGGGGACTTTATCATAGGAGTGTACAAGTGAAGCATGCCAAAAATTTACTATCTAGGATGTTCTATCCCACAAAAGAACCCCTTTCCCAGATGGAAAAATGGGTGAAGTATCTAGATCCATGTGAATATGGCATCACAACTTAGAGATTTGAAAAATGTGACATATAACATCACATATTTACATAATTAGGAAACTTATGTAGGCCCTAAAAGCAAAGCCTTTGATAATGAACAAGAGGAGACACTTTTGCATCTATCTTCTACCTATCTTGGTCTCTCTTTCTCTCCCACACAAGTACACGTCCACACTCAAACACTCATCATGAGCACCTTGAGGTATCATCTTCCATAGCCATAGCTAAATTTTATGCTCATTATTGGCTCCCAAAATCAACACATGGTATCAAAGCATATGAGGTACTACAACTTGAGCTTCTAAGCTCTAGAAGAAAGGATTGTATTTTTAATGGAAACCTCTTATCATTTACATAAGAGATTTGTTGAATAAACTTATTCACTTAACATAGGAGTGTTCAAAGGTCTAAATTCATTGGTCTATAATTGAGCTATCTTGTAGTTTTTTTAAGGTCAATGTCATAGTGCACCATCACTTTGTGTGTCCTATCATGTTCTATCTCATTAGGTGAAGAGGGCTATGGTTTTAAGCTTGGATCACAAGCGCTAGAAATGTATCTTCTTGTTGAGTTGATAGTTTTCAAGGTGTTCATTGCAGTCCATGTGACCACTTCCATGTGGATCTAATGGGATCTGTGTGCAAATTCAACTATGATAGTTGCTTTTTGGAGCCAAGATTCATCATGATCTTGAGCTATGATTATCAAGGTGATATCTCAAGGTGCTCATGATGTGTGTGATGTGAGAGAAAGAGAGCTAAGATGTGCAAAAGATAGATGCAAAAAGTATAATCATTTTAATTATCAAAGATGCCTCTTGCATAGGTTTACAAAAAATTTCTAATAACATCATATATGACCTCACATGTCACCTTTTCCAACTACCCAAGTTGTGATGCCATTGAAATATGAGTATAGCTCATCCTCCTCTTACCAAGAGGTGTTATCACATGTAGCCAAGGGTGATGCATACTAGTAGTTTCCTAGATCCCTCTATTGATTTTACTTGAGGCACACCACCTCATTCATGAGATGTACCATCTCTATACATATCAAGTAGCAAGAAATTGGATCCCAAATTATGAGAGGACTACTATGAGATGTACGATGTCTATACATATTGAGTAGCAAGAAATTGGATGCCAAACTATGAGAGGACTACGATGAGGTGACATACCATCATGCTCTTAGCAAATATGGGATGACATAGCTTAGTATCATCTCTCCATACAAATGTACTTCTCATCAAACTAGGGATAGTCACAAACACTATCTAGATATAAAGATTTCAACCAATAGTTACAAATGTTTCAAATATGCAAGATGAAGCTATTATCACAACTCTTTGATTTAATTATTTCATGGGTAAGGTAGACCAAAACTTCATTTGATACAAAGACTTCCATGTCTTTGATCTTTTGCATTAGGTGGTGATCATGTAGAAAGAATGAGAGAGAGATAGGGGCAACATAGAGAAGTCAACTCTCAATGAGATTCTTCATATTATTCATCACACATACTCATTAACTCAATACATGAGCTAGGTCTTAGCGACCAAAAGAACTAACCACTAACTAGCTATGGTAGTCAAGTACCAACTTATTGAAGGCATACACATGTAAATAGCTACACACACCTAGATGTCATGTTGGTAGGTAGTATGTAGATTGACTGAGCTTGCATATCTCAACACTCCCCCTCAAGCTCAAGTCACTACATGTATCCCAAGTGGCGATCTAAAATGAATGAACTTATCTTTACCAAGTGATTTGGTAAAGATATCTACCACTTGGTCTTCAGTCTTTACATGTATGAGGTCTATCTTACCTCCAAGCACCATTTCCTTGATGAAATGGTAATATACCTCTGTGCTTTAACCTGGCATGATAAATTGGATTGCTTGCTAAGAGAACATTGCTCGTGTTATCACAATATAGCTTGACTAGGTTATCCACACAAATCCCCAAGTTATCCATCAACTTAACTAGCCAAGTAGCCTCACATGTGGCCAATGCTACACCCATGTATTCTACTTTTGTACTTGAGAGAGCCATACTCGGTTGTTTCTTACTACTCCAGCTGACCATGCTGCTTCCAAGTCCAAATGCATATCCATTAGTCAATCTCCTGTCACACATATAGCCAGACCAATCCACATCACAATAAGCTGTAAGCTCAATAGGCTTAGCATGCTCATAGAACAACCCATAAGACAATGTATCCTTCACATATCTCAAAATCCTCCTCACAACATCTAGGTGAGGTTTCCTTGGTTGTTGCATAAACTGGTTGATCAAACCAACTACATGACTCAAGTCCAGTCTAGTGATAGTGAGATATATCAGACTTCCAACCATTTGTCTATACATAGTCACATTCTCTATCACATTCCCTATATCAATGACCAACTTTACATTTTTCTTTGGTGGTGTGTCCATGGGTTTGCAGTCCAACATGCCATACTTCTCCAACATATTCTGGGCATACTGTTTTTGTATCATCCATATCCCATGAGGAGTATGCATAAATTCAATCCCTAAGAAAAATTTCAGCTCTCTCAAGTTTATAATCTAAAATTCTTTCTGCAACATAGCTTTTATGTCATCAATGTCGTGTATGTCATCACTTGTGATCACCAAATCATCTATATAGAGCACCAATTGAAATATCAGAGTGAGAGCAAGAGAATGTGCACGAGAGAGAGAGAGAGAGAGAGAGAGAGAGAGAGAGAGAGAGAGAGAGAGAGAGAGAGAGTATAAGAAGATATTGCTTAATGAGTTGTTCACAAGTATAACTTGTACACTCTCATCTACCTTGAGAGTGACGACTTGGCTATTTAAATAGCCATTAGATGGCTAGGGTTAGGGTTTTCCCCACCCTCCAGTTCATTCACATCTAGCTACTCTTATCCACCCTTGCATACATAGGGTTCACATGCCTATCTCTCAAAACTGTCCCTCAAGGTAAGAGTGGCATTGGACTACAAGACATGTTAATGTCCCCCCTCAAACAAAATGGGATGGGGTGCTTATAAGTAGAGGATTTATAGTGTTTAGAAAGTCAATCATAAGATGTTTTGGAGACAAAGTTGGTCTCTAATTCTTTTGGTACTTTAGGGGTGGTAGGACATTTATTGGTAATATGCCCTGACTTCTTACATTTGTTGCACTTCATTTTGCCAATATATTTTTTCCAACAGTTACTATGACAAGATATCCCTTCTGATTGCGAAAGGAGCATTTTGTGGAGACACTATGAACCAAGAGTTGGGAATACCTTCTTTACAGCTTTCAAGAGAATTTCAATGGCATATTCATCATGAATTGGAGCTTGAACTAAGGATATATGTGCCATGACCCCCTTCATGTGAAAAGGAACTTACATAGGTCTTCTCCTTGTTTATTCTCTAGATGAAAATTTGATCTTAAGGAAAATTTTAGAGTTATTTCCTGTAGCATCATAAAGCTTTTCAAGCTCATCCCATTTCTCCTTAGTAGTGGAGAGTTGGTCAATGCAATGGATTAGGGATTCATCTAGATGAAGCATGATTATGGCTTGGTCTCTTTCATCATCTTCTACATCAAGTGGGTTTGATGAATCAATAACCTTGGTTCCTTTGTTGAAAGGCTAGTAGCCCCATTCCATCATTTTATACTTCACTATGGATGAAATTATTTCCCATCAAACTTACAGATTTGAGGTCTAACATCGACATAAGCCATGGCCATGATAGAAAGGTATTACTAATTGCTCTAGGCAATGGCAGTGTCTAGTCCTTTACACAATGGCCAATAAGTGCAAAAGCAAAAAGAGATGATTAATACATAGCAGTCTTAAATTTAATGTGTTAAAGATGAGATGTTACAATAGTCCATGTGTTTATACTAGATTTAACAAATATCTAGCAACAAGCAAGTGATTAGAAGGTTAATCAATAGTGTTTAGAAATACTAATGTTAAGCTTAGTGAGATGCTTGAGTAAAGATTGGTTGAAAGTTGGCTTCCTATTAAGCTCATTGATGTCCCCCGAGTGTTGGAGCTACTCCCAGATCTAGAACAAGCTTCAGAGAATATGCTTCAGTGATTAGAATCATTGTTAATGATTCCCAGAGTGAAAAAAATGAAAATAGGAGAGCTTGAAGCTTCTTGGCTATGGCTACCAAGAAACCCATAGCTACGGTTTTGCTATGTGTAAGTAGCACATCAGGGAAGGATTTTTTCCAAACCCTTTTAAGGTAGGGTAGCTCACTTATGGAGCTACAAAAACCCAATGAAGCCCTCCCATATTGCACCTTCTATAATGTGTGGCAAACTACAGAACATCACACTACCAGGAATTGTGCCTTTTCTACCTCTGCTGCAATGCTGACTTGATATGCCTCTAATGTCCAGGTTTGACTCAACATTATTGAGCTTGAAAGAAGTTCTTAGAAGAAATCAAGGGGTGATGTGGCCTCCTTTGCTCACACTAGCTTCTCCAATAGAGGTCGGTTAGAATTGGCTATGGTGGAAAGAAGGATAAGTTGAAGAAATGTAGTCTCTTATGCACTTAAGCCAAGATGTGATCGTGGAAAGCTCAATGGATCAAAGATTGCTCTGATACCATGTTGAAATATCAGAGTGAGATCAAGAGAGGTGCAAAAAAGGGGGAGAGAGAGCTCAAGTACAAGAAGAAGATCTTTCTTAATGAGTTGTTCACAAGTACAATTGGTACACTTTCCTTTGCCTTGAGAGTAACCTCTAGGCTATTTAAATAGCCTCTAGATGGCTAGAGTTAGGGTTTCTCCCTACCCTCCACTTCATTCACACCCAGCTACCCTTATCCGCCCTTGCATACATAGGGTCACATGTCTATCTCTCAACACCAAAATCACATATCCTATCTCTCGTGTGATCAACTTTACCTAGCTGAAATCCAAGTGATTACAAGTAAGAAGCAATCCTAGCATTCCATGATGCTCATGGGGCTTACTTTAAGCCATACAATGCTTTCTTCAATCTGCATATATACAACATATAGTTGGGATGCACATTGCCCTTTGGGTGATCCATATAAAACTCTTCTACCAAATCACCATTTAAGAAATCATTTTTCACATCCATGTGATAAAGATTCTAGCTTTGGGTTGTAGCCAGTGCTATAACAGTTTGTAGAATTACCATCTTAGCAACTAGACCAAAGGTCTCCTCATAATCAAGCCCATACTACTGGGCATATCCTTTCACAACCAATCTGGATTTGTACCTCAGATCTAATTATCCATCAAACTTACATTTTACTTTATAGACCCACTTGCATCCAATAGGCATTTTTCCCTCAAGCAATTCAACCAAATCCCATGTTTTATTTTACATCAAGGCCTCATATTCATCATCCATACCCTTGCACCAGTTCTCATCCTCAACTGCTTCTACAAAAGATGCAGGCTCTTTGTATTTCAAAAATTCTATCATGCATGCATAATGTTTCACTGAGTATCCACTGTAGGTAAGCCTATCCACATGCTTCATTTCTCTCCATGATCTCCGCAATGGAGGTGAACTAGATTCTGCTCTCTCATGAGGCAACATATATCTCTACTTAACTCCAAGTGTGACCATTGCAAGTATACCAAACTTGCTATCAAGACTCACAAAATCTTAGCAATTTTTAGCATACGTGCTCTATGAAGTGTCATCATATACTACAACCTACTTAGCACCATACCAAGATGCTAACTCATCAAACATAACATCACGATTGAGCAATATCTCTCATATCATTGGAATAATGCACTTCTATGCCTTTCTTTCTTGTGAGTGTCCAAGGAAAACATACTTCACCACTTTAGGGTCAGGTCCGTTTGTCATTTGGAACATAGACATAGGCAATACTACCAAATACTTTCAATTGTTGGATATCAGGCTTATAGCCATAGAGCTACTCATAAGGTGTCTTTTCATGTATTCTTGTTGTAGGTGTTCTATTCATCACATCATAGATAGCCACAAGTGTCGCTTCAGCCCAATAAGACAAAGGCATGTCCTTCTCATTTGTTGCTTTCATAATCACTCTATTCTTCCTTTCAACAAATCTATTCTATTGAGGAGTGTAGTTGCAAGTCAATTGCCTCCCAATCCCATGCATTGCTAAGTATCTATCAAACTCCTTTGAGACATACTCTCCACCACCATCAAATCGTAAGTATGAGACATAATAGTTCAACTCTTTTTCAACATGAGCTTTAAAATCCATAAAGTTATCCAGAACCTCATGTTTATGCTTTAAGTTATATATTAACATGAACTTGCTATAGTCATCCACAAAACTCACATAGTATCTAGACCCACCAAGTGATATATTATGTAGATCCCCGAACATCTGAGTGCACAAGTTGTAAATGTCTACTGCTATTCCGTGTATTCTTGACAAATGGAAATTTGGCGTGTTTCCCAAACTGACATGCTAAGCATACATGTCCCAAATCAACATAATTAAACCTTGGTAGCCCTATAACAAGCTCCTTATGCTGCATATGCTTTATCTTTTAAACATTTATATGTCCAATCCGTTTATGCCACATATCAATGTCTCGGATACTTGCCCCATCGTGAGCAAACATAACAGCATTCAATTCAAGTATGTTAAATTGCATCCAGTGCAAACATCCTACCATGTCTTTGGCCTTTAGCAACCAATATACATTCTCTACCATATTCCTCTATGAAGCAACCATCTCTATTGAATCCTACCTCTGCAGGTTCTGCTCAACCATCTATCCTACAAATAACATATTCTTACTGATTGAGGGAACATGCAATACATCATCAAGTGCTTTTTTCTACCATCAGGTATAACCAAGGGAACAATCCATGTGTGTGCTATGTCTTGCTGAGAATCATTTCTGGTACATACATAGCCGTTAGCACCTAATTTCAACTTATCAAACCACTCACCATGTGGTGTCATGTGGTTTGAGGCACCAAAATCTATATACTAGACATCATCAAACTTTCCTTGTTGCTTGCCCTTATTGTATACATAAGTCATAGTAAACAATCTCTCACCAGTCTCAAGCTTTACATCACTAGAAGATGCATAATGACCATATTGTCTACCCTTTTGGTCAACATGCTTCTTCTAGCACTCTTTTGCAATGTGGCCATGCTTGCCATAGTAATGACAATCTTTATCCTTGTTTGCATTTATGACTAGATTGAGTATGCCAAGATCCTCTACTACTAGATTGAGATCTCCCCCTTGCAACATAGGAGTATCCACCACCTCTACTAGCAAATCCCTATTAACTCTACCCCCATGCTGAGATGCATGCTGCTGGGTACCCTTACCACCACCACAACTAGAAACTATGCCACGATGACCAATGCCTCTCTAATTAAAGTAAAAAGCTACATATTTGCTTTTAGAGCTATTCGAGGTCATATCAACCCTAATTTCACTTCTTCATGGATAAGCAAGGATACCAATTCATTAAAGTCAAACATTTTAGCCCTGACTGAAATTGAAGTATCAAAAAACTTATATTCCGGCCCTAGACCATTCAAGGTCACAGCCACAAAATCCTCATCATCTACCTCAGCCCCAATGGACACTAGGTGACCCAGAATAGTCTTTATCTCAATCACATAATCCAGAATGGACTGTCCTTTCATGTCCATCATGTTAAAATTTTGCTTGAGCTATTTTTTTTGGCACTATAGGTAATACCATAGTATCTCATCAGAATATCCCATGCATCATTTGATGAGTTGCAATTCATTATTTGCATAACCATAGCATTAGACATACATAGGGATAGCCAATGCAGTACCCTACGAGCTTTCTTAGTCCATGTTGAATGTGCCCTAAGCAAATCAAGAGTTGCATTCCTGTGAGGAAGTTTGGGCTCAGTAAATAGCAAAGTTATTGTTGTCTAATTTTTCACCCACTATTTGAGTTATGTTATCAGTCCTTTCAACATTTCCATCTCTGCAACTCTATGTATTCAATGCAGTTTGAATTAGACAGTGTTTAACTCCCTGTAGACCAAGTAAGTTGTGTATGATAGTTTCAGCCCAAAATTTTTTGGTAGTAAATCTCTGCAATAATTAGTGTATTTCAGCTCACAAACATGTCAAAAACATCCCCAAACATTTCTAGACATGATGGCATGTTCATATAGACTTTATCTCTTGCATATCTTGTATGCAACCAAGCTACATAACAGTAGACAGACAAGTAGTCTGTAATGACCAACAATTATTTACTTGTGAAAATTGAATTATTTTTAGCTCAAAAATAGCCTCAAAACATCTCTAACATGTACCATAACCTTCTGTGTTCAATGCCAAGACATACAAGTATCAACAATGGTGTATATGACCAGTAGCAATGCCACACAAGCTCCTTATAGGTTGTAAACAACCAACCCACTGTATTACCAACATTGAATTTAGTACAAGCCCACAACATCCAAAGGACATTAGCATCACATCCCCAATACATGTGGAAAAGGTCTAAGTTGTTGCAAGTACCAGACAAGACGGATTTCAGCCTACTCTTTCCTTCCATATTTGAGTTTTAAACTCCTTAAAATGATGCCCAAATGCATAAGAGTGAAGGCATTTACATCCTCAAACATTCCATGACATTGTCTATGCTTGCCACAAAGCATGTGTGGTAGAGAGTCATCTGGCATATCCCATCAAAATGAGGACATACATAAGTATCATGGGCAGCATACCACACTGTTTTAGACCTGAGAAGGCTATTTATGTAGCCTCACATGCATCTCAACAAGCTCATAAGCTTTTCTCAAAGAGGTAAACATGATTCATACTACATAGTCCAATGGCAATAGTTCCCATCAAGCATTTGATGAAGTCAAAAGAGCTTCAGCCCACACAAGTACAACCTCACAATGATTTGCTCCAGATTTAATGTTGTTGGTTATCTGCTGTAACTGAGCATAGTCAGTGCTGAATAAACTCTTGAAATGATCAAGGCACTTGTAATATTCCTGCCATAACACTTTATATCAAGATACAAATTCGGGCTTGAGATGTTTTAAAAAGTACTCGTCGAGCTATCACAAAAGTGACCACACTTAATTTTTTTAATATTGAGTCTTACATTAAATCGATTCCGCAATCCGACATGAGAAGACGCCTCAATGTTCCCTGCCAACAAGAAGCAAGGATGCATCGTAAACAATATTATGACGGCTTGATCATAATTTTTCTCGCATTATATTTGATTTAGTATTCCCGATTTCATTTAATGCGTCAAAGATTGCATTGATTTCGTAACCGCAAGATAAATCACAAATATATTAATCGGTTGTAGACAAAGAACATGCAAGAACAAGCATGATATTGATAAGTCAAGTATGAAAGAGTAAGGCATGACTTTATAAACTAGATAAGTCATGAGGTAACTTGGCCAAAAACCACCAGATGAAGTCGTTTTGAAGAAAAAAATACATTTTTGAAAAATTAGGCAAAAAATCATGACTTTTTTACGCCTGGAGGGAGATAAAGCATTTAAAAATCATCCCCATGCCACCATCCAACAGGTAGGCAATCAAAATGCATTTTTAATCAAGCTCACTTGGCTCTTGACAAGTAGCCAAAAGAATGAGTCGAATACATGCTCCCCCTCATGGCTATAAATATACCCCCTCTCCTTCACAAAGAAAGCAAGAAGGAACACCTCCTGATGGTGGAAAAGTTTCTCCACTTCTCTTTTCCATTGTAGCTTGAGCCTTGAAGGAGGAAAATACCCCTCTTCTACCTCATTTTCATTTTCTCTATCCCCTGTTACGCCTTCCTCCCATATAGCCATATCGCTAAGCAAAACACTGGTAAGAAAATTTTGGACGATTTTTAACTCTCCTTGAACTACTACATCAATTTTACCTGACATCCATGGCTCCATGAGGTCGCAAAATTTCAAGAAACGTGACCGATGGAGAAAATGATGTGGTAGGAATTGGCGAAACCCTTGTTACAACAAACCTAAGAGAGATAAAATCTTGTCGGTTTGGAAAAAAAAGATGTTTTATAAGCTTATTGCTATATTTGGCCTTAAATGATTACAAACGCATTCTAAAGAAAATGCATATGAACTGCTGCTTAGGAAAATAGCCTAAGTAATATAATAATTAAATATTCAGTGAAAATAATCTTTCACTTGGAAAAGGATTATATGTCTATCATTAAGAAAATATTGTAATTATGGTTTATTTTGTGATATTTATTGTTATTTCATTAATGATGCATGTGATCATAATAACATAAAAAAGGTAGACGGTGTTAAGAAAGGCAATATTTTATAATTTTTCCCTGAAAGTAACTATCTCTATGTCATTTTTCTAATGATAAATATATGCATATGAGTTTTATAATAATTTATAAAAAATTATTTACATAATACCATAAAATAAACAATGCATTAAATCAACAAAAAATTGTATAAGAAAATATATACCAAAGGTGCATAAATTAGGTGCATAGTAATATAATTCGAATGTCTAAAAGATGAAACAAAAATTAAACTTAAGATTTTTTCATTGTCTAGAATAAAATTTTCAGAAAAACAATTAGCATTGCACTTAGGATATAGCTAAATGAAAATTTTTCTTTCTAGATAAGTTGAAGTTTTGGACATCATCAATTAAACCATGGAATATGAGTAGAATAAAATAAAAAATATTTTTAAATAAAAACTCACGCAATGTTAATATTAATAATTATATTAGCGAGAGCGTCAATATCATGAGTTGACCCACCTATGAATCAGCGAGAAAACCTAATCTAAAATATCAAGAATGTTGAAGCATAACAACTATGAAATACTTGACAACCCTGAGACTATCAATATTAGGAAATCAAATAAATATCAAAAGTCTGTAAGACTTGTTGGATATTGATAAGAATTTCTCAATACAAATTCTAAAGTCTAAACAGACTTAGAAAAACATTTGAAAGCTTGCTAAGTGTGGGTTAGGGCAAGACAGTGCATGAATTACCATCATAGGTATAAATGCCTATATTATCTTTTAGGGCGAAAATACCAAATTTTTCATATGGATAAAATAGACTTCAGATTTGCGAAATAACTTGCGAATCCCGAAAAAGAGTTGCAAGTAGGAAGCGAAACCCTAAGAATAATGTGGGACCTTAAAAGAAAAACCCTAGATTCGAGTGGGACTGCTTTCTATGTTAAAAACACTTACTACCATTTCTTTTTTTATTTGTGCATGCATTGATGGTTGCAAGGAAAGATTAATTATGCTTGCAATAGTTAGATCTAATTGTAAATATATAATCAAGATAATAAGAGGAAATATCATGCTATGCCTCCCCTACGGCTAGGCGTGGAACCCTGCTACAAGCGGAATTGTTTTGTACCACCACGAGGAGCTTTGGACCAGCCCCAATGGCAAGAGGTTGCTCTATGAGAAATCTGTTAGGCAGGAGGAGGCGCGAGTGCCAAGGGGGCTCTGGCCGTAAATCTCTCTATCGCTCCTAGGAATTGCCTGACCCTCACGCGAATCAGGATGGGATCCTAGAGTCCCCGGTACTAGTGAACGGATGGAAATCTTGGAGGGTTTTTTTCTTCTGCCAGACAAAAGGGATTTTCTAGTGAACAGAGGTTTATCTTCTACGTAGGTAGAAGGGGAAAAGCATTGTAAATAACTTTGTAACATATGTTTTGCCAAAAGTTTGTTTTCTCTGCCTTTGTGTTGAGCCATAAAATTATGCGAAGGAACCTGTGATAACAGGTTAATTCATGAAGCTACTTTCATATGTCATAACTTAATGTTATAGGTAATTAGAAACTAAAGAAAACCATTTGTGGGAAGTGGGTGGATGAGATCCCTAACGAATCCGTCCTATAGATGGGTTGTCCCGGTAAGCTGGGAGCTTCTGTCAAGAGATTAAATGAAATGGTAATTAGGAAAAATTAGGTAGAGCTGAGCGTTGACTTACCTAGGGAGAGGTTTTAAAACCTTGATCAGAAATTATCTTAGGGGAAAGGTGCAACAGTTGTGCTAGAACTCCGTTAAGGTTCCCTGAATCTTAACCAATTGCTAGAAAAAAGTATTGCACTCCATGAACCAAGGGTAACTACGATTGCTCCAATTGGACGAGAAGCCCTTGTGGAACACCTCCAATGGAGCTAGTTGATGCATCGAGACCTCAGTTTTCAAATTAGGAACCCGATCTTGCTGGTTGATCCTTGTGGGGATGGTTGGTACCTTCCGTTATGGGGTGGACTCTGGGAAACCTAGACGATAGCCCCCATGCATTCTCACGAGTGCTGGGCGAAGCTGTCTAGGATAGTTCCCTGATGGACTACTAAAACATGCTACTTGGGAATTGTTAGGTAGGCACGTGATAGCACTTGCCAAATGTCAAGCCTTAGTAGGGCTACTCACCAGGGTGTTAATGTTCCAAACGTGATGTTTATCATGAAAAAAAAAAACTTGTTGTTTTGTTTAATGTTGTTCATTTCTTGTTGAAAAATAGGTATAGTTTTTAGCAATCACGCTTTTCTAGCTACTACCTTTATAGAACTCAATGCTCATTCAAATGAGCCCCCAGATATGCTAAGAAATCCACTTGAATAGCCTCAACAATCATACCTTTGAAGTAATGCAAATGATTGCCACCATGAACTTCTATAGGACTTTAATGTCCAGCTCCTCGCAACTCCAATACCATACTTTCGGGCTTCATAGATCATTCACAGATCATGGGGATTCATGCTCTGATACCATGTAGAAAGAATGAGAGAGAGATAGGGGCAGTAGAGAGCAAACATATCTCAATGAGATTCTTCATATTACTCATCACACATACTCATTAACTTGATACATGAACTAGGTCTTAGTGACCAAAAGAACTAATCACTGATTGACTAACTATGGTTAAGTCAAGTACCATCTTATCGAAGGGGCACACATGATAGATAGTTACACACACCCAACTATCATGTCGGTGGGTAGTAGATAGATTGACTAAGCTTGCATATCTCAGCACGTCAAAGGTTGATAACCTTCTTGTCATGTAATATGTAAGCTTGTCCATTTGATACATTGTAAATTTTCCTTAGTAGGGCATAACACATGAGACATGTTCTTCTTAGCTTTATTATAAAATCTTTTTTTTTAATGACTCCATGTTGCAGTTGTTGAGACATGGCACACAATAAGCTAGACTCCATCTACTAGTTGGCACCAAGCAACATAATGTGCACAGTAATAAGTAGGGCATGTAGCACCATGCTAGCATCCACCCACCTTTGTAGTGTAGTGTGTCTATAATATCGACAATATGTAAGGCATACTTACTTATTTATCATTATAGGACATTCAAATGATAAAAGAAGGTAGAGCCCAGTAGCTCCCTTTACTATGTTTTGGAGCGTATATATGCATGATACCTATCACACTTGTGAGATGGTATTTGAGCTCTTTATGAATTGTAGATTTTTGCATCATTAATACTTAATGAATTGTAGATTTGGGCATCACTAGTATCATAGTTAGCATACTTAATCTTCATGATCAACCATGATTAGATCTAGAGGACAAGGTTTGTCACCTCAAGGAGGAGTGTGCCATAGCCAAGGAGAAGGTTAAAGGGCATGAAAAAGATCTTATTTTATAGAGAAGGGTAAAACATGTAAAATTATTTAGTTTTGTGTCTATTTTGGGTGAAGGATAAGAAGAAAAAGAAGCTTGAAAATTTTGTGCAAGGAAATGACTGGTTCTCACCTAGCACACCAAGAAGCACAAAACTAGGATAATCGAGCATCAAAGTGTATGCATGGAGCTTTTCTCCTCACCATGAAACCTACAAATTGACCTCTCTTGTACAAAAATGCATACACACAAAAGACTCAATATATCCACACCGACCAAGAGACAAGATTGGATGGCTCCTCCTTCAAATTCACACACCAAGAATCCATAGTGGCTAGACAAGTATGAGAGAAAAGAGAGGATGGACAAAGAGAGTTTTAGAAAGAAGAAAGAGAGAAGCTAAAGAGCCACAACAAGCTGTCATGTTCCAACCTCCTCAACCACCTTTTCCCAAGAACTCCCAAATTGCACCCTTATGGATCTATATTAAATTCAAATATTTGACCATACATAAACTAAGGTTTGAGCCTTTAGTGTGTTGTGTGCATTTTTTGGAAAGTTCCCTAAGGTTTTTGAATGAAACAACATATGCAATGGCTTTTATACTTGGAAGACAAGCATTTACAAATGCACCAAAACATATATCAATAAAGTATAGTGAATGTACATATAACATAAAGACTCTGTTTATCCTTTTTTGTGCTAAAATTGGAGGCTATCATTCCTCCACACTTTAATGGTGTGCTCCATGAACCAAAGAACCATGGTACACTTCCCTTGTAAGATTCAAGAAAAACTTCATATCCTTATTCTCATTGATTCATACTTTCTTGGATCATTTGTCCACTTCTTCAACAACCACTATCTCTTCACATCGATTCAATTTCTTCTTCATATTAGTAATAACTGCACCCCCATAAAACATGGAATCACCAAACACAATGTATGAAGTAAAGGTCTGATGTGTGCATTGTTGAGATATCGAGCTCCACTCGTGATACGCCAGGGTGACCGTTGTGTATTTATGTCACCGACTTGTCAGTTCAGACGTGGTTGGTACACCGCCTATGAATAATAGCTACATGATAGCTATCCTTATCTACTCTAGTTCGTGGCTCAGTTAGTATGCCACCTTAGTTAGTTGAGTTTGGTTTTGAGACCCATATTTAGGGTTCTTCTATTTCTTTGTACTAGAGTTCTTTTGGCTTACACAACTAAGAAGAGGAAAACTGTTTTCAGCCTCCACCCTTGTGTGTATTCCCCCATTGTGCAAGCAAGAAAGCTACAAGTGAGACTCCTTCCTTCTCTCCCACAATCTTGACATGGTATCAGAGCCTTGTTCGTGGTAAGGAGCTCAAGAAAGCAAGCCAAGCTCGCGGTGTTCTGGTAAGAGGAGCAGTGTTGCTTTCATTTTCTGTTTTGGGAGCAGATCTCTGCAGGTAGCACAGCCGGAAATTGCAGGAGTGCATTGTCTCAGGTTGAGACGCCCTTCGCGGTGAAGCAAGAGGACAGTATATGCTGCGGGTAGGGGCTTTAGCCCTCGGTGACCCTGTTTTTTTGATTTGAGGCCATTTCGGGGCCTGTTTTGGAGGCGGAAGTTTTCTGCATGCACTCAGGAAAAGGCCCAGTTTTATGCTGTGTGACCACTGTTCTACAGGTCAGTGAAAAGTTGCTGTAGAAATTGCATCGTATGCTTGTGTGCAGAGACATTGGGAGTTACAGAATCATCCTTGTTGCCTGTTGATGCAAAATCGTCACTAGGAAGTGACTATGTGGTCAAATACCACTTTCGTCAGTTTTGCAGATTAGCCCTTGTGAGACTGAAGCTGTGTTCTTTGTAGTGACATAATTTTTTGCAGTGTTCTGTAATGGCGTCTGATTCTCTCTCACAGATTGTCACTGAAAAGCTTGACAAGAACAACTTCTAAGCATGGAAGTTTAGAATGACGAATTTCCTTATGGGAAAAGGATATTGGGAATTTGTTGCAGGAAATGAAGAAGAACCAGTTCTTCCTGATGTTCCCAATCAACAGCAAATGCAGGCATTCAAAGCATGGCATGAGAGAGCTAGGAAAGTTATGTACTGGCTGTCTATCAGCATTTCAGACTCTATGATTGTGCATATTCAGGATGCAAGTACGCCAAAGGAGGCATGGGATACTCTGTCAAAGATGTATAGCACAAATACGCACGCCAGGAAAATGCAGCTCAAGCAAGAGTTGCACAATGTGCAAAGAGAAAATATGAGCATCAATGACTACCACATGAAGGTGAAGAAGATTGCATATGCACTTGCTTCCATTGGGTCGCCAGTGGAAGATGATGATTTAGTTTCTGTGACCTTGAATGGTCTAGGAAAGGATTATGCGCAATTTCGGACATCCATTTCCGTCCGTGAAAGATTCCCTGATTTTGAGGAGTTGATTGCTCTTCTAATTTCTGAGGAGCAGAGAAATGGTGGTGCATCTTCTTCAGGAGGAACTTCAAAAGAAGCTGTCTTCTACTCAAATGCTGGAAGAGGTAGAGGCAGAGGTAGAGGAGGCCGATTTGGAGGCCGTGGTAGAAATCAGAATATGCAGCAAACTCAAGAAAACCAGTCCTATGGAGGAGGACGTGGTAACTCTAGAGGCGGGGGGAGCCAAAGAGGTCGTGGTGGATGGCAAAGAGGTCAAAATGCAAACAGTAATGTTGAATGCTACTACTGTGGTAAAATGGGTCATATGGCTAAAGACTGCTATAAAAAGCAGAATGACATCATGAATGGAAAACTGCAACAAGGGAATTATGTATCTTCTAGTAGACAGGGTGATGACAGAAATGAGCATTTTGTTCATGGTACAGCACATGAACAATTCTGTGATAAGTGCAGAAGAAAGCAATGATGTATGGTATGTTGACTCAGGTGCATCAAACCACATGACAGGTCATGCAGAATGGATGGAGGATGCAAGGAAAATGGAAAAACTAGGATTTGTGGAGACTGGTGATGATACTGCACATCCTATTGTGCAGATTGGAAAAATTCCATTGTCTATGCAGGATGGGAAAAAGAAATACATGTCCGATGTATTTCATGTCCCGAATATCACCAAGAATCTAGTTTCTGTTGGTCAAATGGTTGAACAGGGCTTGCAGGTCAGATTTAATCCTCATGGATGCTTTGTTGAGGATATGAAAAATAAAGGTCGCTTGATAGCAAAAGGAAAGAAGAAGGGCAGAATGTTTACGTTGGATGCAGACATGTCTGAATTGAGTGCAGCAATGTTTGCACATGGGACCGGTGTAGTTGCAGATATTGATATCTGGCATAAACGCATTGGTCATGTTAATGTACAACGACTTAAATCAATGCAGGCCCAAAATATTGTTGCAGGATTGCCCAAATTCAAGGTTGCAGAAATGCATAAGATATGTGAAGCCTGTCAATTTGGAAAACAGGCAAGGAAACCATTTCCTAGACATGTTCAAGAGAGTGAGAAGCCATTGGAATTAATCCACTCTGATGTGTGGACTACTAAAGCTGCATCTCTTGGAGGCTGTCATTATTTTGTCACTTTTATTGATGACTATAGCAGAAAAGTTTGGGTGTATTTTATGAAGAAGAAAAGTGAAGTGTTTGGGCATTTCAAAACTCTTAAAGCTATGGTTGCAAAAGAAACAGGTCTGCAAATAAAATGCCTAAGGTCAGATGGAGGGGGAGAGTACCTCTCAAATGAGTTTGCAAGGTTCTTGCAGGAGCATGGCATAAAGCAGCAATATTCATGTAGTCATACCCCACAACAAAATGGAATTGCAGAAAGGAAAAACAGGCATATTGGAGAGGTATCTCGTGCCATGCTCAATGAAAAAGACCTGCCAGATTTTTATTGGGCTGAAGTAGTTGCTACAGCAGTCTACATAATGAACAGGACTCCCACTGCAGCAATACATGGAATGACTCCAGAGGAGAGGTATACTGGTAGGAAACTAGATATTTCTCATCTGAAAATTTTTGGTTGCATTGCCTATGTACATGTGCCAGATGAGTTGAGATCCAAGTTGGATCCAAAAGCTGAGAAGTGCATCTTTATTGGTTACTCTCTGCAGCAAAAAGGGTATAGATGCTATAACCCTTCTACTCGTAAGTTTACAGTGAGCAGAGATGTTGTTTTTTATGAGATGAGTAGCTGGTATAAACCAGTAAATGTGATTGATGATGTAGATGCACAAAATGGTAATGCTGCACGGAATTCACAGCAGCAGTCACAAAATATTAGTGGACCTGGAGCGTCCTCTACCAGTGGTTCACATTCTTCGCCATGGACAGGCAGATTGAGATCAGGAGAATTTTCTCAAAGTAATGCAGATAGTGGTATGCAGGTATCACGAAAAGGAAAAGAGAAGGTTGATCAGCCCATGTTTGATGTGAATGCAGGTCACTCTTATGTGGATGGTGAATCCAATGGCTCATAACAGAGCATTGATGATGAGTTGGGTATTCCTTCTATTGTTACACCTGGAGTAAGGAAGACCAGGGATGTTTTGAGAGCACCTGGGAGTGAACCCACTTTGCGCAGGTCTACCAGAGTTAGGTATCCTGTGGATAGGCTGAAATATGATGGATTTACAGCCATTCACTATGCATATATGGTTAAAGTGATATAGGAACCAGAACCCACTTCTTTTGAGGAAGCCATGGGAAAAGAAAAATGGGAGAAAGCCATGGATGAAGAAATGGATGCCTTGGAAGCAAATGCTACATGGGAATTGGTACCTTTGCCTAAAGGTAAGAATGCAATTGGCTGTAAGTGGGTTTATAAGGTGAAGCACAATGCAGATGGTTCTGTGAACAGATACAAGGCAAGATTAGTAGTCAAGGGGTATGCACAAACATATGGCATTGACTATGAAGAAACATTCAGTCCGGTTGCAAGGATGGCAACCGTAAGAGCAGTCATTGCTATGGCTGCATCAAAGGGATGGTCTTTACATCAGATGGATGTAAAGAATGCCTTCTTGCATGGTGATTTGCAAGAAGAGGTCTATATGGAGCAGCCACCAGGCTATGTGCATGATGTTCATCCTGAGTTTGTTTGCAGGTTGAAGAAAGCCTTGTATGGCTTGAAGCAAGCACCTAGAGCATTGTCTGACAAGATAGGACAATATCTTGTCACTATTGGCTTTTAGATTTCCAAGGCAGATTTCTCACTTTATGTGAGAAAAACAGAGAAAGGTATTATGCTACTTGTCATTTATGTTGATGATTTGATTATGACAGGTGACAGTGATGAAGATATCCTTCATGTGAAAATGCTATTGAAGTAGAAGTTTGAGATGAAGGATTTGGGAGAGCTGCGTTATTTCTTGGGCATTGAGGTGATTAGATCACCAAGTGGGATACAGCTCTTGCAGAGGCAGTATGGATTGGACATGCTGTCCAAATATGGGATGACAGGCTGTAAGCCTATTTCAGTTCCTTTGGAGCAGAATGTGAAGCTGAGCGCAGATGCAGGTGAGCTTCTGGAAGACCCTACTATGTACAGACGCATAGTAGGAAGCTTGATTTATATGACTATTACCAGGCCAGATTTAAGCTATGCTGTTGGATTGGTAAGTCAGTTTATGCAGGCTCCAAGGAAATCGCATTTGGATGCGGCTAGACGCATACTCAGGTATGTGAAGTCCACATTGCAGTATGGACTATTTTATGAGACTGGGGTTCAGATACAGCTGCATGGATACACTGATGCTGATTGGGCTGGTAGTATTTCTGATAGACGATCTACCAGTGGATATGTGTTCTCTTTTGGGAGTGCTACAGTCACTTGGAGCAGCAAGAAACAGCCTACAGTTGCCTTGTCGAGCATAGAGGCTGAGTACAGGGGTGCAGCAATGGTTGCATGTGAGGTAGCTTGGTTGCATAAGCTACTTTATGATATGCATCAATCTACAGATGGGCCAGTTGTCATTTATTGTGACAACATGAGTAGTATACACTTGGCAAATAACCCAGTCTATCATGCTAGAACAAAGCACATTGAGGTGCATTATCACTATGTGCGGGAGAGGGTTTTACTAGGTCTTATTGATCTAGTTTATGTCAGCACAGAGGATCAGGTAGCTGACATATTTACGAAGGCATTGGGCGCAGAGAAGCTGCGCAAGTTCAGAGACCTGCTTGGTGTGCAGGAATTGGGATTGAGCTCGAGGGGGAGTGTTGAGATATCGAGCTCCACTCGTGATACGCCAGGGTGACCGTTGTGTATTTATGTCACCGACTTGTCAGTTCAGACGCGGTTGGTACACCGCCCATGAATAATAGCTACATGATAGCTATCCTTATCTACTCTAGTTCGTGGCTCAGTTAGTATGCCACCTTAGTTAGTTGAGTTTGGTTTTGAGACCCATATTTAGGGTTCTTCTATTTCTTTGTACTAGAGTTCTTTTGGCTTACACAACTAAGAAGAGGAAAACTGTTTTCAGCCTCCACCCTTGTGTGTATTCCCCCATTGTGCAAGCAAGAAAGCTACAAGTGAGACTCCTTCCTTCTCTCCCACAATCTTGACATGCATTATATTGGATCCATCCTAAATTAATGACTCCATGTATTTGTGACATGAGTTGAGAATTGGGCATGTTGTTAGTACTAAGAGCCTCATAATCAAAATAATGTCCTTCTAATGGTCCTATAGCTTCATTCCTCAGTTCATTGCCTTTGTTCATGCATTGTGTCATAGAGAACATGCTTTGAAAAATGTACGCCGTGCTCAACCATACATGTGATCGAAAAGAAATGCAAAGTTGGATCCATGATATGCAACCAATCAATCAATGCTTCCATGCAAAATATGATTGCATTGAAAATAGCTCTCACCCTACCCCCTGACAAAATCAAGGCATGAAAATCCACAAGGGATAGGCCCAATATAATATGACAAAAATCTAGAGCAAGTCTCTAACCAACTGCACAAACACGGACTAGCTAAAAAGCCTATCAAAGAGGTCATAGTGGTGGTTTGAACAACCTACCAAACTTAGGACAATTGGACCAGGAGCATCTACTAGGCGAGGAATCCTATAGCCTAGGCACCATAGTTTCTTCTTATAGCACATATCCTTTCATAGTTTCCATACTCATGCATGTAAAAAGGAAGGAGCTGAGCATAGAGTGACCCAAGGAGAACAGAGCATCGATCTCAAGTCCTGATTTGGTACCCAAGAACGACACTTAATCCTTTTTTACCACTCACTTTTATTTTTGCTTCAACCTTCCTTTCTTTCCTTTCTACTAGCTGCTACCCCTAGGAAGGCAAGGGCATAGCTCCAAGCATCCTCTCTTTCCTTTCTGCTAGCTGCTACCCCTTAGAAAGGCCAAGCATTGATCTTGGGTCTGCTAATTCATCCCCAGAAACCTACCAAGCCTTTGCAAGGCGATAATCAACTGCTTATAGGAACTTTCTTTTTTTTCTTTTCCTTTTCTTATTGAGGGGTTAAAACCCCTTTTTACACACCTTTGTAATTTGTATTTTTAAATAGATTTAGAACTTGCTATTCTCTTTAATACTTCTCTAACACCCTAGCACTAGCAGGGACTCCTAGGAAAACTACCTAACAAGCAGGAAGGACAGGGTCACAAGGACTACCCTCTAGCACACATCTTCATCGCCACAGGAGGTAGACAACTACTCAAATATTCCCCAAACATACCTAACCAAACCCTAGGATTTCATGCCTTGATCGTCGGTCCCCTACAACGAAAACAAAATGGCCCTTACATATGCATATAACATTATCTACTTAAGGAAAAAAACTCAAAAAGGGGACGATACCACCTGGAAGGGCCACAATAAGCTCCTCCTAGCAGCAAAGGCTCCCTCTAGGCACTTCATCCAACCTGTGTGATGCAATCACTAAAACAAAAAACCATTAAATGTACCTACACCAAATAGAAATATGGCCCACTTGGCCTAAGGAAATATAACATTTCACACCCAACAAGATTGACCCTCTTGGCCCTAAGAAATAAAAAATTAGAACTCAACAAAAACGACCTCCTTGGCACCATATCAGATATAACATTTTACTACCATTCAACACAACAAACTATTAAAACAATCCCTTGGTCTTAATGTTACTCCACTAAAGCACAAAACCGATCAAGGATGAGGCCTCATGGGCCCTACACTAAGTGCATCAGGTTTTTAGCTAACCCCCCTACATAAATAGCAAGGGGTGTCTGACGAATATGACGATACACAATCCTGTGCGTTCTCCTCTTTCCTACTTCTTGATGTAGTAAAGCCTGTAATCGAATCTCATCAAGATGTGCCACGGAAGTATATCATTCTTGTAACACTTCTTCCTCTCCCAACGAATGATTGAGGGAAAAATGCATAGTGGGGAGCTCTATTTCTAATGACAAAACACGGTCCTCCCCATACACTAGATTGAACAGGGTGTGGCCTATGGCTCTCTTAAAGGTCGTGTTGTAAGCCCACACTGCCACATATAATTTCTTATCCCAATCGTGCATACTTTCTTATATGATTTTAGATCAGATTTGTTGAGAATAGAAAATGATGCTTGCCCATAAGTGGCTTTGTACTAGAAGATAGAAAAATGATGTATGCTCTAGGAAGAGATGTTCAGAATCCCATATGCACAGTGAGGAGAGTGGTACTATCCAAAAAGCTATATAAGCATGTACTTGACACTCATTTCATGGGAATGGAACTATCAGTTTGAGTTACTCAAGAATTTCTTTATGAGTCCAAGCTAATCTATCTTGGAACCTAATTCACTTGAGTTACAATCTCTCATTCTGATAATGTATCGTGTATTTGATTTGCATCCACCATAGCTAACTAGTCTAGATCCGTGTTTCTCAACATGGTATCAAAGCCATGGCCAAGCTAGTTGGCTAGTTTGTGTGCACTTTCCTAATCTTCCTCTCTCCCATTCTCTCATTCTCTCCATCTCTCAAAGTCATCCAATATTTTCTCTTCATTTCAAGATTAGGAAGTTCAAGTACTGAGGCCAAATCCTTCTCTATTTTCACGTGAACAGAAGGACAATAGGTTTTTCGTACTCTATATCTTCATGGCCACAGTGTTCGCCTCCATGGAGCTACTCTCCACGAGTAGCTTCTTAGGCCTCAAGAGCATGAATGGGGTAGCCCCCTTCTCTAGGCAGCATGTGGCATCGATGCTGTCGCTAGCGTCCAAGAGACTAGTGTTGAACGGGAGCCGACTGCATTGCATGCTGGTGTGGACCCTGTATGACAACAAGAAATATGAAACGTTGTCATACCTGCCAACACTCAGCAGGGACTAGGTGGCAAAGCAGGTGGACTACATCAGCAGGAAGGGCTAAATCCCATGCCTAGAATTCTCCAACATGGGGAGTGTGTACCGAGAGCACTTCCATGGGAGTGTGTACTACAATGGGCGGTACTAGATGATGTGGAAGCTGCCAATGTTTGGCGGGTGCATGGATGACCATTCGTGTTGTGATAAGCTTTTTTTAGCTTATTCATTAACCTTATCACTAAGGTTAAAAGCTAAGCTTAGTCAATAGAGTACATTCACACCTAGCCTCTTCACAAACCACTTCACTAAAAGCCTTTCACACTCTACCTCTCCAAACCTCATTGACACAAGCCTACTCATATCACACTCATTCATCCACATCATCTTCCTTAAATATCCATTAAAATCCTAGACATTAAGGTGATTTACCATTTCTTTATATTTGCCATCAAGTGTCTTTTGACACTAGCATTGTGTGCTTTCTCAATTTCTCTGAAGCATTTTGTAATCGAGATTAGACACTACCATTAAAAGCGAAAAGAAAATTGGTAAGACCTTCCCGCACTTGAAAAAAAAAAGATGTGTCTGCACCATGTGCAAATGATCAATGCCATGTATGTCAAAGAAAGCCTGACAAGACAAGGCCATGTACGCATTAGTGTATTCATTTGTAAAAGCATGAAGTAGAAAGAATGTGTCAAGAAGATTGGAGTAAAAAGCACATATCCCACATCGACAAAAGGGATAAGGAGCACAACAAAAGCCAAGGTGCATGAAGATAAAGAAGTCCAAGAAGACAAAGAAGATCAAAGATTGGAGAAAAATACCAAGAAGGAAGATCAAAGGTTACCAAAGAAGCAACAAAACAAAAAAAAGATGACGAAAATATTTTCCGCTGCTACAAACCAATAAAATGTTTTGAAAATAAATTTCCCATAGAGGATCTCGAATTCCCTAAGAGGATTTGCTTCCCATAGTGGATGTAACAAACCCTATCAAAAATGTAAAGTTTCAAGCTTGACCTATGACTAAGGCTACTAAAGAGCTAGTCTCATGATCCATGTTTGCATGTAGGGGGGCAAATGCCAGCAGGTGTAGGAACTCATCATTTGAGGGGGGGTGTTGAGAATAGAAAATGATGCTTGCCCATAAGTGGCTTTGTACTAGAAGATAGACAAATGATGTATGATCTAGGAAGAGGTGTTCAGAATCCCATGTGCACAATGAGGAGAGTGGTACTATTCAAAAAGCTATGTAAGCATGTACTTGACACTCATTTCATGGGAATGGAACTATCACTTTGAGTTACTCAAGACTGTCTTTATGAGTCCAAGCTAATCTATCTTGGAACCTAATTCACTTTAGTTACAATCTCTCATTCTGATAATGTATTGTGTATTTGATTTGCATCCACCATAGCTAACTAGGTCTAGATCTGTGTTTCTCAACAAGATTCCCACCAATTATTTATTCATACTCTCAACCTGACCATTCGCTTGAGGATTATATGGGGTTGTCTTGTTGTGCTTAATCTTCAAAGCTTCAGTCACAGGGCCACTATAACCTTGTTCAAGAAGTGTGTCCCTTGATTAGACACCATCTCCTTCGGTGGGCCGAAATGGCAAACAATTTGCTCCATAATGAAATTGGCCATCTCCTTAGCATTGTCCTTCACCATCACAACTTCATACCACTTTGTAAAGTAGTTTGTTGCTATAATGATATACCGCTTTGCATAGTTGATGAAGGGTATATTGGTCCCACAAAATAAATACCCCATTTTTCAAAGGGTAGCGTAACCAAGATGGGATTTAGAGGTTGCCTATGATTTTCTCTCGCATCATGTCTTTGACAATCATCACAATGCTTAACATAACTGAAAGCATCATGGAAAATCAATGGCCACCAATATCCAACACAAAGAGCTTTTTGGGCAATAAGCCGGCTAGAAAAATGTCCCCAACATGCTAAATCATGGCACTCTTCAAGAATAAATGGTACCTCATCGAGTACTACACAACGACAATAGATGTTATCTACTCATCTCCGATACAAGACACCCGCTATGATTGAAAAGTGTAATGCTTGTTGCTTGATTTTTCTCTTTTTAGACTTCGATAATGTAGCCCCAAACCCTCCTGTGGATAGATAATGCATTATCGTTGCATAGCATGAAGGGATGGAAGCTATATCGATTCTAAACAAACCCTCGATATCACTTCCCTCAGCCAGGATTTCTTTTGGCTCTTCGAAATCCACAGGGCATTCTACAATACCGTGCAGCTTTGGTGGCTTGCTCCTAATCTCATCGTCAAACTCTTGCAAAGTGATTAACCACTTTGCTAAATGATCAGGCGGCTACAACTTATTTAGCAACAATCTAAGTCATTCCACCTTCGTTAAGAATACTACCTTCTCATAGAGTATATAATGCTTGAATTTCTTCATCGCAAATACCATTTCCAGGCACAATTTCTCCATGTATGTATAGTTAACTTCATATATCCCCAATTTCCTACTAGTGAAGTCGATTGGATGATACCATTTCTCCTCCTAATTTCGGGCTAAACAGTAGGTTGATACTATGCATTATGGCTGCTGAAAATATGTAGAAAACTTCATCTCTTCTGGGTGCTTTTAATATTGGAGATTTTGCTAATTTTTGCTTCACATCCTCAAAGGATACTTAACAGGCTTCATTCCACTCAAACAAACAGTTAAAGGATAGAAGGTCTGTCAACAGCAACACTCTTTCTGCTAGTGCATTGATAAATCTTCGATAATATCCCACTGATGATAGAAAGTTGTGCACCTCTTTTGGAGTACACATTGAGCTCATAGAGACTATGACCTTTATCTTTTCAGGGTCAATTGCAATACCAGCTAAACTAACCACATGGTTGAGTAACAAACCATAAGGCACTCCAAATATGCACTTCCTAGGGTTAAGAGCAATGCAAAATTGTCTACAATGCTTAAAACACTTTCTAAGAATAATCAATTGTTGCTCCCTTGTGGTGGCTGCCCCCAGATAATCAATAAAGACTTTTAACTCCTCTAGGGAAATATCACCAAAGGTCTTATTGGTTGTTCATTGCCAAGATCCAGGCGCATTGCATAGACCAAAGGCCATCACATGATACACAAAAGTACCAAAGACAGTAATAAATGTCGTTTTCAATTTTTCTTCCTCTGCAATGGCCATATGGTTATATCTAGCAAAGCAATCTATAAACGAGTAAATTTCCCTACCCGCTAACTAATCCAAAATTTGGTCAATGAAAGGCAATAGGTAGTAGTCCTGAATAAGGATGGAATAAGGTGGATGGGGGTACAAAAAGGTGACATATTTCAGTGTAGAGTAGTGGTCTGTAGTTTTACATTTTGTTACTTGATTACACGTTCATCATTATACATGCGCTTCTATTATTGACATTGGATGAAGGAAGCAGGCCAATGGATTCCCTTGGAGTCCATTGAGGACATGGGACAAGAATTTGACATTCAAATTCATATGCCAAGTAAAATGATCAAGTCAAACATACTGAGTGATTGTTGGAGTCTCCTAAATCTATGAGAGCATCTAGTCTTGATGGGAAGCATTCATAGAGAGAGCTTCAACTTTTGCATTGGGAGGCAAGAGCAAGGGTGCTTTGGGAGACAAGTGGTTGGAGACTTGGAAAATGAAAATGAGACCAAGTGACTGGTTTTTATAGGCCATAGACTTAGAGTTTTACTTTTTTTTAAATCCATTAAATTCTATTAATACATCTTTGAAAAGTTTAAAAAACAAAAATACCAAAAAATCTAAAATATAGAATTTTAGAGAATCTAAAATATGTATAAATCATTAAAAAATAAAATCCCATGATCTATTCATCACTACTTTTTGATACATCATTTTGTACATAGATTTTGACTTGTTTCAAAAAGCACTCGATAGCATACCCATCTGAAAGAAAAAAAATGTCCCAACAAAAAAATAACAATCCAATATTAAACAAGCTCACCTTTCTACATAGAGTCATGAAATTCCTTGAAGGCACAGAAATAGCTAGGAGATAAGATCTTTACAGTATCTTTTGTCCCAATATTAAGTACTATGATATGGTATTATTGCATGGTCTAAGCCTGCAATACCCTCTCGAATATATGAACACATACTTACAAGAATATACTATCATGTTCTAGGATTTTGACGAGGAATGGATGTCGTGTAATCTCTTGAAGTACATCAACGGTACACATGCATTTTGAAAACAACTAGGTTTTTTTTGTGCAAATTTCACCCCTACCTACTTGAAGCACCTCACTCCTTGGAAAGCTAGGGAATACAGCTTTGATCAGCATGGCAATCACTGCTTCTCATGGACTACCACTTTCATTTTGTTACTTAATGAAAGTGAGGACCCACCTACAGTCATAGTGGATGCTGAAGAGCAAATGGGAGGCTTATTGAAGGATGCCCCTAATCTAAAGCCTTCACCAATAGACAATGCTAAAGAGAAAGCAAAGGCTATTGCATAAGAGAAAAAATCTCTAGACCTTATGGTTGATAGAGTTATAATTGTTGTGGATAACACCCTAGGAGGTGGCTCAAGTGAATAGGAGACTACCCCCTCTACTGTCGATGCAGACTGTTGTATAGATAGCACGAGTGAAGTCTTCATCGATAACAAAGAATTCATATTTCTCCATGATGTGAAGAAATTTTTTGGAGTGAGGGAGGATGAGGCACTATCGATGCTAGCAATCACCAATGATTTCCCCCTCGTGTCTAATAATCTGCCTATGGAGTACAACAACGCAAAGCTAGAAGACATAAGCGGCACACTCATAGCTCTTGGAGATGTCGTGGACTTAGCAAAGCATGCGATGGTTGTTACTCAAGAGTTTAAGGCAGTGCAAGCTAGCTTGTGGTAGGACAAGTGCCCTTGGAAGAGTAGCAATTCCCACTGATTGACGAGTCTAAGTCAAGTCTAGACCCCAAAGGTTGCCACCTATGCTGTCGAGCAGGAAGTAAGTGTATCAATAATCCATCTAGATGCTTTATTTTACAATGTATACAATTTTGAGCTAACTTCATGTCAATGTGGACCGTGTTTGACATCCATGATTTTGTAAGTCGCTAGAAGGGCCAAGGAGCATTCAAAGAGGATGTCTCCATAGGGCATTACATTGGCAGTATCCCCACTACTGACATAGCCATTGTCCATGCCACCTTCACATTAGATGGACAAGCTCAAGTCATTATCCTGAAGGCCCTATCAAAAGTTTTATGTGCAACCACCATCGCCTCAAATGCGCACAAGATCATTCTTATTAAAAAGAAGTTGATAAAGCATGTATTTGGTATACACCTTCACAAAAAGATACTGCAAGCCTTGGAGATCAGAAAGCCATTGGAGCTGGCCAAGCCACCATGCAGGAGAGCATTAAGGTAGGGCTGCTATTGCCAAAGGCCAAGAAGAGGTGAAAGCAAGCCCACGAGAAAATCAAGCACTTGAAGATGGTGTGAAAGCTTGTACTAAGCTCTAGCATTCTCAACATAATCCTATAAAGAAAAATCCATGTGTACTTTGCACTATAATACAATATGTATGTTTATTGAAATCTATCTCTCAAGCATTTTGTCTATTTTTTAATAGTCAACTATGATAAGATTAAAGGATTTTACAAACTGACATTATGTGATACTAGTGTGCATATTTTTAAAGTATGATAGATGTGCAAAAATATGATTAATAATTTATCGATAAAAAATGTGTGGTTTAAAGGCTAATTGGCTTATTTTTACTTCAAAATAATCAAAAATACCCCAGAAATTACATTTGAACTATCTTATAGTCCATGATGCCACGACACGTGAATGAATAGGATGGCACAAAATTTTTATCGATAAATTTTTAAAATTTTCATTGTACTTTGCCGTTGTCTAATGCATGCTAACTTATCATTCATCACACAAAAAGGCTAACTAGATCATTGTCTTGATAATCGATTTCTTGTTCTACTCAATTGTCGAGTTCTCAATTGACATTGCAAATTGAATCATTACACCATCATGCACAAATACAATATGATAAATTCAAGGCACAATAAAAAGAAAAGGTTTTTCATTACATGTCAAAGTTCACAAAGTATATTGCATTGCATTGTGTTACAAAAACTGTAGGCCCTTGCCAACTCTAATAATCTCTATCCCCTCTTAGCCGTCTAGCTAACTGCACATCTCTTTGCATGATGGTCAAACATGAATTGTGCATAGATATATGTCCTCAAAAAGGGTGATATGGCATGCTTCTATAGCTTCATAGATAGCCTCCATTGCAATCCCTTGCATGTGAAATTGATATTCATAAGAGTGAAGGATTTCCTTCACTAATAAGTGTGCAAAGGGTACTTTCTTAATCAGTAGTACTCCTCAGGTACTTGCGGATCTCTCTAAGAGCCACTAGGTTATGGTTCTTCCTCCGCTTTAGCCTTTGCTGGGACTCATCTCATTGGCCTCGCCATGGTTGCCATCCTTGTGCTTGTTGGACTTGGGCTTGGGGCTCAGATAGGGGTTACTCAGCATGGGCTTGTTCTAGAGTGGGGAGGAGAGGTATCGAAGGAGGAGTAGAAAGTTGTTTGGATCACTTTGTTTTTAGCTTGGGGCATTGTATGGGGCCCTTACCACCTGTTGAATGCCCCTTGATTGCATCTCCGTTAGCCTTTGTCCATTCTAAGGTATCTTGGGGCCTATTGATGTTGTCATCAATGTTCCCCTTTGATCATCATTGTTTCCACCTTCCTCATTGGTGTAGAGACTTCTTCCTCATTATTCTCCTACTCGTTGTCAGCTTCCACATTCTCTGCTTCTTCCTCTTTAGAAGAATCTTCTTGCTTACGAGCTCTTTTCAAAGACTCCAAGGCTAATTGAGGTAGGGTCTTCAAGCCTTTGGATGGATAAGTGAGAGGGGGGGGAGGACATAGGGACGACGAGGTTATGTTGCTATTAAAGTCATCCCTTCGAGTGAAATTTGGGATTTCTTTGCCTTGCCATGGTGGAGAAGTGAAGACTTGTCCTTGGCCTTCGCCTAATAGTGGATGTCATTGTGTAGTTTGTTTGGTGTGGGCCATGAGGTAGATTAGAAGAGAATAAGAGGAGACAACAATAGAAATATGAAATAGGAAATGAACTAAAAGAGATGTATTTACATGAAACCTAGACTTTAGTGTTTAAGGCCGGATCACACGTGAAGTTATATGTGTGCCCATTTTGACCCTTTCCTTTGCCTTGTCATGTGCCATGTTACATGTGTATTTACTCCAAATGTGTTTTGCCACTTTTCCTTATTATGTGCATGGATTTGTTGCCTAAGAGATTTAGCCAATGTGTTAGCCTTAGCATTCTCCAATGTGATGGAGTGATCAAATATGCATCTATAAGACCAATCAAACATTTCTACAATATAGATTTTCTTGACATAATAAGTGTTCTTGAAATATGCACCACGAGCTCGATTATGAGACTTTTCCATACCTTGGGTGTTCCACATTTTCAAAGACCCATATTTCTCCAAAAATAATAATCCATGAGCATATAAAGTGTGTTGCAAAGGTATGGAGCATTGATATTAGATTTGGAGCATCAACATATCGAAATATTAAAGAACATGAAAGTTGTAGTGTTGAAAGTGTATCATGTAGTGGGCGATGTTGGTTTCTCCCCATGCATTGACAACTAGATTTGTAAAATCATTGACCATTGTATGAAATTTAACTTAAGTGGAATGATTTGTTGATGGTTTTAGCATTATACACACTAGCTTATCAAAATAATGTACCTATTGGGCATTCTTAGAACTAGGATCTCTTTCCAAATCTATATTATATTTGCATAAATCTTTCCACAGCTCTCACTTTAACATTGATGGCTTGTGTGTCATATTGCTTAGGAATCTCTTTGCCTGCACTCCACTCATTAATATTTTGTGTGCTTTACGCCATAAGTTAGGCATGATGTTTTCTAGTCCTTCTTAATCTTAACCTTGCCTTCGTGTACACATGATGAATTTAATAGCTTCTCGACTTTCTCAATAGCTACTTCATGTCTGGAAGAGGGAGGCTTCATTGTGTATACATAATTGATATGCAACTTCAATAACGTGACAAATATGTGCATGAGGAAATGTAAAGTGAAAAAAATAGACACTCTCAATGTTAACTGGAAATATGGCTTTCCAAATCTCATCAAGATGTGACCTATTTGGTGGCGCCTTTCTATTGCAAACCAATGATCCTCCCTTCCACGTAGCATTATATACAGGGAGTTTGCGTGCACCTTTGCAATTTTTCTTCAACAATGTTCTTATCCTTCTCCATTTTCTCCAAAAGAGATTTCAATGAAGCATTCTCTTCCTCCAAGATTGAATTCCTTTGTGTGTCCATTGCCACGTCTTGTCCCTTGTCTTTATATCGCTTCAATTCTTCTTCAAGCTTCTGCACTTTGATTGTTGATCTTGTAGGGATTTCAAAAACACATTTAAAGAACCATGGGATTGTAACAAAGCTTGATGATTGCTCTATAACATCGGTCGATAATATTGATACATATGAATATTTCCATCTAAGTGTCTACAATAACCTAGTAGACTGCTTTCACCATCCCCATCAAATGTAAGCAATGAGGAAGTGGAATTGAAAGGTGGATTTAGCATAATGCTAGGATCATTAGGATACAAGGAACCATCCACCCAAAGATAAATTTTTTCTTTCCATGTAAATGATATTGGGAAGCAGTCATTGCATCTAGCCCACAGTTGCTATAAGGGGACTTTGCAATAGCATACTCTTCATCTACACTAACATGCAAATTCACATTTCTCTTACAATTGCATATGTCCCTAACTGGTTCCATTAGAGTAGGAGAGAAAATGGAGTAGATTAAGTTTTCATGGGATAATATTGATTTGGAATGGCTAGAGGGAAAAAAAGAGCATGAAAAATGCTTTGATGCTATATAATTTGGTTAGACACCATTAGAGATGGAAAATACCATGTTTTGAGAAGGGAGGAAAAACATCACTTTTTGGGGTTAAATGCAAAAAAGTGTACATAAAATGAGTATTTCAACTTACAATATGATTGGGTGCCTTTTGAGAAAGAAAAACTATTTTTTAGAAAAAATTTAGAAATTTATTTTTAAACCAAAATAAATCTGAGTTGCTAATGTTGCACTTTTGGAAGAGTGGTGGTCCCTTCTTGGAGGATGAGTTAATGTAGAGGGCCTTTAATGCAAAAAAGTATATTAAAATTGAGTATTTCAACTTGCAATATAATTGAGTACCTTTTAAGAAAAATAAATAAATTTTTAATGAAACTTTATAAAAAATCAAATTTTGGGGCAAAAATAAATCTAAGTTGCTAATGTGGCACTTTTGGAAGAGTGTTGGTCCCAACTTGGAGGATGAAATACCTACCCCTAGGAACCTTAGGGGTTAACACCTTTTGAGAAGGAGTAGAATGTCACATAGTACTTATAGTAGAAGCCCTTGGGGGCTCTACCGAAAAAGGAATCATTGAAAATAAGGCTAGAGCTAGCATAGTTAACGAGAACATGCTCTATGCTTGGGGGAACCCTCCAAGCAAACCTATTTACTTCGACTTCATTGTCATCAATGGATTTAAGGTTTGTCCATGAGGCATATTGAAGGATTGGCTAGTCAAAATTCCCAAGAATAGTTTTCAATTAAATTCATTGTCATAAAAGGAGTTGAATATGATTTTTTGCTTTAACATCCTTTGGATGCAAAACACATGATTCATAAAGAACTTGAACAACGCTCTAATCTTCCTTTGGGAATAAGAAGGATGCACTACAAATAGATATGGAAACTTAAAAAACATATCCAATTGTCCTAGATGTGATCTCCAACATGTTGCAAGGAGATGCTAGTTATCCTCTTGTCCAATAGTCTCTCACAAATTACATTCCATCACTCAAAGATGAGAAAGGTTGGATGCATATATTTTTGTCACTCTCTAGAATTTCCATTCATAGAGGAACCTGAATATCAAGAAGCTCATAAATACTGAAGTCCATCTCTTTATGATAGCTTTTGACTCGGTAGCACAAGTTCTCATGAAAGGTGTCCTATTCCAACCAATAAACTTGAGTTGGTAGTGGTAGCTACGTTTCCAAGAAAAACTAGAAGTAAATCTCCTAATCTTTGAAGAAATACTCAATAGCCCAAATGACGATGGATGAACCTCCATCAAGTCCTATTTGACTACCACAATGACCTCTTTGTCTCCCTAATGTGAGAGCAAAGGTTGACATTGAGGAAGAAAGTGACAAAACCACACATGATGAATAAGATGATGGCAAAGACACAAGCTCAGACAGATAAGATATCAATGGCCAGATGATAGAATAGATATGAGCTGATCCAAATCCCTTATAGACAAAAGGATTGCTCATTGATATGGGTGTAATGCAACTTTGAACTTGAGTGGAGCACCTAGAAGTTTTAGACTATGAACAGATGGGATATCACTCTTCAAGTCTAGTTTCCGCATTTGCAATCCTCTTTATTGATAAGGAAAAAGAACCAACCTTTTATGCTCCAACCCCTAGTTGAGAATATCAATGTAGAAAGGGATGGGAGCAATGATTCAGACTAAAAAACAGCCACTATCTAGGTCTCACACATCCACAAAACAAAACTTCTAATTCATCTTAGGTGCAAGTGCCTTAAAAACATTGCACATGAAAATGAGTCAAAAATCAAAATTCATAATAAGCCATAGGATCTCCCAAAATAATTTATGGAATACAAGCAATAAGATCAAGTCATTGTATTGGTTGGCATAAGGAGGACAGGGCAAACCAACAAACCCTTGAATATGGAATACCGCAATGTGTTTGCTTTGGGATTATGTTGATCTCAAGGGGATACTGCCTCTAGTATTAATGCATACTATTCCATTGAAACTAGATGCCAAGTCCACTAAACAATGAACCTACCCTATGAGTCCTCACTATATACACACCACGTGCAAGAAGAGCTAGAGAAACTACAATAGGCAAGGTTTATTTACAATATTGAGTATACACACAAGGTATCCAAGTGTTGTGGTACTCAAGAAGCATAGCAAAATTTGAGTATGTTGAAATATGCCTATCTTATAGGCTCATGTGAATCCTCCTCTAGTTGGTGAAAAAAGGGGGAGATGTATTTAGACTCTTTTGAGAGAAGTTGTTGGACCTATGTGATCTTGACATCAATGATGGTGTAAGCAAGCCACTTTCCTTAGCCTATATAAGTGGCTCATTCTCATTGTAACACAATACTCTGATCAATAATCATGAATACTTTTCTACTTTGCAGCTAACTTCTAACTTCCTCTCCCTTCTTTTCTCTATGCACACATTCTCTCTCACACAAAATCATGACTACGGTATCATCCTCCATAGCCATGTCTTCGAGGTTGTGATCGTATGGAAACACTAACATTCCAATGGGATTCCAACATGGTATCAGAACCATAGGTCCTAGGCTTGTGCACATGTAGTTCATTATTATATTATTATGAGCCACTCATGCTTAGTAACAAGTTTTGGTGATTAGGAAATGATTAGATACTAATTTTCTTTCTTAATCTTCTTCATCTATTTCTTCCTAATCTCTCCACTATTCTTACCTACCTCTTCTATATTCTCTCTTCTCTATCTGTTAGAATTTCTTTAGCATTCTTATCTACTGCCTCTACAAGCTTCATAGAGAGAGAGAGAGAGAGAGAGAGAGAGAGATTCCTTCTCTTCATCTACCCTTTAACAAATTGCTTAAGAGGGAGAAAGAGAGATGCATTCTTTTCCTTATTAATTTTTTTAAAGTAAAGGAGGTCAACAAATTAAAAGTAGCATAGTGAGCATGATACTTTCCAAATTTTAAGGTGGCAATATTCTCATCCTCTTATACTACTAGTCAATAGCAAAACTGACTCTCAACTCTTTACATATTGGACAACTCACCAAAAGTCAACACTTTCCACTTGAGCTCACGGATTTCCACCTAGAGCTCAGTGCTCATTAATAGCACGATGAAAAATCATCACTTGCTTGATCATTGTTTCAAGCTTCTTTGCAAAAAGGTGCAATCAATTGTTGACTTTTTTTAAAGCTCTAATCCATAGATCAACTTAGTGTCATCATTATTAGAGCAAAATATGGCTAACGACACTTACTCTAGCTCACACTCTAATCACAGTAGATCATTCACAGCCATCACACAATCTCACGGCATTGAATAGCATCAAGTAATCATTTTTTTTTTTTAAACAACTCAATAAATAGCTAGCTTAGTAAGCTCTAGCCAACACATTCTAGCTTGTTGGCACTAGCTCAAATCATGGAATCAACACATTCTAGCTTGTTGGCTAGCTCAAATCATGGAATCAACACATTCTAGCTTATTGGCTAGCTCAAATCATGGAATCAACACAAGCACAAAAGGCATCTAGTTCTCAGCAACAAGTGGCCATGATCTCAAGTAGTGTTCTTCACTATAGATTATGCATCAGCTACCTTATAATAAGCTTTTAAGATTATGTGTCTTTTATTAAGGTATTAAAACCTTAGTCTATTAGGCCTCCCATTCACATTGAAGCAACCAAGCCCTTGTTCACATACTCTTCCACACCTCCACTACCATTTGTATTCTCAATAACTTGTGCACACACAATACAATGGGAATCTTTGAAGAAGGATCGAAAAGCACATCTGAAAAACACAACTTAGGATCAACATGACTATGAGAAGAACATGGTTTCATGCTAGGAGTAAGAAAGGGCTATCAAATACGCCTATTTTGGACCACCCCATCAAGAGAAACAATGTAGTACAAGTTTATGCATCACTAGGGGCTTCATCCAACGTTTCCAACAAAGATGTCCTTCATTAACAAACTACTCTCATCGAGATCAATGCACTTCATTTCTTCTATGCTCAAGTTCTCCCTTTCATTGAGAGTCACACTATGTGCTTGCCAGTAAACATAATCAACTATGATTGGCCTCTCCCTTAAAGAATTTTGAAGATCATTAAAATTTTATTTTTTAGAGGCTAGGTTTTAATTTTGGTAACTCCTCTTGTAATTGTGGACTTACTAGTTAAGTTCCACAAGTATTTTTGTTTTGTAATCCTAGACCTCTTGTTTTTGAAGTTCCAGAAGTAGTTTTCTAGCATTCTTGGACTTTGTTTTAAGTTCTAGAAGTCTTTATTAGTAAACTTGGTCTTCATGGGTACCAAAAGGAATTTATCTTTTAATCCTAGACTTCTTTTTTTGAAGTTACAAATGTTATTTTATCTATTTGGAGGAAAATCACCTAGCCCAATTATCTCATTTATTCTTTATCCATATCTTTCCTATTATTCAAGCCAGGGAGAGTGTTGAAATATCTCTCTCTAATAGGCTCATGTGAATACTCTAGTTGGTGGAAAAAGAGGGAGATGTATCTAGACTCTTTAGAGAGAAGTAGTTGAATACATGTGATCCTGATATCACTGATGATGTAAGAAAGCTGCTTGTCTTAGCCTATATAAGAGGTTCATTCTCATTGTAACACAACACTCTGATTAATAATCATGAATAACTTTCTACTTTGTAGCTAACACTTGTATCTTTCTCTCTGTTCTTTCTTCTCCACACACACATTTTTTTCTCTCCATATACACATTCTCTCTCACACACAATCATGAGCACTCTATGGTACCATCCTCCATAGCCATGACTTTGAGCTCATGATCATGTGGAAGCAGCAATATTCCAATAAAACATGCATTAACTACAAGAGAGATCATTATCCACACTACCATATACAAAATACATGATCAAATGTGTGGCCAAAAAGAAAGCTTACAACTTTTTGGATGGCATTTTGGGCTATAACCAATGCAAGTGCACCCACATGATGCCTATGCCATCAAATGGTGGATGTTTACTTACATTCTTATGTGTTTTGACTTGATGAATGCATTGAACATCTTCCAAAGACTTATGTGTACTATTTTCAAAGATATTTTGAGACACTAGCTTAAAGTATCTATCATGACAACCTCTATGTCTACTCTAGCTAGAACACCTCTAAAAGCTTCAACTAGTCTTCAAGCAATATTGGTGGTATAACCTATTTTTTAATCCCTTCAATTATTGATCATGTTTCATTCACATCATGCATTCGAGCATTCTTTTGCACACATCGACACATAGTAATTGTCTTTGCTCAACTGATTGTGTGAGGTTCAACCAAAATGTTAAGATTCATGGATCATAAGGCTTTTGAGGTGAGGAATAGTGGAGTATGTGTAGGGATCTATGGAGTAAGATGATAACGGAACTTGGGTAGTACACATGTGGTTAGAGGCCATGACATTCAACTAAGGAGGAGCCTATGTTTCTATATGTGATCTATTAGACACCTTATGTTGGGCACTCCATCTTGGAGTTTGGAGTAGGCAATTAGGTAGGTAGTGGACTACAAAAATGTATTGTTTTAGCATCATGAGAGATTTTCTAGTTTGTTGTCAATCACTCATGGCTGTAGGGCCATGGGGGGTGGTTATGTTAGGTATGATAGTGAGCTTTGAGAGTGAAAGAACCACTGTCACATGCCCATTTTAGGTTTCAACAAGTGGTGCATTTGCTAGGAGTCTTTAGGATTCTAGCTAAGGGCCTAAGGCCTATGGTTCACATTTCCAAGTCTATATCATGCCTTCCAAGATGAGTAGTACAACAAGTGCTAAATGTGGCATACCAATCCTTTGTCAATTGGAAAGGCCTATTGTTGGCCAATGGACCATGTTATTAAATTTTTATTCCAAAAATGTTAGTATGTTTGAATTTGAGGCATTTTGGGTTAAGTATTCTTGTATATGTATTGAAGTGCACTTAGACCTCCTCTACATACAACTCAAGATAAGAGTGCACTTAGACCTCCTCTACATGATGTCACAATTCCTGACTTGCTTCCACATCATGACACTATTCTAAGGATATGTCAAGTTTTGGATGATTTGTAGGTGCAATGGAGATACCTCCTAAGGGTCCTCCCTTGGACTTGCAAATGTCAAGTCTTAGAAGATTTGCAAGTGGAAGGGAGACCCCTCCTAAGGGAGAAAAAGACATCAAGCCTTAAGGCTAAGAATTCCTTAAGTGATAAATGTGTAGCCTTATGCAAGCCAACCATCCATCCCACCCTATATCGAGTAATACTATAACTCAAATAGGGATTGATGCACATGTAATTATTAATAAGAATGAATAGAATGATCCCCATACTAATGTGTAAACCATTGCAAATGAAGCTATTTATGAGGACTTGGACGATTGTGTGCTAATCTTGAATATTAGATCCAAGTGTCTTCCTCTTCAATTTCAATATCCTCCTATATTTCATGGTTGTCCTAATGAGGATTAAATGGTGTGTATCAAAGAAGCAGCATTGTTTCATAAACTCAAGGGCACTGAGTCTTCAACTCATTCTACTTTCGAGTATACAAATACCACATGTTACCTACTAATGAAATGCATTGGATATCAAAACATTTTAGCAAGTTATTCCAATTTAGTGACACATTGGTTCATTTCATTTACAACAAATGGCACTGGAGTTGCCCCCTGTGCTACCAAAACACTTATTTTGAGCCTAAAAACTCTAATGTTTATGGATTTTGAAGTCATAAATGTAATGTGTTTCTATATTCTAAGAACTTATGTTGTTTTTAGCATTCCACTGATTATTGGTTTTTTTGTGATTTTCTTGCAATTTTTCTTATTTTTCTCTATTTTTTCATATTTATTGATAGAAAATCAATAAAATAGCAAATTAAAAATTTAAAGGACTGAAAATTAAGATTTAACCTTCCTCCCACTCCCCCTAAAATTTTATTCTATCTTCACTTTTATTTACTTTGAAAATTAACAAACTTATAGAACACTTTCATCTCGTAACACACGTGTTGCCTTGTACAAGAACCAAGGCCCCTAATGCTCTTGCAAGTCACTGACACAATCCATCTCTCATGCTCACTCTCCCCTTCCCCCTGTCTTATGAGAATAAGCATTTTACATGTAGAGGAGGAGAAAGAAAGACTAAGTTCCTACAAGGAGAGTGAAAGACTAAAAAATAGAATTCTTGATCCTTCAAATCATCACATGGAGATCAATGAGTAGGCTTTGAGTATGTATTCAAAAGTGTCAAATAGTGCCGATTGCAAGAGTATTGCCATAGAGGGCGCCATGATGGCATGCATCTTCTTGCATTCTCTCTCACGTTTTTTTTTCCTTTTTTGGCTTCTAAACACTATGTTTTTTTTATATTTGGACATGTAACCCTTCAAAACCAACCATTTTTTGACACATATTTGTTCCCCACCCTTTTTCCCTCAAACTAAGGCCATTTTACATGCATTTCGCATCCAAATGTGTAGATTTTATGCAAATATCATGGCAGGGCACTTCTCTACTATGTGTAGACTTGATTTTGCACTCCATTCTGCTAAGAAGAACTACTTTTGGAGATAGATCTTGGAATTATCCCCAAGAACAATCAAGATATGTTGTTTGTCATCTACATGAGAGGCCACAAAGATATGATGAAATAAATGCTAAAATTTTCAATATTGAAAGGATCCATGAGACGGTGTTTTGATAGATCAATTACGATTGATTAAACTTTGTAAAAGAACCTTTTACATTAATAAAAATCCTCGTCATTGTTTGTTTAAAAGAGTTTATAATATTAAACGAATGTTGATTATTGAGTTACTTTGATAGGTTAGTGATGAAATCAAATTCATGCAAATGATTTTTAAAATCATGTATGCCTCTGCTTGGTCACTCGAATGTATTGGAATTTTGTGAGAATGTGATGGTTATTCTAGAACAAACTCAGTTTTGGACTTGTCTAAGTTGATAAAGAGGCTATATTTAGAATCCAAATTTGGGATAGGTTGATTTTTACTTTTACTTAGATTGGGGCTTGTACGAGGATGTCAAAACCCATCTCAAGGTATTGAAGTGACTTGAGGACCTCATGATAATATGACTCTATTTGTATGGCACACTTCAAAGGGACAAGGTGACATCTATAGATGGGAAGTTTGTAAGGACAAATAAATGGGCATATGACAAGAATACAAAATTTATTGCTCTTAATAAGATTACTCTTATTCGGCATCTAAATTCTAAGAACTATAAACTCCCTAAGTACCTTAATCTCCTAAAGTGTTATTGATTCTTACATACTAGGGCTAGTCCACCTTCTTTTATAATCAGAGAACTTCATGAGATATATTATTAAACTTTTGTGCTTTCTCAAGAAGTAATAAAAACTATGATCTTTTAGGACATTGGATAATTCAATATTATATATGTAATTTGTTGTCAATATGCTATGAACATTGAATTTCTAGAAACCATGGTGATAATCCTTGAGAATATGATGGCTCCTCAATACACCTGGATCCAACAGGGATGGTCTCTAGAGGAATGTTGTGGAAAATGTCTCACAACTCTTACACAATCAATCTTGATCAAATGGGAAACCTCTAAATTGATCTTAGGAGAATTTAGCGGTTAAAGAACTAAAGCTACTCTGATTCTTCATGTTTGAAGGACAGATGGTTAATGTTACAATAATGATCAATAGAGAAATAATGACCCTACATCATTGGGTGTATGAACAAGTTATCCAAGTTATACCTCCTAACCATATATAGTAGTTCATGGAAGACATGCCCACAACCGTTATGTAATTAGAGGATACCCTTCCCTACCTTCAATTTACAAAGCCCTAGAAAGAGACAAGAAACCACCTTATTTTATAAATGTTCCATTGCACAAAGTCCAGGATTGAAACTCTGTTCTATTCTTTTCCTTTGAATTCGATTACCCTAGTCTTTAAAACTATCTAAGAGAGTAAGGATATAAATTCTTGAGTGATTGAATATAATATTCAACTTGTGCATTAATCGAAATCACCAATTGATGCAAATTGATGATATAAACAAAGAGCTCCAAGAGAAAAAGTTTATTTCAAAGAAGCAAGCACTTCCAACCAAGTTTAGTGGGAGAGGATCCAAGGTGGAGCAAGATATGGAAGCTTGGATCAAACCCATGGATGATTATTTCTTGACTGTTGAAACTACTTTTGCAAACCAATCTATGGTTACATACCTTCATCTCACTGGCTGGTGTGCAGATCGGTCGCAGATAGCTCACGTGGTGAATCCCGGAAGGTCCCCAAGAACAAAGTACTCTACTTTTTAGCACAAAAACCCATGTAAAAGCAAGCACGACATGAGGCAAGAGACAAATTGGGTTCAATCTCCCCCATGCCTTGTGTGAGCGCTTCACAAAGCATGTATTTTATGTATATTTCCAATCTTCATGCTCAATAATAGCCCAATTACAAAAATATGACAAGCTTTTAGCTTTTGAGTTTGCTTTCTACAAAAATAGTAAAATAAAGCTAATGGACGGTGCCCATAGTGTCTGGCACGCCCAATCTCAATGTCCAAATAGAAATAACATATCCAGGCGCATAAGCGCATACAAAATAATAATAAATAATCGATGTCTCAATAGACATAACAAAATATAGGCGTGGCGCCTATCAAAATCTAGTCCAAGAGTCGAAAACCCGCTAGACTCCAATGCTTTCCTCCGCCACTGCTGCTATCTCTACACATCAACTGAAGCATTCACAATCGTTAGTAAAATAACACAATTAAACCGACAAAAGTGAATACCTAGCAGTCTTCAGCTACATAAATAAATCAACTAGTTAGAAATAAATCCTAACCTTAATCTATTACGAGTGCGCACTCTAAACTCATAAACGTTTATTAATTTAATATGCATTTTGCGGAATCACCCGCTATGGAATCACCCATGTACACACAAAATTAATGAAACGCCCGAAAAGGACAGGCGTCCCCATCAACTTCTCGCACAAAGAATCCTCTTTGCGTATGAGCCCCGGTCATCTAAGTTTACGGAATCCACCGTAAAACCTCACGGAATCCACCGTGGAATATGCCTCCTGGCATCATACCCCCGGGGTGGGATAGCAATTGACCTCAATTGCTATTAGCTCAATGTGGAGCTAACAAAGTGGGGAAAGCATTTAGGTCTCTAGCGTGCATCCATTGTGCTTCCTCTACAGGATGGTTCTTAAATTTCACTAGATATCTAGAATACCTTCGGCCAGTTCTAGTGGTCATGTAGTCAGTGTCTATGATGGCTTCTGGTTCAAGTATTTCAGTCTCTTCTTCTAGTAAAGGTGGGTTTTCATAGACAGGGTGGATAGGTAATTGGCCTCTAAATGGTCTCAATAAACTAATATGAAATGTATTATGAATTTTCCAATGAGATGGCAGTTCTAACTTGAATGCATTGTCATTAATCTTATGAATAATTCTAAATGGTCCGTAGAATCTAGGAGCTAACTTGACAACTGGATGTCTATCTACACTTTGCAGTCTACGCTTTTCTATTCTAAGCCAAACATAATCATCAACTTTGAAATTCATGGCTTGTCTTTTCTTGTTGGCTTGTTTGGTATATGATTGTTGGGACTTAGCAATCATATCCTTAACCTCATCAAAAATAGTGTTATGCATAACAGCAATATCATCGGCACTTTGTATTCTATTAGACAAAGATGCAACAGGGGTAGATAATCTATATCCATAAATAACTTCAAAAGGTGCTTTCTTTGTAGATGTGTGCGGTGTATTATTGTATGCAAATTGTAATAAATGCAAATGAGTATCCCATGTCTGAGGTTTAGAGATAGTGTATGCACGTAAAAGATCTAAAATAGTGCTATTTGTGGCTTCTGTTTGTCCATTCGTTTCTGGATGAAATGCAGATGAGAAATCAATCTTTGTGCCTAGATTTGCAAACAGTGTAATCCAAAAATTATTGCAAAATCTAGAATCTCTATCTGAAATAATCACTTTCGGCAATCCATGGTTAGTAAAAACAGTTTTCAAAAATAACTGTGCTGCTTGTGATGCTGTTAAAGTTTTCTTACATGCAATAAAATATGCTTGCTTACTAAATCTATCTACAATTGTCCAAATCATGTCATGGTTAGATTTAGTATTTGGTAAACCAGTAATGAAATCCATAGATATATGTTCCCAAGGTTTAGATGGAATAGACAAAGGCATTAATAGTCCATACTGTTTACCATGATGTCTTTTTATTCTTTGACAAATCAAACATTCAGAAACAAAATTAGATACATCTGCATCCATATGCGGCCAATAAAAATCTTCAGTTAACATGCGTAATGTAGAGATGATACCTCTATGACCTTGATATGGGGGACAATGAATTTCATTCAAAACAAAAGATCGGAATGGAATAGTAACACACAGTCTCTTTTCAAAGAACATGAATCCATCATTATATGACAATGAATCAACAGGAATGAAATTATTTTGAACTAATTTTTGCCAATCAGAATGAAAAGTAATATCCTAGTGATATGTGTCTTTCATAGCAATCAAAGAGTCAAAAGATATGATAGAAATATTATTAATTGCAGGTCTTCTACTCAATGCATCAGCAACTACATTTTCTTTTCCAGGTTGGTATTGAATGATAGGATGGAAACTTTGAATGAATGAAGCCCATTTGATATGACGGTCATAAATTTGGGGTTGGCTAAGTAGATGTCTAATACTTTGCTGGTCGGTCTTTATCATGAATTCTGAACCCATTAAATAATGTTTCCATTGTTTTAATGCTTGTACAACTGCTAAGAGTTCCTTGTCATAAGTGGAATATTTAAGCTCAGAGGGTTTCAGCTTAGAATTAGAATATGCTATTGGATGGTTGTCTTGCATTAATACGGCTCCTATTCCTGATCCGCTAGCATCGGTCACAACTAAAAAGAATGGTCTGTTAAAGTCAGGCAATTGTAGAACAGGGGCATTGGTTAATGCACGTTTGAGTAAGTCAAAGGATTTCTGCTGGTTTTCAGTCCATTGATAAACAATGCCTTTCTTAAGAAGTTTGGTCAATGGTAAAGCATTTTCCTTGAAAATTAATATTCATTGTGTGTGTGGAATAATCTATATTGGGATTATGTTGGTGTCTCCATGGCATTCCTAGAATAATGTCGCTAGACTGTAATGGGACAACTAAGAAATTTCTTCTTTCAATATATGGACCAATTTGAATTTCTAAATCTTGAACTTCTTGTGTGCCATTGTACCTAGTGCCTAAAAATGCAGCTTTTATGCGATAGTGCGTAGGTACAGTATGCAGTTTCAATTCCTTTACCAATTTTGCTGAAATAAAGTCATGGGTACTACCATCATCATGCAATATAGTTCTTTCTTTTCCATGCACCATACATTTCATAGTCAACAATGAATGTGAAGTAGGCATACCTGGTAAAGTGTCGGAAGTAGTAGTAGGATCATCTTCTTCTTCAGTGAAATCCGGCATATCCTCATGCTCGTCTTCGTCCATAGCTCCAAGGTAGTTGATATGTGCTGATGGCTTCTTTGAATGACAATTTGCTGCGAGATGCCCTGGCTGGTGACACTTGTAGCATACGATAGGCTTGGCTTTGGTCACATTATTTGCAATGGCTGGGAGTCTGGGTATATTTGGATTTGCTTGTGGAATAGGCTTTGGATTTGGATTGACATTGGATGGCAATGCAGGTGGTTTAGGCCAATTCTTGCGGAAAGATGGTGATGAGAAACGACCTGGATTAAACCTTCTGAAATTGGAATTGAATTGTTTAGATCCATAATTACCGTTTGCTTGGAATGGCTATGGTCGTCGATCTCTTCCGCGTAACTTATCTTCAGTGTCGTGGGCTAAGGAGATGGCGTCTTCAAGGGTAGCAGGCTTGAACATGTTCACTTTAGCGTAGTAATGTCCAAGAAGTCCAGACATATACTTCCGCTTATGTGTCATCTCTAGTACATCTTCAAGCATGCGTAGCTGCAGGAGTGCATTCCAAAAACGCTCTGTATACTGTGGAATAGGCTCACGATCGCGCTGTTGAAGTAAATCCCATTACTTGATAGCCTTCTCATGAAATTGCGGTGGTAGAAAATTTTGCATGAACTTCTTCTTGAAATCTTCCCATGTAGTAGGACATTCTATGCTCTTGCGGACTACAGTCCACCAAAGTGATGCTCTGTCTATCAGATGATTAGTAACACACTTGATTTTATCTTTCTCGGGATAAGTTTCCTCATGGAAATAGTCATCAAACTGACTAATGAATGATAAAACAGTCTTTCCTTCTCTTATGCCATTGAAAGTGCGAAACTTGAAACTTCGTTTACTTATCTTGGATTCCTTGCGAATGGTTTGTGCTTCAAGAGTGGCGTTGATGGTACGGCGAATCAAATCTTCAGCTTGAGGTTCTTCTTTGCCAGTGGACGCTCCTTGTAGCTTTGTCAATTGCGCTTGCAAGGCTTGCCTAGCTCTTCGCTCTTTTTCCAATTGCAGCATGATAAGATCCAGCTTTTGTTCCACGGTAGGCTCGGGTAGATCGTCTTCAGCCATAGGATCATCCATATGTGGGGTAGTCATCCTGTAAAACTCAACAAACCTTTCTCACTCAAAATCAGTTAGCGGGATGAGTGTAGCTCAAATTTTGGGGTTACAAGGCTATGTATTTTTGGGTATTTTCTTCTTCAATTTTCAGAAATTCTGCAATATTTCTGTCTCCGTTTGCTGAAAGTACTTCAACGAACTTGTAGATAGGTAGAACAGCTTGCTGCGAACAACTTTCCAATTCAGAGTTTTTGCATACGAACAAGTCTTCTATGAGTTTTAAGCACTAGTCAGTTCTGATTTAGTCTGACTTGCAGAGTTGCAGACTTAACAGACTTGCAGAGTTGTTGACTTGCTGGACTTAGGCCGACTTGCAGAACTTGCAGAACTTGATTACTGTCAACTTGCGGAACTTGACTTTAGGAGTGCGAGACCCAGAGTATATCGACTTCTCTGCCCTGTGTAACTTGATAAGAGTTGAGTGACTTAAGCTTAATAGCTTAAGCTATGGAAGGAGGAAGTAATGGGCAGCAACGACGTCAATTTTCGTGGGGGGGGGAGGGGGGGGCCGTTTTTGCCTGCGCGGAATTTTCGGGGGTACTTCCTGATATGACGACTCAAATTTGTGGAGTTTGAAGCCTTTTTAAAGCTTCTAAGCTTAAGATTAAGCTTTAATAGAATAATTAAGTTGGATTTGAGAAGAGCTTATCTCTGTAACTCCACGACTTGATGATGGAAGTGTTTGAGTGGTCCTCCGCCTGCAGAGCTTGGTCCTTCGCGATCTGACAGTGGAAACAGGGGTTCTTGATCGCCAGAAGTCTGCCTGTATCGACGGTTCGCGACGAGATTGACTGTAGAGCCCGTTTGTTCCTGGAGCTCCGCCTTCACCCGAGATTGGTAGCGATTGGAAGCTCTTGATCTTTGCTCCGCTTTGATACCACTGGTGCGCAGATCGGTCGCAGATAGCTCACGTGGTGAATCCCGGAAGGTCCCCAAGAACAAAGTACTCTACTTTTTAGAACAAAAACCCATGTAAAAGCAAGCACGACATGAGGCAAGAGACAAATTGGGTTCAATCTCCCCCATGCCTTGTGTGAGCGCTTCACAAAGCATGTATTTTATGTATATTTCCAATCTTCATGCTCAATAATAGCCCAATTATAAAAATATGACAAGCTTTTAGCTTTTGAGTTTGCTTTCTACAAAAATAGTAAAATAAAGCTAATGGACGGTGCCCATAGTGTCTGGCACACCCAATCTCAGTGTCCAAATAGAAATAACATATACAGGCACATAAGCGCATACAAAATAATAATAAATAATCAATGTCTCAATAGACATAACAAAATATAGGCATGGCGCCTATCAAAATCTAGTCCAAGAGTCGAAAACCCGCTAGACTCCAATGCTTTCCTCCGCCACTGCTGCTATCTCTACACATCAACTGAAGCATTCACAATCGTTAGTAAAATAACACAATTAAACCGACAAAAGTGAATACCTAGCAGTCTTCAGCTACATAAATAAATCAATTGGTTAGAAATAAATCCTAACCTTAATCTATTACGAGTGCGCACTCTAAACTCATAAACGTTTATTAATTTAATATGCATTTTGCGGAATCACCCGCTATGGAATCACCCATGTACACACAAAATTAATGAAACGCCCGAAAAGGACAGGCGTCCCCATCAACTTCTCGCACAAAGAATCCTCTTTGCGTATGAGCCCCGGTCATCTAAGTTTACGGAATCCACCGTAAAACCTCACGGAATCCACCGTGGAATATGCCTCCTGGCATCACTGGCGAAGCTAAGCTTTGGTGGAAACAATGGTGCTGAGATAAGAAAATGATAGAAGCTTCCCAAACTTGGGAACAAATCAAATACATGATATTGAATCTATGTAAGACTTACAAAAGTCCTATAATGATCATCAAAGCTCCATAAGTATGTTCAAGAAAGGTGACATGGTTTTTCTAAGTGTGAGGCCTGAAAATAGCTCAGTATTCTTGGAAAAATATAAGAAGCTTAGTCCAAGGTACTATGGATCTTATGAGGTGATCAAGGCGATGGAAAAAAAAGCCTATAAACTTTAAATACCATCCCATCTCAAGATCCATAATGTATTCCATGTGAGCCTACTTAAGCCTTATGTCCCAAACCCTAAACATAAAAAATAAGTTATGATCACTCAAGGAGTTCTAGAAATATAACTTGACAAGATCCTAGAGATAAGGGAAAAACCCTTAAGGAGTTTAATCTCAAGGGAACACCTTATATAGTGGAAATATTACCCTGAAGAGGATGCCACTTGGGTCGATGAGGTGACTCTTATGAGAAAACACCCCTATTTTCTCTCAAGATAAGGGCATCTTGATTTTTCTAAGGGGGGAGGATGGAATGTTCCCATTACTTGGTATAGTATAATAAACAATGCATGTACACGTTCCACTCAAATAAAACAATATGCAATAATGAACATTCTCCAAAATACGCTAATTTACGTGCAAAAAGTATGAAAATTGTATTTTTCTTGGTAAAATGTGAATACTTGTCGTGTTTACACATTTACATATTATTAAACACATGTGTACTTAGATAAATTTAGCCCAAGAACTTTCTTGTTGGTCATGTGATGGGAGGCACCACTCAATACCCATGAGAACACTATATTACAGAATTTGAGAATCTCCCAAGTTCCACTCTCAAATTAGAAATAAAGATTTGACCATGTGGCTAAATCTTAATCCCTTTTTTAAAGATGAAACTTGGTACTATCATCTATATAGTATTTAGAAAAATTCACCTTCAAGGAAGGGGGTAAAAATTTGACCATGTGACCACCATCTTAACAATTCCCAAAGTATATGAGAATTCCCAAACTCTCTAATATAGTGTTTGAGTTAATGATAGATATTTCTTGCACTAATAAATACACTTTCTCAATGGTCGCCATCAATAACTCCAACCATAGCGATTGTCTCCTTCTCAAGGATAGTTGTAATTTTAAACTTCCACAAAGTGTAGTTCTTAACATCTAACTTGCCTTCATGCTAAAGATTGGTGGATGAATTTTTCGTAAAACAAAAGAACCTCTCACTTATGCATAGAAACCATGATTTTTGAGGCTCGTATCTCATAGACGAGAGGCCGTTGACGCTTCTTCTTTGCCGCTGTTGCACTCTCTCAGTCCGATCTACGTCCTCCATCGCTCCAGCATCATCATTTTCTCCGGATTCTTCATCACAACCCTCCCCTAGAACATTAACTACTTTAATCTCAAACAAACTGATACAAAGATAGCTATGTCCACCTATGCACTTTCACCATGAATCTTAGATGGCGATCTAGTAGGTAAAGAGCTTAAGGGTAGCTCTAGAAGAACTTTGACTCAATGAAAGATAGATTGACAATGGCTCTGGAAGGGTCTTCCTTTTATATCCCAGGTTGGTAGTCTAGTTGGCTTATCGGACCATATTATGAACCTTCCCTAGTCAACCAAGGCATATTCCCTTTACAATTGTTGGGCTGGGGGCGCTACCCCTAGACTCTCTATCAAAGGGGTCACTTAGCCCCCATGAGACCTTCTAGTCAAGAGCTACTTTTGTAGCCCCAAAACCCCAAAATAGGGTCATTGATAACTCCCATACCCCACAACTTGATGCATTTTTCTTCAAGTTGCTACTAGCATAACTCCTATATCTAACCCAAAGGCAAGATTCAAAAAGTAATCTTTTTGCCATCCAATCACATAGATCTCATTTGACATGCAAGTTAGGACCCAACCAATGTCCATGCTCACACATGGCTTCTCCTCATAATGGGGGCCTTACAACTTGGAGCACCATGGATCATTGGTGGCGCCTTATGAGGGTGGGGCATTGAGCATATCTAACATAAAAGGCAAAAGTATATACATGATATTGAGCTAGAGTTTAGGGTGGAGGAAGTCAACACCCACCACAAGGGAGAACTTGTTCATTGTTGTAAAGTGATAATAGGGCAGCTAGTGAGACACAAGGAGCCCATTGAACTCGTTGATTATGAAGTGCTCAAGGGGAGTTGGAGGGAGAGAAGGTACCCACTAAGCATAGTTTCTCTAAAGAGCTGAAGGGTGAGATGGAAGGAGAGAAGGAGCCCATTAAAGAACTTGTAAAAAATAGCAACTAGGTAAAGATGATGCTCTTGAAATAGAGATTTTTTAGGTTAAAGGGACAAAGTGCTCCCATGTGTGTATACGTAAGAGGTGTGCATTCAAGAATAATGCATGTATAAGTGATATGTGGCATTATAGCTCAGCCTTTTTTTATGAGTCTAATATTACACTTGATTTTTGGTGTCTATAAAGTTCAAGTATTTTTTTGTCTCTTGCATATATGTTATTTGTTAATTTCTTTTTTAGGCACAAGTCATTCCTAGGGGGTGCATCTTATAGAATATGTAAGATACCATGTGAGATCAAAAGAAAGGGTGTCTTATTTAATAAGATTTACATGATTATATTTACAAAAGGGGTTTTTAAATTACAATTTGAAAAAAACTGTTTGTTTAGTAAAATAAAAGGGCTCATTTTATGGCCTTATAACATGTAAAGAAAGAGTATTTCTTAATACCCTTTGAATGCATGTTATATAGATGATTTCTTATAGATGCACCCCCTTGATAGTCATTCATAGGTTAATAAGCATAGTCCTATAGAAAGTGAGTTCCAAATGATCTTTCAACATAAATAGGCAACTTAATAAGTGTTAATCTCAATGACATACTCTTGACGGATTCAAAAATGTCAAATAAAGAGAATTAGTTGTTGGAGGGGTCGAAACCAATCTAGGTTGATAGAGCATGCTATTGTATAGGGAGGTGAGATGCCCAAAAGTTCCTATTGAAGCTCGCAACTTGAGAAAGTATCACGATTTGGAGTTGTTGTAGGAGGATGAAGCTTATGCAAATTTTGGTTATGTGCTTCCCATCATTGTGAAAGAACCCAAAAAAAATTTATAGTAAAGCTACTTTGAGGTAGTCGATACCATTTAGTACAAAGTTTGGTATTACATAGTATCAAATTTTGTACATCATAGAAACAAACTTGGTGCTATATTAAAGTGTCAAGGACAAAATAATTTAAGCATTTACTATGATGTAGCTTCATGTTTGATACTATATTTAAGTACCAAGACCAATTAACTTTAAGATTTGGTGTTGTGTATACCAAACTTGGTCAAGTTATAAAGAAATAAGAACAAAGAACTTGAAATTTTTGATACTACACAGAACCAAAATTGATATTCCAAAGAATTAAACTATGTAATGTATTAAAGTGGTAAGATCAATGGAATTTAAGCATTTGATAATGTGCAATTCTAATTTTGGTATTGTCTTAAAGTACCAACAACAAAAGCATTTAAACATTTGGTATTGCATAGACCAAATATGACCAAGTAATAATAAAAAACCAAGGACAAAGAACTTTAAACTTTTGATACTATAGAATACCAAATTCGATACTATGAATATTACCAAGTACCAAACTTGAAACTATGAGATAATAGATATGTGTTTAGTTGCAAATTTGGTCTTTTGAGGCATTAGTCTACTATCAAAACAAAATCAACTTAACAAAGGGAGACAAACAATTCTCTTTAATCAAAAGAAGTGCATAGTTGGATTTATGGTGTGGGAAGTGACCGTTAAGCCACTTTTAGCTAGGTTTTCAAACTAATTCCTAAGAGTTTTTGCACTAGATAGGTAGTATTCTACGACTCTGACTAGCCCTCCAAGTATTTATGACACTCTTTTGTTGTAGTAGTCCAACTGATATCGCACAATGTCTAAGAACTAAGTAAGCCTACTCAGTTCCTTTTACTCCCCTTTTTATAATGACTCATGGCTAGGTCTCTAGATTAGGCACTAGAATTCTAATCCTAAGCTAGCTATGGTTTCCCCCTATCTTTCAAGGGTGACTCCTCATAATTTGCTCCTTGCCATGCTTGTGGCAATTTATCCAGGAAGTTTCCTATTTGACTTTAAAGAAATTTGTTTCAAATTGTAGATCTATTCAATCTAGAATTATACTTTTGTTTAAATTTCTTTTTATTATTTCTTTCTCTACCTTTTATAAATTATTTTTTTATTTATTTAAATAAAAATTCAAAATAAATCAACCTAATGTCCTTCAAAACCAATAAATCTTAATCTCCTTCCAAAACGCAACTCTCTCCATAACATAAAGTTTGTCGTTTCACTTTGAATGTTTAAGTAATTAATTTATTTCAAATTTGATGGATTTTTTTTTCTTTTTTTAAACTAAATAGCAAACATAATAAATACATTTGTCTTTCTCACTATTACACATTAACACATAGAATTCATTTTTTAAAATCCATAATTTTTTCCTAATTAATAAATTATGATATTAGTCTTATTCACTTGCCTTTTGTCAGACAATCAAATGATGCTTATATAAGTAAAATATTAAATTTCAGCATTCATACTAAGGCTTACCCTCATGACATTAATTAAATGCAAACTTAAGTTTTGTTTGTGAAATATTACATTTAATTTTGCAATGGTAATCTATCACATATTATTTCTTTCTCATAGATAATAAACAAACTTAGTAATGCTAATACCAATGAGAAATTGTCATGTACACCCCCTATTCTCATGTGGCACCAATTAATATGATGCATATATTTTCATTTTAAATACAGTTGGAAACATAAAGTTCTCATGTGAATATCTCTTTTAAAAATACATTTGAGATAGTTTATCTTTCTTTTAAATCTCAAAAATTGTATTGACATTCAAAAATATTTTTTTCAAATTTATTTAAAATTACCCTAATTTTTAATGAGTATACATAATTTTACATTAACAAAAACCCTTATTTTCACCTAGAATCTGCCCCATGGCTGTGGTTTCCATGCTCTTCCCTTGGGCTAATTCTTTATTGATGAAATATTACATCCAGGCCACAAAGTTTGAGACGTCGATACTAGTGGGAATGCGTGGGGTGAGGGTGGTTGCTTCAGTGGTAGGCACCAGGAGGGTCGAGATAGGATGGATGGGGGCTTTACCCTTGCCTTCAGTGTGACAGCTTGTGGTATGATCTCTGGCATTTGAGTGCTTGAGCCTGGCCCCTCCTCCCTGAGTGGGCTCAGAGCTCCTAGGACATCTGCCTTGCTTTGTTGCTCTATAGACCGATGTGTGGCTTTGGCCATGTATTCCTCCTCCTTCCTTCTCAGCTCCTCCTCTTCCTCAACATCCCTTCTCTCCCTCTCTTCTTTTGCAGCCATAGACACCAAATCTAGACAAGATCCAAAACGCTAGAAAGTGGAGGCCTCAACCACTCCGATCCACATGATGATGACGCCACCAGCTAACTATGATGAATGCGTTGCTGAATTGCTCTCTCAACTAGAGAAATCTAAAGAGGAGAGGAAGATAGTTGAGGCTGAGTTAGCTGCGGAAAAAGAGTCGATAGCTACTTTTAGCTTGAAAAGAACTGACAGATAGCCATGCAACAAAAGGAGATCTTTGATCTCAAACAGGAGCTGAAGGCTAAGGACGATAGGGAGGAAAGCTGGAGGAAGCGGCTAAAAGATGAGAATCAGAAGTTGGTAAAAATGCAGAGGGAGTATAAACTCTTGATCATGCAACATGAAGAGCTAACCGCAAAGACTGATCAGATCGAACGAGGCATGGAGGCGTTTGCCGCCAAAGAAGAGGAAAGGAAGCAAGAGGAAGAACAACATCACAAGGAGATGGAGACCATGACTGAGAAGCTAAACTTAGAAAGGAGCAGGAGAGAATGAGCAAAGAATTGAAAGACCAGGAGCAAAGACTCATAGCTCTAGTGCAAAGGAAGGGGGAAGGCATGGAGGAAATGAAGAAGAGATTTGAAGAATGGGTGGGATAGAATGAACAGAGGATGAAGACCTTGGCGCATCCCCTAGCTCTCGTGGAAAAAGAGAAAATCCTTGTAGAGAGTAGAGCAGAGGCCGCCCAAGTAGCCTTTAACACTCATCAGAAAGCCTTCTTGAATACACTAATGGATACCACCCACTTAGAGGAAGGGGAGTCCCTCGAGGTGGCAAAGAAGAAACTAAGCATAGCACGCATGGCCCTCTAAGCAGGACTGCACATGCCAGCCCAACCCGATGTCATGGGGCTGAGCCTTGATTATCAACGGAAGTACTTATTGATGGCCGGCCTAATCCCCCAGGAGGTCAATGCACTAGGCTTTGAAGAGGAAACACAACAAGCAGACCGACAGAGGGATGAACCTGAACTCCAATTTGATATGGGTAGATTTAAAGAAGAGGTGATCCCACAACCCCCCTCGCCACATTCCCAAGAGCAACCATCAATTGACACATCTGTGGAAAGACAAGCCGCCCTCAGGGAAAGGAGAAGGAAACTGATGGAAGAAACCAGGAAACAAATGAGAGCCAAGCCAGTCGTGCAACCATCTGCACCCCTACCACCATGCCCAGATGACCTCCCAACAGGTTTCCACACTGAATTAATAGTTTGACAGCGACAGGAAAGGGACAAAAAACCTTTCTCCTTTAGAGATTCCTTCTGCCCAACAGCCTAAGGAGAGTCATGCCACTTAAAGTAGTGGAGGAAGTGATTGCGATTGAAAGCCGACTAGGCCAGCAATGGCTGGAAGAGAGAGAAAAGAATCCCACTCTCTGGGGGATCGAAGAGGCAGACTTTTGGCAGAATAAGGTCTTTGAAGTGCCATATTCTGTACAAGGCTATAACTACCAGCCCATGTGGAGGAGACGGGTGTGTGACATTAGCATGCTTGCCTGGATGGCCTTTTGCAACACCTTACCCTACAAGAGGAACAACCCTACATTTATGGCATACCCTTGTAGGGTAGGAGTGGATTTTGACGCTACCCTCCATGGACACTATGACTTCCCCATTATCTATAATTCTAACTGTGCCTCTTTTGAACAAGTTCTCACCTTCACCTTTGAAATCCTAGACGTTTCCATGACTCGCTTCCTCACCGACTTTTCCTCTTGCCCCGATCCAGCCTTCATAACCACCTGTAGCTACCTTAGGCTTCTTAAACTCTTACTTAAGCAAGGACCCTACCCCACAAGAACATGGCCTCCCACCCCTCTTATTTGATCCTAACGCCATCGATAACTGCACCATGACGTGCTTGATGATGAGAGCTAGCCTTCTACCTTCTTTTTGCCTAGGTCTTCTTGAAGATATGAACGATAGCCAGCTCATTCGATGTAACCACACCTTCCTCTCCACCACTTCACTCCATGTTCGCATGAATCTCAATGGATACATGCAGAGCTGGCAGTTTTTGAGCAAATCTATCCGGCTCCCTTCTCCACCTCACTCTGATGATGAAAGTTACAAAATGGCTGTCATCTTGGCTTAATTTTTTAAAAAAGTAAAAAATAGAAAAAGAAAAAGAAAAGAAAAATAAAATAAAATAAAGAAAGGAAGGCAAGAAAACACATCACAAAAAGAAAAAGGCATGGAAAGAAAGACTCACATGAAGACACAACCAAGACCACACACAGGACACGATCACTACACCTAGGGGTCCTCAAGTTAGGTGTGTCCAGTGGCTTCGACTGGCTGGCTCCACTCCTAACCCCCTAGCCCCTTTTTGACCACCCACTTCACGCTTAGGGAACATCAAGGAGGGCAGGACATACCTAGGGAGGTAACACTCGCCTATGGTTAGACCTGTCACCCTACGCTACACACACTGCACCTCCCTACCGTACAAATAGCGTCCTCAAGTGTGGGACATCACCTAGGCCTACTTGTGGTTAGACCCAACTCCCCATTCCACCAACACAAGCACAATGCACCACATAGTAAGGTAGACACTCCCCTTAGGTAGAGCACTGCACCTTCTCCGTTCAGGTACTACAAAATGCGGCAAAAAACCAACTTCAAAGGCTCCATCATCCACTTGACATCTGATTTGGCTTCTCCAACAACCATCATTGCCAAAGCTTCCAAAGCATCTGAGTCCACATGTAGCCCTACCATCACCTGACCAACAACTTACCAACTGCCTACCCTTTTCCGACAAACAGCTGAAGTGCCATGGGACTGGCACCTGTCTCAAAGGGTGATAATGTTAATCTCAATTTGAGATGGCGAAAAAATGAAGGAAAAAGCGAAAAAATGATGGAAAAAGAGCAAAGGTGAGGTCTTTGGTGTGTGGCTAACAAGAGTCCTCTCTTCTTCTCTTCTTCTCTTCTTCTCTTCACCTTGCTTGTGTGTGTGCTCTTGAGAGAGGGAGTAAGAGAGTGTAAGGGAGTGAGTGAGTGTGTGGGAGTGAGGGATCAAGAGGGTGAAGCTCTTCACCATCTCCTCTTCTCTCTTCTTCTCTCTTCTCTTCTCTTCTCTTTTCTCGCGCATGTGGCTATGGTGGATGGAGCTTGGAGATGGAGGAGGCTTGAGGATGCTTGAGCTAGCATCTAGGATCGTGGAGCTACCGACGTGTGCAAGAGAAGAGGCAACTCATTTTGGCATCAAGGTAAGCTCACTACACCCCGAGAGGATCAAGGGTGCATTGGCTAGGTGAGAGATAGCCATGAGAGCACACTTGAAACAATAAGCGGTCCATGGGTCTTGACGGTTGAGCGTGAGCTCCCACTATACCTAGTTTTTTGCAGAGTGTGTATTGTTTACTAGACCATTTCAAGAACTTTTTATATGAGATTGAAGCTTGATTAATGGGCTTCAAAATTCCTATGGGGTTGGGCAAGATTGCATAGCTGCGCCGCATAGGGAGAGAAAATGGCCTCGATTAGAACTACGCCTGTTTTTGGTAGGGATCTCATTTTTATGCAATGCTGAGCTGAAGCAACACCAATCTTGGGATACGATGTGCCACAAAGATGCACCTAAAGTAAGAGAAGATTCCCCCTAGAATAAATCATGATGAATAATGGCATGTAGTGTGAGATCAAGGGGCTCCATGGTGACTAGGTACTACGTGGTTATGGAGGCCACATGATAGAACTTGAGAAAAATGACAATGCTGAGTAGTAGATAGGGCAACATCAAGTTCTAAGGTGATACACAGAAGCACCTTCAATAGATGAACAAATTGATAGAAGAGACATCCTAATAATACGGCCTGTAAAGAGAGATATGGAAACTCCAAGGAGGCAAGGTCCTGCAGGCTATGTCTGCCATGAAGGTCAAAGTGAGATGGAAGTGGAATTGGAGCTAGAGATGAGGTCATGAACTCAAGCTAAGCTAGGAAAAGATAAAAAGAAGTTGGAAGAGCAAAGAGGAAACTAGGCCATGACGAACCGGCCTTTGATACCATGATAAAACTCAGATCTAGGACATGGCTATGATAGAAGCTATGGAGGTTGAAATAGGAAGAATGAACTCATGAAGACATTGACACTGACAAGTCAAATTGTCACACAAGTGAATTAGGTTCCAAGATTGAGACTTGGACTCATAAACACAATCATGTGTCTGGACAGTGACAATGACATTTTACTAGAAAGAAAAGAGTACTTTCATTACATAGAAAAAGTGTGCAAGTACAATGCTTTATAGGAAACTGAATGGTGGCACTTCTCCTACTATGCATATGGGATTCTGGTCTTGAGCCCTCACTGCTTCTTACAAAGAGACTAAAGTATGTGTGATTGCAAATATCTCAATACCCCTCCTCAATCACAACCAGAAGTACAAAGTGTGTAGAGGCTTTAGTGAGAGCAACTCCTACAAAGTGTGGGCATACCATAAACATGGAAAAACTCCAAAGGCTATCGCAAAAAGGCTATGTGTAGGTACCACAAACATGATGGACATCCAATGGCTTTAGTAGGGGCCCCACAAAGTGTACACACGCTGTAGTATAAGGCTACATGAGGAGTTTACAAGTTTATGTCCGAAGCATTAGGGCTAGGCAATACAAGGCTAAAAAATTCTATCCGAATAGAAGGATTGATGAGGTTTGTTCTTCTCTTTGTGGTCTTCTTTTTCTTCTTCTTCTTTTGCTCCATTTTCTTCTTCTTCTTTAACTGCAACTAGATAGGCCTTTTGGGACCTCTTTCTGGTGTGGCAAAACTTCTCGGTGTGTCCAGTCCTTTTGCAGAAGTCACAGAAAAGCTGGTCCTTCTTGCCTTTGTACCTGTTGCCAGCATATAATATATGTTCATCTCTAGAGATTCTTGGTTCTTCCTTAGTTTTTAGCTTCTTTTCCTCCTCTAACAGTGATTCCTGGATATCAACAAGTTCAAGGTTTGGCATATTGATTAGAGTTGTTGATACATTATTATATTCAAGAGGCAAACTTTTAAGTAGAACACCGATGCAAACATCTTCTTCCATTTTAATGTTGATTCTTGCAAGTTGGGTTAGAAGTCCTTCCATGTAATTTAGATGTGTGGCAAGTGATGTGCTGGGACTTCATTTCAAGCCTAAAAAACTCAATCAAGAAACCATACTTTGATGACTTAGATTGTGCACTAAACAAAGTGTCAAGTCTCTTCCATGTATCCTATGAAGTATCAGAGTTATCCACATGTTGGATGTAACTATCATCTAGCTTGAGTTTGATGATGTCTTGAGCCTTATCATTATTCTTTTGCCAAGTGACTGCAAGATCCACATCATGAGGCTTCTTTTCTTTCCCAGTAGTAATGGCCCAGAGGCTCTTCTTCATCAGTATGAGTTTGCCAAGTGTGAAACTGGACTCCTTTGAAGCGAGCAGTTGGAGAGTCTTTTCCCATGTTAGAAGGCTGGAGCAACAAGAAATCATCACTAAAAATCTCATATTTCATTAGCAGAAGAGTTAAGCACAAGTGCCAAGAAGCACTAGGTGAGTGTTAATGGACACTATGTCTATAGTTTCTTCCTTAAATCTTCAAACCTTCAAAATCCTTCAAGCTATTTCAATCCTAAGTCTTCATAATTTCCATTGAGAATCAACCTTGAAACTTTGAAGCTTTTCAGCAATAAAGTTGAAGTTTAATGTATCAAAAGATACAAACAATGGTAGTGTGAAAACACACTATGTAGGTACTATGCTTGAACTTGATATTAAGCTTAAATGTCTTGTTGCTTGCTTCAAGTCTGCAAGATCTCCCTCCTTACTAATTTTTTGGTCCGGTTAGGTAGTAGACTTGAGTGGCAGGAGCTCCATTGAGCTTGAGAAAGTGCAAAGGATGAAATTTGGAGCTTTGGCTATGGAGTCTGGATTAGGGTTTCTGACCCAAGCCTGGTTTTTTGTAGAGTGTGAATTGTTTACTCAACCATTTCAAGAAATTTTTATATGAGATTAAATCTTGATTAATGGGCTTCAAAAGCCCTATGGAGGTGGGCAAGATTGCATAGCTACGCACAGGGAGAGAAAACAGACCTGATCAGAACTACACATGTTTCTGGCAACAATCTCATTTTTACGCAATGCTGAGCTGAAGTGACACCAATCTTGGGATGTGCCAAAAAGATGCACCTAAAGTTAGGGAATATTTTCCTAGAAGAAATCGTGATGAATAATGGCATGTAGTGTGAGATCCAGGGGCTCCATGGTGACTAGGTACTACCTGGCTATGGAGACCACATGATAGAACTTGAGAAAAATGACAATTCTGAGTAGTAGATGCAACGTCAAGTTCTAAGGTGATACACGCAAGTGCCTTTAGCAAATGAAAAAAGTCTTAGAAGAGAGCTCCTAATGATACGGCCTGTAAAGAGAGATATGGAAGCTCCAAGGAGGCAAGGTCCTGCAGGCTATGGCTGCCATGAAGGTCAATGTGAGATGGAAGTGGAATTGGAGCTAGAGATGAGGTCATGAACTCAAGTTGAGCTAGAAAAAGATAAAAAGAAGCTGGAAGAGTAGAGAGGAAACTAGGCTACCATGATAAAACTCGGATTTAGGACATGGCTATGATAGAAGCTATGGAGGTTGAAATAGGAAGAATGAACTCATGAAGACATTGACCCTATTAAGTCAAATTGTCACACAAGTGAATTAAGTTCCAAGATTGAGACTTGGACTCATAAACACAATCTTGTGTGTGGACAGTGACAAGGACACTTTACTAGAAAGAAAAGAGTACTTTCATTACATAGAAAAAGAGTGCAAGTACAATGCTTTATAGGAAACTGAATGGTGGCACTTCTCCTGCTGTGCATATGGGATTCTAGTCCTGATCCCTCACTGCTTCTTACAAAGAGACTGAATGGTGGCACTTCTCCTACTGTGCATATGGGATTCTAGTCCTGATCCCTCACTGCTTCTTACAAACAGACTGAAGTAGGTGTGATTGCAAATATCTCAACAAGTAGCAAGGTTATAAGCAATGGTGGGTTATGACCTTCTTGTATGGTTGGTTAGTGCCTTGTGAATGGATAACAAGCAATATGTTAGCTATGTGTTTTGAGTTGGAAATGTAAGCAGGCAACAAAAAATGTAAATGCTTGTGTGCTTGTAGCAGGCTATGTGCTTATAGTAGCATTAAGTGGCTTATGTGCTCATTCCAAAGCAATGTGAAATGGATTTCTTGTTAGCTTTTGTAGGATTCGTGGCTTGCTAGAATATGATTGTTAGTGGTAGTGCAAAGTGAGTAGCAAGGTTATAAGCAATGGTGGGTTAGTGCCCCGTGCCTTGTAGGGTTGGTTAGCTGTGAGTTGGTAACACACGACATTGCATGTTAAACACTCTTGTTTGGGAAAAATAATTGAAGACCATGTGAAACAAAGCAAGAGCATTAAAATATTACATTATGCATTGATGCCCATGTGAACAAAGCAAGAACATTTTAAAAGCATCACATTGGTAAGCATTTTAGCAAAAAGCATTGCATTGGCGAGCTCAATCTAGCAATTGAATAAAAATGCAAATGTGTGTGGTTTTCTCTTATATGTGACCTAGAAAATCTTTGAGGCTTGCACTTTTTGCTTTGGCTTTCCTTATGCCTACATTTTGCATGGTGTTCAAGTCCCATGCCCTCGTGGCTTGGCACCAAAGGGGCACTATGATTAGTGTAGTCGTACACCTAACCTAGACAATTTGAGGCTTGCACTTTTTGCTTTGTGTGAGTGTCCTAAGCCTCTCTTGGCACACAAAGATACAAGGCTTTCCCTATGCCTGCACTGCGCTGGTGTCCGAGTCCCATGTCATCATGGCTTGGCACCAAAGGGGCACCATGATTAGTATAGAATTTGAGGCTTGTACTTTTTTTCTTTGTGTCAATGTCCCAAGCCTTGTTTGGCACACAAAGACACAAGGATTTCCTTGTGCATGCATTGCACATGGTGTTCAGTTCCCACATCCTTGTGGCTTGGCACCAATGAGGCACCATGATTCGTGCAGTCATGCACCTGACCTAAACAATTTGAGGCTTGCACTTATCGCTTTGTATCGGTGTCCTAAGCCTCATTTGGCACACAAAGACACAAGGCTTTCCTTGTGCATGCATTGCACATGGTGTTCAGTTCCCACATCCTTGTGGCTTGGCACCAATGAGGCACCATGATTCGTGCAGTCATGCACCTGACCTAAACAATTTGAGGCTTGCACTTATCGCTTTGTATCGGTGTCCTAAGCCTCATTTGGCACACAAAGATACAAGGCTTTCCGTATGCTGCTTTTACACTACGCATGGTGCTTGTGGCTTGGCACCGAAGGGGCACCATGATTAGTGCAGTCATGCACCTAACCTAAGCGGATTGTAGCTTTCTCATTTTAGGGACAGAGAGGAGGGGAGAGAGTGATAAAGAGAGGAGAGAGAGAGAGAGAGAGAGAGAGAGAGAGAGAGAGAGAGAGAGAGAGAGAGAGAGAGAGAGAGAGAGAGAGACAGAGAGAGACAGAGAGAGAGACAGAGAGAGAGAGAGAGAGAGAGAGAGAGGTTAAAGTTATCTTATATGTACCTACTAAATTTAGTAGGTATATGTACCATTGAGAAAACAATGCAATAAGAAAATCTGTGTAAATCAAATAGGAAGCTGCTTATTGAAATATGTAAATACGAGCTATTTAAATGCCATTTTAGCTATGGACGATGATGAGATGAGGGAGGTTTGTTGCAACCTTGGAAAAAGGGATGTGTCAAGGTACAATTTGATTTTGGAACTAAAAAACACACAAAAAATGAAGGCCTTGGACACTTGTTAGTGGGAAAGATACACTTAGATATCACCATGGCTAGATGGATTTCTAGCATGAATGGGAATCTTATGGAAACTTGGAACAAGAGTAAACCTAGTTTTAGGGAAGAGTTTAATGGTGAGAAAGTACACAAATGGGATTGCTTTTATGTTGAAGTATGAGTTGCCAAAAGAAAATATGATAGAAGCGTCAACTTGGCAACAAAAGATGCACTCTGCATATGTGAAAAGGCATACAATGACATATCTGAGTGAAAATGAGATAGTCCAGGGAGAAGAATTGGGAAGAGGTACATATGGTATAGTATTCAAAGTGAAAATTATAGGTGTAGTTGGGTTTGATCCCAGTAGAATCTATGCTGGAAAGTGTTATAAAGGGATGAATTATAGAACAAAAGTAGAGCAACACATGGAGATCATAATGCAGATTAGACACCAAGTAATGGTGTGTGTCATTGTAGCCACTACTTAAGAGCCCTTGTGGACAATTACTCCATACTTTGATGGAGGTAGCCTTGGGGACTTCATGACCCAGCTCCCTTCATCGTGTGGACAATTCATAAGATTTTTTCACCCATGCAAGGGCAAGAGAAGGCATGATGAAGATAGTCAATTAGCAAGTGATCAAATACAAGAATCACTATATTTTGCAAATGTGTCTTGTTTTTTATGTATGCTTTAATTTTTGGAATGTGTTGGCTACACAAAACGAGGTGGATGCACACAAATTTACATCCAAGATATATTGTTTTGGATTTTATTGGTGAAGTGTGCCATGTGAGAATAATAGACTAGGGTTAGGCTCTGGATTTCTCAGAGCAACAAAGGGCATTTGCAAAGCCACCTAGAGAGTGTCACGATGATGATGAAGCATATGCAAGAAAATTGAATCATTGCAAAGTAGATCATGTAGGAAGGAAATGGCTAGCCACTGAGTTAGAAGATATAGCATTGAAGGGTTGTTATACACCCATGTCAGATGTTTATGCATTAGAATGGGTGCTAAGGGAGATTTGTCAAATCTATGAGGATGCCTCAAAGTACTTTTGTGAATGGCCAGTGACCAGACGTGAGGAGGTTAAATGAGGAGATCAGGTTCCTGAGGTTAAGATGAGGAAGTTAAGGAAGCCTACAAAAGGACCCTTGGGGTCATTTGTTGAGAAGACTCTTCCCTTGAACCCCAGCCTTAAAGGCACTTGTTGAGAAGACTCTTCCCTTGAACCCTATCCTTAAGATCATTCAGCACTTAGTAAGAGGTGTGAACTTGTATAATGGGGCACCAATTCTTGAGACTTTGAAGCCAAGTCCCAGTCATTGCTGCTAGCAGTGAGCCACAAGAGTGTACCATTAATCCGAGCAAGGAAAAAATTGAGTAAAACCCACCAAAACATTGCATGAAATTTGACATTTCTTTAAAAACCTATAATTCAAGAGCATGGAATCCAGTATGTGTTTTTGTTTTACAAAGTTGTAACAAGAGGGACTCAAGTTTTCCAAATCTATACTCTATCATCAACAATGATTCACACTGATCTCTAATAAAAATGTTTCCCTTACATGATGTCCCTTGTGGGAGAATTTCAGTACCTAAAAGATATCTCGCACTCCAACATTGCCAAAAACAGTGTATCAACATCAACACTCCTAAAAAATTACTAAGACATGCGATATATCATAAGCCTCTTTGGGGAGTCTTTGGCCTCCAACATACAATGCTGGCATGAATTGTTCTGAAAAACTTTTCCTAAATATACAGAAAAACTCAAGTGGACTAAGAATGACTTGAGTTAGGTGCTTGTTGACCAACTTGAGGAGGCATACAATTGTCAACTTAACATGACTTGTTGGGGAAAATTATGTTAAAGTGAGTGCTAGCTACTTAGATGAGCTGAAGATCATGACACCCAGTGACTCTTCAACTTAAGATGGTGACTTAGGAATAATGTTTTTCTTTTAGGTGATTTTTTTTATTTTTAGAACCTAAAATCATAATGATCATTGAGTATTAAAATTATGGTATAGAACTTTACTTTTTAGAGCCCTAAAATAATAATGATCATTGCATATTAAAAGTGCGATATAGAATTTTACTTTTTAGAGCCCTAAAAACACAATGATTGTCGAATATTAAAATTTTGGTATAGAATTTGATTTTGATAGTCTAAAATGGTTGTTTCTGTAGAGAAAAAATATTGGTATCCACAAATATCCATATGAAAGTATACAACAATATGTGATAAGGTAACTCTCAAGTTGAGAACTTGATCACCAAATAATGATCAATTTCTTGAGAGAGATCCTTGAAAAAAAAAAACATTGCTTAGCAAGTCAAATTTTGAACTCAAAGGTGGACGTAGGTGTTGGATTCAAGGTGGAGAATCTGTGCAACTCAAGATATTCAAGAGAAACCCCAAGTAAAATTAAGCACTCAAGGCAACACATGTCCACTTGAGGTGTTGAGGTTTTCAATAATCCTACTCATGGTGTTCAGGAGGGGAACCATCAAGTCATTAGAAGGGGTTTGGGATCTTGTTGATTGAGAACCTAGAGGTGCATAGAGTCAACATAAAGGAGCCAAGTTCTCAAGGTATTAGGTCAAGACTTGATATCTTAATCTAGTAGGAGCCTAGCTTGACTTTGAGGTATTGGGGGGGGGGGGGGGGGGGGGTGATATTTCAAGGTAATGGATCTAATCTCAAGAGATTAGAGGATCCAATACAGCCATGCTATTAGATTAACCTAGTTGAGGTAATTGAGATGTTCTAATTTCATGTAAGTAAGACATCAAATTTCCACTCAAACAATCAAGTAATCAAGGTGTCGCAATCACAATCAAGACCTTTGGTAAGTTGGAAATCTAGTGGGAGGTCTTAAGGTCATGAGGAATGAGGAAGTAATAAAATTTCCTACACCAGGGGGGGCTGATGGGGTAGACCACTAGGTCTAAGTGTGTGCCAAGAGGCCAAAGCCAAGGCCTTCGAACTTTACACAAGGTCACAAGGGCCAATGCATCTTAGTCATGAATGTGCTAATGTGCCTAGATATATATTTGAGAAAATTGAGGCACTTTCCAAGATGTTGAATTATGTAAGGAGATTGCCTAGGTTGAAGGATCTATGTGTGAGGTTGAGGGTGCATATGGGTTGGCTATTAGGGTTGAGAGAGTGGACATCTATGGGTGTACATGCCCAACAAAGGGCTCACATGGCCACTCAATGATCACATGTATGTAATCTACTATTATATTTTTTAATTTTAAAAAGGAATTCTATCTAGTTTTTTTTTTGAGCCATGGTTTAAGCCCAAGGTGATGGACATAGTCCATGGTGGTTTGAGCCCATGGTGGTTGATATATGTGGCTTTGAGGAGTATCATATGCCCACTAGGGCCGAGTTGAAGTTGGAGAGGCTAAGGGGGGTGAAGAGTGTTTGAGTTGGTTTGAGAGGCAATTGTTGTGTTGGTTGAGACCCAAGATTGATGGGCTAAGCCCTAGATGACCATCCAAGGGCCAAGGTGGCCATTTGAGTTGGGGCCTAGCCCCCCCTAGTGTTTGCAACGGTCTAAATTGACAAGCCTTCCTAAGAAAAGACTATGGTATGCGAGCCATTTGTGATCGAGATCTTAGATAAGCATCTTAGGTAACATGATGAGGGGTCAATGTGGCCTAGTCTTTATATGATGGTTGAGCCACCAAGGGCGGGTTGGGTGATGGCGGGTGGGCTAAGCATAATTGCAGTGGCTATGGGATCATGATTGGAGTTGAAAGGCCAAGTGTTGAAATTGAAAACAAGGATTGGGGCTTGGGGGTGGTCAAGCTTAGTCAAGATGACTAGCTCATAAGGCCACTAGACTAGGCCATGAGAGCCAAAGACCAAGAAGGCCAAAGTGGTTGAATAATCTTGAGGCTTCACAATGGTGCTAACAATACGGAAAAAATAAATAACCCTATCTTTACCTACAAATAGCAACTATGCTCAATCTGCATTCAAGACTATGATGCTATGACCAAAGCTTGGTTCTACTTTTGAATTCTTTCCCTTTTTCCCATTTCTTGTTGGAGGTAAGAAGCAACCTCTACTCTTTTGTTTCTCCTCCTCAGCTACCATGCTTCTTTCCAAAACTAAACAAAAAAAACACCCAAAAAGAGCCCGAGTTTTCTCTTTTCTTCAAACAAAAAATCAAAATAGAAGTTTTTACTTCTCCCCCCCCCCCCCCAAGAGAAATTGATACCTCAAATTGAACCCTAATGAATAATTCTTTTAATATGCCAATGCCATTTTCCTAAATGCTTTCTTTCCAACAACCTAACCAATTTCCTAAATGCTTTCTTTCCAACAACCTACCCAATTTCTGAATCCACCATCATAATCAAGGAAATTCTTTTGTGCACAAATCAATACCCTCTTGATTTGTAGCCCTTCCTAATCTAATCTAAATGTTGTTTCAAAATGCAAGATCCTGTTCTATTGCTCATCAAAGAGTGTGTGCCTCACTCACCAATTCCAATCAAGGTCTCAACAATGAAACCAAAATGTCACATCTTTTGATTGCATAGTGTGACATTGAGTTGAAGTCTTATTTTATTTAAGATCTTCCAAAAAATTGAATATGGCGACCTCTCTATTAACCTTTGCACTCTCTTGTTCACCAATCGATTCTCTCCTCTTTCAATCCTCGAAGTAAGAAATCTCAATCAATGAGATAGTGTATCAAGCTCATTGACTTACCTCTACATCGTAGTTGAGTTTAGAAATCTTGTTGATATCTCCATAATCCAAGTGTATCTCCTTTAAATGTCTCTTCACTCCAAAGCCTCCATGTGAATCCACATGAGCTCCATGTATTGAGATATAAAGAAGGACAATAAGAAGAATAAGAGAATGGAGAAGAGCTTCTCCTCAAGGTCCCTCACAGACTCTCACTCTCCTTTAATCAGAGGATGCAAGAAGTAAGAGGCTCTCTCAAAGTTTTCATATGTACAAGAATGAGCTCTTCTATTCACTTTTTGAGTTTTATACATAGGGTTTTTAATTGAGAGCTCCCTCCCAAAGTTGGGCAATCTTGATATTTTTGGCCCAAAACTAGTCATTCTTAACTTTATTCATACATCTTAGATTAATTAGTTTGTCTCTAAATTTGGGTGAATAGAGGCATCATGCTCAAAAATGTCACAACTAATGTGGGTCAAATTTCAACTCAAAAAGAATTTTACAGCTTGCACAAGGTTGAGTTTGTCTCATAAGTACAACAAAATAATTATTAAAAATTACAAGTGCATGAATTTGTCTCTTATTATTCTCCAAAAAATATTGCCATACTTGTATTTTTTTTTCCACCTTTAGGGGTTCTTGAAGCTTCAAAATTGAATGGTTGTTAATAGAGCCATTGGAAATAGACTTTAGGGCACCAAATTCATGAATGCATGCGAATAGCCTCTAAAATCAGGTTTACTATTCCTTGGAGCAAAGTAGTGATACATAGACCAAGAATTTTTTTGAGACTATTCAAAGTTGTCTTAGCTTCAAATCACCTCCCAAGTGCTTAATTTACACAAGTAGAGGCAAGAGTAAGTGGCTATGAATTGAAGGTAGTATGGATAGGCTTTAGAGGCAATATAGCATGAAATGTTAGTCAAGTTAGCATGAAAATCAATAAATATGAAGGTGCCATATTATTGGGATGCTAGAGAAGATTGTAGTAGTAGAGTTTCTTTTGCTTCAAATAGGTAACACAGTCAGAATCCTCTTGCTCTTGCACTCAAGCACCTCTAGGAGTTTTTCTCTCTCTCATAAAGATAGAAATCCATGGTTTTTTTGCCCAAAGGGAAAGAGAGAGGAAAGAGAGGACCTAAGGTTATTTTTTTGTTTTCTCTTTTTTAATCATTCTATTTTGTGTTTAGCTTTGTCAAAGTGTGCACTCTCCCAATTTTTTTTTTCTTCTAGCCTTTCTATTTTCACCCCAAAGACTACATTCTTTTTATTTTCTCTCTACTTTACTTTATTTTTTACTATTTTTTAATTATTCCAAAAGTGCTTTTCCTCCCTCTTTCTTCAAAATTGCAAGCCTCTATTCTTATTCCACCTATTGTCCAAATGTAGTACCTTTACATAGATTAGACTTTAATATCCAAGTGTATTTGAGTATTGTTACTTTTGCTGATATAGACATTGTTGTTACATAATCAAAGGAGGTAGAGTTACACTTATAAGCTGCTTATGCATGTAGGGCTAACCTAAATTTGAGTTTAGGTCTTGGAAATAATTTGACATTGATAAGTGGAAGTCAAGGTGCCTAGTACACCTATGATCAATTTGAATGGAAGAGGAAGCATAATGTAGAATGTGTCCATATTGTTACATGGCCTGGCCTAGGCGCTTTTTCCCATTGTCCTCCTATCTTCCTAGCTTCCTTCCTACTGCCCATCTACATTTACAAATTGCACGGGTGAGAGCCCGGCACTCTTAAAATAAATCATGGTGCGCCTTGCGCTCTTTTACAAGAGTATTAACTTGCGCTTCTCTTATGCGACTTTTTCCTTTATTTAGTACTTTTATGCACTTCTTGTGTTTCCATATTTTCCTTGGCGCACCTTCGTCTTCTGTTTCACTTTTGCCTTTGCCTTGTCTTCTGCTTTAGATTTTTTGACTTTTCCACCTTATTCGTTTGAGGGTTAACATTACCCCCTCCTAGACGAGTGCTAGTCCCATGGCACTCATCGTCGTAAATAGCAAGCTTTAGCATGCACCAAAGACGTGGGTGGCAAGGACGGCTGTGGTTGCCTTTGAGGATTTCGGGTGGTGGGCAGATGAAGGTTGTTGGGGCCACATTGTTGGCGTGGGTGGCTGTGGTAGGGTGGTTGGAGTTGGGGGTAGATCTGCTCGTTGTTGGGAATTGCCCTAGGGGTTGGTAGATGTGGTGGTTTATGGGGATTCTGCACAGGTCGATTGTTTGTTTGTCTTGCATGATAGGAATGGTCAAGATGTCAAAATTGAGTGATAATGAAGAGTTGACGATGCATTTGATGGAGTCTTTAGTACCTACAATTGAAAAACTCTTATATGTGGTCTCTCCCTCGGGGTAGTGCCAGTCTTCTTTATCGTGCACAACACGTAGTTCAATTAGTTTGGGAGATAGGTCGAACTCTAAGCAAGCTAAGAGTATTGTCTTGAACTTGAGGACCCAAACTGTGTATATATTTTGGTGCAGATATTATGTGAGTGCTCGTGCATACTTAGATATTACGTAGTTAGAAGACCGCGGCCTGGTTCCTTGTAACAATGTGTGGATGAAGAACTACACGTGAAGGTATATGAGACATCCTTTGCATTGTCTAACCATAGGCAAGACAAGCTCCCTAGGTATGTCCTACCCATGATGTGCCCTGAACAATTAGGGGGGATGTGTAGAGGGCTAGGGGACTAGGGATGGAGCCACTGATCACGCTGTGGGCCATGTGATGTGGATGATCGCAAGGGTGATTTTTGCTTCCAGGGTGAGGCTTTTGTCATGGTCTTGTGAGGTTGGTGGTCTTGCGGTGACTTGGGCATTGAACACTTTCGTACAAAGACCTGTGTTGTCATACATCCACTTGACGCTTTGTGAGAGTATATGTAAGTCACATGCATCAATTATGATGAATAGCTACAATGCAAAAATATATTACTTCATCTAAATCCTATGGTGTTCATGGTGATGCATCTCATCTGAGCTAGTTAAAGATGTGCCATGCATCTCATCTGAGCTAGTTAAAGACGTGCCATGTATTAGTAGTAAGGAAGGTTTGTACAGTTGGGGGAGGCTTGCCCCTTTAACCACTTTAAAAAAAAAAGTTGTGGCAGGATGGCGTTTGGCAAGCAGCTCCTACAACATAGGGCCTACTCGATTTGTGTGAGGCAGGGTGAATTTGGGTGATCAGGTGATCGGGGATGTGCTAGTGGTGGGCTCCTAGCAAGCTGGGCAGGGAAGACATCGGCTGGGACCCAAAAGGTATAGTCCTTGGCCGCCTCGATCTCAAGAATGCCTCAAAACAATTCATCAAATTCCTTCTTGAATCGAGCTTCCTTCTCCTCCTTTGAGCATCTAGTGCCTGAGCTTCTAGGGAGGGCCTGCACAGCCAGGGTTGTCACTCCCAGGCATTCCCCTGAGCTTTTGCATTCCTGGCCTCAAAAGTTTTTGGCCTGCGTTCGGGGCGGTGTTGCTTGGGGCCTTGTTTCTTTGCATACCTCTTAAGGGTAGGCACATAGCTTTCTAGCGGAGGAGCTTGTGCCGCATACTCCCTTAGTTCGTGGCTCAGTTAGTATGCCACCTTAGTTAGTTGAGTTTGGTTTGAGACCCATATATAGGGTTCTTCTATTTCTTTGTATGAGAGTTCTTTTTGGCTTACACAACTAAGAAGAGAAAAACTGTTTTCAGCCTCCATCTCTGTGTGTATTCCCCCATTGTGCAAGCAAGAAAGCTTCAAGTGAGACTCCTTCCTTCTCTCCCACAATCTTGACATGATATCAGAGCCTTGTTCGTGGTAAGGAGCTCAAGAAAGCAAGCCAAGCTCGCGGTGTTCTGGTAAGAGGAGCAGTGTTGCTTTCATTTTCTGTTTTGGGAGCAGATCTCTGCAGGTAGCACAGCCGGAAATTGCAGGAGTGCATTGTCTCAGGTTGAGATGCCCTTCGCGGTGAAGCAAAAGGACAATATATGCTGCGGGAGAGGGCTTTAGTCCTAGGCGACCCTGTTTTTTTGATTTGAGGCCATTTCGGGGCTTGTTTTGGAGGCGGAAGTTTTCTGCACACACTCAGGAAAAGGCCCAGTTTTATGCTGTGCGACCACTGTTCTACAGGTCGGTGAAAAGTTACTGTAGAAATTGCATCATATGCTTGTGCGCAGAGAAATTGGGAGTTTCAGAATCATCCTTGGTTCCTGTTTATGCAAAATCGTCACTAGGAAGTGACTGTGTGGTCAAATACCACTTTTGCCAGTTTTGTAGATTTGTCCTTGTGAGGGTGAAGCTGTGTTTTTTGCAGTGACAGAATTTTTTGCAGTGTTCTGTAATGGCGTCTGATTCTCTTTCACAGATTGTCACTGAAAAGCTTGACAAGAACAACTTCCAAGCATGGAAGTTTAGAATGACGAATTTCCTTATAGGAAAAGGATATTGGGAATTTGTTGCACGAAATGAAAAAGAACCAGTTCTTCTTGATGTTCCCAATCAATAGCAAATGCATGCATTTAAAGAATGGCATGAGAGAGCCACGAAAGTTATGTACTGGCTGTCTATCACTATTTCAGACTCTATGATTGTGCATATTCAGGATGCAAGTACGCCAAAGGAGGCATGGGATACTTTGTCAAAAATGTATAGCACAAATACGCAAGCCAGGAAAATGCAGCTCAAGCAAGAGTTGCATAATGTGCAAAGAGAAAGTATGAGCATCAATGACTACCACATGAAAGTGACGAAGATTGCAGATGCACTTGCTTCCATTGGGTCGCCAGTGGAAGATGATGATTTAGTTTCCGTGACCTTGAATGGTCTAGGAAAGGATTATGCACAGTTTCGAACATCCATTTCCGTCCGTGAAAGATTTTCTAATTTTGAGGAGTTGATTGCTCTTCTAATTTCTGAGGAGCAGAGAAATGGTGGTGCATCTTCTTCAGGAGGAACTTCAAAAGAAACTGTCTTCTATTCAAATGCTGGAAGAGGTAGAGGCAGAGGTAGAGGAGGCCGATTTGGAGGCCGTGGTAGAAATCAAAATATGCAGCAAAATCAAGAAAACCAGTCCTATGGAGGAGGACGTGGTAACTCTAGAGGCAGGGGGAGCCAAAGAGGTCGTGGTGGATGGCAAAGAGGCCAAAATGCAAACAGTAATGTTGAATACTACTACTGTGGTAAAATGGGTCATATGGCTAAAGACTGCTATAAAAAGCAGAATGACATCATGAATGGAAAATTGCAACAAGGGAATTATGCATCTTCTAGTAGACAAGGTGATGACAGAAATGAGCATTTGTTCATGGTGCAGCACATGAACAATTCTGTGACAAGTGCAGAAGAAAGCAACGATGTATGGTATGTTGACTAAGGTGCATCAAACCACATGATAGGTCATGCAGAATGGATGGAGGATGCAAGGAAAATGGAAAAACCAGGATTTGTGGAGACTGATGATGATACTGCACATCCTATTGTGCAGATTGGAAAAATTCCTTTGTCTATGCAGGATGGGAAAAAGAAATACCTGTCCGATGTATTTCATGTCCCGAATGTCACCAAGAATCTGGTTTCTGTTGGTCAAATGGTTGAGCAGGGCTTGCAGGTCAGATTTAATCCTCATGGATGCTTTGTTGAGGATATGAAAAATAAAGGTCGCTTGATAGAAAAAGGAAAGAAGAAGGGCAGAATAAAAATACAATTCTATTTTTTGTAAAAACGAATCCAATCATTAATATACGACTCTTTAATTCCCTCATGAATTTTCAACATGAAAATATATTAGAATCATTCTCATTCTTGCTTCTTAAAAGGGCGAAAGTTAAAAACGATATAAAATGACATACACATCATATTTTAAGATTATTTTTTTTTCCCAGAGACACCTTTTTGACTTGAGAGTTTCCTTGTAAATTTTTATTGTTTTTGGACAAGTATATGCCTATTTTTGGGCATTTCTTCATTCCCTCTCAAAGCTCTAATTTTGTCTGAAATTTTGTGTGCTCTTCTCGTTCCCTCCAGAATATGGTTTCTTGGATACAAATTCTTCTGAAGCAATACTCAGTACTATCTACAACACTCTCTACCCTGCTACAAGCAATCTCCCTCTTCAAAATTGTGCTGTAAGATATCTTCCTCTTCAACACTCTATACTACAAGCAATCAAGTGATAATGGCGGTATCTTCATTTTTTTAATCTTTGTGATGTTATTATTCTTCATGGTTGTTGTTTAATCCTTAAGTGTCAATTCATAGAGAGAGAGAGAGAGAGAGAGAGAGAGGAGAGAGAGAGAGAAGGGAGGGGGGAAGAGAGAGGAATGTGTGAGATGAACTAAGAAAATAAGTAATAGAGTGACAGAGGGTAAATTAGGGTAGAAGATAAGATGATGTTATTGTTCTCCACTAGCCAAGCTTCTGTATAAATGTGTTTAAATATCTTTGATCAATTCTGAGAGAGAGAGAGAGAGAGAGAGAGAGAGAGAGAGAGAGAGAGAGAGAGAGAGAATATTTTGGATAGAACAGAAGATAAGATTGGATGTTGATTAGAGGTAGGTTAAAAGCTAAGATTATAGGTAGATTAGGGGTTAATTAGGATTTATCATGACTGAAATCAAGAGAAAGAGACAAGATCCAATTGGGTAAAAAAGAACACAGATATAGTGAATCAAAGGGGTGTAATTGTGTGATTTGAGCCAATCCAAAATTAGCTGCATGTTGTTGGATTGATGTTGACCTACTGCTCCCAGATTTTTAGATGTTCTTGCTATTTATCAGAAAATTGGCATTGAATCCTTAGCTTACTATTAATCAAAGGGGTGTAATTGTGTAATATTAAAATTGACATATATTTTTCTTTACAAGATGCAGGTGACCAAGAGAAAGAGATATGCACAAATATCCAATTGGAGGATGAATAAACACAAATGTTCAAAAGACTGTAGAAAGGGATGATGCAATAAGATACAAGATGCAACAAGAAAGAAATGCAAGGAAAACAAACGTGGACCTTTGGGTTGATGGGTGCATTTATCCACTCGATCCAGTCACTCAAAGGCCACCACAATTTGAAGGGCTTACATCATTTGTAAAGTTTGTTTGTGAAGGCAATGAAGGATTGTATGGATACACATGCAAACTTGTCACACAAAGATTAGTAGAGGTTCATCAAGCCTTGACAAATATGTAGACAAGATTACAATGGAATATGCAGTCTTTGATGGAAAAGGATAGATTATTGGCTGAGAAGGATAGGGAGAACCAGAGCCTACAACAAGCAATGCATGTCATTGAAGATGCTATGCAGGCTACACATGTGCAAAATATGGAGTTATAGTCTAAAGTTATGGACTTGGAGAAGGAGAATCGAAACATAAAGAGGAAGATCACAAAAACTTTGGAGATTGGGCCCACTTTAAAAACCAGAGAAGCATGTCGGCGCATCCGATTAGTTAAACCAATTCACCAATTAACCAAAGGAAGTGGAGAATATCATAGACGGATATATGCTCAATCTGCTACAATGAGAAATATGTTCCCTCATGCAGAGAATGATATTATTGCCAAAGTCCTAAGCAAGGATATCGTAAAAAATGCATTGGAAAATCATAAATTCAGGGACATTGTAGATGGTGTCACAAGTGAACATCTTAGAAATGTGAACAACTTGTTTACCGCTACAGATCCTCATGGATTATGTGACAAGGTGGGAATGAGTTCTAAGTCATATAGTATGCTCTATCAATAATTGGATACATGATTTAATCAAGTCTTCAAAACTAAGTGAGTAATGCCTCTGCCAAAAACATTTCACGTGCAGAAGGTTTGAAAACAAATAAATGAGAAAGTTTTAGAACTAATTGGTGAGCCAACGCATCTGAAAAATACACACATATTGAAGTATGGTTCCGAAGAAGTTACATTTGTATTGAATGCATCCAACAACTTTGTATTGGATATATGTAGGGTTCACATTGCTATAGTCAAGTTCTACAATATGTCTATGGAAGAATGTAGAGGCAAGCTTAAGTTTGTCCTCAAACTTGATGAGAGTGAGATTATTAAGGGGCCAAAAATTGAACGTGTGAGTATAACACTTATGAATCAAGCATTGGATCCCAACATCGATGAAAACCATCCTTTATACTTCACTGTATAGTGAGAGAATGAAATAGGGTGGCTTGCAACATTTGAAGTACCAAAGGAGGACCATGAAGTACTTAAAGTTTTTTAAAACCTCACTAATGTACCCAGTGTTATTCAATAGCAAAGTAATGGAGAAATTTTACACATCGAGGGGTTTGGGGACTATCAAGTTGAATGGCATCTTGCAGGTGATTTAAAAACATTGAAGTGTATGTTTGGTTTATCAAATGCAGCAAATGCAAAATTTCCATACATGTACTGCATGCAAACTAGGAAGAAAGGAAAAGATGGAAAGAAAGAATGGCTTGCCAAGGTAGGACAACAAGGTGCTCCAATAGGTGATAAAAAAGCCATGAGAAATTAAATGCTAGTTTCAGTGGATCCAAACTGGCGCCCTATTTTGGAAATACCACTAACAAGGGTTCACTTTTGCACATTGCATTGCTTGGTTAGAATAATTAAGAAGCTAGTATATGAATTGCATATGTAACGTGTCCGCTCATCCACTTGTGGGATACATCTTAGCAGCCCATCGAGAGAAGAGAGTCTAGGAAGCCCCGCCTGGCACTTGCAAGGAATGTCACAGGGTTTGCGATCTAGGTCTTCTCGAGTCTGCCCCGAGTGAAAGTATCCCGCCGTTCCCACTTAGGACCCGACCTGAAGTCAGGGTTTCTTTCCTATCAGCAAAGTCTCTAGGAAGTAGCTAGCGTCGAGCTCCAGATGAACCACTTTGCATAGGAACAACAGAGTCGAAGCGGATTTATGCTGCACTTGGTTCATGGAGAATGGGAAATGAGAGGGATGCGAAGCTCAACCTCCCTGCCCATAAGGCATAGTCCCATTCCGTTCCCCTAAAACATCATAAATCTGGATTCTAACTCTACTGACGCTAGGTCTTCATAGTCTCATTGTCACGTCTTTGGAGAAAAGTTCCCAGCTAACCAGGGGACCACCCTTCCGTAGAACGGACCCAAGTCACGTCCACCGCATTTTCCTAAGTTTGCTTAGTTATCTAATTAACTACCACATTATGTTTGACATGCAAAAGCAACTTCCTTAATTAATCAATTTAAACGCAGGTTCTTTCACGTAACTTAGGCACTGACACAAAAACAATGTCAAGCAAGTTCCTTTTTCAAATATCTGATCTTTATTTATCGTAGTCCCGGAATAAATCAAGCAACATGCCCGAAGGCTATCCCAGCAATCAACAGGATTGCTGCTCCAAGTTCCGCCCGTGGACTAGTACATGGGCCTTGAGATCCCATCTCGAGTCAGGTCGGCCTCTTGTGCGGGATCCGGAGGAGGCAAGGAATTTACAACCAGAGCCTCCCCTGGCATCCAAGCGTCCTCCCGCTCCAAGCAGCATCCACGGAGAGACCTCTTGCGGTGGGTTCGGTCCATATACCTGGTGTAGCTAACAACCCCCTTGGATAGGGCCAGGCAGGCAATCAGAGGTAACTGAACCTGCCTCTCCCTCCACGCTTTTAACCTGAAGCATTAAGTGTTTTTCCTTGAATTAGTTCCTTGACCAAAGAAGTTCAAACAATGTACCTAAGTGTACAATCAGGATCACTTTAGTAGTCGTTTGTATGACCAACTGTTAAGGTGTGATTCCTTCTTCTCGAATGCTCCCAGCATTCGATCCTGGATCATTCATGACTTGGCGAGATTCCAGGGGCTTGGCAAGCTAGGTTGCTTGTTTCCCATTTTCCTTCAGGTTAGGGTTTGTACCCTACCGACCCTAATTATCCTTCGGGTTAGGGTTTGTACCCTACCAACCCTAATTATCCTTACCTTAGGTCTCCTTGCAAGATAGATCATGGACAACCCCGTTGTCCTTGGTTGGTCAATTTGTTGGTTATCTTCTAGATCCCTTAAAGTACCTATGTACCTCTATCTTTGATCTTAATTGATCAAGATTGTCTATCCCTTTGACCGTAGTTGGTCAAGATGGTTCTGTTTAGAACAGTTCCTACTCTGTCTTAAGTATAATCTTCTTAAGCCCTCTTAATAATGCTCATAGGTGCTTAAGCTTTTACCTATCTCTCTTGAAGTCACCAAGGACTTGACATGGGATTCATGGATCTCAGTTCCATTTGGTAAATTACAAAAAACGTTGAATTTTCCCAACAACTTTAATGCACGCGACGTAATGCCATGCCTTCATTTCAATGCTTACAATTTTGATATAATCCATACATTATTTTATGCCACACATGCAAATGTACTTTCTAGGCATGCAATCTTAACATTATCCTCTATGTAATTATTTACATGATCTATAACCTTCTTGGAAGATCTGATCTTTATAACTTAATGTAATTATTATATGAGACTAGCTGCGCTTTAACCTTTTATGCAGCTTATTACATGTACCTTAGAACTCTTAGAGCCTTGGGTTGCTCCTAATCCTACCAGCAGTGATGTCGCCAATGCTGCGGCACTTTGCTCTGCTACGGTGTTGTTTAGCAGTCGCTTCATGAGAAGCTTGCTCAGCGTTAAGTCTCCTTCTAGGGCTCTCTTGTGATCCGTTCGATTTCTACCGGCTAAGTTCATCACCCATTGCACCTCACGCAACTCCGTGCTTTTCCTTTAGCTACTAGCCTGCTAGTCTCTATTGTATTCGACTATGCTTTGCAATGCCTTGTGGGCTATCTTTCTCTCTTCTTCTAAGAAAATGATAGCATCTGATGTCCTGTTGCGGTTCTCGTACCGAGCGTGCGCATCGTAGCTATAGACCAACTGCTGAATAGTCTCTGGGAAGACGCCTAAGTCGAGTTCCTCGTTAGACCTGCAGTCTCAGCTTTCTTCTGCCATAGTCGAGTTCTCGTGCTCCACCAAGCTATCGATCAGGTTGATTAGGTTTGTCAAATCCACTTCATTGGTGCTGCTTGCTTGGTCCTACTTCGCGTGTTGATGGTTTGTCTACGTCTTTGGGTCCTCTCCTATTGGTGGGTTCCTTGAGTAGTTTATCTGAGTGAGTTCCTTGACTTATTAAATGCAATCCTCAATTTATCTCTGCTTAGTGTGTGTGTTCTTTCCAGTGCACTTGTGCTCAATCAGGCTTTCAATTTTCCTTAAGTGTACTTCAAGTGTGAAAATTCAAGGTGAGTGCGGCAAACAATCTCTAAGTGTCTTACGTACTCTCGCTTCATTTTGGGCTTGATAAGCTTTGTCAATCAATTCTCTGGTCATCTTGATGGGGTTTAGGGTTTTTCTGTTACGTTGCCTTGCTTGTTTTTTTGGTACAATCAGGGTTTTATGGCTCAACAGGTTGCCTCTAGGTCTCTAGGTCTGTCTCGCGATAGCTTACTCAAGCTGCTAAGCGGCTGCTGCCTTACAATTTATCTATTCCGTGTGCCATAATCAAGTTCTGAGCATCAGAAGGACTTGCAACAGTTTGCACTACTGAGCTCTAGCCGGGTCATGTCAAATTTTTAAAAATTTGAGACAAATTCACACTCGGCCCAACTGGTCCGAATTGCAGGGGTCGAGTGGGTGATTCAGACGGGCCGAGACACATGGGCCGACGGCCGAGTCTTGTCGTTCGGATGGGGTCACTCGGATGGGCAGAGGGCCAAATCAAGTCTTGGGCAGAGGGCAGAGTTGGTCAATGGGGCCGAGTCCCGTCACTCAGACGGGCCGAGTAGACTTTGGGCCGAGGGCCAATTAGGGTTTTTGGATTGAGTTGACCGAATGGCAAGGGCCTAGGGCCGATTCTGGGACTCGGCCCAGAAACGGCCGCTTGAACGGGTCAAACACGGTGTGATGAATGCAGTGTGACGACGATTTTGATCAAATCTCAAGATTTAGACAATCACTCAAAGCACAAACTTCCAGATCCTAACTAGGGTGCCAAGGGAAGTGATTTGTATACCTGAGGTGAGCGGTAGGCTCTCTGATGACGAGATCGAATCGAATCTTTGCAGGGGCTCTCTCTCTCTCTGCAATGGTTGCAAATGAGCTCTCCCTTGGCCTCTTGGCTCTAAAACCCCTTCCCGGTAAGGTTTTGATGCTCCCAATCACTCATTTGCTGACATTAAGCATCCCAAGCAAGCTTTTTGCCATTTTTTGCATGATTTATGCCCTATTTTGCCCTGTTTTGCAATAGTAAACCCTACCCTTTCCCAATTCGATTTCCTAATCCTATCCTACGCTAAATGTAACAAGAATCGAAAGCAACAAACTGAAATGATTTCTCCATTTTTTCCAATCATCAAACAAATAAACAAACCCAAAATACTTACTTGTTTCAAAGATCAAAACAATTGGACTCCCTACCTATCTCAAGCTCCATTTTGGGGATGAATCCCTTACTTCGATGCTCGATATGAGGCACACAAGTGCTCAAGCTTGAATCCGTTGGTCCCGGCACAACATAACAAAAAATGTAGAGGGAGCTCACGCTCAACTACCAAGACCCACGGACCGCTTATTGTTTCAAGCATTTCAAGCGAGCTCTAATGGCTATCTCTCACCTAGAGCCAACGCGCCGTCGACCTACGAGTGTAGTGAGCTTATCTTCATGCCGATATGAGTTGCCTCCTCTCTCACAAACATCGATAGCTCCACGATCCTAGATGCTAGCTCAAGCATCCTCAAGCCTCCTCCATCTCCAAGCTCCATCCACCACAGTCACGCGCGCAAGAAAAGAGAAGAGAAGAGAAGAGAAGAAGAGAAGAGGAGATGGTGAAGAGCTTCACCCTCTTGATCCCTTACTCCCACACACTCACTCTCTCACACTCTCACACTCCCTCTCTCAAGAGCACACACAAGCAAGGAGAAGAGAAGAAGAGAAGAGGAAGAGAACTCTTGTTAGACACACACCAAAAAATGAGCTTCCATTCACTTTTTGAACTTTATATACGAACCCTAAAATCCCATGGGCACCCATCCCATTTTTACATGACCGGCCGTTGTGGCAAGGTCCTTTCTCTATTTCCTCTTCTAGCCTTATGCCTCTATTCTACACCCATCTAATATTTTACACTTGGCACAGGAGGGAGCTTGGCACTCTTTTACACGAGTTTTTTGAGTTTTTTGAGGCGCCTTTCATTTAAAATTACGCTTTTGGCCCCAGCTTAGCTTTAGAGGCCTCATGCGTGTCTTTGCTCTTTTTCCATTCTTTTTCCACTTTTTCATTCATTTTTTCTCCTTCTTGACTTGGGGTTAACATGTGATCTTTTTCCTCTGCAAATAATTGTTTTGAAAAGCACAAATGGTGAGCATGGCTTCATGGCAAGCACCCAGCATGGCAGCCAAGAGAAAGCTAGCAAGTTGATGTTTTTAGAATAAAAGCAGGAAAAATATGGCCTTTTCATGGAAAAAAGGGCCTTTAAGGAGTTCAAGTTCAGGAATATCTTGAACTTGGAGGATGTTGCCATGGAGGAACAAGCAATGAAGCAAATTGTTGAACAATGCCATCTGCAAAAGTACATGGAGGTAGTTGGCCAAGCCATCGACTACAATAAGTGCACAAAATTCCTTCAAACCTTTAGTAGGAACCACGGCACTGTGACAGTGTAGGAAATAGAAGAAACCCACCAAGTCCAGATCAAGTTGGCTCCAGAGTTGGTGGAGAAAGCATTGGGCCTAGCCAATAAGGTGGAAAGTTGGTAGAAGATAGATGTGTATGCCATATTAGGAATGGACAAGGCGATGGTCCACACAAACGATGGTATCATCTTGGCAGACATCCCCAACATAGAAATCTAGCTCCGGCCAAAATGATGCATGCACTCTTCTCTAGCCAAAGGTACAACTCAATAATGAGGCGAATCAATGTGCTTATGCTGGAGAGCATTGCAACAAGATCTCTTGGCGAAGTGAACCTAAATGGATTTGTGCGGAAGACCATTGAGTCTTCAATGAAAGCATTAGCAACAAGAGGAAGGCCCATAGGAGGAGAGTCCCTTGCCTCTAAGGAAACAAGAAAGTCATCATCCTCAAAGGCCTCTACCATCAAGTTTGGTGGGGTCCTAATTGCTATCATCATGAAAGCCTTGGGGGAAGGACAGGGTGAAGGAGAAGGAGTCGGAGAAACACCAGAGAGGTCACCTCCTCACCATGAATAATAGCCACACTCCAATGAAAGGACGGTGAGTGATGATGATGAGGAAGGAGAACAAGCAATGCAAAGTAGCCAAAAAAATCCCAAAAAGCCAAAGAAGAAGGATTCACAAGCGAAGGCCGAGGAGGAAAGCAAGAAAAAGAAAAAAGCAAACTTACAAAAAGCTAAAAAAGAGTATAAGAAGGAAGAGGAAGAAAAGAAGAAAGAAAAGGAGGAGTCGAAGAGGGTGAAAGAAGAATCAAGTGTGGAAAATCAAAGTTGGAAGCATGAGAGAGTGTGCACAAGAGGGAGAGAGAGAGGTCAAGTATAAGAAGAAGATCTTGCTTAGTAAGTTGTTCAAAAGTACAACTAGTACACTCTCCTCAATTGTGAGAGTGACCTTTAGGTAGTTTATATAGCCTCTAGAGAAGTTAGGGTTAGGGTTTTCCCTTGCTCCCCTATCCTCCAATTCATTTACACCTAGCTACCCTTATCCTCTCTAGTATAAGGAGAGTTCACATGCTTACTTCTCAACACCCCTCCTCAATGCCAAATGGCATTGGATAAAGCATGATAGGATGCCCCCCCTTAATCCACAATGAGATGCCTTTATAAACCAGGCTACAAAAGATGGTTATAAGTAGAGAGTGTTTCAAGACTCAAAAAAGTCAATTGTCTATGGATTGGAGGCAAAATTGGCCTCCAATTCCTTAGGTACTTCTGGAACACTGGGACACTTTACTGGTGATATGCCTAGTCTTTTTGCATTTATTGCACTTTATTTTTTTGGGATATTTCTTTCAGCAATTACTTATGATATGCCATTTTTAATTATAGAAGGAGCACTTTGTAGAAGTTGTATGGACTAACACTTGCTCATGGTAAGTAAATGTTGAAGTCCCTTCATTATGGTTCATCTTCTCTTCATCCAGGCATGACTGGATGGTACTTGCCAAGATTGGGTTCGGGATATTAGTAAGGTTAATAACAAGGGTTGGAAAGAGCTTCTTCCAAACTCCAAAAGGATGGCAATGGCATCTTCATCATGAATTGGTGCTTGAACAGAGGCCATCTCTGCCATGAGTCCCTTCATATGTGAAATAAACTTGCTTAGATCTTCTCCTTGTTTATACTCCAAGCTAAAAAACTCAATCTTTAGAAATATCTTGAAGTTCTTCCCTGTTGCACCATAGAGCCTTTCAAGCTCATCCCACTTCTCCTTGGTAGTGGAGAGTTGGTCAATATGATGAATTAAAGATTCATCCAAATAAAGAATAATGATGACCTGAGCTCTTTCATCATCTTCTACATCAAGGGGATTGGATGGGTCAATAACTTTGGTCCCTTTTATGAAGGGCTAGTAGCATTGTCCCATCATTTTATATTTTACCGGGACTTGCCAGGGATGGAAATATTTTCCATTGAGCTTGCGAATTTTGAGGCCTTACATCTGCATAGGCCATGGCCATTATAGGAAGGTATTACCTATTGCCTTAAGCAATGGCAATGTCTAGTCGTTTATAGATGGCCAAGTATGAACCAAATAGCAAAAATTAATATCCCTACAAATGATAACTTTAAAACTGTAAAGATGAAAAAGGTTGGAAATCATACATATATAATATCTCAATATAAGATTTTGGTGGTCCTGTTTTTCGAACAACCCTTGATTTAAGTTTTATTGTTTTCCTAGGTTTCAATGAGGTGAACTTTGACTGGGACTTCTGGCTCCTCCTAATAATGTGGCCTATTAGAGGAGTTCTTGTTGGAAAATGGCTTATCAATCAACTCTATGCTATGGGATGAATTAGAGGAGAGTACAATAACACTCATTTCTTTGATTTACTAGTAGAAAACAATAAGAAGCATCAATTGAATGCATCAATAGTGCTAAGAAGCACTCTTCCCAACTTCCATTCTTTTACTCATAATGTAGAATGATCTTTAAGAGCTTAATATTGCCCATGGAATGAGAAGAGACTCTGCATTTAAGCTCCATAGAGTAGTAATAAATCTTGACAAGGGTTTTTCACTGATTAAAATCATTGTTGATATTGCCCAGATTGAAAAAAATGAGAACGTGAGAGCTTGAAGCTTCCTGGCTATGGCTGTCAGGAAACCCACAGTTAGGGTTTAACATAGATCTCTTCATGTGGAAAAATATTTGAGGATCCCTCTTGTGGGAGGATAGCCCACTAGGGGGGCTATCAAAGCCCTAAGGTAGCCGCCATTAATTCTCCCTTAGCTGAGCATGCAATTGTTTGAATCTGCATGCTAGCCTAGATTGTGCTTACCTGCATTTTTTGAGAATGGTAACCTAATGCATGGCCAATGTTGGGGTTTGTGGTGCTAGGAAGGAGCGTTTGATGCTAAGGAAGGTTTCTCCTAAAGAAATGGGAGGTTGATATGCCCTCTTTTGCTCACATGAGTTCCTCCAATGGAGATAGGTACTGGCTAGCTATGGAGGTTGAAAGACCAAGATGAGAAAATGAAGCTTTTCTTGTGCACTTAGGTTGTGCTGAGGTTTAGGGAACGTAAAAGGATCAGAGATGGCTCTGATACCATGTGGAAAATCAAAGTTGGAAGCATGAGAGAGTGTGCACAAGAGGGAGAGAGAGAGCTCAAGTACAAGAAGAAGATCTTGCTTAGTAAGTTATTCAAAAGTACAACTAGTACACTCTCCTCAATTGTGAGAGTGACCTTTAGGTAGTTTATATAGCCTCTGGAGAAGTTAGGGTTAGGGTTTCTCCTTACTCCCTTGTCCTCCAGTTCATTTACACCTAGCTATCCTTATCCTCTCCAATATAAGGAGAGTTCACATGCTTACAAAGACATGGCTCGGGCAACATGTCTATCTATAGAGTAGTAGTGCATGCAGGACAAGCTGGGTGCCATGAGCCCACCTAGAGATGAGGGCCCATGCTCAAGCACACAAGCGCTAGTGTTTTATATGTTGAGCGATGCATCAAAGGGCCAATCCCTAAGATGTAGGAGAGTCGTAGTGGGGCCGCGGTGTTTCTACCGAGAGGATGCCTCCATGGATGTGATTATCGTGGCATTGCCAATGTGTATGGGTTCTCACTCTGAGGAGTTTATAGAAAGGGAGATGTTGGACTACAAACTATAAACGCATAGATTAGGCTTTAGGGCAGTTTGTCCTTTAGCATTAGATAGACGCTCCTAGTCTGCGAGGCCGTGAGGGTGTGTTTGTCTGTCATGAGCATGAGGTTCGGCTAGTGCCATAGCGAGTGCCGGCCCATTTCAGGTCCCATGAATGCTTGAGCTCACATCTCAAATCGTGGAGTACTTGAGGGAGGAGACAACTCATTCATGCATCGAGGTAAGCTCACTACACCCCAGTAAAATCGAAGGTGCATTAGCAAGGTGAGAGATAGCCATAGGTGTTCGCTTCAAACACTTGAACAATAAGCGGTTTGTGGGTCTTGGTAGCATGCCTCTATAGCTATTAAACAACTTATAATCATTCTCATCTAGTTGATGTCTTTCATTTGATGGATTGTATATTAGATTTGCCAATGCGATCAACACCAACTCTATGGAAATCATGTTCAAGTCTGTTAATTCATACGTGAACATACATGATCATTTCACCCTTTGGCACCAATCAAGTTGAGCTTCTATGCCTTAAGGTTGATCTGTCAAATCAAATCCTCATTTACAATCTACATATCTACCTCCTAATTTTTCCTCATCTTCTGGACTCTGCCAAGGTACCACGTGTTGTGAGACCCATCCATTTTATTCAAGTTTGTGGCTTTTTCATCTCTCTTTGGATGCTTACCGCTTCCTTGTTCTTGTCTATCATACACAAAATATACTGCATAATCAGAACCTATCCCAAAGAAATTCACATTGCTTGATGATTGTGATTTTAGTTTAGGGTCAAACTAGACACCTTGCCTTGCTCTTGTCAATCGATCCTTTGACAAAGTCAAACTCCCATTCAATTGATTGACCAATTTTGAAGATATACTTTCTATCAACTTCCACCGTTGGGTTGATCTTCTGACTTTCTCTAACAATACTTGAGCCATGAACCTCACTAAGAGTAATGATGTCATCATCCCCATTTGAATCCTTTAATTGTTCTTCATCATAGGTTGGTTGTCCAAAGTCATCATATTCATCAGCCTCCCCCATTTCATCATCTATCTTTGACCACATAGAATCTGTATCCTCCCAAGGCTGTGACCACAACTTTAATTTATCTACCTTGCTGGGTTTCAATCCCAATGACATAATGTTTGTGTTTGCTACCTACAAGCCCTCTTTCAATGCATCTACTATTATTTCGTCTAAAGCCACACATTCATAGTTACCTAGATCTTCCTCTGAAATATTTTCTTGTATATTCAAACACTTCCATATATGCTCTTGTTTCTTGTAAGCCCTGGAGAAGATTAGCCCATCTGAACTACATTCATGCATGGTGATCTTATTCAAACTACCAACACTATGCAAAAGTTATCTGAAGTCAAATGTTCTTTCTTGTCCCACCATACCTCCAATTTTACTAAAATAAATTTCAGCTACATCTGATCCAATGAGATGTAATTGACACTTGAGAGAAGGAAAAAATTCACAAAACATATTTATGAGAAGCACAAAAAAATGGCATGAAAGTTGAATATCTGTGTAGGTCTCCTTACCTATGAAGTTTGTCTTCAAGTTATACATGGCATGTTAATGTAGCCATAGCCTGCAAAGTCTAAAGAAGAAACTAACCTTGGTTGCCATTACCACATGCTCCAATTTTAGATGTGGTGACAAGAAAATATCAATGTAATTAGTCACAATATGCAAATACACCATAGTTCCTTGTATGCTTCTCTTTCTCCTCTATAATTGCCTCATACAATGTTGCAACTACTTGCTTGCAATCCTCTGGGCAACTACCCAATTCTAGCGGTCATCTATTTGTGTATCTCCATCTCGTAGCTTGTGTTGATCCATGGAAAATGATTTGTAGACCATTGTAACATGATTGAGTGTAATCCAAATGTTACCAATTGCAAGTTGTCAAGTAGGGCTATCGAGTGGACCAACAAGCTTTTTTCCAAAGTGTATAAAGTCTTGATCATGTAAACCATACACATGTACTTCCACAATTCTCCCATTTAATTTACATCCACACCAATTAATAAAGAATTGGTCCTTGTTCTTCCTAAGGTAATCTTCAAGCATAAGCTTGTGCTGTCTATTGTTCCCATTTGAAGCATGCCCGATTATTGGGCCTATTGTATCTCATAGCTTTGCATCCCACAAATGTTCCACGAGACTCCATTGATTTCTGACAAAAACACTATCAAATCGATAACATGTGGCTTGTGCCACCAAAGCTAGTCGTGGAAGACTCTCATGGAGAAGGTTTACTATCAAAAGTCTTGCATAGATCCCCACCACATGGTTTTTAAAGGTATACACTATCCTTTCATAACCTTGTGATCCCTCTCCCACAACAATTGTATCATTGCAATAGCATTGATGATGTTCTCCCTTACTTCCAAAAACCCAATAAGAATGTCATCCTTTGCATTCCACCTACACAAAATGAAGTCTTCTTTAGATTTTTATCAATTGTATACCTTCTTTACACGATGGAAAGTAAGGAAATATGTAAGGCACAACATGTTAGAGCTATCCAGGCTTACCTTATGCGATGTTTGATGGTTGTCTCATCTTCAACGATGATGATCAGAACCATTGATGGTACCCCATGTTTTATTTTTGCATCCATATATATCTTGCCCACTGCCTCAAGGATGTATTCATGTTCTCTAGGTATGAAGTGAATTGCTTTCTTTCCTTGCCTTTTTGTAGTAGACATGGATGGCTCTCCAAGTTTGGCACTCAAAAAGTCATGCAAGCATGGCCCACCCCAATGTTTAATGAGCTCAAACATGGTCTTTATAGGGTCAGTGAATATGTGTGCTTGCTTGCCTTTGCACTACATTTCTTGCTACATCTTGGAAAAAGTCCCACAAGGCTGGTTTACCTCCAAATTTACCTTGTTGATGGGCCTCAACTATGTTATTACAAAAGTGACGCACGTCCTTCCTATTAAGCATTCAAAGTTTGCTTCTTTTAAGGACTCGATCCTCACAAGCACAACAACTCTTGCTCACAGCCACCATAGTTCCCTCTTAGCCTCTTTCAAGTTTCTCTTGGTTTCAATTGTCACATTTTTTAGCTCTTCACCACTAAGATAATCTAATCTTCTTCCTCCTCATGTGTTCCTAGTCCCTCTCTTCTCAATAGTAGCCCTCTCTCTATACACTCTCATGTGAAAATAATCACAAGTGGGAATTTGTTTGCAATATTCACAAGTGGAAATTTCAAAGGGATTTCCACCATACAAAATACAAAGACAATTCACATGCCTGTAGCATCCATCTATCTTGATTTTAATAGAGGGTCATATAAGGTAACTTTTGCGTATGGCTCTAGATACCCTATTTTAAGGTCATGTAGCATAGATTTTATATCCGAATCACAAGTTTTGTAAGTTACAATTCTTTGTCATAATCCCCAAAAAGTAAATTCAACTCACATGAAGGAGAAATGTTTGAGTCACCCGTACAAGTATAAGGTGTTTCCAAATCTGCTGGTGTTGTACTTTTTTGGGTTTGGCTGGAAAAAGGCACCTAATGACTTTTGTCATGGATCCACCTCAAAAATATTTCTTGGTCGTCCTCGACCATTTGTTGAAACTACTTGGTTGTTGGATGCTTTTTTGGATAGAGCCATGATGTGAGACTTTGACTTTACATGCTCTATAAGGAGTGTTTGCAAGTGGTCTTCAAGGACACAAGTGCGGCCACTTTTGATCATACTTACATACAACTCTTACTCTTCCTTTGTCTTTATAGTCATGCAAGGTTGCCTCAACAATCTCAAAATTAGATCTTGCATGATTTCAATATAAATGTCACAAAGTTAATATCCAAAGGGATTATGGATCAACTATAAAATGGTTGCACATGCGATCGTTAAATGAAACTGAACTACATCTCTTTCCTAAACTAGCAACTACTACATATAAAAAAACGATTTACTCAAGGTCTCAATTTTTAGGAAAAAGTGACATGCCTTCATGAGTGCTATTGAAAATATTCATCTCCTCTACAATAGCTAAAATCATCATCATTTCATCTTCATTTCTTTTTTTAATATCCTTTGAGCTAGATATCACTCCAACCTTCAACCTTCGAATCATTAGATACCTTCTTTGAGATGTGCTTGATTCTCCAATACATGGATTCTCATGAAATTGGAAAGGCATGAGTAGGAGGATTGCTTGCGACTTACTCTTGATCCATAAGGAGATCCACATTCATGGCACCATACTTGTTGGAAGAGAGGGAGAGAGACAAACTGGAGCGGAAGATGAGTTTCAGACCATTGTTGTTCTTCTTCCATTATTCTTCCATCATACTAACTGAAAGAGGCTTACGCACATATGTATAACTAACCAAGACTAACTGTGGTTAAGTCACTGACTACATTGACTTATTGAATGTCACACAAATGTACAATTGTATCCAGCTAATGTCGGTCACACACATAAAGATGGATTGACTGAAGAGTAACAAGAGCTTGATATTCTAACACCCCCTCAAGCTCAAACCATCTGATAAACTCCAAGTAGCTATCTGAAGTATATGAACTTTTCTTTACCAAGTGACTTTCTGCTACCTGGTCTTCAGTATTCACATGAATCAAGTCAATCTGCCATGTAAGAACCATTTCTATGATGAAATGGTAGTGAACCTCAATATGTTTGGACCTAGCATGGTAGATAGGATTGCAAGCCAACATAACACTGCTGAGGTTATCACAATGCAATCTCACTCTGCTTTCCAACTGTATTCCCAAGTCTTTCAGCAGTTTCATCAACCAAACTGCTTCGTAAGCTACTAAGGTAGCTCCTTGTACTCAGCTTCTGTACTAGACAATGCAATAGTAGGCTATTTCTTACTCTGCCAACTAATCATACTACTGCCTGATCCAAATGTATAACCACTGGTTGACCTCCTATCATAGCCACAACTAGCCCAATCAACATCAGTAAATCCTGTCAAGTCAAGGGATTTTCCATATGCATAAAACATCCCATAATTTATAGTACCCTTTACATATCTCATGATCCTCCTGACTGCATCTAAATGTGGTTTGCGAGGCTTCTACATGAACTGACTAATCAGTTCCACTGCATAACATAAGTCATGATGGGTAATAGTCAAGTATATCAAGCTGCCCACCATCTGTCGATACATGGTCACATTCTCTATGTCATTCCCAACATCAATCTACAGCTTGACATTCTGATCAAGAGGTGTCTCCACAGGCTTGCATTCAATCATAGCATACTTCTGTAACATGTCATGAGCATACTACTTCTGTAGTAGCCATATACCTTGAGGCGTAGAGACTACCTCAATCCCAAGAAAATACTTTAGTTCACCAAGGTCTTTAACTCTAAATTTAGGCTGTAAACATGATTTAATATCAACAATGCCCTCTTCATCATCTCCAGTGATGATAAGATCATCTACATAAACCACTAGAAACACATATCCATGATTTATCTTCTTCGTGAATAGACTGTGATTTGCATCACCCAATCTAAATCTATGTTGCTGTAAATAATTGCTGATCTGAGCATTCCATGCTCTAGGTGCCTCTTTCAGTCCATATAAAGCCTTTTTTAGCCTACAGACATGTGTAGGAAAGTCCGGGTGAACATAGCCTTCAGGCTACTCCATATATACTTCCTCAACCAAATCACCGTTAAAAAAAGCATTCTTGATGTCCATTTGCCATAATTTCCAGCCTTTGCATGTTGCCAAAGCAATGACAGTTCTGACTGTTGCCATTTTAGCCACTGGATTGAAAGTCTCCTCATAGTCAAGGCCATATTACTATACATACCCTTTTGCAACTAGCCTGGCCTTATAGCGTTCTAACAAACCATCTAACTTGCACTTAACCTTGTACACCCATTTGCAGCCAATGGGGACTTTGCCTTCAGGAAACTCAACCAATTTCCATGTCTCCATTTCAGCCAGGGCTGCATACTCCTCATCCATGGCAGCACACCAGTTATCATCTGTAACTGCATCATCAAAATTTTTAGGTTCTTTGTAACTACATCACACTCCTCATCCATGGCAACACACCAGTTATCATTTGTAACTACATCATCAAACTTTTTAGGTTCTTTATAACCTATCACACTAGCCTTATATGCATAATGGCAAGCTAAAGTAACTAGTGTATGTAAGCTTGTCAATTGGTTTTCTGACTCTCTCATATCTCCATAACTGTGGCTCACTCTGAGCTTGCCTCTCATGAGGTGGTACATAACGACTCTGCTTTGCTCCACATGTCATAATAGATGGAATTCCCAACTCACTATCCAAACTGTCACTATTAGATGACTCATAACCTGCTGTAAGTGGATGTCACATCCTCAAGCATCTTTTCTTTTCCCTTATCCAATCTCCCCCTCATTGACATATTCGTGTCAGTGGATGTAGGAGTATGACTCCGCAAGAGTCCTGACCAAGGACTTACTATAGGTGACCCATCACCTATAGGACCACTCATAGATGTACTCAATGTAGGTGTGTTTTTAGCATTACTAGTGCTAGCTGATCCATCAGTAGTAGCCACTGCAACATGATTATCATACCACGATGCTAGCTCATCAAAAACAACATCTCTACTAATCAATGTCTCATGTGTAGATGGTACATAATACTTGTAAGCTTTCCAGTCTTGTGCATAACCAAGGAACACACTCTTGACAGCTTTAGGATCCAATTTCTTCCTCTTTTCATTAGGAACATGCACATATGCAATGCTGCCAAATACCTTCAAGTGTGAAATGCCAAGCTTATGACCATACAACTTCTCATACGGAGTTACATCATGAATCCCTCCTGTAGGGGTTCTATTCAACACATAAACAACAGTCACTACTGCTTCAGCCCAATAACCATTTGGCAAAATCTTCTCATTCAGCATAGCTCTTGCCGATTCCATCAATACCCTATTTTTCCTTTCTGCTACTCACATCAAGGAAAAAATTCACAAATGATTGTATTATACAAGAGTATGTGCATAACAAGTAAGTGTACCATGTAACACATATATGATTTGTGTTCCACTACTTGGTACAAGCACTACTTCTTGCTCATTGTAACAAATGTACTTTACTTTTTTATTTTACATTTACAATAGACATCCAAGGATAAATTCATAGGTTATCTAGAAACAAGATACAATTCACCATATTGAAGCCATGTCAAAACGATACATGCCTCTATGCACATTCCATTGTTCAATAGAAAAAAAAACAATAGAAAAGAGATGTCCTAAGATAGTGTGAAGTGAAGTCAGTACCTAGTAATGCATCATGATTTACATGGTGCCAAAAATTAGTCATGTGGAAGTTGGCTCCATTTTCTCAAAGGGGTGCATGGCCAACTCCCCATTCATGCCAGGATGCCTACAAACAAGCTCGTTCATCTCTTCAAAGGAAACCCTACTTGTTAGATATGTATTCATCATTTTTTCTTCAAAAATTTGAGACAGGTATCTTATCATTTGAAAGGAGGGAGTGATAGCTTTGGTTAGACAAATACGAGATTTGCTTGATTGTAGAAGATCTCTTATTCTAATATTATTTTAGAATCTCTTTTTAGAGAGAGAGAGAGAGGTGAGAGAAACCCCTTAAGGGGCAAAAAAGAGAGTCCATATTTCTCCTAATGTGAAATTTCAACAACTATACATGCAGAAAATGAGGCTGAAAACAAAGTGTTGTCAATATATTCTTTGGACATGTAATGATGTTATATCATTGTTTGCGCAATAAGAATTACAATGGGCTAAAGCACTTGTGGAGATAAAGTATAAGACAGTTGACAAAAAGGTGAAACCAATTGCTTTGCTTCTTCCACCAAAAAGTGAGGGTTTGTATGAAAAAGTGTCAAGGCAGCAAAGCTTATGGGATCCTAAAGATATAGGTCATCAATTTACATCTAAAACATTACAGTAATTGAAAGTTGGTGCAGAAGGGTTTCTTTTGCCCTGCTGAAAGAGATTGTTTTATGAAGATGTTGGCTAGGCATGGAAAGGCATTTGCATTTTAGCTAACTAAAATAGGTTGTGTGGATCCAAATGTTGTCTCTCCTCTGGTAATATTTATTGTGCCACATGTATCATGGAACTTGAGGCCTATTCCAGTGCCTAAAGCTTACTTGCCAAAGCTAATGGATTTGCTAAATGAAAAGATTCGCATGAAGATCTTGGAGCCCTCTTCAGCCCTATACTCAAATTGTTGGTTTACTGTGCCCAAAAAGAATGGGGCTTTGAGATTTATTCAAGACATGCAACCAGTCAATAAAGTGACCATAAGGAATGTGGGTCCACGTCCTGTTGTTGATGAATTTGCAGAGGCTTTTGCAGGCAGAGCGATCTATTCTTTGGGTGATCTTTAACAGGGTATGATCAGTTTGAGCTTGCAATTGAAAGCAGGGATATCACAACCATGAAGAGTCCCTTGGGGTTAGTACGGATATGTACTCTCCCACAGGTGCAACAAACTCAGTGGTACACATCACAAATGCTATGAATAGGGTACTCAGGGATTTTATATCACAATTGACAATGCCCTTCTTAGATGATGTTCTAATCAAAGGGTGTGCAATGGATGAAAAGAATGAAGAGATGGATGCTCATGGGTGTAGACAATTTGTTGCAGACCATATTTTGAATTGTGAGAGGATTTTGACGCATTTAGAAGAGGTGCATTTAACTCTTTCTGGACAAAAGTCTGGTCTTCGGAGTTGAAGAGGTTTTGATTGTTGGGCATATGTGTGGGCCCTATGGGCATAAACCATCACCAGCAAAAATAGATGGGAGTGATAGAATGCAAGATGTATGCATGAATGTATCAGAGGTGAGTAGATTCTTGGGTGCATGTGTATTCTATTTGATATGGATTCCTCACTTTGCACATGTAGCTAATGCTCTATATCAGCTTTGGAGGAAATATTAGAGATTTCGTTGGGAGGAAAGGAAGCATCAGAAAGCAAGGAAGAAATTGAAGCAACTCTTAAAATCAGCTCCTACATTGAGAAAGGCTGACTATTCACATGGAAAGCCTATCATTATTACTATTGATACAAGCCCAATTAGGATTGGATGGGAAATTGGGCAAGATGATGAGGAAGGGAAAAGATATGCAATTTGCTTTGGTGCTAAATTGACTAAATGACAGAGAAGGTATCCATATGTAAAAAGAGAATTATGGGGAATTGTGACAGCCCTTAAATGTGATAAGAAGTATTTTATGGGTGCTCGTGTAGTCATTGAGACCAATTGTTTGCCGGTATTGGGTATGATTACTAGTTGTGCCACCCCAGACATTGCTATGCTCTGGTGGATTGCATACATCAAATCCTTGAACCTTGAATTTCAGCATATTGCAGGAAGAGATAACCAGTGGCAGACATGTTATCTCGAGCATGCTATGAGAATGAAGATGGGATTATGGATGAGGAGGAAGAAGATGACTTTCTTGCGGCTGAAAATGATGTTGTAAGAGTGAATTTAGCAATGCAAGGTGTTGCTACAGTATTAACAGAAGCTTGGACAGCAAAGAGAAGACACTTTAGATGTTTTGCATCTTGTGTAGAAGTGTTTCTGGAAGAAAAATATGCAGGAGAGTGGCTGAGAATTGGTCAATACCTCAGTACATTAACAAAGAGAGATGAATGGTCAGATGAGGAGTTTAAGAATATCAAGAGGAAAGCCTATGGGTTTTTCTTAAAATATGGATACTTATGGAAACATGCTAAAAAGAAACAAAATATGCCATTGCAAGTTTTGGGTGATAAAGGTTCACAAGTAACTATTATGCAAGAATTTCATGAAAGCTTATGGGTTGGCCATAGAGGTGTTTGGGGTACTTTTGCAAAGATAAAAGAAAGATATTAGTGGCAAGGTATGTATAAGGATGTTGCTCACTTTGTGGAAACATGTACAACATGTCAAATGTATTCATCTGTGAGACATCCGGATGGATTGCAGCCCACATATCCGTTGTCTCTTCATTTTAAGTGGGTGGTGGATTAGTCACGATGCCTACAGGTCTTTGGCAAATGAGATATCTTGTGCTTGGCCATGAAGACTTGACTAATCAAGTGGAAGGGAGAGCTCTACATATTAAGACAACAAATGATGTGTGTACTTTTCTCTTAGAAGAGATATTTTGTCAATATGGCTGTGTGGGAAAAATTACTGCAAATAGGGGTGAGCTGGATGCAGATGAAGCTCATGATTTCTTTGCACGGTTGGGGATAAAGCTTGCTTTAACTTCAGCCTATAACCCTGAAGGAAATGGAAAAAGTGAAAGAGGTCATCCACCCATTGTAAAGGCATTGGCAAAAGCATGTGGAGAGAAGGTAAAAGAGTAGCCACGATTGCTCCCTTATGCCTTGTGGGCTTACAGAACAACTCATAGTGCTGTTACAGGATATATGCCTACAGAATTGATGTATGGTCAAAAACCTATCATGCCGATAGAAGAGATGACAGTCACATGGAGTGTGCTACCTTGGGAGGAGGAGTTGAATCGAGAGGATTTGTTGGCCTTGTGCATTAGATAGTTGGAAAGAAAGTCAAAAACATAGAGGCAACAAGTGCAAAATAAAGGCAGCAAGGATACAAAACAAAAAACGGTTTGACAAAACACATAGACTGAGACCAAGAACCATACAAGATGGGGATTGGGTATTGGTTTATGATAGCACTTTAGACAACCAGCATAGTACCATGCGTAAAGTTTCCAAAAGATGGTTTGGACCCTATGTGGTAAGAGAAGTGTTTGATAATGCTACTTATGCATTAAATGAACTGGATGAGCCATAAAACTTTCGATAGCAGGGAAAAGAATCAAATTATTCAAGAGGCGAGAATCTAATGCCTATGAGTTGCCAAAATTGGAAGAAAACAATGGCCATGATACAGGGGCTAGCCAGGAATATATGGAATATGAAGAAGTAAAGGATATGGTTGTAGAGGAGGAGGAGGACTCAGAATCTAGTGACAAATAGGTTTTTTGGCACATACCGGAGGATGTCCAGGTTCAGAGGGAGTGGATGTCGTGATGCTATGCAGACATAGTGTGAAAAAGCATGGAATGCATCATCATCTGACTTTCTTATTAATGTAGAGAGTCAATGTGATCTGAGTCATTAGTGCTAGTGTCCATTGCATGGATTATCCAAAAATACTAGATTTTTGGATCATTTTAGCCTATTTTAGATATGTTGGATATTATTTATTGTAAAAATCTAAAAAAGTTAGAAAAACTTCTAGATTAGGATGGCATGCAAAAATCAAGTTTCTTTTTTATCCAGTTATTGGATTTTTCATAAAAAAGATAGATTGACGAAATCGCGGGCGTCGCAATCGCTGTTGACAGGATGAAAATTGCACTTTGAACTGGAAGAAGAAGAATGAGTGATCTGGGAGATCCATGACCAGGTATCCTTCCGAAGCCAATGGAGCCATCAGATTTGGGTTCCGAGCAACAAAGAAGGAGCTGTAATTTTGATGTATGTTTTTGGTCTACGAAGGAGCTTCAGGAGATCTAATGCCTGGAGATTGCTTCTGAGTAGTGCCAAACAAAGGATTTCAGGTTCCGTCGATACATATTGATTCAATTCATTGTGCTTTGTATTTGTCGTGTGTCAAGATTGTGGGAGAGAAGGAAGGAGTCTCACTTGTAGCTTTCTTGCTTGCACAATGGGGGAATACACACAAAGATGGAGGTTGAAAACAGTTTTCATCTTCGTAGTTGTGTAAGCCAAAAAGAACTCTCGTACAGAGAAATAGAAGAACCCTATATATGGGTCTCAAACCAAACTCAACTAACTAAGGTGGCATACTAACTGAGCCACGAACTAGAGTAGATAAGGATAGCTATCATCTAGCTATTATTCATGGGCGGTGTACCAACCGCATCTGCAGCTAACAAGTCGGTGACATAAATGCACAACGGTCACCCTGGCATATCACGAGTGGAGCTCGATATCTCAACACTCCCCCTCGAGCTCAATCCCAATTCCTGTACACCAAGCAGGTCTCTGAACTTGCGCAGCCTCTCTGCGCCCAATACCTTCGTAAATATGTCAACTACCTGATCCTCTGTGCTGACATAAACTAGATCAATAAGACCTAGTAAAACCCTCTCCCACACATAATGATAATGCACCTCAATGTGCTTTGTTCTAGCATGATAGACTGGGTTATTTACCAAGTGTATACTACTCAAGTTGTCACAATAAATGACAACTGGCCCATCTGTAGGCTGATGCATATCATAAAGTAGCTTATGCAACCAAGCTACCTCACATGCAGCCATTGCTCCACCCCTGTACTCAGCCTCTGTGCTCAACAAGGTAACTGCTGCTCCAAGTGACTGCAGCACTCCCAAAAGAGAACACATATCCACTGGTAGATCGTCTATCAGAAATACTACCAGCCCAATCAGCATCAGTGTATCCATGCAACTGTATCTGAACCCCAGTCTCATAAAATAGTCCATACTGCAATGTAGACTTCACATACCTGAGTATGTGTCTAGCCGCATTCAAATGCGGTTTCCTTGGAGCCTGCATAAACTGACTTACCAATCCAACAGCATAGCTCAAATCTGCCCTAGTAATAGTCATATAAATCAAACTTCCTACTATGCATCTGTACATAGTAGGGTCTTCAAGAAGCTCACCTGCATCTGCGCTCAGCTTCACATTCTGCTCCAAAGGAACTGAAATAAGCTTACAGCCTGTCATCCCATATTTGGACAGCATGTCCAATCCATACTGCCTCTGCAAGAGCCGTATCCCACTTGGTGATCTAATCACCTCAATGCCCAAGAAATAACACAGCTCTCCCAAATCCTTAATCTCAAACTTCTGCTTCAATAGCATTTTCACATGAAGGATATCTTCATCACTGTCACGTGTCATAATCAAATCATCAATATAAATGACAAGTAGCATAATACCTTTCTCTGTTTTTCTCACATAAAGTGAGAAATCTGCCTTGGAAATCTGAAAGCCAATAGTGACAAGATACTATCCTATCTTGTCAGACCATGCTCTAGGTGCTTTCTTCAAGCCATATAAGGCTTTCTTCAACTTGCAAACAAACTCAGGATGAACAGCATGCACATAACCTGGTGGTTGCTCCATATAGACCTCTTCTTGCAAATCACCATGCAAGAAGGTATTCTTTACATCCATTTGATGTAAAGACCATCCCTTTGATGCAGCCATAGCAATGGCTGCTCTTACGGTTGCCATCCTTGCAACCGGACTGAATGTTTCTTCATAATCAATGCCATATGTTTGCGCATACCCCTTGACTACTAATCTTGCCTTGTATCTATTCACAGAACCATCTGCATTGTGTTTCACCTTATAAACCCACTTATAACCAATTGCATTCTTATCTTTAGGCAAAGGTACCAATTCCCATATAGCATTGCTTCCAAGGCATCCATTTCTTCATCCATGGCTTTCTCCCATTTTTCTTTTCCCATGGCTTGCTCAAAAGAAGTGGGTTTTGGTTCCTGTATCACTTTGACCATATAGACATAGTGAATGGCTGTAAATCCATCATATTTCAGCCTGTCCACAGGATACCTAGCTCTAGTAAACCTATGCAAACTAGGTTCACTCCCAGGTGCTCTCAAAACATCCGTGGTCTTCCTTACTCCAGGTGTAACAATAGAAGGAATACCCAACTCATCATCAATGCTCTATTCTGAGCCACTGGATTCACCATCCACATAAGAGTGACCTAAATTCACATCAAACATGGGCTGATCTACCTTCTCTTTTCCTTTTCGTGATACCTGCATACCACTATCTGCATTGCTTTGAGAAGATTCTCCTGATCTCAATCTGTCTGTCCATGGCGAAGAATGTGAACCACTGCTAGAGGACGCTCCAGGTCCACTAATATCTTGTGACTGCTGCTGTGAATTCTGTGCAGCATTACCATTTTGTGCATCTACATTATCAATCACATTTACTAGTTTATACCAGCTACTCATCTCATCAAAAACAACATCTCTGCTCACTGTAAACTTACGAGTAGAAGGGTTATAGCATCTATACCCTTTTTGCTCTGCAGAGAGTAACCAATAAAGATGTACTTCTCAGCTTTTGGATCCAACTTGAATCTCAACTCATCTGGCATATGAACATAGGCAATGCAACAAAAAATTTTCAAATGAGAAATATCTGGTTTCCTACCAGTATACCTCTCCTCTGGAGTCATGCCATGTATTGCTACAGTGGGAGTCCTGTTCATTATGTAGACTGCTGTAGCAACTGTCTCAGCCCAGTAAAAATCTGGCAGGTCTTTTTCATTGAGCATGGCACAAGATACCTCTCCAATATGCCTGTTTTTTCTTTCTGCAATTCCATTTTGCTGTGGGGTATGACTACATGAATATTGCTGCTTTATGCCATGCTCATGCAAGAACCTTGCAAACTCATTTGAGAGGTGCTCTCCCCCTCTATCTAACCTTAGGCATTTTATTTACAGGCCTGTTTCTTTTTCAACCATAGCTTTAAGAGTTTTGAAATGCCCAAAAACTTCACTTTTCTTTTTCATAAAATATACCCAAACTTTTCTACTATAGTCATCAATAAAAGTAACAAAATAATGACAGCCTCCAATAGATGCATCTTTAGTAGTCCACACATTAGAGTATATTAATTCCAATGGCTTCTTACTCTCTTGAACATGTCTAGGAAATGGTTTCCTTGCCTATTTTCTAAATTGACAGGCTTCACATACCTTATGCATTTCTGCAACCTTGAATTTAGGCAATCCTGCGACAATATTTTGGGCTAGCATTAATTTAAGTCGCTGTACATTACCATGACCAATGTATCAATGCCAGATATCAATATCTGCAACTACACCAGTCCCATGTGCAAACATTACTACACTCAATTCAGGCATGTCTGCATCCAACGTAAACATTCTGCCCTTCTTCTTTCCTTTTGCTATCAAGCAACCTTTATTTTTCATATCCTCAACAAAGCATCCATGAGAATTAAATCTGGCCTGCAAGCCTTGCTCAACCATTTGACCAACAGAAACCAGGTTCTTGGTGATATTCGGGACATGAAATACATTTGACAGGTATTTCTTTTTCCCATCCTACATAGACAAATGAATTTTTCCAATCTGCACAATAGGATGTGTAGTATCATCACCAGTCTCCACAAATCTTGGTTTTTCCATTTTCCTTGCATCCTGTATCCATTTTGTTTATGACCTGTCATGTGGTTTGATGCACCTGAGTCAACATACCACACATCGTTGCTTTCTTCTGCACTTGTCACAGAATTGGTCATATGCTGCACCATAAACAAATGCTCATTTCTGTCATCACCCTGTCTATTAGAAGATGCATAATTCCCTTGTTGCAATTTTTCATTCATGATATCATTCTGCTTTTTATAGCAGTCTTTAGCCATATGACCCATTTTACCACACTAGTAGCATTCAACATTGCTGTTTGCATTTTGGCCTCTTTGCCATCCAACACGACCTCTTTGGCTCCCCCTGCCTCTAGAGTTACCACGTCCTCCTCCATAGGACTGGTTTTCTTGAGTTTGCTGCATATTCTGATTTCTACCACGGCCTCCAGATCGGCCTCCTCTACCTCTGTCTCTACCTCTTCCAGCATTTGAGTAGAAGGCAGCTTCTTTTGAAGTTCCTCCTGAAGAAGATGCACCACCATTTCTCTGCTCCTCAGAAATTAGAAGAGCAATCAACTCCTCAAAATCAGGAAATCTTTCACGGACGGAAATCGATGTTCGGAACTGTGCATAATCCTTTCCTAGACCATTCAAGGTCACAGAAACTAAATCATCATCTTCCACTGGCGACCCGATAGAAGCAAGTGCATCTGCAATCTTCTTCACCTTCATGTGGTAGTCATTGATGCTCATACTTTCTCTTTGCACATTGTGCAACTCTTGCTTGAGCTGCATTTTCTTGGCTTGCGTATTTGTGCTATACATTTTTGACAAAGTATCTCATGCCTCCTTTGGCGTACTTGCATCCTGAATATGCACAATCATAGAGTTTGAAATGCTGATAGACAGTCAGTACATAAATTTCCTGGCTCTCTCATGTCATCCTTTAAATGCCTGCATTTGTTGTTGATTGGGAACATCAGGAAGAACTGGTTCTTCTTCATTTCCTGCAACAAATTCCCAATATCCTTTTCCCATAAGGAAATTCGTCATTCTAAACTTTCATGCTTGGAAGTTGTTCTTGTCAAGCTTTTCAGTGACAATCTGTGAAAGAGAATCAGATGCCATTATAGAACACTACAAAAAAATTCTGTCACTGCAAAAAACATAGCTTCAGCCTCACAAGGGCAAATCTGCAAAACTGACAAAAGTGGTATTTGACCACACAGTCACTTCCTAGTGACGATTTTGCATCAACAGGCAACAAGGATGATTCTGTAACTCCCAATGTCTCTGCACAGAGGCATACGATGCAATTTCTACAGTAACGTTTCACCGACTTGTAGAACAGTGGTCGCACAGCAAAAAATAGGGCCTTTTCCTGAGTGCGTGCGGAAAACTTCCGCCTCCAAAACATGCACCGAAATGGCCTCGAATAAAAAAAACAGAGCAACCATGGGCTAAAGCCCTCTCCCGCAACATATACTGCCCTGTTGCTACATCACAAAGAGTCTCTTAATCTGAGACAATGCACTCTTGCACTTTCCGGCTATGCTACCTACAGAGACTTGCTCCCAAACTCAAAAAATGAAAGCAACACCGGTCCTCTTACCAGAACACCGCGAAGTTGGTTTGCTTTCTTGAGCTCCTTACCATGAACCAGGCTCTGATACCATGTCAAGATTGTGGGAGAGAAGGAAGGAGTCTCACTTGTAGCTTTCTTGCTTGCACAATGGGGGAATACACACAAAGGTGGAGGCTGAAAATAATTTTCCTCTTCTTAGTTGTGTAAGCCAAAAAAAACTCTCGTACAGAGAAATAGAAGAACCCTATATATGGGTCTCAAACCAAACTCAACTAACTAAGGCGGCATACTAACTGAGCCACGAACTAGAGTAGATAAGGATAGCTGTCATCTAGCTATTATTCACGGGCGGTGTACCAACCGCATCTGCAGCTAACAAGTCGGTGACATAAATGCACAACGGTCACCCTGGCATATCACGAGTGGAGCTCGATATCTGAACATCGTGTTTATCTCTTGTCTATTATTTTTCTTCTCTTCCAATTCCTATCTCTATATTCTTCTACCTTTGATCCCCGATGGATTCGACCTTTCGACAAAAATCCCTCCGACACCGTTGGTTTCTAGAGACCCTTTCATAAAGGGGAAGCTCTCACATCATCGCAAAATTCTTTAAAATTTGATCGCGAGCCATGGTCTTGATTCTTGAAAGAAAAATCTATGTTTTATGTTGTGCAACTAGATCCATGGGTGTAGAAAATTCATGTAATGGGTGTTTCTTATAAGGATGTATTCACCTTTTCAAATATAGAAACTTTTACTCACATGAGAGCCCCTCCAAATCTCCCCAAAGGTGTAATTGATATCATTTCCTATCTTAAGATAGTCTAAAATATGTCCCTTATATATTTTGTTGTATCTACTACTCAAAGGTCATTACCTTGTATATTATCTTAGCTCTTGCAGCCACAATTTAGGCCATGATTATCTATGGTTGTTGTGCATGGTTCCCAAAGAGGAGTTTGCCCTCTAGTAGGTGGCTCTTGTATAGGGTTGTAAAAGTGTACAAGACTACACACTCTAGTGTTTATGTGTGTATCAATGGAAGAATAAGAAAATTGTAATGAGGGTCTCATGATCCTTTGTGCAAATCCTCAAGTTTCTATTATATTATGAGCTTTGGTTTTTGGGGTTTTTAGTTCCCTTATGTGGGTGGGTAGCTATAAATGTTTAGTTGTTAATCTCTATCAACTTCTAACAACATTTAAAATATTGATATGATGTTTGGATATTCTTGAACTCGAATTATCATGAAAAAACTCGATGTAGAGTAGTGTGGCATTGTGTTTTTTATTTCAATTGTATAGAAGGGGTTATAAAAATGAACCTTGACTCAAAATTTAGATTTAAAAAATGAATATAAATATTACCTTCCAAATTCATAAAAGGGGTATATAAAATGATGCAAGTTTTTTTAAAAGGGGTTTTAAAAATACCATTTGAATGTATGTTATACAAAGGGTTAACCCAAGGTGGACTCCCTGGACATGGGTTTTAGATAGTGGTGCCTCCCATAACATGACCAACAAGAAAGGTCTATATAGTTCTATGAAGCATCTGTATTAAGAATCCATCATTGTGACAATTGGGAATGATGCAAAATTCCTTGATGATGTCACATATACTATTTCCTTTGTTACTTCAAATGGTGGACTCAAGAATCTTTCAAATGTGTTGTATGTTCCAGAGATTAAGAGAAATCTACTATCAGTTTCTTCTATAACTGATCTTGGCCATGAGGTGAGGTTCACTAAGATAGATGCAAAAATTATCGATAGTGATAGCAAGGTTGTCAGCAAAGGAGAAAGAAAGAACAACCTGTATGAACTAAGTGCTCTTACAGCATCTGTTGGTGTGGGCACAAGTTTGGCATAAAAGATTTGGTCACATTAGTTTTTCAATGTTAAAGGAGATGCATAAGCAATATAATTGGTCACCTACTTGCAATAACTTAAATGAAGGAACCATGTGAAGCTTGTATGATGGGCAAGCAATAGAGAAAGGCATTTCTATAAGAAAGTCAGAACAAAGCAAAGGCTCCTCTAGAGTTGGTGCATGTTGACTTATGTAGTAAAATGCCTACAAAAGCCTTGGGAGGATCTTCTTATTTTATGTTGATTGTCACAATGACTACAGTAGGAAGATGTGGGTGTACTTCCTTTGTGATAAGGCTCAAGCTTTTGATAAGTTTAAAGAATGGCTAAAAGTTATTGAGAATGAAGCACGGAAAAATTTGAAGAAGTTTAGAACAAATGGTGGTGGTGAGTTCAACTCAAAGGAGTTTGAAGACTTTTGCAAGGGCAAAGGGATGAAGTGTCAAATGATAACACCTCTCATACACCTCAACAGAATGGCATTGTTAAATTCCAAAATCACACCATTGTGAAAATGACAAGGTGTATGCTTAAGGGCAAGGGTAGAAGCTATTAATACTACAATCTACATTCTTAATTGGAGTTGCAAAAAGGCTTTAAAGGGAAAAACTCCCCATGAGGCCTATTCTAGTAAGAAACTATCTCTCTCACATTTTGGAACTTTTGGACGTGAATGTTATACACATGTTCTAAAGGATAAACAAACAAATTAAATCCAAAAAACATAAAGTATCTTCTTGGTTATAGTGATGAGCAAAAGGCTTACAAATTGTATGACCAAGAGGCAAGGAAGATCATAACGAGCCGTGATGTGGTGTTTAAGGAGTAGCCACATACAATGGAGGAGGAGAATATAAGCTCTTCCACTTTAGCATCTAGTGAAGAAGTAATTCACTATGAACCTATCCCAAGAGATATCTCTACTCTCATGGAGGAGGAAGCATCATCTTCAGATGATGAAAATAAAGTTCACTAACCTGCAATCACGCCATCGAAAAAGCCATTGCTGCGATGAGTGAAGCAACTCTATGATCATAGTAATCCTATGTCTACTACAATTGAGGAAAAGGTGGATGGTGGACCAAGGAGGTCTCTGAAAATAGAGGATAAAAGAAAGGCTCTTGCTCACATAGTCAACATGGCAGTGATGAGACTGAGATTATGAGAGAAGTTAAGAAAACCACAGGCTTGGAAGAAACACTTGCTAATCCAGCATGAAGAGCAACTATGCAAGCTAAGTATGACAACATAATGAAGAATGACACTGGGGAGCTAGTGGATCGTCAAAAAAAGAGGAAAATTATTGGCACCAAATGGGTCTGGAAGGTAAAATACAAGGCTAATATCATCTTAAAAAAGTACAAAGCTAGATTAGTTGCATAGGGATCTTCACAGGTTGAAGGATTTGATTTTCAAGAATCATTTACTCCAATTGCTAGAATAACCACTATTTGCACAGTACTTATAGTGGTTGCTCATAACAAGTGGCTAGCTTACCAAATGGATGTCAAATCAGAATTCTTGTGAATGGTGATCTCAAGGAGGAGGTGTATGTGGCTCAGATACTACCAAGGTTTGAGGCCCCCCATTTTCAGAACAAAGTTTGTAAGTTGAAGAAGGCATTGTATGGATAGAGCATGGTACCAACAAATAGATAAATTCTTTCTAGGTTTGAATTTCAAAATATGTGTCTCAAATACTAACTTTTATGTTTACAAGGATAGTGAAAAGTGTGTAGTGATTGTTCTATATGTGGACAACCTTCATATTACAAGTGACTATGAAGATATGATGATCCATCAAACTCGAAAGGCTTCGAACTACTGTGAGTTTGAAATGGAAGACTTAGGCTTGTTGCACGATTGTTTGAGGATTGAAGTTTGTGCAAAATCTTCATCTCTCAAAAGAAGTATGCATGGGAGATCTTGAAAGCATTTTGCATGACTGAGTGTAAGAAAATAGCAATACCCATATGTGAAGTTATCCATTGAGGATACAATAACACTAACAAACATTGGGAGGTACATAAGATTGGTTGATAGTCTCATCTACTTGTGTGACACTAGGCCACATATCATTTATGTTGTTGATGTTTCGAGTAGGTTCTCAAACAAGCCATGAGAGAGTCATTGGAAAGCTAGGATGCAAGTGCCTAGTTGCTTGAAGGGAACTCTTGACTATGGTATCAAATACAGTTCTCGAAGTACTTTTATGGGGAGCTGTGACTTAGTTTGGGCAAGTGACAGTGATTCCAAGAAATCAATTCTGGATATTTTTGTTGAGATATCGAGCTCCACTCGTCATACGCCAGGGTGACCGTTGTGTATTTATGTCACCGACTTGTCAGTTGCAGACGCGGTTGGTACACCGCCCATGAATAATAGCTACATGATAGCTATCCTTATCTACTCTAGTTCGTGGCTCAGTTAGTATGCCACCTTAGTTAGTTGAGTTTGGTTTGAGACCCATATATAGGGTTCTTCTATTTCTTTGTATGAGAGTTTTTTTGGCTTACACAACTAAGAAGAGGAAAATTGTTTTCGGCCTCCACCCTTGTGTGTATTCCCCCATTGTGCAAGCAAGAAAGCTACAAGTGAGACTCCTTCCTTCTCTCCCACAATCTTGACATGGTATCAGAGCCTTGTTCGTGGTAAGGAGCTCAAGAAAGCAAGCCAAGCTCGCGGTGGTCTGGTAAGAGGAGCAGTGTTGCTTTCATTTTCTGTTTTGGGAGCAGATATCTGCAGGTAGCACAGCCGGAAATTGCAGGAGTGCATTGTCTCAGGTTGAGACGCCCTTCGCGATGAAGCAAGAGGGCAGTATATGCTGCGGGAATGGGCTTTAGCCCTTGGCGACCCTGTTTTTTTTATTAGAGGCCATTTCGGGGCCTGTTTTGGAGGCGGAAGTTTTCTGCACGCACTCAGGAAAAGGCCCAGTTTTATGCTGTGCAGCCACTGTTCTACAGGTCGGTGAAAAGTTTCTGTAGAAATTGCATCGTATGCTTGTGCGCAGAGACATTGGGAGTTACAGAATCATCCCTATTGCCTGTTGATGCAAAATCGTCACTAGGAAGTGACTGTGTGGCCAAATACCACTTTCGCCAGTTTTGCAGATTTGCCCTTGTGAGGGTGAAGCTGTGTGTTTTGCAGTGACAGAATTTTTTGCAGTGTTCTGTAATGGCGTCTGATTCTCTTTCACAGATTGTCACTGAAAAGCTTGACAAGAACAACTTCCAAGCATGAAAGTTTAGAATGACGAATTTCCTTATGGGAAAAGGATATTGGGAATTTGTTGCAGGAAATGAAGAAGAACCAGTTCTTCCTGATGTTCCCAATCAACAGCAAATGCAGGCATTCAAAGCATGGCATGAGAGAGCCAGGAAAGTTATGTACTGGCTGTCTATCAGTATTTCAGACTCTATGATTGTGCATATTCAGGATGCAAGTACGCCAAAGGAGGCATGGGATACTCTGTCAAAAATGTATAGCACAAATACGCAAGCCAGGAAAATGCAGCTCAAGCAAGAGTTGCATAACGTGCAAAGAGAAAGTATGAGCATCAATGACTACCACATGAAGGTGAAGAAGATTGCAGATGCACTTGCTTCCATTGGGTCGCCAGTGGAAGATGATGATTTAGTTTCTGTGACCTTGAATGGTCTAGGAAAGGATTATGCGCAGTTTCGGATATCCATTTCCGTCCGTGAAAGATTTCCTGATTTTGAGGAGTTGATTGCTCTTCTAATTTCTGAGGAGCAGAGAAATGGTGGTGCATCTTCTTCAGGAGGAACTTCAAAAGAAGCTGTCTTCTACTCAAATGCTGGAAGAGGTAGAGGCAGAGGTAGAGGAGGCCGATTTGGAGGCCGTGGTAGAAATCAGAATATGCAGCAAACTCAAGAAAACCAGTCCTATGGAGGAGGACGTTGTAACTCTAGAGGCAGGGGGAGCCAAAGAAGTCGTGGTGGATGGCAAAGAGGCTTGCAAACAGTAACGTTGAATGCTACTATTGTGGTAAAATGGGTCATATGGCTAAAGACTGCTATAAAAAGTAGAATGACATCATGAATGGAAATCTGCAACAAGGAAATTATGCATCTTCTAGTAGACAGGGTGATGACAGAAATGAGCATTTGTTTATGGTGCAGCACATGAACAATTCTGTGACAAGTGCAGAAGAAAGCAACGATGTGTGGTATGTTGACTCAGGTGCATCAAACCACATGACAGGTCATGCAAAATGGATGGAGGATGCAAGAAAAATGGAAAAACCAGGATTTGTGGAGACTGGTGATGATACTGCACATCCGATTGTGCAGATTGGAAAAATTCCTTTGTCTATGCAAGATGGGAAAAAGAAATACCTGTCCGATGTATTTCATGTCCCCAATATCACCAAGAATCTGGTTTCTGTTGGTCAAATGGTTGAACAGGGCTTGCAGGTCAGATTTAATCCTCATGGATGCTTTGTTGAGGATATGAAAAATAAAGGTCGCTTGATAGCAAAAGGAAAGAAGAAGGGCAGAATGTTTACGTTGGATGCAGACATGTCTGAATTGAGTGCAGCAATGTTTGCACATGGGACCGGTGTAGTTGCAGATATTGATATCTGGCATAAACGCATTGGTCATGTTAATGTACAGCGACTTAAATCAATGCAAGCCTAAAATATTGTTGCAGGATTGCCTAGATTCAAGGTTGCAGAAATGCATAAGATATGTGAAGCCTGTCAGTTTGGAAAACAGGCAAGGAAACCATTTCCTAGACATGTTCAAGAGAGTAAGAAGCCATTGGAATTGATCCACTCTGATGTGTGGACTACTAAAGCTGCATCTCTAGGAGGCTATCATTATTTTGTTACTTTTATTGATGACTATAGCAGAAAAGTTTGGGTGTATTTTATGAAGAAGAAAAGTGAAGTGTTTGGGCATTTCAAAACTCTTAAAGCTATGGTTGAAAAAGAAACAGGTCTGCAAATAAAATGCCTAAGGTCAGATGGAGGGGGAGAGTACCTCTCAAATGAGTTTGCAAGGTTCTTGCAGGAGCATGGCATAAAGCAGCAATATTCATGCAGTCATACCCCACAGCAAAATGGAATTGCAGAAAGAAAAAACAAACATATTGGAGAGGTGTCTCGTGCCATGCTCAATGAAAAAGACCTGCCAGATTTTTATTGGGCTGAAGCAGTTGCTACAGCAGTCTACATAATGAACAGGACTCCCACTGCAACAATACATGGAATGACTCCAGAGGAGAGGTATACTGGTAGGAAACCAGATATTTCTCATTTGAAAATTTTTTGTTGCATTGCCTATGTACATGTGCCAGATGAGTTGAGATCCAAGTTGGATCCAAAAGCTGAGAAGTGCATATTTATTGGTTACTCTCTGCAGCAAAAAGGGTATAGATGCTATAACCCTTCTACTCGTAAGTTTACAGTGAGCAGAGATGTTGTTTTTTATGAGATGAGTAGCTGATATATACCAGTAAATGTGATTGATGATGTAGATGCACAAAATGGTAATGCTGCACAGAATTCACAGCAGCAGTCACAAAATATTAGTGGACCTGGAGCGTCCTCTAGCAGTGGTTCACATTCTTTGCCATGGACAGGCAGATTGAGATCAGGAGAATCTTCTCAAAGTAATGCAGATAGTGGTATGCAGGTATCACGAAAAGGAAAAGAGAAGGTTAATCAGCCCATGTTTGATGTGAATGCAGGTCACTCTTATGTGGATGGTGAATCCAGTGGCTCAGAACACAGCATTGATGATGAGTTGGGTATTCCTTCTATTGTTACACCTGGAGTAAAGAAGACCAGGGATGTTTTGAGAGCACCTGGGAGTGAACCCAGTTTGCGCAGGTCTACCAGAGTTAGGTATCCTGTGGATAGGCTGAAATATGATGGTTTTACAGCCATTCACTATGCATATATGGTCAAGGTGATACAGGAACCAGAACCCACTTCTTTTGAGCAAGCCATGGGAAAAGAAAAATGGGAGAAAGCCATGGATGAAGAAATGGATGCCTTGGAAGCAAATGCTACATGGGAATTGGTACCTTTGCCTAAAGGTAAGAATGCAATTGGCTGTAAGTGGGTTTATAAGGTGAAGCACAATGCAGATGGTTCTGTGAACAGATACAAGGCAAGATTAGTAGTCAAGGGGTATGCACAAACATATGGCATTGACTATGAAGAAACATTCAGTCCGGTTGCAAGGATGGCAACCGTAAGAGCAGTCATTGCTATGGCTGCATCAAAGGGATGGTCTTTACATCAGATGGATGTAAAGAATGCCTTCTTGCATGGTGATTTGCAAGAAGAGGTCTATATGGAGCAACCACCAGGTTATGTGCATGCTGTTCATCCTGAGTTTGTTTGCAGGTTGAAGAAAGCTTTGTATGGCTTGAAGGAAGCACCTAGAGCATGGTCTGACAAGATAGGACAGTATCTTGTCACTATTGGCTTTCAGATTTCCAAGGCAGATTTCTCACTTTATGTGAGAAAAACAGAGAAAGGTATTATGCTACTTGTCATTTATGTTGATGATTTGATTATGACAGGTGACAGTGATGAAGATATCATTTATGTGAAAATGCTATTGAAGCAGAAGTTTGAGATGAAGGATTTGGGAGAGCTGCGTTATTTCTTGGGCATTGAGGTGATTAGATCACCAAGTGGGATACAGCTCTTGCAGAGGCAGTATGGATTGGACATGCTGTCCAAATATGGGATGACAGGCTGTAAGCCTATTTCAGTTCCTTTGGAGCAGAATGTGAAGCTGAGCGCAGATGCAGGTGAGCTTCTGGAAGACCCTACTATGTATAGACGCATAGTAGGAAGCTTGATTTATATGACTATTACCAGGCCAGATTTAAGCTATGCTGTTGGATTGGTAAGTCAGTTTATGCAGGCTCCAAGAAAATCGCATTTGGATGCGGCTAGACGCATACTCAGGTATGTGAAGTCCACATTGCAGTATGGACTATTTTATGAGACTGGGGTTCAGATACAGTTGCATGGATACACTGATGCTGATTGGGCTGATAGTATTTCTGATAGACGATCTACCAGTGGATATGTGTTCTCTTTTGGGAGTGCTGCAGTCACTTGGAGCAGCAAGAAACAGCCTACAGTTGCCTTGTCGAGCACAGAGGCTGAGTACAGGGGTGCAGCAATGGCTGCATGTGAGGTAGCTTGGTTGCATAAGCTACTTTATGATATGCATCAGTCTACAGATGGGCCAGTTGTCATTTATTGTGACAACATGAGTAGTATACACTTGGAAAATAACCCAGTCTATCATGCTAGAACAAAGCACATTGAGGTGCATTATCACTATGTGCGGGAGAGGGTTTTACTAGGTCTTATTGATCTAGTTTATGTCAGCACAGAGGATCAGGTAGCTGACATATTTACGAAGGCATTGGGCGCAGAGAAGCTGCGTAAGTTCAGAGACCTGCTTGGTGTGTAGGAATTTGGATTGAGCTCGAGGGGGAGTGTTGAGATATCGAGCTCCACTCGTGATACGCCAGGGTGACCGTTGTGTATTTATGTCACCGACTTGTCAGTTGCAGACGCGGTTGGTACACCGCCCATGAATAATAGCTACATGATAGCTATCCTTATCTACTCTAGTTCGTGGCTCAGTTAGTATGCCACCTTAGTTAGTTGAGTTTGGTTTGAGACCCATATATAGGGTTCTTCTATTTCTTTGTATGAAAGTTTTTTTGGCTTACACAACTAAGAAGAGGAAAACTGTTTTCAGCCTCCACCCTTGTGTGTATTCCCCCATTGTGCAAGCAAGAAAGCTACAAGTGAGACTCCTTCCTTCTCTCCCACAATCTTGACAATTTTTTCTCTTTAGGTTTAAGAATCTTCTCTTGGATCGCTAAGAAGCAACCAACTGTGATATTATCTTCTACCACAGCATAGTACAAGGCAGCTTGCTTTGCTACATGTAAAGCAGTATGGTTAAGGGGGTTCCTTGGCATATGGGAGTACAAGATGAAGATCCAATATTGCTAAGATGTAACAATCAGAGTTGTATTTCCATTGCCAAAAATCCAATTTTTCATACACACACCAAACATATTGAGATCCAATATCATTATGTGCATGATTTAATTGAGGATGGGACAGTAGAGCTAGCCAACATAGGAGAATAGAGTAGATATCTTCACCAAAGATCTACGAAGGATCTCCTTTGAATTCATCTTCAGAGACTCAACATTGGGTCAAGAATTTAGTTCACCTATGGGTGGACATCGAGGGGGGGTATTAGATATGCTAAATACTACACCCTCTTAAGGTGCCACCAATGATCCATGGTGCTCTAAGTTGTAAGGCCCCCATTATGAGGAGCAGCCATGTGTAAGCTATTGAGAAATATGCAATTACACTCCTATGATAGTCTATTTGTATAAAATAGTAAGGCAAGGAATATGCAACAGCCTAGAAGAGCTGTCTTGAATCCCATAGGCATAGTGAGGAAAAGTGGTACCATCCCACAACTATAAAAGAATGTAATTGACAATCATTTGAATGCAATGCTATTGTACTTTGTACTTTTGGTCTATGTCTTTTTCTACTTAAGATTGTGTTTATGAGTCCTAGCTAATCTATCTTGGAACCTAATTCACTTGAGTAATACTCTCAGTCATCATGCTTCTAGTCTATGAGTTCCAACCACCATAGCTAAACCATTGGCCGCATTAGAGGTTAAAAAAACAAGACTTGGAATCTAGTACCATTATCCAAGGGAAAGAAAACTATATGGCTATAAGTGGATCTATAAAATAAAGCATAATGTAGATGGTTTTATTAGCATGCATAAGGTTGGGCCGATTGTGAAAGGCTATGTCTAAATATATGGCATAGACTATGGAGGGACATTCAACCTAGTTGCTAGGATGGAAACTATTCAATGTGTGATTTCTTTGGTTGGAGCCAAATGTTAAAATTTGCAGAAGATGGATATGAAGAATGCATCCTTGCACTATGATTTGGAAGAAGAGGTATATATGAAGTAGCTAGTAGTAGGTTATGAGGATTTGGAGCATCCCACATATGTGTGCAAATTAAAGAAGACGCTTTATGGCATGAAGCAAGCACCTAGAGCATGGTTTGACAAGATCAAAGAGTATATTGTCAAAATTGACTTTTATGATTCTGATGCAGATCACTCACTTCATGCAAGAAAGAGTGATGCAAGTTTAGTTATCATAGAGCTGAGGTACTTTCTTGGTATTGAGGTGATTAGATATGCTGATTATATATGGCTATCCCAAAGGCAGTATGGCTTGGATATGCTATCCAAGTATAGTATGATGGCATATAAGCCTCTTTCAATGCCATTGAAGCAAAATGTAATGTTGAGTATACTGATGTTGGGGAGGAGATAGAAGAATCTTCTATGTTTATGAGGATAGTAGGGAGTTTTATTCATATGAATATTAAAATGCCGGACTTCAACTTTTCTATTGGGCTTGTAAGGTCAATTTATGTAGATACCTAGGAGGCCTCATTTGGATGCACTCAGACCCGCATATTGAGGTACATAAAGTCCACCTTGTATTTTGGACTTTTTTATGTGGCAAGTGAGGATACACATGTTTTACATAAATGTAGATTAGATTGGTGGCATGTTTGATACAAGATCTCCCAGTATATTTATGTTTTATCTTAGTAGTGTAGCGGTTACTTAGAGTAGCAAAAAGCAACCTACATTTGCTTTATTGAATACAAAGGCTAAGTATAGAGGTGCTGCTATGGTAGCATGTAAGATGGTACTAGGTGATTGGGAGATATAGGGAGGTTGTCTTGAATCAAGTCATTGCATCAAAGTTCTTAATATATTAATGATCCTAAAGTCCTTAAGGGTATCATGGGCCTAAAGTGCATCTTATTAAATTTCTCAGACATGAAAGCCCTTAATAGATTCATGATCCTACAGTTGGATAATGCTGAGGAAAGAGAGCATTGAGGTGCATCCTAGATTACTAAGGAAGAAGGATAGTAAAGTTGTAAAAGACTTTGAATTGTCTCAAGTTTCATCGAAAAAATAAAGTCTAGGTTCCATTAAGCCCAGTGACAAGTACTCCCACCCTTTCTCACCTTCTCCACAGGATGATAGTCAGTTGTTCCATGACCAAACACACAACCCATAGGATGGTAGCCTACTTTGGTAGCTACTCCATGGGCAAACCCATAAGAAGTTGCCACTTAGTCAGGGTCTTTGACATCATCTCCCAAGAAACCTGCTTGAATTTAATACATTGCAAGTGTATAAGGTGTCATCTTGACTATGTGCAAGAAAGAAGGCTTATTATTATATAATAACAGGCTGATGGATGAGAAAGCATGTGCAAATAAGAGAACACATCCGTCAAAAAATCGAGAGATCGATTGATAGAGAGTTCCTTGTAGACAATGCAAACATGGGCTTTTCGATTCATGGCATGAATCCCCAGGAAAGCAGTGCGTTTCACTCTATTCTCCTCTCCTGGCTATTATGCTTTACCATCTCAGTAAGTCTCTTGGATCATGTGTTGATACGCTTCTTCACGCCAAACAATTCTCGACTGTTTCATGCATTTCTTTACTGCTATAACCAACCTGGGCTCTACATGTCACTCCACGAGCATTCATGTCCATGGCGAAGCAGTTCAATTGAGGTTTAGAAAACTGTATGCTTCTGCATTCTTGTGAACTTGTATGTATACTGGAGTTGTAAATGTGGTTTAATTGGAGGTTGGATTAATTTTATATGTCGAATCAGCGACATTAAGAAGCTTGGGACACTTGATTTTTCTAACAGTACTGATCACACAAATCTTGTACTGGATGTGCCTGCAGAGCTGCCAAATTTGTATAAGCAGGTATATCATACACTTAACCTCATGAAATCATCATCATGTACTGATTCTGATTCCTTTTGAGGGGATACATTGAAGCAATCTATAGACATGGGCAGCTGTGTAGGCATCCCTCGCCATCTCTGCAACTTATCTGGACTCGACCAAACACCTTCACCTGCACCTGTGCCTGGAGAAGCTGCTCCACTACCGCTCCGCCCCCATAAAAAATCCCCAGCATTGAATGTGCTCCAGCGCCCCATGGTCGATGTCACATCGGAGTACACCATCGGCTCCATGTTGGGCCGTGGGCAGTATGGCGTTGTTAGCCTGTGCACCCACAAGGCCACCGGGCAGACATATGCTTGCAAGTCCATCTCCAAGCGCAAGCTCATCAGCAAGGAAGACGTTGAGGATGTGCGGCACGAGGTGCAGATCATGCATCATGTCACAGGCCATCCCAACATTGTGGAGCTCAAGGGTTCTTATGAGGACAGAGATGCAGTGCATCTTGTCATGGAGCTGTGTTCGGGTGGCGAGCTTTTCGACCACATCCTTGCCAAGGGGAGATACACGGAGCGTGCTGCTGCAGATTTGTGTAGGACCATTGTTGAAGTAGTTGAGACATGCCATTCCTTGGGTGTCATTCATAGAGACCTCAAACCTGAGAACTTCCTTTTCCTCAACAAGCAGGAGGATTCTCCCCTTAAGGCAACAGATTTTGGGCTCTCTGTCTTCTTCAAGCCAGGTGAAAGCAACCTTTCATGATGATGTCAGGTTGGCTGTAAAAGAATCCAGCTGATGGTTCCATCCCACTTGTTCTAATTTGCCTCCAATGGATCCACATTGGTTGTTTTTTCTCTTGTTAATATGTTCTGAACACTCCTAAACATGTTTGGTCATGCTGTGTGTCTCAATTTGTGGGTTTGAAAAAAATATTTGGGGAGGCTTACTAGGCACACATCCTTAACATTTCTTGAGTTGGTCACTGATTCATTCTTAACGCTCCTGTAAACATGTCTGAACAATTGTGTGTCTTGATTTGTGGCTCTGAAAAGACCATCTACAGAGCCTTACCATGCATACATCCTTAACCATTTCTGAGTTGGGGTTTCTGTTGGTTGCCACAGTACTATGCTTGATTTTCATGTGGAAAGAATTCCTTTTTGCAGGGCAAGTCTTCAGGGACATCGTAGGCAGTGCATATTATGTGGCTCCTGAGGTTCTCCGGGAGAGCTACGGTCCAGCGATAGACATATGGAGTGCAGGAATCATATTATACATCCTCTTATGTGGTGTTCCTCCATTCTATGCTGGTACATTAACTTGGTCTTGAATTCCTAACATTGTCAATATACTATCTGGTCATCTGCCTAGAAATTGCATGCTTTTCTGATTACGGTCTGGATGCAGACACTGAGGAGGGCACATTTGAGGCAATCAAGAGAGGCACATTCTCTTTTCCACATGGAACAATCTCACCTGCAGCCATGGACCTGGTAAAGAGGATGCTCAAGCAGGACCCCAAAGAGCGCTTGACGGCCTATGAGGTTCTGCGTAAGTGCTCCTGGATTGCCAACTGAGCTTGCAGGCATAACCAATCTTGTGTACTCTCAATTTTCTTAAAGTCTTTCAAATTAACTTCAAATGAATTTCAGGCCATCCTTGGATCCGGCGCGATGGGGAAGCACGGGACAGGCCACTCGATAATGCTGTCCTGGCAAGGATGAAGAACTTCACTGCAATGAACAAGTTTAAGAAACTTGCTCTGAAGGTGCAGACCTCAACTTAGATGTCTGATCATGTCTGTGGAGCTTCTAATGGGCTTGATTGATGCTCTTTTGCTGCACTGAGATGGTTAATTACATTTATATATGGGGCATTTTCATGTGGATGTAGGTCTTAGCTGAGAGCTTAACCGAAAACGAAATAGCAGGACTGAGGGAAATGTTTAAGAACATAGATCATGACAATACTGGAACCATTACCTTGGAGGAGCTGAGGAAGGGCCTTGCAGAGCAAGGTGCTAACCTTACAGAGATGGAAGTCAGCCAACTGATGGAATCAGTGAGTCGTACAGTACACTGCACTGCTTGCTTGACCACATAATACAAGATTGTTCCAATTTGATGAATCACTCTAATAGGGCTATTCACAGGTTGAATAAACAGAAGGCAAGTTTTATTCATGAAAAATTCACAAATAAGGGATCTTAAAATTCGGCCTTGAGCCTTGAATGCATGTGATAGTAAGGTTACATATACTAAATCTCTGAGAATTAAATGTTATAATTGGACTTACACATATTTTGGCCTCGAGTGACACCTTGACATATTGGCATAATGATCCTATGGTGAATAGAATGCCATGATGGGGCATCATATATGGCTTGCATTGATCTTCTGTTAATGGTGAATAGAATGCCATGATGGTGAAATGATTGGATTAAAGATACAAACAATGGGCACAAAGTTTTAGTTTTGCATTCTTCTTGAGAGATGATATTATTCTGAAACTTAGTCTGTGAGGGTTTATGGGGATCTTTGATGCATGATATGAGCAGGCAGATTTGGATGGTAATGGCAAAATAGATTACATGGAGTTCATTGCAGCCACAGTCCATATGAATCAATTGGACAATGAAGAGCGCCTAACCGCTGCTTTTCAGTATTTTGACAAAGATAATAGCGGGTATACTTCATCTGAGGCCTTTCATCTTCATTAATGGGACTCCTCATACAAGAACTGGAGGCAAACACATGGTCTATTTGTAACAACACAAAAATGTTCAACACACAAGTATCATAACCTTTATGTTCTCTTTTTATATTTCTGTTAAACCTTCACAGATATATCACAAAAGAAGAGTTAGAAGAAGCTTTGGCCAAAACCGACATGGACAGCTCCGCAACAATACAAGAGATAATCGAAGAAGCTGACACTGACCATGTGAGTATCATCATCTCAGTAGGTCCAAGGTAATGCTCAAAAGAAGCTTTTTGTTTAATTTGATCTACATCAACTCTCTAGATGTGGCTCCTAACCTTTGTGAATTAACCAATGCAAAATGAGGGCCATTAAGAGTGCTGCTAGTGGCTTGCAAAAAACAAGGGGTGCTATTCATTAGTTCTCTAGTTCCCCCCTCTCTTTTTGCATCCTCCAAGGGGAGGGGCCACAAATAGTGGTAAAGGTGCCTTTACATGGTATTTTGACTACCATTATTGCATGTAATTCTTTTACTTTTTCCCAAATTTGACTGACATTGTTGCTTACCTCAGGATGGCCAAATAAATTATCAAGAATTTGTGGCCATGATGAGAAAAACGAAGCCTGCATTGAATCATAGGCGGCAATAGTTTGACTATAACCTTCAAATTGCAAAATGAAAGCTAGCTATCTCTACCACTGTCACAAACTCATTACATCATTCGCCCTTCAATGTTCTTTTTGGTTGTGGGAAAATTTTGTTACTAGAATAAAATATAAATGATTACTTACAAGCCCAAAAGTACTTTGGTCTCCATGAATGTAATCAATGAACAAGTTCATCAGCTATGGCAACATTTGCAACTGAAGCAAGGAGTCTCTTGATATTGCATGTGTAAGACATTCTCAAAGGGGAGACACCAAATGACTTGTAAAATAGCATGTGGTGTAATATGGGTACTCCCTTTAATGTTTCCAAATCATGAGGAATAACCAAACATAAGGCTTTACATTTGAAAGGTGAAATTTTGATACATAGCAATTAATGTGACTCTAGAAAGGGGTACATAAGGGGCCTATTAAGTTTTTGAAAATACTCAAGTATGGGGTTTTTAACGCCTATAAATAATCACCTATCAAATTTTTCATGTACTAACCCCCTTGACTAATTATTATAGTTGCTTTTCAAATAATAACAAAAAAAACAAAAACCAATATGTTATACAAGCAATCAATTTCAACTTATAGTGTTCATTGTTGTGATCGAAATGATAAAGCACGTAGAGGGAGCCAATTTTTGTAACTCATTTTTGGTTTGAACCTTCTACTTAAATACCAACATATGCTACTCTTCTTCCAATACTTGTAGTCAAGTGCACGATCAAATCTTTTCAAGAGCTTTGGTATGATGTAATCCAATTGTGTTGGAGTCATTCTCCCATAATTTATTACTAGTAACATGTCGATTCTAAGTCTATTGCATATAAAATTACATAATGCTTTGAAGAAAGTGTGGGAAAATAATAAAGAGTATATAATGAACTAGAGAAGAAATGAGATTTCTATTTTTGCAATAAAAGCATTACAATGACGGCTATGTGCACCAGTGCACTTCCATAATGAATCTTAGGTTGTGACCTAGATGAAGAGCTTAAAGCTTACTAGATGAATTCTAATTGGGCATGTAGATGGATCATGGTTCAAGGAGGGTCTCCTTTCTATAGCCCACAAAATTGATGGGTCGACACAACTAACATTCCATATTATAAACCTCACTACTCAACAGAGGAATATTTCCAAATTCAAGGAGACTCTTCCTTTTATGACACTAACACCTACAAGGAGAGCTACTAACCCTCTATAGGACCCCTATTTAACCCTATGTGCAATGATGGGATATTGACGAAGCTCTATTTTACTAACAGAGCTCTTATTCTTTACTAGGGGAATCACTATATAACAATGCATATTATGTGAGTTTTAAAAAAGGGAATATTAGAAAATATAAGCTTATTGAAATACATTCATAGAAGCAAATATTTTCAAAGATATATTTATTCACAAAATGTATTTTACTGTTTCATCTATACTTTTAAAATAGAAAGAAATGGTTAATTTATAAAATCAGCTTGAATTTTTTATAGGTATGTGTGTTTGTGTGGTAATCAAGCAACTACCTTAGTGGTAAGTCACTTATTTTATTAGCCTACCGACCCATGTTCAAATCTCCCTTTCTTTAACACCTATACTAAAATGACCATGTGAAATATAAGAATTGAACCCAAGACCTTCTAGACACTAGGCATTTAACTTAACTAATTGAGCTACATCCATTCTGTGTGTGTGTGTGTGTTTGTGGCAAATCCATTGTTCCTTGATTCTCCACATGCAATAAAATTGCTGTGCAATACCATATGGATGTAATAAGGATTCAATTTAAGACCTACCTTTGGGATACCATGATGTGTTCAAACTTCAAACCCTCTCTCTCATCTCTATCTCTTTCTTAAGATTTCTAGAATCTTCAATTTAAGACCTGCCTTTGGGATGCCATAATGTGTTCAAACTTCAAACCCTCTCTCTCATCTCTATATGTGTCTCAAGATTTCTAGAATCTTCAATTTAGTCCATAGTGCCAAGTGGTTCAAAATTGGAATTTTATAATATGCATTTACCTAAAGCATCTCACAAACTTGTTCCTACCACATTCAAGAATATATATATATATATATATATATATATATATATCTCTCTCTCTCTCTCTCTCTCTCTCTCTCAAAGGTTTGAGATTGTTTTTGTTGGACCACACATAGATCCTTCTCATTTCACGTTGAGCAATAAATTACAAGTTTGAATGATTCTTTCCTTTATATGCTTGAAAAATTATAAGCAAGGCACCTAGAGATACATTGGGTAAGCATTCCATGAATAGGAGGTAGAACTCTATGCTTTACACACATAGGATTTGTATCTTGATATGTTCTTTAACTCAAATCCATCGACAAATCGTAGTAGTGTAGGTGAAAAAGCCTAGACTCTATCCCATGAAGGAGAAATTTTAGTTTTGTCCTCCATGAAGGAGAAACCAAGAACAAAATTTACACACAATGAATGGGACTTCTCCTTCTCTATATAGAGCATTGGACATAGTTTCTATGGAAAAAGTCTACTACTTGTATTTGGTCCACTTGTTCTAATTGTTTGCTTCACTAGTGGGGAAGAAATCAAATACTTTTTTTTTCAAATTTTTATATCTTTGATTCAAGAAATTTCTAACATGCATGTCCCAAAAGAGTCAAAGTTACTCGCACTCAATATCTCGTTTGACTTATGCAACACGTGACTACGCTTGATTTGGAAATTGGTAGCCTACCTAGATGGGGTGTACAAATAATGTTGCCAAACCCATTTCTAATTTCATTTAATTTGCACAATTACACTCCATGATGGCATCAACAAACTTATCACCTTCACCATTTCTAGAAATAGCATTGTGGTAGAAGGGCATTAGAATTGACTCTGGGTGGGCGGCTTCCCTCAACACTTTGAGTTCCAAGCAACTTTGATCAAAACCTCTCCCTTTTTGGACATGTGTTTAGTGCTACTTTTGTGAATATCTACTACTAGGTGCTCTGCACCTAGATTTTCCTGACACTTTGCATTGGTATTCTTCTAGTGCTTCACTCCAGTATTCTCAAAGCAATGGTATTGTTTGATGCTTCACATAGAGATTTGAAGGCATGTTTCAAGTGGGAAATGGGTTCATGGGTGCTTGAATCACAAAGAAACCTATTGTGAGAGCCCTAAAGCTTTTTTATGAGCTAAGGATTTGTTTGTATTCTCCTAAGGCTTCACATGGATGCTAGGCCAATACTTCACACTGATTTTAGGCAGGTGCTTTGAACCACTTGGCTACTTTGATTGATGTCTTGATTACCAACCTAGCCCATGCTCATGCTACATGGAACTCTCATCAACTCATAGGATCATTCCCTAAAATTTTGGTAAGAGATCTAGCCATTATCACATGTTTCATCATCTACAATTTTTTAAAGAGTTTCAGTTCCCTCAATATGATCACAACTTCACTTTTCCCCCTTCAGGATAGATGGCATAGATGACCAATCCTAGTATGGGGGACATTAGCATGCATGATTAGGAATACTTATCCACCAATAGAGAGGCTTAGAGAGAGAGAGAGAGAGAGAGAGAGAGAGAGAGAGAGAGAGAGAGAGAGAGAGAGAGAGCCCTAGCATTGGCTTGCACATTCTCTCCCTCTATCTCTAATTTTTTTCTTATCTCTCTCCATTTTTCTTTTTTCCCCCTCTCTCTTTCCAAATGTGTTGTGTGCGTATGTGTGTGTGTGTGTGTGTGTGTGTGTGTGTGTGTCCTCCCCCACCCTCTCTCTTCAAATGGGTATTTTGTGTGTGTGCGCGTGCATGCTTTTTTTCTTTCCTCTCTCTCTCTCTCTCTCTCTCTCTCTCTCACCAAACCATAAGCCCAAAAAGATTCATGTATTTCTATTTTTATAACCCAAACTTCAAAGAAACTCTAACCCTTATCTTTCTCAAAGTACCAATTATACTAAAGTCTTCCACACAATCTAAAGTGCATTCTCTTATTTCTCAAAAAGATAATAGTCCTCCTTGCCTAATCCTCATTCAAGAAGCAAAATAAACCATAAGCCCAAAATTTTCATGCATTTCTAATTTTATAATTCTCACTTCAAAGAAATTCTATGCATTCCCAATAAAAGTGGTAATAAATGCATATGCAAATGATTAACATTTGTGTCCTATTATAGATTGAGTAAACTTTACATATAATGTTGTCTCCAAAGTTCTCAGAATCTACATTGATGTTTGAGTTTGACCATTGGAAATCATACTATGTCATGTGTTCATAAGGGCTACAAAAAATACTCAAAGATAGTGCAAATACACATACAAAATATGGCTTGTAATAATAACGAGGTGGGATGATTAAAGGTATAGGGGTAGATCATAACATTTAAAGGAAGGATTCAATTCATGTCTAGCTTACTCAAGAGTATAAAAGATGGAAATAATATTGAAAATCAGGCAACAAAAGCAATAGAAGGCACAAAATGAATATCCTTTATTCACGAGAGAGCTAGAATATATAGACAAGAGATTGACATCATCAATGACTCCATGAACTGGAATCTAGATCCTATAATCTCTCCTCTAATTTCTCCATGATTCTCTCCACACCACACATGGTACTCTCCTAGATTCTAGCCTACACACACATGGGCATACTACCTTACATCATAGATTAGGTCACTCACACTAGCACACTCTTAAGCACACATCTAGTCCTATGTTCACCGTGTGAATTGATGCTATCCCCCTTTGCATTTAGTCCTCTTGAGTTTGATTTACCAGCACCCCCTCTCAAACTCAGGATGTACAATAGTTTATGCATGACGTGACTTGGTCATCCATGACCAACACATGGACATGGTTTCTCAGTGGTGTGGAAGGTGTAGGAGACTTGGGTCAGAGGTTTGCCATGACTTACAATGAGCTTACCTTTGGGATTGGTATAGAACATCAAGACGAGGTTAATGTGTCGGGGTCATCAAATGAAGTTGAAGGAGTTTTAGAGGCCCCCATCTTCTTCACTTCCATGTTGAGATTCTAGTGTTCTTCCTCTTGATGCTCTTGGCCTTCTTCTTCATCATGCTCTTCTTTGTCGGTGATGCTCATGAGATAGGCTCTTTGTGCTTTCTTCCTTGAAAAACAGTCCCTCTCTTTGTGGCCTGGCTTGTGGTAGAAATCACAAATGATGGTGTCATTGTACTTGTATTTCCCTTTGCCAGAAAATCCCTTGTGGTAAAGTACTTCCTCTCTTGTAGATGATCTTGTAGGAGTAGGTGGAGATTCTTGCTTGAATTTATTTTTCTTCTCCTCCTCAAGCAAAGAAGCTTCTATTTCCACTAGTTGTGGATCCGGCATATTGGTGAGAGTTCTTACAACATTGTCATATTTAGGACTAGGAAGGGATTTAAGCAATACACCAATTGAGATATCTTCATCAATGTGTAAATCAATACTGGCAAGTTGAGTTAGGAGACTTTTCATGTACTTCAAATGAGAAGCAAGTGAGGTTTGAGGCTTCATTTCAAGATGGAAAAACTCAACTAGAAGTCCAAACTTGGAACTCTTTGAATTGGATCCAAAGAGAGTATTCAGAACACCCAAGTGTCCTTGGCATTGTTGCATTCATCCACATGATGGATGTAGGTATCATCCAACTCTAGCTTGATTATGGCTTGTGCTTTGTCGTCACAAACTTCCCATGCAGTGGCTTGAGCAGGATCCCGAGGCTTCTTCTCCTTTCCATTTGCAATATTCCATAAGCTTTTCTTCATGAGGACCAACTTGATCCTAGTTTGCCATGTATGAAATGAAGTTCTAGAGAACTTGAAGCTTGAGTCATTATCCTTCGAAGGCATCTTGACCAAAAAAAAAAAGAAGTGTCTAAACTCTTTTAAAAAAGAAGAGAGAAAAAAAAATAGTGACAATCATGAGGGGAAGGATCCATCATCATTCGGGTTCTGAGCAACAGTCTTTGTGAGCTTCATTGTCATCATGAGGGAGCCTGGCTACTTGAATATAAAGGAACTAGCTACTGCAAGGAACCTCCATCAATTTGAAGTCCCCTTGGTAGCACCTCCTGTTGAGCATTTTGATGTGGAACCAAGCTATGCACTTAGCTGTTTATGAAGTTCTTGATGTAGCTCTGGTGCCTTTCCTGACATCTCTAGAGCCTTCTTATAAAGATCATTATAGGGTTCCTCATCCAAAGCTTGCTGAAAGCATTTGGAGGCTTTTTTAAACAGTTCATTGGCCTTCTCGGATTCTGTCAAGAGAAAACCATGGGACGTATGTGCATTGCTCAAGCACCAAAGAGTATTTGTGAGATTTGGATCGATTTTCAAGGCCTCTTCTAGCTTTGCTTCAGCATCTTCCACCATGTCAACAGATTCATGGCCATGCTGAAATTGTGCAAACTCTAGAAGGGCACCTCCCCATCTTGTTAGATTATCGGCATTGAGAAGGTTACACTTGTAATCTGCAGCAACATTCTCTCGTGCAGATGTTGTAGAGGCTGCCGCACTTGTTTGTGTGCTGCAATGCGAACCCTACTCTTTGTAAGAAGGCAGGCAGGAAAAAGGAGAAGCCATAAGTTGGAACTCAGAAGGTGCTGTCTTGAGGCCTTTGGCCTGGAGCTTTGATACCATATTGAAAATCAAGTAGCAGAAGCAGTAGAAGGCACAGAATGAATATCCTTTATTCATGAGAGAGCCATAATATATAGACTAGAGATTGACATCATGGATGACTCCATGAAGTGGAATCCAGATCCTATAATATCTCCTCTAATTTCTCTATGATTCTCTCCACACCACACATGGTACTCCTAGATTCTAGCCTGCACGCACATGGGCGTACTGCCTTACATCATAGATTAGGTCACTCACACTAGCACACTCTTTAGCACACATCTAGTCCTATGTTCATCGTGTGAACTGATGCTATCCCCCTTTAGATTCAGTCCTCTTAATTTTGATTTACCAACAAAGAAGTAACTCATTGAAGAGTGTAAAAGAAGGAAAGAAGGGTGGTTTAGGTAGAGGCCAAGCCATGCATGATGCCTCTTGCAATGTCTTGTCCTCAAGCAAGCCATGCACGATGCATCTTGCAATGCCTTGCAAGCCATTTGAAAGGTGTAAAAGAAGGAAAGAAGGGTGGTCTAGGGAGAGACCAAGCCATGCATGACAGTTCTTGCAATATATTGTCCTCAAGCAATCACATGTGTAAAATAGGGCTAGAGAGAGACCAAGCTATGCATGATAGTTCTTGCAATATATTGTCCTCAAGCAATCACATGTGTAAAATAGGGCTTGATAGGAAGCATTGCACCATCACCTTGTTGATGGGGAGAATGTGTGTGTGTGATAAGAAAGAGAGAGACAAAGGGATAGCAATGAGGCCAATGCTTCAAATGGAGGACCGTATGTTGATAAGGTTGACACACATATAAGCAAGAGTTTGGATGTGATTGCGAGCAAGTTGTGATGGGTGCCCCCCCCCCCCCCCCCCCCCCCCACATATATATATGTGTATATATATATATATATATATATATATATATATATATATATATATATATATATATATATATATATATATATATATATATATATGAAATCCATTATTGCCATAGCTAATTGTCTTTCAATATTTTTCCAAATTTGAAGTCATTCATCATCTTGTACCTATCTCATACAAAATTAACCCAGGTGGCTTTTGAGGAGGCTCATCACCACGTGCCACCCCTCAAAACCTTCTCTTAATATGTACAATACAATATATAAGAAAGATACACAAACACATACACACACGTATTGTGCATATTAATATTATACATATATATACATGTTAATGTGTGTGTGTGTGTGTGTGTGTGTGTGTGAAGATATTAAATATATTAATTTTATGTTTATCAAATATTATATGTTTACATAAATGTATAGATATATTAAATATTAAATTTACTATTAGCTTAATCTATTATCTCAAGGTATCTTAACATATTATTAGTAAATTCATCTTAATGTAATATTGATAAAATACCAAATATCTTAACATACTAATAATAAATGCATATGTATGTCTGTGTGTGTATAAAACTACATGTATATATATGTGTGTACATCACGATGTTTATCTATACATTAGCATGCACACATGCACACGCACATGCACACACATGTTAACATATGTATGTACGTAGTACATACCATAATGTAATGCCATTTTAAGGACACATGACCCAATGGGTCACACATCACATTCACAACCCAATTGAGAGGTTTTCACCCAAAAGGCTGAGTTTGACCACACCTCCTACCCTTCTTTTTATACTCCCTTTCTTTCTCTCAAGACTCTCACATTGCTTTGCTATGCCTATGGGATAAATTTAGGAGGTAAAGTAACACATTGTCTCTCTTCTCACGGTGCATTTCATGGGGGCTCACGGTGCATTTCGTAGGGGCTCACAGTACATTTTGTGGGGGCTCATGATGCATTTTGTGGGGGGTCGGTGACTAGTGCATGGCACTTGCCCCTTTTTTTCTCTTCTTTTTTTCTTTATGGTGGAGGGAGCACAAGGGGCTACCACGTGTCACCCACCCCCACTCCCCCTTAACTTATACAAAATATGTTTGTAAGAGGCCTAACTAAAACTACATTTTTTGGGAACATTTTTTCTTGTCACATAATTTCGAGAGCACGTTTTTCTTTTTTTAACTTGACTCAATAAGCAGGATGAAATGAGAAGATTTTTACAATACATGAAGTTAGATCCTAACTTTCAATTGAATTCTCCCTTCTCTCTATTTAAAAAGTTGATAGCTTTTACTTAACTCTGATTCTTTTAATAATGGGAATGCATGTCATGCATGATGAAGTATCTTTCATGAAAGTTTTAACTTGATAATATTTTTAAAAGATAGCTTTGATTAGGAGTATTAAAATTTTTGTATTTTTTACAAAAATGATGTTTAAAAAACACACACACACACACACATTTGAGAATGTGCTGGCTAAACAATTTTTCATAAATTGACAATGCACTCATGACTATAGGGAACTAAGCATGCCAACTAACACACACACACACACACACACACACACACACACACACACACACACACACACACACACACACACACACACACACACACACACACACACACACACACACACACACACACACACACACACACACACACACACACACACACACACACACACACACACACACAATGTACAAAAGCCGAAATCTATGCAGTAGAAAGAGATTGTGTTTGGACTACCTAAGTTCAAGTATCATGACTTTGGACATGTACGTGATGCATGTCAGTTTGGAAAGCAAGCACAGTTTCCATTTATGAGACATGTACGAAATAGCTCATGGCCCTTGTAGTTGATACATTCAGATGTATGGGATCTGTCTCATAATGCTTGGTTTGGTGGTGCTCGTTACTATGTATCCTTCATTGATGATTTCAACAGTATACTTGGCTTTACATACTGAAACATAAGGATGATGTGTTTGATGCATTGAAGGACTTCAAGAAGCATGCTGAAAATGAGTTGAACTGTAAAATTTCATGTCTTAGATCCGATGGAGGTGGAGAATATGTCTCTAATTACTTTGACAGGTACCTTGCTAAAGATGGGATTAAAAGATAGTTAACTTGCAGCTATACACCATAGCAAAATGGTGTAGCAGAAAGGAAAAATAGGGTACTGATGGAATCAGCAAGAGCAATGCTAAATGAGAAGAGTTTGCCAAATGGTTATTGGGCTAAAGTAGTAGTGACTATTGTCTATGTGCTGAATAGAACCCCTACAGCAGGGATTCATGATGTAACTCCATATGAGAGGTTGTATGGTCATAAGCCTGACATTTCATACTCAAAGGTATTTGGTAGCATTGCATATGTGCATGTTCCTGATGAAAAGAGGAAGAAATTGGATCCTAAAGCTATCAAGAGTGTGTTCCTTGGTCATGCACAAGACCGGAAAGCTTACAAGTGTTATGTACTGTCTACACATGAGACATTGATTAGCAGAGATGTTGTTTTTTATGAGCTGACATCGTGGTATGGTAATCCTATTGCAGTGGCTACTGATGGATCAACTAGCACTAGTAATGCTGAAAATACCCCTACAGTGAGTACATCTATGAGTGGTCCTACAGGTGATGGGTAACCTACAGTAAGTCCTTAGTTAGGACGCTTGCGGAGTCATACTCCTACATCCACTGACACGAATATGTCAGTGAGGGGGAGATTGGATAAGGGAAAAGAAAAGATGCTTCAGGATGTGACAGGTCCACTTACAGCAAGTTATGAGTCATCTAATAATGACAGTTTGGATTATGAGTTGGGTATTCCATCTATTATGACACCTAGAGCAAGGCAGAGTCGTTATGTACCACCTCATGAGAGGAAAGCTCAGAGTGAGCCACAGTTACGGAGATATGAGAGAGTCAAAAAACCAGTTGACAGGTTTACATACATTGGTTATTCAGCTCGCCATTATGCATATATGGCTAGTGTGATAGGTTACAAAGAACCTACAAAATTTGATGATGCAGGTACAGATGATAATTGGTGTGTTGCCATGGATGAGGAGTATGCAGCCCTGGTTGAAAATGAGACATGGGAAGGCAAAGTGCTCATTGGCTGCAAATAGGTATACAAGGTTAAGTGCAAGTGAGATGGTTCGTTAGAACACTATAAGGCCAGACTTGTTGCAAAAGGGTAAGGCCAATCCACTTATGCTATATCTCAACATCCCATATAGCAGAATCATCATGTGCAAACATGGCTGCTTTCAATTCTGGAATTGACACATCAAGAGTAAACATTTTGCCATCTCTTCGACCTCTAGCAATCAATTTGCAGCCATTACCATATTCTTCAACAAAGCATCCATCTCTATTAAATCTCACCTCCAGATTCTATTTTGCCATCTGTCCAACTGACAAAAGATTCTTGGTTATTGTAGGTACATGTAGTACATCATGCATGCCCTTTTTCTTGCCATCAGGCATCAACAAAGGTACAACTCCTTTATGTTGAATAGTATGCTGGGTGTCATCCCTAGTACAAAGATAACCATGTGAACCTCCAACCATCTCATCAAACCATTCTCCATGGGGTGTCATATGATTTGAATCCCTTGAATCAATGTACCATCTCTCACCTTTTTTCTGCCTAGATGCATTCTTAGACACATGCTGCATGGCAAACAACCTATCACCCTGATCATCCGGAACTTTATTAGATGAAGCATAATTTCCATGCTATCTATCACCCTTGGCTTTCATTTTAGCCTGATTTTTATGACAATCTTTGGCTATATGTCCATACCTACCGTAATAATGATAGTCCTTGTCCTTGTTGGATTGATCATTCGACTGCCGGGATTCTCCTCTACCTCTAGGGAATCTCTCTCTGCCTCGAAAATCGCCAGATCCATGCTGGCCCTATGTATTCATTCTGCTACTGCTGTCCATAAGTGTTTTGAGTGTCTCCTCGACCTCGAAAATAGCCACAGCCCCTACCGCCTCATATGCAATAGCAAAGCAATCAGCTCATCCCAATCAAGGGATTTAACTCTCACAGAAATAGACATATCAAATGCTTTATATTCTTTGCCAAGTCCATTCAATGCACACTGAAGATCCAATAGTGGCAAGCTGATCTGCTATGTTGATCTCTGTAGTGTAGGCCTGAATGCTTCTGTCATTCCTAGACATGTTATTGAATTGTTGCTTCTGCTAAAACTACATTTCCACAATTCTTCATGAGTATGTCCCATGCATCATTTGGAAACTGCATCCAGTAATCTGTATAACCATAGCATCTGATATACATAAGGAAAACCAGTGTAACACCTTGCATGCTCTCTTAATCCATAGCTTATGAGCCCTTTTCTGATCATTTGTCGGATTCCTTCAGGCATTTCAAGTTGTCTCATCACCTGTACATAAGTCCCAATAAACTCTGCCAACCAAAAAATTCTTCATATAGAACTTCCATAAAGCAAAATTTTTGTTGTCCAGCTTTTCTCCCACGATTTGAGTGATATTGTCAGTGCCTTGAGCATTTGCCATAGTTGCAGCTTAGGTATTCAGTGATGTATACAACCTGTAAGTATTTGACTCATTTTCCTACAATTTAGGGCCAGTTTCTTGCTATTCATGACATTTTCCTACAATTCAAGATAGTTTCATGCAATTTAGGACAATTTCCTGCAATTCAGGGCAATTTTCTGCAATTCAAGACCGTTTACTGCAATTTACGACAATTTTCTACAATTCAGGGCAGTTTCTTAAAATTCAGGATAGTTTCCTGCAATTCAGGACCGTTTCTTGCAATTCATGATAGTTTCGTGCAATTCAGGATAGTTTCTTGCAATTATTTTCAGCCCTTTATAACCTCAGAAGCATCCACAAGCATGTGTGATAACTCGTAGGTATTTTAGTCAATACATAGACTCTACAAGCATTGTATCTTTGTCTCATTTACTCTTACTGCAATGAAGAGAATATGCAATCTAAAACCTGCAACCTGACATTCAGGCACCTTCTTGACATTTAGAAAATCAACTCCTTTGAGATCCTGAGTAATAAATGATGTTATTTTCTTCAAGAGTGTAGAGAGGCAATGTCATACATTGCATTTACTGTAAATGACCAACCAAGTAGATGTCAAGGCATTTGTTTCATCTCCAGATTTCAATCTTCAGTTGCATCCAATGCTCTCTTTAGTCTTCCAAGCATTCAACATACATATGTCAGGTCATACAAATGACAGGAGCTCCAAAATGACATGTAATGCTTCAGTAAGAGACAATGCTTGTTGTCTACATTCAGTGACAGTTTTCAGCCATTAAAAAATTCTAGATCTAAATATTTTTAAGCATAAAATCCCAGCTCCAATACATGGCATCAAGTCCATATGACTTCCCAGCATATACCTATGCTTCAATGGTACTCCTTAACAAGTTTGAGAGCTCCAAGCTCATGTCAGAGGTGCATACATGATGTAGGTTGTCTATATACAATAGACCACTATTATTTCAGATCTATAATCAGTTCTCCAAGCTCTTACATGAGTTCTCAGTCAAACAATGATGCTTACAGCAGCAAGGTATTGCTCAGGGATACTCCACAAAGGCTCCACACAAGCTTCAAACTAAGTTTTCAATCATTTGCAAAGATCTGACATCAGCATACAACCAGATGCCATCATACAGGTCTGGCCTGATCATGCAGTAGTAGGTCATGTTGATTTTGATGAAGATGAGCACTCAAATGTGCTCAAGAATGCTCCCTGAAGCTCCCTGACAAGTCTCCACCACTTCCATGAAGCATAGAACCTCACACAAGCAAATGCATACCTTTCAAGAATAATGGCTGCTTGCTTGTTTCCTGCATAAATAGCTAGTCTACATAGGTCTATGTTCAATATCTCAAGATATGTGAGGAATTTGAAAAAAAATTCTCTGCAAAGTTGTAGACCATGTCAAAACGGTCAGGTTTTGCGATCCGTTTCTCCAAAATCCATTTCTGTAGCAATATATAGGTTCTGCAAAAAAATGGGCTACAGGCACAGTCTCCTTTGATGATGTTTTCTTTAGATCTAATGTCTTGATGTCAAATGGCCACTGCCAAGCCTTCAGGCTTCAGGCATTCAGGCTCTGATACCAAGTTGGAAGAGAGGGAGAGAAAGGGAGTGGAGCAGAAGATGAGCCTCAGCTCATTGTTGTTCTTCTTCCATTATTCTTCCATCATACTAACTGAAGAGACTTACACACATAGGTAGGGCTAACCAAGAGCAACTGTGGTTAAGTCATTGACTACACCGACTTATTGAATATCACACATGTGTATAGCTATATCCAGCTAATGTCGGTCACACACATAAAGATAGACTAACTGAAGAGTAACGTAAGCTTGATATTCTAACATGCAATACTTCTCAAGTTTTGCTAAGTGGCTTATTGAAGCCAGTAGTCCATGCTAGTTGTGCCTATTTCCTTGTCTGATTTACTCTAACTTCACAATTGGTACCCCATTCTTTAGCTATCGCTTAGACCATTCACAAACCTTTGGCACTTGTTCCTAGGTGTATCTTGGCTTAGTTTTGAGCATCATTTGAAGTGATTGAGGTCAACTATCGATTTATAGTCTAGGGTAGACCTACTTTTGGGGTAGCATACATTTGATTATGTAATGCTCTAGTGATGATTATGTGAAGAGATTTTGATGCTCGAATGATGTATTGATGCTTGGGAAAGCTTCTTGGATCGGTTAGATCTTGTTCATCTCAACATTTGAAAGGTTAAAGCTATCACATCTCAAATAGACAAGGGATGTTGCCTTGAGAGCTCATAAGTTTCTTGAGGTGAGCTATGTATCCAAGCAGTGCAACTAGGGTAATCCTCTTGATGTGTTTTCACAAAGGTCTAGTGATATGCAATCACAAAGAAAGTTGCAATTGATGATAGTTCTGATTGTAGCTCAATGTGTCTAGAAGATATGGCTCTAGTAGTAATAGGTATTAAGATTACGATTCCTTGGGCTAAGAGTTGAGAACATGGATGGTCTCAAGGGGTATACCACACTTTTGCTTCTTGATGTGCATGATAGGTTGGCAATTCAACACTCACACTTCTGGATATAAGGGCAACATAATTAAATATTATTAGCAAGCATCACAATTGTGGAGTTGCTCAAATATGGGAGAGTCTATTTAAATGCTTGCAATTGATTCACTTGAAAGAAGAAGTCCCAATGTCTTTGAGATCCTTAAGTGGTTACTTATATACTCAACTTTCCCTAGGATGTTGGATTTGCAACTTACTCTAGTTGTAGTGTTGTGTGGAATCCCTAGGGCTCTCCATATAAGTGTGATATGTCTTGGCATGGTCATGTGCACTTGCACCTCGATTTTCTAGGATCCATGTCTAATGAGAGTGTTGGATCTTGTGGATGATTGATCAAGTGGTTTGGACTTCACTTCATGTGGTTGAGGGTCAAGTTTGAGTCCAAGTTACATGCTTTTCATGAAACGTCTTTTCAACCAAAGAGAGCTTTCTTGTTCAGCCTTCCAACATTATGTGTTCTCTTTCTAATCAAGTAGAGAGTACATTCTTTTCTCGCATCACCTTCACCTTTCAAAAGATTTTAAATAGAGGGATATACTTATTATCAAACCATAGTTGGTTTCAAAAGGATTTGTGTGGCTTAACAAAAAGCCTTTCGTAGAGAAGAGGTTCTTTCATGGAATTACCTTAACCCTTAGTGGTTTTTCTATATGCCTATCTCCTCAATTCGTGAGGTGATTTTGACAATCATTCTTGAAGTGAATCAAGGCATGAAATGCACTTTCTACTCAGTATAAGAGTTCTCTCCCTCTGGTTGTGTGTTGTATGGCATGCATCCATTGCATGTATGCCTAGGGTTGCACATCAATGAGTTAGCTTTAGGATATGTAGTCTACGGGATAGATTCCCATTAGGTACTAATGAGTCGCTCTATCCCAAATGTCACAATGCATCCCAACTTGGGAAAGCTGTGAGATGTCAACTCAAGGTAGGATTTTCAACTTGGGGCAATTTTAATTCTATGTGTTTGCCTCAAGGTGGATGTCCAAGTTTGGAGAGGATGGCTCTATGTGCCACTGGTTCGGTATTCTCTTAAGTGGCAAGACATCACCTTACGTTGGATGCAGACATGTCTGAATTGAGTGCAGCAATGTTTGCACATGGGACCGGTGTAGTTGCAGATATTGATATCTGGCATAAACGCATTGGTCATGTTAATGTACAGCGACTTAAATCAATGCAGGCCCAAAATATTGTTGCAGGTTTGCCTAAATTCAAGGTTGCAGAAATGCATAAGGTATGTGAAGCCTGTCAGTTTGGAAAACAGGCAAGGAAACCATTTCCTAGACATGTTTAAGAGAGTAAGAAGCCATTGGAATTAATCCACTCTGATGTGTGGACTACTAAAGCTGCATCTCTTGGAGGCTGTCATTATTTTGTCACTTTTATTGATGACTATAGCAGAAAAGTTTGGGTGTATTTTATGAAAAAGAAAAGTGAAGTTTTTGGGCATTTCAAAACTCTTAAAGCTATGGTTGAAAAAGAAACAGGCCTGCAAATAAAATGCCTAAGGTCAGATGGAGGGGGAGAGTACCTCTCAAATGAGTTTGCAAGGTTCTTGCAGGAGCATGGCATAAAGCAGCAATATTCATGCAGTCATACCCCACAGCAAAATGGAATTGCAGAAAGAAAAAACAGGTATATTGGAGAGGTATCTCGTGCCATGCTCAATGAAAAAGACTTGCCAGATTTTTACTGGGCTGAAGCAGTTGCTACAGCAGTCTATATAATGAATAGGACTCCCACTGCAGCAATACATGGGATGACTCCAGAGGAGAGGTATACTGGTAGGAAACCAGATATCTCTCATTTGAAAATTTTTGGTTGCATTGCCTATGTACATGTGCCAGATGAGTTGAGATCCAAGTTGGATCCAAAAGCTGAGAAGTGTATCTTTATTGGTTACTCTCTGCAGCAAAAAGGGTATAGATGCTATAACCCTTCTACTCGTAAGTTTACAGTGAGCAGAGATGTTGTTTTTGATGAGATGAGTAGCTAGTATAAACCAGTAAATGTGATTGATGATGTAGATGCACAAAATGGTAATGCTGCATAGAATTCACAGCAGCAGTCACAAAATATTAATGGACCTGGAGTGTCCTCTAGCAGTGGTTCACATTCTTCGCCATGGACAGGCAAATTGAGATCAGGAGAATCTTCTCAAAGAAATGCAGATAGTGGTATGCAGGTATCACGAAAAGAAAAAGAGAAGGTAGATCAGCCCATGTTTGATATGAATGCAGGTCACTCTTATGTGGATGGTGAATCCAGTGGCTCAGAACAGAGCATTGATGATGAGTTGGGTATTCCTTCTATTGTTACACCTGGAGTAAGGAAGACCAGGGATGTTTTGAGAGCACCTGGGAGTGAATCTATTTTGCGCAGGTCTACGAGAGCTAGGTATCCTGTGGATAGGCTGAAATATGATGGATTTACAGCCATTCACTATGCATATATGGTCAAAGTGATACAGGAACCAGAACCCACTTCTTTTGAGCAAGCCATGGGAAAAGAAAAATGGGAGAAAGCCATGGATGAAGAAATGGATGCCTTGGAAGCAAATGCTACATGGAAATTGGTACCTTTGCCTAAAGGTAAGAATGCAATTGGCTGTAAGTGGGTTTATAAGGTGAAGCACAATGCATATGGTTCTGTGAACAGATACAAGGCAAGATTAGTAGTCAAGGGGTATGCACAAACATATGGCATTGACTATGAAGAAACATTCAGTCCGGTTGCAAGGATGGCAACTGTAAGAGCAGTCATTGCTATGGCTGCATCAAAGGGATGGTCTTTACATCAGATGGATGTAAAGAATGCCTTCTTGCATGGTGATTTGCAAGAAGAGGTCTATATGGAGCAGCCACCAGGTTATGTGCATGCTGTTCATCCTGAGTTTGTTTGCAGGTTGAAGAAAGCCTTGTATGGCTTGAAGCAAGCACCTAGAGCATGGTCTGACAAGATAGGACAGTATCTTGTCACTATTGGCTTTCAGATTTCCAAGGCAGATTTCTCACTTTATGTGAGAAAAATAGAGAAAGGTATTATGCTACTTGTCATTTATGTTGATGATTTGATTATGACAGGTGACAGTGATGAAGATATCATTTATGTGAAAATGCTATTGAAGCAGAAGTTTGAGATGAAGGATTTGGGAGAGCTGCGTTATTTCTTGGGCATTGAGGTGATTAGATCACCAAGTGGGATACAGCTCTTGCAGAGATAGTATGGATTGGACATGCTGTCCAAATATGGGATGACAGGCTGTAAACCTATTTCAGTTCCTTGGGAGCAGAATGTGAAGCTGAGCGCAGATGCAGGTGAGCTTCTGGAAGACCCTACTATGTACAGACGCATAGTAGGAAGCTTGATTTATATGACTATTACCAGGCCAGATTTGAGCTATGCTGTTGGATTGGTAAGTCAGTTTATGCAGGCTCCAAGGAAACCGCATTTAGATGTGGCTAGACGCATACTCAGGTATGTGAAGTCCTCAATGCAGTATGGACTATTTTATGAGACTGGGGTTCAGATACAGCTGCATGGATACACTGATGCTGATTGGGCTGGTAGTATTTCTGATAGAGGATCTACCAGTGGATATGTGTTCTCTTTTGGGAGTGTTGCAGTCACTTGGAGCAGCAAGAAACAACCTACAGTTGCCTTATCGAGCACAGAGGCTGAGTACAGGGGTGTAGCAATGGCTGCATGTGAGGTAGCTTGGTTGCATAAGCTACTTTATGATACAGATTAGCCTCCTACAGATGGGCCAGTTGTCATTTATTGTGAAAACATGAGTAGTATACACTTGGCAAATAACCCAGTCTATCATGCTAGAACAAAGCACATTGAGGTGCATTATCACTATGTGCGGGAGAGGGTTTTACTAGGTCTTATTGATCTAGTTTATGTCAGCACAGAGGATCAGGTAGCTGACATATTCACGAAGGCATTGGGCGCAAAGAAGCTGCGCAAGTTCAGAGACCTGCTTGGTGTGCAGAAATTGGGATTGAGCTCGAGGGGGAGTGTTGAGATATCGAGCTCCACTCATGATACGCCTATTTATGTCACTGACGTGTCAGTTGTAGATGCGGTTGGTACACCGCCCATGAATAATAGCTACATGACAGCTATCCTTATCTATTCTAGTTTGTAGCTGAGTTAGTATGCCACCTTAGTTAGTTGAGTTTGGTTTGAGACCCATATATAGGGTTCTTCTATTTCTTTGTATGAGAGTTCTTTTTGGCTTACACAACTAAGAAGAGGAAAACTGTTTTCAGCCTCCATCTCTGTGTGTATTCCCCCATTGTGCAAGCAAGAAAGCTTCAAGTGAGACTCCTTCCTTCTCTCCCACAATCTTGACACTTATCACCTTGTTGTGATAGTGTTGTATCCACTCTTGATTGGTCAATGCGAGTTCTGCCGGTGGATTGAGTGTTGCAAGCAACCATTGATGGTAATGGTTGCTTTGATTTTTCAGAACACACAGATGTGACAGAGGTTTCACTGCTATTAGGGGAGATGGCAATGGGTTCATTGGTGGATGGGCTTGATGTTTTATTCCTCAACTCTTCAGTGCTCTTGGTCTCGATCTTATTGGTGTCTACCACCACTTGCAACTGCCATTGTTTCCGTTGTTTTGTCCTCTTTTTCTTGGAAAATTTTGGTGTCTCTGTTAAGGACTTAGGACCCTGAACTAGGTCAATCGTTGATGTGTTTGGTTTGGCCTCAGTATTCTCTTTCTCTAGTGTGTCCTCATGGGACATAGCTGCAGCCTGTTGAACAGCCTCATTAGGTTGTGAGGATACAACTGCCTCTCTTTTTGGAGGGTTTAGCTTTTTAGCTAATTCCCCTCTATTTAGCTCCTCGAGCCTAGGCTTTAGGTGCTTTGGAAGTGCTGGAGTTGTCAAGGATGTTGGTTGTGACACCTCCTCCACAGGTGAATGGCTAAGGTCCTGTTCTGCAAGGGCTATGGTCACGGCCAAGGGATGTGACTGCTGTGATCCCTGATTGGAAGTAGTAGTAGCTAGTTCAGTGGACTTGCTACTATTGGTGGATTGCGGTGTCAAGTCCTTAGGCCGATTGGAAGTGGTCATGTCTTTTGTTTCCCTTAGAGAATTTACTTGTGTAGATAGAGAATCAGTTGAGCTAGTCACAGTAGGTTGCATAGGCATATCCTTGGGCTGAGAGCTATGGGTGGTGTCATGTCCCACCTCTTGGACATCTAGAAGCTTAGATGGAGATAGAGGTTGGGATTGAGCCTCTGCACTTCACGGCTGTTGTTGTGCTTCCTATGTCCATTTAGGGAAAGAGGGTGTAGGAAATCTGGGACTCTTAGGTGGACTTGGCATTGGCTGAAAGATTTGCTCATGGCTGTTAGACGATTGTGCCATTTGCTTTGTTGAGCAATAATCCTTCTTATGAGCAGTGTTGTGCATGTGATGCTTGTTATTCACTTGGGAAATCAAAGGCTTCTTGGCACTAGTGGCTTTTGTGTATCCTCAATGATTACATCTGATATCTTCTTGTCAAGCACACTAGGCTGAGGATCTACCCTTTGATTAGTCTCTTTTGGTTCCTTGATTTTGATCGTGAGGGGCTTGATTACTCCAATGTTTTTGACTCGAGACCTGGTTTTTTGTTTAGACTTCCTCTTATGCTTCTTTGCTCTTGATACGTCCTGGGCCTTCAGCCGACAGAGGAGGTTTAGCAGGGGGTTTTGGTATCCAAATCCATCAGTTATCTGCGTAATACCCTTGAGCATGAAGCAACGCTTTGGGTATCCATCGCTGCGTTGTGCTAGCTCTCCATCAGTGCCTTCATCTATAAGGTTTGGGCTTCTTTCGTGGTCTTCTATAATGTTTGTAAGCCCAAAGCCTACCCTTGGCATTGTCTCTTGACCTTCTTGTTTCAAGCCTGACCTCACTCACTGGTTCTCTCTGTTCAACATGTGCTTGTTGTAACTCTTTAACAATTCCTTGCTCTCATCACTAGGCTTGATTGGCATGTCAGAATGTTCCTTGTCTTTCCCTCGAGGTTTGATGAGGTCACCCCTACTAAAGTTTGTGATTATCCTCGCATCCAGTAGCATCAAGTGTATCCTCTATGCGACATAGTTGACCTCACACTTGGTTGCCCTTTTGAAGGGTTGTCCAAGGAGGGTTTCCTTTCCACAACTAGCACTATTTGGAGGAATATGGAATAGGGCATGCAAGCTTTCAGTTTCAATAGTTACAAGGATTCTGCACTTTCCTATGAGTGTTTGTGGGTGTCCCCCATAAGGACTAAGAGTTTCATTAGTCGGTGTGAGCTCAGGTTGGCCTAGTAGGGTCTAGGATTTATAGGTTAAGATATTAAAGTCTGCCCCTTCATCGACGAGAGCATCGACGTTATGCTCTCTTTTTGCGGTGAGTTAGACCCTAAGATAAGCATGCGGTACTATGTCTTTATCTTCCGGGTCTTGACTTTTGTAAATTTAAGCCTTCTGACAAATACCCTTGGGCCCCCAACTCTACTACCAGATGTGGATTCTTCACTGATGTCTTGGATCATCTATGCAATGCTATTCAAGGCGCATTTATCGACATGACTGTCATATCTAGTCATCCTCGCAATTGTAGCTTGATGTTGTCGCTTTTCGCTTTGACTAGATGCAGTCCGAATGCATCCAATACATGTTTTTGTGGTGTGGCCTTTTTTTCCTTGTTGGCTAGATTGGCCCATTGAGGTTCTAAGGTCTCTCTTTTCAGGTATGGGCTTTTACTTGCTCTTTTGCAGGTGAGAATCCATGCTTGTGTAGAGCCATGACTACACTAGGATCTAATTTGAAGGACCTATCACACGGTGCGCATTTTCCCTCCAACCTACTTGGGGGAGGTGCGGAGGGGGCAAGCCCCCTTTGCGAGGGTCCATGGAGGGCAGTCTCCTCGGCCCGCAAGGCCATTACGTAGACACCATGTGCGATTTGAAGGACCATTTATAGCCGAGTTTTGAACTACTTGCTCTAGATTTCAGTAGACTAGTGATAGGTCTATGATGTGCTTTTAGGTCTATACGTCTCTGTGTCAGTTTCGAGGTCTATGAGTCAAATATCTAAAAAAATCCAAATTCAGCCCAGTAGGTCAAATTGCAGGGGCCAAATGCCCGATTCGGCCCGTCTGAATGGTCGAGGGCCGAATGAAAAAGGTTTGAATGTAACCAGTCCGAGTGGGGTTGGGCTGAGTCAACAGGGCCGAGGGCCAAATATAACCAGTCTGAGTGGGGTTGGGCCGAGTCAACAGGGTCGAGGGCCGAATTTCAAAGTTGGTCCAAAATGCTTCACTCAGACGGGCCGAGTGAAAGGTGTCCAAGTGTACTTGGTCAAGGGCCGAATCCTAAAGGGCCGAATGGCCGAGTGTCCTAGGGACGATGGTCGAGTGGTCCTAGAATCGCCGTCACTTGGAGGGGCTGAGCGTGACGCAAATTTTGCCGAACTTCAAAGAATTTGTCACGCTGAGCGATCTCGGTGGGGCCACTCATGAATATATGTATATATAACGTGAGTTTAAAATAAGGGATTTTTAAAATACCATTTTTATACATTTTTTACATACAGAAGGGTGTCATATAAAGGGGTTACTTACAGATTGAATAGAAAAGGGTTGTGTTTTATTCAAGAAAAATTCACAGATTAGAATATTTATAAATAGGCCATGAACGCATGTTATATAGAAAAAATATATATAGTGAACCCCCCGAGCAAGCGATCGAGGCCTTTCTACTTGCTGAGCACCTCCAGATCCAAGCTACTCATGTAGGGGAATGTGTGGAATTACCTGGGATGGGCAAATAACCCCTAGATGACCAAATCGAACCAGGTCCACGCGATGAAGCTCTCTCTCTCTCTCTCTCCTACTCTCCTAAAACCGTGCAATGAAAAATGTGGCCTTTCTTGCCACTCTTGGCCCCTTATCACCCTGCCCACGCCTACACTCACCTTAGTCTTGCTCCCTTCACCAACATTCAACCCAAAATTTTATTTTTTGCCCTTCTTTTCCCTATTTCAGCATGTTATACAACAACAGAAAACCCTACCACATGCTCCAATGTTTTGCTCATATTTGATGGGACCTCAAATGGGCCGGCATTGGCTATGGCACTAGCCAGACCTCATGCTCATAACAGACAAACACACCCTCACGGCCTCACGGGCCAGGAGCGTCTATTTACTGCTAAAGGACAAACTGCCCTAAAGCCTAATCTATGCGTTTATAGTTTTTATAGTTTTGTAGTCCAATGTTTCCTTTCTATAAACTCCACAAAGGGAGAACCCATACACATTGGCCCCATAAATTCCACGATAATCACATACATGGGAGGCAAACTCTCGGTGGAACCACTGCGGCCCCACTGCAGCTCTCCTACATCGCAGGGATTAGCCCCTTGATGCACTGCTCAACATATAAAACAAAGGAACAAACTCCACTCTTCATTTCGAAAGTAATCCAGGAGATACCATGTTTCCTCACCAAATAATCCCCCAAGAAAGGAATGTCTATCCTACGGCTTAGGATGCCTCTCCACACTCAAACGTGGGTCATTGTCATTGAAAATAGATGCTATGCATCCGTTTTTATTCATACCATGATCGGCATGCACATACACAAGTGAATGATTCTAAAGTGCTCAACCATCATTTTCAAATCAGACACATGTGGTGCACAACCAAGCTTTTCCATTCTTATTTACTAACGCATTGCGGCGATGAAAGGATAGCACCGAGATAACACTCGTGCTACTATCCTCTTACTTAAAATTACCACGAACTCTATGACATGATGTGCATCAGAAAATCAGCAACAATCAGCATGCAAATCACACCATTCAAACCTCCCAACCCCCTACGTTTAGGTATTGCTTTCGTTGCATAGGTGTAGAGGTTCATTTTGTCGTGTTTTGATGTATAAAAAGTGATATATCACAAACTTTGACAAAGAGATAGGGCAAACTGAGGCCAAACCTCATGCTTTGCCACTACCATACATCCACGAACAATCATTATCTTTTTTCTTATTTTTCCAAGACGTATTTCTATTTTTCTCCTTATTTTTCCCATTTTCTTGATTTATTTGGCAATAAAATATACTATTTTCTGGTTTTTCTTGTTCCAATCACTTCAACATACTAACATTCAATTTATCTTCCATATTCCCCCCATGGGAACACTTTACACCCACCCGAAACGGAAAAACTAGCATTTTACCGCTTAAAAATCGCATTTCGGGTTTAGGGAAATTAAATAAAACATGTAAATCATTGCAAAATCAAATTTTTTTGATAAACAACATTTACTCATGGTGCAACCAACACACAAACAAATTTTCATCCAATAAGAACATAATTATCATCATAAACTATAAAAAATCCTTCATTTTCTTCATAAAAATGGTCATACCGTGTTTTTACGTAGCCCGAGATGCCTTGAATGCATGCATAACCAGTAGATGGAGCCTCCATTTCTCTGAATCCAATGGTGCACTTCAATCTTCAGCATCTCCATCAATCCCCGTCACCATTTCCTTCATTCTTCCACCCCGGTTCCTTCTTCAAGAGAGTACACATGAACAACCCATAGAGAAGAGAGAGGGAGGAGAGAGAAAGACTAGAATCTGTTCTCTTCATCCACACAGCCATTCCTCGCGTGAAGGGCAGTGATAGGGTTAGCAAAGAGAGAGAGGATTAGACCCAATGTCAGTTGCATGGGGTACTCACAGCCAAATCATCATCCATCATGATGAGGCGCAAATTTCGGCCACCCTGTTGCTTCACTCCATCATGTTCTCTCTCTCCAGATTTTTTCATTCCATGTTGTATAAAATTTTTAGGGGGGGTCAAGGCTCCAAAGGGCACCCTTTGGTCCTCTTCAAATCTTGCCAATTTGTGGCCCTGTCCTCGTCCGGCCTCCGATTCAAGCTCTGAAAAATCCTGGGCGTCCAGTTTGACATCCCGCACTGATTGGCAACTCCTGACATCCCACACGGCAGTGAGAAAAATTATAAAAAATCCACAAGTGTCGCTCGGGCGCCTTTTAAAAGCCATCTTTCACTTGGTGCTTAAAATCGTCCTAGTTGCAACCTCCGCCTTCAATGTTAAATATTTTTTCCCTAAATTCTAGATTTTTTGGCAAATTTTAGGCACATCCCGGGCTCAAAACTTCACTTTCATTGGAGACCACGGGATAGGGCGACTCAGCCCGTCGAATCCCACAACAGATCTACACAAAACAACCAAAGGAAGCATCAAGCTGATACAAAATAGATACACACTAAAACACACCACAGTGCTCACCCTACCCCCTGACAAAACCAAGGCATGACATCCACAAGGAGTAGGCCTAGCATAATCTGATAGAAGGTCCAAAGCTAGTCACTAATCGACTGCTTCAACACGGCCAAACTAAAAAGAACTATCAAAGAGGTCTCCCTAAGTGGTGGTCTGAACTACTTACCTAACTAAGGACAACACAACTAGGAGCTCCTACTAGGCGAGGACTCCTATAGCCTGATCAAGAAGTATTTTCTCTTAGCACATTTCTTTTTTTAGGTTTTTATGTCCCCATACTCAGGCATGTAAAAAGGAGGGAGCTGAGTGTAGTGACCCAAGGAGAACATGGCATCGGCCTCAGGTCTTGTCTCAGTATCCAAGAGCCTACCAAGCCCTTGCAAGGCAACACTTAATCCTTTTTTGACGCTCACTTTTATTTTTGCTCCAACCTTCTTTACTTTCTTCTTTTCCAGTGAGATGCCACCCCTAGGAAGACAAGGCATCGGCCCTGGGTCTGACTCGTCCCTAGGAACCTACCAGGCCTTCGCAAAAGGCAATGATCACTGCTTATAAATTTTCCTTTCTTTTCTTTTCTATTTTTTTAGGGGGTTAGAACCCCTTTTTACACACCTTTGTATATATTTATTGTCTCTGGAGATATTTAGGGTTATTCTATCATTATCATTTTTCCTTCTGACAGGCTTCACTAACTGCCTCACAACTAACAAGAAATCCTAGAACGGCTACCTAGCAGGCTAGCAGAATAGGGTCACTAGGACTGCTTTCTGAAATAGGTCTCTCGATGTCTGACAATATCTTTACAGGAGGCAACGACTACTCAGACCTTCCTCAGACATACCTAACCTAAACCTAGGACTTCATGCCTTGGACGTCGATCCCCAACAAGAAAAGAAAAGCCCCTACAAGTACACATACATATATAGCATAAAAACACGTTACTCGTAAAGGAGAGATATCACCTGGATAGGGCCACAAGAAGCTTCCGCGCAACAAAGGCTCTTTCCAAGCTCTTCTTCGAACCTGTCTAGCACAGAACTAAAACAAAAAACCATGAACCGCACTTGTACTAAACAGACAACTGGCCCTCTTGGCCTAATAAAATAAAACAGAATAGCACCTACACATCCCTCCCCGAAATAGTATAGATATTCAATAATATGCTCCTTTCCAAGGAGGAAAAATAGGACTCACAGCCCTAAACTAAATGCATAAGGTTATGACCCATCCCTCCTGCATATATAGCAAGAGGCGTATGCATAACATGTTGTCTAATCAGCCTATGGGTCCAGGATAACAACGGTAGATTGGTCTCGACTACTCTTTGCATCACCCATATCAACCATCGTCTGCCATGTATTGCATGCTCTGATAACATTCCCCACAAGCGACCAGGTCATGTCTCATTATTGATAGCAATATCCAAACTAGGACCACAATTAAGGAAAAGGTCTTCTTCATAAACAAGGTTTGCCAGTGAATCCGCAAACTGATTCTAGTAACGTGGAATCAGCTGAAAAGACACTCTCTCAAATTCCTCAAGTAGGGTCATGGCAGTTCAATGATACATACAAAGGATGGGATTCCACACTGTGTATGTCCCATCTAGCTGATTTAGGATCAATTGGGAATCCCCTTTTACTAACAACCGTCGAATACCACCTTGTTTGGCAATATGCAGTCCCATAATCAAGGATTTATACTCCACCATATTGTTAGTAAATCCTACCCCAAGATAAGCAGCTAACTTCATCGTAACTCTACGTCGGGGATCTCGGATTACTACTCCAACATTCCCTTTTTTACTAGGGCCCCTGGACGCTCCGTCAAAATATAATGTGTACGTCCACAATGGGTTTACACAGCCTGCCATCATGAACTCCTCTATTCATAATTATGATAGTCAAATTTTAGCATGTTGAGAGGATGAGTTGACGGCTCCATCCCACCTTCTTCATTAAACTCAACATGCCTACTTGTCAACATTCGTAACCAGTGATGGCAGAAGACTTTGATCTCCCACACAAAGGTTCCGTCTTCTTGCTCAATCACTTTGTATCCTTTGCTCCACCAGATAAGTTTCCCCTGATGGTATCTCTGTCCAGATATGGGTGCTCCAAATAAGGAATTACCCGCCCCATCAACCAGATTTAAGCTCTTTTGCAGGTCTCAAATCATCCCTAGCATGGACTTGCAATGCATTTTTCCCGTGTTAGCATACTTAGAAATAATAAGGTTTAATCTTATTAAGATTAACCTTATTTTTAAATTCTACTCCCTGCAGATCAGCTAGTAGAGCCGTAAACCTATTTTTCCCTATCTTGACAATCTTGTAGGGGCCATCCCATCTAGGTTTTAGCTTCCCTAGAAACAGCTCCCTATGCGCATCATATTATAGAACTAATTGCCCTTTTTTGAAGGTACACTTCTTTGCTTTAAGGTCGTGCAACTGCTTCATCCGACATTTAGCTGCCTCCTGGTGTAATAGGCTCTGTAATTTCAGTTCATCCAGGAGGGCTATGGTCGTGAAACGTTCAAAGAGTGAATCCTCAAAGAGTGGTTAAGTGCAAATCGTATGGTTGGCAACTCAATGTCGAGGGGTAACACACATTCTTCCCCATAAACTAATTTAAATGGAGTATGGCCGGTAGCTCACTTGAACGTTGTATTGTATGCCCATATACTGCCACATACAACTTCCTATCCCAGTCTCGTTTCTTCTCAGAGACTATTTTAGACAAGATACCCACAAGCTGCTTATTAGTACTTTCGACTTGCCCGTTGGCTTGCAGATTATAGGGGGTCATTTTGTTGTGCTTGATTTGCCAAGCTTCAGTCAGGCTTTTGATCACTTTATTCAAAAAGTGGGTTCTATGGTCCGACACTAGTTCCTTCGGTGGACCGAAACGGTAGATAATCTGCTCTAAAAGGAAACTTGCAGTCTCTTTTGCATTGTCCTGCCTCGTTGCCCATGTTTCTGACCATTTTGTAAAATAATCAGTTGCTACTATAATGTACCTCTTCTGAGTAGTAGACGATGGGGTGATAGGACCTACAAAGTCAATGCTCCACTTCTCAAATGGAAGAATAGCCATGATAGGCGTAAGTGGGCATTTCCTATTCTCTCTGCTATCATGTCTTTGACAGGTATCACATCTCTTAACATACTCAAAGGAATCTTGGAAGATGGACGGCTACCAATATCCAGCTCTTAAAGCTTTCTACGCCGTCAACCGTCCAAAGCGAAGTGCCCTCCACACGCAGAGTCATGGCACTCTTCCAAGATGAAAGGAACCTCGTCAGGCATCACACATCGGTGGTAGATATCATCAACACCCTGCCGATATAGTGTTCCTGCGATCAAGGAAAACTTCAAAGCCTGTTGTCTAATTTTCCTCTTTTTTGATTTTGATAAACCAGCTCCAGTCTCTCCCGTTGATAGATAATGCGTGATAGCAGCATACCGAGATGGGATAGAAGTTGTATCAATTTTAAACATTTCTTCGATATCACTTCCTTCAGCCAAAGTCTCTTTTGGCTCCCCAAAATCCACAAGGCATTCCACAATCCCCTGCAACCTCGGTGGCTTACTCTTAATCTCATAATCGAACTCGTGCAAAGTGATTAACCACATTGCCAAACGATCAGGCGACTGTACCTTGTTCATAAGCAATCTAAGCCCTTCCGCCTTCGTATAGAACACTACCTTCTCATAGAGGATGTAGTGCTTGAATTTTTTAGTCGCAAATACCATTGCAAGGCACAACTTCTCCATGTAGGTGTAGTTAATTTCTGATATGCCCGATTTTTGACTAGCAAAAGCTATCGTATGATACCACTTTTCCTCCCAGATTTGGGCTAAACAGCAACTGATACTATGCATGGTGGCTGCTGAAAATATGTAAAATACCTCGCCTCTTTTAGATGCTTTTAAAATTGGTGCTTTTACTAGCTCTTGTTTCACATCCTCGAAAAATACCTTACAAGGGTCACTCCATACAAATAGACAACTAAAGGATAATAAGTTTGTTAATGGCAACGTTCTTTTTGCCAAGGCATTTATAAACCTCCGATAGTACCCTATCGATGATAGAAAGCTATGTACCTCTTTCGGAGTTTATGGTGGACTCATAGCAACTATGACCTTGATCTTTTCAGGGTTAGTTGCTATCCCTACTGAACTGACCACATGGCCTAGCAATAGCCCATAAGGCACTCCAAAGACACACTTCCGTGGGTTAAGAGTGATAATAAATTGTCTGCAACACTCAAAGCACTTTCTTAAAATAATCAACATCCTTTCTCTTACAGTGGCTACCCCCAAGTCATCGAAAAATACTTTCAACTCATCTGGGGAGATGTCACCAAAGGTCTTGTCTGCTGTTCGTTGCCATGATCTAGGTGCATTGCACAATCCAAAGGCCATCACATGGTACGCAAAAGTACCAAAGACAGTAATGAAAGTTGTTTTCAACTTGTCCTCTTTTGCAATTGCCATCTGATTGTATCTTGCAAAGAAATCCATAAACAAATATATTTCCCTATCCGCTAATTGATCCAAAATCTAGTCAATAAATGGCAATGGGTAGTAATCTTTAACCGTCTGCTTATTCAGCTCTCTAAAATCTACACATAGTCAGATTTGGTTGTTTTTCTTCTTCCTGATGACAACTGGGGAATACCATTCTGTGTGCTGTACCGGGAAGATTAAACGAGCTTTCCGTAACTTTTGTAACTCCTCAAACAGCCCGTCCCTCAATTCAGGCATATGCCTTACTTTCTAACGCACAGGACGACTACCTTCTTTTACAGGAATAGTATGAACAGCCAGGCTGGGAGGAATGCCTCTCAGCTCATCATAACTCCAAGCAAAGATATCGCGGAATTCTTGAATCAAGGACACATAGTCCTCCCTTTCTGTTGAACTGAGCATGGGACCTAATTTAATTAACCACGAATCATTTGGTGTGCCAAGGTCTAACTCAATCACATCCGCGTCTCTTATCCTATCCTGCGACTCTATCGACTCATTTTAAGTTATCTGATAAATATCCTCTGTAATGAACCCCTCTTTAGACTCATCACTGGATGATGTCTCACTACCAGATAGATCATCTGCTGTTTCTAATTTAGTAGAGGATAAAGGAGCTCTCTCACTCTGAGGAGACTCAGGGTAAGCATCGACTATTACTCGATTAGCACCTCTACCTAGAACCACTAGACCGGCAGGTATATCGACTTGACAGTCTGTTCGTAAGATCCAAGGGCTACCTAGCAAGACTCGATAGCTAGGACGTCTTGCAAATCTTATCACCCTAAAGTCCAAGAAGCATTCTACACTTGCAACTGTAACATGGACTTTAGTAACGCAACCTTCTGGTTGCCTTAGACTATCATCAGCCATTCTAAGAAGGGTGGAGCTATCTTTTTGGATGCCTAGACCTAACCTCTCCATCAACTCTGAACTCATGATATTGATGGAGGACCCAGTGTCTACGATAGCATGCTCTACTAATATTCCATCCACGTATGCTAGAACCCTAGGGCAATTCTTTTCAGCATGATCAAACCAATCTTCCCCTACTCGTGCTATGCCCAAAGGCTCTACAATATACCCAATATGCAGGATCTTCTTGAATTCCTTGCGTACTCCTGGAGATAATTTAATCAACTGTAAGAGATTTACATTTGGTTTGACTTCGCAATGAGAACTTGCTAAATCAAAATCATGATAGGTAGCCAGAGCTCTCTTTTCTCGCCACACCATTCTTTCTTTTGGTCTCGGGACCGGCTTTGGTGCTTCTTTTTTAGCTCTTGCCTTCTTTCTTGGGACTTCCTCATCCTTCTTAGGATCGAATTTTTTGTCATGAATAAATTAATGGAATTTGTGTATAAATTGTGGCCTTAGAGGTCCACCTTCCACGCCAGGATTCAGGACTTGCGTCCCCTTATCCCCTCACTTAGGGTTTTCCTCGACCGGTTTTGCATTAACTTTATCACCCTCTTTAGCCTTTTGGACTCTTGTCACGGCTCGTAAGTTAGAGATTTCAGCGTCATTGACGCATACAGCCTTGATAAGGCTGACTCCATTGCCTTGTGGCAACTCTTCTATAGTGGTCTTTCCCCTTTGCAATATTTGTCTTGGTCCATCATTTTGCTGCAGGTTACTGCCTTGCACTCTATGATTAACTGGACCTGGCTGTTTACTCCCTTGTTGGAGGGAACTAATCTTACTCAAACAGGTAGCGGCTAAGTGGCTCGACTTCCCACAAATATCACATTTAACATTTGGACAGTTTCTAGGGAAATGCTATCTGCCACACCACTTACATCTGAATCTTGAGGGACCACCCTCTTCAGAGCGTCGACTCCCTATCAGATTCTGCTGCTTCTTCAAGAAATTGACGTCAATAGCTATTTGCCAATATTGTTCAGAAATCATGTCAGTATAGTGCTTCATCATATCCTTAACTTCGCCAAGGACATTAAATGCACTCGACTCATAGCCTTGATCGCTTATCCGTCGTTCCATTGGCCTAACAATTTGATTGGGCATTGGTTGTTGACTCATAGGAACAACATTAGGATTCGAAACTTGGCCTCCAACATTTGGTGGAGCCAACTGAGCCATAGGCATAGTCACACTGGGAGGAGCTGGCAACAAAGGTACATTTTGAACCATGCTTCCTCTCCCATTAGGGTTATTCATAGGCATCCCTTGACTTCCATTTGTCAATGGTAAATTGCCTCCAGCTACTAGACCTTCATTAATATTTATTCGATAGGAGTAGGCCATTTGTAATCGTGACTCTACTCCTTCTGCCCTCGCAATGGCAATGTCTATATCAGCCAAAGCCACACTGCTCAATTGTACCTGAATATTGAAATCCAATCCATGCAAGAAGTATTGCAATTGGGTAGCCGGCGGAATAGGAATGTAAGTTTGTAACTTACGAAACACTTCCTTAAGCTTCTTGGCATAGGCTTTCACATTCTCATGGGGGTCTTGGAGTGTTACATTCAAAACACGCAACCAGTATTGGCCACCTCTTTCAGGTGTATATTCTCCTCGGAAAGCTGCATAAAATTGGTCGATTGTAGTTATGGTTCTAGCCTCTATGCTATGATACCATACTGCAGCCCTTCCTTTTAATGTCATGTTAAAGAAAATCATGAGATGTCCCTCACTTGGATGCGGTAATTAAACATTAACCTTTGGAATTCACAAATGTGAAACTCCGCGTCTTCTTCGGCGGCTAACCCATTAAAAATGGGCAAAGGGACTCCTAAAGCTAGCAGATCCGCCGTCCCTGCAGGAATTGCAATGGGTTATGCCATGGCGACAATCGGATTGACAATAGGAGCTTGAACTGATGGAATCACACCCCCACTTGAAGTGTGTTGACTTGGTGGAAGAGAGAAAGAACTTACGCTTCCTCCTGCACCTAAAGGACTATGTGTAGTAGTTGGGTTACTAAGACCACTGCCTCTTATGCGTATCGCGCTACTCCTTTGAGGAGAATAGAGACTTACAATCTCCAACCACCGTCTAGCCCTCTCAGCATCTTTTGCTTTTTGTATTTCGGCTTGACGGTCCTTGTCAGAGGACATAAACCAACTTTTTGGTCCCTAAAAACCCTAGATTTGAGAACCACCACTTATTGGCAGCTCCCGACAAACGCACCACTGATGGTACCTAAAATGTGCCGGCACTGGCTATGGCACTATTCGGACCTCATGCTCATAACAGACAAACACACCCTCACGGCCTCGCGGGCCAGGAGCGTCTATTTACTGCTAAAGGACAAACTGCCCTAAAGCCTAATCTATGCATTTATAGTTTTTATAGTTTTATAGTCCAACATTTCCTTTCTATAAACTCCACAGAGGGAGAACCCATACACATTGGCCATAAATGCCATGATAATCACATACATGGGAGGCAACCTTCGGTGGAATCACTGCAGCCCCACTGCAGCTCTCCTACATCGTAGGGATTAGCCCCTTGATGCGCTACTCAACATATAAAACAAAGGGACAAACTCCACTCTTCATTTCAAAAGTAATCCAGGAGATACCATGTTTCCTCACCAAATAATCCCCCAAGAAATGAACGTCTATCCTACGGCTTAGGATGCCTCTCCACACTCAAACGTGGGTCATTGTCATTGAAAACAAGTGCTATGCATCCAGGTTTTTATTTCGATACCATGATCATCATGCACATGCACAAGTGAATGATTCTAAAGTGCTCAACCATCATTTTCAAATCAGACACACGTGGTGCACAACCAAACTTTTCCATTCTTATTCACTAACGTGTTGTGGTGATGAAAGGATAGCGCCGAGATAACACTCGTGCTACTATCCTCTTACTTAAAATTACCACGAACTCTATGAACAAGATGTGCATCAGAAAATCAGCAACAATCAACACGCAAATCACACCATTCAAACCTCCCAACCCCTACGTTTAGGTATTGCTTTCGTTGCATAGGTGTAGAGGTTCATTTTGTCGTGTTTTGATGTATAAAAAGTGATAAATCATAAACTTTGTCAAAGAGATAGGGCAAACTGAGGCCAAACCTCATGCTTTGCCACTACCATACATCCACAAACAATCATTATATTTTTCCTTATTTTTCCAAGATGTATTTCTATTTTTCCCTTATTTTTCCCATTTTCTTGATTTATTTGGCAATAAAATATACTATTTTCTAGTTTTTCTTATTCCAATCACTTCAGCATACTAACATTCAATTTATGTTCCATATTCCCCCCATGGGAACACTTTACACCCACCCGAAACGGAAAAACTAGCATTTTACAGCTTAAAAATCGCATTTCGGATTTACGGGAATTAAATAAAGCATGTAAATCATTGAAAAATCAAATTTTTTAATAAAAAGAATTTACTCATGGTGCAACCAGCACGAAAATAAATTTTCATCCAATAAGAACATAAATATCATCATAAACTATAAAAAATCCTTCATTTTCTTCATAAAAATGGTCATATCGTGTTTTTACGTAACCCGAGATGCCTTGAATGCATGCATAACTAGAAGAAGGAGCCTCCATTTCTCTCAATCCAATGCTGCACTTCAATCTTTAGCATCTCCATCAATCCCCATCACCATTTCCTCCATTCTTCCACCCCGGTTCCTTCTTCAAGAGAGTACACATGAACAACCCATAGAGAAGAGAGAGGGAGGAGAGAGAAAGACTAGAATCTGTTCTCTTCATCCACACATCCATTCCTCGCGTGAAGGGCGGCGATAGGGTCAGCAAAGAGAGAGAAGATCAGCCCCAATGTTAGTTGCATTGGGTACTCACAGCCAGGAAATCATCATCCATCATGATGAGGCGCAAATTTCGGCCGCCCTGTTGCTTCATGCCATCATGTTCTCTCATGGAAAAACCAGGATTTGTGGAGACTGGTGATGATACTGCACATCCTATTGTGCATATTGGAAAATTTCATTTGTCTATGCAGGATGGGAAAAAGAAATACCTGTCCGATGTATTTCATGTCCCGAATATCACCAAGAATCTGGTTTCTGTTGGTCAAATGGTTGAGCAGGGCTTGCAGGTCAGATTTAATCCTCATGGATGCTTTGTTGAGGATATGAAAAATAAAGGTCGCTTGATAGCAAAAGGAAAGAAGAAGGGCAGAATGTTTACGTTGGATGCAGACATGTCTGAATTGAGTGCAGCAATGTTTGCACATGGGACCGGTGTAGTTGCAGATATTGATATCTGGCATAAACGCATTGGTCATGTTAATGTACAGCGACTTAAATCAATACAGGCCCAAAATATTGTTGCAGGATTGCCTAGATTCAAGGTTGCAGAAATGCATAAGGTATGTGAAGCCTGTCAGTTTGGAAAACAGGCAAGGAAACCATTTCCTAGACATGTTCAAGAGAGTAAGAAGCCATTGGAATTAATCCATTCTGATGTGTGGACTACTAAAGCTGCATCTCTTGGAGGCTGTCATTATTTTGTCACTTTTATTGATGACTATAGCAAAAAATTTTGGGTGTATTTTATGAAAAAGAAAAGTGAAGTTTTTGGGCATTTCAAAACTCTTAAAGCTATGGTTGAAAAAGAAACAGGTCTGCAGATAAAATGCCTAAGGTCAGATGGAGGGGGAGAGTACCTCTCAAATGAGTTTGCAAGGTTCTTGCAGGAGCATGGCATAAAGCAGCAATATTCATGCAGTCATACCCCACAGCAAAATGGAATTGCCGAAAGAAAAAACAGGCATATTGGAGAGGTATGTCGTGCCATGCTCAATGAAAAAGACCTGCCAGATTTTTATTGGGCTGAAGCAGTTGCTACAGCAGTCTACATAATGAACAGGACTCCCACTGCAGCAATACATGGAATGACTCCAGAGGAGAGGTATACTGGTAGGAAATCAGATATTTCTCATTTGAAAATTTTTGGCTGCATTGCCTATGTTCATGTGCTAGATGAGTTGAGATCCAAGTTGGATCCAAAAGCTGAGAAGTGCATCTTTATTGATTATTCTCTGCAGCAAAAAGGGTATAGATGCTATAATTCTTCTACTCGTAAGTTTACAGTGAGCAGAGATGTTGTTTTTGATGAGATGAGTAGCTGGTATAAACTAGTAAATGTGATTGATAATGTAGATGCACAAAATGGTAATGTTGCACAGAATTCTCAGCAACAGTCACAAGATATTAGTGGACCTGGAGCGTCCTCTAGCAGTGGTTCACATTCTTCTCCATGGACAGGCAGATTGAGATCAGGAGAATCTTCTCAAAGTAATGCAGATAGTGGTATGTAGGTATCACGAAAAGGAAAAGAGAAGGTAGATCATCCCATATTTGATGTGAATGCAGGTCACTCTTATGTGGATGGTGAATCCAGTGGCTCAGAACAGAGCATTGATGATGAGTTGGGTATTCCTTCTATTGTTACACCTGGAGTAAGGAAAACCAGGGATGTTTTGAGAGCACCTGGAAGTGAGCCTACTTTGCGTAGGTCTACCAGAGCTAGGTATCCTGTGGATAGGCTGAAATATGATGGATTTACATCCATTCACTATGCATATATGGTCAAAGTGATACAGGAACCAGAACCCACTTCTTTTGAGCAAGCCATGGGAAAAGAAAAATGGGAGAAAGCCATGGATGAAGAAATGGATGCCTTGGAAGCAAATGCTACATGGGAATTGGTACCTTTGCCTAAAGGTAAGAATGCAATTGGTTGTAAGTGGGTTTATAAGGTGAAGCACAATGCATATGGTTCTGTGAACAGATACAAGGCAAGATTAGTAGTCAAGGGGTATGCACAAACATATGGCATTGACTATGAAGAAACATTCAGTCCGGTTGCAAGGATGGCAACTGTAAGAGCAGTCATTGCTATGGCTGCATCAAAGGGATGGTCTTTACATCAGATGGATGTAAAGAATGCCTTCTTGCATGGTGATTTGCAAGAAGAGGTCTATATGGAGCAGCCACCAGGTTATGTGCATGCTGTTCATCCTGAGTTTGTTTGCAGGTTGAAGAAAGCCTTGTATGGCTTGAAGCAAGCACCTAGAGCATGGTTTGAAAAGATAGGACAGTATTTTGTCACTATTGGCTTTCAGATTTCCAAGGCAGATTTCTCACTTTATGTGAGAAAAATAGAGAAAGGTATTATGCTACTTGTCATTTATGTTGATGATTTGATTATGGCAGGTGACAGTGATGAAGATATCCTTCATGTGAAAATGCTATTGAAGCAGAAGTTTGAGATGAAGGATTTGGGAGAGCTGCGTTATTTCTTGGGCATTGAGGTGATTAGATCACCAAGTGGGATACAGCTCTTGCAGAGGCAGTATGGATTGGACATGTTGTCCAAATATGGAATGACAGGCTGTAAGCCTATTTCAGTTCCTTGGGAGCAGAATGTGAAGCTGAGCACAGATGCAGGTGAGCTTCTAGAAGACCCTACTATGTACAGATGCATAATAGGAAGCTTGATTTATATGACTATTACCAGGCCAGATTTGAGCTATGCTGTTGGATTGGTAAGTCAGTTTATGCAGGCTCCAAGGAAACCGCATTTGGATGCAGCTAGACGCATACTCAGGTATGTGAAGTCCACATTGCAGTATGGACTATTTTATGAGACTGGGGTTCAGATACAGTTGCATGGATACACTGATGCTGATTGGGCTGGTAGCATTTCTGATAGACGATCTACCAGTGGATATGTATTCTCTTTTGGGAGTGTTGCAGTCACTTGGAGCAGCAAGAAATAGCCTACAGTTGCCTTATCCAGCACAGAGGCTGAGTACAGGGGCGCAGCAATGGCTGCATGTGAGGTAGCTTGGTTGCATAAGCTACTTTATGATATGCATCAGTCTATAGATGGGCCAGTTGTCATTTATTGTGACAACATGAGTAGTATACACTTGGCAAATAACCCAGTCTATCATGCTAGAACAAAGCACATTGAGGTGCATTATCACTATATGTGCGGGAGAGGGTTTTACTAGGTCTTATTGATCTAGTTTATGTCAGCACAGAGGATCAGGTAGCTGACATATTCACGAAGGCATTGGGCGCAGAGAAGCTGCGCAAGTTCAGAGACCTGCTTGCTGTGCAGGAATTGGGATTGAGCTCGAGGGGGAGTGTTGAGATATCGAGCTCCACTCGTGATATGCCAGGGTGACCGTTGTGCATTTATGTCACCGACTTGTCAGTTGTAGATGCGGTTGGTACACCGCCCATGAATAATAGCTAGACGACAGCTATCCTTATCTACTCTAGTTCGTGGCTCAGTTAGTATGCTACCTTAGTTAGTTGTCTTTGGTTTGAGACCCATATATAGGGTTCTTCTATTTCTTTGTATGTGACTTCTTTTGGCTTTCACAACTAAGAAGAGGAAAAATGTTTTCAGCCTCCACCCTTGTGTGTATTCCCCCATTGTGCAAGCAAGAAAGCTACAAGTGAGACTCCTTCCTTCTCTCCCACAATCGTGACAAGCAATGCCTAAATACACTCCCATTTTTTAAACCACTTGAGGATAGGATTCTTTTATGATGACCCTTATACTCTCATGCTTAGTAGATCCTTGAGAAACTTCATTAAACCAAGGCTTCATTGATGTAACGTGCCATGGCAATCAACCTATTTGTACTTATGATAATCAAAATCTAATTGAGAGAGGGGATGTAAGACATGTACAATCCCTTCTTCCTCATTAAACTTGATAGGGATGCTAATAAGAACCCTATGACAATGATGGTGGCAATAGACTTGAATATCCCATGTGAAAGAGCCATCTTGCCACTCAATAGTGTGATAACCTTTACCTCCACTAGATCACTTTTCCTTGGTGGTAACGTTTCTCTAAACATGGATGCTCAAGATAAGGAATGACTTTTCCCATCCAGTAGTCTTGGTACCCTATGCAAGTTTAAGTTGGATCTTAAGGGACCTACAAAGGCACCAAGTCCAATGTCAGCCCCTACCAATAATAGGGCTTCAATTTATTGAAGTTTACTTTAGTTTTGAACTCTACCCCTTGTAAATTTGCTATAAGGGCTGTAGAGCTATTCTTTTCTATATGAACAATCTTATAAGGACCATCCATTTGAGTTCCAACTTGACTAGGAAGAAGAGCTCATGATGGGCATCGTAATATAGGACCAATTGACCCTTCGCAAATTTATACTTCTTAGGTCAAAGGTCATGAAGCATTTTCATTCACTTCTTCCCTACTTCCTAATGTAACAAGGCTTGCAACCAAATCTCGTCAAGATGTGCAAGGGAAGTTAGCCTTTCTTGTAATGCTTCCTCTTCACCCAAAGAATGGTTTAGAGCAAACTTTACTATAGGAAACTCAATCTTGAAAGGTAAAACACACTCTTCCCCATACAGTATTTTAAAAAGAGTGTAGCATATAGCTCTTTTGAATGTCATATTATAAACCAAAATAGCCATATATAACTTCTCATCACAATCACACTTACCTTTAGATACAATCTTGGATAAAATCCCCACAATTTGCTTATTAGTACTCTCTACTTGCCTATTAGCTTGGGGCTTGTAAGGAACAGTCTTATCATGTTTAATCTTCAAAGCTTCTGTCAAAGGCTCAATCACTTTATTTAAAAAATGTGTCCCATGTTTAGACACAAGCTCCTAAGGTGGACCAAAACAACAAACAATCTGCTCCAAAATAAAATTAGACATTTCCTTAGCATTATCATTCATCATAGTGTGTACTTCCAACCACTTCATAATATAGTCTATCGCCACAATGATATAATGCTTTTTTGTAGTTGACGGAGGATATATAGATCCAAAAAAATCAATGTCCCACTTCTCAAATGGTAGTATAGTCATGGTAAGAGTTAGTGGGAACTTCCTATTCTCCCTATTGTCATATCTTTGATACATCTCTTGACATACACAAATGAATCTGGGAAAATGAACAGCTACTAATATCTGGCTCTCAAAGCTTTCTGTGTAGTCAACTATCCAGCAAAGTGCCCTCCACAAACGAAGTCATGACACTCTTCCAAGATAAATGGAACCTCATCAGGGATGACACATCGGTGATAAACATCACCAACCCCCAGCTGATATAGTGTTCCTACAATCAAGGTAAATTTCAAGGGTTGCTACCTAATTTTTCTCTTTTTAGCCTTCAACAAAGCAGCTCCAGCCTCTTCTCTGGATAATTAGTGTGTTATGGCAGCATACTAGTATGGAATGGAGGATGTATAAATTTTGAATAAACCCTCAACACCACTATCTTCAATTAAGAAGACTTCCTTCATATCCTCAAAATCCAAAGATTCAACAATACCCTCCAACTTTGGTGGCTTGCTCTTAATTTCTGCCTTCATATAAAATACTACCTTTTCAATATAGGATTTAGTGCTTGAATTTTTTCATTGCAAAGACCATCCCAAGTCACAGTTTCTCCATGTAGATATAATTAATCTCTGACATCCCCAATTTATATGACTCGCAAATGCAATCGGATGGTACTACTTCTTCTCCCAAATCTAGACTAAACATAGCCAATAGTATACATCATAGCCACTAAAAATATATAAAATATATCACCCCTTTTAGGTGCTTTCAGGACTAGCTCTTTTTTCAATTCTTGCTTCACATCCTTGAAGGATACTTGACATGGATCACTCCAAACAAATAGATAATTAAAATACAATAGAATCATCAATGGCCATGTCCTCTCAGTTAGTGCATTAATGAATTGTTGATAATATCCGACTGATGATGATAGAAAGTTATGTACTTTTTTAGGAGTACGTGGTGAACTCATAGCGATGAGAGCCTTTATCTATCTAGGATCGGTCACAATACTAGCTAAGCTAACCACATGGCCCATCCAACATCAATCCATAGGGCACTCAAAGATGCATTTCCTTGGATTGAGAGTAATCTAGAACTACATGCACTACTCAAAACATTCTCTCAAAATAATCAATCACCTCTCCCTTATGGTGGCTGCTCCCACATGATCAATAAAGACCTTCAGCTCTCCTCTAAACACCATATTAGAGAATTCAGGAATTTTCCAAGTCCTAATTTGAAATAAGTGATAAATATTTAACCACGTGGCTAAATCTTGATCCATATTTGAAAGTGGGATTTGGGAAGGTAGCTTATACAGTATTTAATTGTAGACTTCACATTTAAGTTAGACAATAAAATTTGACCATGTGGTCAAATCTTAAAGGTATTAGGGATTTCTAAAGTGTAGAGATTTTTCCAAATTCCTTAATATAGTGTTTTTGGGAAAATATTACCACAAGTTTTATCAAATGTACATTGCTAAGAACATGGCACATTGCATAATCCAAAAAGCCATAATATGATACACAAAGGTGCCAAATATAGTGATAAAAGTCATTTTTAACTTATTTTTCTCTACGATAGCCATTTGGTTATAACCAGCAAAACAATCCATAAATGAATAGATATCCCTATCCGCTAATAACTGATCTGCAATATGATCATTAACTAGTAGCAAATAGTAATATTTGACCATTTGTTTATTGAGCTCCTTAAAATCTATGCAAAGCTAGATTTGATTATTTTTCTTTTTCTTGATAACTACTAGTGAGCACTACTCCGTGTGTTGTAAAGGTAATACGTAATTTTTGTAGCCACTCAAATAGTCTATCCCTTAGCTCAAAAGGTATATATCTTACTTTTTGTTAAACATGATAGCTATCCTCCTTCAAGGGAATAGTATGCACATTCAAATTAGGAGGAGTACCCCTTAACTTATCATAGCTCTAGGCAAAAATATCATGGAATTCTTAGATCAAGGATATGTACTCCCTCCTCTCTTCCTAAGCATACATCCTAATTTAATCGGTCATGGTTCATCCAATGTACTGAGATATAGCTCAATCACATCTACACCTCTGATTCTCTCTTGAGCTTCTATCGACTCATTCAAAGTCACCTAGTAGACATCATATATAGTGGACCCCTCTCTTGATTCATCACTTGACAAAGTCTCACTGCTAGAAGGATCCTCTAATGTATCTAATTCTATCAAAGATAAGGGTACTCTCACACTTTGAGGAGATTCAAGATGTGCATCCACCATTATGCATATGATGGCACCTCTAGCAAAAATCAGATGACCAGTGGATATATCAACTTGACAATCAAATCGAAAGATCCATGGCCTTTCTAATAATACTTGATAACTTGGCCACCTTGCAAACCTAATAACCCTAAAGTCTAAAATGCATTCCACATTAGAAACTGTCACATGGACTTTGGTAATACAACCTTCTAAATGCCTTAAACTATCATCAGCTATCCGAATATTTATGGAGGCATCCTTTTGGATTTCCAATCTCAGACTTTCTATCAATTCTAAACTCATAATGTTGACGCAGGATCCTATATCCTCAATGGCATGATCCACTAATATGCCATCAACATATGCTAGCATCCTTGGGCAATGCTTCTTATTAGTGATGATATATCCAGTGCGAAGAAACTTCTTAAACTCTTTATGCACTCCTAGAGATAACTTAATCAACTATAGGAAATTCACATGAGGCTTTACGGAATTGGCTAAGTCAAATTCATGATAATTAGCAATGGTTCTCTTCTCTCACCAGACCCAACCATTCTTTCTCTTGGTCATTGAAAAAGCTTAGGTACCTTTTTCTTGGCATTTACCTTCTTCTTTGGTAGCTTCTTATTGGAGTTAGCTTTGCCATCATCAACTTTTAGAGGACCATCTTCCACATGAGGGTTCAAGATTTGTGTCACCTTATCATCCTATTTAGGATTTTTGTCAACAGGTTTTGCATTATCCCTATCACCTTCTTTAACCTTCTATCGTCTTGTAATGGCTCATAAATTGGAAGCCTCAGTGGTGTTGACACGCATAGCTTTGATAAGGCTGACACCACTACTGCTAGGTAGCTCTTCTAAGATAGCTTTTCCTCTCTACAATATTTTCTTTGGTCCCTCATCCTATTGAAGATTATTCCCTTTTGCTTGATGATTAATTGAACATGGCTATTATTAACCCTCAAACAAATAAGGTGGAAAAGCCGAAAAATCTAAACCAGAAGACTAGGCAAAGGCAAAAGTGAAGCAGAAGACGAAGGCGCGCCAAGAAAAATATGGAAACACAAGAAGTGGAGAAAAGTCCTAAGGAAAAAGACGCATAAGAGAAGCGGAAGTTAATACTCGTGTAAAATAGAGTAAGGCGCACCATGATTTTTTTTTAAGAGTACCATGCTCTCACCCGTGTAATTTGTAAATGTAGATGGGCGGTAGGAAGGAAGCTAGGAAGATAGGAGGACAATGGGAAAAAGGGCCTAGGCCATAGCTAGCCATGTAAAAAAGGGGATAAGGGGATAACCGAACAAAAGAGATTTAGGGTTTTGTATATAAAGTTGAAAAGTGAATGAGAAGCTCATTCTTGTGTGTGGCAAAAAGTGGCTCTCCTCTTCTTATTCTTCTTGCTAGCTTGAGCTTGCACTTGAGAGAGGGAGTGTGAGAGTGAGGGAGTGAGTGTGTGAGGGTGAGGGACCAGGGAGGAGAAGCTCTCCATCTTCTCCTCTCTTCTTCTCTTCTCTTCCCTTGCTTGCAGCAATGGAGCTTGGAGCGTGGAGCTTGAGGATGGAGCTTGCTTGAAGCTTGCACTTGGATCGTGGAGCCACCGGAGTGCACGGGAGAGGAGGTAACTCGATCGGCATGGTTAAGTGGCTCGGGGCTCCCACCAGGGATAGGTGAGCGGGGATGGTGAGTGCATTTAGTGAGTGAGAGGGGGTATGGGTAGTCATTTTTGTGGGGTGAGGGGTGAGTGGGTGTTGGCCCAAAGAAGTGAAGGGTTTCATGCATGAGCCCTTGTGTAAGAACCAAAAAAGTTCAAGTGCATTGGGAAAAATCTCCTTGCCCATGGGGGGGAAGATGAAGTGGTGGACTGTTGAGCCACGTCGGTGCTGTACTGTGTCGCGTTACCATGCCATGTCGCGTTGAGGCAACGTGTTGAGTTGAGAAACCGTGCCGTGTCATGGTGCCATGCTGTGCTGTGGTGACATGTCGTGTTGAGGTCTCCTGCTGGGTTGAGAAACCATGTTGGGTGGCGAAGTCATGCTATGTCAAGGTGCTGTGCCGTGTTGAGGGGGACTGTGTTATGGTGCGTCATGCTGTATTGAGATGACATGGTGAGATGGTCTATGGCGCTTTGCACGTGATTGGGTCCGAGGGGGATCCACAACACTTGGTATCAACTACACTTGTAGATATGGATGGCACGTCGGCTATGTGAGAGGTAGCCATTAGTGCTCAGCTTAGAACGCTTGAAGAAATAAGCGGTCCCTAGGTCTTGGTGGTTGAGCAAAAGCTCCCACATTTTGGTTCCGTTGCTTAGACCAACAGATTCAAGGCTTGAGTGCTTGTGCGCTTCGAATCGAGCATCAAAGTAGGGTTTTCCCTGAGCTGGTACTTGAGGTAGATAGGTAGGAAGCGAGGGAGTTTGAAGAGGTATTCGATCTCCTTAGCAAGTAGATTTTCGGTTTTTAGACTTGGAAAAGCATGATGGAGTAGTGTAGGTATTTCCCTTATGATTTTTTCTTACATTTAGGAAGGATATTGAGAGCGGAGTTTTGAGCCTGGGATGTGCCTAAAATTTTTCAAAAAATCCAAAATTTAGGGGAAAAATATTTAACATCGAAGGTGGCGGTTGCAGCAGGGACGATTTTAAGCACCAAGTGAAAGACAGCTTTTAAAAGGCACCCGAGCAACACTTGTGGATTTTTTATAATTTTTTCGACTGTCATGCGGGATGTCAAGAGTTGCCAGTCAGTGCAGGATGTCAAGCCGGATGCCCAGGATTTTTTAGAGCTTGAATCGGAGGCCGCGACGAGGACGGGGCTACAAATTGGCAAGATTTGAAGAGGTGGACATTAAGAGAACCAAAGGGGGGGTGCCCTTTGGAGCCTTGACCCCCCTAAAAATTTTATGCAACATGGAATGAAAAAATGTCCTTGCATTCTCCATCCATTCTGCATGACCTGTCATGTGGTTTGATGTACCCGAGTCAACATACCATACATCATTGCTTTCTTCTGCACCTGTCACAGAATTGTTCATGTGCTGCACCATGAACAAATGCTCATTTCTATCATCACCCTATCTACTAGATGATTCATAATTCCCTTGTTGCAGTTTTCCATTCATGATGTCATTCTGCTTTTTATAGCAGTCTTTAGCCATATGACCCATTTTACCACAGTAGTAGCATTCAACATTACTGTTTGCATTTTGACCTCTTTGCCATCCACCACGACCTCTTTGGCTCCCCTTGCCTCTAGAGTTACCATGTCCTCCTCCATAGGACTGGTTTTCTTGAGTTTGCTGTATATTCTGATTTCTACCACGGCCTCCAAATCAGCCTCCTCTACCTCTGCCTCTACCTCTTCCAGCATTTGAGTAGAAGACCGTTTCTTTTGAAGTTCCTCCTAAAGAAGATGCACCACCATTTCTCTGCTCCTCAGAAATTAGAAGAGCAATCAACTCCTCAAAATCAGGAAATCTTTCATGAACTGAAATGGATGTCCGAAACTGTGCATAATCCTTTCCTAGACCATTCAAGGTCACAGAAACTAAATCATCATCTTCCACTGGCGACCCAATGGAAGCAAGTGCATCTGCAATCTTCTTCACCTTCATGTGGTAGTCATTGATGCTCATATTTTCTCTTTGCACATTGTGCAACTCTTGCTTGAGCTGCATTTTCTTGGCTTGCGTATTTGTGCTATACATCTTTGACAGAGTATCCCATGCCTCCTTTGGCGTACTTGCATCCTGAATATGCACAATCATAGAGTCTGAAATGCTGATAGACAGCTAGTACATAACTTTCCTGGCTCTCTCCTGCCATGCTTTGAATGCTCGCATTTGCTGTTGATTGGGAACATCAGGAAGAAGTGGTTCTTCTTCATTTCCTGCAACAAATTCCCAATATCCTTTTCCCATAAGGAAATTCGTCATTCTAAACTTCCATGCTTGGAAGTTGTTCTTGTCAAGCTTTTCAATTACAATCTGTGAAAGAGAATCAGACGCCATTACAGAACACTGCAAAAAATTCTGTCACTGCAAAAAACACAGTTTCACCCTCACAAGGGCAAATCTGCAAAACTGGCGAAAGTGGTATTTGACCACACAGTCACTTCCTAGTGACGATTTTGCATAAACAGGAACCAAGGATGATTTTGTAACTCCCAATGTCTCTGCACATAAGCATACGATGCAATTTCTGTGGTAACTTTTCACCGACCTGTAGAACAATGGTCGCACAGCATAAAACTGGGCCTTTTCCTGAGTGCGTGCAGAAAACTTCCGCCTCCAAAACAAGCCCCGAAATGGCCTCAAATCAAAAAAACAGGGTCGTCAAGGGCGAAAGCTCTTTCCCGCAGCATATACTGCCCTCTTGCTTCACCGCGAAGGGCATCTCAATCTGAGACAATGCACTCTTGCAATTTCTGGCTGTGCTACCTGCAGAGATCTGCTCCCAAAACAGAAAATGAAAGCAACACTGCTCCTCTTACCAGAACACCGCGAGCTTGGCTTGCTTTCTTGAGCTCCTTACCACGAACAAGGCTCTGATACCATGTCAAGATTGCGGGAGAGAAGGAAGGAGTCTCACTTGTAGCTTTCTTGCTTGCATACTGGGGGAATACACACAGAGATGGAGGCTGAAAACAATTTTCCTCTTCTTAGTTGTGTAAGCCAAAAGAAGTCTCATACAAAGAAATAGAAGAACCCTATATATGGGTCTCAAACCAAACACAACTAACTAAGGTGGCATACTAACTGAGCCACGAACTAGAGTAGATAAGGATAGCTATCATGTAGCTATTATTCATGGGCGGTGTACCAACCGCATCTACAACTGACAAGTCGGTGACATAAATGCACAACTGGCATATCACGAGTGGAGCTCGATATCTCAACATTGCTTTTATGAATAACATAGCGAAATACACAAGGCCTTGCTTATGTGATTAAATCTAGCCAAACGTGGTTGTATTTGCCATTTATTGGCGAAAGGAAACTCACAGTTAGTGATAAACTAATTGAATGGGACCTATAGTGTGAGGGATCCCATTCTAAGGATATACCATCGTGAAATCTTGGAAACCATTGGGATCTTTGAGGCACTGACTTGCTAATTGATTCCCCACTAGTGGAATCACTTTGTAGACTCCCTAATTATGCCTTTGTTGAATACATCTCTCTTAACTGTGGTCTTGAGGGGTTTTTATAAATTCATCCTGATGTTAGCCTAGGGCTACTATGAGAATTGCTTGTTGACATGTCCTATTTTGGACGTGCTAATATTTAGCATGGGTTATGAGCTAGGTAGCGATTGACCATCTTTTTATTCTATCATGATGCATTAGATTGTTCAACGGCATATTTATCAAAAACCCCTTGCCATTTGTTGAGATATTGGCAATCACACCTAACTTTGTATGGAGCAATGTAGGCTCAAGATGTAGAATCCCAAAAGCACAGTGGTGGAATGTGCAGCCTAGTCTATTCCTATAAAGCATTGTACTTGCTCTCTTTTTGAATGCAATGTCACAGTACTTTTGTACTTCCAACAAAGTGTCTATGTCATTGTCAGTCCACTACCCAAGATTGTGTTTATGAGTCCAAGCTTCCATCTTGGAAGTTAATTTACTTGTGTGACATTTGGTCTTGATATATGTTACCTCATGAGCTCACTCTTCCTCTTTCAACCTCCATAGCCATGCTCTAGATTCGACATTTTCTACATGGTATCAAACCCTAATCACGCATGGCTCAACTCTACAAATCACTCCTTTAGCTCCTCTAAATCTTTGGTTAGCTCAGCTTGACATAAACTCTTCATCTTCCACCTCCATCTTCACTCTATCTCTCTTGGTTGCCATTGATATGAAAGGTGAGAAGGATCGAAGCTTACACCCGGAGAGCTATGGTGAGAGAGCAAGAACAAGAGAGAGAGAAACTCATAATGTGGGAATTCCAACAGTCACAATGTGTGACCGGCCTTCCCTTTATTCATTTGTCACTAAAAGAATAAATAATAAAGTGATGGAGTGACGGGCGCTCGCCACCTGTAATGTGCAGGCGTAGGTACTGTCAGTGTAGTAATACACGGGCAGCTAGATAGAGGCACCTTTATTCCCAACAACCTTCCACTTAAAGGCGAATATTCCCCAGTGAGGAGTGAAAAAGAAAAAAGAAAAGACAATACAACATGTACACATGTACAATAGAATGAGGAAAGACGTCATTTCATCCCATGCCCATCAATCTCCTAAGGAAGGCAAAGCACTTTGTAGAGAGGCTTTTGGTGTGAGTAGATCTGCAAGATTCTAGTTAGTTGAGATCTTGACAAGGTCAATAGACTTGTCCTCAACAACCCCATGTATAAAGTGATACCTCACCTCAATGTGTTTGTCTTCGCATGGAAGTCTGGATTCTTGGCTAATTGAATAACACTCATAGAATCCAAATGCAACATAGGGATAGCATCAATACCAAGGTCATGAACCAAATGGCCTAACCATATGGCCTCCTTGCAAGCCTAAGTGACTGCGACATACTTGGCCTCAGTGGTGGAAAGAGCTATATAATTCTACACCTTGGACATCGAAGAGACAACACCTCGAGCATAGATGAACATATAGCCAGAAGTGGACTCATGTATTGTGGCTACCATAGCATATGCACATGTCTGCACAGTTCCCTTCAAGTACCTCATGATACCCTTCACGACATCCCAATGCTTTTTTCCAGGTGTAGCCATATAGCGTGCCACAACACCAACTGCAAATGCAATATCTAGATGAGTGGCTATCATAGCATACATAAGACTTCCCACTGCAGATGCATAGGGAATCTTGGCCATCACGGCCCTCTGCTCATCTATCTGTGGACAATCGGCCTATGATACCTTCACATAAGAAGGCAATGGACAGCTAATAGGCTTCACATCCTACACGCGCAAGCACTCAAGGACTTTATGAATGTACTCCCTTTGTGATAAGTAGAGGAGTCCCTGATGCCTGTCGTGTCTAATGCGCATACCAAGTATATGAGAGGCTAGTCCCAGATCCTTCATCTCAAAGCTCTTCTTGAGCTAAGCCTTAAGAGCATCTAGCTCATCATGAGCTTTCCTTGCTACTAGCATGGCATCCACATAGAGTACCAAAATAAGCAAAGAGCATCTAGCTCATCATGAGCTTTTCTTGCTACTAGCATGGCATCCACATAGAGTACCAAAATAAGCAAAGATCCATCACAGGATTTCTTTGTGTACAAGCACAGATGCATAGCACTACAGTTGTAGCCCTACGACTACATAAAAGCATCAAACTTATGGTACCATTTCTTGGGTGCCTACTTTAAGCCATAAAGACTTTTCTTCAACTTGCACACTAGGTGCTCCCTGCCAGGCACTACAAAGCCCTTAGGCTACTCCATGTAAATCTCATCATGCAAGTCCCCATGTAAGAAAGCTATCTTGACATCCATCTAGTATAAGTCCAAGTCAAGTTGTGCAACCAAAACCAAGACTAATCACAAGGTGGTCATCTTAACCACAGGAGAGAAGACCTCATCAAAGTCAACTCCATGCTCCTTTTTAAAACCCTTTGCTACCAATCTAGCCTTGCATGCAAGCTTGGGGTGTCTAAGGGTACTTTTTAACTTGTACACCCACTTGCATGGCAGAGCCTTCTTGCCAACAGGCAAGGAAATGAAATCCCAAGTCATATTCTTATGCAAGGAGTCTATCTCAGATTGCATAGCCCTCTTCCAAGAGTGACTATCACCCCTCCACATAGCCTCATCATAGGTGAGAGGCTCTTTTGCATCTATAACCAAGACATAGTCTGATAGCCCTCTTCCAAGAGTGACAATCACCCCTACACATAGCCTCATCATAGGTGAGAGGCTCTTTTGTATCTATAACCAAGACATAGTGCATGGAGGGCTCAAATCTATCAGGTGGGCATCTATCTCTAGTAGAATGCCACACTATAGTCTCTGTTGCTTGCCCAACATTTTGTCCAACACCCTGGTCATGAGCACCTTCTATTGCTGCAGGCTGTCCAGCTGGCTGTATGAGAGCTTGTGGCTCCTTCTGAAATATAGCTCTGTGTATCTCCACTATCTTTGCAGGCTACCTATGCATATTATCTTCATGGAAGACTACGTCATGGCTGCGGATGGCTTTTTGCACCTGCAGATTCCATAGATGGTAACCCATCTCTCTTGCATCTCCATAGCCAAGGAATATGCATTTAACACTCTTGGGATCTAGGTTGTTACGCTTGTCCTTGGGCACATGGAAAAATGCCTCACATCCAAAGACATGTAAATGCGCTTAAGAGGGAGATTTTCCTATCTATACCTCCTCTACAACCTAGAAATCAATGGCACTACACGACGATCTATTAATGATATGCATGACAGTTGTAACTACCTAAGCCCAAAAGTGTTGGGGTAGGCTTATATGGCTAAGCATATTGCAAACCCTCTCCTGGATGATCCTATTCATCTAGTCAGCCCTACCATTCTAGGGAGGGGTATTAGGGGTGGTCAACTGACACTTAATACCCATCTCATCATATAACTACTCAAAAGCACATGAGACATACTCACCCCCATTATCTATCCTTTGGTATTTTAGCCTATGCCCAGACTGGTTTTTTGGCCAAAGCAAGCCATCTCTAAAAAACTGTCAATACATCAAACTTCTACTTTATGGGATAAGCCCACACTTTATGTGAAAAATCATCTATGAAAGTAACAAAATACTTCACACCACCCATAGATTGACAGGGCATGGGCCCATAGACATCATAATGAACCAAATCCAAGGGCTCACTCATGTGTGACATACCAAACTTCTTATGCGTAGACCTAGTCTACCTACCATAAAGACAATGATCACAATAAACAAAATGAGAATTCCCTTAATGAACATGTGCCCCAAATAGACATGCCAAAGAGATACATGAGGTAAATAACCCACAGACAAAGCATGATCAACTGTAGATCCAGAAACAACTAAGGGGTAGAGGTTGCTAGCCTTGGCACCTTTCACAAGCACAAGCTTGCTAGGAGTAATCTTCCATGCAAAGTCTCCAAAAGATACATGATATCCTATGTCATCAAGCTATCTAGCGGACATGAGACTACATGTCAATGCAGGTACATGACATACATCGTGCATAACAAAACTGCTGCCAACAAAAGGAAACTACAGCTTACTATAATCACCCAAGCGCATAGAACCCAAAATAGAATGGCAGGAATGAAACCACTATTGGTAAGGTGTCACATGAAAGGATGCACTTGAGTCCAAGAGCCAACACTGTGCATACATAGAGTGTATCTCTGTCATCTGTGAAGCACTAGATGAAGCTGTTGCAAGGATATAATCCCCATCACTATCCTCCAGCTGTATAACATTAATCTCTTCAATTTTAACACTTGACTTAGCACGCACTATATTGCGATCAGAAAACTTTTTCTGCACTCTTTTCCCCCTTGTCTTTGCACCTTTCATTGTGCAATTCATGACACTGTGGCCTTTCTTCCCACAATGATAACAAGCCAGATTGGCATTTCTTCCACAAGACTTACTCACGACTTGCCATGCAACTTGGACTAAGATTTCTATGAATCCCGTCCACGGCTATTACCACGGTCATTCTTTGCATTTCCATCATGTCATCCTCTAACTGTCAAAGCATGAGACACACAAGAGGCATCCAAATTCTTATGATTTATCTCTTCCTGTAGAAGAGAGCTCTCAACATCAGATAGTTTTAGAGTAGTGGCAAAAGCACATAAGGCAGTGCAGAATACATCCCAATGTTGAGATATCGAGCTCCACTCGTGATATGCCAGGGTGACCGTTGTGCATTTATGTCACCGACTTGTCAGTTGTAGATGCGGTTGGTACACCACCCATGAATAATAGCTACATGATAGCTATCCTTATCTACTCTAGTTCATGGCTCAGTTAGTATGCTATCTTAGTTAGTTGTGTTTGGTTTGAGACCCATATATAGGGTTCTTCTATTTCTTTGTATGAGACTTCTTTTGGCTTACACAACTAAGAAGAGGAAAACTGTTTTCAGCCTCCATCTCTGTGTGTATTCCCCCATTGTGCAAGCAAGAAAGCTACAAGTGAGACTCCTTCCTTCTCTCCCGCAATCTTGACATGGTATCAGAGCCTTGTTCGTGGTAAGGAGCTTAAGAAAGCAAGCCAAGCTCGCGGTGTTCTGGTAAGAGGAGCAGTGTTGCTTTCATTTTCTGTTTTGGGAGCAGATCTCTGCAGGTAGCACAGCCAGAAATTGCAAGAGTGCATTGTCTCAGGTTGAGACGCCCTTCGCATTGAAGCAAGAGGACAGTATATGCTGCGGGAAAAGGCTTTAGCCCTTGACGACCCTGCTTTTTTTATTTGAGGCCATTTCGGGGCCTGTTTTGGAGGCGGAAGTTTTCTGCACGCACTCAGGAAAAGGCCTAGTTTTATGCTGTGCGACCACTGTTCTACAGATCGGTGAAAAGTTACTGTAGAAATTGCATCGTATGCCTGTGCGCAGAGACATTGGGAGTTACAGAATCATACTTGTTGCCTGTTGATGCAAAATCGTCACTAGGAAGTGACTGTGTGGTTAAATACCACTTTCGTCAGTTTTGCAGATTTGCCCTTGTGAGGCTGAAGCTGCGTTCTCTGCAGTGAAAGAATTTTTTGCAGTATTCTGTAATGGCGTCTGATTCTCTTTCACAGATTGTAACTGAAAAGCTTGACAAGAACAACTTCCAAGCATGGAAGTTTAGAATGACGAATTTCCTTATGGGAAAAGGATATTGGGAATTTGTTGCAAGAAATGAAGAAGAACCACTTCTTCCTGATGTTCCCAATCAACAGCAAATGCAGGCATTCAAAGCATGGCATGAGAGAGCCACGAAAGTTATGTACTGGCTGTCTATCAGTATTTCAGACTCTATGATTGTGCATATTCAGGATGCAAGTATGCCAAAGGAGGCATGGGATACTTTGTCAAAAATGTATAGCACAAATACGCAAGCCAGGAAAATGCAGCTCAAGCAAGAGTTGCATAATGTGCAAAGAGAAAGTATGAGCATCAATGACTACCACATAAAGGTGAAGAAGATTGCAGATGCACTTGCTTCCATTGGGTCGCCAGTGGAAGATGATGATTTAGTTTCTGTGATCTTGAATGGTCTAGGAAAGGATTATGCACAGTTTCGGACATCCATTTCAATTCGTGAAAGATTTCCTGATTTTGAGGAGTTGATTGCTCTTCTAATTTCTGAGGAGCAGAGAAATGGTGGTGCATCTTCTTCAGGAGGAACTTCAAAAGAAGCTGTCTTCTACTCAAATGCTGGAAGAGGTAGAGGCAGAGGTAGAGGAGGCCGACTTGGAGGCCGTGGTAGAAATCAGAATATGCAGCAAACTCAAGAAAACCAATCCTATGGAGGAGGACGTGGTAACTCTAGAGGCAGGGGGAGCCAAAGAGGTCGTGGTGGATGGCAAAGAGGCCAAAATGCAAACAGTAATGTTGAATGCTACTACTGTGGTAAAATGGGTCATATGGCTAAAGATTGCTATAAAAAGCAGAATGACATCATGAATGGAAAACTGCAACAAGGGAATTATGCATCTTCTAGTAGACAGGGTGATGACAGAAATGAGTATTTGTTTATGGTGCAGCACATGAACAATTCTGTGACAAGTGCAGAAGAAAGCAATGATGTATGGTATGCTGACTCAGGTGCATCAAACCACATGACAGGTCTTGCAGAATGGATGGAGGATGCAAGGAAAATGGAAAAACCAGGATTTGTGGAGACTGGTGATGATACTGCACATCCTATTGTGCAGATTGGAAAAATTCCTTTGTCTATGCAGGATGGGAAAAAGAAATACCTGTCTGATGTATTTCATGTCCCGAATATCACCAAGAATCTAGTTTCTGTTGGTCAAATGGTTGAGCAGGGCTTGCAGGTCAGATTTAATCCTCATGGATGCTTTGTTGAGGATATGAAAAATAAAGGTCGCTTGATAGCAAAAGGAAAGAAGAAGGGCAGAATGTTTACGTTGGATGCAGACATGTCTAAATTGAGTGCAGCAATGTTTGCACATGGGACCGGTGTAGTTGCAGATATTGATATCTGACATAAACGCATTGGTCATGTTAATGTACAGCGACTTAAATCAATGCAGGCCCAAAATATTGTTGCAGGATTGCCAAAATTCAAGGTTGCAGAAATGCATAAGGTATGTGAAGCCTGTCAATTTGGAAAACAGGCAAGGAAACCATTTCCTAGACATGTTCAAGAGAGTAAGAAGCCATTGGAATTAATCCACTCTGATGTGTGGACTACTAAAGCTGCATCTCTTGGAGGCTGTCATTATTTTGTCAGTTTTATTGATGACTATAGCAGAAAAGTTTGGGTGTATTTTATAAAAAAGAAAAGTGAAGTTTTTGGGCATTTCAAAACTCTTAAAGCTATGGTTGAAAAAGAAACAGGCCTGCAAATAAAATGCCTAAGGTCAGATGGAGGGGGAGAGTACCTCTCAAATGAGTTTGCAAGGTTCTTGCAGGAGCATGGCATAAAGCAGCAATATTCATGCAGTCATACCCCACAACAGAATGGAATTGCAGAAAGGAAAAACAGGCATATTGGAGAGGTATCTCGTGCCATGCTCAATGAAAAAGACCTGCAAGATTTTTATTGGGCTGAAGCAGTTGCTACAACAGTCTACATAATGAACATGACTCCCACTGCAGCAATACATGGGATGACTCCAGAGGAGAGGTATACTGGTAGGAAACCAGATATTTCTCATTTAAAATTTTTTGGTTGCATTGCCTATGTACATGTGCCAGATGAGTTGAGATCCAAGTTGGATCCAAAAGCTGAGAAGTGCATCTTTATTGGTTACTCTCTGCAGCAAAAAGGGTATAGATGCTATAACCCTTCTACTCGTAAGTTTACAGTGAGCAGAGATGTTGTTTTTGATGAGATGAGTAGCTGGTATAAACCAATAAATGTGATTGATGATGTAGATGCACAAAATGGTAATGTTGCACAGAATTCTCAGCAACAGTCACAAGATATTAGTGGACCTGGAGCGTCCTCTAGCAGTGGTTCACATTCTTCGCCATGGACAGGCAGATTGAGATCAGGAGAATCTTCTCAAAGCAATGCAGATAGTGGTATTCAGGTATCACGAAAAGAAAAAGAGAAGGTAGATCAGCCCATGTTTGATGTGAATGCAGGTCACTCTTATGTGGATGGTGAATCCAGTGGCTCAGAACAGAGCATTGATGATGAGTTGGGTATTCCTTCTATTGTTACACCTGGAGTAAGGAAAACCAGGGATGTTTTGAGAGTAGCTGGAAGTGAGCCTACTTTGCGCAGGTCTACCAGAGTTAGGTATCCTGTGGATAGGCTAAAATATGATGGATTTACAGCCATTCACTATGCATATATGGTCAAAGTGATATAGGAACCAGAACCCACTTCTTTTGAGCAAGCCATGGAAAAAGAAAAATGGGAGAAAGCCATGGATGAAGAAATGGATGCCTTGGAAGCAAATGCTACATGGGAGTTAGTACCTTTGCCTAAAGGTAATAATGCAATTGGCTGTAAGTGGGTTTATAAGGTGAAGCACAATGCAGATGGTTCTGTGAACAGATACAAGGCAAGATTAGTAGTCAAGGGGTATGCACAAACATATGGCATTGACTATGAAGAAACATTCAGTCCGGTTGCAAGGATGGCAACCATAAGAGCAGTCATTGCTATGGCTGCATCAAAGGGATGGTCTTTACATCAGATGGATGTAAAGAATGCCTTCTTGCATGGTGATTTGTAAGAAGAGGTTTATATGGAGCAGCCACAAGGTTATGTGCGTGCTGTTCATCCTGAGTTTGTTTGCAGGTTGAAGAAAGCCTTGTATGGCTTGAAGCAAGCACCTAGAGCATGGTCTGACAAGATAGGACAGTATCTTGTCACTATTGGCTTTCAGATTTCCAAGGCAGATTTCTCACTTTATGTGAGAAAAACAGAGAAAGGTATTATGCTACTTGTCATTTATGTTGATGATTTGATTATGACAGGTGACAGTGATGAAGATATCCTTCATGTGAAAATGCTATTGAAGCAGAAGTTTGAGATGAAGGATTTGGGAGAGCTGCGTTATTTCTTGAGCATTGAGGTGATTAGATCACCAAGTGGGATACAGCTCTTGCAGAGGCAATATGGATTAGATGTGCTGTCCAAATATGGGATGACAGGCTGTAAGCCTATTTCAGTTCCTTTGGAGCAGAATGTGAAGCTGAGCACAGATGCAGGTGAGCTTCTAGAAGACCCTACTATGTACAGACGCATAGTAGGAAGCTTGATTTATATGACTATTACCAGGCCAGATTTGAGCTATGCTGTTGGATTGGTAAGTCAGTTTATGCAGTCTCCAAGGAAACCGCATTTGGATGCAGCTAGATGCATACTCAGGTATGTGAAGTCCACATTGCAGTATGGGCTATTTTATGAGACAGGGGTTCAAATACAGTTGCATGGATACACTGATGCTGATTGGGCTGGTAGCATTTCTGATAGACGATCTACCAGTGGATATGTGTTCTCTTTTGGGAGTGCTGCAGTCACTTGGAGTAGCAAGAAACAGCCTACAGTTGCCTTGTCGAGCACAGAGACCGAGTACAGGGGTGCAGCAATGGTTGCATGTGAGGTAGCTTGGTTGCATAAGCTACTTTATGATATGCATCAGCCTACAGATGGGCTAGTTGTCATTTATTGTGACAACATGAGCAGTATACACTTGGCAAATAACCCAGTCTATCATGCTAGAACAAAGCACATTGAGGTGCATTATCACTATGTGCGGGAGAGGGTTTTACTAGGTCTTATTGATCTAGTTTATGTCAGCACAGAGGATCAAGTAGCTGACATATTTACAAAGGTATTGGGCGCAGAGAAGCTGTGCAAGTTCAGAGACCTGTTTGGTGTGTAGGAATTGGGATTGAGCTCGAGGGGGAGTGTTGAGATATCGAGCTCCACTCGTGATATGCCAGGGTGACCGTTGTGCATTTATGTCACCGACTTGTCAGTTGTAGATGCGGTTGGTACACCACCCATGAATAATAGCTATATGATAGCTATCCTTATCTACTCTAGTTAATGGCTCAGTTAGTATGCCACCTTAGTTAGTTGGGTTTGGTTTGAGACCCATATATAGGGTTCTTCTATTTCTTTGTATGAGACTTCTTTTGGCTTACACAACTAAGAAGAGGAAAACTGTTTTCAGCCTCCATCTCTGTGTGTATTCCCCCATTGTGCAAGCAAGAAAGCTACAAGTGAGAGTCCTTCCTTCTCTCCCACAATCTTGACACCCAAGACTCATTAAGAGTTCCACGCAAGAACAACAGAGTGACATCCTCTTTGAAATCAATGCCCTGCGAAACCAAGTTCTTAACAATAGCATGAAATTGGCTCAAATGATTTGACATGGTCACATTCTCTTTCATGCAGAGATCCATAAGCTATTTTAGCAAATACATTTGACTTGCAAGAATTTGCTTGTCACAGAGATTCTTGATCTTATCCCAAAGTTTCCAAGCACTCTATGCTTCCTCAACCACATTGTAATGCACCTGTTCAGTGAAAGACAAGATGAGGGTAGACTTGCATAACTCATCAAGCTCCATCCATTCATCATTAGTCATAGTTGTAGGCAGTTTTCCACTCAACCTTAGTGGCTTTATCTGTGATTTCTACACCAATACCTACCAAAATTGGCTCTTTCAATATGCATAATTCATACCATCAAGCTTAGTGATGTTGAAGATTGCACTATCAGAGGAAGAAGATGCCATACTGCAAGCTAAAATAGTGCACAGTATTCAAAACTACTTGCTACTGCAGAAAATGACAAAAAAACCACCAAAACTAAGGAAAAATGGCAAGAAATGAGTATTTAATGATGTTGCCGTACCATTAAAAGTACATCAAATCAGGATGATTCAACATAATACAATGAGAGCTAACAGTAGGCAAAAAACAATATTCCAAGTCAACCACTAACTATCAATGCAAAACCAGCATCAAGCGGGCATCAACAAGCATGTAATAGTAAAACTGAAGCATACCAAGATGGTGCCTGGTTAGTGAATACAAAGCTGAATCAGCCCAAGTACATCTACACGGACTAAGGCATATCAACCATACATCATCCACAAGGAGATCCTTGTCTCAAGTATCCAAAAGCTCAATATGCATAACCCACACTGCTCAATGTCTAATAAGCGTACAAAGATGCTCTCACTGGCACAAAATCCATAAGTGTTAAGAAAATAAGCTCAAACAAATCATGCAAGAGCACCAGTGATGGAGTATCCAAGATCATACATCAATAAGACATCCAGAGCATATGAGCGGTTAAGTATCCAATGATAGCATCCAATGTCTTAAAGACAATCCCAATCAATCTCTGCCGAGCCAACAAAATACCAAAATAAGCTCTTGAATATCCAAAGTCAAGCCCGAACCTAGTAGCATTCAAGTCCAAACAATATAACTAGCATGTATAGGTGACATAAGCATCAAGCATGTACCAACGGGTCATACATAGACCATAGGTATAGCCTCTGTCACAAAGCATGCTAGAGTAGACCAATGTCAAGTAAATGCCAACCAATTTGAAGCTCAAACAAGGCTCAAAATACATTCCGGAACCATCCAAAGAATTTCCAACCTTCATTTGCATCCGAATAGTCATATGAAACACCAAGAAGCAGCCATGACCAATAGGCAAAGCATAAAGTGAATAAATAAGCTTCAGCCCTAGAGTGTACAACAATTATTTATTGTGTGAAATTGAATATTTCAAGCCACTAAATCAGCTCCAAATGATGGCCAATCAATGGGCATACATTCCCTTAATATTCGGGAACCATTCGAAACCAACCGGGCATCAAATGTCAATGCTATCCAAGCATAAACATAAAGTGCTTATGTAACACTATTTGTGGCTACCTATGGAGTGTGGAAAACAATCCTAGACTGAGATAAATATTTCCACAAATCAATGTCAATGATAAACCACCAATGTCGAGCATCAAGGGGATGTTCCCAAGTGCCAAATGAAGTATTTTCAAGCTGCCAATGAGTGCCAAGGACTGAAGTAAAAAAACAAAATTTTTTTTGCAGGTCTTCAAGCTGGCACAAGCTAATTTGGGGCCTATGGAAGGGTGGGGCAAGGTTAAGGCAAGGTTGGGAGGTAGTCAAGGACCCCTAGGAGCTCCCTCTTGAAGGGCAAAGTCACCGGTAGAGTGTAGGCGTCACAAGAAGCAAGAGGACATGGATGCCCTACTTCACAAAACTTGGAACTGACATGAAATAACAAAAGAGAGCTCCAATATCTCTGAAGAAGGAATGCCTTGAGGGTACCCAAATGGGTTGGGTAGGTGCTTGGGAAGCCAAGGAGGAGCTCAAAGGAGTGATTGGGAAGCCGAAGTAGTGAATCGGGAAGCCGAGGAGCTCGAAGGAGTTGGATATGGCTGCCAAGAGTGAGAAGCTGGGGAGGAGCTCGGAGGAGTGATTGGGAAGCCGGGGAGTGATTAGAGCTCAAAGGAGTGATTGGGAAGCGGAGGAGTTCGAAGGAGTTGGATATGGCTGCCAAGAGTGAGAACCAATGGTGTAGGGATTCGAATGAATGCTGAAGGAGTCACGAATCAAGCTTGAATGCTCAAGCAACCATGCTCTGATACTAGTTGAAAGGGAAGAAGGATCAAAGCTTGCACATGAGAGTTATGGCGGCAGACAAGAGCAAGAGAGAGAGAGACTCACAATGTGGAAACTCCAATAGTCACAATTTGTGACCGGCCTACCCTTTATTCATCTTTCACTAAAAGAATAAAGAATAAAGTGACAGTGTGATGGGCGCTCACCACCTACAATGTGTAGATGGAGGTTTTTGTCAATGTAGTAATACACGGGTGGCTAGGCGGAGGCGCCTTTACCCCCAACATGACAACACCTACCTATCTCTGTTGGAGCAACCATATCTCTTCAACCAAACCATATCTCTTCGATCTTTCTTCTTGAAAGTTGTTCCTTAGGTCAAGAGCATCTTTCTATACCAAAATTGCTTAACATTGTGCAACATACAACCTAACATTGTTGAAAAACATAGATCTAGTGCAACTTTTGCTATTGTAAATTAGACATGTTCTCTCTCCCTACTATGAGAATTATTCCACAAGTTATCACAGGGTATTTGTTGTTCATATAGGTGACTTACTTCAACTAAGAGGGCTTTAGAAAATTCCACTCCAATAGAGAGATATTAGAAGATTACTCATAAGTGGTACTATAGGAAGTCATAGCCTACTGTTGTTCAACTGATGGCACAATCATCACGCCTATCACAATGTCAAGAACTACCATAGGGATTTTGAAGTTTATCATATGGGCTATCTCTTGACAAAATTTCAACTCAAATGGTCCATTAGGTGAGCTACTACAGCCAAAATATCAAGTTGTTATCCTTAAATCGTAGCTGGCCATAGCCACTTACCTTCAAGCTCATTTTTTCCTTCATTTTCCCTCTCTTGCCACTTAAAACAAACCTCTGCTACTCTGATCCACTAAGAATTGAGGTTTCCAACAAGATTTTAATATCCAATAAGCAATCCTTGGAAAGCTTTTGAAGATTTGAAGCTTTCATTGAAGTACAAGCATCAAGCATAGTGAAATTTTATGCTACCATTGCTTGTGTTTTTCAACACATTGCAAGTCAACTTGGTTACTGATCAACCTCAAATAAGTGAAGCCATTTTTGAAGCTGAGAATATTGATGAAAATTTTAAGATCTTGAGAACTCAAAGCTCAAGAAAACAACATTAAGTTTTACAAGTATTTCTTGATACTACATAGGGTATTTTTTTCACACTAATTTCACTTGTGTTTTTTGACACAAATTCTATGCCAAGTATGAAGTATCTTGAGTGGTTATTGATCATGAAAAGTAACATTATTCTTGTTTCCCATTTGCACTACATGGAAGACTTGTTTGACCCACTTGCAGGAAGACATGGAGCTGCCTACATCAAAGAACAATCAATTATCTTATTTAAATACTATGAACACATTCCTATTGCCTCAAAGATACAAAAATATATGAAGAAAAATTCAAAGAGTAGATGATCATTGCCTTGTGAAGGCATGGTAGGTTTCTAGGGATGAGTCAGCTGTGATGCCTTATCTTCCTAGGGGTGGCATTTAGCTAAAAAATAAATAAGAATGGTTGGATTGAAAAAACAAAGTGGGTCGAAAAAAAGAATTTAGTACTGCCTTGCGAGAGCTTGGTAGGTTCTTGGGTATCAAGACTAGATCTAAGACTTGATGCCATGTTCTCCTTAGGTCACAATACGCTTAGCTCCCTCCTTTTTACATGCTCGAGTGTAAAGTATCGAAGAAAAAAGAATATGGTAAAATGGAAAAATATGTGATTTTCAATAAACTAGGCTATACGAGTTCTCACCTAGTAGGAGTTCCTCGTTCACTTATTCTAAGTCAGGTAAGTAGGTCAGACCACCACTTAGAATGACTCATTTGATAGCTCTTTTAGCTGGCCTATGTTGGAGTAGTTGGTTAACGACTAGCTCTAGATCTTTGTTAGACTATGTTTGGCCTATCCCTCATGGAATTCATGCCTGGATTTTATCAAGGAATGGACTGAGGGCTATATTTGTGCTCTATTGTGTATTTTATTTGAAGCAACTTTTGTGCAGATCAGTTCATGGGTTCGATGGGCTGAGTCACCATATGCCATGGGGTTTGAATAATGAGAGCTGAATTTAAAGTGCAAAAGTGGTCCAAGAGTCGTAAAAGAGGCATTCTTGGTGAAAAATGTGTAGATCATAGATCAAGGAGATGGAGTTTTTCTAAATGCATTTCGATGCCAAAAATCCAATGCAAGCGTCCATTCATCGATGGAGTTTGTTTGACCTCCCGTTTAATGGCTGCAAGGTTTAGCATTATGAAGCAAGTACTGGATCCAAGAGCCAAAAAGCAAGTGATGGAGGCAAGGACAATATGTTTTTATACTAGGAAGATGCATGTCCAGTTAGATTGCAAATCTGAGGTCATTTGCTTCTTTGTTTGGATCGAAACCACTTCGGCGATAGTGTGAATGTGCTAAAGCGAGCTATTTTTTTGCAACTTATTAGTTAAGTAAGCTTAAGAAGGGACAAAACTTCAAAAAATATCATGAACGCACGGATACACATTTTTTTGGCGCCCCTCAATTTCATTAAAATTTTAATTTTTGTGCCTATCTGCATTCGGCATTCTCCTCTCCTGGCCATGGATTGCTAAATTCTCAAGTAATTTGATTCATTCTATGAAAGATTATAAATTCAGTCTTCCTCTCTCCTCTTTCTCTCTTGCCATAAACATTGTTCATATGGGCTGAGAGAATGAGGAGAAATGGGTATTGGTTTGTGATGAGATATGAGAAATGGATCAAGCAATGCAAGGGAGGTATTAGCAGCTGTAAAAGAGCATCAACTACTTTTTGTTTTTAAAATATGATGGATTATGTATGCGGTTTACAGAGTAAGTGACCTTTTATTAAATTTTATGATGAATCTTTCGTTCTTGTTATGAAAAATGATTAAAAATGGTTGAATATGCTTAAATATATCTAAAATTATAGGTTTATTGGTAATTTTTAGCAATTTGTGTAATGAAAATCAAAATCGTAAAAGTCGCAATGAGGGATTTAACAAAAAAAGATAATTTCATGGATTTTTATAGTTCAAATGATGTTCTTATGGAGTTATATTGAATATAATGTTGACTCACAATCCATATAAGCTTCATAAATTTAAAATTTAGAAAACCAAATAATTGATGGCTTTTTTATAGAGAAAAATAGTTTTCATGCATAAGAAATTATAATAAATTAGGTGTATATATGTGTGAATAGAATGGGGATTTGTCTCAACCTACCTTCATTTTTATGTGAAAGTGTGTGTTTATTGCTTTTCTACATTGAAAAAATGACATGAAATACCCTCTTAAATCATGCACAATTGCGAAACCTAAATGGTAGGGAAAAAGGAATTGTAGAAAGTTAAGTATCAATTAAATTTTGATTTTCATGCATATTATGATATATCAGACTCATTTCATTTAAGTTAAAAGAACAATAGCACCGATTAGTCTAGTACTATTTCTTTACAATGCAACAATACGTTAGAAAGGAAATCATTAAAAGAATATTCTTTACATGACATGTTGGCTGATTTGTGGTTAATTTGTTTAACCATTATATGGAAATACACCTTGCATTTGCATTCTTGTCAAGAATCGCGTGATGGGGGGATTTGCTTGAGCTGCTATGCCAAACATACATTATATACACAAGAAGAAGCTCACTCAAGAACACAAGAAGAGAGATGGAGGCCAAAACGTTTTCTTGTTGATTTCTTCTTCTTCTTCCACACGCTATACAATGTACACAAAGTATAGATAAGATACAACATAAAGAAAAGTGGCCTTCTAAGTCAAATAGTGCATAACCGACTACACTAATTGATTGGCGTTATATCTTTGCCAGTTATAGGTAGGTGTAACAAATGAAATATAATAAGTGATAAGTCAGCGGCCATGTGAGTATCATAATGACCACCAACATGCTAAGTGTAGACGTGCAAACTCATCTAGCTAGGCGACCCATCATTAATGTCCCCACGTGTTGAGCTGGCCATCTCAACACCCGCCTCCAACTCTATCTTTGTAACTCCAAGTAAGCTTCAGAAAATTCGAAGCTTCTCTGCACCTAATGCCTTTTTGAAAATGTGAGCTATATGATCCTATGTGCTGACACAATCTCTCCTGCAAGTACCTTCTCTCTCACAAAGTGGTAGTGCACCTCAATGTGTTTTGTCCTAGCATGGAACACTGGATTCCTAGCTAGCTGTATGCTGCTCATGTTGTCACAATGAATGAAAAATAGACCACCTCCATGCATGTCCAAATCACCTAATAACTTTTGCAACCATACCACCTCACATGCTGCCATAGTAGCACCTCTATATTGAGCCTCTGCACTCGATAGAGCAACTGTAGGTTGCTTTTGCCTGCTCCATGTAACTTCTGCATTACCAAGGGAAAACATGAATCCACTAATAGATTTTTTGTGTCTGACACACTACCAGCCCAATCTGCATCTGTGTATCCAAAGACCTGTATGTCCTTACCTGCCTCATAAAAAAGTCCATAATGTAAAGTGGACTTCACATACCTCAATATACGTCTAACTGCATCCAAATGAGGCTTTCTAGGCATCTACATAAACTGATTGACAAGGCCAACATCATAGCTCAAGTCTGGCCTTGTGATAGTCATGTAAATCAAACTCCCTACAATCCTCTTGAACATAGTAGGATCTTCTATCTCATCCCCAATGTCAGCACTCAACTTCACATTTTGCTCCAATAGTACTGAAAAAGGCTTACATGCTGTCATACCATACTTGGATAACATATCCAAGCCATACTGCCTTTGGGATAGCCATATACCATCATCACATCTGATCACCTCAATACCAAGAAAGTATCTCAGTTCACCCAAATCTTTTATCTCAAACTTCTTCTTCAAGAAGTCCTTAACTTCAGCAATCCCATTGTCACTGTCACCTGTAATAATCAAGTCATCCACATAGATGACTATGATGACCAAACTTGCATCTCCCTTTCTCACATAAAGTGAGTGATCAGCATCAGAAATACAAAATCTAATATTGACAAGATACTCTCCAATCTTGTCAGACCATGCTCTAGGTTCTTGCTTTAGCCTATAGAGTGTCTTCTTTAACATGCACACATATGTGGGATGCTCTAGATCCTCATAACCTACTGGCTGCTCCATATACACTTCTTCTTGCAATTCACCATGCAAGAAGGCATTCTTAACATCCATTTTCTGCAAACTCCAACCTTTGGATGCTACTAAGGCAATCACACATCTAACAGTTGCCATCCTAGCAACTGGACTGAATGTCTCTTCATAATCTATGCCATATGTTTGAGCATAGCCTTTTGCAACCAGCCTAGCCTTATACCTGCTAACTGAAACATCTGCATTATGCTTGACTTTTTAAACCCATTTATAGCCAATAGCTTTCTAATCCTTAGGAAGGGTATCAAATCCCAAGTCTTATTTGCTTCTAATGCAGCCATCTCCTCATCCATTGTTGCATTCCAATGAGCATGACCAATAGTATCCTCAAAACAAGTGGGCTCAACATCCTCAACTAGTTTCACCATATAAGCATAATGGTGAGCTACATAACCTTCAAAACCAAATCTTTTAACAGGGTATCTGACCCTGCTAGATTTGCATACCACCGGATCACTCAATGGAGCCTTTACATTACTATGAGCTCTCTGTACACCTGGTGTCTTGATTGAAGGAATACCAATCTCATCATCAAAACTCTCAGAACCACTAGAATCTCCATAAAATCCCAAATGATTGGTGGATGCATCATTACCATCTAGCACTTTCTTCTTTCCTTTGTCCTTCCCTGCAACACCTATAGATCTACCTAAAGATATGGGGCTACTCCTTAGTCTCCTAGACCAAGGGCTCAGTGTAGGTATAGTACCAGATGATGTTTCTGGTCCACTAAGACTCCGTGATTCTTGTCTTTCTTTCTAAACATAGCTGTCCCGATCATTATTATCATCTAATACATCACCATCAAGTGCATACCAGTTGCCCATCTCATCAAAGATATCATCCATGCTCACTTGGAACTCACCTGTGATAGGGTTATAATAGCGATACCCTTTCTACTCTAAAGAGTATCCAATAAAAATACATTTTTCCACCTTTGGATCAAGCTTCTTCTGTAGCTCATCTGGCACATGAACATATGCAACACATCCAAATATCTTCAAGCACGATACATCGGGCTTCTTGCCAATAAAGCATTCTTTAGGAGTCATCCCATGAACTGCAATTGTGGGAGTTCTGTTCATAATATAGAGAGTAATATGGACAGCCTCAGACCAAAAATGTTTAGGCATATTCTTTTCAGCCATTAATGCCCGTGCAACCTCTGTAATATGCCTATTTTTTCTTTCTGCAACCCCATTTTGTTATGGGGTTGACCTACAAGTAAATTGCCTCTTTATCCCATGGATCCTCAAGAAGCCACTAAACTCATTAGAGAGGTACTCTCCCCCTCCATCTGATCTCAAGCACTTCACTTTTAAGCCTGTTTCTATTTCAACAGCTGCCTTAAAAGATTTAAAGTGCTCAAACATATCACTCTTTTCCTTCATGAAGCATACCCATAACTTCCTTGAAAAATCATCAATAAATGTGACAAAGTATTTGCTGCCACCAAGAGATACATTCTATGTAGGCCCCCAAACATCTGTATGCATTTATACTACTACTTTTCCTTAGCATACATAGCAACATCCATTGCAGGAATTCCAACATCTAAAATGAACATGTGGCCAACTCTACTTCATTTTGTGACCAACGTGCACTTATCATTAAAGTTTTCTACAAAACAACCTTTTGCATTGAATCGGACTTGCAACCCTTGCTCTACCATTTGGCCAACATACACTAGATTCTTTGTGATTGATGGCACATGCAATACATCTATCAGACTCTTTGTCTAGCCATCATACAAGGACAAGGGAACCTTTCCAATGTGTGAAATTGGGTGGCATGAATCATCACTCATCTGCACATAACCTAGATTTTGTAAGTCTTGCATCTCTCTAAACCATTCAACATGACTGGTCATATGATTAGATGCACCTCAATTGACATATCATACATCATCATGTGTCCCCTTTTGAGAGCTGGATTTTAAGACCCGATTTGGACCCGTTCTTAAAGCGTTGAAGCTGCTTTTGGAGCGGAAAAATGCTCGAGAGGTGTTACAGAGCTAATTTTCATGAAAAATCAAACAGTGATGGATGGCTGAGCTAGAGTTTTCCTAGATGCATTTTGACATTAGGAATCCAACACAAGTCTCGGTTCGTCAATCGGAGGTGATTTGACCCTCCATTTAATCCTTACAAGGTTCGGCATTATAAAGCAACTACCAGATCGGGAAGCCGTAAAGTACATGGGAGAGGCCAGGTTGATGGAGTTCGACGCCACAAAGCCGCTTGTCCAATCGGATTGCAAATCGGAGTTCGTTTGGGCCTTCAAAATTGAAAAATCCACTTGCGGGACAATATGAACACAAAAAGATGAACCGGTTATTTTAATGTTTTAAACCTTAGGCTTAATAAAAGCCTTGAAACTAATGCAAAAACTGTCAAACAGAGGGAATTCAAACTAAAAGCCTCTCCGATTCAAACCCGTTTCGAGAGAGAGAGAGAGATTCTCAATTAGGGCAGGGAGAGGAACAAGATGGCTGCAAGCTTGCCCGATTTAATGGAGGATTTAAAAGTCTCATTTTTTAGTTTTTCTCTCTCCTCCTCTCTCCTGCAAGGGGCAGTTCATGCATATGAAGAAGAATGAAGCCTGGTTGGTGAATGCTCGTCTGACGTGGTACTGGATTGATTCTAAGCTGAAGGTGGGCTGAAGATGGCATTGTGGAGGCGGGCTGAACATCAAAAGGGTCCTGGTTTGCAAACCCACAACAAGTTTCAAAACACGGAATAATAAAAAATACACGGTAATGGCATTTTTACAAAGAAAATGGCTATTTTTTCGCATTCGATGAGGTTACCAATGTTCGTATGGACTGAAAATTGATGAACATGTTGTTTGCTGTTGGTTTTACTCTTTCATAATAAAAAAACTCAATAAATATACACTTAAAGTGTAAGAAATAAATGGGAAAAACCCGAAAAGCATGGTTTTTAGAGTAAAAATGGAGTTTTTGGGCTCAAAATCGGAAAAGTATGAAATAAAACACCAATAAAATCTACATATTTGCTGTTTAAAGACTCAAGAGCTACAGATTTGAAATAATGTTAATTTTTTTCCATTTTTTTAGAATAAATAAGGAAAAATAGGAAAAATACTCTTTAAAAGGGGAAAAAATAGGGAACGGACGAGGAAAATTATGGAAATTTATGGATGTGTCTCTGGGTGTATAATGAGGATAAAGCATGAGGTTTTGCCTCAGATTATCCCCATTTATATGTTTTTGTGAGTATTTACTGCTTATTTCGTGCGAAATACACATGAAATTACCCTTTTATCTATCACTGCAAGCAAAACCTTAAACAATAGGGGAGGAGGAAAGTTTGAGTGTTGAAATATAATATAAAATCTGATGTATTTTTTGCATTATTCATATAGGATGATGCTAAGTTAAATAAAGGGAAATATAGCACGAGTGTAAGGCTCGGTGTCTTCTCTCATTGCAGCAATTATGTGTTAGTGTATGGAAACATGAAAAGAATGGATTTGCACAATGCACGAGGCTGTTTTTTCACTTGTTTGAGCACTTAATAATATGCACATTTGCATCAAGCATCATTAAATGGTATCAATCACAAGCTCTTGGATGCATAGCACTTGGTTTCTCTAGGACTTGACCACGTAGAGAGAGTGAGCAACCTGGCTGTAGGTCTAGACGGTGGGTCAAACGGGATGGATAAGTGAGGAGAACTGCATTCCTGGAACGTTAAATATATTGGCACTAAGATGGGAGTTTGTCTCGAATGTGTCTATGTGTGGAAGCAGCGCATCGAGGGGCCAATCCCTAAGATATAGGAGAGCTGCAGTAGGGCGGTGGTAATCAGTCGTCGATGGGTGCCCTTGTGTCTGTAACGTGTGGCATTTATTACCGTCATATGTATAATTTCCCTCTAAGGAGATGGGAAATGGAACATCCGTTGGATTACAGACTATAAACGCACAGTGATTAGTATTTAGGATAATGTATCCCTTGAGAGACGCTCCTGGCCCGCGAGGATGTGTGGTGATGTGGGGTTGTCTGTTGAGGGCATGAGGTTCGGCTAGTGCCTTAGCCAGTGCCGGCCCATTTTAGGTCCCATCACCTTTCCTGTAACTACATTCATCATATGCTACATAACAAGCAGACACTCATTTTTGTCTTCATTCTACGTGAAGATGACGCATAGTTTCCATGCTGCAATTTACAACTGCGAATATCATCCTTCTTAGCATAACAATTGGCTGAAATATGACCTATTTTGCCACAATAATGGCAAACAATAGGAGAATTTCCAGAACCTCTATTCTACCATCCACCTCTTCCTCTAGAGCTCCCCCTACCTCTAAAAGCAAGTCTGCGAAGCCAATGACCTCAATGACCTGACTCAATGCTCTCAAGCATTCGGGCTCTGCTTAGGTGACAAGGGAAGGACTTGGTATACAAGCCTAGATGCCGCAAAATGAGCCAACTTTAGTGGCCTCAAGGATCTCTTCATTAAGAGATTTGCCGAGCCTGGATACTCTGATAATCTGCTACTAGTACGCTTGATGAACGTCAAGTAGGAAGAGAAGGAGGATATTCACGACTACGTAACCCACGTGAGGATTCTCTTCAAGAGAATCCCTATGGGCGAGCGACCGACTGAAAGAGCAGTTTTGACTATATTCATCAGCAGAATTTGAGACGAGGAGTTATATAAGGCTTTGGCAGGAAATTCGAGCTTGCAGCAAGACGTGCTAGCTAGAGTGTTCGAGGAAGCCATCAGAGTCGATGATCAGCTGAAAGAGCGGAGCTCCAGGAGCTTGAACCTAGAAGAGACCAACTCGCGAAGATCAGAGAGAGCGTTAGCCTCTAGTGAGCGATCAATCCCATCATCCCAAGATAAGGGGAAGGCCACCGAGACGAACCAAGACTTGTGGCTGATGTAAAGATGGAGTTAGCCAAGTTGCAAGACATGTTGAGATGATCAACACGCCCACACGTCCAATGCGTGTACTATGGAGGAAACCACTTGCTAGCCGAGTGTCAAGACCCTAGGTCAAGACCTTGTGCTAACTATGGTAGGTTCGGTCATGACGTCGCGCATTATAGATTACAAAGAAGACTTCTGTACTCGCAACCCTATGGCCAACCTTACCTAGCAAACAGGCCGCAACCATTCTTCGGAAGGGGAGTCCCATTGGCCCTTCCTGCGCTTAACGACATTAAGCCAGCTATTCCTAGGATGGACATAAACCCTACTGGCATACCTAGACCACCTGGTCCTTACGCGACCCATCCACCAAGCGATGCTCAATCCACTACGTGGAAGAACCAAATTAGGAAGAAACTTACATATGCCCTTACGTCTTGCATGACGATGAGGGTAACGCTGTCCTCATGGATTATCGCCCCGTGCCAGTGATGGCGTTACGAAGAGGACGAGGTAGAGGCCTAGGAGGACAGATGTAGGATCCAATCACCTGTTGGACTTGTGGTCACCCAGGTCATGTCTCATCACGTTGCCCTAAAAGGGAGCAGCAAAATAGAGACAAGGCTGACCAAAGGTGTGCTGAGTGTGGAATCACTCATCTCTTCGTCGATTTCCCAAAGTGAAAGCTGTCTTCTAGCTCAGCCAATGTACCATCTATCCCATTGGGGCTGTTTGGTGTCGAGAACCTCGATGGGGAGGCTACATCTATCCCATTGCGGGTCATGACCCATGCCTAGACAAAGCAGGCCAGCATATCACTGCCAGGACCTAGCAACCTTGACGTAGCTTTGATAGGGAAAAAAAGTTGCAGGCAGAAGAAGAAGAGGTCGGAAGCTAAAATCACACTAAAAACAAAGAGTGCTACAACTCTGCCTGTTGGAAAGAAGGTCTCTGACGCAGAGACTTCAGCCCCTAAGATGGCCGAAAAGGGAAGTGCTAAGGTAGGGGAATACCCGCATCCGAAGTGACAGTTAGAGGCCATAGAAAAAGTGAAGGAATGGGTAAAGGAGGCTCAAGATCATCTAAAAGACACTGAGCCCATCATAGAGGACGAGATTGATGATCTCTCCAGCATAAGAATGTCAATCTCACCCCCTCAACCAAAGTCGGGAGAAGCAACTGCACCACAAGCAGTGTTGCTAAGGCCAAGCCTTGATGCTACAAGGCCACAGATCAGTCACGACCATTGGCCAGGACAATCCAGGTTAGGAGAAAGACGAGCACCCAACGATCTCCTGACCATGTTGATGACTACCCCTGTAACACTTAGCCTGGGAGATCTGCTTAGGCAGCATCCCACCCTATGGCAAGATCTTAAGCAGTGGGTTGAAGGGTCATGAGAGCAGGTCACGGCAGACCCTCATGACCATGATGCAGAGATGCAAATACCGAGTTTGACGCTGCACTCTATGCCTAAATTCTTACATGTCAATGCCTTCTGGGAAGGTTCCGAGATGCATGTGGTCTTACCGGTTCTAGCCCTAGGCGATACAACGAGAAAGGGAATCGTGGACACGGGAGCTGGGGTTAGTGTGCTTAGTCACACGGTTCTTCAGACTTGGGGAAACCTGCCTGTCGAAACTGCTAGGTTTAATGTCACATTAGCAAATGGTATGAGAGTCAAGCCATTCGGGGTGCTTAAGAATTGGCCAGTGCCAATCTCTGTGGACTTTATAGTCATGAAGGGAGTGGACTACGATATCCTATTAGACCGACCTTGGATGCGCAATGCTAGAGTCATCAAAGATTGGGGTAACGACTTGATCTTCCTTGGCAATAGAACGGATGCCATGAGAATAGAGATGGACACTTGGAAGATCTCACCAGTTGACTTAGATGCCATCTCTACTATGCTCAAGGGTAACACCAAGGTCAATAAGTCTTATGGGCCCTTGACCAAGTATATCCCATGCCCAGAGAATAAGCGGGATTGGATGCATGTCATTGCTATAATCGACCTGTCGTTCTCAGATCATGAGGTGTATGAGCAAGCTATCAAAACAATCGGTAAGTCTAATGACACACCCTCCGTACCAGTCTGCATGATGGCAGGAACCCTTCATGGGAAACCTAAGCCTGTCAACTTCCAAGTCCCAACCAACAAAAGGGGACTCTAGGAGATACTGGAATACTTAACGGACAAGCTAGCTGGCAATTCAGCTACAAACTTCAAACCACTCCAGGATCTCTTAGATGAATCCAAGTGGCAATGGACCAGAGTGCATGACTTAAACCTCATGTATAACTGGGCCTTAGTTCTTGACCAATGACAAGAGATATACCAAGCCCTAGGAGACGACGAGCAGTATGACGAAGAGGATTCTAGTGACGAATATGAGGACTGCCAATCCTTCCATGACAAAAGTGAGGGTGAGGTAGATACTGTGGAATATGACACTGAAGAACAAGAAATAGAGCAAATATGAGCAGACTCCAAGCCGCAGAAAAAGAGTATCTTCAGGATAGAGTGAGGAGTCATGCACATGGAATGTGATCGTGCCTGGTTGGAACACGTAGGAGCCATAGACCTTGAGCAAGCAAGCCTAGCTCAACCAGGAACGACATTAGTGCTTAGGACAGAGTCGCTGTCCGAACTGCGCCCACCGGGGGAGACCACCTCTTCTAGCGAGGACGGGGAGTTCGACGGACGTTAGTTCAAATAGTGGTCCAAAAATCCCTAGGCCGCAGATGCACCAAGGGGGACCTACCCATCCACCTAAGGCACGGACGATTAAGGCAGAAAAAGGCAAAACAACCCAGGGATACACGAACAGAAGAACAAAGAAAACTGCAGGACCTCCCTAAACAATTTACAAAATTCAAAAAAGGGGATAGGGTAGTAGTTCTATTAGGTGCCAAGCATCAAGGGCAAACGAGTGAATCGATCGAGGGACCAGCCAAGGTGAAGGAGGTAAACCTAGCCCAGGAAGGGGAAACACTCCGACCAGTCTTCATTACCGATGACTTGACTGAGGAAGAAGAAACGAGTCTTGTCGCTCTCTTGTGAGAGTACATAGACGTGCTCACCTGGTCCTTAGAAGAGCTTAAGGGGGTAGATCCGAGCATCGTGACTCACAACATACCCATGACGCCAGACGCAACGCCGATCAAGCAGTGACCATACCCTATGAACCCAAAACACACCCATGCTGTCAAAGAGGAGATTGATAAGCTGATGAGAGTGGGATTCATTTACGAAATTGAACACAAAAAGTGGGTATCGCCCATAGTCATCATGATGAAGAAGAATGGAAAAATCCGAGTGTGCGTCAATTACAAGAAGGTAAACGTTGCTACGAAGAGGGACAACTATCCATTGCCGTACACCGAGCACATGCTTGAGAGAGTGGCAGGCAAGGAAGCCTACAATTTTCTAGACGGCTTCTCAGGGTACAACCAGGTGCAAGTGCATTCTACGGACAGGCACAAGACTGCCTTCGCCACTGAGTGGGGCATCTTTACTTACATGGTCATGCCCTTTGGGTTGACTAATGCCTCTGCCACCTTCCAACGCCTCATGTGCACCATCTTTAAAGACATGTTTCACAAGGAGTTGGAAGTCTTTGTTGACGACCTCTGTGTCCACTCGACCTGGATCAAACACTTAGGCAAACTCCACGCAGTCTTTGAGTGGTGTCGCCTATATCGTCTTTCCTTGAACCCCTTAAAGTGCCAGTTTTGGGTAAAGCATGGATGCCTCTTAGGGCACGTGGTGTCGAAGAATGGCATTGCCACTGACTTCTTGAAAGTCAGGGTTATTGTTGACCTTCCACCCCCAATCAACTACAAGGGAGTTCAATGCTTCCTAGGCCATACGGGATACTATCGACGGTTTGTACTGAACTATGCATTGATCGCCAGGCCTTTGTACAAGCTGTTGATCGTCTTCGAATGGATCGATGCATGCCAACCAGCATATGAAGAGTTGAAAAAGGCTCTAACCACAGCACCAATTCTACGAGCCCTAGATTGGACCATTATTTTCCACGTGCTATCGATGCTTCTAAGTTTGCCGTGGGGGCAGTGTTGTGCCAACCTGGCAAACACAACTTAGACTATCCAGTGAGCTTGGCTAGCAAACAACTCACTGAGATGGAAATGAACTACTTGATAGAAAGAGAAGGATTAGCCATGGTGTTTGCTATGAAGAAATTCTGGCACTATCTATTGGCCACACCTTTTACATTTTTTTGGACCATCAAGCACTGCTCTATCTAGTAAACAAACCTTGCGCTATAGGACACATAGCTCGGTGGCTCCTTCTGCTCTTGGAATTCAACTTCTCCGTGGTTGTACAAAAAGGAAAACAACACTACATGGCTGACCATATGTCACGCATTCCCACGGGAGAAGCCGCTGGACAAGGCATTGTTGACGAATTACCCGACGCCCATCTATTTAACATGTCCAGCGGAGAGATTTATTCAAGGTTGATCTAACACCATATTGGGCGGATGACATAGTCCAAGTGCTTGAACACGGACTGCCTGATCAACCGATAGAAAAAGCCCGACTTAGGCAATTAATCCTTAAGATCCAGCCCTATTAGCTGATCGCAGGCCAACTCTATAGGCTGGGGCAAGACGGATTGCTGCACAGATGCGTATGCGAACATGAGATGCACGATGTGCTCTCAGAGGCACACAACGGCATTGTTGGAGAGCACTTTAGCAGAGATACGACAGCACGAAAGGTGTTGCAATCTCAACTGTGGTAGCCCACGCTTTTCCACGATGCAACACGATTCATCAAGCATTGTGACGAGTGCCAACGAACAAAATTCCCGATTCGCAAGGATTAGATGGAGTTGACCCCAGTTATTACACGACAACCCTTCGAAAAATGGAGAATCGACTTCATAGGACCCATCAGTCCTGCGGCACAATATTCACAGGCCAAGTACATCATTGTGGCCACGCACTACCTCACGAAATGGGCAGAGGCAAGAGCAACACAAAAAAAGATGCTAGGATGACAGCCAAGTTCTTATGGGAGCAAGTGATCTCGCGACTCGGCTGCCCCATCGAACTGGTCAGTGATCAAGGCATGCACTTCATCAACAAAGTGATAGCACATCTCCTGTCCACCTTTCTCATCATCCATCGCAAATCCTCGCCATACTACCCTCAGGAAAACGGTAAGGCAGAATCCACGAATAAGATTCTTGTCAATGTCTTGACCAAGGTGGTCTCAGCCTCATGCAGCGACTGGGACAATAAGCTGATGGCAGCTTTGTGGGCTTACCACACAGCTTATAAAACAATTGTTGGTCAAACCCCCTTCAGGCTGACCTATGGAACTGAAGTGGTTCTACCATTAGAATTATTCGTTCCTAGCCTTAGAATAGCACTTCAAGAATGATGGGAAGGAAAGGAGGCATGGACGCAATGCCTGGTCGAACTCGAACGTCTCTCAGAGACTTGCCTTCTAGCTACCCATGCGCTTATATGTGAGAAGGCCTGGCACAAGAGTTGGTTTGACAAGCATGTCAAGCAACGTGACTTTGAACAGGGCTACTTAGTGCTCCTCTACTCAGTTAAGGGGCATAAGCAAAAAATGAAATTTAGAGGTCTTGGGCCTTTCAAAGTTTGTGCGATCAGCCGCACATGCAATGTTGAGCTCGAGACCTTAGACGGCTTCTTCAATGGCAGTTGTGTCAAGAAGTACTACCCTCCCACCCATCCTTTGCACGATCCCCCGATGTTAGAACCACTTGTCAACATATGAGTGGCCACAATCATTGAGATTGATGATGAGGATGAGGAATCCGTAGAGCCCGCATACCTCTATATCAAGGTCATTGCAAAACAAACATGCGCTTTCAACGCTTTGATCGACGAGGGAGCAGACTTCAATGTCTTAACTCACGATCATTGGACTCAACTTGGCAGACCACCACTTCAACCCACTAATGCAAAATTAAGCCCATATGGGGCCCATTCCTACGCACTTCTCGGTAAGTGTAGAGTCGCCATTTCTATCGAGTTTGAGACTGTCCCAATGATTTTTTACGTGTTTCCAAATGCTAAAAACACAGGCATAGAGTCGCTGCTGGGGCGAACTTTCAAAAAGCAGACTCACTGCAATGTTGATTATGAGTCACAACGCATCCACCTCGCAATAGGCAACATTTGCATTGTCACAGCTTTCAGTAAGGGCTGGGCGACCTCATCACTGTCTGCAATGCCACCGGTAGAAATATCTATAAACCAAGTCCAAGGAGGGGGGTAGTGCGCGGCCGCCACCTCCCAGATTTCATGAATCACAGCCCACAACAGCAAAACCTAAGGCCCAACAGCCTAGATTTCAATGGCAGCCTAAGCAGCTGCAACCGCCGCCTAGGAGTCGACACTCTTATCCTCATAAAACCAAAAACTCTAAACCTAGGAGGCCAAGACACAGTCATAGAAAGCACCGCATGATCAAGTAAAGATGGGTCCCTAAAGCCCTCTTGCATGTGCAAAGCTACTACATGGGCAACACTTGGCTGTGGATCCCTAAGGCCTACATGGCCAAAGGCACTACTCATACGCCGCCCTCAAGCTTGATCAACCCAAGTCCCATAAACCCTCCAAACCATAAGCCGTAGTGCTCTCCAAAACCACAACCATCCGACTCATCCAAGCCTATACCCAAGAGAGTCACACAAGCCTATCAACCCAAACAACAGACTCCGTCACAAGAGTCATCACTCGACCAAGTCAATCTGACTCCCCAAATCCAACCTGAATGCATCAGTCCATCCGTTGTGGCTGCTCCTAATCCACCCATAATCCAGGCAGCCCAACCGCAGACTCAAGAATACTCCCAACCGCAACTCTTTGTTGTCACAGGCTCTAGTTCTAGCAAACCTCGACCACCCGTCAGCCTTATGCCCTCCTATGAATGCAAATCCTTTTTAGCGCTGGCCGCCGACCTCGCTGAGGACATCAAGGATGATGTGGTGGAATGCATTAAATGACTAGACACCACCTTCATGTCACTAGCACTAACCTACGACTGCTTGGACTTAGGACTATTGGAGGAACCCTTTGCAATTGAAGTTAAAACGATGCCATGCTCCTGGGAGACCTTTGAATTTGCATTCACAAAAGCTTCTCGTTCCGCTACTGAATTGCTCAATAGCGAGATCTCCAGGGAGCAAGCCATCAAACAGCGCCTCATCACGTCATACGATTAGCGAACCACTTCTGCTATCACTGATCAAGAAATCACAGTGTTATCAAAGCTCGCTGATATTGACTCCCCGTTCTTGAGGCATTGGTACACTCTTAGGCTGCAATGGGAAGTTGAAGGGTGCCGCATAATGACGAACGCTGAGCAGTGGTGCACTATCAAAACAGTGGAATAAGACCCCACATATGTCACGCCAACCTCATATAGAGTGTTAACCACTCTTCGGGGCTGACCCATGGAAGAACACATCAAAGGACACCCCTACCTCGATCACTTGTTGACTGAGGAAGAGTTACACATTGCTAGCCGTGTCAACTCTGGTGACTTCCTAACAGATGTTCTCACATACATCACGCAAGTGGGGATTCGACCTTTTGATCTGGACCACAAAGCTCACTTAGAATACAACCTCCAATTCTATGATTGGCTCCTTCACAAGTAACTCCTACACCACCATGCCGAACGCCCTTGCCCTTCTGACCCTAAATCCTAGGAAGGATTCTTCTCAAGCTGAAAGGGGAGGGGATAAGGTGAATCAAATCAGGCCAATCAAATCAAAATGAGTGAAACACATAAACATATATTATGAAAAAATGGATAAGGTAGGAGAAAGGGCATGGAAACTTTGAAGTAAAGGGCAAAAAGTCAAAGTCTGAAAAGGAAAATCTACATTGGTTCTTTATGAATTCATTCAAAAAGCATAGAGTTTTTCTTTTTTAGCAAGCAACAAATTACTATGTGGAAAGCACTAATGAAAATTACGGTTTATGACAGGAACATCAAATGTCGCAACAAGACCGTGTCCCACCGACTCCCGTTCACGGAGGAGGAAAGAGTGCAGTATGGCATATCCCTAGAAAACCATGCCTTCAATCAACTGAAGTTTCGGACCATCCAGAACATCGAAGAAGTAGTGTCGAAGGAGGAAGCAACCAAGAGAGTCGTCGAGCAGTGCAACCTCACCAAGTACCTTGAGAAATTTGCGCAAAAGCCTGACCACATGAAGTGTGTGGAGTTTCTCAGGACATATGACCTCAACAAGGAGTGCGGCACTGTGACGGTGGGAAGGGGAGAAAATGCTAAATAGGTATAGGTGCACTTGAACCAAGCCTTGGTGGAGAAGGCATTGGGATTGGAACCAAAGATAGAGAAAAAACAGAAAAGGGATGTCTACACCATGCTGAAAATGAAAAGAGAGGAGGTGCTAACCAATGATGGTATCAGCATCCACGACATCCCTGATCAAGCCAGGCTACAGGCAAAGCTAGTGCACATGCTCTTCTCCAACCAGCACTACAATGCCTTAATGCATCGAATCAGTGTGCCTGTGCTAGAGAATGTAGCAGGCCACACCTTAGATGAAGTCGACTGGAATGGGTATGTCTGCAAAACCATCGATCAGGCGGCTAAAGCACTAGTTTTGGGAAGTATGCCAGCAGGTGGAGAGTCTCCAGCTTCTAAGGCCACAGAAAGGAAGAAGGCCTCGTCCAAGGCCTCATTTATCAGCTATGGAAGCATTTTGACTGCGCTCATCCAGGAGGCAGTAAAGGAGACACAGAATGCAAAAGAAGGAGAAGGAGAAACGCCGGATAGGTCGCCCCCTCACCAGGACAAAGAAGGGTCCATCGACACAACCGAGACTGAGGAAGAAGGGGAAGAACAAAAAAGCAAGAAGATGACCAAGAAACCCAAGAAGAAAACAACCCAAAGGAAGAAAAAGGATGATGAAGGCTCAAGAAGGAGAAAGAGGACTTGGAAAGGACCAAAAAAGAATCCCTTAAGGAGGCCAAGGAGAGGGAGAAGAAGAAGAAATAGGAAGGAAAAAAGGAAAAGGAGGAATTACAGAAGGCAAAGAAGGTGTCAAAGAAGGAGGCTGAGGAGAGAAAAAATAAGAAAAATGAAGAAAAAGACAAAAAGGAGAAAGAACGCCGAAAAATAAAAGTGCAAAGGCAAAGAAAAGCCGCTGAGGAAGAAGAGGAACTAAGAAGAAAGGAGGAAGAAGACCTGGCTGAGGCTACACGACGCTGGTCTATCGAACAACAAAGTAGGGCAGATGAATTGGGGAATCTGTGCCCGCAAAGAGAAGAAGGGCCTGGTTCTAACACACAGTCACTAGAAATCGTGCCGCCCGCTGTCATTGAGGGCGAGGGCAAAGCCCCAATTCACCCAATTCCTCCCCTCATGGTGCCTCCCACCGAACCAACCACTATCACCCCCAGCATCCCGACTAGTGCCGATGTTTCGAATTTCGTGGCATGGATGCAATACTTCATCAACAAAGAAATAGCCTAGGGACAAAGCACCAAAACTATGGCCACAGGGCAAAAGAGGCTAGCCACTGATGCAGATTCAAGGCAAGACCCTAAATGACAGAAGGTGGAAGCCTCAACAGGACGTCGCCGAGCTACTCTCCCAATTAGAGAAAGCTAAGGAGGAACGAAAGATAGCTATGTGTGGCTGAGTTGGTGGCTGAAAAGGAGTCTGTAGCTGCCTTCCAACTCGACAAAACTAGAATGATAGCCATGCAACAAAGGGAGATCTCGGATCTCAAGCAAGAAGTGAAGGCTAAGGATGATAGGGAAGAGCACTGGAGGTAGATATCTACTAGACAATGAAACATAGGAACTTGTGAAAATGCAGAGAGAACACAAGCTCCTGATCATGCAGTATGAGGAGCTCATTGCAAAAACCGCCAAAGTCGAAGTGCTTATGGCTGAGCTCAATGCCAGGGACGAGGAAAGAAAACAGAACATGGAGCAGCAGCAGAACAAGATCGAGTCCCTGACCGATCAGCTGAACTCCAAAAAAGAAGAACAGGAGAAACTGGTCAGAGAACGGGAAGACCAAGAACAAAGGCTCATGACCCTGGCTCTAAGGCAAGGAGAGAGCCTAGAAGAGATGAACAAGAGAGCAAAGGAGTGGGCCACGCAGAATGAAAGAAGGGTGAAGACACTGGCACGGCACCTTGCTCTGGTGAAAAAAGAGAAGATTATCGCAGAGAACAAGGCAAAAGCTGCCCAGGTGTCCGGTGCCCAACAAAAGGCCTTCCTCAACACAATCATGGACACCACCCGCCCAGAGGAGGGAGAATCATTGGAGGTGGCACAAAAGAAGCTTCACATTGCATGCAGAGCCCTGCATGCAGGGCTGCAGATGCCACTCCAACCTGCGGAGGTTGAATTGAGCCTGGAAGAGCAAAGGAAATACCTACTACTGGCTGGCCTAACCCCCCAGGAAATAAATGCCATAGGATTTGAAGAGGGAGCACAGCAAGGAGACTGGCAGGGGGAGGAAGCAAAACTCGAATTTGACATGGGCAGATTCAGAGAGGATGTGATCCCACAACCCCCCTCGCCGCAGTCTCAAGAGCAACAACAGGAGGACCCATCTGCGGAGAGACAGGCCGCACTTAAAGAGAGACGCGGAAAGTTAGTCGAAGAAGCCAGGAAGCAGTTAAGGGCCAAGCCAGCCGTGCAGCCATCCGCACCCCTCCCACCTTGCCCTGATGACATCCCAGCTGGATTCCACGCAGCGCTAGTGGTTTGGGAGAGACAAGAAAAAGAAAAGGATCCATTCTCCTTTAGCTTTCTCCTGCCCAACAGCCTGTGCAGAGTCTTGCCGCTTAAGGTGATGGAGGAGGTGATCGCGATTGGTGGCTGACTAGGGCAAAAGTGGCTAGAAGAGAGAGAGAGAAGACCCCCACCACTTGGGGAACTGAAGAGACCGCCCACTACTGGCAAAGCAAAGTTTTTGAAATTCCACATACAGTTCAGGGCTATAAAAGCCAACCCCTGTGGAGGAGGCGAGTATGCAACATTAGTATGCTCTCCTGGATGGCGTTTTCTAACATGCTGCCCTTTGAGAGAAACAACCCCACATACATGGCATACCCTCGAAGGGTAGGTGTGGATTTTGATGCCACCCTCCACGGGCGTTACGACTTTCCCATTATCTATAACTCCAATGTAGTATCCTTCGAACATGCCCTCCTCTTTAACTGAGAAAGCCTAGATAACTCTATGACGTGCTTCCTCATAGATTTCTCTTCATGCCCCGATCCAGCTTTTATAACTACATGTAACTACCTTAGATTACTTAAGCTATTACTTAATCAGGACCCGAGTCCACAAGAGCGCGGCCTGCCTCCCCTCTTCTTCGACCCTAATGCCATTGACAGCTGTGCCATGGATCGTCTAATGATGAGGGCTAGTCTCCTCCCCTCTTTTTGCCTAGCCCTCCTAGAAGACATGAATGACAGCCAGTTTACTAGATGCAATCACCCTTTTCTCTCCACCACCTCTCTCCACGTCCGCATGAATCTGAAAGGGTACATGCAAAGCTACCAATTTTTGAGAAAATCCATCCGACCCTCTTCCCCTCCTCATTCAAATGAAGAGAATTAGGCCATGGCTATCATTCCACTACTGTAACTTCAAAAAAAGAGAGAAAGAAAAGAAAAGTAAATTAAAGTAAAGTAAAAGCGAAGAAAAGAATAGCATGAAAGGAAAAGCACGAAAAACACTCTCCACTGTGACTGGACAACATAGCCCACTTGCAGAAGCACTTACCACCACATAAAGCACGATCACTACACCTAGGGGTTCTCAAGCTAGGCGTGCCCGGTGGCTTCGGTCGGCCGGCTCCACTCCTAACCCCCTAGCCCTTTTGCTCCCCCACTTCATGCTTAGGGCACATCAAGGGCAGGACATACCTAGGGAGGTAACACTCGCCTATGGTTAGACCTGTCACCCTAAGCCACTTGCACTGCACCTCCCTTGGCACAAATGGGGTCCTTAAGTGTGGGACATCACCCAGGCTTGCCTGTGGTTAGACCCACCTCCCCATTCCACTAGCATGAGCACAATGCACTAACACAATGAGGTAGGCACTCCCCTTAGGAACATCACTGCAGCTTCTCCTTTCAGGCATCATAAAAAGCAACAAACCACCAACTTCGAAGACCCCTGTCAACCACGCAATATCCATTTGGCTTCTCCGACAAAAATCATTTTACAGCTTCCACAAACACCTGAGTCTCCAAGTGGCCCTCACCTTTACACCACTTGGCCAATTACCTTTGCCAACCTACAACAACACAGAAGTGCCATGGAACTCGCACCCGTCTAGGAGGGGGGTAATGTTAACCCCAAGTCGAGATGGCAAAAAAAGGAAGGAAAAAGCAAAAAAACATGGAAAAAGAGCAAAGACACGCAGGCGACCTCCAAAGCTAAGCCAGGGCAAAAAGCGCAATTTTAAATGAAAGGCGCATCAAAAAACTTGGAAAACTATTGTAAAAGAGCACTAGGCTCCCTCCTGTGTCAATTCTAAAATATTAGACGGGTGTAGGCTAGAGGCATGAAGCAAGAAGAGGGAATTAGAAAAAGGGACCTTGCCACAATGGCCGGTCATGTAAAAAGGGATGGGCGCCCATGGGGTTTTTAGGGTTTGTATATATAAAGTTCAAAAAGTGAATGGAAGCTCATTCTTTGGTGTGTGGCTAACAAGAGCTCTCTTCTTCTTCTCTTCTCCTCATCTTCTTGCTTGTTCTTGAGATGACAAGCTCAACACATGTGGATATTGATGATGGACTGCCTAGTTAGATGGGTCTACACGTCTACACTTAGCACGTCAGTGGTCATTATGACTCTCACATGGCCACTGACTCATTACTTATTATATTCAGGTTGTTACACCTATTTACAGCTGACATAGTAATAGCGCCAGTCGACTAGTGTAGTCGGTTATGCATTATTTGACTTAGTAGGTCACTTTCATTTATGTTGTATCTTATCTATACTTTGTGTACATTGAAAAGTGTGTGGAAGAAGAAGAAGAAATCAGTAAGAAAACGTTTTGGCCTCCATCTCTCTTCTTGTCTCTTGAATGAGCTTCTCCTTGTGCATTATGTGTGTGTTTGGCGCAGCATCTTGAGCAAGTCTCCCCACCAAGTGATTCTTGACATGGTATCAGAGCCGCGCCACTGAGAGAGGCTAATTTCGAAGGCTGAAGTGAAAGAGAAGAAGCAAGGTTCGAGCAAGCAAGCCACGGATAATAAGCTCTCCCATCCTTCCACTCTTTCTCTTGGATAGTGCCTGTGGAGGCATTGGAAGCAGGGTAGAGCAAAAATCTCAGATTGCAATGAGATTTGGTGTGCGCGAAGAGCACTGTGTATTTTGCAGATAAGCCCTTTAGGGATTGCCCGTAGTTATTTTGGGCATCTGAGGCCGTTTCAGGTCACGTTTTAGAGCTGCAAGGTTGCGGACAGTAGTTTTAGGGTATACTGTGATTTTGGCTATTTTGACTGAAAGTGGGTGCGTAGGTTACAGATTGCGAATCTATAATTCTTGAGGTGTTTGCAAGAAGCAAACATAAGGTTTATATGCAAACAGGTTGCAGATTGCATGTATTGTTGAGCAGACAGTGAAAAAGGTTGTCTGGTGTATTGCTGTGTACTAAAGGTTGAGGGTTGTAGAAGATTTGCTTGTTGTTTGGTATTAGTTTTGTGATAATGGCAGAGAACAGTGGAAGCCCCATCATTGAGAAGCTCGACAAGAACAACTACCCTTCATGGAAGTTCTGTGTCACGAACTTCCTTATTGGAAAAGGCCTCTACGAGTTTGTTTCAGGTAAAGAAAAGGAGCCAGAGGTGAGTGATCCTCCAACTGCAGAAGAGACAAAGGCACAGAAGGAATGGAATGCAAAAGACAAGAAGGTCATGTATTGGTTGTCTGCAATAATTGACAATAATATGCTGGGATATATTAAAAATGCAGAGAATTCATATGCAGCTTGGACCACACTTGAAAGTATATTTTCCGTAAATACAAAGGCACGAAAGATTCAACTCAAGCAAGAGTTGAATACATTGAAGAAAGGAAAGATGTCTATCAATGAGTATGCACTGAAGGTAAGGAGCATTGCAGATGTATTGGTAGCCATTGATGCAATGCCTGATGATGATGATTTGGTGTCGTTTACCTTGGGTGGACTTAACACTGAAAAGGCTTGAAAATCTGTTGTAACTTCCGTATATGTCAGAAAGCCATTTCCAGATTTCGATGAGTTGGTCTCCCTTATGATTCACTGAAGAGATCAACATGCAGAGTGAGACATCTGAAAGAAGTGGTGAACAGGTCTAAGCTTTCTACTCCACTTCAGGAAGGGGATGTGGTAGGTTCTCTTCAAGAGACCGTGGTACAGGACGTGGTAGTGACAACCAGCAAAACAGATTGAATCAGCAATTTAGCGATATGCAGGTTTCAGGAGGTCATGGTAACTTTAGAGGTAGGGGGAGCTTTAGAGGAAGAGGTGGATGGCAGAATAGAGGTTCTAAAAACTCTGGTATTGTGTGTCACTACTGTGGCAAAACAAGTCATATTGCAGCCCAATGTTATGCTAAGAAAGATGATATTCGCAGTGGTAAGTTGCAGCAAGGAAACTATGCATCGTCTTCACGACAGAATGAAGAAAAAAATGAACGTCTGTTTGTTATGCAGCATATGCTGAATGTTGTTACAGGAAAGGGAACACATGATGATGTTTGGTATGTTGATTCAGGTGCATCCAATCATATGACCAGCCATGCAGAATGGTTTGGCGAGATGTAGGATTTGCAAAATGCAGGTTATGTGCAGACGAGTGATGATTCATGCCACCCAATTTCACACATTGGAAAAGTTTTCTTGTCCTTGCATGATGGTAAGACAAAGAGTCTTTCAGATGTATTACATGTGCCATCTATTACAAATAACTTGGTGTTAGTTGGTCAAATGGTAGAGCAAGGGCTGCAAGTCAAATTTAATGCAAAGGGCTGCTTTGTAGAAGACTTCAATGACAAGTGCAGGTTGGTAGCAAAGGGAAGTAGAGTTGGACATATGTTTACTCTGGATGCTGGAATTCCTACTATGAATGCTGCTATGTATGCTAAAGGAAAAGGTGTTATTGTAGATATTTAAATTTGGCACAAACGCATTGGATATGCAAATGTACAAATGCTGAAATTAATGCAGTCCAAAGGGTTGGTTTGGTAAGCAGGCAAGACAACCCTTTTCACATGACAGAGATGTAAGCAGAAATATCCTTGATGTTGTGTATACAGACATTTGGGAGCCTACACAAAATGTGTCTCTTTGAGGCAGTTCATACTTTGTCACATTCATTGATGATTGTTCTAGAAAGTTGTGGGTATATTTTATGAAGGAAAAGAGTGAAGCGTTTGAGCACTTTAGAACTTTCAAGGCTGCAGTTGAAAGAGAAACAGGCTTGAAAGTAAAGTGCTTGAGGTCAGATGGAGGGGGAGAGTACCTCTCGAATGAGTTCAGTGATTTTTTGAGGTCTCATGGGATAAAGAGATAGTTCACATGCAGGTATACCCCACAGCAAAATGGGGTTGCAGAAAGGAAAAACATGCATATTGTAGAAGTTGCACGTGCCTTGATGGCTGAAAATAATATGCCTAAGCATTTTTGGTTTGAGGCTATTCATACTGCTGTTCATATTATGAACAGAACTCCCACATCTGCAGTTCATGGGATGACTCCTGAAGAATGCTTTACTGCCAAGAAGCCTGATGTATCGCACTTGAAGGTATTTGATTGTGTTGCATATGTTCATGTGCTAGATGAGCTACGGAAGAAGCTTGATCCAAAGGCAGAAAAATGTGTCTTTATTGGATACTCTTTAGAGCAGAAAAGGTATTGCTGTTATAACCCAGTCACATGTAAGTTCAGAGTGAGCAGGGATGTCATCTTTGATGAAATGAGAAATTGGTATACATCTAGTGTTGATGCATTGGATGATGATGATGATCATGACACTCATGTGCAGGAGGCTGAAAAGCAAGAATCACGGACTCTTAGTGGAACAGAGACATCATCTGGTAGTCCTTGGTCTGGGAGACTAAGGAGTACCTCTACATCTTCAGGTGCATCTAGTAGCACTACAGGTAAAGACAAAGGAAAGAATAAAGTGTCAGATGGCATTGATGCAGTTCTTGATGGAGACTCCAGTGGCTCAGAGAGCTTGGATGATGAGCTTGGCATTCCTTTTTTCAGGACACTAGGTGTACAGAGAGCTCATAGTAATGTAAAGGCTCCATTGAGTGATCCGATGGTACGCAAATCTAGCAGGGTCAGATACCCTATTAAAAGATTTGGTTTTGAAGATTATGCAGCTTACCATTATGCTTATATGGTGAAACTAGTTGAGGATGTTGAGCCCACTTATTTTGAGGATGCTGTTGGTCATACTCATTGGGATGCAGCAATGGATGAGGAGATGGCTACATTAGAGGCCAATAAGACTTGGGATCTAGTGTCATTTTCGAAGGGCAAGAAAGCTATTGGATGTAAGTGGGTTTATAATATTAAGCACAATGCAGATGGTTCTATTAGTAGGTACAAAGCTAGGCTAGTTGCAAAAGGCTATGCCCAGAAATATGGCATAGATTATGATGAAACCTTCAGTCCAGTTGCTAGGATGGCAAATGTCAGATATGTGATTGCTTTGGCAGCAGCCAAAGGTTGGAGGTTGCAGCAAATGGATGTGAAGAATGCATTCTTGCATGGTGATTTGCAGGAAGAAGTGTATATGGATCAGCCAGCAAGTTATGAAGATTTAGAGCATCCCACATATGTGTGTAGGTTGAAGAAGGCGCTCTATGGGCTCAAGCAAGCACCTAGAGCATGGTCTGACAAGATCAGAGAGTATCTTGTCAATATTGGCTTTTATGTTTCTGATGCTGATCACTCACTTTATGTGAGAAAGGGAGATGTAGGTTTGGTCATCATAGTCATCTATGTGGATGACTTGATTATTACAGGTGATAGTAATAGTGGGATTGCTGAAGTCAAGGAATTTTTGAAGAAGAAGTTTGAGATGAAGGATTTAGGTGAGCTATGGTACTTCCTTGGCATTGAGGTGATCAGATGTGATGATGGTATATGGCTGTCCCAAAGACAGTATGGCTTGGATATGCTGTCCAAGTATGGTATGACAACATGCAAACCACTTTCATTCCCATTGGAGCAGAATGTAAAGCTGAGTGCTGATGTTGGGGATGAGATAGAAGACCCTACTATGTTCAAGAGGATAGTGGGGAGTTTGATCTACATGACAATTACAAGGCCAGACTTGAGCTACGCTGTTGGTCTTGTGAGTCAGTTTATGCAAGTACCTAGAAAGCCACATTTGGATGCAGTCAGACGCATATTGAGATATGTGAAGTCTACATTACATTATGGACTTTTCTATGAGGCAGGTACAGATGTACAGGTGTTTGGATACACAGATGCAGATTGGGTTGGTAATATGTCTGATAGAAGATCTACTAGCAGATACATGTTCTCTCTTGGTAGTGCAGGAGTTACTTGGAGCAGCAAAAAACAATCTACAGTTTCTTTGTCGAGTACAGAGGCTGAGTATAGAGGTGCTATTGTTGCAGCATGTGAGGTAATATGGCTACAAAAGTTAATGGCTCATTTGGATGTGTAGGTGGAAGGTCCAGTTGTCATTTATTGTGACAACATGAGCAATATACAGTTGGCTAGGAACCCTGTGTTCCATGCCAGGATAAAACATATTGAGGTACACTACCACTTTGTAAGAGAGAAGGTACTAGGAGGTGAGATTGACTTGGTGTATGTCAGCACACAGGATCAGATAGCTGACATCTTCATGAAGACATTGGATACAGAGAAGCTTCAAAAGTTTCGAAGCTTACTTGGAGTTGCAGAGATGCAGTTGAGCTTGAGGGGGAGTGTTGAGATGACAAGATCAACACATGCAGACATTGATGATGGACCGCCTGGTTAGATGGGTCCACACATCTACACTTAGCACGTCGGTGGTCATTATGACTCTCACATGGCCACTAACTCATTACTTTTTATATTCAGGTTGTTACACCTATTTACAGCTGGCATAGTTATAGTGCCAATCAACTAGTGTAGTCGATTATGCATTGTTTGACTTAGTAGGCCACTTTCCTTTATGTTGTATCTTATCTATACTTTGTGTACATTGAAAAGTGTGTGGAAGAAGAAGAAGAAATCAACAAGAAAACGTTTTGGCCTCCATCTCTCTTCTTGTCTCTTGAGTGAGCTTCTCCTTGTGCATTCTGTGTGTGTTCAGCGCAGCATCTTGAGCAAGTTCCCCCACCACGCGATTCTTGACACTTGTGTGTGCTCTTGAGAGAGGGAGTGTGAGAATGTGAGGGAGTGAGTGTGTGAGAGTGAGGGATCAAGAGGGTGAAGCTATTCACCATCTCCTCTTCTCTTCTTCTCTTCTCTTCTCTTTTCTTATGCGTGCGGCTATGGAGGATGGAGCTTGGAGATGGAGGAGGCTTGAGGATGCTTGAGCTCGCATCTAGGATCGTGGAGCTACTGGGGTGTGCGAGAGAGGAGGCAACTCGTATCGGCATCAAGGTAAGCTCACTACACTCATAGGATTGACGGCGCGTCGGCTAGGTGAGAGATAGCCATTAGAGCTTGCTTGAAACGCTTGAAGCAATAAGCGGTCCATGGGTCTTGGCGGTTGAGCATGAGCTCCCACTACAATCTTGCAGCTTGAAGAGAAGGATGAAATCTGAAGAAAGAGGGCATGAAGCTGAAGTTATCGAAGCCGTGGAGCATGATGGTGAGGCTGTTGAATCCAATGGGCTGGTGCGAGTTCTCAGTTTTCAGATGATGTTAATAAGAGTCTTCTTTTTTTCTCATTTTCTTCTACTGCTGCGTCGAGTAGAGAGTGAAAGACAAAAAGAAGACTCATATGTATTTCACTCATATGTTTGTGTGAGGATTCTTGTACAGGAGAAAAAATGGAAGTAAAGGATCTTTACTTCTAAAATTGGGTATGTGGTAGAGAATATGTATTAAGAGCAGGTGTTGAATGCACAGACTCAAGTGAGTGAAACTTTGGAAGGATTTGTAGCCAATGAATCAGAGTTCATAAAACTCATCATTAATGCAAGATATGATGAGATGTATCTATTGTTATGCTGAAATGATCATCTGAAATCAAAGAAAGTGTATTCCCATTTGCAAGTTTGGGCTTCCTGGAACAAAAAAGTTGTGTTTGCTGTATAGACCAACAGTAAATTTAGGAGAGCAGGCTATGTAGAGCTATTTTAGGATAGCAGATCAAAGAATTTGGCTCTGAGTTGTTCTAGAAAGTTATAGATTGAAAAGCGAGCTACAACTTTCCTTCATGAAGCTTGGCAATCCAAGATCTTCTTAGAAAGTTATAAACTATTCTATGTAGTGCTCTATGAGGTAATTTCTGTGCTCTATGAGGAAATGTGTGAATTCAACAACATCTACATCACTAACTTGGTTTCCCATGAAAGTTATCATGATTATCCATTACTATATCAGTGTAAACTTTGTTTTGTTGCAGTAATGGAATGTCTACAATAGTGATGCTTGCAACCACTGAATTGGCATAAAAATTCAATGTATAAAGCTTTGGTTACTGGAGTCTTTGGTTTGTATTTATGTGTGCTCTGAGAAAAGAAGAATAGAAAGGATCTACAACTGATTTTGCACTGCTTGAGGCAACCACACTTTGTGGGGAAATTGTTGCGTGGGGTTTCCATCCCTAAAAAATAGGAGTTGTGTGGATCTGAAAGGTTGTGTCATCACTCAAAGTCTCAGCCATGGTTGTTTCAGCATATCAGATTCTCTCTAAAAATGGTAAAATTTGAGCTTGAAGGTTTAAACTACTTAAGTGTTGAGTTGAAGTCTCAGTGATGAGGATTGAGTGATTAGAAATATTTGATCATGTGTTTAGTGGTGTTGTTTTGTGCGTTTTATCAAAGGAAAATCCTTACTCTTTATCATATGGTGTTGTCTTGGGGATTGTTAGAGGCCGACTACCCAATTCACCTACCAACGACTCTCCACTTTGGTATTTCTCTTTGTTTTCCCTTGATATGACAAGACTTTGGGGCTATTTTTTTGGTTTTCACAACAGCCTATGCTTTGGTGCCATGCACTTATCTCTTGTTAGTTTGGTTGGTTCAAATTGGGAAATTGTTGAATGGGCTATGTATGCTCACTGCTATACTATCTTTGGTCTCTTTGCCTTATGGCTATTGTACATTTCCATGCAAGAGGATGTCCATGTGGATGTGCATCCTTGGTTTCCATAAGCCAATATTTATGGCCACTTTGTTTGCTATGGGCTTAATGTAGGAGATGTTTGTGGACTCTTATGTAGTCACTCCTCCTGCAGTCATGTTGAATGCCCTATACTTGATGTTAGCCTTGGTTGCTTTCCTACATGTGAAAATGGCTTTCCTATATGGGGATTTGCCTAATGCTTCTTATATGAAGTTGGTTCCACATTTATACATATGACCTTTATGGTCTTTTATGCCTATGGCATACTTATTGCTAAGAGTACTCACTATATTGAATGTCTTGTTTTCCCAACCTATGATATGGTTTGAGATCTCAACCAAACATTTTGCCTTCCTTAGGAGGATGTGGGTGTTGGATAAGCTGCTCGTATTCCTTGTTGTGTTGTACCAAGAGGGGGGGGTAAATCCCATGCATTGAGCCGCGTGGGGGAGGGAGGATCCCCTCCCCTCACCTATATAAGCCTTGTGGGGGGGAGGTGAAGCCAGGCAGAAGCCGTCACGTTGCATTAAGGAGGGGAGAAGGTCATGTTGTTGACGTCGTGGAAGGGGAGAAGAGAGCCGCCAGCTGTGCTGCTGCTGTCGCTGCCATCAGAAGAACCACCTGCCAACACGCCGCCAGTGGACCAAGCCGCCACTGCCACTCGTCAGCTCGCCTTGCCGCCATCTTCATTCCCTCGCCATGTGTGAAGCTCCTTACAAGCTTCTCTAAGAAGCTTCTAAGGGGGCTGTCATAAGCTCCCTTTCATATTGCAAGCCCACAAATTCTTTTTTTTGGGTTTCCCTCATAGCCCTTTTTCATGTGGGTTTAATAACCCCACCCCCCGGAATCCAAAAAAACCCCCTTTCCTGTGGATCTGCTTCAAATTTTTAAAAACCCATTCAGCCTTTCTTTTTCCCCCCTCGCGTTCTTACTCAAAGGTTCATTTTAAACCTCGGGGTACCTTAGAACCCCCTTTCTATTGGCCTTCACAAGACACCCTCTTTCCCCCTTTTCCATTTCACCCAAGGGCCTTTAAAAGCTCATTTAACCCGGGAGTTAAGGCCTTCTTCCCCCCTTTCGGTTCCCCACAAGGTTCCACTAGTTCGAATTTAAGGAGGGAACCTATAAAGCCTTCTAAAGCCGGTTCCAAAAGACGGAGAAATTAATCAAGGAGGCCGAATCACAAAGGAAGTTTCACGTACGAAGGAGAAGCCCAAGATCATAAATATGCATCCAAGATGAAAAGGTTGCATTCGCGATGGCTCCTAAGAAAGCACAAGGCACAACCGCAGGAGGATTGTCTCCTAACATCCATGTGGACATTTCACCACAAGTCCAGATTCTTCTTCCTAAATTTGATTAACGTCGTAATATTTCAATTATGCATGGATCATTTGAGGAATAAGGATGCATGTTTTTTTGATTGAAAATACTTTGGCTAATAGATCACAATTGAGGGATTTGGTCATTAGTATTTTTCAATAAAACGAAAAAAATAAAGTGAGCATAAGATTTCTATGCATTTCTAGCAAGTGGTTTTTATGCATTACAAAGTAATGAAATTAGATTAATTAATGTCCATTTCTACAAAAGGGAATTATGATAGTACACTTAGATTGAGGATGGAGGGAATAAACCGCATATCGCATTATTGAACATATTTTTCGAAATGATTCTTAAAGAAAGTTACTAGCAACCGTAGAAATTGCTATGGCTGCACGAAGAAGATTTAACTCTAGGCAAGTGGCCTAAAAACTCAAATCAACGAAAGGTTGTGTAAGTTCAGCATACGACAAATTCATTTGGAAATGAAAGTAGAAAAAGGCTGCATGTTTAAACATAAAATCCTAAAGCTCGGTAGCATGAATCTTGTTTGCATGTTATAGGATGATCAATTGGAATTATGCTATAACTTAACCTATGCTTTGATCTTAACCCAAAAAGTTACGGTTTGTAAATCAACTTATATGTAGACAATGAATCATGTGGTTACGAAAATGGTTGCATAATTATCTTCAAGAATAGACAAGTTAAATTGGTTTAAACCTAAACACCTAAAACCGCGAGGTACTCGTTTAGGAAGGGTTAATTCAATGCAACATATCCCAAAGAGATAACTAGGGTTAGCACGTTGAGGACATTACCTAATCACTCTTATTGCTAAAGCTGAAACTCTTAAACCTAAAGATTTGGCCACATTCACAGAATGTAGGGACAATAGGACGTACTTGCGAGAGACGATCTAGGGTTTCTACCCTAAGGATCTCTCGCTAAAAAGATGAAACTTGGTTTGAACTTGGAACCCTAGGACCGACAATGTCGGCCTAATGCAATCAAAAACGGATTGTTATATCTATTCATGATTTCATGATTATAAGACTCCATTCGATGGGTAAATAGTCCCATAGATTTGATGCGACACTTGTGCAACAAGTTGCAGATTCGCATGATCTTGTAATTTGATCACAAGGAAATGGCCAATTCCTCGGAATGAGATTGGTAGATTATTACACAAGTTATCTTGCAAGAGGATGAATAATCGTCCTGATATAGTACCTTTCTTGGGTAAAGTGACCAAGATATGGGGATTAGATATTTGCTTGGAAGCAAAGGACCAATCAGTAAAATGGAATAGCGTATGTACTGCCAATTGAATTTAAGGTATTGATTAAGTTGGGTTAACAGGGTATGGCCCTAACCCAAGGATATAGGGTTAACAAACAAACCCTTGGGGATCTTGCCAAGTCGCAATTGATCCCGGATCGAGTGTTGGATGCATTCGGAAAGAAGGATTTGCTCCTTAGTAGTTGGCCAAATAACGACCAATGGAAATGATTGTGCTTGTAACAGTTTTAAGAGCACTGTTTTGCTTTGTTTGTTCAAAGAATTAAAGGATGAAAAGATATCTAATGCTTCAGGTTGAAGGCCTGAAGGGAGAGTCAGCTTTAGTTACCCCCGACTACCTGCCTGACCCTAACCAAGGGAGTTGTTAACCATGCCCGAAAGGTGGACTGAAATCACCGTGAGAGGTCTCTCTGTTGTGCGCTACTTGGAGCAGGAGGATGCTTGGGTGCCAGAGGGGGCTCTGGCCATAAATCTCTCGCCTTCCGGGCCCTGCACAAGAGGCCAATGTGACTCAAGATTGGATCTCGAGGCCCGCATACTAGTCTATGGGCGGAATCTTGGATTAGTAATCCCTGTGGATTGCTGGATAGTCTTCGGGTGGATTATGGACAAGCCTACGGGTTGGACTTTATCAATGTATTTCAAAGATAAATATGATAAGCCGTTGAAAAGAAACTTGTTTGACATTGTTTTTCTATGTCAAGTGCTATGATTACGTGAAGGAACTAGTGCCTAATGGGCTAATTAAGGAAGGTGATTGATGCATGTACAACTAAATGTGGTAGGTAATTAAATAACTAAAACAACCTAAGGAAAGTGCGGTGGATGTGACCATGGGTCCGTCCTACGGATGGGTGGTCCCGATTGCCGGGAACTTTTCTCAATCATGATGGACAGCAAGAAGATCATTCAAAGAACACGAACAGCAAGAGCGTGACCTAAATCTAAGTTACAATAATCCCGATTTACGATGTTTTAGGGGAACGGAATGGGACTATGCCTTATGGCAGAGAGGTTGAGCCTTGTATCCCTCTCATTTCCCATTCTCCTTGAACCAAGTGTAGTGTAAATCCGCTTCGGACCTGGCATTTCTACGTAAAGTAGTTCGCTCGAGTTCGACGCTAGTTACCATTTAGGAAATGACCATTAGGAAAAACCCTGATTCAGATCGGTCCTAAGTGGGAACGGCCGAAATACTTCCGCTATGTGGCAGACGCGGGAAGTCCTAGATTGCAAACCCCATAACATTCCATGGGAGTGCCGGGCGAAGCTTTCCAGACATCCTTTCGGATGGACTGCTAAGACGTGTCTTGAAGATAACAAGTGGACACGTTATAGTTGGTATCAGAGCGAAGCAACAAAGGATTTGTTTTAAGAAATCTTAATAAGAAGAAGTAAAGCAAATGTTGTTGTTCCAAACATTTCCTTACTTTCGATGCTGTCTTGGAGAATTACGAAGCATGGAACAAGTTCTTAGTGTTCCGAGTCATGTTTATGGCTGCGATGCATTCCCTGGATGATCAACAAAGGGTTGAGATGATGAACATCCTAGAGCGTATCTATAATCCATCGCCTTTGTACATGGAACGAAGATGGATAGGTGCCTCAGGAATCTACTATATAGCTGCCCACCGGTTTGCATACCTTCAAACCAACCTAAAGAGGATCAAGTGGTTGAAAGACCTGAAAGTTGTGAAGCTGTTCATTTTTGTGGAGGCTCACGTAAACTCAACTTTACATATTCGAGGTCGGAGGGTTGAGCTGAACTCATATGTATATGAGGAAGTGACCCGTGTAATCCCCGTTGACAGGATCGAAGTGTTGGGGCGCTATGAGAAGAATGGGTTCCAAAGAAAAGGATACCCTGATCTTCCAATGACTAACCGATTCCTGAAGATCCATGACCCGAAACCATACTATTATCCAGTTCCCGTAGATAAATGTAATACAACATTATTCTCCCCAAACTAAATGTAAACAGTTGGCTTATCATCGCAAGAAATGTTGTATTCCGAAAGGGCTATGCCCATATAAATGCAATAAGACTTCTTTTTATCAATGTCTGTTTTGTTTATGAGAATTGATAAAAAGTTAAGTGGTTAGGATTCTTGGTTGATAGTTGAATTGGAGATGAAATATAAATCACAACGTTTATCGTATAATAATGTTAAGAAACTGTTATCCAGGCACAACCCCAGGTACAGAGTCCCAGTTTGCCTCCTACATCAAGTACTACTCTAATCCAGGAGAAGAAGTTTCTTCTCAAGCAGATTAAGCCGCCCGAATTTGACGGGAGAGGCAAGTCCGTCCAAGCAGATACTAAAATTTGGATTGAATCCATGGAGGATTACTTTGAAGCAGCCAATATTGCACCTACCAACCAGGCTATGCTCACCAAGCTAAAGCTCACCGGCGAAGCCAGGCTTTGGTGGAAGCAATGGTGCAAAGATCAAGGGATCGCGGAAGGATCTGTTACATGGGAGAAGCTGAAGAAAGCCGTGTAGGGAAGATACTTACCACCTGTGTATCGCACGTAGAAAATGAATGAGTTCTATGAGCTAAAATAGCTAGGACTCACTCTTGACGCATACTACTCTAAATTTATCTCACTTCTTAAGTATGCACCACAGATGGACATGACACAGTAGGTGTCAAAATTTTGTGCTAGTTTAAACCCACCAGTGAAAATCTATGCGCCCATCAGATCTTCAAGATGCTCTCATTCGAGCTGCGCCTATAATTTACGAGGTGCACGTTAGACCAAGAGGTAACACAACTTGGTCTTATAATGACCCAAACAAAGGAGCATTTAGGCCTCAAATGAAGAGAGTTCAAGGTCAGAATCAGGGACAAAGAAAGAAAGCAATGACTAATAATGTCAACAACCTTGTCCCTACCCACAGCAATGACCGGAACTTCCGTTGTTTCCACTACAACGAGCCCGGTCATTTCAAGAGGCAATGTCCCAAGCTTGGAGGAGGACATTGCCAAGCACCTTTCCAAGGAACGAGGGAGCCGTCACCCGAGGCAGAGGAAGAACCACCTACGTTGCCAATAGGCAAATGCGTGAAGAAGAAGAAGATCCAACCATGGAAGCAGAGTTTGAAAGGGCGACAGTCCATGCCGCTCTTCACAAGAAAGGGACGAATCACCAATTCTTGGTGATTCAGACACCATCAGACTATCAAGGTAAAGGTTTCAAAACCTTGATTGATTGTGGCAGTACACATTCCTTTATCTCACCAGATTGTGCAAAAATATTAGGAATAGCCACAGTAGAAGCACCTATCTTGCTTGTGGAATTGGCAAATGGTTGTGAGGTCACTTGTACCAGGCAAACTGCTAAGGTGGAATTCTTTCTGGGAGGAAAGGAGACTTCGGTCAAATTCAGAGTCATGAGCCTAGGTGTCCATAAGTGTCTACTCGGAATGGATTGGCTTAAACCTAATGACACCCACATTCATTGTGGAAAGAGCCAAGTTTCCTTTCGGAACTTTGAAGGGGATTTAGTCACAACTCAGGGTGAGGCTGGAGTGCCAAAAATTCAATTGGCCAAAGCATCTCGGATCATAAAGGGAGTCAGAAAAGGACTACCTGTCTACTTGATTAAGCTCAACAAGTTAGATCAGAAGCAGGAGTCTAGTGAAGGACCTTCTTGGCTAAAGAAATATATGGATGTATTTCCTGAAGAGTTAACAGAACTCTCGCCTCAAAGAGAAGTGGATCATGAGATCAAGCTAGTACCAGGCAGTTCACCATAGGGAGCTCCAGTACTGTTCCGAAAAAAGAAAGATGGAACGCTTCGACTGTGTATTGATTACCGAGGGGGTTGAATCAATCAAATGTCAAGAACAAATACCCTATTCCTAGAATAGATGAGCTTCTTGATCGTCTTTAGGGTGTGAAGATCTTCTCCAAGATTGATCTCAGGTCTGGTTACTATTAGATAAGGATCAAGGAAGAAGATATCCCAAAGACGGCCTTCAACACAAGATATGGCACTTTGAGTTCCTAGTTATGTCATTCGGGCTTACGAATGCGCTTGCCACCTTCAACATGTTAATGCAGGATATCTTTAGGCCATATCTTGATGACTTCGTACTCGTCTTCTTTGACGATACTTTAGTCTATTCCAAACAGGAGGAAGATCATGAACCCCAACTTCGGATTGTCCTTGAGACAATGAGGGCTCATAAGCTATATGCTAAGATGAAGAAGTGTGCATTCTTCAAATGTCAGATTGAATATTTGGGGTTCATCATATCAGCGAAAGGAATCTCAGTGGATCCGGCCAAAATCAGAGATGTGCTAGAATGGCCAATACCAACAACTGTCAAAGAAATACACAGTTTTCTTGGGTTGACAGGATGGTATAGGGTCTTCATCAAAAACTATGCTTTGATTGCAGCACCTCTGACGGACTTACTGAAGAAGCAAACTTCCATTTCATGGTTAACTCCCGAACAAACTAGCTTCGATAGATTGAAGCAAAGTTTGGTATCAGCACCTATCCTAAAGCTTCCAGACCTCAGTAAGGGAGTTTGAGGTAGTAACTGATGCTAGCACACTTGCCTTAGGATGTGTGCTCATGCAGGAAGCCTATAGCATACTCTTCAAGGAAACTGAAGAGTCATGAGAAGAATTATGCTACCCATGATCTAGAATTGTTAGCTGTCATCCATGCCCTAAAGCTTTGGAGACACTACCTGTTGGGTAACAAGTTTACTCTAGTGACTGATCATAAAAGTCTCAAGTGGATCTTTACCTAGAACGAACTCAACATGAGGCAACGTCGATGGATTGAAGTGCTGGAGGAGTATGACTTTGAAATCAAGTACTGACCTAGAAAGGAGAATGTAGTTGCCGATGCACTCAACTGCAAGGCATTCCTTAACTCTCTAATCTTGCAAAACCCATCAACAGCTAGATCTCTAGCTACAAAGGTATCCATGCCGAACAACCCAATACTTGAGCTAGCTAGAGAGGAAGCGTGCCATGATCTAGCCTATCAAAAGATGCTAAGGGAGGTCCCTATCAAGGACCAGGATAAAAAACTACGGGCTAAGTATCATGAATTCTCTATCAATAGTGAACTTGTCTACTATAGAACGAGGTATGTGTATCGGCAAGTCAATCACTTAAGCAGAAGATATTGTGGGAGCTCATGATTCCCCTTTCTCAGGACATCCTAGCTATACCAAGACTCTCAATGCAGTTAGGAAGAGCTACTATTGGGAGAGGCTTAAAGGTGACGTTCTCAAATATGTCACTGAGTGTTTGTCTTGTCAACGTATCAAAGTCGAACATGTCAAGATGCCAGGTAAGTTACAACCACTTGACATTCCCCAAATGAAATGGGAATTCATTAGTATGGACTTTGTTGTTGGCCTATCCCAAGTTCAGGGAGGATACAACTCCATCATGGTTGTGGTTGACATGCTTACTAAGGTTGCACACCTTATTCCAGTAAAGACAAACTATAAAGCCTCAGACATTGCAAGATTGTTTATCAAGGAGATAAGCTACATGGGCTACCCAGAAGAATCATTAGTGATCGTGATTCTCTCTTCACATCACATTTCTAGAGAGATATCTTTGAAGCCATTGGGACTCAACTCTGTTTTAGCACAGCTTACCATCCCCAGACTGATGGTCAAATGGAGCGAGTCAATCAAGTCATCGAGGATATGCTTAGGGCATACTATTGTCGTGAACCAAAAAGGTGGATTCAATACTTGCCTTTGGTTGAATTTGCCTACAGTGCTTCTTACCAATAAAGCATTCAGATGACCTCTTTTCAAGCATTATATGGTCATGACTGTCGTAGTCCCCTAAACTTCTCAGATCCAACCTTGAGGGTTGAAACTTCAAGGCAGATGTTGGAAGAGATGGATGACCGAATAAAGTCAATAAGACAGGACATCCAAGCCGCCAAGGATAGACAGAAGGCATATGCGGATTTGAAGCGTCAAGATAGAATCTTCGAGGAAGGAGACATGGTCTTCATTCGCGTACATCCAAAGAAGAGTTCCCTATCCTTAGGAGATTGCAAGAAGCTAAGTCCAAGGTATTGTGGACCATACAAGATCATCAAGTGCCTAGGACCTAATGCTTATAGACTGCAACTCCCAAAGAACCTAAAGGTTCATAATGTATTCCATATCAGCCTATTGAAGAAGTATGTACCTAATCCTAACCATATACTTGATGACCAACAAGTTGTAATGCCTAGTCAAGGAGTCCTTGAACTACGGCCTTACAAGATCTTAGATGTTAGGGAGAGACAACTGAGATCCAAAACCTTGAGAGAATGACTCGTCCATTGGAAAGATTATCCCGAGGAGGATGCCACTTGGATAGATGAAAGCACTCTCAACCATCAATATCCCCAGTTTATCTCGAGATGAGGACATCTTGATTCCTCCAAGGGGGAGTGAATGTAATATTCCCGCGATAATATTTCTAAATCCCATGATACTCACACAGTCTCCATGGGCCAAATTGAGACTTAGAACTATGGATTATTGAAAACCCGTGCTCTTTACGAACCGCCTCTTAGGAGGCCAAAAGGATAATTTTTTTAGAAATAAGATTATTTTTTTTTGAATTATCCCTCTCTCCCCCAGCCGACAGTTGTGCTGGAGGAGAGGGATATAGCAAGGATGATTGAGCATCCTTGCTAGATGCCGGGGGGGGGGGGGGGGGGGGGGTAAATCCCATGCATTGAGCTGTGTGGGGGAGGGAGGATCCCCTCCCCTCACCTATATAAGCCTTGTGGGGGGGGGTGAAGCCAGGCAGAAGCCGTCACGATGCCATTAAGGAGGGGAGAAGATCGTGTTGGTAACGTCGTGGAAGGGGAGAAGAGAGCCGCTAGTAGCTGCCGCTACTGCCAGAAGAACTGCCTGCCAACACGCCGCCTGTGGGCCAAGCCACTACTACCACTCGTCAGCTTGCCCTGCCGCCATCTTCATTCCCTCGCCACGTGTGAAGCTCCTTAGAAGCTTCTTAGAGAAGCTTAGAAGCTTCTTAGAGAAGCTTCTAAGGGGGCTGTCATAAGCCCGCTTTCATATTGGAAGCCCATAAATTCTTTTTTGTGGGTTTCCCTCATAGCCCTTTTTCATGTGGGTTTAATAACCCCACCCCCCGTTATCCAAAAAAAAACCCCCTTCCCGTGGATCCCATCCAAGTTTTTAAAAAGCCCACTAAGCCTTTCTTTTTCCCCCCTCGCGTTCTTACTCAAAGGTTCATTTTAAACCTCGGGGTACCTTAGAACCCCCTTTCTATTGGCCTTCACAAGACACCCTCTTTCCCCCTTTTCCATTTCACCCAAGGCCCTTTAAAAGCTCATTTAACCCGGGAGTTAAGGCCTTCTTCCCCCCTTTGGGTTCCCCACAAGGTTCCACTAGTTCAAGTTTAAGGAGGAAACCTATAAAGCCTTCTAAAGCCGGTTCCAAAAGACGGAGAAATTAATCAAGGAGGCCGAATCACAAAGGAAGTTTCGCGTGCAAAGGAGAAGGCCAAGATCATAAATCTGCATCCAAGACGAAAAGGCCGCATTCGCGATGGCTCCTAAGAAAGCACAAGGCGCAACCGCAGGAGGATCATCTCCTAACATCCATGTGGACATTTCACCACAAGTCCAGATTCTTCTTCCTAAATTTGATTAACATTGTAATATTTCAATTATGCATGGATCATTTGAGGAATAAGGATGCATGTTTTTTTGATTGAAAATACTTTGGCTAATAGATCACAATTGAGGGATTCGGTCATTAGTATTTTTCAATAAAATGAACAAAATAAAGTGAGCATAAGATTTCTATGCATTTCTAGCAAGTGGTTTTTATGCATTGCAAAGTAATGAAATTAGATTAATTAATGTCTATTTTTACAAAAAGGAATTATGATAGTACACTTCGATTGAGCATGGAGGGAATAAACCATCTAAGAAGTTTAGGTGACTTCGAAAGTCATGACCATATAATGCTTGGAAAGGGGTCATCTGAATGCTTTGTTGGTAAGAAGCATTGTAGGAAAATTCAACCAAAGGCAAATATTGAATCCACCTCTTCGGCTCATGATAGCAGTATGCCCTTAGCATATCCTCCATGACTTGATTTACTCGCTCTGTTTGGCCATCCGTTTGGGGATGGTAAGCAGTGCTAAAACAGAGTTGAGTCCCAATAGCTTCAAACATAGCTCTCCAGAAGTGTGACGTGAAGAGAGAATCACGATCACTAATGATTCTTCTGGGTAACCCATGTATCTTGAACATCTCCTTGATAAACAATCTTGCAATGTCTGAGGCTTTATAGTTTGTCTTTACTGGAACAAGGTGTGCAACCTTAGTAAGCATGTCAACCACAACCATGATGGAGTTGTATCCTCCCTGGACTTGGGGTAGGCCTGCAACAAAATCCATGGTGATGAATTCCCGTTTCATTTGGGGAATGTCAAGCGGTTGCAGCTTCCCTAGCATCTTGACATGTTCAGCTTTGATACGTTGACAAGACAAACACTCGATGACATATTTGAGAACATCACCTTTGAGCCTCTCCCAATGGTAGCTCTTCCTAACTGCATTAAGAGTCTTGGCATAGCCAGGATGTCCTACGAAAGGGGAATCATGAGCTTCCCACAATATCTTCTGCTTTAGTGGATGGCTTGCTGGTATACACAACCTCATTCTGTAGTAGACAAGTCCACTATTAATAGAAAATTCTTGATTCTTTGCCTGTAACTTTTGGTTCAGATCCTTGATAGGGATCTCTCTTAGCATTGTTTGGTAGGCCGGATCATGGCATGCATCCTCTCTAGCTAACTCAAGTATTGGATTGTTTGGCATAGATACTTTTGTAGCTAGAGATCTAGCTGTTGATGGATTCTGTAGGATTAGAGAATTAAGGAATGCCTTGCAAATGAGTGCATCGGCAACTACATTCTCTTTTCCTGGTCGGTACTTGATTTCAAAGTCATACTCTTCCAGTACTTTAATCCACCGACGTTGCCTCATGTTGAGCTCGTTCTGGGTAAAGATCCATTTGAGACTCTTATGGTCAGTTACTAGAGTAAACTTGTTACCCAACAGGTAGTGTCTCCAAAGCTTTAGAGCATGGATGATAGCTAGCAATTCCAGATCATGCGTAGCATAATTCTTTTCATGACTCTTCAATTTCCTTGAAGACTATGCTACTGGATGACCTTCCTGCATGAGTACACACCCCAAGGCAAGTATGCTAGCATCAGTTACTACCTCGAACTCTTTATTGAGGTCTGGAAGTTTTAGAATAGGTGCTGATACCAAACTTTGCTTCAATCTGTTGAAGCTATTTTGTTCGGGAGTTGACCATGCAATGGCTGTTTGCTTCTTTAGTAAGTCCGTCAAAGGTGCTGCAATCAAAGCATAGTTTTTTATTAAGACCCTATACCATTCTATCAATCCAAGAAACCTACGTATTTCCTTGACAGATGTTGGTATTGGCCATTCAAGCACATCTCTGACCTTGGCTGGGTCCACTAAGATTCCTTCTGCTGATACTATGAATCTGAGATATTCAATCTGACGTTTGAAGAATGCACACTTCTTCATCTTAGCATACAACTTATGTGACCTCATTGTCTCAAGGACAATCCGAAGTTGGGGTTCATGATCTTCTTCCTGTTTAGAATAGACTAAAGTGTTGTCGAAGAAGACAAGCACAAAATCATCAAGATATGGCCTAAAGATATCCTGCATTAACCTGTTGAAGGTGGCAGGTGCATTCATAAGCCCGAATGACATAACTAGGAACTCAAAGTGCCCATACACTTGTATTGAAGGCCGTCTTTGGAATATCTTCTTCCTTGATCCTTATCTGATAGTAACCTGACCTGAGATCAATCTTGGAGAAGATCTTCGCACCCTGAAGACGATCAAGAAGCTCATCTATTCTAGGAATAGGGTACTTGTTCTTGATCGTTGATTGATTCAACCCTCGATAATCAATACATAGTCGAAGTGTCCCATCTTTCTTTTTCTGGAATAGTACTGGAGCTCCCCACAATGAACTGCTAGGATGGATATAGCCTGTTGAAATATCGAGCTCCACTAGTGATATGCCAGGGTGACCGTTGTGCATTTATGTCACCGACTTGTCAGTTGTAGATGCGGTTGGTACACCGCCCATGAATAATAGCTAGATGACAGCTATCCTTATCTACTCTAGTTTGTGGCTCAGTTAGTATGCCACCTTAGTTAGTTGAGTTTGGTTTGAGACCCATATATAGGGTTCTTCTATTTCTTTGTATGAGAGTTCTTTTGGCTTACACAACTAAGAAGAGGAAAACTGTTTTCAGCCTCCACCTCTGTGTGTATTCCCCCATTGTGCAAGCAAAAAAGCTACAAGTGAGACTCCTTCCTTCTCTCCCACAATCTTGACATGGTATTAGAGCCTTGTTCGTGGTAAGGAGCTCAAGAAAGCAAGCCAAGCTCGCGGAGTTCTGGTAAGAGGAGCAGTGTTGCTTTCATTTTCTGTTGTGGGAGCAGATCTTTGCAGAAGGTAGCACACCCGAAAATTGCAGAGTGCATTGTCTCAAGTTGAGATGCCCTTCGCGGTGAAGCAAGACGCAGTGTATGCAGCGGGAGTGGGCTTTAGCCCTTGGCGACCCTGTTTTTTTTATTTGAGGCCATTTCGGGGCCTGTTTCGGAGGCGGAAGTTTTCTGCACGCACTCAGGAAAAGGCCCAGTTTTATGCTTTGCAACCACTGTTATGTATTGGCTGTCTATCAGTATTTTAGACTCTATGATTGTGCATATTCAGGATGCAAGTACGCCAAAGGAGGCATGGGATACTTTGTCAAAAATGTATAGCACAAATACTCAAGCCAAGGAAATGCAGCTCAAGCAAGAGTTGCATAATGTACAAAGAGAAAATATGAGCATCAATGACTACCACATGAAGGTGAAGAAGATTGCAGATGCACTTGCTTCCATTGGGTCGCCAGTGGAAAATGATGATTTAGTTTCTGTGACCTTGAATGGTCTAGGAAAGGATTATGCACAGTTCCGAACATCCATTTCCGTCCGTGAAAGATTTCCTGATTTTGAGGAGTTGATTGCTCTTCTAATTTCTGAGGAGCAGAGAAATGGTGGTGCATCTTCTTCAGGAGGAACTTCAAAAGAAGTTGTCTTCTACTCAAATGTTGGAAGAGGTAGAGGCAGAGGTAGAGGAGGCCGATTTGGAGGCCGTGGTAGAAATCAGAATATGCAGCAAACTCAAGAAAACCAGTCCTATGGAGGAGGACATGGTAACTCTAGAGGCAGGGGGAGCCAAAAAGGTCGTGGTGGATGGCAAAGAGGCCAAAATGCAAACAGCAATGTTGAATGCTACTACTGTGGTAAAATGGGTCATATGGCTAAAGTCTGCTATAAAAAGCAGAATGACATCATGAATGGAAAACTGCAACAAGGGAATTATGCATCTTCTAGTAGACAGGGTGATGACAGAAATGAGCATTTGTTTATGGTGCAGCACATGAACAATTCTGTGACAAGTGCAGAAGAAAGCAACGATGTATGGTATGTTGACTCAGGTGCATCAAAACACATGGCAGGTCATGCAGAATGGATGGAGGATGCAAGGAAAATGGAAAAACCAGGATGAGACTGGTGATGATACTGCACATCCTATTGTGCAGATTGAAAAAATTCATTTGTCTATGCAGGATGGGAAAAAGAAATACCTGTCCGATGTATTTCATGTCCCGAATATCACCAAGAATCTAGTTTCTGTTGGTCAAATGGTTGAACAGGGCTTGCAGGTTAGATTTAATCCTCATGGATGCTTTGTTGAGGATATGAAAAATAAAGGTCGCTTGATAGCAAAAGGAAAGAAGAAGGGCAGAATGTTTACGTTGGATGCAAATATTTCTGAATTGAGTGCAGCAATGTTTGCACATGGGACCGGTGTAGTTGCAGATATTGATATCTGGCATAAACGCATTGGTCATGTTAATGTACAGCGACTTAAATCAATGCAGGCCCAAAATATTGTTGCAGGATTGCCCAAATTCAAGGTTGCAGAAATGCATAAGATATGTGAAGCCTGTCAATTTGGAAAATAGGCAAGGAAACCATTTCCTAGACATGTTCAAGAGAGTAAGAAGCCATTGGAATTAATTCACTCTGATGTGTGGACTACTAAAGCTGCATCTCTTGGAGGCTGTCATTATTTTGTCACTTTTATTGATGACTATAGCAGAAAATTTGGGTGTATTTTATGAAAAAGAAAAGTGAAGTTTTTGGGCATTTCAAAACTCTTAAAGCTATGGTTGAAAAAGAAACAGGTTGGAAAATAAAATGCCTAAGGTCAGATGGAGGGGGAGAGTACCTCTCAAATGAGTTTGCAAGGTTCCTGCAGGAGCATGGCATAAAGCAGCAATATTCATGCAGTCATACCCCACAACAAAATGGAATTGCAGAAAGGAAAAATAGGCATATTGGAGAGGTATCTCGTGCCATGCTCAATAAAAAATACTTGCCAGATTTTTACAGGGCTGAAGCAGTTGCTACAGCAGTCTACATAATGAACAGGACTCCCACTGCAACAATACATGGGATGACTCTAGAGGAGAGGTATATTGGTAGGAAACCAGATATTTCTCATTTGAAAATTTTTGGTTGCATTGTCTATGTACATGTGCCAGATGAGTTGAGATCCAAGTTGGATCCAAAAGCTGAGAAGTGCATCTTTATTGGTTACTCTCTACAGCAAAAAGGGTATAGATGCTATAACCCTTCTACTCGTAAGTTTACAGTGAGCAGAGATGTTGTCTTTGATGAGATGAGTAGCTGGTATAAACCAGTAAATGTGATTGATGATGTAGATGCACAAAATAGTAATGCTGCGCAGAATTCACAACAGCAGTCACAAAATATTAGTGGACCTGGAGCGTCCTCTAGCAGTGGTTCACATTCTTCACCATGGACAAGCAGATTGAGATCAGGAGAATCTTCTCAAGGCAGTGCAAATAGTGGTATGCAAGTGTCACGAAAAGGAAAAGAGAAGGTAGATCAGCCCATGTTTGATGTGAATGCAGGTCACTCTTATGTGGATGGTGAATCCAGTGGCTCAGAACAGAGCATTGATGATAAGTAAGGAAGACCAGGGATGTTTTGAGAGCACCTAGGAGTGAACCTACTTTGCGCAGGTCAACCAGAGTTAGGTATCCATGGATAGGCTGAAATATGATGGATTTACAGCCATTCACTATGCATATATGGTCAAAGTGATACAGGAACCAGAACCCACTTCTTTTGAGCAAGCCATGGGAAAAGAAAAATGGGAGAAAGCCATGGATGAAGAAATGGATGCCTTGGAAGCAAATGCTACATGGGAATTGGTACCTTTGCCTAAAGGTAAGAATGCAATTGGTTGTAAGTCGGTTTATAAGGTGAAGCACAATGCAGATGGTTCTGTGAACATATACAAGGCAAGATTAGTAGTCAAGGGGTATGCACAAACATATGGCATTGACTATGAAGAAACATTCAGTCTGGTTGCAAGGATGGCAACCGTAAGAGCAGTCATTGCTATGGCTGCATCAAAGGAATGGTCTTTACATCAGATGGATGTAAAGAATGCCTTCTTGCATGGTGATTTGCAAGAAGAGGTATATATGGAGCAGCCACCAGGTTATGTGCATGCTGTTCATCCTTAGTTTGTTTGCAGGTTGAAGAAAGCCTTGTATGGCTTGAAGCAAGCACCTAGAGCATGGTCTGACAAGATAGGACAGTATCTTGTCACTATTGGCTTTCAGATTTCCAAGGCAGATTTCTCACTTTATGTGAGAAAAACAGAGAAAGGTATTATGCTACTTGTCATTTATGTTGATGATTTGATTATGACAGGTGACAGTGATGAAGATATCCTTCATGTGAAAATGCTATTGAAGCAGAAGTTTGAGATGAAGGATTTGGGAGAGCTGCGTTATTTCTTGGGCATTGAGGTGATTAGATCACCAAGTGGGATACAGCTCTTGCAGAGGCAGTATGGATTGGACATGATGTCCAAATATGGGATGACAGGCTGTAAGCCTATTTCAGTTCCTTTGGAGCAGAATGTGAAGCTGAGCGCAGATGCAAGTGAGCTTCTGGAAGACCCTACTATGTACAGACGCATAGTAGGAAGCTTGATTTATATGACTATTACCAGGCCAGATTTGAGCTATGCTGTTGGATTGGTAAGTCAATTTATGCAGGCTCCAAGGAAACCGCATTTGGATGCAGCTAGATGCATACTCAGGTATGTGAAGTCCACATTGCAGTATGGACTATTTTATGAGACTGGGGTTCAGATACAGTTGCATGGATACACTGATGCTGATTGGGCTGGTAGTATTTCTGATAGACGATCTACCAGTGGATATGTGTTCTCTTTTGGGAGTGCTGCAGTCACTTGGAGCAGCAAGAAACAGCCTGCAGTTGCCTTGTAGAGCACAGAGGCTGAGTACAGGGGCACAGCAATGGCTGCATCTGAGGTAGCTTGGTTGCATAAGCTACTTTATGATATGCATTAGCCTACAGATGGGCCAGTTGTCATTTATTGTGACAACATGAGCAGTATACACTTGGCAAATAACCCAGTCTATCATGCTGGAACAAAGCACATTGAGGTGCATTATCACTATGTGCGGGAGAGGGTTTTACTAGGTCTTATTGATCTAGTTTATGTCAGCACAGAGGATCAGGTAGCTGACATATTTACGAAGGCATTAGGCGCAGAGAAGCTGCACAAGTTCAGAGACCTGCTTGGTGTGCAAGAATTGGGATTGAGCTCGAGGGGGAGTGTTGAGATATCGAGCTCCACTCGTGATATGCCAGGGTGACCGTTGTGCATTTATGTCACCGACTTGTCAGTTGTAGATGTGGTTGGTACACCGCCCATGAATAATAGCTAGATGATAGCTATCCTTATCTACTCTAGTTCGTGGCTCAGTTAGTATGCCACCTTAGTTAGTTGAGTTTGGTTTGAGACCCATATATAGGATTCTTCTATTTCTTTGTATGAGAGTTCTTTTGGCTTACACAACTAAGAAGAGGAAAATTGTTTTCAGTCTCCACCTCTGTGTGTATTCCCCCATTGTGCAAGCAAGAAAGCTACAAGTGAGACTCCTTCCTTCTCTCCCACAATCTTGACATAGCCTTGTTCTAGCAATTTCTTGAGTTGTTCCTTCAGCTCAATTGCTTCTGGTATTGACATTCTATAAGGTCCCTTTGCAATTGGCGCAGCTCCTGGTACTAACCTAATCTCATGATCCACTTCTCTTTGAGGCGAAAGTTCTGTCAACTCTTCAGGGAATACATCCGTGTATTCCTTTAGCCAAGAAGGTCCTTCATTAGACTCTTGCTTCTGATCTAACTTGTTGAGTTTGATCAAGTAGACAAGTAATCCTTTTCTGACTCCTTTTATGATTCGAGATACTTTGGCCAATTGGATTCTTGGCACTCCAGCCTCACCTTGAGTTGTGACTAATTCCCTTTCAGAGTTTCGAAAGGAAACTTGACCCTTCCCACAATGAATGTGGGCGTCGTTAGGCTTAAGCCAATCCATTCTAAGTAGACACTCATGGATACCTAAATTCATGACTCTGAATTTGACCAAAGTCTTCTTCCCTCCCAAAAAGAATTCCACCTTAGCAGTTTGCCTAGTACAAGTAACCTCACGACCATTTGCCAATTCCACAAGCAGGGTAGGTGCTTCTACTATGGCTATTCCGAATCTTTTTGCACAAGCTAGTGAGATAAAGGAATGAGTACTGCCACAATCAATCAAGGTCTTGAAACTTTTACCTTGATAGTCTGACGGTGTCTAAATCACCGAGAATTGGCGATTCGGCCCTTTCTTGTGTAGAGCAGCATGGATTTTTGCCCATTCAAACCCTGCTTCCATGGTCGGATCTTCTTCTTCTTCTTCTTTGCACATTTTCCTATTGGCAATGCAAGTGGTTCTTCCTCTACCTCGAGTAGCGGCTCCTTGACCATGGCCTGTTCCTTGGAAAGGCGCTTGGCGATGTCCTCCACCAAGCTTGGGACATTGCCTTTTGAAGTGACCGGGCTTGTTACAGTGGAAACAATGGAGGTTTCAGCCATTGCCTTGAGTAGAAACAAAGGTATTGACGTTGTTAGTCCTTGATTTCTTTCTTTGTCCCTGATTATGACCTTGAACTCTCTTTATCTAAGGTTTGAATGCTCCTCTGTTCGGGTCATTATAAGACCAAGTTTTGTTACCCCTTGGTCTAGACTCTATCTCCTGAATTATAGGCGCTGCTCGAATGAGTGCGTCCTGAAGATCCGATGGACGCATAGATTTGAGACGGGTATTTACTGGTGGATTTAAACTAGCACAAAATTTGGACACCTGCTGTGTCATGTCCATCTGTGGCTCATACTTAAGAAGTGAGACAAATTTAGAATAGTATGCGTCAAGCGTGAGCCCCAGTTGTTTTAGCTCGTAGAACTCATTCATTTTCTGTGTGCGATATGCGGGTGGCAAGTATCTTCCCTGCACGGCTTTCTTCAGCTTCTCCCAAGTAACGGATCCCTCCGCAATCCCTTGATCCTTTCACCATTGCTTCCACCAAAGCCTTGCTTCGCTGGTGAGCTTTAGCTTGCCGAGCATAGCCTGATTGGCGGATGCAGTACCGGCTACTTCGAAGTAATCCTCCATGGATTCAATCCAAATTTTAGCATCAGCTTGGACGAATCTGCCTCTCCCATCAAACTCGGGTGGCTAAATCTGCTTGAGAAGGAACTTCTTCTCCTGGATTACAGCAGTACTTGATGTAGGAGGCAAATTAGAAACCTATACCTGGGGTTGTGCCTGGATATAGGTTTCTTAACGTTATTATACGATAATCGTTATTGATTTATATTACATCTTTAATTCTGCTATAACGTAAGCAATGTAGCTACTTAACTTTTTATCAATTCTCATGCACAATCAGACATTGATAAAAAGAAGTCTTATTTGTATTTATATGGGCATAGCCCTTTTGAAATACAACATTTCTTGAGATGATAAGCCAACTGCTACATTTAGTTTGGGGAGAACAACACTGTATTACATTTATCTACAGGAACTGTATAATAGTATGGTTTCGGGTCATGGATCTTCAGGAATCGGTAAGTCATTGGAAGTTCAGGATATTCTTTTCGTTGGAATCCATTCTTCTCATGGCGGCCTAACACTTTAATACTGTCGGCGGGGATTACACAGGTTACTTCCTCATATATATATGAGTTCATCTCAATCCTCCAACCTCGAATATGTAGAGTTGAGTTTACGTGAGCTTCCACAAAAATAAACAGCTTCACGACTTTCAGGTCTTCCAACCACTTGATCCTCTTTAGGTTGGTTTGTAGGTAAGCAAACCGGTGGGCGGCTATATAGTAGATTCCTGAGACACCCGTCCATCTTTGTTCCATGTACAAAGGTGATGGATTATATATTTGCTCTAGGATGTTCATCATCTCAACCCTTTGTCGATAATGCGGAGAATGCATTGCAGTCATAAACATGACTCGAAATACCAAGAACTTGTTCCACGCTTCGTAATTCTACAAGACAACATTGGAAGTAAGGAAATGTTTGGAACATCAGTATTTGCTTTACTTCTTCCTATTAAGATTTCATAAAACAATTCCGTTGTTGGTTGGCTCTGATACCAAATGTAACGTGTCCACTAGTATCATCCAAGACACGTCTTAGCAGTCCATCGGAAAGGATGTCTAGAAAGCTCCGCTCGGCACTCCCATGGAATGTTATAGGTTTTGTGATCTAGGGCTTTCCACATATGCCATGTAGCGGAAGTATTCCGACCGTTTCCACTTAGGATCGACCTAAATTAGGGTTTTTCTGATTGGTCATTTCCTAACAGCAACTAGCGTCGGACCCAAGCGAACTACTTTACGCAGAAATGCCAGGTTCGAAGCGGATTCACACTGCACTTGGTTCAAGGAGAATGGGAAACGAGAGGGATGCAAAGCTCAACCTCTCTGCCATAAGGCATAGTCCCATTCTGTTCCCCTAAAACAGCGTAAATCATGTTTAATCATAACTCTAGGTCAACGCTTTTGTTGTTCGTGTCCTTTGACGATCATCCCGTTGTTCCTCGTGATTTGAGAAAAGTTCCCGACAAACCGGGACCACCCATCCGTAGGACGGACCTATGGCCCATCCTCCGCACTTTCCTCGGGTTGTTTTAGTTATTTAATTACCTAACGCATTAGTTGGACAGGTAACAGCCAGCTTCTTTAATTAACCCGTTAGGCACTGGTTCCTTCACGTAATCTTATCACTTGACATAGAAAAACAATATCAGACAAGTTCCTTATTAACAGGTCATCATATTTATCTTTGAAATACAAAGAGTCCAGCCCGTAGGCTTATCCACAAACCGCTCGAAGGCTATCCAGCAATCCACAGGGATCACTAATCCAAGTTTCCGCCCGTAGACTAGTATGCGGGCCTTGACATCCAATCCCGAGTCACATTAGCCTCTTGTGTAGGACCCGAAAGGCAAGGGATTTATGGCCAGAGCCCCCTAGCACCCAAGCGTCCTCCTGCTCCAAGTAGCGCTCAACGGAGAGACCTCTTGCGGCGGGTTCGGTCCACTTTTTCGACGCGGTCAACAACCCCCTTGGTTAGGGTTAGGCAGGCAGTCAGGGGTAACTGAAGCTATCTCTCCCTTCCGGCCTTCAACCTGAAGTATAGATATTCATTTATCTTTTAATTCATTGGTCAAACAAAGCCAAACAGTGCTCTAAAATGTGTACAAAGTACAAACATTTCCATTCATCGTTTTTGTTGGCAAACTGCTAAGGAACGAATCCTTCCTTTCAAATGCATCCAACACTCGATCTGGGATAACTTGCAACTTGGCAAAATCCCCTATATCCTGGGTTAGGGCGTACCATATTAACCCGACTTGGTCAAACCCTAAGTTTATCGGTTGGTCTTTAGTTTCCAAACAATCTTCCTTACTCAGGAAGGATACTAAATTAGGATGATTATTCATCCTCTTGCAAGATAACTTGCGTAAGGACATGCCAACTTCATTGTGAGAACTTGGCCATTTCCTTGTGATCCAATCACAAGATCATATGACTTCACACTTGTTGCACAAGTGCTGCATCAAACTATGAGACTATGGAGTCACGAAACAATATGTTTCAGGTTCCTTAAGATGACATCGTTAGACCTAGGGTTTCCAAGCTTCATCTTTGTAAGATTCTCAGGGACAAACCCTAGTTCCTTTTACGATTACAATTCACTGTCCCTACATTCAGTGAATGTGAGAAAGTATTTAAGGTATAGGCATTTCTTGGAATTTAACCCATTCCCAACGAGTATTTCACAGCTTAGGTGTTTTAAGTTTATGTCAATTTGGTTAACTCTAGAAGATAATTTCGAGATTACTTCCACATGATTCATTGTCTATGCATAAATTCATTTTTCAATCCTAAACTTTATCAATTTGAGGTTAGGTTAATTCCAAATAATCTTCCTACACTTTGGGAACAAAATTCATGCTAAACAAGCAACCTTTTACTTTATAATTTATGCTGTTGACAAACGATATTTTCCTAGAGTTTATGCATCGTAAGAATCATTTCATGCTTGCACTTTCCATGATGATTCATTGCAAAGAGGATATGGATTAATAGTACGAGATGCAGTTTATACTTCTAGGCTTAATCAAAGTATACTATTTCAATGGATAATAATCTAATCTTATAATTCATTTCAATGCATAAGCAATTTGCTAGAAATGCCTTTATGCTTTCTTTATTTTGCATGTTTCATTAAAAGTATTAACGACTAAGTTCCTTCGTTGTGAGCATCTAGGACAAAAATATATCCTATTTCTAACAATTAACCTTGCAAGATTGAATTATAACAATATCAAATAATAATTAGGAAGGAAAACCTGGGCTTGGGGTGAGATATCCACATGGATGCTCGGAGATGACCCTCTCGCGGCTACGCCTTGGACTTTCTTAGAAGACATCGCAATTGTAGTTTTTAAGATGTGGAAGCAGCTTTACACTCTTTTTTGGAAATTTCACCGTCGCTCCCTTGCACTTCAACACTCTTCTTCTCTTTTTCTAGTGGGGAAAAAAAAAACAAGGTCCCAAGGGTATTTTGAAAAGGGCAAGGAATGGCTAAGGGGTTTAACCACGAGGAGGGGGGTAATAAGACCTTTTAAGGCCTTAGTACTTTTGGGGGGAAAAGGGACTTATAAAGCCCAAGGAAAAGGGCTTATAGGTGGTTAAAGCATGGGGGGGGGGGGGGGGGGGGGGAAAGAAAGGGTTTCAAAGCCCATAAGAAGGACGTTAAAGGTTTAAATCACGGGGGTTCCAACACGCATGGGACAGGGGGCTTAAAACACGGGGGGTAATAAAAAGAGTTTCATAAGGCACAAGAAGGGGGGGGTGAAAGGGCCTTAAGAGGATTAACACCGAGGGGAAAAGATAATAAGGTATAGGAAGGGGGGTTAAGGAGGCCCCCCCTTTGGAAGCTTCCAAGCTTTCAGAAGCTTGGGGGGGTATTTAAGACCGTCAGTCAACGGCGCAACGGAGGCAGCTCCTCCCTCCTTCGACGGCGTCGCATCCCTCTGCCCAGGCGGCCAGCGTAGAGTCCCTCCTCCCCTTCTCTCATTGACTGCACCGGCGGCCCTCACTTCCTCCTCCTTACGGCAGCGGCACGGCACGGCGTTATGGCGGCAGTTACTCTCTCCTTCCATCCCTCATGGCAGCAGCCCCCCCTTGGTTTAAATAGGGGAGGGGAGGGGGATCCTCCCTCTCTTTTGTGTCCTCACGCATGAGCCTATCCCTCTATGAGCTCCACTGAGGAGCATCCGCCTAGTTTCTATTCCTCCCCCTCCAGCACGACTGTCGGATGGGGGGGGAATAAGGAAAAAAATTTGTATTTATCGTCAAGAAATTAATAAAATTGCCTTATCATTATCCCCCTTTCCTATAAGGGGTAGTTCACACGAGGAAGGAGATTTAGAACTTTACAATAAAGCTAAGAATGGAACCCACCAATAAGACTTGCAAAATATATGGGACCACGCAAACAAACTAAGAACCCCAACATTAAGAAATGAACAACCTCAAACAACCTGATAATCGAGGGAAGAAAGGAACAAACCACAACTAGAGAGTTGTCCTTGGACAATCTAATCACCCTCATTGACACCTTAGTGGTTCAAGAGACCACCAACATGACAGGTGTTAGCACGAACACAGACAACCAAGACCTTGACCTAGGAGATTTTCCAGTCGACATATAACAACTCATATCATGATATGACCATCAAATAAAACTAGCATACCATAATGGATCCACATCTGAAATCGTAGCCGATCTTGAGGAGAGAAGAGGAGGCTAGGAAGATTTGCCTTGCAACACTTAGTCAGCTACTATTGAGATGGTAAGCTCAACACGTACGGACGTTGATCATGGACCGCCTGGCTAGATGGGTCTGCACGTCTACACTTAGCACGTTGGTGGTCATTATGACACTCACATGGCCAATGACTTATCACTTATTATATTTAGGTTGTTACACCTACCTACAGCTAGCAAAGATGTAGCGCTAGTCGATTAGTGTAGTCGGTTATGTACTGTTTGACTTAGAAGGCCACTTTCCTTTATGTTATATCTTATCTATACTTTGTGTACATTGTATAGCATATTGAAGAAGAAGAAAAATTAGCAAGAAAACGTTTTGGCCTCCATCTCTCTTCTTTTGTTCTTGAGTGATCTTTCTCTTGTGTACACAGTGTGTGTTTGGTGCAATAGCTCAAGCACATCCCACAACACGGATTCTTGACATGGTATCAGAGCCGCGCCACTGAGAGAGGCTGAATTTGAAGGCTGAAGTGAAGGAGAAGAAGCAAGGTTCGAGCAAGCAAGCAACGGAAAAGAAGCTCTCACATTCTTCCACTCTCTCTCTTGGATAGTGCCTGTGGAGGCACCGAAAGCAAGGTTGAGCAAAAATCTCAAATTGCTGTGAGATTTGGTGTGTGAGCAAAGCACTATATATTCTGTAGATTAGCATTTCAAGGCTTTTCTGCAGTTATTTTGGGCGTCTGAGGCTGTTTCAAGCCCTGTTTTAGAGCCGTAAGGTTGCGGGACAGCAATTGCAGGGTACACTGTGATTTCAGCTATTTTGACCGAAAGTGGGTGCACAGGTTACAGATTTCGAATCTATAATTTTTGAGGTGTTTGTAGGAAGCAAACATAAGGTTTATATGCAAACAGGTTGCAAATTACATGTACTATTAAGCAATCAGTGAAAAAGGTTGCTTGGTGTATTGCTGTGCACGTGTTGTGAAAGATTGTAGAAGAATAGCTTGTAGTGTTGTATCCTTGTTTGTGATAATGGTAGAGAATAGTGGAAATCCCATTATTGAGAAGCTCAACAAGAACAACTACCCTTCATGAAAGTTTTGTGTGACAAACTTCCTCATTGCAAAGGGCCTTTACGAGTTTGTTTCAGGTGAAGAAAAGGAGATAGAGCTGGGACTACAGATGAATTAAAAGCATGGAAAGAATGGAATGCAAAAGATAAAAAGGTGATGTACTGGTTAACTGCAGTCATTGATAATACGATGTTGGGACATATCAGGTGGCAGAAACTTCACATGCAGCTTGGATAATTTTTGCGAACATATTTTTCAATAAATACAAAGGCACGAAAGATTCAACTCAAGCAAGAGTTGAATGCCTTGAAGAAAGGAAAAATGTCTGTCAATGAGTATGTGTTAAATGTGAGGAGCATTGCAGATGCTTTAGTAGCGATTGATGCAATGCCTAATGATGGTGATTCGGTTTCTACCACTTTGAGTGGCCTTAACAATGAGAAGGCATGGAAATCATTTGTTACTTCAGTATATGTACGGAAGCCATTTCCAGATTTTGATGAGTTGATCTCTCTCATGATTATTGAAAAGATCAATATGCAGGGTGACTCATCTGAAAAAAATGGTGAACAAGTTCAAGCATTTTACTCAAGTTCAAGAAGAGGACGTGGTAGATTCTCTTTGAGAGGTCGTGGTTTGGGACGTGCTGGCGATAACTAGCAAAATAGGTTCAATCAAAAATTTGGTGAAATGCAGGTTTCAGGAGGTCAAGGATAATTTAGAGGCAGGGGGAGCTCTAGAGGAAGAGGTGGATGGCAGAATAGAGGTTCTAGAAATTCTGCTATTGTTTGCCATTATTGTGGCAAAATAGGCCATATTGCAGCCCATTGCTATGCTAAGAAGGATGATATTTGCAATGGTAAATTGCAGCAAGGAAACTATGCATCATCTTCATGACAGAATGAAGACAAAAATGAGCGTATGTTTGTTATGCAGCATATGATGAATGCAGTTACAGGAAAGGGGACACATGATGATGTATGGTATGTCGATTCAGATGCATCTAATCATATGACCAGTCATGTTGAATGGTTTGGAGAGATGTAGGACCTACAAAATCCAGGTTATGTGTAGAGACGGGTGATGATTCATGCCACCCAATTTCATACATTGGAAAGGTTTCCTTGTCCTTGTATGATGGCCAGACAAAGAGTCTGACAAATGTATTATATGTGCCATCAATCACAAAGAATCTAGTGTCTGTTAGCCAAATGGTAGAGCAGGGGTTGCAAGTCCGATTCAATGCAAAAGGTTGTTTTGTCAAAGACTTTAATGATAAGTGCAGGTTGGTCACAAAAGGAAGTAGAGTTGGCCAAATGTTCACTTTAGATGTTGGAATTCCTGCAATGGATGTTGCTATGTATGCTAAAGGAAAAGGAGTAGTTGCAGATATTGAAATATGGCATAAACATATTGAACATGCAAATGTGCAAAGGCTGAAATTAATGCAGTCCAGAGGATTAGTTACAGGGTTGCCTTCTTTTAGAGTTGCAAAATTGCATAAAATCCGTGAAGCATGCCAGTTTGGTAAGCAGGCAAGACAACCCTTCTCGCATGACAGAGAAGTGAGTAGAAAAATACTTGATGTAGTACATACAAATGTTTGGGGGCCTACACAGAATGTATCTCTTGGTGGCAGAAAATACTTTGTCACATTTATTGATGACTGTTCAAGGAAGTTATGGGTATAATTCATGAAGGAAAAGAGTGACGTGTTTGGGCACTTCAAATCTTTTAAGGCAGTTGTTGAAACAAAAACAGGCTTAAAAGTAAAGTACTTGAGATCAGATGGAGGGGGAGAGTACCTCTCTAATGATTTTACTGGCTTCTTGAGAACTCATGGGATACAGAGGCAATTTACTTGCAGGTATACCCCATAGCAAAATGGGGTTGCAGAAAGAAAAAATAGGCATATTGTAGAAGTTGCACGGGCATTAATGGCTGAAAAGAATATGCCAAAAAGTTTTTGATCTGAGGTTGTCCATACTACTATCTACATTATGAATAGAACTCCCACAGCTGCAGTTCATGGGTTGACTCCTGAAGAGTGCTTTACTGGTAGCAAGAAGCCTGATGTATCGCACTTGAAGGTATTTGGATATGTTGCATATGTTCATGTGCCAAATGAGCTACGGAAGAAGCTTGATCGAAAGGCTAAAAAATGTATTTTTATTGGGTACTCTTTACAGCAGAAAGGGTATCGATGTTATAACCCTATCACAGGTGAGTTCAGAGTGAGCAGGGATGTTATCTTTGATGAGATGAGCAGCTGGTATGTACTTGCTGGTGATGTATTAGATGATGATAATGATCATGACAGTTATGTGTAGAAAGAAAAACAAGAATCACGGAGTCCTAGTGGACCAGAAACATCATCTGGTACTATACCTATAGTGAGCCCTTGGTTTGGGAGACTAAGGAGTAGCCCCACATCTTCAGGTGGATCTATAAGTGTTGTAGGGAAGGATAAAGGAAAGAAGAAAGTGTTGGATGGTAATGATGCATCTACCAGTCATTTGGGATTTGACAGAGATTCCAGTAGTTCAGATAGTTTGGATGATGAGCTTGGTATTCCTTCAGCCAGGACACCACATGTACAGAGAGCTCATAGTAATGTAAAGGCTCCATTGAGTGATCCGATGGTATGCAGATCTAGCAGGGTCAAATACCCTATTAAATATTTGGTTTTGAAGGTTATGCAGCTCACCATTATGCTTATATGGTGAAACTAGTTGAGGATGTTGAGCCCACTTGTTTTGAGGATGCTGTTGGTCATGCTCATTGGGATGCAACAATGGATGAGGAGATGGCTGCATTAGAAGCCAATAAGACTTGGGATTTGATACCCTTACCTAAGGGTAAGAAAGCTATTGGATGTACGTGGGTTTAAAAAGTCAAGCATAATGCAAATGGTTCAGTTAGCAGGTATAAAGCTAGGCTGGTTGCAAAAGGCTATGCTCAAACATATGGCATAGATTATGAAGAGACATTCAGTCCAATTGCTAGGATGGCAACTATTAGATGTGTGATTGCCTTGGCAGCAGAGCCAAAGGTTGGATTTTGCAGCAAATGGATGTTAATAATGCCTTCTTGCACGGTGAATTGCAAGAAGAATTGTATATGGAGCAGCCAGCGGGTTATGAGGATTTAGAGTATCCCACATATGTGTGCACGTTAAAGAAGGTGCTCTATGGGTTGAAGTAAGCACCTAGAGCATGGTTTGACAAGATTGGAGAGTATCTTGCCAATATTGGATTTTGTATTTCTGATGCTGATCACTCACTTTATGTGAGAAAGGGAGATGCAGGTTTGGTCATCATAGGCATCTATGTGGATGACTTGATTATTACAGGTGACAATGACAATGGCATTGCTGAAGTTAAGGACTTCTTGAAGAAGAAGTTTGAGATGAAGGATTTGGGTGATCTGAGATACTTTCTTCGTATTGAGGTGATAAGATGTGATGATGGTATATGGTTATCCCAAAGGTAGTATGGCTTGGATATGTTATCCAAATATGGTATGACAGCATGTAAGCCTCTGTTAACCCCAAGTCAAGATGGCGAAAGATGGAGAAAAAGCAAAGGAAGATGAAGAAAGAGCAAAGACACGCAAGAGGCCTCTAAAGATGAACCGAGGAAAAAACGCAACCTTAAAAGAAAAGGCGCCTCAAAAAACTCAGAAAATCCTTGTAAAAGAGCTCCAGGCTCCCTCCTGTGCCCTTTGTAAAATATTAGACGGGTGTAGGCTAGAGGCACAAGGCTAAAAGAGGAAAATGGAAAAAAGACCTTGCCACAATGGTCGGTCATGTAAAAAAGCGATGGGTGCCCATGGGATTTTAGGGTTTGTATATATAAAGTTCAAAAAGTGAATAAGAGATCATTCTTTGGTGTGTAGCAAAAGGAGTCTTCTTCTTCTTCTCTCCTTCTCACCTTCTTACTTGTGTGTGCTCTTGAGAGAGGGAGTGTGAGAGTGTGAGGGAGTGAGTGTGTGTGAGAGTGAGGGATCAAGAGGGTGAAGCTCTTCACCATCTCCTCTTCTTCTTCTTCTCTTCCCTTCTCTCTTCTTGCACGTGCGGCTATGGAGGATGGAGCTTGGAGGTGGAGGAGGCTTGAGGATGCTTGAGCTAGCATCTAGGATTGTGGAGCTACCAGTGTGTGGAAGAGAGGAGGTAACTCATATTGGCACTAAGGTAAGCTCACTACACTCGTAGGATCGACGGCGCATCCGCTAGGTGAGAGATAGCCATTAGAGCTCGCTTGGAACACTTGAAACAATAAGCGATCCATGGGACTTGGTGGTTGAGCGAAGGCTCCCACATTTTGGTTCCATTGCCAGGACCAATGGATTCAACTTGAGCACTTGCGTGCCTCATATCGAGCATCGAAGTAAGTGATTCATCCCCGAACCGGAGCTTGAGATAGGTAGGAAGTTGGGTGTTTTTTTATCTTCAAAAAAAGTAATTATTTTGGTTTATCTTGTTTGTTTGATGATTAGGAAACATGGAGAAATCAGTTCAGCATTTTACTTTCGATTCGTGTTGCATTTAGAGTAGGATAGAATTAGGAAATCGCACCGGAGAAGGATAGGGTTTACTGTTGCAAAATAGGGCAAAAAATCATGCAAAAATGGCAAAAACCTTACTTGCGATGCTTAAGATTGGTAAGTGAGTGATTGGGGGCGTCAACACCATACCCGGGAAGGGGTATAAGAGCCAAAAGGCCAAGGAAACACTCATTTGCAACAGTTCAGTGTAAAAGAGAGAGAGAGAGAGAGAGAGAGAGCTATCGGCCGATTCGATTCAATTGCACCAACGATGAGCCCGTCACTCCATCCAAGTATATGAATCCCTTCTCTTACTCCCTTAGGTAGGATTTGGAAGGTTATGCTTGGTATGATTGAGTGAAGCACGAGAAACGATCGAAATTGAGTTCGCACTGTTTACGTGCGCCACGCTCGGCCCGTGCGAGTGGCCACTCCTGGGCCGAGTCCCAGAATCGACCCTCGGCCCCTCACCATTCGGCCCATTTGACCAAAACCCTAATCGGCCCATCCGAGTCTATAATTCGGACCGTGGACAAACTCGGCCCTCGGCCACGTATCAAATTCGGCCCTCGGCCCACTTGCCTCTGCCCATCCGAACAACCTTGTCCGAGTCAACCACTCGGCCCATCCGAGTGACCCCGTCTGAGTGATCCCGTTTGAGTGGCCCCATCCCAGTGACTCTGTCCGAATCCACCTTGTCCAAGTCCTGGATTCGGCCCTCGGCCCACGCACCTCGGCCCGTTCGAGTAACCCACTCGGACCTTGCAACTCAAACCAATTGGGCCGAGTGTAGATTTTTACCAGATTTTTAGAAAACTGACGACTCGACTAGGACTCAGCAGCTCAAACTGTCGAAAGCCCGTAGGGTGCTCAGAACTTGATTCTGGCATGCGGAATGGGCAAAATTGTAGGGCGATGCTGCTTAGCAGCTAGAAGTGGGCAGTTGCGAGACCTAGAGGCTTAGACGCGACCCGCTGAGCTGTAAGGCATGATCGGACCAAAAATGAACGAGGCAACATCTTAGGGAAACCCTAAAACCTGACAAGACGGCCAAGAAGTTGACCAACAAGCCTATTTGGCCCAAAACAACGCGAGAGTGTGTAAGACGAGTGGGAAGTGGTTGCTGCACTTACCCTGAATTTTTGCACTTGAAGTACACATAAGAAAACTGAAAGCATAATTGAGCACGAGTGCACGAGGAAAGACACATTGAGTGGCCATAAATTGAGGATTGTATTAAATAACTGAAGGAACCCACCTAGATAAACCACTCAAGGAACCCACCAATAGGAGAGAACCTAATACATAGACAAACCATCAACGCGCAGAGATAGGACCAAGCAAGGGACACCGACGAAGTGGATTTGGTGAGCCTACTGAACCTGATCGATAGCTTGGTAGAGCACGACAACTCGACAATGGCATAAGAAAGTCCAGACCGCAGACATAGCGAGGAATTCAACTCAGGAGCCTTTCCAGATTCAATTCAGCACAGCTGGTCAGTAGTTACGACGCTCATGCTCGGTACGAGCACCGCGGTAGGATGGCGGACGCTATCATTGCAGATCTAGAAGAGGAGAGAAAGCTGGCCTGCAAGGCATTGCAAAGCATGGCTAAGCACAATAGGGATCAGCAGGCTAGGAACCAAAGGCAAGGCATGGAGTTGTGAGAGGTGCAGCGGGTACTGAACTTGGCTGCTGGCAGGAATCGAACGGACCATGAGAGGGCACTAGAAGGAGACTTAACGCTGAGTGAGCTTCTTATGAAGCGAGTGCTCGATAACACGGCTGCAGAGCAAAGTGCCATGGCTCTAGCGACATCGCTATTTGCAGGATTAGGAGCAAACCAAGGCTCAAAGAGCCAGGCTAAAATCCCTATTGTTGCCAAGCAACTCGATAAGTACCAGCCCCATGACGATCCCTACAGCTTTGTCGAGTAGTTGGAGTAGGTCTCTGAAGCCAACGGCCTCAATGACCTGACTCAGCGCTCTCAAGCATTCGGGCTTTGCTTGGGCGACAAAGGTAGGACGTGGTATACGAGCTTAGATAATGCAGAGCGAGCCAACTTCGATGGCCTCAAGGATCTCTTCATTAAGAGATTTGCCGAGCTCGGATACTCTGATAACCTACTAGTACGCTTGATGAACGTCAAGCAGAAAGAGGAGGAAATTCGCAATTATGTGACCCATGTGCGGAGTCTCTTCAAGAGAATTCCTACTGGAGAGCGACCAACTGAAAGAGTAGTGTCAACTGTATTCATCAGTGGGATTCAGAATGAGGAACTATACAAGGCTTTGGCAGGCAACTCGAGCTTGTAGCGAGATGCACTAACCACGGTCTTTGAGGAGGCCATTCGAGTTGATGATCAGTTGAAGGAGCAAAGCTCCAGAGGTGCGAACCTAGAGGAGACCAACTCACGGAGCTCAAAGAGAGCATCAGCCTCGAGTGAGCGATTAGCACCATCATCCCAGGATAAGGGAAAAACCACCGAAACGAATCAAGACTTGGCTGACGTTAGAATGGAACTAGCCAAGTTGCAAGATATGTTGAGATGACCAACGCACCCACACATCCAATGCGTGTACTGTGGTGAAAACCACTTGCCAGCCGAGTGTCAAGACCCTAGGTCATGACCTTGCGCTAATTGCGGTACATTCGGTCATGACGCCACACATTGTAGACTACCAAGGAGACTTCCATACTCACAATCATACGGCGAGCCTTACCTAGTGAGCACGCCGCAGCCATTTTTTGGAAGGGGAGCCCCATTGGCCCTCCCTGTGCCTAACGACATAAAGCCAACCGTTCCTAGGATGGAAATAAATCCTACAGGCATTCCTAGGCCACCTGGTCCTTACGTAACCCACCCACCGAGTGATGCTCCTGTCCACTATGTGGAAGAACCAAACGAGAAGGAAGCTTACATATGCCCTTACGTTTCTCATGATGACGAGGGCAACGTTGTCCTCATGGACTATCGCCACATCCCGGTGATGGCATTAGGAAGAGGATGAGGTAAGGGCCTAGGAGGGCATGCGCAAGATCCAATCACCTATTGGACCTATGGCCACCCAGGTCATGTCTCATCGAGCTGCCCTGAGAGGGAGCAACAAAACAAAGATAAGGCTGACCAAAGGTGTGCTGAGTGCGGAATCACCCATCTTTTCATCGACTGTCCAAGGAAAAAACCATCATCTAGCTCAGCTAATGAACCATCGGTCCCATTGGGACTGTTCGGTGTCGAGAACCACGACAGGGAGGCCACGCCTATCCCCTTGCAGGTCATGACCCGTGCCCAAACAAAGCAGGCTGGCATCTCTCTGCCAGGACCTAGCAATCTTGATGCAGCCTCGATAGGGAAGAAGAGCCGTAGATGACGGAAGAGAAAGTCGAAAGCTAAAATCGCACTAAAAATGGAGAGTGTTACAACTCGGCCCGTTGGAAAGAAGGTCTCCGACGCAAAAGCAGAGACGTCAGTCCCTAAGATGGCCGAAAAGGGAAGCGCTAAGGTAGGGGAATACCCACACTCGAAGCGACAATTAGAGACCATAGAAAAGGTGAGAGAATGGGTGAGGGAAGCCCAAGAACACCTAAAGGACGCTGAGCCCATCATAGAGGATGGGATCGATGATCTCTCTAGCATGAGTACGCCAATCTCACTCCAACCAAAGTCAAGAGAAGCAACTACACCACAAGCGGTACCGCTAAGGCCAAGCCTCGGCGCTGCTACAAGGCCGCGGTTCAGTCACGGCCACTGGCCAGGACAATCCAGGTTAGGAGAGAGACGAACACCCAACGATCTCCTAACCACACTAGTGACTACCCGTGTAACACTCAGCCTGGGAGATCTGCTTAGGTAGCATCCCACCCTATGGCAGGATCTAAGGCAGTGGGTTGAAGGGTCACAAGAGCAGGTCACGACAGACCCTCAAGACCATGAGGCAGAAACGCAAATATCGAGTTTGACGCTGCACTCTACGCCTAAGTCCTTGCACGTTAATTCCTTTTGGGAAGGCTCCGAGATGCATGCAGTCTTACCGGTCTTAGCCCTAGGCGATACAACGAGAAAGGGAATCGTAGACACGGGGGCCGGGTTAGTGTGCTTAGCCACACAGTGCTTCAGACTTGGGGAAACCCACCTGTTGAGACTGCTAGGTTTAATGTCACACTAGTGAACGGTATGAGAGTTAAGCCATTGGGGGTGCTTAAGAATTGGCCAGTAAAGATCGCAGGTGTCTAGTTCTCCGTTGACTTTATAGTCATGAAGGGAGTGGACTACGACATCCTATTAGGCCGCCCCTGGATGTGCAACGCTAGGGTCATCAAAGATTGGGGTAACGGATTAATCTTTCTTGGCAATAGGACGCACGCTGTGAGAGTAGAGATGGACACCTGGAAGACCTCGTCCGTCAACTTAGATGCCATCTCTGCTATGCTCAAGGGTAATGCTCAGGAGAAGCAGTCCTACGGGCCCTTGACCAGGTATATCCCATGCCCAGAGGACAAGCGGGGTTGGATGCATGCCCTTGCTACAAACGACCTGCCGTTCTCTGATCATGAATCATATGAACAAGCCATCAAAACAATCGGCAAGGCTGACGACACACCCTTCGTACCAGTCTGTGTGATGGCAGGAAGCCTTCAAGGGAAGCCGAAGCCTATCAACTCCCACGTCCCAACCAACAAAAGGAAACTCCAAGAGATACTGGAATATCTATCGGACAAGCTAGCTAGCAATCCAGCTGCTGCAAATCTCAAACCACTCCAGGATCTCTTAGATGAATCCAAGTGGCAATGGACCAAAGTGCATGACTTAAACCTCATGTATAACTGGGCCGTGGTGCCTGACCAACGACTAGGGATAGATCGAGTCCTAGGAGATGACGAGCAATCTGATGAAGAAAATTCGAATGACGAATACGAAGACTGCCAGTCCTTCAGTGATGAAAGTGAGGGTGAGGTAGATACCATGGAATACGACACTGAAGGACAAGAAACTGCCCTAATTGCTACTATAGATATTGCATTTGTAGTAGAACGTAGTCCAATGATTGTGGTTCCTTACTCCTTAGAGGGAGATCCCATACATCTTGGTATAATATACCACGTAACACAAACATAGGAGGCAACCCCTCCACTGAATGCCATGGCCCCACTGTAGCTCTCCTACACTGAGACATAGAGGATTGGCCCCTCTATGTGTTGCTCTAACATAAAGAACATACGAGCAGTCTCCACTCTTATATACTTGGAGAGATCCAAGAGAATTGATATTGCCTTACCAAGCTTACCCTAAGAAGCTCAGGTTTCCTTACACACTCCATGTAGGTCAATGTTTGGAAAACAATTGCAATGCATCTAGGTTTGATATCGAGCAGACTCCAAGCCACAGAGAAAGAGTACCTTCCGGATGGAGCGAGGAGTCATGAGTGTGGAATGTGACTGCACCTGGTTGGAACACGTAGGAGCCATAGACCTCGAGCAAGTGGGACTAGCCTAGCCAGGAATGACATCACTGTTTAGAACTAAATCCCCATCTGAACTGCGCCCACCGGGAGAGACCACCTCTTCTAGCGAAGGAGGGGGATTTGACTCTAAATCAGAGGCTAGTTCAGATAGTGATCCAGAGATACATAGGCCGCCCACAACCCGATGCACCAAGGGGGACCTACCTGTCCACCTGAGGCGCAGACAATTGAGACAGGAAAAGGCAAAACAACCCAGGGATGCTCGAACGGAAGAACAACGAAAACCGCAGGACCTCCCTAAAAAATTTACAAAATTCAAAAAGGGGGATATGGTGGTAGTTCTGCTAGGTGCCAAACGTCAAGCACAAACAAGCGAACCAATCGAGGGACTAGCCAAGGTCAAAGAGGTGGACCTAGCTCAAGAGGGGGAACCACCCCGACCAGTCTTCATTGCTGATGACTTGACTAATGAAGAAGAAATGAGTCTTGTTTCTCTCTTGCGAGAGTACATAGATATGTTTGCCTAGTCCTTAGGAGAGCTTAAGGGATAGATCCAAGTGTCGTGACCCACAACATACCCATGACGCCAGACGCAATACCTGTCAAGCAGCGACCGTACCCTATGAATCCAAAACATGCTCATGCTATCAAGGAGGCGATTGATAAGCTGATGAGAGCAGGATTCATTTATGAAATTGAGCACACAAACTGGGTATCGCCCATAGTCATCATGATGAAGAAGAATGGAAAAATCCGAGTGTGCATCAATTACAAGAAGGTAAACGCTACCACCAAGAGGGACAACTATCCGTTGCCGTACACAAAGCACATGCTTGAGAGAGTGGCAGGCAAGGAAGCCTACAGTCTCCTGGACGGCTTCTCAAGGTACAACCAGGTGCAAGTGCATCCTGCGAACATACATAATACTGCCTTCGCCACTGAGTTGGGCATCTTTGCTTACATAGTCATGCCCTTCGGGTTGACTAATGCCCCTGCAACTTTCCAATGCCTCATGTGCACCATCTTTAAGGACATGCTTCGTAAGGAGTTAGAAGTCTTTGTCGATGACCTCTATGTCCACTCGACCTGGATCAAACACTTAGACAAACTCCAAGAAGTCTTTAAGCGGTGTCGTTTATATTATCTCTCCTTGAACCCCTTAAAGTGCCAGTTTTGGGTGAAGCATGGATGCATTCTAGGGCACGTGGTATTGAAGAACGGCATTGCCACTGACTTCTCGAAGGTCAGGGTCATTGTTGACCTTCCACCCCCGAGCAACTACAAAGGAGTTCAATGCTTCCTAGGCCATATAGGGTACTATCAGTGGTTTGTACTCAATTATGCATTGATCGCCAGACCATTGTACAAGCTGCTTATAGTCTTCGAATGGACTGAAGCATGCCAAAGGGCATACAAAGAGTTGAAGAAGGCTCTAACCACAACACCAATCCTACGAGCCCCAGATTGGACCATCACCTTCCACGTGCATATCGACGCTTCTAACTTTGCCATGGGGGTAGTGTTGTGCCAACCTGGCGAACAAAATTTAGACTATCCAGTAAGCTTTGCTAGCAGACAACTCACTGAGATGGAAATGAATTACTCAACGATGAAAAGACAGAAACTAGCCATGCTATTCGCAGTAAAGAAATTCCGGCATTACCTTTTGGCCATGCCCTTCACCTTATTTGTGGACCATCAAGCCTTGCTATATCTAGTAAACAAACCTTGTGCTACAGGATGCATAGCTCAATGGCTCCTTCTGCTTTTAGAGTTCGACTTCTCCGTAGTGGTATGGAAGGGAAAACAGCATTACATGGCTGATCACATGTCACGCATTCCCACCAGAGAAGCCGCTGGACAAGGTGTTATTGATGAATTGCCCGACGCCCATCTGTTTAACCTCTCTAGCGAGAGAGACCGATTTAAGGCTGATCTAACACCATATTGGGCAGATGACATAGTCCAAGTGCTTGAGCATGGACTGCCTGACCGACCAATAGAAAAAGCACGGCTTAGGTAATTAAACCTTAAGATCCAGCCCTATCAGCTGATTGCATGCCAACTCTATAGGCTGGAGCAAGATGGATTGTTGCGCAGATGCGTGTGCGAATATGAGATGCATGATGTGCTCTCAGAAGCGCACAGCAGCATTGCCAGAGAGCACTTTAGCAGAGACATGATAGCACAAAAAGTGTTGTAGTCTCAACTGTGGTGGCCCATGCTTTTCCGCAACACAGCACGATTCGTCAAGCACTATGACGAGTGCCAATAGATGAAGGTCCCAATTCGCAAATATCAAATGGAATTAACCCCGGTTATTGCTCGACAACCCTTCGAAAAATGGGAAATTGATTTCATTGGGCCCATCAGTCCTGCGGCACAGTATTTGTAGGCTAAGTACATCATTGTGGCCACAGATTACCTCACTAAGTGGGCAAAAGCGCGAGCCACACAAAAAAACAATGCTAGAACGACGGCTAAGTTCTTAGGGAAGCAAGTAATCTCACGATTTGGTTGCTCCATAGAACTGGTCAATGACCAAGGCATGCACTTCATCAATGAAGTGATCGTGCATCTCCTATCCACCTTCCTCATCATCCATCACAAATCCTCGCCATACTACCCCCAGGTAAATGGCCAGGCCAAATCAACAAATAAGATTCTTGTCAATGTCCTAACCAAGGTCGTCTCTACTTCACGCAGCGACTGGGACAACAAGTTGATGGCAGCTCTGTGGGCTTACCGAACAGCTTATAAAACGGCTGTCGGTCAAACCCCCTTTAGGCTGACATATGGGACAGAAGCTATACTTGGCTCCTTCACAAGTATCCCCTACACTTCCATGCCGAAAGCCCTACACCTTCTAACCCTCATCCTAGGAAGGATTCTTCTCAAACTGGAAGGGGAGGGGGTAAGGTGAATCAGATCAGAAGCAGTAAAGCAAATCAAAGTCAGTGAAGTACGTAGACATGCATTGTGAAAAACGGATGGGGTAGAAAAAGGGCACAAAATTTTTGAATTAAAAGGCAAAAAGTCAAAGTCTGAAAAGGGAATCTTCACTAGACCTTAATGAATTCATTCAAAAGCATAGAGTTTTTTCTTTTTCAGCGATTACTATGTCGTAAGCACTAATGAAAATTACGGTTATGACAAGAATAAAAAATGTCGCAGTAGGACCAAGCCCACTGAATCCCCTTCACAAAGGAAGAGAGAACGCGGTACAGCATCAACCTGGAGAGCCGCACTTATAATCAGTTGAAATTTCGAACTATTCACAATTTGGAAGAATTAGTGGCCAAGGAAGAGGCAGCCAGGAGCGTCGTGGAAAGCTGCAACCTTAAGAAGTACCTGGAAAGTTTCACATGAGAACCTAAACACACGAGTTGTGTGGAATTTCTCATGTCCTACAATCCCGACAGCGAATGCGGCACTATCACAGTGGGAAGAGGACAAAATGCTAAGCAGGTACTGGTTCGTCTAACCCCGGCCTTGGTGGAGAAGACACTAGGGCTGGAATCGAAGGTGGAAAAGAAGCAAAAGAGGGACGTATATGCTATGCTGGGGATGAGAAAGGAGGATGTGTTGATGAACGAAGGCATCAGTATCCAGGACATCCCCCAATGCAGAGACCAGGCTACAGGTGAAGCTCATACATGTGCTCTTTTCTAGCCAGCGCTATAATGCGTTGATGCACCGGATTGCCTTTCGTTGAGGCAAGTACGGCTGGGCCTAGAGGAGTAGCGAAAGTATCTACTACTAGTCGGCCTAACCCCCCAAGAGGTAGACGCCCTCAGCTTTGAAGAAAGAGCACTACAAGAAAATCGACAAGGGGAGGAAGTCCGAATTCGAAATAGACATGAACAGATTCAGAGAAGATGTAATCCTACAGCCCCCCTCACCGCACAAACAAGATCAGAAACAACCCGACCCGCCCCTAAATAGGCAGGCCATTCTCAAGAAGCGGTGGAAAAATCTGGTGGAAGAGGCCAAAAAATGGTTGCAGGCCAAGCCAGTCGTGTAGCCATCCGCTCCCCTCCCACCATGCCCCAAAGACCTACCAATGCAATTCCACGCAGAACTAGTGGTCTGGGAATGGCAAGAAATGGAAAATGACCCTTTCTCCTTTAGTTTCCTTATGCCTCATAGCCTGAGAAGGGTCCTACTGATCAAGGTGATGGAGGAGGTGATCGCGGCTGGCAGCCGACTAGGCCAAAGATGGCTGGAGAACACGGCAAGGACCCCCGCTTTGTGGGGCATGAAAGAGGCCGAATTCTGGCAAGACAAAATGTAGGAAGTGCCACACACGGTAAGGGGCTATGATTGCCAACCCCTCTGGAGGAGGCGAATATGTAATACCAACATGCTCGCCTAGATGGCATTTTGTAACACCCTACCCTACGAGAGGAACGACCCCACGTTTATGGCATATCCCCGTAGGGTAGGCGTGGATTTTGTCGCCACCCTCCATGGGAGGCACGACTTCCCCGTCATCTACAATGCTAATGCCACTTCCTTTGAGGATGCTCTACTTTTTTATCTAGGAAGCCTGCCCATCTCCATGACGAGTTTCCTTGCTGAGTTCTCCTCCTGCCCAGTTCTCGCATTCATAACCACCTGTAATTACCTTAGGCTCCTTAAACTCCTACTTAAGCAAGATCCAGCACCGCAAAAAAACGGCTTGCCTTCCCTCTTTTTTGATGCTAACGCTATCGATAGTTGCGCTATGACCCGCTTAATGATGAGGGCTAGCCTACTAACTTCATTTTGCCTAGCGCTCCTAGAGGATATAAGCGACAGCCAATTCACTAGGTGCAATCACCCCTTCCTATCCACCACCTCTCTCCATGTCCGCATGAACCTGAAAGGGTACATGTAGAGCCATCATTTTTTATGCAAATCCATCTGCCTGCCCTCCCCCCCTCATTTCGACGACGACAACTAGACTTGGTTGTCCTGCTCCTCATGTAATACTATCCCGAAATGTATCCAAAAAAAAAACACACGATCACTGCACCTAGGGGTCCTTAAGTTAGGCGTGTCCAGTGACCTTGGTCGGCTGGCTCCACTCCTAACCCCCTAGCCCTTTTTGATCCCCCACGTCATGCTTAGGGCACATCAATGGCAGGACACACCTAGGGAGGTAACACTCACCTACCTGTCACCCTAAGCCACTGGCACCACACCCCCTTGGCACAAATGGGGTCCTCAAGTGTGGGACATCACCAGGCTTCACCTGCGGTTAGACCCACTTTCCCATTTCACTAGCATGAGCACATCGCACCAACATGCTAAGGACAACACCCCCCTAGGTAGAGCACCGCACCTTCTTCTTCAGGTACACCACAAATGCCCAACCACCAACTTCGGAAGCCCTCGTCCTCCCATGCAATCCACTGAGCTGCTCCGACAAACCTCGTTCTTGAGCTTCCACAAGCACCTGAGTCTACATGTGGCCCTCACCCTTACAGCCACGCCAAAAGTGCCATGGGACTAGGACCCATCTAGGAGGGGGGTAATGTTAACCCCAAGTCAAGATAGCGAAAGATGGAGAAAAAGCAAAGGAAGATGAAGAAAGAGCAAAAACACGCAAGCGGCCTCTAAAGATGAACCGAGGCAAAAAATGCAACCTTAAAAGAAAAGGTGCCTCAAAAAACTCGGAAAATCCTTATAAAAGAGCGCCAGCCTCCCTCCTATGCCCTTTGTAAAATATTAGACGGGTGTAGGCTAGAGGCATGGGGCTAAAAGAGGAAAATGGAAAAAGAACCTTTCCACAATGGCCGGTCATGTAAAAAAGGGATGGGTGCCCATGGGATTTTAGGGTTTGTATATATAAAGTTCAAAAATTGAATAAGAGATCATTCTTTGGTGTGTGGCAAAAGGAGTCTTCTTCTTCTTCTCTCCTTCTCACCTTCTTGCTTGTGTGTGCTCTTGAGAGAGGGAGTGTGAGAGTGTGAGGGAGTGAGTATGTGTGAGAGTGAGGGATCAAGAGGGTGAAGCTCTTCACCATCTCCTCTTCTTCTTCTTCTCTTCCCTTCTCTCTTCTTGCACGTGTGGCTATGGAGGATGAAGCTTGGAGGTGGAGGAGGCTTGAGGATGCTTGAGCTAGCATCTAGGATCGTGGAGCTACCGGTGTGTGGAAGAGAGGAGGCAACTCATATCCGCACTAAGGTAAGCTCACTACACTCGTAGGATCGACGGCGCGTTGGCTAGGTGAGAGATAGCCATTAGAGCTCACTTGGAACGCTTGAAACAATAAGCGGTCCGTGGGTCTTGGCTGTTGAGCGAAGGCTCCCATAGCCTCTTTCAGTACCATTGGAGAAAAATGTGAAGTTGAGTGCGGAATTTGGGGATGAGATAGAAGGCCCTACTATGTTCAGGAGGACAGTAGAGGGAGTTTAATTTACATGACTATCACAAGGCCAGACTTTAGATATGTTGTTGGCCTTGTCAGTCAGTTTATGCAAATGCCTAGAAAGTCTCATTTGGATGCAGTTAGACATATATTGAGATATGTGAAGTCCACTTTACATTATGGACTTTTTATGAGGCAGGTAAGGATGTATAGGTATTTGGATACACAGATGTAGATTGGGCTAGTAGCATGTCAGATAGAAGATCTACTAGTGGATTCATGTTTTCCTTTGGGAGCAGCAAAAAGCAACCTAGAATTGCTTTATCGAGTACGGAGGCTGAGTATAGAGGTGCTACTATGGCAACATGTGAGGTGGTATGACTGCAAAAGTTATTAGGTGATTTGGATGTGTAGGGAGATGGTTCAGCTGTCATTCATTATGACAACATGAGGAGCATACAGTTAGCTAGGAATAGAGTGTTCCATGCTAGGACAAAACACATTGAGGTGCACTATCACTTTGTGAGAGAGAAGGTACTTGCAGGAGAGATTGGCTTTGTATATGTCAGCACACAAGATCAGATATCTGACATTTTCACGAAGGCATTGGGTGCAGAGAAGCTTTGACAGTTCTGAAGCTTACTTGGAGTTGCAGAGATAGAGTTGAACTTGAGGGGGAGTGTTGAGATGGCAAGCTCAACACGTGCGGACATTTATGATGGACAAAAATGAGCATTTTTTTGTTATGCACCATTTGATGAATGCAGTTACAGGAAAGGGGACACATGATGATGTATGGTATGTTGATTCAGGTGCATCTAATCATATGACCAGTCATGTTGAATAGTTTGGAGAGATGGAGGACTTACAAAATCCAGGTTATGTGCAGACGGGGGTGATGATTCATGCCACCCAATTCCACACATTGGAAAGGTTCTCTTGTCCTTGCATGATGTCCAGACAAAGAGTTTGATAGATGTATTACATGTGCCATCATCATAAAGAATCTAGTGTAGGTTGGCCAAATGGTAGAGTAGGGGTTGTAGGTCTGATTCAATGCAAAAGGTTGTTTTGTAGAAGACTTTAATGATAAGTGCAGGTTAGTCGCAAAAGGAAGTAGAGTTGGCTGCATGTTCATTTTAGATGCTAGAATTCCTACAATGGATATCGCTATGTATGCTAGAGGAAAAGGAGTAGTTGTAGATATTGAAATATGGCATAAACGTATTTGACATGCAAATGAATGCAGTCCAAAGGATTGATTACAGGGTTGCCTTCTTTTAGAGTTGCAAAATTACATTAATTCTATGAAGCATGCCAGTTTGGTGAGGCAAGACAACCCTTCTCGCATGATAGAGAAGTGAGCAAAACTATACTTTATGTAGTGCATATAGATGTTTGGGGGCCCACACAAAATATATCTCTTGGTAGCAGCAAATACTTTGTCAAGTTTATTGATGACTATTGAAGGAAGCTATGGGTATATTTCATGAAGGAAAAGAGTTATGCATTTGAGCACTTCAAATCTTTCAAGGCAATTATTGAAACAGAAACATACTTGAAGGTGAAGTGCTTGAGATCAGATGGAGGGGGAGAGTACATCTCTAATGGGTTTAATGGCTTCTTGAGGACTCATGGGATAAAAAGGCAATTTACTTTGTAGGTATACCCCACAGCAAAATGGGATTGCAGAAAGAAAAAATAGGCATATTGTAGAAGTTGCACGAGCATTAATGGCTGAAAAGAATATGCCTAAACATTTATGGTCTGAAGTTGTTCATACTATTGTCTATATTATGAACAGAACCCCCACAATTGTAGTTCATGGGATGAATCCTGAAGAATGCTTTACTAGCAAGAAGCTTGACGTATCAGACTTGAATGTATTTGGATGTGTTGCATATGTTCATGTGCCATATGAGCTAAGGAGGAAGAAGCTTGCTCCAAAGGCTGAAAAATGTATTTTTATTGGATACTCTTTAGAGCAGAAAGTGTATCATTGTTATAACCTTGTCGCTAGAGGTGAGTTTAGAGTGAGCATGGATGTTATTTTTTATGAGATGAGCACTAGTTATGTACCTACTAGTGATGTATTAGATGATGATAATGATTATGATAGCTATGTGTAGAAAGAAAAGTAAGAATCACGGAGTCTTAGTGGACCAGAAACATCATCTCGTACTACATCTACAGTGAACCGCCCTTGGTCTGGGAGACTAAGGAGTAGCCCCACATCTTTAGATGTATCCATAAGTGTTGTATGATAGAGATGCTAGTGGTTTAGAGAGTTTGGATGATGAGCTTGGTATTCCTTTAGCCAGGACACCACGTGTATAGAGAGCTCATAGTAATGTAAAGGATCCATTGAGTGATCTAGTGGTACGCAGGTCTAGCAGGGTCAGATACCCTATTAAAATATTTGGCTTTGAAGTTTATGCAGCTCACCATTATGCTTATATGGTGAAACTAGTTGAGGATGTTGAGCCCACTTGTTTTGAGGATGCTGTTGATCATGCTCATTGGGATGCAACAATGGATGAGGAGATGGTTGCATTAGAAGCCAATAAGACTTGGGATTTGGTATCCTTGCCTAAGGGTAAGAAAGCTATTGGCTATAAGTTGGTTTACAAAGTCAAGCATAATGCAGATGGCTCCATTAGCATGTATAAGGCTAGGCTGGTTGCAAGAGGCTATGCTCAAACATATGGCATAGATTATGAAGAGACATTCATCCCAGTTTGCTAGGATGGCAACTGTGTGTGTGATTGCCTTGTCAGTAGTCACAGGTTGGAGTTTGCAGCAAACGGATGTTAAGAATGTCTTCTTGCATGGTTAATCGCAAGAAGAAGTGTATATGGAGTAACCAGCAGGTTATGAGGATTTAGAGCATCCCACATATGTGTGCAAGTTAAAGAAGGCGCTCTGTGGACTGAAGCAAGTACCTAGAGCATGGTCTAACAAGATTGGAGAGTATCTTGTCAATATTGGATTTTTTATTTTTGATACTGATCACTCACTTTATGTGAGAAAGGGAGATGAAGGTTTGGTCATCATAGTCATCTATGTGGATGACTTGATTATTACAGGTGACAGTGACAATGGGATTGCTGAAGTCAAGGACTTCTTGAAGAAAAATTTTGAGATGATGGATTTGGGTGAGCTGAGATACTTTCTTGGTATTGAGGTGATTAGATGTGATGATGGTATATGGCTATCACAAAGGCAGTGTTTTGAGATCATGGATTTGGGTGAGCTGAGATAGTTTCTTGGTATTGAGGTGATTAGATGTGATGATGGTATATGGCTATCACAAAGGCAGTATGGCTTGGATATGTTATCCAAGTATGGTATGACAGCATGTAAGCCTCTTTCAATACCATTGGAGAAAATTGTGAAGTTGAGTACCAACATTGGGGATGAGATAGAAGACCCTACTATGTTTCTGGAGGATGGTAGGGAGTTTTATTTACATGACTATCACAAGGCCAGACTTGAACTATGATGTTGGACTTGTCAATCAATTTATGAAGATGCCTAGAAAGTCTCATTTGGATGCAGTTAGACATATATTGAGATATGTGAAGTCCACTTTACATTATGGACTTTTTATGAGGCAGGTAAAGATGTATAGGTATTTGGATACACAAATGTAGATTGGGCTAGTAGCATGTCAGTCTCCCCGTACCACATTGCCTTCATGAAATTTCAGATATCTGATCATGTGTGTGACATATACAAAGCCAATCTCTCCTACAAGTACCTTCTCTTAGCAAAGTGGTAGTGCATCTCAATCCATTCTTGTTTTTAGCATGCAACAACTTGTTTCCTAGCTAACTTGTATGCTCCTCAGCTGTCATTCATTGTGACAACATGAGGAGCATACAGTTAGCTAGGAAACAAGTGTTCCATGCTAGGACAAAATGCATTGAGATGCACTACCACTTTGTAAGAGAGAAGGTACTTGTAGGAGAGATTGGCTTTGTATATGTCAGCACACATGATCAGATATCTGAAATTTCATGAAGGCATTGGGTGCAGAGAAACTTTGTAAGTTCCGAAGCTTACTTGGAGTTGCAGAGATAGAGTTGAGCTTGAGGGGGAGTGTTGAGATGGCAAGCTCAACACGTGCGGACATTGATGATGGACCGCCTAGCTAGATGGGTCTGCAAGTCTACACTTAGTACGTTGGTGGTCATTATGACACTCACATGGCCATTGACTTATCACTTATTATATTTATTTTGTTACATCTACCTACAGCTAGCAAAGATATAGCACCAGTCAATTAGTGTAGTCTGTTATACACTGTTTGACTTAGTAGGCCACTTTCCTTTATGTTGTATCTTATCTATACTTTGTGTACATTGTATAGTGTGTGGAAGAAGAAGAAAAAATCAGCAAGAAAACGTTTTGGCCTCCATCTCTCTTCTTGTGTTCTTGAGTGAGCTTCCTATGGTGTATATACTATGTGTTTGGCGTAGTAGCTCAAGAAAGTCCCCCCACCACACTGATTCTTCACATACATTATGGTGGAAACCATCTTCCAGGTGAATGTCCCAACCCTAGATCATGGCCTTATACTAATTTTGACAGATTTGGACATGAGGCAATGCACTGTCAATTGCTAAAAATACTCCCATATCCACAACCCTATACTTAACCATACTATCGAGGGAATGGGCAACTCAATTATGGTAGAGGAGTTCCATTTTCTCTACTAGCATCCAATGAGTTGAAGCTAGCTACCCTTAGGATTGACATAAACCCCACAAGAATCCCAAGGTCATTTGGACCCATGATGACCCATCCATTGAGCAATACACTAACACACTTTGTAGAGGAGCCAATAGAGGATGAAGTGTATGTGAATCCCTATGTCTCTTATGATGAGGAGGTTAATCCTATATTTATGGAATAATGCCGGTGATGGCTTTAGGTAGGGGAAGAGGTACAAGTCTAGGAGGGGGCCCAAACCAAGAGCCATTATCATGTTAGACTTGTGGATATCTAGGGCACATTTCATCTTGTTTCCTTGAAAAGGAGCAAGCAAGCAAGAACAATGCTGATTTGAGATGTCTATAGTGTGGAGTTATACATTTGTACACCGATTTCCCTAGAGAGAAACCCTCCACTAGTATGGCAATTGTGCCATCAATACTATCATTTGGACTCTTTAGTGTCAAAACACCTAATGATGAAGCCACACCAATCCCACTAACCATCATGACCCAAGCTCAAATGACGCACACGAATACCTCATTATCTAGACCTAGCAACTTAGATGCAACATCTAATGGAAAGAAGTGACAGAGAAGGAGAAGGAAGAAGGTGGACGCCAAGATAACACTCAAAACTAATAGTGCCACCACACTGACTAGACGGAAATATGTTACGGGTGTGGAAGCAAAAACATATGTCCCTAAGATCATGGAAAATGAAAGTGATAAGGTACCCAAAACACTAATTAGAAATTGTGGAAAAAGTCAAAGAGTGGGTGAAAGAAGCTCAAGCACACTTGTTGTTAACCCTCAAATGAACGAAGGTGGAAAATCTGGAAAAGCTAAAGCAGAAGACAAAGGCCAAGGCAAAGAGAAACTAAAGACAAAGACGCACAAGGAGAAAAGTCCTAAATAAGGGAGAAATGCGCGCAAGGAAAAGCGCAAGTCAATACTTTAGTAAAAGAGCGCAAGCACATCATGGTTTAATTCAAGGAGTGTCAGGCTCTCACCTGTGCAATTTGTAAATGTAGACAGGCGGTGGAAAGGAAGCTAGGAAGATAGAATGACAATGGGAAAAAGGGCCTAGGCCATGGCCGGTCATGTAAAAAAGGGGATAAGGGGATGACCGCCCAAAAAGGATTTAGGGTTTTGTATATAAAGTTGAAAAGTGAATGAGAAGCTCATTCTTGTGTGTGGCCAAAAGTGGCTCTCCTCTTCTTCTTCTTCTTCTTCTTGTTCTTGCTTTCTTGAGCTTGTGCTTGAGAGAGGGAGTGTGAGAGTGTGAGGGAGTGAGTGTGTGAGGGTGAGGGACCGGGGAGGAGAAGCTCTCCATCTTCTCCTCTCTCCTTCTCTTCTCTTCTCTTCTCTTCTCTTCTCTTCTCTTCTCTTCTCTTCTCTTCTCTTCTCTTGCTCGCGGCAATGGAGCTTGGAGCATGGAGCTTGAAGATGGAACTTACTTGAAGCTTGCACTTGGATCGTGGAGCTACCAAAGTCCGCAGGAGAGGAGGTAACTCAATCTACATGGAGGTAAGTTCACTACACCCGTAGATATGGAGGGCGCATCGGCTATGTGAGAGGTAGCCATCAGTGCTCGTCTTGGAATGCTTGAACAATAAGCGGTCCGTGGGTCTTGGCAATTGAGCGAAAGCTCCCACATTTTGGTTCCATTGCCGGGACCAACGGATTCAAGCCTTGAGTGTTTGCGGGCTTCGAATCGAGCATTGGATTAGGGTTTTTCTCAAACTGGTGCTTGAGGTAGATAGATAGGAAGCGAGGGTGTTTGAAGAGGTATTCAATCTCCTTAGCAAGTAGTTTTTTGATTTGTTGTTGAATATCAGAGTAGGACCATCAATCTCCATCTCTAGTTTTGATTTTTGTTGCATTAGGTTAAGATTAGGATATGAAAAAAGAAGGAAAACAATAGGGTTTTTTGTTCTTGTATAATAAGCTGAAACAGGAAAATAGGGGCACAGATTCAGAATTCTAGCTGGAAGAGTGTGAGGAACTAACCTCTGAGGTCACAATAGGCTGGAATGGGCTAATAAGAGGCCCAGGGAACCAGGAAAGGCCACATTTGACATCCTGTCCTCTGAGAAGAGAGTGAGCTTGAGAGCCAAGGAGAGAGAGAGAGAGAGCTGCGGGGAGATTGTCGACGTGCTAATCGATTCGAGCGCCACACCATTTTCAGGTATGCCAGGCATTTCCCTCTATTGCGTTGCATCTAATTTGACGGCACGGCATGATTCGGTGAAGTAGATGTCAGCCTAGAGGCGTTGTGTGCAATTCACGGGCCGTCGGCCACGCAATCGGACCAGTTCATCCGAGTCCCAGAATAAGATTGCCCTATCTCTGGAGTCGAACCGTCTGACTCTGAAAATCGAACCTCTCCATCTGACTCCAAAAATCGGACCACTCCGAAAATCGGACCACTTTTTCGATCCGATTCCTAGAGTCGGGCCAGTCCTAGAGTCAGACCAGTCCCAGAGTCGAACCATTCCCAGAGTTGGACCAGTCCCAGAATCAGACTAGTCCTAGAATAGAACCACCTTTGCCTGTCGAATCGTCTGATTTTGAAAATCGGACGCTCAGACCCTGGAAATCAGACACAAGGAATCAGACCACTCAGACACCTGTCAAAATCGGACGTCCGATTCGAGAGATCGAACTGACTAAAATCGGACCACTGGGCCGATCGGACCAACCAAAATTGGACGTCTGATTCCGATAATCAGACTCCTAAAAATCGGACATCTGAGAATCGGACAAAAAACTGTCAAAATTGGACAGGTATCTAGAACACAAATTTTGATGCATCTAAACCCCGAAATTGACCCCAAAGGCTACATAGAGCTAAAGGCACATCAAAGATCCATCACTGGGCTGAAACTTAGAGTAAGTAGTTCAAAATTTGGCTATAAATGACCCTCCAAATTGTGCATGGTGTTTATCATAATGGCCCTACGGGCCGGGGGGAACTACCCCCCCCAGACCCCCATAGAGGGGGGCTCTGCCCCCTCTGCACCTCCCGCAAGTAGGTTGGAGGGAAAACACGTGTCGTGATAGGTCCTTCAGATCAGGCCCTAGTGTAGTAATGTCTCTACACAAGCATAGATCTTCACTTACAAAGCAACAAACAGAAGCCCATACCCAAACAAAGACAAAAAGAGACCCTAGAACCTCAACAGGCCAATCTAGTCATCAAGGGCAAAAAGGCCACACCACGAGAACACAAAGACATTGTGTTTAGACCGTGTCTAGTCAGAGCAAAATGCAACATCAGCAAGCTACAAATGCAAAGATGACTAGACATGACACTTTTGATGAGAGATATACCTTGATCAGTGTCATGAAGGAAAATACAACATTAATATTTGCACCTTGGATTAATTCCAGCCTTTGTAAATTCAGCCCTAGCCTATGTGTACATGTGTGAACAGCCCTTAAGTTTGGAAAGAGGGTTAGAACAAAAGGGACTAGAGGCCAAAGGCAAGAGATCTTTTGATCATTCAATAATCTTGGCTTTACCATCTTCTTGGAGTTAGCTTCTTCTTAGCCTATGAAGCACTCAGCCATGGCCGTCATGTATTCTTGAATCCCCAACCATTAATACATGATGAGGATGTCTTGGTGCAATAGACTTGTTAATTCTTTGTTGTTGCTTAGTTAATTTTCAATTTCAGTTAAATTTCATTCCATGGTTGATTGCTTTCTTACATTGGTATCAGAGCAGTAGCTTAGATCCTTGCAGAAGTCATTTTCAAGTACTAGATTCAGTTTCCTAGGCTAGGGAGAGCAAACTATAGTTAGGAATTTGAGTGACAGGACTTGACAGGACATGAAGGCTTCAAACCGGAGTTACATGTGAAGGTCTGCTACAAACAGGGATGAAAATGGTGATTCTTGGCATTACTAATGGAAGAAATGGCAGGCTCCAGCCAAAATAGCAGGTCGTGACCAAGATTTGAGCCAAAAATTGGGGCAAGTGGACAAACTAATGGTTACAGGACTTAGAGGAGGGAAAAGTTAGAGTTACTTTTCATGAAACAAGGGTTTCTTCTCTTTTCCTTCAAGCTGTCCACAAGAATCCATGGCCAAGACAAGATCAGATCTTCTCTCTCTCACTCCTATCATAAGAATGGATTACATGACCTTCTTCCCTGCTTCAGGAGCTTCATTTGGAGTAGCTAATATAGCTACTTAGCATTGTCTTGGACTTTTCATACATGAGTATGTCCTCACGCTGTTTGCGCCGCCTGCACACACTCCCCTACTGCATGGAAAATTTAGAAATATGATGGCCTTTGAGCATTGCTAATGATCCTTCTAACCCTGGGCAAGAGGTCTCTCACAAGCTTCTTCAAGATTCTTACCATTTTGGAGTTTTCCCTCTTCTTCAAAACCCTAGCTATGGCAGTTTGGGACAGCATCAAAGATTCCTGAAATTTTTTGAAGCAAATCATGGGGCTTTTGTGGGCAAAGCATCTCTGAAGCTTCCTCAACCATTTCCCCTCAAGAATCCATCAACATTGGACCGACATTGAAGGAGATTGAAGCCAGTGGAGGTCTAGGTATTCAATGGACAGCATGAAGCTTTTATGCCATTAAATTTTGGCATTCCCTCTCAAATTTCGGGATCTTTTGGACACATTGAAGCCCTCTCTATTACCTATTGCAACCTACTTCAAGTAGAGAAGGTAATCGGTCTTCATCAACCCTCATTTGGAGCAAATTGGAGCATTCATGGAGTCATGGAGCTTTCATGGGATTAATGAAGCTGAAGCTTATCAAGGAAGGGATTATTCTTGAAGATTGAAGATCTCTTGGACTGATTTTAGAAGGATTATCAAGCTCAACTCACCTATGTCAAGCATTATGGATTGAAGGTCATTCCATCAACAATGCTCTTCTCCAATCAATCAAATGAGGTACTCTAATCACTCTTAATTTCTCTTTACATCCAATTGCTGATCTCATTTCCAATTGTTGAAGAGAAATAAGAGGATTAATGAAGCTTTCATTCATAGCCTAATGCATTACATGAAGCCTATAGGTTATGTCAGTCATTGTCTTTACTAAACATCTTCAATTTACTGAAATGGCCATCTCTAAATGTCTCAAACTCTTCCATAATGAATGAGCATTACCCATCTACTTTCATTCACTGAAATTAGTAATTTCTTGAGCTTCATTACTCAATCTTTATTGCCTAACCCTGATATGAAATTGATTGCATATTTTGCCTCTTGATCATAAGAAAATCATTACCCAATTGGTAAGTGAGAAAAGCTTTGTAAGCAGTGAGTCACTGCTGAGGTAAATACCTCTCCATTTCTCATTTACATTTCAGCCTTTTCAATTCCAATCTTGCATATCATGAAAGGAAAATGAAATGCAATTTTATTTCCTTCCTATTCCATGCATATCATACTCATTTTTAGAGCTAGAATTCACTTGCCATGTACATGCCCACGAGGAAAAGTGGATGCCGGGTGAGTTGGTAGGACAAAAGAGAGGTGACCCTCCCCTACCGACGAGGACCCTGAAGGGGAGCGCAACCCGGCTCGAGAGGGAACTTTGCAAACCCCTCGGGTCTCGGATCCCACGCATTTTCAAGTTTAGGTGCAGGTACAAATCTCAAAGGCACTCGAAATCAGCCTACAGCATGAGTTTATGGGCAGTGAGTTCTTGAGATAATGGCAAATGTATGAATACATATGGCTGCAGTAAAATGTATGCATCCTATGGTAAAGACACTATGGTTCAGCATTAAAGTTTGGGACAGAGTATGTATGCATACCCTCATTAAAGATTGCAGTCTACATTGAGTTAGACAGCCATTTTACTTATTACAGAGGTCATTTTCAGTATGGGCAGATGTATGAGACTCTCCTACAGGTTTATGAAGTTGGTACATGCTTGGTATTGATGGTACAATTCATTAATTGACTAGAACAGGGTATTCACTGCCTGCAGGAATTTTCAGACAGCAACAGAAAATCCCTTACAGAAATTTTTGTACTCATCCATTTTCTGCACTTGATAGCTCGTTGGATAGAGGACTCTTCAAGCTTCAAACAGAGCCAAAGACGTCATAATTTGGAGCTCTAGAAGTGAAGATAATCAAGTTTTTCTATTGCAGGAAATTCAGGACAGAAATCAACCCATGGCTAGGAATAAGAAGAGAGACCCTGTTTTGGATACTATCAATGAAGAATTGAGGGAATATCAACAGGAAAGGGGTGAACATGACAGTTCTCAAGATGCCATTTACCGAATGCACTATGAGAACGAAGAGGTCGATGCAAGTTCCACCCACTCCCCTACCAATCAACCCATAGAGATGTCTCATATCTCAATGAATTCAAACAGTTTTCAACAATTGTCAAATGACATAAAGGATATGAAATCAGGCTTCGAGGGTATGAGGTTGGGTATTGACAAGCTTGTAGCACTTCTTGGTGAGAAAATGTTGCCTACAGCTGGTCTTAATGTCCCACATCCTCATATGGCTGAAGAACCACCTAAACCACCTACTCCTAAGGTGGTAGGTCAATTTGAAGTTGGAGAGTCATCTAAAGCTAAGGATTTTGTTCAGCCCACTTCACTTCAGCCACAATTCCATCAACAAAAGGGTCACTTTCAGCCACATGGGCAAGATCCTCAAGAGAGAGTGCAAACAAACTCAAAGCATGATGAAGACATCCATGGGTGCAACTCTTTCTACAAGCAATTTTACCCTCAAGAAAATGTTGGTGGCTATGAGCAAGGGCATGTTAATTCAGCCTCAAACTCTTATGGGCAGCCACATGGACATGTGAATTCAGCCCCAAATGCTTATGGATAGCCACAACATAATTTCTCTACTCAAGTGCAGCCCAATAGTGCCCCAAATGCTTATGGACAGCCACAACATAATTTCTCTACTCAAGTGCAGCCCAATAGGTCAAGTCCCATGTCAAATCATGGTTGGAATCAGCAAAATAATGGGCAGCAACCACCTTTCAACTCACCTATGCATGGACAACCTCAAGGGTACCATGGACAACCTCCCAATGTGAGCAACACATACTTTCAGCCTCAAGGACATTATTTCCAGCCACAAAGTCATGGTATGCATTATGGACAGCAAACTCCTTATGCACAAGGGCATGGAAATAATGAATATCCTAGGCAAGGATCTTTTGGCAATTCTTTTGGGCCACAACACCATAGTGGGAAGCAGCACCATAATGGACAACCTCCTCAATACGAGAGAGAGTACAAGGAGAAAATAATTATCTCAAACTTCAAGGGAGAGAACCCTTCACCCACAGAGTTGGAGGAGTGGTTTGACAAGTTAGAGATGTATTTTTCCCTTTACCCAAGGCCCGAGAATGCCAAAGTAAAATTTGCAGCCCTTCACCTAGAAGGCTATGCTCACACTTGGTAGAGATATATGGCGAGGATGGGACATGACTTCTTGTCTTGGGATGCATTGAAAAATGCTATGATTGAAGTCTTTGTTTCCCCTATTGAAAAAGAGCGGTTAGAGAAGAAGTGGTATGCACTTGAGCAACGTGGTCTCTCGGTTAGAGAGTACTCAAATCAGTTTTTGAACCTTTTGATGTATGTTCATGGGGTCTCCGATAGTGCCAAGTTGAATAAATACATATTTGGTTTGGAACCTACTCTTTCTTCCGAAGTTGGAGCCATGAATCCTACATCCCTACAAGCTGCCATTCAATTGGCTGAACGTTATTGTGAGGTGTCCGCTAGTCCCAATCCATGGCACACCTTTTAGTAGTCCATCAATAGGTTTTTCCATAAATGATGCCGCCCGGTGCTCCCTTGGAACATCACGGGATTGTCACTTAGGCCCTACCGAGTCTACTTCGCAACGGGAGAGTTCTGGCCGAACCCACTAGCATCGACCTGAAGTCTTGGGTTCCTAAAATCGGATGGGTCTCCTAGCAGCCAGCTAGCGTCAGTAATTTCGAGTTTCACTTTTTAGAGGATTACTCGATCTGAAGCGGACTTGCCATTGCACTTGGTTCAAAGAGAATGGGAGACGGAGGGGAGTGCGGTACGTCAACCCTCCTGCCCATAAGGCAAAATCCCATTCCGGCCCCCTAAAACAATGCAAGTCGGTTCTACCTAATGACTACTTGGTCAATTTATCGTCTTCCTATTTCTATATCCGATGTAGAAAAGCTCCCAACTAACCGGGACCACCCTACCATTGGACGGACCCGTCGGGGTTACGCCCACCCGCTTTCCTCTGATGATGGGTCATCTTTAGTTTTTTAATTACCTACAACACATTTATTGGAACATATACAACCAGCTTCCTTAATTAGTCCCTTTAGTCACACGTTCCTTCACATAATTTATCTCACTAACACGCATACAATTCGAACAGTAAAGCAAACTTCTTTATTATATTGGAAGTCTTATTACAATTTACATCATTCCGTCCCAGCGGAAGATACATAGAATTCCATAAGGACATTCTGTCCACCAAGATTCCACCCTCATAACTAGTATCTAGGGTTCCAGGATCCCATCCTGGGTCACGAAGGGGCTCGTCAAATTCTTGGAACAATGTAGGATTTACAGCCAGAGCCCCCTCTGGCACCTACAATTCCTACTGCCCGAGACTGTCCCTACTGACAGACCTTTCGCCTATGGAGCCGGTCCAAGCCTCTCGTAGCGATAATCATGACCCCCTTGGAGTAGGGTCTCGCCGCTAGCTTGGGGGTAGCCTAGCACGATCCTTCCTTTTATTCTGTTGGCAATAATTTCAATCAAAACTCTAGATTCTAGCAAACACAAACAGTCCTTTCAAATATGTATCAAATAGTGCAATGACAATCATCCCAACATGTAAATCACAGTTTCACATAGCCAAGGTAGACCTTATCCTAAGGCAACCTTTCATTCTAATGAGGATACTTCTCCCCATAAAGAAGTGTTGAGTACACCTCTTAAAACATGTTAAGCAGGGCATGAGTTTTCCATTTGGATTCACTTATCTAACATAAGCAAAATCCCTTAAGGAAATATATTGTGTCAATAAACTCAACGAGATGATCTTTAGGATTCCTAAATAGATAACCAATTTCTATAACCTTCACTAATCAGTTCTTAACCTTGTCGCATTTGATCATAACTATATTGAATACGCATAAAGACATATGTACAATAACCTTTGGCAATTAATTCTATCATGATTCAATGCCTTAGTATCCCAACTATTCTAGCTAGAAATCATAGTGATTAATCGTTTTATGCTTGAACTAATATGTCTTTCTAGATGAGTTATCAGTTTAATGTGTAAGCGAAGAGTATGAAAGCTAATATCCTATGTAATTTATCTTATATTGTAAAATTGATAATCTAGTAATGAATAACTTGGTTTGGCGGCATGACGACATTAGGAACTTCATCTTTACTCGCGCTCGCATTAGCAACACCCGATGTTCCAATTGTGGTGGCAATTCCCGCAACCTCGGGCACTCCCGTATCATTGGCAATACCCGTTGCTTGACCGGTTGCGTTGATTTCCATGGTTTTTCCACTTCGTCGCTTTGGAGCCATCGTCCACGAGGAGTTTGAGAGATAGGGAAGGTGGGATAGATTTTAGATGAGAGAGGGTAGAGAATATGGCTTAGTTAAAGATCGAGACAAGGGATTTGAGCTAACTCTCTTCCTCTTCCTCTTTCTCTCTCTCTCTCTCTCTCTCTCTCTCTCTCTCTCTCTCTCTCTCTCTCTAGCTTCTCGCAGCCTCTTGAAGGAGTATTCTTCCTTCTCTCTTCTTCTCTCTCGCAGCCTCTCGGGGTCTCCTTATGTCCCTTATGCCTCTCCCATGCCTCATATTTATAGTGAATTGGGGAAGAGGGCTTGTGGTTGAGAAGTGGAGCTCTTTGTGGAGGGGGATCTTGGAAAGATCAGTGATCTGATGCTCAGATCATAAATCTAATGGTTCCATTGGCTCCGAAAGGGGGGTAAAACTCCAAGACACTTGGTTAGAAAGCTCTCAGTTCACTCCTTCTTCTTTTCTCTGTTCGAAGTGCTGTCTACTGCCTGTAAACTGCGATCGCGGCACGCGCTATTTCGTCAGTCACTTTTCTTTATTTTTCTTTTTATAAAATCTTCAAACTAACTAACACATCACTTGTTTTTTTCTTTTAAATGACATCTAGTTCTAGAAATCTCCATATCTCTTTTTTTTTAAATTAAGATAATCTCAAAAATATCTAAAATATTCTAGTCTTGTCCAAAAGTCTAATATTTTTAGACCATCCAAACTATACACATTATCCTAGTGATTAATATAACTCATAAGTTTCGTTCACGTTGTAATTTACGTGAAGGATGGCCACGGTCCTTGCAAATTCGAAAAAAATATCGAATTTACGACTCTTGATTTTTCTAAATAAAATATTTTAAATTAAATAAAAATTATTAATAATTAATGTTAGTTAGTTTTTACCTTAGTTAGTCTTTAGTTAGTAATCTTACTAACTTATTAATTAACTAACTAACTTTTGAACTAACCAACTAACTTTTATTGTGTGGAAATATTACATCCTTCTCCCCTTAGAGAAATCGAGATGTCCTCATCTCGAGAGAAACTGTGGGTATTGTTGATGAAGAGCATCCTCATCTATCCATGAAGCATCTTCTTCAGGGTAATCCTTCCATTGGACAAGGTATTCTCTAAGGGTTCTACTCCTCAATTTTCTCTCCCTTACATCAATTACTCTGTCAGGTTGTAGCTCAAGGACTCCTTGGCTAGGTATTACAACTTGTTCATCATCAAGGATATGGTTAGGGTTAGCTACGTATGCTTTCAATAAGCTAACATGAAATACATTGTGGATTTTTATATTCTCAGGGAGTTGTATCTTGTAAGCGCTTGGTCCTAGGCACTTGAGAATCTTATAGGGTCCACAATATCTTGGACTTAGCTTCTTAAACTCACCTAAAGACAAAGAACTCTTCTTTGGATGGATACGGATGAAGACCATGTCTCCCTCTTTGAAGATTCGTTCTTGCCTTTTTAGATCAGCATACGCCTTTTGTCGATCCTTGGCAGCTTGAATATCCTGTCTGATGATCTTGATTTGATCATCCATTTCTTCTAACATTTTTCTCGAGGCTTCTACCCTTGGAGTAGGATCGGAAAAATTAAGTGGCATACGACAATCTTGACCATACAGTGCTTGAAATGGAGTCATCTGAATACTTCGATGATAGGAGGCATTATAGGAAAATTCCACTAAGGATAGATACTGAATCCACCTTTTAGGTTCCTTGCTGCAATATGCACGTAGAATATCCTCAATTACTTGATTAACTCGTTCTGTCTGCCCATCAGTTTGTGGATGATAAGCAGTACTGAAACAAAGTTGGGTTCCAATGGCTTCAAATAAACTCTTCCGGAAGTGTGATGTGAAAAGAGAATCACGAACTGATGATCCTTTTAGGTAACCCATGTAACCTAAAAATCTCTTTTACAAAAATTCTAGCAATATCTGAAGCCTTGTAATTGGTTTTTGTTGGGAGAAGATGAGCGACCTTTGTTAGCATGTCTACTATTACCATTATTGAGTTATATCCTCCTTGTATAGAAGGTAACGCAACTACAAAGTCCATGCTAATAAATTCCCATTTCATCTGGGGAATGTCAAGTGGCTAGAGTTTTCCTGGTAACTTGACACGTTCAGATTTTACCCTTTGGCAATTTAGACATTCAGTGACATACTTAAGTACATCACCCTTGAGTTTTTGCCAATAATAACTTTTCCTGACAGCATTAAGAGTTTTTGCATATCCTGGGTGTCCTGAAAAAGGAGAATCATGTGCTTCCCAAAGTATCCTTCTCTTGAGAGTCTGACTTGAAGGAATGCATAGTCTCATTCTGAAATAAACAAGTCCTTCATCTTCATCTATAGAGAATTCCTGATACTTAGTCTTGAATTTGGGATCTTGTTCCTTATTCTAAACTTCCCAAAACAATTGTTGATAGTCTGGGTCCTTATTTGCTTCATCCTTGGTCAACTCGATGATAGGATTAGTCGGCATCGATACCATTGTAGCCAGAGTTTCTGACCTAGATGGTTCTTCAGTGATAAGAGCATTAAGGAAGGCTTTACGGCTAAGGGCATCTGCTACTACATTTTCTTTACCAGGTCTGAACTTAATTTCAAAGTCATATTCTTGTAGAACCTCGATCCAACGTCGTTGCCTCATATTAAGATCAGGCTGAGTAAAAATCCACTTAAGACTTTTATGATATGTGACTAAGGAAAACTTATTTCCAAGCAAGTAATGTCTCCATAATTTGAGAGCATGAATCATAGCTAATAACTCCAGGTCATGAGTAGCATATTTCTGCTCATGGATTTTCAATTTTCTTGAAGAGTAAGCTATAGGATGTCCTTCCTGCATTAGTACACATCCCAATGCAAGAGAGCTGGCATCTGTGACAACTTCAAATTCCTTGCTTAAGTCAGGTAGCCTTAAGATAGGAGCAGTTACCAGACTATGCTTTAGTTGCTCAAAGGCTCCTAGGTTCATTACTCTGAACCTCATACTTGAAAGGTTTTCCCCTAGGTTAAACTCTACCTTGGCAGTTTGCTGTGTAGAAAGTACTTCCTTTCCATTTGCTAATTCCACAAGCAGCTTTGATGCATTTACAGTATCTATACCTATCTTCTTAGCACACTTGGGTGAAATAAATGAGTGTGTACTTCCACAGTCAATCAAAACTTTAAATGATTTACCTTGGTGACTAACCGGTGTCTGTATTACCGAATATTGACGATTTGGTCCTTTCCTGTGGAATGCAGCATGAACAGTTGCTCTTTCAATATCTTCTTCCATAGTAGGGTCTTCCTCCTTATTAGTCTCTTTTAGGGTAATATTTGACGTTCTTCCTCTTGCCATAGCTACATAACCACGACCTTGGGTAGCTCTGCCTTGACCTCGAAATTGGCCTTGGTGATGGTTTCTACCAAGCTTTGGACAATCTCTCCTGAAATGTCCTGTCTCATTACAGTGGAAGCACCTAAGACCATCCCTGTTTCCTTGGGTAGGAATAAAATTTCCAACTGCATTGGATTTTGCCTTCTTCTTTTGTCCTTGGAAAAATTGTCCTTGGGTTCTTTTTGCTTGACCTTTGAATCCTCCTTTGTTCTGGTTATTGTAGCTCCAGAACTTATTGTTATTAGGCTTTGATTGTACTTCCCGCACAATAGGAGCAACTCGAATCAAAGCATCCTGGAGGTCTATGGGGCGCATTGATTCTAAACGAGTGTTCAGAGGATAATTTAGCCCATTGCAAAACTTGGACACTTGTTGAACAGTATCCATGGGGGGTGCATATTTAAGAAGAGAAACAAACTTGGAGTAGTATGCTTCCAAGGTCAGTCCAATTTGCTTCAAATTGAAGAACTCATTCATCTTTTGGGTGCGATAAGCTGGAGGTAAATACCTTCCTCTTATAGCTTCTTTCAGCAAGTCCCAAGTAATGGTATTTTCAGGGACACCTTGATCTTGGCACCACTGCTTCCACCAAAGTCGAGCTTCGCCAATTAATTTTAGCTTAGCTATCATGGCTTGGTTGGCTGGGATAGTTCCAGCAGCATTAAAATAATCTTCCATCGATTCGATCCAAATTTCTGCATCAGCTTCCACATTTTCGCCTTTCCCATTAAACTCTGGAGGTTTGACTTGCTTCAAAAGATTCCTTTTCTCTTGAGCTTCGTTGGGAATTGTTGTGGGTGCGAGATTCTGGGAAATTTTTAGCAATTCGTAAGTTAAATTTTACAACTCTATGTAGCGTCAATAATAGAGTTCAGTACTCAAAATATCTCTCGATTAGTTTACTGAAACAACTCTCAAATCAACTTTCTTTCCATAAATTAAATTGCAATTTCAGAGGTTTCAAGACAAAAATAATAAAATAGGATTGCATTATTTCTTTGATTGATAAAGTATCAATCAATCTTTTATTACAATGGATGTACAAGGAAATCAGATGGAAGGAAATACATTATTCAGATGGCTTGCAGGCTCATCTTATTTTCTCTCAGGAAAGGATTCCCTACTACAATCTAAGTATGACACTCAAATACATCCTTTATGAAGTAACTTGGATTCGGAGAGTAAATATCTAGGAATCTATATTTTTGAGGGAGTTCAGGAAATCCCTCTTTTTTGTAGTTGCGGCGGCTAGAGCGACCTATGACTTTTATTCTGTCAGCCGGAAGGATCTTCGTAACTTCCCCATAGATATATTGGTTTAGTTTGATCTTCTTGCCTCTAGTATACAGGGTTGAGTTTACAGTGGCCTCATGAAATAGATAGATCTTAACAACTTTAAGATCTTCCATCCATTTTACCCTTTTCAGATTATTTTGAAGATAAGCTAGACGGCTTGCATCAATATAGCAATATCCTCCACTAATCATCCACCGTCTTTCATGATATAGAGGCGACGGGTTGTACAACTGATCTAGTACTCGCATCATCTGAATTCTCCAGGAAAAACTGGATGAACGCATAGCTGACATAAACATTACTTGAAAGATCAAGAATCGCTTCCAAGATTCATTACTCTGCCATAATTCAAAAAACATACGTTAATAAAGAGAAGAAAACATGTCCTAGGCTATGCTTAGAAAAAATAATATTTTTCTTAAGCTTACATCGTAATCTATACTAACGTGCGCTCTGATACCACTGTGAGGTGTCCGCTAGTCCCAATCCACGGCACACCTTTTAGTAGTCCATCAGTAGGTTTTTCCATAAATGATGCCGCCCGGTGCTCCCTTGGAACATCACGGGATTGTCACTTAGGCCCTACCGAGTCTACTTCGCAACGGGAGAGTTCTGGCCGAACCCACTAGGATCGACCTGAAGACTTGGGTTCCTAAAATCGGATGGGTCTCCTAGCAGCCAGCTAGCGTCAGTAATTTCGAGTTTCACTTTTTAGAGGATTACTCGATCTGAAGCGGACTTGCCATTGCACTTGGTTCAAAGAGAATGGGAGACGGAGGGGAGTGCGGTACGTCAACCCTCCTGCCCATAAGGCAAAATCCCATTCCGGCCCCCTAAAACAATGCAAGTCGGTTCTACCTAATGACTACTTGGTCAATTTATCGTCTTCCTATTTCTATATCCGATGTAGAAAAGCTCCCAGCTAACCGGGACCACCCTACCATTGGACGGACCCGTCGGGGGTTACGCCCACCCGCTTTCCTCTGATGATGGGTCATCTTTAGTTTTTTAATTACCTACAACACATTTATTGGAACATATACAACCAGCTTCCTTAATTAGTCCCTTTAGTCACACGTTCCTTCACATAATTTATCTCACTAACACGCATACAATTCGAACAGTAAAGCAAACTTCTTTATTATATTGGAAGTCTTATTACAATTTCCATCATTCCGTCCCAGCGGAAGATACACAGAATTCCATAAGGACATTCTGTCCACAAAGATTCCACCCTCATAACTAGTATTTAGGGTTCCAGGATCCCATCCTGGGTCACGAAGGGGCTCGTCAGATTCTTGGAACAATGCAAGATTTACAGCCAGAGCCCCCTCTGGCACCTACAATTCCTACTGCCCGAGACTGTCCCTACTGACAGACCTTTCGCCTACGGAGTCGGTCCAAGCCTCTCGTAGCGATAATCATGACCCCCTTGGAGTAGGGTCTCGCCGCTAGCTTGGGGGTAGCCTAGCACGATCCTTCCTTTTATTCTGTTGGCAATAATTTCAATCAAAAATCTAGATTCTAGCAAACACAAACAGTCCTTTCAAATATGTATCAAATAGTGCAATGGCAATCATCCCAACATGTAAATCACAGTTTCACATAGCCAAGGTAAACCTTATCCTAAGGCAACCTTTCATTCTAATGAGGATTCTTCTCCCCATAAAGAAGTGTTGAGTACACCTCTTAAAACATGTTAAACAGGGCATGAGTTTTCCATTTGGATTCACTTATCTAACATAAGCAAAATCCCTTAAGGAAATATATTGTGTCAATAAACTCAACGAGATGATCTTTAGGATTCCTAAATAGATAACCAGTTTCTATAACCTTCACTAATCAGTTCTTAACCTTGTCGCATTTGATCATAACTATATTGAATACGCATAAAGACATATGTACAATAACCTTTGGCAATTAATTCTATCATGATTCAATGCCTTAGTATCCCAACTATTCTAGCTAGAAATCATAGTGATTAATCGTTTTATGCTTGAACTAATATGTCTTTCTAGATGAGTTATCAGTTTAATGTGTAAGCAAAAAGTATGAAAGCTAATGTCCTATGTAATTTATCTTATATTGTAAAATTGATAATCTAGTAATGAATAACCTGGTTTGGCAGCATGACGACATTAGGAACTTCATCTTTACTCGCGCTTGCATTAGCCACACCCGATGTTCCAATTGTGGTGGCAATTCCCGCAACCTCGGGCACTCCCGTATCATTGGCAATACCCGTTGCTTGACCGGTTGCATTGATTTCCATGGTTTTTCCACTTTGTCGCTTTGGAGCCATCGTCCACGAGGAGTTTGAGAGATAGGGAAGGTGGGATAGATTTTAGATGAGAGAGGGTAGAGAATATGGCTTAGTTAAAGATCGAGACAAGGGATTTGAGCTAACTCTCTTCCTCTTCTCTCTCTCTCTCTCTCTCTCTCTCTCTCTCTCTCTCTCTCTCTCTCTCTCTCTCTCTCTCTCTAGCTTCTCGCAGCCTCTTGAAGGAGTATTATTCCTTCTCTCTTCTTCTCTCTCGCAGCCTCTCGGGGTCTCCTTATGTCCCTTATGCCTCTCCCATGCCTCATATTTATAGTGAATTGGGGAAGAGGGCTTGTGGTTGAGAAGTGGAGCTCTTTGTGGAGGGGGATCTTGGAAAGATCAGTGATCTGATGCTCAGATCATAAATCTGATGGTTCCATTGGCTCCGAAAGGGGGGTAAAACTCCAAGACACTTGATTAGAAAGCTCTCAATTCACTCATTCTTCTTTTCTCTGTTCAAAGTGCTGTCTACTGCCTGTAAACTGCGATCGCGGCGCGCACGATTTCGCCAGTCACTTTTCTTTATTTTTCTTTTTATAAAATCTTCAAACTAACTAACACATCACTTGTTTTTTTCTTTTAAATGACATCTAGTTCTAGAAATCTCCATATCTCTTTTTTTTTAATTAAGATAATCTCAAAAATATCTAAAATATTCTAGTCTTGTCCAAAAGTCTAATATTTTTAGACCATCCAAACTATACACATTATCCTAGTGATTAATATAACTCATAAGTTTCGTTCACGTTGTAATTTACGTGAAGGATGGCCACAGTCCTTGCAAATTCGAAAAAAATATCGAATTTATGACTCTTGATTTTTCTAAATAAAATATTTTAAATTAAATAAAAATTATTAATAATTAATGTTAGTTAGTTTTTACCTTAGTTAGTCTTTAGTTAGTAATCTTACTAACTTATTAATTAACTAACTAACTTTTGAACTAACCAACTAACTTTTATTGTGTGGAAATATTACAGTTATGGGCAGAAATACAAGGGTTTTCAGCCAAAAACAGGGCATTCTTTTCAGCCTATGCAGTTCCCAAGGACATCAAGCCATTATGGGCATGCTAAAACTGATTTTCAGCATATTGGAAAGCCATCAAATACTTTCAGCAATACCTACAGCAAGATACCCACTTTTCCTACTTTTTTTGGGTCAAAACAAAGCAGTAATTTCAGACCTAATGTTGAAAATAGATTTGATGGAAAGAGGACTGATATAAGTGCCAAAACTTCAGCCCCTACTCAAGGCAAACATGTATCGAATGACAAGCTCAAAGATATGTATGCTAAAGGACTATGCTTCAAATGTGGAGAGAAATGGTCACCCGATCATAAGTCCAAATGCAAGGCCAAAAATATGAAGATTAGCATGATCATCGAGGATGATTCCGATGTTGAATCTATTGAAGGAAGCTTGGCTTAGCTTGATGTCACAACAACTCAAGAAGAGGCGCATGAAAATGAAGAGAATGTCCATGATGAGTTCTATGATCCGATGGATGGGTTTCCTTTCGACCCGGGCGTTCATTATTTGGATGATTCATGGACTGATTTACATCCATCGCTATGTGCCATATCAAGTGATGCATGGAGTGGTTCAAGAGGGGATAATACCCTATGCCTTAAAGGTCAAATCAAGGGAAGGACCGCTCATATACTCATTGATACGGGAAGTACACATAGCTTCATTAATGCTAAGTCACTCAATGGGCTGAAATTGAATACGCATGAAATGCCTACATCACTCAAAATCCAAGTGGCAAATGGAAATTTTGAGAAGAGCAATCAATGCTGTCCAAATGTACCTATCACCCTTTCCCCATTGTGCACTACATCGGTGAGCCTAATTGCATTAGAAATGGGTCCCATTGATATAATACTTGGCTGCAATTGGCTGAAATCTTTGGGCAGATTTACCATGGATCTCAACAACATGGAAATGGAGTTTAAATGGTGTGGACAACAAGTAACACTACATGGAGTTGAAAAGAAAAGAATGGAGATGATCAGCCCCAAGAAGGTTAAGAAAGAGATAAATGTAAAGGCATGTATGTTCACCATTCTTCTTTCCAAGATTGAAGAGGATCAGCCCTTTTCTCCTACCAACAATATGGACCCACGTCTTTGTAAATTGCTGAAAGAATATGATGATATTTTTCAGCCACCTACCTCTCTTCCTCCCAAAAGAGAAGTGGATCATCCCATTGACTTGCTACCCAATACAAAGCCCATCAACAAACCACCATATCGCCTCTCCAAAGTGGAAAGAGAAGAGGTAGAACGCCAAGTCAAATAGCTTTTGAAAATGGGTCTCATTAAGGAAAGCCAATCACCTTTTGCTTCTCCAGTCCTTCTTGTGAAGAAGAAAGATGGCTCCTTTCGAATGTGCATTGATTACCGCGAACTCAACAAGGTCACTATCAAGAATAGGTATCCAATACCTAGAATAGATTATCTCTTAGATGAATTGAAGGATGCCAAGGTGTTCTCCAAAATTGACTTGAGATCGGGATATCATCAAATACGCATGAAGGAAGGGGATGAATTTAAAACAGCCTTCAGGACGGAGAGGGGTCTTTACCAGTTTATGGTTATGCCTTTTGGGTTATCAAATGCTCCAGCCACATTCCAATCTCTCATGAATAAGATACTTCAGCCATTGCTCTTTAAAACAGTTTTGGTATTCTTTGATGACATTTTGATCTATAGCAAGAATAAAGAAGACCATTTGCAGCATGTAAAAGAGGTCTTTGACATATTGAGGATACACAAATTGTTTGCCAAGGCCACTAAATGCTCTTTTATGACAAAGTAAGTTGAGTACTTGGGTCATATAGTGGGAGAAGATGGAATCAAAGTGGATCCTAAGAAGGTTCAGTGCGTCAAAGAATGGCCTACGCCAACCAATGCCACTTCATTAAGAGGTTTCCTTGGTTTGTCATCCTTTTACCGACGGTTTATGAAGAACTATGCTCATGTTGTAGCTCCTCTTACTGATCGGCTGAAAAAGGAGGCCTTCTTCTGGGATGAGATCGCTGAGAAGAGCTTTAATGAGCTGAAGCAATTGCTTGTTTCAGCACCCATACTAGTTTGCCCTGACTTCTCCAAGACTTTTATCATTTATGCAGATGCCAGTGGTAGAGGTTTGGGGGCAGTTTTGGTACAGGAGCATGGTGTCATTGCATTTGAGAGCAGAAAATTTGATGACAAAGAGAGAGAGATGCATGTTTATGAGCAGGAGATGCTTGCTATCTTACATGCAATCAAGAAATGGCACCACTACCTCTATGGGACACACTTCAAAGTCAAAAGCGATCATAGGGTCTTGAGATATTTTCTCTCGCAGCCCAATCTTTCTCCCAAGCAAAAGAGATGGTTGGCCACTTTGCAATCATATAATTTTGAAATATCATACATGGCTGGCAAGATAATGTGGTGGCTGATGCGTTATCAAGAATGTGGGCATGCAGTCTATCTACTGTGTCTACCATCTATAAGGATTGGATTGAAGACATTCAAGAGGAATATGTGCTTGATGAGCATGCTGCCCATATTTTACAGAAATTACAGCAAGGGTGTGATGCTAAATTTCCTAATTTTAAAGTGCATAATGGCCTCTTATGGTTTAAGGGTAAAGTGTACTTGATTCCCAGCAGTAAATTCAAGCTGAAGGTGCTTCAAGAGATGCATTCATCGCCAATGGCTGGTCACTTGGGCCTTTTCAAGACGTTTGATAGAGTTCATCAAAGCTTCTATTGGAAAGGTCTATGGAAAGATGTTAAAGAGTATGTATCTCAGTGCTTGGAGTGTCAGCAAAATAAGGATTCCACTCTATTACCAGCCGGCTTACTTCAGCCTTTACCCATACCTACGGGCAAATGGACAGATATTTCCATGGATTTCATAACGGGATTGCCTACTATCAGTCATGGATGGAACAGTATCTATGTGGTAGTTGATAGATTGACCAAATCAGCCCACTTTATCCCAACTAAAGTCCAATTTTCAGCAAGGCAAGTCACCGAGCAATTTATGGAAGGTGTGTTCAAACTACATGGTATGCCTATGAGAATAGTATCAGACCGTGATTGAAGTTTATGGGCAACTTCTGGAAAAGTCTATTCTCATCTATGGGTACTTTCCTCACTCCTAGCACGGCCTATCACCCTCAGACTGATGGGCAAACGGAGAGAGTCAATCATTGGGTGGAAGTGTACCTTAGGCATTATTGTCATGACACACAAGCTTCATGGGATCGTTGGATCCACCTTGCTGAATTTTGCTATAATAACACGCACCACATGAGCATTGGGATGTCTTCGTTTGAAGCTCTTTATGGGTATAAAGTCCAACTTCCATCAGTTTTATTCCATGAAGACATCAAGCCACAAGCAAAGGAAGAGTTGGAAAGAATGGAGTTGCTCATGAGGCAATGCAAGGACAGCATAAGGAAAGCACAAGAGGTAATGAAGGTCTATGCAGATGAGAAAAGAAGACATTTAGACTTCAAGGTTGGAGATTGGGTATTTCTCAAAGTGCCCAAGACGCATTATGCTTCATTAAAGGGTGGGAACAATAAGCTTGCTCATAGGTTTTATGGGCCATATTTGATCTTGGACAAAATTGGAGAGCTTGCTTATAAACTTCAGCTACCATCTTCTACTAGAATACATGATGTATTCCATGTTTCATAGCTGAAGAAGTATGTTGGGCCCGATGTACAAGTATTGGAAGAGTTACCACCATTGGATGAGGCAGGACTGATCATATATGAACCTGAAAGCATTATTGGAAAGAGAGAGAAAGTTCTCAGAAATTGTACTCTCATTGAGTATCTCATTAAGTGGAAGAATTTTCCCATTGAAGAGTCTTCTTGGCAACCATCCACTTATGTTAGTAACTTTCCTTGGTTATTACAGGATGATATATGATGCAATATGCAGTGACTGTGCAGAGACAGCTTGCTGTATGAAATTTCTGCAGACAATAAAACTGTCCTGACTTCATCAAAATTTGATTTTGATGTTATGGGGTGATGCTTGGGAGTGTATACTTCGTTTCTACACCTCATACGCCTCATCTGGACCAATATATCAAAAGTTATAGCAGTTTTAGTGAATCAGCCCTGTTTGGACAGTAGCCAGTTTTCTCACAGTTTGGCATGCAAAAAGGTCTTCTTTTCATGGACAGTGCTTTCTTATCACTTGGAAGATGAATGGGCATGATTACTATCATCCTTGACTTGGATTTAGTCCATTACTTCTTGGTTTTGAGGACAAAACCATCTTCAGGACGGGATGGTTTGTTATGAAGGAAAATACAACATTAATATTTGCACCTTGGATTAATTCCAGCCTTTGTAAATTCAGCCCTAGCCTATGTGTACATGTGTGAACAGCCCTTAAGTTTGGAAAGAGGGTTAGAACAAAAGGGACTAGAGGCCAAAGGCAAGAGATCTTTTGATCATTCAATAATCTTGGCTTTACCATCTTCTTGGAGTTAGCTTCTTCTTAGCCTATGAAGCACTCAGCCATGGCCGTCATGTATTCTTGAATCCCCAACCATTAATACATGATGAGGATGTCTTGGTGTAATAGACTTGTTAATTCTTTGTTGTTGCTTAGTTAATTTTCAATTTCAGTTAGATTTCATTCCATGGTTGATTGCTTTCTTACAATCAGCACTGCACAGACAACCCAAGACATCAGGGGAGAATCCACATCTGGTCGTGCAGTTGGGGACTCAAGGGCATTTGTCAAAAGGCTTAAATTTACAAGCCAAGACTCGGAAGACGAAGACTTAGTACCACCTGCTTATCTTAGGGTCAAACTCACCGCGAAAAGAGAGCATACTATCCCTGCTCTGATTGATGAAGGAGCAGATTTTAATATCTTGACCTATGAATCATGGACCATACTAGGCCAAGCAGAGCTCACATCGACTAATGCAACTCTTAGCCCTTATGGGGGACACCCACAAGTACTCATAGGGAAGTGCAAAATCCTTGCGACAATTGAAACTGAAAGCTTGCCTATCCTATTTCATATTCCTCCAAATAGTGCTGGTTACGGGAAGGAAACCCTCCTAGGAAGACCCTTCAAAAGGGCGACCAAGTGTGAGGCCGACTATGTAGCACAGAGGATACACCTGACACTATCGGGTGTGAGAATAGTCACAACCTTTAGCAAGAGTGATCTCATCGAACCTCGAGGGAAAGGCAAGGAAGGTGTTGACATAACAGTCAAGCCTACTAATGAGAGCAAGGACTTGTTGGAAGAGTTGATACAAGCACAGGTCGAACAACGAGAACCAGTGAGTAAGGCCATGCCTAAAACAAGAAGGTCAAGAGACAAGGCCAAGGATGGGAGCTTTAGATTTACAAATATCGTAGAAGACCCCAAAAGAAGCCCAAGCCTTATAGACGCAGGCACTGATGGAGGGTCAGCACAATGCCGCGATGGATATCCAAGGCATTGCTACGTGCTCAAGGGTATGTATTGTTGAGATATCGAGCTCCACTCGTGATATGCCAGGGTGACCATTGTGCATTTATATCACCGACTTATCAGTTGTAGATACGGTTGGTACACCGCCCATAAATAATAGCTAGACGACAGCTATCCTTATCTACTCTAGTTCGTGGCTCAGTTAGTATGCCACCTTAGTTAGTTGTCTTTGGTTTGAGACCCATATATAGGGTTCTTCTATTTCTTTGTATGTGAGTTCTTTTGGCTTTCACAACTAAGAAGAGGAAAACTGTTTTCAGCCTCCACCCTTGTGTGTATTCCCCCATTGTGCAAGCAAGAAAGCTACAAGTGAGACTCCTTCCGTCTCCCCCACAATCGTGACATGGTATCAGAGCCTGGTTCGTGGTAAGGAGCTCAAGAAAGCAAGCCAAGCTCGCGGTGTTCTGGTAAGAGGAGCAGTGTTACTTTCATTTTCTGTTTTGGGAGCAGATCTCTGCAGGTAGCACAGCCGGAAATTGCAGGAGTGCATTGTCTCAGGTTGAGACGCCCTTCGTGGTGAAGCAAGAGGGCAGTATATGCTGCGGGAAAAGGCTTTAGCCTATGGCGACCCTGTTTTTTTTATTTGAGGCCATTTCGGGGCCTGTTTTGGAGGCGGAAGTTTTCTGCACGCACTCAGGAAAAGGCCCAGTTTTATGCTGTGCGACCACTGTTCTACAGGTCGGTGAAAAGTTACCACAGAAATTGCATCGTATGCTTATTTGCAGAGACATTGGGAGTTACAAAATCATCCTTGGTTCCTGTTTATGCAAAATCGTCACTAGGAAGTGACTGTGTGGTCAAATACCACTTTCGCCAATTTTGCAGATTTGCCCTTGTGAGGGTGAAACTGTATTTTTTGCAGTGACAGAATTTTTTGCAGTATTCTGTAATGGCGTCTGATTCTCTTTCACAGATTGTAACTGAAAATCTTGACAAGAACAACTTCCAAGCATGGAAGTTTAGAATGACGAATTTCCTTATGGGAAAAGGATATTGGAAATTTGTTGCAGGAAATGAAGAAGAACGAGTTCTTCCTGATGTTCCCAATCAACAGCAAATGCAGGCATTCAAAGCATGGCATGAGAGAGCCAGAAAAGTTATGTACTGGCTGTCTATCAGCATTTCAGACTCTATGATTGTGCATATTCAGGATGCAAGTACACCAAAGGAGTCATGGGATACTCTGTCAAAGATGTATAGCACAAATACACAAGCCAGGAAAATGCAGCTCAAGCAAGAGTTGCACAATGTGCAAAGAGAAAATATGAGCATCAATGACTACCACATGAAGGTGAAGAAGATTGCAGATGCACTTGCTTCCATTGGATCGCCAGTGGAAGATGATGATTTAGTTTCTGTGACCTTGAATGGTCTAGGAAAGGATTATGCACAGTTTCGGACATCCATTTTAGTTCGTGAAAGATTTCCTGATTTTGAGGAGTTGATTGCTCTTCTAATTTCTGAGGAGCAGAGAAATGGTGGTGCATCTTCTTCAGGAGGAACTTCAAAAGAAACTGTCTTCTACTCAAATGCTGGAAGAGGTAGAGGCAGAGGTAGAGGAGGCCGATTTGGAGGCCGTGGTAGAAATCAAAATATGCAGCAAACTCAAGAAAACCAGTCCTATGGAGGAGGACGTGGTAACTCTAGAGGCGGGGGGAGCCAAAGAGGTCGTGGTGGATGGCAAAGAGGTCAAAATGCAAACAGTAATGTTGAATGCTACTACTGTGGTAAAATGGGTCATATGGCTAAAGACTACTATAAAAAGCAAAATGACATCATGAATGGAAAACTGCAACAAGGGAATTATGCATCATCTAGTAGACAGGGTGATGACAGAAATGAGCATTTGTTCATGGTGCAGCACATGAACAATTCTGTGATAGGTGCAGAAGAAAGCAATGATGTATGGTATGTTGACTCAGGTGCATCAAACCACATGACAGGTCATGCAGAATGGATGGAGGATGCAAGGAAAATGGAAAAACCAGGATTTGTGGAGACTGGTGATGATACTGCACATCCTATTGTGCAGATTGGAAAAATTCCTTTGTCTATGCAGGATGGGAAAAAGAAATACCTGTCCGATGTATTTCATGTCCTGAATATCACCAAGAATCTGGTTTCTGTTGGTCAAATGGTTGAGCAGGGCTTGCAGGTCAGATTTAATCCTCATGGATGCTTTGTTGAGGATATGAAAAATAAAGGTCGCTTGATAGCAAAAGGAAAGAAGAAGGGCAGAATGTTTACGTTGGATGCAGACATGTCTGAATTGAGTGCAGCAATGTTTGCACATGGGACCGGTGTAGTTGGAGATATTGATATCTGGCATAAACACATTGGTCATGTTAATGTACAGCGACTTAAATCAATGCAGGCCCAAAATATTGTTGCAGGATTGCCTAGATTCAAGGTTGCAGAAATGCATAAGGTATGTGAAGCTTGTCAGTTTGGAAAATAGGCAAGGAAACCATTTCCTAGACATGTTCAAGAGAGTAAGAAGCCATTGGAATTAATCCATTCTGATGTGTGGACTACTAAAGCTGCATCTCTTGGAGGCTGTCATTATTTTGTCACTTTTATTGATGACTATAGCAGAAAAGTTTGGGTGTATTTTATGAAAAAGAAAAGTGAAGTTTTTGGGCATTTCAAAACTCTTAAAGCTATGGTTGAAAAAGAAACAGGTCTGCAGATAAAATGCCTAAGGTCAGATGGAGGGGGAGAGTATCTCTCAAATGAGTTTGCAAGGTTCTTGCAGGAGCATGGCATAAAGCAGCAATATTCATGCAGTCATACCCCACAGCAAAATGGAATTGCAGAAAGAAAAAACAGGCATATTGGAGAGGTATCTCCTGCCATGCTCAATGAAAAAGACCTGCCAGATTTTTATTGGGCTGAAGCAGTTGCTACAGCAGTCTACACAATGAACAGGACTCCCACTGCAGCAATACATGGAATGACTCCAGAGGAGAGGTATACTGGTAGGAAACCAGATATTTCTCATTTGAAAATTTTTGGCTGCATTGCCTATGTTCATGTGCCAGATGAGTTGAGATCCAAGTTGGATCCAAAAGCTGAGAAGTGCATCTTTATTGGTTATTCTCTGCAGCAAAAAGGGTATAGATGCTATAACCCTTCTACTCGTCAGTTTACAGTGAGCAGAGATGTTGTTTTGGATGAGATGAGTAGCTGGTATAAACCAGTAAATGTGATTGATAATGTAGATGCACAAAATGGTAATGTTGCACAGAATTCTCAGCAGCAGTCACAAGATATTAGTGGACCTGGAGCGTCCTCTAGCAGTGGTTCACATTCTTCTCCATGGACAGGCAGATTGAGATCAGGAGAATCTTCTCAAAGCAATGCAGATAGTGGTATGCAAGTATCACGAAAAGGAAAAGAGAAGGTAGATCAGCCCATATTTGATGTGAATGCAGGTCACTCTTATGTGGATGGTGAATCCAGTGGCTCAGAACAGAGCATTGATGATGAGTTGGGTATTCCTTCTATTGTTACACCTGGAGTAAGGAAGACCAGGGATGTTTTGAGAGCACCTGGAAGTGAGCCTACTTTGTGTAGGTCTACCAGAGCTAGGTATCCTGTGGATAGGTTGAAATATGATGGATTTACAGCCATTCACTATGCATATATGGTCAAAGTGATACAGGAACCAGAACCCACTTCTTTTGAGCAAGCCATGGGAAAAGAAAAATGGGAGAAAGCCATGGATGAAGAAATGGATGCCTTGGAAGCAAATGCTACATGGGAATTGGTACCTTTGCCTAAAGATAAGAATGCAATTGGTTATAAGTGGGTTTATAAGGTGAAGCACAATGCAGATAGTTCTGTGAATAGATACAAGGCAAGATTAGTAGTCAAGGGGTATGCACAAACATATGGCATTGACTATGAAGAAACATTCAGTCCGGTTGCAAGGATGGAAACCGTAAGAGTAGTCATTGCTATGGCTGCATCAAAGGGATGGTCTTTACATCAGATGGATGTAAAGAATGCCTTCTTGCATGGTGATTTGCAAGAAGAGGTCTATATGGAGCAGCCACCAGGTTATGTATATGCTGTTCATCCTGAGTTTGTTTGTAGGTTGAAGAAAGCCTTGTATGGCTTGAAGCAAGCACCTAGAGCATGGTCTGACAAGATAGGACAATATCTTGTCAATATTGGCTTTCAGATTTTCAAGGCAGATTTCTCACTTTATGTGAGAAAAACAGAGAAAGGTATTATGCTACTTGTCATTTATGTTGATGATTTGATTATGATAGGTGACAGTGATGAAGATATCCTTCATGTGAAAATGCTATTGAAGCAGAAGTTTGAGATGAAGGATTTGGGAGAGCTGCGTTATTTCTTGGGCATTGAGGTGATTAGATCACCAAGTGGGATACAGCTCTTGCAGAGGCAGTATGGATTGGACATGTTGTCCAAATATGGGATGACAGGCTGTAAGCCTATTTCAGTTCCTTTGGAGCAGAATGTGAAGCTGAGCACAGATGCAGGTGAGCTTCTGGAAGACCCTACTATGTACAGACGCATAGTAGGAAGCTTGATTTATATGACTATTACCAAGCCAGATTTGAGCTATGCTGTTGGATTGGTAAGTCAATTTATGCAGGCTCCAAGGAAACCGCATTTGGATGCGGCTAGATGCATACTCAGGTATGTGAAGTCCACATTGCAGTATGGACTATTTTATGAGACTGGGGTTCAGATACAGTTGCATGGATACACTGATGCTGATTGGGCTGGTAGCATTTCTGATAGACGATCTACCAGTGGATATGTATTCTCTTTTGGGAGTGCTGCAGTCACTTGGAGCAGCAAGAAACAGCCTACAGTTGCCTTATCCAGCACAGAGGCTGAGTACAGGGGCGCAGCAATGGCTGCATGTGAGGTAGCTTGGTTGCATAAGCTACTTTATGATATGCATCAGTCTACAGATGGGCCAGTTGTCATTTATTGTGACAACATGAGTAGTATACACTTGGCAAATAACCCAGTCTATCATGCTAGAACAAAGCACATTGAGGTGCATTATCACTATGTGCGGGAGAGGGTTTTACTAGGTCTTATTGATCTAGTTTATGTCAGCACAGAGGATCAGGTAGCTGACATATTCACGAAGGCATTGGGCGCAGAGAAGCTGCGCAAGTTCAGAGACCTGCTTGGTGTGCAAGAATTGGGATTGAGCTCGAGGGGGAGTGTTGAGATATCGAGCTCCACTCGTGATATGCCAGGGTGACCGTTGTACATTTATGTCACCGACTTGTCAATTGTAGATGCGGTTGGTACACCGCCCATGAATAATAGCTAGACGACAGCTATCCTTATCTACTCTAGTTCGTGGCTCAGTTAGTATGCCACCTTAGTTAGTTGTCTTTGGTTTGAGACCCATATATAGGGTTCTTCTATTTCTTTGTATGTGAGTTCTTTTGGCTTTCACAACTAAGAAGAGGAAAATTGTTTTCAGCCTCCACCCTTGTGTGTATTCCCCCATTGTGCAAGCAAGAAAGCTACAAGTGAGACTCCTTCCTTCTCTCCCACAATTGTGACATGTATTACGTAGGTAACCGATGGATTTGGGTACCAAAATCCCCTGCTAAACCACCTCTATTAGCTGAAGTCCAGGTTGCGGCAGAGGCAATGAAGCATAGGAGGAAATCTAAGAGAAACTCTAGGTCTCGAGGCAGGAAACCAAACATGAGAGTTCAAAAGAAAGAGCCTTAGTCTAGCATACTTAATAAGCAGATGTCATATGTAACCATTGAGCATGCACGAAAGCCATTAGTGCCCAAAAAGCCTTTGATTTCCCAAGAGGATAACAGGCATCATGGGCACAACATTGCTCATGGCAAGGCTGATCGCTCAACAAAGCAAATGGCACAATCGTCTAATAGCCTCGAGCAAATCATTCAACCAGTGCCAAGTCCACCTAAGAGTCCTAGATCTCCTACACTCATTCAGCCAGTGCCAAGTCCACCTAAGAGTCCTAGATCTCCTACACCCTCTTTTTCCAAACAGACACAGGAAGCAAAATAGCAGTCGTTAAGGGCGGCTGCTCAATCCCAATCTCTATCTCCATCAAAGCTTCCAAATGTCCAAGAGGTGGGACATGACACTAGCTGTAGCTCTCGGCCCAAGGATATGCCTGTGCAACCTAATGTGACTAGATCAACTCATGCTTGATCTACACAAGTGAATGCTCAAAGGGCAACAAAAGACGTGACCATTTCCGATCACCCTAGGGACTTGGCATGAAAATCTACTAGCAGTAGCCAGTCTACTGAAACAATTGCTACTACTTCCAATCAGGGATCACAGTAGTCACAGCCCTTGGCTGTGACAATGCCCCTTGTGGAACGTGTCCTTAGTAGTTCACCTGTGGAGGAGGTGTTGCAACCAACTTCCTTGACAACTCTAGCACTTCCAAAGCACCTAAAGCCTAGGATGGAGGAATTAAATAGAAGGGAAGAGCTAGACTCTCCAAAAAGGGAGGTAGTTGTACCCTCACAACCTAGCGAGGCTATTCAGCAGGTCACGGCTATGTCCCATAAGGACACACTAGAGGAAGAGAATGTTGAGGCCCGACGAAGCACATCAATGATTGACCTAGTCCTGCGTCCTGAGTCGTTGAGAGATGCACCTTCACTGACCAAGAACAAGAGGAGAAAACAACAAAGACAACAACAGTCACAGGTGGTTGTGGACCCCAAGAACATTGACACCCAGAACGCTAGAGAGCTAAGGAATAAAGCATCGAGTCCATCCACCAATGACCCTATTGACGCCTCTCCTAATAGCGGTGAAACCTCAGACACATCCGTGTGCTCTGAAAAATCAAAGTAGTCGTTACCATCAACGGTTACTTACAACACTCAATCCACTGACAACAGAATTCTCATTGACCAATCAAGAGTGGATACAACGCTATCACAACAGGGTGACAAATCTATACCAGTTACATCCAAGGAGAACCATGACGCAATAACGAAGCCTCAAGAGAAACATGGAAACCCCGAGAGAATAAGAAATCTTAGTGTTGGCCTAACCTGCTCCTCTAGGCCTAAGCCCCCAGCTACGCTAACACCCAGGCAAACTCCTAGAACCTTGCATGAGATAGCAACCGAGGAAGCCCTTGTTGAACATAGAAGTGTCATAGAATTCTTAACCGAGTTGGATGCTAAGCTCAAAGTGTTCGCACGTGTCTATGTCTTGGCAGACATGGGCGCATTCCCTAAAGAGCAGCTTGAAGAATACTTTCCATTTTCCTTATCCTAGAAAGAGCAAGAACATCTTGATGAGCACTATAACAGGCTCCTGTATGAACGCATGCGACTCATCTCTGAAGAGGATGCCGACGAACTACGCTTAATTGTCACATTCAATGATGTGCTCTGCCAACCAAATATCTTAGAGATAGAGCAACTAAAGCGCCTATCAGAGGGTCGAATTCAATTTGAACAATGTTGGTGTGAAAACCGAATTGCAATGGCCAAACTAGGAGCCCAGATCATGACAGTCTCAGAGGAGCAATTGGCCAAATGGCGGTCTCAAAGAGACCCAACCTATGTGGCATCAACTTCCCTTCGAGTGTTGACTGCCATTTGGGGTACGGACTTAGCTAAAACTAGCCAAGAGAACTCTCTGTCTGATAAGGTTCTCACGGAGGAGGAGTTACATGTTGCCAGTAGACTCGGACAAGGTTCCATGATACTTGATGTCGCAAAATATCTATCGGTATTGAGTAAATTGCCACGAGTACTAGATGGGTGTGCCATGCTCCAGTACAATCCGGAGTTCTACAATTGAATTTTATCCTCGTAAAGTGACATGGATTCGTAGATATGTATATAAATAAACAATGACTTTTGTGACCCTGTATAGACAATGTCAACACACACAAGCAATGATAGTCAAGCGCAGGGAGAAGAGTTGGGTTCAACAAGCTAAGCTCCTCAGGTCCTTCTCACACCACACATTTAGAAGTTGTGTGACCATTCCCGCCTCCTAGTGGAGGGTATGCAACCCTCATCACCACCATAGGAAGCTCTAACCAACATCTCTGAGGGTGGGGACAGGGTACCGTCCCTTCCTATGCACCTTTCCCCTTATGGTCTATCCTTTCGAGGATGAGCCCTGCCCCACTCCCTGACAACCAGTCCACGCAACTTAGCATAAGCCAAGATCTACTAATGTGGCTGGAGGCCAAATGAACATCATCACAAGGGCCATCCCTCTACTACAACCACTGCATGTCTCACCTCTCCCCTCCTCGTCACATGTGCTTGATAACCCACACTATAATCCGTTCCATGCGAATGATTTTATCCTATATCAAGGCCTAATCCTTGGTTCACATTTTGCACGTCCCCCTACCTGGAAGACATGGAGCACCTAGGGCAGTTGGCTTGCAAAGACGCTCTTCGCCATCAAAGAGAACATGCAGCACAAGCTCCTTCGCCGGTGCGCTACGTGCCTAGCCTCAAACGCTATGCAAAGAAACGAGGTCCCAAGCGACACTACCCTAGACGTAGGCCGAAGAATCCCCAAGCCAGGGGAATAGAAGCTCAAAGAAGCACACAAGGCATGGCAACATCGGTTGTGCGAGCCCCCAACAGATGCTCGGGCACCAGGTGCTCAAAGGCAAAAAGGGCAGCTCGAGACAAGGAAGAATTTGATGCATTGTTCAAAAGCATTTTGGAAACGGTTGTGGCTAGAGACCACACCATTCAGGTCCCGGCCGACATCTTCCCTGCCCAACCTCACAGGAGCCCCTCACCAGCAGAGCCTCAGTCACCTAACACCTGGACTAACCCCGCCTTGTGAAAATAGAGTAGCTCCTATGATATCCAAGCAACTTAACAAAGGCCATCCTTCCACAACTTTTTGTCTTTTGATGTTTAAAGGGGCAGGCTCCCCACTTATACACACTTTCCTCACCTATTGCTAATATATGCCAAGTTCTTAAGAAGCACCGAAATAGGCATCGCAATCAGCATCATAGGATTTCGAAAAAGTAATATCTTGACATGATTGCATTTGTTCGTTGTACTTGATGCATGCGACTTACATATACTCTCATGAAGTGACGAGTGGATGCAGGATGACATAGGTCTTCGTGCGAACGTGTTCAATGCCCAAGTCACTGCAAGACCACCAACCTCACAAAGAATCATGACAAAACGACGCTGCCAAATGTAAAGAATCACCCTTACAAGTGCCCACATCGCATGACCCAAAGCATAGTCATGGGCTACGCTCTTTTTCTGGGTCAAGATCTACAGTTGGCTCATGACAGTTTGTTACCTCAATTATACCAACATTGCATGTCGCAAAGAGGTTTGCAATATCTCAAGTGTATCTTCCCATCTCAACAACTACTTCTCTATCAACGAGGCTAGGGCGCATTCATCACTATAATATCCATTTCCTGAGCCTTCGAAACTTGACATTTCCCAACCCATTGAAAGGCTAATAGCCTCAACATATTGCAATGGTTGTACTCAAGCAAGTAAAAAAGAAAGCATAAGAAAAAGAAACCAAAAAAAGAAAACACAAAAGGAAAAAAGAAAAGAAAAGAAAGAAATAAAGAAAGAAAAAAAAAGTGAACGAAAAGATAACAAGCACCCACAATCATAGCACAGCACCTAGGGGTCCTCAAATTAGGTGCATCCAGTGACCTTGGTCGACTGGCTCTATCCCTATTCCCCTAGCCCCTTAGCATCACCCACAATTGTTCAAAGCACACCAAGGGCAGGACATACCTAGGGAGCCTGTCTCGCCTATGATCAGACCTGTCACCCTGACCCATTTACACGATTCCCTCTTGCACTTTTCCTTAATACCATTGCAATCAATTGTGGTAAGCACCGCACAAATGGCCATGAGAAGTACACTGTCCTCATCACGCAAGTCCAATAGCTACTAGCTACTGATCGTGCAGTGTCCCTCTGTTCAATGATGTTACGTTGTGCAGTCACATTGCAAAGGATGCCGCAGACACCTTCACGTGCACTTCTTCTCAACATGGACAACTTTGCTTCATCCACACATCGTTATGAGAAACCAGCCCGCAGTCTTCTACCTACGTAATATCTAAGTATGCACGAGCACTCACATAATATCCGTACCAAGGTATATACACAGTTTGGGTCCTCAAGTACAGGACAATACTCTCAACTTTCTTAGAGTTCGACCTGTCTCCTAATTAAAGTATGTATTGTGCACGATAGAGAAGACTAGCACTACCCCTAGGGAGAGAGCACCTATGAGAGGTTTTCAATTGCAGGTATTGAAGACTCCAACGAAGGTGTCATTCACTCTTCATTGACACTCAACTCTGAATTCCTATCCTTCTTACCCTACAAGTCCGCCAAGAAAGTAGTTTCAAGGTACACTGTGATTTCGGCTATATTGACCAAAAGTGGGTGCACAGGATACAGATTTTGAATCTATAATTTTTGAGGTGTTTGCCAGGAAGCAAACATAAGGTCCATTTGCAAACTGGTTGCAGTTTACATGTACTATTGAGTGTTAGATATGATCAATGCCCCACCCTCATAAGGTGCCACCAATGATCCATGGTGCTCAAAGTTGTAAGGCCCCCATTATGAGGAGAATCCAAATGTAAGGTCCTGGCTTGTATATCAAATGAGGTTTATGTGACTAGATGGCAAAAAGGTGGCCATGTGGGTCTAATCTTTGGGTCGGGACTAAGTAGTTAATCTAGTAGCAACTCAAGGCACATTGCATCGAGTGCTAGGGGGTCCCAAGGGGACCAGCAGCCCCCTGGTAGGGGTTCGGGGGCAGCACCCCTGACCTGATGATAAAGGAAATATTCCTTGGAATATTCCCTAGCTGACTAGTGGAGGATCATATGGTAGGTTGGTCATGCTGACCGAACCACCTTCACAGGCTATAAAAGCTAAACCCCTTCACAGCCATCGATTATCCATCTTTCACCCAGTCACAATTGTTCCAACTAGCCTTAAGTTGTTCACCTATCTTTTGTCTAGATCACCATCTAAGCTTCACTGTGGAAGCGCAAGGGTGGACAGAGCCATCTCTGTATTAGTTATTTGGAGCTAAAGAAATTTTCTAATTCTCCTCTTATTTGTGTCAAGATTGTGGGAGAGAAGGAAGGAGTCTCACTTGTAGCTTTCTTGCTTGCACAATGGGGGAATACACATAGAGGTGGAAGCTGAAAACAGTTTTTCTCTTCTTAGTTGTGTAAGCCAAAAGAACTCTCATACAAAGAAATAGAAGAACCCTATATATGGGTCTCAAACCAAAGACAACTAACTAAGGTGGCATACTAACTGAGCCACGAACTAGAGTAGATAAGGATAGCTGTCATCTAGCTATTATTCATGGGTGGTGTACCAACCGCATCTACAACTGACAAGTCGGTCACATAAATGCACAACGGTTACCCTGGCATATCACGAGTGGAGCTCGATATCTCAACACTCCCCCTCGAGCTCAATCCCAATTCCTGCATACCAAGCAGGTCTCTGAACTTGCGCAGCTTCTCTGCACCCAATGCCTTCGTAAATATGTCAGCTACCTGATCCTCTGTGCTGACATAAACTAGATCAATAAGACCTAGTAAAATCCTCTCCCGCACATAGTGATAATGCACCTCAATGTGCTTTGTTCTAGCATGATAGACTGGGTTATTTGCCAAGTGTATACTACTCATATTGTCACAATAAATGACAATTGGCCCATCTGTAGACTGATGCATATCATAAAGTAGCTTATGCAACCAAGCTACCTCACATGCAGCCATTGATGCACCCCTGTACTCAGTCTCTGTGCTCGACAAGGCAACTGTAGGCTGTTTCTTGCTGCTCCAAGTGACTGCAACACTCCCAAAAGAGAACACATATCCAATGATAGATCGTCTATCAGAAATGCTACCAGCCCAATCAGCATCAGTGTATCCATGCAACTGTATCTGAACCCCAGTCTCATAAAATAGTCCATACTGCAATGTGGACTTCACATACCTAAGTATGCGTCTAGCCGCATCCAAATGCGGTTTCCTTGGAGCCTGCATAAACTGACTTACCAATCCAACAGCATAGCTCAAATCTGGCCTGGTAATAGTCATATAAATCAAACTTCCCACTATGCATCTGTACATAGTAGGGTCTTCCAAAAGCTCACCTGCGTCTGTGCTCAGCTTCACATTCTGCTCCAAAGGAACTGAGATAGGCTTACAGCCTGTCATCCCATATTTGGACAGCATGTCCAATCCATACTGCCTTTGCAAGAGCTGTATCCCACTTGGTGATCTAATCACCTCAATGCCCAAGAAATAACGCAGCTCTCCCAAATCCTTCATCTCAAACTTCTGCTTCAATAGCATTTTCACATGAAGGATATCTTCATCACTGTCACCTATCATAATCAAATCATCAACATAAATGACAAGTAGCATAATATCTTTCTCTGTTTTTCTCACATAAAGTGAGAAATCTGCCTTGGAAATCTGAAAGCCAATAGTGACAAGATATTGTCCTATCTTGTCAGACCATGCTCTACGTGCTTGCTTCAAGCCATACAAGGCTTTCTTCAACTTGAAAACAAACTCAGGATGAACAGCATGCACATAACCTGGTGGCTGCTCCATATAGACCTCTTCTTGCAAATCACCATGCAAGAAGGCATTCTTTACATCCATCTGATGTAAAGACCATCCCTTTGATGCAGCCATAGCAATGATTGCTCTTACGGTTGCCATCCTTGCAACCGGACTGAATGTTTCTTCATAGTCAATGCCATATGTTTGTGCATACCCCTTGACTACTAATCTTGCCTTGTATCTGTTCACAGAACCATCTGCATTGTGTTTTACCTTATAAACCCACTTACAACCAATTGCATTCTTACCTTTAGGCAAAGGTACCAATTCCCATGTAGCATTTGCTTCCAAGGCATCCATTTCTTCATCCATGGCTTTCTCCCATTTTTCTTTTCCCATGGCTTGCTCAAAAGAAGTGGGTTTTGGTTCCTGTATCACTTTGACCATATATGCATAGTGAATGGCTGTAAATCCATCATATTTCAGCCTATCCACAGGATACCTAACTCTGGTTGACCTACGTAAAGTAGGTTCACTCCCAGGTGCTCTCAAAACATCCCTGGTCTTCCTTACTCCAGGTGTAACAATAGAAGGAATACCCAACTCATCATCAATGCTCTGTTCTGAGCCACTGGATTCACCATCCACATAAGAGTGACCTGCATTCACATCAAACATGGGCTGATCTACCTTCTCTTTTCCTTTTCGTGACACCTGCATACCACTATTTGCACTGCCTTGAGAAGATTCTCCTGATCTCAATCTGCCTGTCCATGGCGAAGAATGTGAACCACTGCTAGAGGACGCTCTAGGTCCACTAATATTTTGTGACTGCTACTGTGAATTCTGTGCAGCATTACCGTTTTGTGCATCTACATCATCAATCACATTTACTGGTTTATACCAGCTACTCATCTCATCAAAAACAACATCTCTGCTCACTGTAAACTTACGATAGAAGGGTTATAGCATCTATACCCTTTTTGCTGCAGAGAGTAACCAATAAAGATGCACTTCTCAGCTTTTGGATCCAACTTGGATCTCAACTCATCTGGCACATGTACATAGGCAATGCAACCAAAAATTTTCAAATGAGAAATATTTGGTTTCCTACCAGTGTACCTCTCCTCTGGAGTCATCCCATGTATTGCTGCAGTGGGAGTCCTGTTCATTATGTAGACTGCTGTAGCAACTGCTTCAGCCCAGTAAAAATCTCGCAAGTCTTTTTCATTGAGCATGGCACGAGATACCTCTCCAATATGCCTGTTTTTCCTTTCTGCAACTCCATTTGTTGTGGGGTATGACTGCATGAATATTGCTGCTTTATGCCATGCTCCTGCAGGAACCTTGCAAACTCATTTGAGAGGTACTCTCCCCCTTCATCTGACCTTAGGCATTTTATTTGTAGACCTGTTTCTTTTTCAACCATAGCTTTAAGAGTTTTGAAATGCCCAAAAACTTTACTTTTCTTTTTCATAAAATACACCCAAACTTTTCTGCTATAGTCATCAATAAAACTGACAAAATAATGATAGCCTCCAAGAGATGCAGCTTTAGTAGTCTACACATCAGAGTGGATTAATTCCAATGGCTTCTTACTCTCTTGAACATGTCTAGGAAATGGTTTCCTTGTTTGTTTTCCAAACTGACAGGCTTCACATACCTTATGCATTTCTGCAACCTTGAATTTAGGCAATCCTGCAACAATATTTTGGGCCTGCATTAATTAAGTCGTTGTACATTAACATGACCAATGCGTTTATGCCAGATATCAATATCTGCAACTACACTGGTCCCATGTGCAAACATTGTTGCGCTCAATTCAGGCATGTCTGCATCCAACGTAAACATTCTGCCCTTCTTCTTTCCTTTTGCTATCAAGCGACCTTTATTTTTCATATCCTCAACAAAGCATCCATGAGGATTAAATCTGACCTGCAAGCCCTGCTCAACCATTTGACCAACAGAAACCAGATTCTTAGTGATATTCGGGACATGAAATACATCGGACAGGTATTTCTTTTTCCCATCCTGCATAGACAAAGGAATTTTTCCAATCTGCATAATAGGATGTGCAGTATCATCACCAGTCTCCACAAATCCTGGTTTTTTCATTTTCCTTGCATCCTCCATCCATTCTGCATGACCTGTCATGTGGTTTGATGCACCTGAGTCAACATACCACACATCGTTGCTTTCTTTTACACTTGTCACAAAATTGTTCATGTGTTGCACCATCAACAAATGCTCATTTCTGTCATCACCCTGTCTACTAGAAGATGCATAATTTCCTTGTTGCAGTTTTCCATTCATGATGTCATTTTTCTTTTTATAGCAATCTTTAGCCAAATAGGAGAACCCTATATATGGGTCTCAAACCAAACTCAACTAACTAAGGTGGCATACCAACTGAGCCACGAACTAGAGTAGATAAGGATAGCTATCATGTAGCTATTATTCATGGGCGGTGTACTTACCGCGTCTACAACTGACAAGTCGGTGATATAAATACACAACGGTCACCCTGGCGTATCACGAGTGGAGCTCGATATCTCAACACTCCCCCTCGAGCTCAATCCCAATTCCTGCACACCAAGCAGGTCTCTGAACTTGCGCAGCTTCTCTGCGCCCAATGCCTTCGTGAATATGTCAGCTACCTGATCCTCCGTGCTGACATAAACTAGATCAATAAGACCTAGTAAAACCCTCTCTCACACATAGTGATAATGCACCTCAATGTGCTTTGTTCTAGCATGATAGACTGGGTTATTTGCCAAGTGTATACTACTCATGTTGTCACAATAAATGACAACTGGCCCATCTGTAGACTGATGCATATCATAAAGTAGCTTATGCAACCAAGCTACCTCACATGCAGCCATTGCTGCACCCCTGTACTCAGCCTCTGTGCTCGACAAGGCAACTGTAGGCTATTTCTTGCTGCTCCAAGTGACTGCAGCACTCCCAAAAGAGAACACATATCCACTGGTAGATCGTCTATCAGAAATACTACCAGCCCAATCAGCATCAGTGTATCCATGCAATTGTATCTGAACCCCAGTCTCATAAAATAGTCCATACTGCAATGTGGACTTCACATACCTGAGTATGCGTCTAGCCGCATCCAAATGTGGTTTCCTTGGAGCCTGCATAAACTGACTTACCAATCCAACAGCATAGCTCAAATCTGGCCTGGTAATAGTCATATAAATCAAACTTCCTACTATGCGTCTGTACATAGTAGGGTCTTCTAGAAGCTCACCTGCATCTGTGCTCAGCTTCACATTCTGCTCCAAAGGAACTAAAATAGGCTTACAGCCTGTCATCCCATATTTGGACAGCATGTCCAATCCATACTGCCTCTGTAAGAGATGTATCCCACTTGGTGATCTAATCACCTCAATGCCCAAGAAATAACGCAGCTCTCCCAAATCCTTCATCTCAAACTTCTGCTTCAATAGCATTTTCACATGAAGGATATCTTCATCACTGTCACCTGTCATAATCAAATCATCAACATAAATGACAAATAGCATAATACCTTTCTCTGTTTTTCTCACATAAAGTGAGAAATCTACCTTGGAAATCTGAAAGCCAATAGTGACAAGATATTGTCCTATCTTGTCAGACCATGCTCTAGGTGCTTGCTTCAAGCCATACAAGGCTTTCTTCAACCTGCAAACAAACTCAGGATGAACAGCATGCACATAACCTGGTGGCTGCTCCATATAGACCTCTTCTTGCAAATCACCATTCAAGAAGGCATTCTTTACATCCATCTGATGTAAAGACCATCCCTTTGATGCAGCCATAGCAATGACAGCTCTTACGGTTGCCATCCTTGCAACCGGACTGAATGTTTCTTCATAGTCAATGCCATATGTTTGTGCATACCCCTTGACTACTAATCTTGCCTTGTATCTGTCCACAGAACCATCTGCATTGTGCTTCACCTTATAAACCCACTTACAGCCAATTGCATTTTTACCTTTAGACAAAGGTACCAATTCCCATGTAGCATTTGCTTCCAAGGCATCCATTTCTTCATCCATGGCTTTCTCCCATTTTTCTTTTCCCATGGCTTGCTCAAAAGAAGTGGGTTCTGGTTCCTGTATCACTTTGACCATATATGCATAGTGAATGGCTGTAAATCCATCATATTTCGTCCTATCCACAGGATACCTAGCTCTCGTAGACCTGCGCAAAGTAGGTTCACTCCCAGGTGCTCTCAAAACATCCCTGGTCTTCCTTACTGCAGGTGTAACAATGGAAGGAATACCCAACTCATCATCAATGCTCTGTTCTGAGCCACTGGATTCACCATCCACATAAGAGTGACCTGCATTCATATCAAACATGGGCTGATCAACCTTCTCTTTTCCTTTTTGTGATACCTGCATACCACTATCTGGATTGCTTTGAGAAGATTCTCCTGATCTCAATCTGCCTGTCCATGGCGAAGAATGTGAACCACTCCTAGAGGACGCTCCAGGTCCACTAATATTTTGTGACTGCTGCTGTGAATTCTATGCAGCATTACCATTTTGTGCATCTACATCATCAATCACATTTACTGGTTTATACCAGCTACTCATCTCATCAAAAACAACATCTCTGCAGAGAGTAACCAATAAAGATGCACTTCTCAGCTTTTGGATCCAACTTGGATCTCAGCTCATCTGGCACATGTACATAGGCAATGCAACCAAAAAATTTTAAATGAGAAGTATCTGGTTTCCTACCAGTATACCTCTCCTCTGGAGTCATTCCATGTATTGCTGCAGTGGGAGTCTTGTTCATTATGTAGACTACTGTAGCAACTGCTTCAGCCCAATAAAAATATGGCAAGTCTTTTTCATTGAGCATGGCACGAGATACCTCTCCAATATGCCTGTTTTTCCTTTCTGCAATTCCATTTTGTTGTGGGGTATAACTGCATGAATATTGCTGCTTTATGCCATGCTCCTGCAAGAACCTTGCAAACTCATTTGAGAGGTACTCTCCCCCTCCATCTGACCTTAGGCATTTTATTTGCAGACCTGTTTCTTTTTCAACCATAGCTTTAAGAGTTTTGAAATGCCCAAAAACTTCACTTTTCTTTTTCATAAAATACACCCAAACTTTTCTGCTATAGTCATCAATAAAACTGACAAAGTAATGACAGCCTCCAAGAGATGCAGCTTTAGTAGTCCACACATCACAGTGGATTAATTCCAATGGCTTCTCACTCTCTTGAACATGTCTAGGAAATGGTTTCCTTGCCTGTTTTCCAAACTGACAGGCTTCACATACCTTATGCATTTCTGCAACCTTGAATTTGGGCAATCCTGCAACAATGTTTTGGGCCTGCATTGATTTAAGTCGCTGTACATTAACATGACCAATGCGTTTATGCCAGATATCAATATCTGCAACTACACCGGTCCCATGTGCAAACATTGCTGCACTCAATTCAGGCGTGTCTGCATCCAATGTAAACATTCTGCCCTTCTTCTTTCCTTTTGCTATCAAGCGACCTTTATTTTTCATATCCTCAACAAAGCATCCATGAGGATTAAATCTGACCTGCAAGCCCTGCTCAACCATTTGACCAACAGAAACCAGATTCTTGGTGATATTCGGGACATGAAATACATCAGACAGGTATTTCTTTTTCCCATCCTGCATAGACAAAGGAATTTTTCCAATCTGCACAATAGGATGTGCAGTATCATCACCAGTCTCCACAAATCCTGGTTTTTCCATTTTTCTTGCATCCTCCATCCATTCTGCATGACCTGTCATGTAGTTTGATGCACCTGAGTCAACATACCATACATCATTGCTTTCTTCTGCACTTGTCACAGAATTGTTCATGTGCTGCACCATAAACAAGTGCTCATTTCTGTCATCACCCTGTCTACTAGAAGATGCATAATTCCCTTATTGCAGTTTTCCATTCTTGATGTCATTCTGCTTTTTATAGCAGTCTTTAGCCATATGACCCATTTTACCACAGTAGTAGCATTCAACATTACTGTTTGCATTTTGGCCTCTTTGCCATCCACCACGACCTCTTTGGCTCCCCCTACCTCTAGAGTTACCACGTCCTCCTCCATAGGACTGGTTTTCTTGAGTTTGCTGCATATTCTGATTTCTACCATGGCCTCCAAATCGGCCTCCTCTACCTCTGCCTCTACCTCTTCCAGCATTTGAGTAGAAGACAGCTTCTTTTGAAGTTCCTCCTGAAGAAGATGCACCACCATTTCTCTGCTCCTCAGAAATTAGAAGAGCAATCAACTCCTCAAAGCCAGGAAATCTTTCACGAACTGAAATGGATGTCCGAAACTGTGCATAATCCTTTCCTAGACCATTCAAGGTCACAGAAACTAAATCATCATCTTCCACTGGCGACCCAATGGAAGCAAGTGCATCTACAATCTTCTTAACCTTCATGTGGTAGTCATTGATGCTCATATTTTCTCTCTGCACATTATGCAACTCTTGCTTGAGCTGCATTTTCCTGTCTTGCGTATTTGTGCTATACATTTTTGACAAAGTATCCCATGCCTCCTTTGGCGTACTTACATCTTGAATATGCACAATCATAGAGTCTGAAACACTGATAGACAGCCAATACATAACTTTCCTGGATCTCTCATGCCATGCTTTAAATGCCTGCATTTGCTGTTGATTTGGAACATCAGGAAATACTGGTTCTTCTTCATTTCCTGCAACAAATTCCCAATATCCTTTTCCCATAAGGAAATTTGTCATTCTAAACTTCCATGCTTGGAAGTTGTTCTTGTCAAGATTTTCAGTTACAATCTGTGAAAGAGAATCAGACGCCATTACAGAATACTGCAAAAAATTCTGTCACTGCAAAAAATACAGTTTCACCCTCACAAGGGCAAATCTGCAAAATTGGCGAAAGTGGTATTTGACCACACAGTCACTTCCTAGTGACGATTTTGCATAAACAGGAACCAAGGATGATTTTGAAACTCCCAATGTCTCTGCGCACAAGCATACGATGCAATTTCTACAGTAACTTTTCATCGACCTGTAGAACAATGGTCGCACAGCATAAAACAGGGCCTTTTCCTGAGTGCATGCAGAAAACTTCCGCCTCCAAAACAAGCCCCGAAATGGCCTCAAATATACTGCCCTCTTGCTTCACCGCGAAGGGCGTCTCAACCTGAGACAATGCACTCCTGCACTTTCCGGCTATGCTACCTGCAGAGATCTGCTCCCAAAATAGAAAATGAAAGCAACATTGCTCCTCTTACCAGAACACCGCGAGCTTGGCTTACTTTCTTGAGCTCCTTACCACGAACAAGGCTCTGATACCATGTCAAGATTGTGGGAGAGAAGGAAGGAGTCTCACTTGTAGCTTTCTTGCTTGCACAATGGGGGAATACACACACGGGTGGAGGCTAAAAACAGTTTTCCTCTTCTTAGTTGTGGAAGCCAAAAGAACTCACATACAAAGAAAATAGGAGAACCCTATATATGGGTCTCAAACCAAACTCAACTAACTAAGGTGGCATACTAACTGAGCCACGAACTAGAGTAGATAAGGATAGCTATCATGTAGCTATTATTCATGGGCGGTGTACCAACCGCGTCTACAACTGACAAGTCGGTGACATAAATACACAACGGTCACCCTGGCGTATCACGAGTGGAGCTCGATATCTCAACAAGAACAAGCTGATACATTAATTTGGGGAGAATAAGATTGTGTAACATTCAGCTACGGGAACTGAGTAATAATATGGATTGGGGTCATAGATTTTCAAGAATCGATAGGTCATAGGAAGCTTGGCGTATCCCTTCCTTTGATACCTATTCTTCTCATAATGTCCCAACACCTTGATTCTATCGGCAGGGATTATTCGAGTCACTTCCTCGTACATATACTTGTTCTGCTTGACCTTTCGTCTGCCAACATGTAGGGTTGTGTTTGTGTGAGCCTCAACAAAGATGAACAACTTCGCGATCTTTAAGTCTTCCATCCACTTGATCCTCTTCAAGTTGGTTCAAAGGTACGCAAGTCGGTGGGCAGCTATGTAATAAATTCTTGAATCACTCGTCCATCTCAGTTTTACATACAGGGGTGAAGGATTGTAGATGTGGTTTAGGATATTCATCATACCTAGCCTCCGTTGATAATCCGAAGCACGCATCACAGTCATAAACATAACCTGGAACACCAAGAATTTGTTCCATGCTTCGCGACTCTGCAGGCCAGCATCGATAAGTAAGTAAGGAAATGTTCTTAACAGCAACATTTGCTCTACTTCTCCTCATCAAGTTTCCTTGTAAATATTAGATCTCGTTGGTTCGCTCGGATACTAACTATAACGTATCCCCCTGTCTACTTGTAGGACACGTCTTAGCAGCCCATCGTGAAGAGAGTCCAGAAAGCACCGCCCGACACTCCCATGAAATGTCACAAGGTTTGCGATCTAGGTCTTTCTGAGTCTGCCATGAAGCGGAAGCATTCCGGCTGTTCCCACTTAGGACTAACCTGAATCAAGGTTTTTCTAATGGTCAAGTTCTTAGAAAGTAACTAGCGTCGAGCCCCATATGAACTACTTGTGCAAAAATGTCAGGGTGGTCGAAGCGCATTTATACTGCACTTGGTTCAAGGAGAATGGGAAACGAGAGGGATGCGAAGCTCAACCTCTCTGCCAGTAAGGCATAGTCCCATTCCATTCCCCTAAAACAATATAAATCGGGACTCTAGCTTTCTAGATTCTATGTCATTATTACCTTATTGTCACTTTCTTTGAGAAAAGTTCCCGGCCAATCGGGACCACCCTTCCGTAGGACGGACCCAGGGTCACATCCACCGCACTTTCCTCAAGTTGCTTTAGTTATCTAGTTACCTACCACATTTACTTTGACAAGCAAAAACATCTTCCTTAATTAACCAATTAATCACTCGTTCCTTCACGTAACTTAGGCATTGACATAGAAAAACAATGTCAAGCAAGTTTCTTTTCAACATTTGATCTTTATTTATCAGTCTTTGGAATACAGCATATAATCTGCCCGAAGGCTATTCTATAATCTACGCGAAGGCAATTCCAGCAATCCTCAGGGATCGCTATTCCAAGTTTCGCCTGTAGAGACTAGTATGTGGGCCTCGAGATCCAATCTTGAGTCACGTCGACCTCTTGTGTAAGACTCGAAGGCAAGGGATTTATGGCCAGAGCCCCCCCTGGCACCCAATCGTCTTCCTGCTCCAAGTAGCACCCATGGAGAGACCTCTCGCGGCAGGTTCGGTCCACGTACCTCGCGCGGCTAACAACCCCCTTGGATAGGGTCAAGCAGACAGTCGGGGGTAATTGATGCTACCTCTCCCTCCAAGCTTTCAACTTAAAGCATCAGTTATTTTCTAGCATTAGTTCCTTGAGCAAAGAAGAACAAGCAATGCTCCTAAGTGTACAAACACAAGCACTCCAGTGGGGGTCGTTTACACAGCCAACTGCTAAGGTATAATTCCTTCTCTCCGAATATATCCAGCATTCGATCCGGGATCAATCGCAACTTGGCAAGATCCCAAGGGTTTCGTAAGCTGAGTTGCTTGTTTACCCTTTTTTCTTGGGTTAGGGCTTATACCCTGTTTACTCAAATTGTCAATACCTTAGGTTTCCTTATATTAAGGTCAATACATCCTGGACAACCCCGTTGTCCTTACTTGATTTGGTCAATTTCTTGCTAGGCAATTCATATTCTCCCTAACTTGGCGAATCAGCCCCAAGGGAAGGTGATGTAGCAGGATGACTACTCATCCTCTAGATAATTTGACTTGTACTTAGGACTCGCCAACCTTATTCTAAGGAGTGGCAATACTACTTTGTGATTTTGACACAAATCATGCGACATTGCAACTTGTTACACGAGATAGGTGTCGCATCTAACTTGTGGGATTAATTCTCCCATCATCCGATATTCCTTGGTCAAGAATACCTTTGGTCAAGATGTAGGGTTTGGGAGTCCTCTTGACCCAATCCAACCCCTAACCTTACTAGGCCGATAACGCTTTGGCCCTGGGGTTCCTAAATTCATACAAAGGTTTAGTATTTGATCAATTGATCCTTAGGGTGAGAACCCTAGATTGTTCTTGCATGGGCGTTTAGATAACCCTAACATTTTCGAGATTGTGGGTAGGATCTTTGGGATTGCAAGTCTTTAAATTGGCATCCCAAGTGCGATACTATGCATAATTTTAACGTAACTTAACCCTACCTAGCACTTTGAGGTGAACATCATTTGCAATCTAATCGTAGCGTAGTTGCTCTAACTAACCCACGATGTAAAATGGTCTTCCTTTTAAAGATGAAAATACATTCTTCTAAATTTGCAAGTACTTTCCCCTAATTTAAATCCGTGTTCCCCAAGGTCTAACTCTTGTGTTGCAAGGAAGATCCCGAACAGAAAGCAATTTCAAAAATCGAAAGGGGGACCAAGGGAGAGTTACTGAGCCGAGATTTAATTCGTCAATGGCTCCCAAGCAGAAGATGAGGGGAGTGCACGTGGGAGCTTCCACCCCGAGTACGCAAGTAGACAATGTCCCGGTTCTTAATGCCCAAGTTTCGATAAATTTCCAGCATGAAAATGACGCATTAGGCATGTTTAATTCTCCTAGGCAAGTTTAAATACATTGGGAAATTTATTTGCTCGCCCGAGTATAAAATCTAGTTGCATGTCGTGCATTTGAAATTGTTTGCACTTTCGTGGTCAAAATGCAAACCTGGATGCATGATGCATTTATGAAATAAATTCATGATCATGGCTCATATAGAAGATAATCATAGGCGGACATTGAATGATGTCCAAATAGTCGCAATGCATGGAAAATTGCATGCGAAGATGGTTGCATTTTAGGTCGGGTTAAGTGATAAAAGGAGAGATTAAATCAATGAAGGACTCATGGCATTCGCTCATGCATGGGGTTCTTTTATCAAAACTTGAATGCATCTTCATTAAAAATATCGAAGCTTTGATTTCGTTGCATCAATGTAAGGTTTATATGAGTTAGCTTTGAATTGTCAACGATTATAGTATAGGGCAAGGAAAAGAATGACCTCTAAGTTGCATAAAAGTAAAAGGTTTATGGTTTGAAGTTGCATACTCGCATAGAATGATGCATCTCACCTATCTTCCAGTTACTTACACCCGAGAGGCATGGTGTGCACAAGGCTTATGGAAGCCTTAATGGAAGCTTCTAATAGAAGCTTCTAAGCTTCTGTCCATAGTAGATTACGTGGAGAGAGAAAATGATGGAGGAGAGGATGATGAGGATGACGATGAAGGAGAGGAAGAGGATGATGATTATGATGATGATGGCGATGATGGCAGGGGGCATGGCAGCAGCATGGCAATGGTGACATCTTGGCAGCTCCTCATGGCAGCAGGGCGGGCAGCGTGATTCCCTCTCCTCCCTCCTCTCAAGCTTGAGAGGAGTTCTTATAGGCTTGAAGGGGCGGTAGCCACACACGTGGGTTGTGGCATGTTCCCCTCTTCATGCTCCTCTCTACTCCATTCAGCTCATGCTCCTCTGACACTCCCTCTCCCCCGCCATGCAATGGCTAAAGGGGAGGGGGTTATTATAAAAACATTTGCCAAAAATTTATACATTATCCATTTTCTTTTTCCGTGAAGGGTGTTCCCGCGTGGAACTACGACTTTTGAGCCACGGCCTCTTATACACAATGCAGGCTGGAGTTTGCTAGTGCATGCGAAGGGAGCACTTAGCCCATCAACTTTTATCGTTGCGGAAGATTGCTTTAAGTTTCTCTTGCGCCGGATGTGCAGGGTCTAGGATCATTAATATTTCCTGTGGAAATATTACAGATAAGCATGATTGGATACATGTATTGGCAACCATTGACTTGCCACTCTCAAACAATGAGGATGGCCATAGGCAAGCTATAGAAGTAGCTGGTAAACCCAATGGAGTCACAGCTTCTAAGTTACCAAAGAATGATGCTACATCATCAGTACCTCTTTGCATGATGGCCAGGAGTTCCATCAACTGTCGATGAATGCATGTTACCTACCATGAATCAACTAATAAACTTGAACTCCATAGAATTCTTGAGAACTTAATGAGAGAGCTAGTTGGTAACCCAATTAAAAACTTTAAGCCTCTTAAGGATCTCATAGAGAATCCGAGTGGAAATGGACTAAGGTGCATGGCCTAAATCTATTGTACAACTCGGCCTCATTGTTGCAAATGAGAAAATTCCTATGAATGGGAACCATGGGAATGATGAACAATCTGAGCATGAGGATTCAGATGATGAGTATGAAGACTATTATTCCGATGGTGAGGAAAGTGAGGAAGAAATCAAGACCATAGAGTACAACATAAAGAGACAAGTGATTGAGCATATAAGAGAAAACTCTAAACCCCAAGAGGCTAGTGCTTTTAGGGTGGAAAGAGGAGTCATTAAGATAAATTGTGATCATACCTGGTTAGAGAACCTAGACATAGTGGACTATGAATGGGCTAGAATAGTTCAATCAGGTGCCACACCACTACTTAAAGAGGAATTAGTCTCGGAGCTACGACCGCTAGGGGAAACCCTTTCATCCAATTGAAGGCTGTGAGTTCAAATCTGAGTCATAAGTCAGCTCTGAGAATGATCTAGAAATCCCATGACCACCTAAGACCAAATGCACCAAAGGGGACCTCTCGATCCATCTGAGGTGCAAGAGGCTTAAAGAAGAAAGAAGGAAATAGTCCAAGTCCTTAGAAGCTAAAAGACAAAAGAAACTACATGGCTTATCCAAACGCTTCACTAAGTATAAGAAGGGCAACCATATAGTGGTGTTAGTAGGTGCCACACGAGTAGGACAGGTTAATGAGCCCATTGAAGGACCCATTAAAGTTAAGGAGGTCAACTTGGCAACAAAAGGAAACAAGCCTTGACTCATGTACATAGTCGACGACTTAATTGAGCAAAAGAGGACTAGTCTCATGAATCTCTTATGAGAGTATGTAAATCTATTTGCTTGGTTCTTAGAAGAGATGAAAGTGTTAGAATATCAAGCTCCCATTACTCTTCAGTCAGATTCTATCTTTATGTGTGTGACTGACATTAGTTGGATATAGCTGTACACATGTGTGGCATTCAATAAGTCAGTGTAGTGAGTGACTTAACCATAGTTAGTCTTGGTTAGTCATACCTAAGTGTGTAAGTCTCTTTTAGTTTGTATGATGGAAGAATAATGAAAGAAGAACAACAATAAGTTGAGGCTCATCTTCTGCTCCACTCTGTCTCTCTCCCTCTCTTCCAACATAATATCAAAGCTTGAACGCTTGAAGCCTGAAGGCTTGGCAGTGGCCATTTGACATCAAGACATCATATTTGAAGAAAACGTCATCAAAGGAGACTGTGCCTGCAGCCAGTTTTTTTGCAGAAGTTATATCTTGATACAAAAAGGGTTTTTGGAGAAACGGCCCATGAGAGCTAACCATTTCGACATGGTCTATAACTTTGCTGAAGGAAGTTTTTTCAAATTCGTTACAGATTTTGAGATATTTAGCACAAACCTGTGCAGATTGATTGTTTACTATAGTAAACAGCAGGTGATTCCATGGCACTGGTGGCTTTCATCCTAACAATGTATATGCCCTTATTATCATGCATTTGAGCATGATATTGGAGTGTTAAATGCTCAATTTTGGAGCTTATTTGTAGGCTAGAAACAGTGAACTAGTTGTTGTCCTGAATTTGGAAACAATATACCTACAGAGTTGAAGTATCTGTTATACTTATTTGCTAGTGACAAATGCTTGGATCATACCACTTGAGTGGTAGATGCTTTTTGGGATATTGTGAGTGCTGAAAGTCCAAATTTTGGACTAATTTGTTGCTGGTTATACGAGGGTATTGACTACTTATTGTTTGCAGGAAGGATACCTATCATCTTCACTTGACATACATGCAATATATTCTGATCGATTGGACATGTATCAACTCCTACATAGAGTGGAAACTGAATGAGGTGTTTTGAGGCTGTTTTAAGGTCTGAATACTCTTGTTTTAACAAAGAAAATACTATTGGTTATAGCAATATGCTAGCTATATTTGGTACTACTACTTGCATATAGTACAAACATTGATACTTGTATGGACATAGTTTGTCGCTGGGATGTTTTGCCATTACCATAGAATGTTTTGAACTGATTTGAGCTTGGTTTATGCTCAGTTGACTGTGTTTTTTCATTGTTGGAATACAGTTTATAGCAAGCAAGTTGTCAGGAAAACTGTCTTGAATTGCAAGAAACTATCTTGAATAGCAGAAAACTGGTCCTGAACTGTATGAAAAAGGAGTCAGATGCTTACAGGTTGTATACATCACTAAATACCTAAGTTGCAACGATGGAAAATGCTCAAGGCACTAACAATATCACTCAAATTATGGGAGAAAATCTGGACCAAAAAAAAATCTTTATGGAAGTTCCTTATGAAAAACTTTTTGGTTGGCAAAGGTTATTGGGACTTATGTACAAGTGATGAGGCTGAACTTGAAATGCATGAAAGGAATCTGACAAATGATCAGAAAAGGGCTCATAAGCTATGGACTGAGAGAGCATGCACGGTGTTACATTGGTTTTCCTTATGTATATCAGATGCTATGGTTATACAGATTACTGGATGCAGTTCCCCAAAGGATGCATGGGACATACTCATGAAGAATTATGGAAATGTAACACATGCAAGAAAGATTCAGCTAAAGCAACAGTTCAATAGTATGTTTAGGAATGACAGAAGTATTCAGGCCTACACTATAGAGATCAAGAACATAGCGGATCAGCTTGCCACCATTAGATCTTCAGTGTCTAAGGATGATATGATGGCAGTGACAGTGAATAGACTTGGCAAAGAGTATAAAGCATTTGATACGTCTATTTCTGTGAGAGCTAAATCCCATGATTGGAATGAGCTGATTGCTTTGCTGCTACATGAGGAAGTTAAGCTTGGGCTGAATATAGATTCTAGTATGTCTCAAAGTAGAGACACTGTTCTTTACTCTAGCCAGCGTGGTAGAGGCGGCAAAGGTCGTGGCTCTTTTCGAGATCAAGGAGACACTCAAAATGCTTATGAATAGCATCAGCAGAATGCTCGACATGGCACAAATACACATGGCCAACATGGATCTGGCAGCTTTAGAGGCAGGGGGAGATCACCCCATGGTAGCAAATCTGGTTCATGGCAATCAAATGATCAATTAAATAGAGATAAAGATTGTCATTACTGTGGAAAATATGGACACATTGCAAAGGATTGTTACAAGAAGTAGGGATATATGAAGGCAAAGGGTAAACAACATGGGAACTATGCATCTTCTAGCGGTGCTCATGATGAGCAGGTTGACAGGTTGTTTGCCATGCAACATGTATCTAAGAATGCACCTGGGTAGAACAGATATGAGAGATGGTGCATTGATTCAGGGGCTTCAAATCATATGACACCCCATGGAGAATGGTTTGATGAGATGGTTGCAGGTTCGCATGGACATGTTTGTACTGGGGATGACACCCAGCATACTATTCAGCATAAAGGAGTTGTACCTTTGTTGATGCATGATGGCAAGAAAAAGAGCCTGCATGATGTACTACATGTACCTACAATAACCAATAATATTTTGTCAGTTGGATAGATGGCAGAATAGAATTTGTAGGTGAGATTCAATAGAGATGGATGCTTTGTTGAAGAATATGGTAATGGCTACAAATTGATTGCTAGAGGTTAAAGAGATGGCAGAATGTTTACTCTTGATGCGCCAATTCCAGAATTGAAAGCAACCATGTTTGCACATGATGATGGTGCTATACGGGATTTTGAGATATGGCATAAGTGGATTGGCCATGTGAATGTACAAAAGCTGAAATCTATGCAGCAGAAGGAGATTGTGCTTGGACTGCCTAAGTTCAAGTATCATGACTTTGAACATGTATGTGATGCATGTCAGTTAGGAAAGCAGTCAAGGTTTCCATTTATGAGACATGTACAGAATAGCTCATGGCCCTTGCAATTGGTACATTCAGATGTATGGGGTCTGTCTCATAATGCTTTGTTTGGTGGTGCTCGTTACTATGTATCCTTCATTGATGATTTTAGCAAGTATACTTGGCTTTACATACTGAAACATAAGGATGATGTGTTTGATACATTCAAGGATTTCAATAACCATGCTAAAAATGAGTTGAGCTGTAAATTTTCATGTCTTAGATCAGATGGAGGTGGAAAATATATCTCTAATTACTTTGACAGGTACATTGCTAAACATGGGATCAGACGATGGTTAACTTGCAGCTATACACCGCAACAAAATGGTGTAGCAGAAAGGAAAAACAGGGTACTTACGGAATTGGCAAGAGCTATGCTGAATGAGAAGAGTTTGCCAAATGGTTATTGGGCTAAAGTAGTAGTGGCTGATGTCTATGTGTTGAATAGAACCCCTACAGCAAGGATTCATGATGTAACTCCATATGAGAAGTTGTATGGTCATAAGCCTGACATTTCACACTTGAAGGTATTTGGCAGCATTGCATATGTGCATGTTCCTGATGAAAAGAGGAAGAAATTGGATTCTAAAGCTGTCACGAGTGTGTTCCTTGGTTATGCACAAGACCGGAAAGCTTACAAGTGTTATGTACTGTCTACACATGAGACATTGATTAGCAGAGATGTTTTTGATGAGCTAGAATCGTGGTATGGTAATCCTATTGCAATGGCTACTGATGGATCAGCCAGCACTAGTAATGCTAAAAATACACCTACAGTGAGTCAATCTATGAGTGGTCCTACAGGTGATGGGTCACCTCAGTAAGACCTTGGTCAGGATGCTTGTGAAGTCGTACTCATATGTCCACTGACATGGATATGTCAGTGAGGGGGAGATTGGATAAGGGAAAATAACATATGCTTGAGGATGTGACAGGTCCACTTACAGTAGTTATGAGTCATCTAACAGCGACAGTTTGGATAGTGAGTTGGGCATTCCGTCTATTATGGCACCTGGAGCAAGGCAGAGTCGTTATGTACCGCCTCATGAGAGGCAAGCTCAGAGTGAGCTACAGTTACAGAGATCTGAGAGAGTCGAAAAACCAATTGACAGGTTTACATATGCTGGTTATTCATCCCATCATTATGCATATATGGCTAGTGTGACAGGTTACAAAGAACCTATAAAGTTTGATGATGCAATTACAGATGATGATTGGTGTGCTGCCATGGATGAGGAGTATGCAGCCCTGGCTAAAAATGAGACATGGGAATTGGTTGAGTTGCCTGAAGGCAAAGTCCCCATTGGCTGCAAATGGGTGTACAAGGTTAAGTGCAAGTCAGATGGTTCATTAGAACGCTATAAGGCTAGGCTAGTTGCAAAAGGGTATGCACAACAGTATGGCCTTGACTATGAGGAGACTTTCAATCCAGTGGCTAAAATGGCAACAGTCAGAACTATCATTGCTTTGGCAGCATGCAAAGGCTGGAAATTATAGCAAATGGATGTCAAGAATGCTTTCTTGAATGGTGATTTGGTTGAGGAAGTATATATGGAGCTGCCTGAAGGCTATGTTCACCCGGACTTTCCTACACATGTATGCAAGCTGAAAAATGCTTTATATGGACCGAAACAAGCACATAGAGCATCGAATGCTCAGATCAGCAGTTATTTAAAGCAACATGGATTTAGATTGGGTGATGCATATCACAGTTTGTTCACGAAGAAGACAGATCATGGATATGTGTTTCTAGTGGTTTATGTAGATGATCTTATCATCAATGGAGATGATGAGGAGAGCATTGCTAAAATTAAATCATGTTTACAGGCTAAATTCAGAGTCAAAGACCTTGGTGAACTAAAGTATTTTCTTGGGATTGAGGTAGTCTCTATGCCTCAAGGTATATGGCTACTACAGAAGCAGTATGCTCATGGCATGTTACATAAGTATGGTATGGAGACACCTCTTGATCAGAATGTCAAGCTGTAGATTGATGTTGGGAATGACATAGAGAATGTGACCATGTATCGACAGATGGTGGTCAGCTTGATATACTTGACTATTACTCGTCTTGACTTATGTTATGTAGTGGAGCTGATTAGTCAATTCATGCAGAAGCCTCGTAAACCACATTTAGATGTAGTCAGGAGGATCACATTAGGAAAAAAAATGAACTCACAAATTGACCCTTAAAAATAATATAGTTTAAGATGTGGGCCTTTTGGATTGTCCAATAGGAAGGCTAGATATTGACATCCATGGAGGGTGAATCTTCTCCATCCAAATCTTGGGTTTTCTATTAAAAAAATGGGTAGTGGGGGGATTAAAAAAAGGAAGAATGAATAGTACATAAAACTTGAGTTTCTCTCACCTCGTATTTTTCCATTTTTTTGGAGAATTTTCCATTTTGGTTTTTTTTCCTCTCACGAAATCAGTCTAACCCAAAAGTTAAGCAACAGACCACTTTCCCTCTCTTCTCTATACTCATGAATTTTCGTCTCCATTGAAGCTCCCTGCTGAGAGTAATTAGGGTTTTGAGCGTTCTGCTTACCTCTGCACTTTCTTCTCCACATAGCTCTAGATTTTGGGCAAAACATAGGTGTCCATCTCTCTTTGCATTTTCTCTTGTTTGCTATTTTTTCAATAGGGTTTGATGTCATTTCTTACTGTTGTTGTTATTTTATTGCAGAGGTTGTTTGGGGTAGGAGATAGAGGTGCTCATCTCTCTCTCCTTTCTTTCCCCCCTCTCTCTATGTGTTGTTTCTCTTTTATGTTGTGTTTTCAATAGAATTTGATGTTGATTCTAATTGTTGTTTTCTTGCAGAGTTTATTTGGAGCAAGAGGCAAAGGTGTTAATCTCTCTCTCTGTTTGGTTTTTTTTTTTGCTGATATCTTTTCAATACAACACAATGTTAGATCTAACCCTTGTTGTTGTTTTATTGCAAAGATCATTTTGGGTGACATTGCATAAGTGCTTATCTCTCTCTCCCTCTTTCTTTCTCTCTCTATGTTTCCTCTTTTCTACTATTTTTTCAGTATATCTTCATGTAAATACTAACTCTTGCAAAATTATCTTTACAGATATCAATTTGGGCAAGATTGGATAGATGCTCATTTCTTTCTCTCTCCCGCGTACTCACACACTCTCTCTTTCTTCTTCTCTGCATTATCATTTTTCTACTATCTTTACCATATGGTTTGATGCTAGTTCTAACTTAAGGATCAATTGTTGTTACAGCACTTAACACAAGGTAGAGCAAAGATTCTATAGCTCAATTTACAGGTAAATCTGCCATATTTTGTGGTGCCAAAATTTATTCATTTAATTAGTGACTTTTAAGTTTGATGGGATTGATGTTTTCTTATGTCCATCATTTGCAATGGGTTTTGATTAGCAATGATTCAATCTTATCTTTAGCAAATCAGCTTATAGGTAAATTGACCCTATTTTGTATTGCTTCTATTCATGCAGTTATCTAGATATTTTTTGCTAAAAGGAATTCATGCAAGTATTTTTGTTAAAAGGGATTCATGCAGGTATTTTTTTGTACATGCAAGTATTATACAAGGTTTAGGTGAAGCATATAATTCTCGATCAACTATTTTGATGTGGTGAGTGATTCATTTATGTTAGATGATATGGATCTGCTGGAAGTCGATGGCTTAAAAATCCTCTGCTTTATTAGTTCTATGTGTCCATTTGGATCTCCATGCCAATTGGCAATGATCCATGAAACTCTTGTATCATATCATCCATATAACACACAATGTATTGAGTCTTAGAATATCTCAGGTGTCAATCCAATGTGCCTATTAAGATTTGCATACCATGTGGCTGCTATCCTTGTAACAACTACTCTATAATACCCACATTTCATATAATGTATTGAGCCAAGTCAGACTCCTCTTCATTATAATAAAATTTATTTTGGTGAAATTCTCTTAGTATTCTTGTGCTATTCTTTTCATTATATTTCATGTAAATGGTATGATTAAAGTGATGTCTTGAAATTAAATCTATACTTTGTGTTGATGTATATATCCACATGTGTTTCGATATCGATGTTTATGTCTGTTTACAAAAGTGTAAACATCTCTTAATGCCATGTTGATTTGTATGGCATATTGGTGATTACTGGACAGACTTAAAATGCTTATTATTCTGGGGTTAATACATACTTCTTTACATCTAATGCCTGAGAGATGAACAAGCATTCTCTCAATAGAAGTACGTAATAGAAAAGATGAAGAAGGGAATTGGATCACTGATACGTATCATTGCTCGTCTTGGGTACATATGCGTCCAAGTATGAAGGGAGCTTTGAGGGTGAAAGCATCTGCAATTACAGATGTATCAAAGCACTGGAAGGGTAAAATTTTAGCTCTCAGACAAAGGAATGTTGATTCTCACCTTGTAACAGAGGCGTTTGTACAACATGTATTCATGCAAAAACAAATACATATTGCGCCCACTGTGCCCTTTCAACGAAACATTGCAAACAGTAAGTATTTGCAACTCATTGAGAATGAGAAATTTCATGATACATATGTAACAACTTGTCTCATATTTATAGAAGTATACCCTTCGGACTACTGAGTGGCAAATGTTGAGAGTTTCACTAGTTTTTTTAAGTATTACCACCTCGAAATCAGTAGATTGCTCTTTGAGGGGCGTACAGCTAAGCAACTCGTAGAGGACCTTGTTTTTTTCTATGACTCCAAGTAGATATTGCCCAAGGGGAGTCGAGAATATGGAACCCTTGAGTAGATGCACATATCGAATCTCAATAGCATAGAATAGTCATTGTGTAGTAGTGACATTTTGCACATGTGTAGCACAAAAATTTCAGCAGACATATTGAATTCTATGAAGCCAAGCACCGGCTCAAAGAATGTATATCTAAGCTAGTTCATACCGATTGCAATTTTTGCACACATGTTCAAGGAATGTAAAGGTTTGAGACGTATCAAAAGCACGTACGTCATAAAAAATACATGAGAGGATTATGTAACAAGGATTCTAGGCAAAACTTGGACATAAAAAATAACTCATGGTCCTGAAGCAATAGTGCTCACAAACTCTTCCAAAACTTGAAGGGGGGGATCCAACGATGAGAGCACGCTTTCAAGGTTGAAGTTCTTAGAGAAAACCTAGAATATCTTATCACCCTGGTTAGCAAAGATAGTCTCGTGGATCCACTCATCAAAGTGTGCGCGAGCATCCATCGTAGCAGGTAGGAGGGATGTGGTGGATATAAAGAGATGAAGAGAGAAAGTGTGAAATGAAACAATGAAACAAGAACTAAACTAGTTCTACCTTAAAAACCTTAAGTTTTAAACCATTAAGGGTTGTTCGCATACGATATTTAGTTATGGCTTTACTTACATCTTTGTAAAGTTTACATGCATATGAATGTGTTGATGTGAAAAGTGTATAATAAGTGTATGATTTTGCATAAATACCATAGTTTTTAAACATTGCAAGTTTGTAAGCGACAATATTCTATTGGCCAAAAAAATCCAAAAATTTGTAGGTGTTGGATATTACAACTTGTGGTGTTAGTATTTTTAGGAAGACTCTACAATTTCTAAAATATGTGGAGCCACACACTTTCCACTGGTAACAGTATCCTCAGCTCGCGGCTTCGAATTTTGCTACCATCTAGTTTAAAATAGAAGCTAACAAGTGGATTCTGCATTAACATTGTAATTTCTAGGCGCATTATACTCAAGGGCCAATCATCCTCCATTTGCAATACTTGGGGCTCGCGGCCCTCACAAATGACAGTAACATCCATAGCTGCACTTTCACACATATCTGATCAAGGCACAACCATTTACCCTTGAGCATCCTCCATCTACGATACTTGAATACTAGGCATAAAGTTTGTCGTGTGACAAAGTACCTGTAATTGGAAAGGAAAGTTAGCTGGAACAACTCATGGTATTTCAGGCAGGGAAGAATCACCAAAAAGTGGTGAATAGGTGTCTGGCCCATGTGGATCCTTCGCATAGAGTATGCACTCTTCCCATGGGAACTGCACCAAGTACATCACCTTTGGATCTCATGGAGTGTGATTGCGCATTGGCAATTTTCCTCCTTGCATTGGATACACCCCTAGAGGAGAAGTGCGATGAAGATACAACTCCACAGGTTGTTTCTATCACATACACGGGAGAAGAACCGATTGAAGATCTCATAAAGGTTGAAGAGGAACATCGAGTGGTGGGCAGAGCAAGGGTTGGCTCTCATGGTGCCATCTTTTTCAGAACAGCCACAAGTCGACAAACCCAACCTTGCCTCCTTGACACCCATTGAAGTAGATGGTGTACAATACTTGCTTCTATCAGATCTACTACAATACTTGGAAATGAAGGAAGAAGAGTTGTTTTCTATCCTAGTCAAGGATTCAATGGAAGACCTGATCAATTATGATTACATGGATGTGCATCCAACAATGGCAGAGATTGGAAGATATGATGGCACAAGAAGGTAAGATACTCTGAGTGCGATCATAGTAGCACAGGAGCATATTGCCTCGGTTGAAGAAGATTACCTTGTGCCAGATGCTGAATTTGAAGCACTACAAGATGATTTGTTCGGACCAAGGCCCCAGCTTCCTACCAAGGAGTTTGTAGATCCCTCTGCCCAAAGAGGTGCCTCCTTGACACACGAGGAAATGAAGATACAAAATGATCTGGAGAAGGTGAGATTTCTAACTACCATATATTTTTATGCAATGAAACTTGACAGTAGGATGTGTCGGATCCCCCAAGTCCACCGGTAAAATCTTGGCCAAAAATGATGCCTCCAACTGCCCAGCAAGTGGCCCCAGACGCCAAACTTCAGACATGGCAGCTACAGACATCATTTTTTGCCAAGATTTCATCGGTGGACTCTGGGGACCCGACGCACCCTACCATCAAGTTTCATCGCTTTTTGATAACTCTAGGTTAGTCGCTAAATATATTTTTTTATTTGACTTTGTTATTTAGGACATACTGTATATAGATGAGTTTGCATCAAGGCAAGGAAGAGCTCGACATGCCGATCGACGCAAGGATTCAACTCTGAAGGAGTATATTGGTAACATTGTTGCAGATTTGGTGGTCTTCCATAAGAAGTGCTCACCAAGAGGGCAAGAAATAATCATGAAAACTCGAGCTTTGACCAAGTTTGGATCTTTTTGAGCGATACATGTGACATCTAGCTTGGAGAAGGTGGTGCTAATCAAGCAGTCAAAGCTTCTTTACTTGTTTGACCAATGGAGCAATGTGTGTACTTGCTACGTTAGGCGACCTCGCTAAAGTGTCAGATCCACTTCTCCTGGAGAAAGAGCTGAAGGGGGAACGCATCATTTTTGAATCAAAGAAGGAACTTATATTTTCATCGGAAGCTGGCCCCTCCTCTCCACCGATGAAAAAGCCAAGGAACAATTTAGAGTTCTTGTTGGCTATCGGCTTTTTATAACTACCATTACTAATAGCCATCACATGTATTTTTTTTAATGAATATAAGATACTTTACTTTGTCTCTACAAATAAATATTTATTAAATAAATGTGTGGTTTATATAAGTGTGATGATAATGTGTGGCATGTGAATGACGCATTTGCATACGTTAACATAATTCAATGCATAGTACTACACTTGCGATTGTGTAAGTGTGACGATAATGTGTGGTACGTGAATGATGCATCCGCATATATTAATGTAATTCAACGCGTAGTACTGCGCTTGCGATTGTGCATAAGCAATAATGTAACTTGTATCCATACGTATTACTACTTTTGATGCGTTCGTACGTTAAACAAAAATTAAGAGTCATGCATTTCAAGAAACAAAACAAAACAACTTTACTCAATTATTTGAATTCAGTACACATCGCATGAGATATTATGTATATATAAATAAATATTTCAATGTGGCAGAGTATATAAAATTTTTTGGGCTTCCAAGATGTTATGGCACTGTAACACTCATTACAAACCTTGCATCATTAATCTAATAAACTATGGCGGAGTCCCCTTGCCATGTCGAAGCCGAATGATAAAGTTCATGTCTTTATCTGTGATTGTGACACACTTTGCATGGATGGCCGCAAGCTGTTTATCATTGAACAAGTGGATGAGAAACCCCACTACAGCTATTTGTAGGGCCTCCATATCTCCATCGATCCACCTTCCTGTTGGTGGGCCATCCCACACTCGTGCCCAATATCTTCCCATCCCTTTCAGCTCCAAGTCTTGCATGACTTCTCGAACAACCTTATGAAAAGAACTTTTCGGGATGAGAAGCTCGTATCCGCGTTGGATTCTCCTTATCTCTCGAAGGGCGACAGTGCCCGGTTTCCATCTCCTCTTCTTCTGTGGTGGTCCTTTTTCTCTACAGGGAGCACCTATTGCTGCACTAGAGGAGGCTCCACCTTGTGCTCCAGGTGGCAAGCCTTGGCGTGATGACTTCCCGAGGCCAAAACGGCGACATGCTTGCTTGGTGTGTGCCATGCTATCTCAAGGAGGGCAAGACGGAGAAGAGACAAAGGTTGGGGATATGAAAATGGAGGAAGCAAAGAAATCAATATGTGAAAATGAGAAGAAGAATGAACTTTTAACCCATTTAAACCCCAAAATCGGGTTAATGCAGCTTCATACGCATTGTCCATCGTGTGATAGTAAATCCATAACCTTTTATCAGAATGCGACGAAACTTCACACGCACACTCGTTAGGTGGCCAAGAGCCCAAAATTTTTTTTTGAAAAAAAAGTGCCTGCAGACCCCTGGTCCGAAGTCTAGCATCTGGAGCCACTTTCTTGGCATGTTAGGTGGCCAAGAGCCTTTTTTTTTTGAAAAAAAAGTGCCTGCAGACCCCTGGTCCGAAGTATGGCATCTAGAGCCACTTTCCTGGCACATTAGGTGGCCAAGAGCCCTTTTTTTTTTTGAAAAAAAAGTAGCTGCAGATCCTTGGTCCAAAGTCTTGCATCTGGAGTCACTTTCCTATCAAAATTCTTCATTCCTCCTAATGAGAACAGCAAGAAAATTACATTTTTTTAATCATTTTTGGAGGCGTTAAAAAAACGGCGCTCCCCTCCCCCTGGCCCCAATTTCATATTTTGTGACTTTTCAATTCTCCAAGCTTAACAAGCTTGTTAAGTTTAAATTTAAAAAATCGGTTCATTCTCTTGTGTTCACACTTCACATAAGTGGTTTTTTGCATTTTGATAGGGCAAACAAACTCAATTTTGATATTCAACCAGACGGCTGGCTTCATGGCATCAAAATCTATAAATTGACATTTGTCGTGCACTTTTTGGCTCATGGATCACATAGTTACTTTATAATACCAAACCTTGCAAGGTTTAAATAGGGGGTCAAACTGACTCTGATCAACAAACCGAGACTTGCATTGGGTTCCTAGCATCATTGAACTCCATCTAGATAAACTCTACCATTTCATTTTGCATGAAAAAATGGTCTATTAAACCTCCCGAGCTTTTTTTCACTTCAAAATTAGCTCTAAAAATCCGCTCTCATTAGCAACCACGAGATAGGGCAACTCAACTTGTTGAATCCCACAAAGTGATTTGCACAAACAACAACCATAAAAAGCATCAAGGTGCCACAAAACAAAATACACAACAAAGCACAAAAATAGCTCTCACCCTATCCCCTGACAAAATCAAGGCATGAAACTCCAAAAGAAAGAGACCCAACATAATCTGATAGAAATCCAAAGCGAGTTGCTAAACCAACTGCTCCAACATAGACTATGGCTAAACAGAACCATCAAAGAGGTCAAGCTAGGTAGTGGCCTGAACTACCTACCTAACTTAGGATAACTAGACCAGGACCTCCTATTAGGTGAGGACTCCTATAGCATGGTCATCATATATTGTCTTGTGACACATATTTCTTTCAAGTTTCTATACTCAAGTGTATAAAAAGGAGGGAGCTAAGCATAGAGTGAGAGCTAAGCATAGAGTGACCCAAACAGAACAGGGCATCGGCCTCAGCAGTACCCAAGAACCTACCAAGCCCTTGTAAGGTGATACTTAATCCTCTTTTCTTTCACTCACTTTTATTTTTCCTCCAAACTTTCTTATTTATTGATTTTGGCTAGCTACTAACCCAAGGAACCTTTCAAGCCTTCGTAAGGCAATAATCAAATGCTCTTAGGATTTTTCTTTCTTTTATTTTTCATTTTAGGGGTTAGAACCTCTTTTTACACACCTCTGTATTTTTTATTCTTAGGGGCATAGCCAAAAGATAATAACAAAACTTCTTTACAGCAAATACCATGGCTAGGCCTTTCCTCTCCATTGTGGAGTAATTCATCTATATATTATCTGTGAGATGTCTGCTAGCAAAGCTCACAGGATAATCAAGATTATGTTCACCAAGTTGGCACAATACAACTCCCACACAACAAACTTTGAGGCATCAATGTGCACATGGAATGTTATATTCCAATCTAGGGCTCGTAGGATCTGTGCGGTCATGAGAGCCTTTTTTAGTTCCTTGTAGGCATGTTGGCATTCCTTGGTCCACTCAATTATGATCAACAATTTGTAAAGGGGTCTAGCGATGAATGCATAGATCAACATGAATAGCTGATATCGGCCACGTAGCGGGTCCAACTGATTCTCGAAATCGAATAGGATGAGGTGGTCCAAGTGGCGATATGGCAGAGTCCGATTCTAATCGTCTGATTTTCAAAATCGAACAAGGTATTTGGTCCAAGTTTCCAATTCTGCGGAATTGGACATTTGATTCTCTCATCTTGCATATGGCTATGTGTTGAGAGTGGAAAAAGACTAAATTTTTGACTGATTTTTGTTGTTTTTTAGGTCTGAATGATTGATTTTTGATGGATTTAGAGTGATGTATGGTTGTTAAAGGAAGTGTTTGAGAGTGTTTTGGATGATATTGATTATGTTTTGGAAGTTCATGATGATTTTTTGTAGAGATAAGAAGCTCTGTGGTGGTGTTCTGATAGGTTCTATTGAGGTTCTGATTGGTTCTGTATACCTTCCGTATAGCTTTTGTTTTGTTCTGATTTTCTTCTGTATGAAGCATGGATTGATGATTGATGAAGATTGAGATCTTTTGAAAGCTTATTGAATAGTTTTTGATAGTTTGGAATGGTTTTAGTATGAGTTACGAGGTTCTAATGACCTTCTGTAACCCTCTGTAAACCTTCTGTAGAGCCTCTATCTCTGCTCTGTCTCTGTTCTATGTAATAGTTCTGTATCTGCTCTAGTATTGTACTGTACTGTTTTGTAGACCTTCTATAAGTGTTCTGTAGAATGTATGTGTGAATTTGGGAAATTTTTCTAACTTTTGGAAAGGATGAATCTAAGTTCAAAAGAGCTAAAACAAATGGAAGAAGCAGCTGTTGAAGACTGAAGAGGAGACTGAGTGACAGTGACAATAGTGAGCTGTGAAGAGACATTGTAGTGGCTCTGGTGCCTCTTCATATCAGACATACCTCTTGGGAGGTGCATCCATGACCTAAGAAGGATTATTGAGAGTTATTATGAGAGTATTGTAGTGAGGAGATGATGTACTATTGAGAGAGAGAGAGAGAGAAAGAGCCAGAGATAGCCAATTCTATCAAAACAGTATAACTGTATATGAGAGATTGAGAGAGAGAACTATGAAGACATTAAAGATGAATAATATGTGATTGATTTCCATTCAAAAATGGTGTATTCCTTTATGTTTATTGTTCTATTGAAGAATTCTATGAATAAGTTGAAGATTATGATTGACTCTATTAAATCCGTGGGAGATATCTTCTATGATGCTGCGTGAAGATTTGCTATTTTCTTTGTTTTGTTCATCAAAATAATGAAATGAAAGCTTTTTGATATTACAAGATAGATTTTCTTATAGTAGACTCCCCTTTTTCTTAGTGTCTCTCTTGGGACTCCATGTTTTTGGTGCGCAACCGGGGAAACTTGCCATCAACAAGCATTAGAAGAGGCTGAAAATGAAGGAAATGGCATTGCCAAGAAGAGAAGAATTCAATGGATGTTTGCAAAGTTCCTTCTTCCACTGAAGAGTTAGAGATTCTCATTATCAAAGACACTTTCTACAAGAAGTTCATCCCACAATGGCGGAAACATATCACCATCATGATGCATGCTCTATGTGGTGGAATGTTTCCTCTTCATGTTGAAGCAGCAAAAACTTGCATCTCGGTGGCAAACTGTTTGGGAACAAACTGAAGAGTAGAAACAAAGAGAATGACCATCCATGGTGTAAAATATTACACGGCGCAGCGAACAGAATCTGAGAAAGAGATAGAGAGTACACAACAGATAAGAGGAGAATCAGTAAATTCTTTAACTCCAAACAACTGATACAAAGATGGCTCTGTCCACCCGTGCGCTTCCACTGTGTGAAGCTTAGATGGCGATCTAGACAGAAGATAGGTGAAGAGTTTAAGGCTAGCTGGAACAACAACTCTGACTGGGTGAAAGATGAGTGAGAGATGGCTGCGAAGGGGTTTAGCTTTTATAGCCCGCGAAGGTCGTTAGGTCGGCCTGCTGACCGACCTACCATATGAGCCTCCACTAGTCGGCCAGGGAATATTCCCTTTACCATCGGGCCTTACCACGCAACTCAATGCAATGTGCCTCGAGTTGCTACCAGCTTAACCACTCCGTCTAACCCAAAGATTAGACCCACAACAGTCACCTTTTTGCCATCCGGTCACATAGACCTCATCTGATATACAAGTCAGGACTCAACCAATGTCCGGGCTCACATTTGGCTTCTCCTCATAATGGGGGCCTTACAACTTTGAGCACCATGGATCATTGGTAGCACCTAATGAGGGTGGGGCATTGATCATATCTAACACATGGAAGATTTTGCATTCATTGAGAAGTTTCTAGACATCATTAAGTGGGAGATCGTGAAGAAGCTTCAGGAGTCGTGGTCCGTGGAGGTTCACGAAAACAAGAAGGAAAAGAGTTGGAATTTGTTCATAGATGCTCAACAGCAAGATACATGGGATGCTTGGTGCACTAACAATCTTCTTTTTGTCCAATTAGAAACCCACTCGAAGTTGGTAGACAGAGTGTTTTTCACAATATACACTATTGAAACCCTCAGAATCTGGCATTATTATAATGACACAACAACAATCCTAAGAAGAATGAGTTTTTATACTTTCAGAATGGAATATCTCCCCCTCTGTAGTGGTTTGAAAGCTGAATTCATAGATGTTGAAAAGACGGAAATAGAAGAGATGTTGGCCAGAGAATCCCCCAAAGACTCAAGCCCTCTCAGATACTATCATATTGAGCACAGACTAACTGGTTGGAGCCAAGCCCCTGATGAATGACACAATCAAGAGGCAAGCGTTAGAATGATTCAAGAGGTACGTAAGAAGAGAGAAGGCAAAAATCAAAGTTGAGAATGAGCTCGTAGCAAAAGCTTCCTTTGACGCCCTAAAATCACTCTTTACAGAAGTTTCCATGGCAACTCAAGGTCCCCTTCCTAGTCAGATTCATCCTGGAAATATTGATGATATGCCAGCAAATGTAGTCCCATTGCCAATTTTTAAGGGAGAGTACAATGAAGACCCTGATCTTCATGTAGCAGAATTTATGGTAGCATGTGTGGCTAACAATGCCAGAACCCTTGAGCATTGGTTAGTGATATTCCCCACCACTTTCAAGGGCGCAACATTTCAGTGGTATGAGAGACAAGCAGCATGAACTTTTGGCACATGCGACGACCTGAAGTTGGCCTTCCTCACTAAATTCAGGCGTGAAGGTTTTGAAGAGCAGATGCGAGAGGAGTTCATGAACCTAAGTTGGTCCTCTGGAGAAAGAGTAGAAGCTTATGTCTCGCGAATTGAATCCATCCTGAAGAAATGGACTAACCATCATTCGGACGAAGGAATCCACAAAGGAGTGTTCCTTAGAGGCCTACAACCAGAAGTTCACAAGTTCGTGGAATTGAGAAGACCAGTCAATCTGCAAGCTGCAGTGGAAGGTGCAAGATTTGTATGATGAAGTTGAAGCAAGGTTGTCAATGACTTCAGGAAGAGGAGTCTTACCTCCTCCCATGCTAGGAATGGTATACCCACCAAATTCAGTCCCAGGGGCAGTTCCCTATCCCTATCCCCAGATGCAAATAGTGCCGCAGTATAATGCACCTAATCCACTGTGGTCACCACAAACGACAGTGCCTCAAATGATGGTTCAACCACAACAACAGTGGCCTCAAACAGTTCCTCCCATGGCGACTCAACAACAGTGGAATCCTACCAACTGGAATCAACAACCCCAAGTCTCAGCAAGAGCTCTGAATTAGAGCTAGAATAGAGGACCTTCTAGATCGACCCAACTAGTGTATGTAGTAATTACAGAAGCTTTCCAAAACCCTACTACAAGTACTTCAGGAGGTGAAAATCTGAAGGACTACTTATCCAACTCAGTTGCAAGTATCAAGAAAGAGCTTCTGGATGTGATTACAGAGCAGACGTTGAAGGTGAATAGAATACCGCCAATATATCCAATCCTGTGGGAGCTAGAAGAGATGTGATGTGCTCTAATACATGGTGCGAAAAGTGTCATCAAGCGGGACATTTAGCCACTGAATGTACCAAAAAACCAACCATTCCTAGGGCCCTCTGTTCTTATTATTTGCAGAAGAACCATATAGAGGATATTTTCTCTCTCAAAGAGATGCATGAACGAAGACAGAAGGATGAAAATGCAAGATTCAACTTGCTAGAATCCAAAATGATAACACAAGATATTAGACCAAAGCCTAGGAAATTTAGTCCTAATTTCAGTCCAAGGAGGTTTCCCTCTCAAAGTTACAGAGAGGATGATAGTCTGGGAGATCGGAGGTGGAATGTTATAGGTGTGGAGAAAAGAGTCATATCTCCCCGAATTGTCCAAACCCTAGACGATCAGTGGATTACAAGCCCTTATGTAGCCGATGCAAAGGTGAAGGCCACACTGCAAAGGATTGTCCAAGTCCAGCCCCTATAAAGCCCAATGGCACTGATAGCCAACAGAAGGTACAAGAGCCTGCCTTCAATTTGGTAGAGTTGGAAGTTGCTGCTGTCACACACGCCAAGAAGAAGGGACCAGTTGTCCAAGAAGAGAACAACTCTCCTGCCAAGACTGTGAAGTTCAACCTACCAACAGAGGGACAGAGAAGTACAGGACAGAATAGTACAGTACAGAGCACTATAGTGCCACAGAGAGTTATAGAGATAGTCCCAAAAACAGGACCAGAGGCCCAGGAGATAGATGATAGAGAAGCACCTCCAGAAACAAAGGAAGTGCCAATGCTGCAATTATTAGAAAAAAAAGGAAAGATGAAAATGGGCATGGCCCCATTCCCCCAATAGACTGGAGAAGCCTGTGGATCCTATCAAAGATTATGACTTGGTAAAAGACCTAGACACTTTTAAACTAAACTTAACATTCCGATAGTTGCTAATGTTGTCTCCCAGCTACCGAAAAATTTTCAAAAGCATCTTGATAAGAAGACGTGGACTAAGGATCACTCCTTCAACAATGAACAAGACCAATAAGTCCCTGGAGCCTATAAAGGAAGTCGATGTGGCTAATGCCTTCCTAGATCCTAGAACCCCAGAGATTAGTGTATGGATTGAATGATGCTTTATTTGAGATGCATTGATTGATGGAGGCTCATCAGTAAACATAATGACTAATGTGATCATGAAGGACTTAGGGTTGCAAGGAATTCAACCTACACATTGGCTTATCAGATTGGCAGACCAAAGCAAAATTAAACCGTTGGGCATCCTCCCATACATAAAAACAACCCTAGCAAGAAGAGACTATTGGCTAACATATCTGGTGGTCAAACCAAATTCTTATGGGACCTCATATCCTCTGCTGTTGGAAAGACCTTGGCTTTTTGAAGTAAGAGCCAGGACGGACTGGTTCAAAGACCCTACGTAGAGGACCCAACAAAGTGGTGTTAAAGCTGTATGGATCGCAAAAAGGCAATGGATCCACATCCATTGAAGTCATAACTGACTCCTCCAACGAGGTAACAGATGGTACAACAGGAGATGAAGAGGTTGTTAAGCAGATTTTTCCTAAGAAAACAGAGGCATAGTCCCTAACAGTGGGCACTGTAAGACAACTTCCAAGGGAAGAAAAATCCTTGTCCATGGGAGAATATATCCTACCTCAACTAGAATTAACTTCTGAAATCACCTCTGACAGTGAAATAGAAGCATGGATGCATTGTTCTCCCTGTTACATGACAGTCACAGAGATAGAACCAGAGACAGAACAGATACAAAGCAGTAACAGATACAGAGACAGAGCAGATGCAGAACAGAGACGTAGCAGATACAGAGACAATCACAGAGACAGTAATAGACACAGAGCTAGAGCCAGAGCCAAAGGCAAAAGTAGAGTCGGAGGCTGTGACAGAAGTAGAAGCAGATGCAGAGGTAGAATATCTGTTCTTCTCCTACAAAGCCTCTACAGAAGAGCAGAGACAGAGCCTCTAGAGGAAGAGGATGAGAATGACAAGGAAGAAAACAAAGCAGGTTATGAAAGTGCAGATGAAGAATTTCCTCTGATAGAGGATGATCTTGTCGATGTCTCTATAGAAACCTCAAAGGAGGCCGAAGATCTCAGGGTGCTGTATGGAATGACTATGGTTCCATTTGGGTTGGCCAATTGACCATAAAGTATACAGAATCTGTATGAGCAATGGATTAAAAGCATAAAACTTAAGTTAACCAGTGGCTCCTGTCGCCCTTACCGTTCAGTCCAGAGAAAAGATGATGATGATGCCCCTTGCCAATAGAAGCCAGAGCTATAAAAGCCTCGGCCTCTAGAAGGTCCGTGCTATGTGACATTCTTTAACAAATCCTCTGAAGATGAATACCTAAGTCCAGAATAAATCATCACTCACATAGAAGTAAACAAAGCTCTGATACCCTTCCAGTAACCTCAACAGACAAATGATTCATCTGTTCAGAAGGAGGACACTGGCTCTAGTGGAACATCAGATGAGGATACTACTCTCTTGAAAGAGTCAGACATCTATCTAGACCTCTATCCAGAAGTAATCGGTGGACATTTATCCGCGAAGTGGAAGGTGAAAGACAAATAACATTCCTGGATACTGACGATACTGAATGTCACCTAAAAGTGGGTCTCAATCTTCCAGAGGAAGAACTAGTGGTCCTGCGAGACTTACTAAAGGAGAACTTAGATGTGTTTGCTTGGTCATATAAAGATCTAAAGGGGATTGATCCCACAGTATGCCAACTATCACATTGACCTAGAGTCTGATGCCAAACCTATAAGGCAAAGACAAAGGCGTATGAATCCTAATTATTCTGCATTGGTGAAGGTTGAATTATTGAAACTTCTTGAAGCAGAGTTCATTTGTCCCGTGGCTAACAGTGAATGGGTTTCGTCCATTGTGGTAGTACCCAAGAAGAATGGGAAACTTCGAATATGTTTCGACTTTTGAAAGCTGAATTCGAAGACAAAGAAGGATCATTTCCCCATCCCTTTTACCGACCAACTGTTGGACACAGTGGCAGGCCATGAGTTGTATTCCCTCTTGGATGGATTCAGTGGATATAACCAAGTCCAAATTGCAGAAGAGGACCAATCTAAAACAACCTTTACCACAGAATGGGAGACCTATGCCTATAGAGTGATGCCATTCGAGCTGTAATGCTCCTGGCACCTTCCAATAAGTAATGATGGCTGCCTTCCAGAATCATTTGCATGATTTCATTGAGGTGTATCTTGATGACTTCTATGTCTATAGCTTGATCCGTGAGCACTGGGGACACTTGGAGCAATGTTTTGACAGATGCCGAGAGTATGGGATTTCTCTCAACCCCGACAAATGTGTCTTTGGCACCTCCTCAGGAGTTCTTCTGGGCCATATTGTCTCCGCACAAGGGATTGCAACAAACTCGGCAAAGATTGAGAAGATTGCCGCTTTGATAGCACCAATAAACCTCAAGCAATTGAGAGGATTTCTTGGCCATGTGGGCTACTACATAAGATTTATTGTACATTTTCCAACTCAGGCAGCCCCTCTGCACAAGCTGCTAAAGGAAAGAAGCTGATTTCCTTTGGACTGATGACTGTGAAGAAGCCTTTAATACCCTAAAACAATGCCTTATCCAAGCACCTATCTTGCAGCCTCTTGATTGGACGAAGGAGTTGCGTGTGCACACAGATGCATCTGTTGAAGGGCTAGGTGCTATCCTATGTCAAAAGGGCCCTTCTAAATTAGATCAACCAATTTATTATGCAAGTCGAAAGGTCACTGATAGGGAACGGAACTATACAGTGATAGTGCCTGAATGCTTAGCAATGGTCTTTGCACTAGAGAAGTTTCGACACTATCTACTGCCAATGCATTTCAAGTTCTACATGGATCATGAAGCCTTGTCCTTCCTGATGAACAAAGCAGATGTTAAAGGATGACTGATGAGATGGTTGCTCCTATTCCAAGAGTTCGATTTTGAAGTGGTCACTAAGCCTGGCCATTCCCATGTCCTAGCCGATCATCTGTCACGGATCCCTCAAATAGTGTTGAGAATCAGCAATCACACTCACTAAAACAGCCTCTTTGTATGGAGCTTCAGGTTCAAGGATATGCAGGCTAACTTATCCCATATGCACAATGGTGCCTACTGCAGTTTCCTACTTTCCTATAAAGCATTGTACTTGCTTCCTTTCTTAATGCAATGATAGTACTCTTTTCTTTTCAGTGAAGTGTCAATGTCATTGTCCACATACACAAGATTGTGTTTATGAGTCCAAGTCTCAATCTTGGAACCTAATTCACTTGTGTAACAAACAGTGTCTTTGTCTTCTCCATCATGCGTCCACACTTCTCATTTCATCCTCCTTGCCATGCTCTAGATCCCGCATTTGTCACATGGTATCAGAGCCCAGTTGGGCATGGCATTGCTTCTCTAGCCTCTCTTGATTCCTCTCAACCTCAGTCTAGCTCAATGTCAACTCATGACTTCATCTCCCAACTCTACTCTCACTGAAGCTTCCATGGCAGCCATAGCCAGCAGCACCCTGTCAGATTGAGCTGCTTATATCTCACTCCACAGGTCAAATCTCTTGGAGCTTCCTTCTGGAAAAGTATTTCCCAACTCACAAAGCTTCCCTGTATCACATCAATCCAGGACATTGGACCATCTGGAGCTCAACATTGTGAAAATCCTCAATCTCTGCTCTGTGTTTGCCATAGCCAGACAGGACCTACCTTACTTGGAGCTTCAATAACTCCTCAATCAGGCCATTTCAGCCCATGATTTCTTCTAGGGATTGTTCCTCTACTCAAGGCGATTCATCTTGGCACAAAAATCGACTGCATTACTGCGCCCTGACTCTAGCATTGCGAAAATTGCGGAAATCTGTCAGAATTGCGCCTACTTACGTTCGAGCTTCCTGCATGCTGCATACAGTCCACGATGTTGACGATTATCATGGGGCTTTGATAGCCCATGAAGTCAGCTTCCTAGGCATATAAAAAATTTTGAAAATGATCCACTGTAGCTCCTGCAATCAGCAAAAAACCAGGCTGCCCCCAGAAACCCTAATGCAAAAGCCATAGCCGAAGCTTCAAAATTCTGACATTTCTCATTGTTTCTCTCACTGAAGTTATCAACAGTGATTTTAATCACTGAGCAATACTCTCTGAAGTTCATTAAAGTACTGTCACTCAGATTTGAAGGTATCAGCATCAAATCAAGAAGGGGAAGATCACTTGGATTTAAAAGAGTAAAGGACTTTGCAGATTTGGTATTCATTGACACTCAGTTAGTGTTTTTTAGCACTTGTGTCTCTCAACCAACTCTTCTGCTGCTCAAATCTAATAAGTCTGAAGTTGATTTGCTACTGTTCCCGTAAGTCTGACATGGGAAAAGACTCTCCAAATGCTCGATTCAAAGGAGTCGGGTTCCACACCTGGCAAACCCGCATCAAGCTCATCTTGATGAAAAAGGGTCTCTGGGCCATCACAAATGGCAAAGAGAAGAAACCTCGGGACGCGGACCTTGCAACTACTTGGCAAAAGAATGATGACAGAGCCCATGCCATTATCAAACTGGAGCTAGACGACAGTTATATCCACCATGTGGATAACTGTGAGACCTCACAGGATACATGGAAAAGACTTGACACCCTGTTCGGTGCACAATCTAAATCATCAAAGTATGGTCTCTTGATTGAGTTCTTCAGGCTTGAAATGAAGTCCAACACATCACTTGCCACACATCTCAATTACATGGAAGGACTCCTAACCCAACTTGCAGGAATCAACATTAAAATGGATGAAGATGTTTGCATCGGTGTTCTACTTAAGAGCTTGCCTCCTGAATATAATAATGTATCAACAACTTTAATCAACATGCCAAATCCTGAACTTGTTGATATCCAGGCATCACTGTTAGAAGAAGAAAAGAAGCTAAAAACTAAGGAAGAACCAAGTACCTCTAGAGATGAGCATGCATTATATGTTGGCAACAGGTACAAAGGCAAGAAGGATCAGCTCTTCTGCGACTTCTACAAAAGGACTGGACACACCGAGAAGTTCTGCCACGCAAGAAAGAGATCCCAAAAGGCCTATCTAGTCGCAGTCAAAGAAGAAGAAGAAAATGGAGCAAAGGAAGAAGAAGATGAAGATGAAGACCACCAGGATCGGAAGAACAAGACTCATCAGTCCTTGTACTCTCATAATTCTGATAGACTGTTTTAATAGCCTTGTATTTTCCTTGCCCTAATGCTTCCTGCCATAAGCTTTGTAAACTCCTTATGTAACTTGGCATTACAATCCATGTACACTTTGTGAGGCCCCTGTTACAGCCTCTGGATGTCCACCATGTTTATGGTACCCACACTTAGCCTTTTCTGCGATAGCCTCTGGTGTTTTGCCATGTTTGTGGTATGCCCACACTTTGCAGGTGGTTCTCATTACAGCCTCTACACACTTTGTGCCTTTCTAGTTGTGATTGAGGAGAGGTGTTGAGAATCAACAATCACACTCACTAAAACAGCCTCTTTGTATGCTTCAGGTTCAAGGATATGCAAGCTAACTTATCCCATATGCACAATGGTGCCTACTGCAGTTTCCTACTTTCCTATAAAGCATTGTACTTGCTTCCTTTCTTAATGCAATGATAGTACTCTGTTCTTTTCAGTGAAGTGTCAATGTCATTGTCCACATACACAAGATTGTGTTTATGAGTCCAAGTCTCAATCTTGGAACCTAATTCACTTGTGTAACAAACAGTGTCTTTGTCTTCTCCATCATGAGTCCACACTTCTCATTTCATCCTCCATAGCTTCCGGTTTTGCCATGCTCTAGATCCCGCATTTGTCACAAATAGAAGCAGAGGAACAAGATGATCCACACCTTCCTGATGCTTCTTTGTTTCTAGTTGAAAGAGTTACTCCTTGGTATGCAGACATAGCCAACCTCCTGGCAACTCAATAGTATCCTCCTGGCATCTCAAGCCGTGAGAAGAAGAAGCTTCTGTTAGAATCAACCCCCTACACCTTGGTAGGCGGAAGTGCTGCGAAGATATGTTGCAAGGGATGAAATCGGCATAATATTGAAAGCATGCCATGATGAACCATGTGGTGGACACTTCGCAAGAAAAACGACAGCCAGGAAGGCTCTATTAGCAGGATATTGGTGGCCGACCCTCCACAAGGATGCATATGATTACTGCAAGAGATGTGATGCTTGTCAACGAATGGGAAAACCTACCACAACAAGTGCCATGCCACTGCAACCCATTCTTCTCCTAAAGCCGTTCGAGGAGTGGAGGATTGATTTTTGGGTCCCATTGATCCACCCAACAGACGGAAGAAGAACAAATACATCCTAGCATGTACGGATTATGTCACAAAGTGGTGTGAAGCTAAAGCCCTGAAGCGGGACGATGGTAACAGCGTAGCCCTGTTCATGTACGAGAATATTATCACTCATTTTGGTAGTCCCCTTGAGCTAGTAAGTGACCGAGGTACTCATTTCCTTAACAAAATCGTGGAGGAGCTGATGGAACTGTATAAGATCTGCCATTGTAAGTCCACTCCTTATTACCCCAGAGCCAACGGCCAAGTTGAAATCACCAATCGCATCCTCTACTCGATTCTGACAAGAACGATTGCCGAACATCGTCACAACTGGGACGATCGACTTACAGAGGCCCTCTGGGCATACAGAACTTCCCATAAGGCAGCTATAGGATAGACCCCTTTCTAGCTAGTGTATGGTACAGAAGTCGTCTTCCTTGTTGAGCTGGAATTGCCCTCTTTGCGAGTGGTAGTTAAAGAATGCTTGGGAGATGATGAGTTACTGCAACGCTATCTCCTGCACTTAGAATGCTTGGACGAGATATAGCAGATGGCCCTACAGTGCATGGAAACCACTCAAGCGCGACGCAAAGCCTATCATGAGAGTTTCATCAAGCACAAGGAGTTCAAAGAAGGTGATCTTGTCCTAGCCTATGATTCGAGATTTGGCAAGTTTCCTAGCAAGCTTCAACAATGGTGGATGGGCCCATACAAGGTACTTGCTGTCAATCCTAACGGCTCTGTTCAGGTGCAAACCGTTGATGCCTCTGATGATCCTTTCCTGATCAATGGCTATCGTCTGAAGATGTACTTCCCTCCCTGGGGATCTTGAAAATCATAGTTGACATACCCTTTCCCTTTTGGGCATCGCACTATCCTGCTCGTCGTGCTTCTGATAGCCCTTATGATTCTCCTCATGAGGCGGTCTCATTCTGCTAGCCCCTCACAGATACCTCTCAATCCGACCTTGTTCTCTTCTCGTCTAATCCAACAATGGTGGCAAGATTGGTCCTGACACATGGTATTTCTACAATTTTCTTTCTTAATGAAAAAAAAAGGAAAACAGAAAAAAAGAAGAAAAATGGAAAAAAAAAAAACAAAACAAACGAACTTGTTATGGGAGAAAAGAAAGAAATTCCCTGTCATAATAGGGCTCGTTCCAAGAAAAGGTGGAAACACCCTTGGCCGGGAAGCTAACTGTGGAAAAGGTGGTAACACCTTGCAGTTCAGGATAGCTGATTCATCAGCAGACCCTTTTCAGCAAGAAATTCGAAGCCATCTCCCTTGGTGCGTTGTCTCTGCAATATCAGTCCGTCTGTCCTTCTTAACACACGACTTTTCTTACAAATCATTGAAGTACGAGACTTGTTGGCTGCCTCCCTGGGTATGCCTCATCTTCAAGATCCTCATGACAACCACAATCCTCATGATCTTCATCACCAACCCCTTGAGTGATGCGAGCTTTCATCCTAACAGGATGGGGATGTGCATATGGGCTGCCCTCTGTATCTATCAGAGTGTGAGACAGAGGGTGGGGTGAGTGACCACTCTTTTCTTTCAAATTGAATGAGAGGTGAGATGTGTGAACAAAGTATTGCATGCACGGGATGGGCCTCTCAATGCACAAAGCATGATCTGTTCATGTGCACTGCACCATAAGGCTCCATGGCCTTCCTTTTTGCACTGTATGCCGACACAGGGCAGGATGCACAGTTGCACCATCAAATGCGCACAAGGCATACAACCTTTGCACAAGTGACTGTGAGGATTACATCAATGGGTTTCATGAATGGGCTACCCTCTGTATCTATCAATAGAGCGTGAGACAAAGGGTGGCCTGAGTGTGACTAGCGTTTCTTCAATCAATTATTGAGAGGTGAGGATCGAGGGACGTTACGACCATTGGAGTCAGGTATGTTTCTGTTTTCCTATGCACCCATAGGATGGGTCACTGCCATAAGCATTGGACATGTCACTCTGTTCTATACACCGCATTGCAAGGCTCCCTGGCATGCCTCCTTGCACCTATGCCAGACGGGTTGGACGCACTGATGCACCATCAATTGTGCACCCTAGCATACTCTCTCTACACCATACCCTTGTCGATTCCTAAACCGGGTGTGAGATCTGGGTTTTCATCATTATTTCCTCGAGTGATGTTAGTCATGGGGCGAGTGACTGTTCTGTCATTCCATTTGAGTGATTGTGAGTTGAGTGCAATATCCCTCGCCACCTATCGACGAATTTCCTGTGATTCCTTCAACCAGCTATCTCCCTAGGTGCTATTGCGTGGTCCCTGCCATGAAGGACATTGGACATGTGCTGTGAAGACACATGGGTACCTCCTACAGCTGACAACGATACAAGATGCAACCTCGATAGTCGACATTCCTCCTCAGCAATATGGGCCAAGTTTTTCTAACCCTACACCTTCTATTTCTCAGTGACGGTCATGTCTTAAGTGTGGGGACGTATGTGGTTGGTCTGATGTGTGGTACTCGATCCTTGATGTTGGGTTTACCCTTCCTGCTAAGGTTTTAAGTGTGGGGACGCGTCCCTGTGCGCCTATGTTGCATATCCCCATGCATATACCTGGCTATGATCATGCATCTCTACCATGAATTTATTTTACCCTGATGGGGTTCCTTCCCCACTCTTCCGTTCTATTTCACCCTGTCCCCGGGGTTGTTTCTTGACCGTTTTTCTTTATCTTTTATTTTTTGATTTTTTCATATGAACGCACCTTACGTTCACCGAAATCCCAATCCAACCTTATAGTCCTGTTCGTCCCTTTGAACTGCATATTTTTTCTTTTTACGGACCCTTGTTTCGACAGATGGTTCTAAAGTTATTAATTTTTGAAGCAATTCCCGTAAATTGGACAGTTTCCCATGTGAATGCATCTTTCTTACTTCGGAACCCTAGTCCGATGTGCCAGCCCTATCCTTCCCATTCCCCCTAAAATTTTCCCTTTTACTCCATGTCATTTCGATGCACGGTTCATCCATTATTAATTTTTGTGGATTTTCGGGCCCTTTTCGTGCTTATTTTTCACATTTTTCCATGTGAACCTGCCCTATTTGCATTGGAATTCCAGTTTGATTTGACAACCGTGTCCCGCTAGCCTTTCCCCCACTTTTTCCTTTTTCCTCCCCCCTCTTCCGACTATCGGATTTTTAGTTATTAATTTTTTTGAGTATTTTCAAGTGTGTTTTTTGTGTTTTTCCCATATGAACCCCTCCTATTTTCCTTCCAACTAAGTTTTGATGCACCAGCCCTATGAATCCCTTCCTTTCGGATATTTTTCCTTTTTATTGTCCTCTATTTCGGTGCACGATTCTTCCCGTATTAATTTTCGAGTCCATTTTTGGGCCTGTTTTTTGGGTTTTTCCTATGTGAGTGCATCCTATCTTGCTTGGAACTGTGCTTTGCCATGATGGGGTTGTTGGACACATTGTTCTGTACAATTTTCCTTCTTTCCGCATTTCGTTCTGATGCGTGAATTTTCTGATAATAATATCTGTATGTATTTTCAGGCTTTTTTTGCATTTTTCCCATGTGAACACCCTGATTTTTCCCCGAGACCCATGTTGCATGTTCCATCACTTTTCCCTCGTCTCCCAGCACATTTTTCCTTTTTACGGATTTTCGATCCGACGTACGGTTTGGGTTTTATTAATTTTTCTTCCTTTTTGCCGTGTGACCGTGTTTCTTGTGTCGCGCGTGAACGCGCCTGTTTTTGGTTTTACGTGCCTCAAGACGCCCCCGTGGCGTATGTGTTTTGCACATCGCCGTCCCTGCCCCGTTTGCTCCCATCATTGCAAATTTTTTTACCGCTTGCCCCGCGCATGCACACAGGATGGGGGTGTGTTCCTTTTGCACACCCATACCCCTTTTTTTTTTTAACCCTCAATTACACACACATAACAACCAAACCACCCACATTTTTTTAAAAAAATGATACTACTAATACTACATACAAACCAAAGACAAACACACATAGAAAAAAAAGGGGCCAAGAAAAAAAAACACTAACTTTAATATATATATATATATATATATATATATATATATATATATATATATATATATATATATATATATAAACATAATTAACAAAAAAACCCCCAAAAAAACACAAACAAAACACACCTAATTATAAAACACACCAACTTTTTGAAAACAAATAAATTAAATTTTTAAAAAAACGCAAAAAAACAACAAACAAATTAATTCAAACTTACTTTAAAACACAAAAATAATAAAAAACCACAAACATAAAAAAACAAAACCGCTTACCTGCCTCCTCCTCCTCGTTGCCCACATCTCCTCGTCCACACGCTCCCCTGCCGCCCGCCACCATAGTCATCATCCCCTACCGCCTGCCACCATAGCCGCTGTGCCTACGACCGCCACCCGCCCCCGTGCGCCAGGGCGTTGCCTCCAACCTCCCCCTTTCCCTCTTCGCTCCGCTCCTCTATGCCGCCCACCAACATAGCCGCTGCCCCTGCCACCCTCCTCGCCTCACCACCACCACCACCACCACCACCACCTCCTCCTCCTCCTCCTCCTCCTCCTCCTCCTCCTCCTCCTCCTCCTCCTCCTCCTCCTCCTCCTCCTCCTCCTCCTCCTCCTCCTCCTCAGTCGCCGGCCTTCCCCCTTCCCCTACCCCTGGTTAGTCCTAACCTTGCTAACCTTACTTAACTAACCTCACTAACCTTACTTCAACAAACTAACCTTACTTAACCTGACTAACATTACTTAACCTAACTAACATAACTTAACAAACTAACCTCACCTAATCCACTTAACAAACTAACCTAATTGATTTAATAAACTAAACTAACTTAATTGCTTTCACCGCCTAAGTTAACCTAATTAACTTAACCTACTCAGTCACCTAATTCACTTAGGTTACCCCCTTACAGCCCCCGTTTCTGCCCCTTCTCCCTTCTCCTCTGTTGTTTTCCCACCATGTGGTCGCTCTCGGTGTACGGGTGTGCTAGCGGGCGTTCAAGTGCGAGGACGCACTTCCGGTTTGTTCGTGCGGTGGAGTGTTCCAGTCAGCTGTTCACATGCAGTCATCCTCCGCTGTTCACACGCAGCTCAGGTACCGCCTTTTATTTTCAAACCCGCAAAATACATAAAAATACGTAAAAATAAACATAAAACACAAAAAATCCAAAAAATCATTAAAATTTAATTAAAAAGCAAAAAATTTACCCAAAAAATCTAAAAATTTTCCATATTTCTAAAATCATTTGGAATATTTTTTAAAAGTGAAAATTCAAGAAAATAAATTGCAAAAATTTCAAAATTTCAAAATTCCTTCAAAAATATATGTAAAATGAGTAAAACTCATTAAAAATTAGTAAAAATTCAAAAATATTTCCAAAAAAAATCTAAAAAATTTCCACAAATCCCCTTTCCCCTTTTGCCACTAATTTCTTAATTAAAAATGCTTCCATAAATAGCCAAAGTATTATTAAAAGCCAAAACTCCTAAATTTAATACTTCACCTCATGAAAATTCATTTTAAATTCCAAAAATCAGCTGAAAAATCATGGATAAATTACAACACATTTTTGACACTTGCTAGATTGCTGAAATTTTACCCTTACACTTCACAACATATTCATGTGTCCTATATCTCGATTTAATTATTTAAAAATAGAAAAATAATAATAAAACAAATAAATCAAACCAAATAATATACACAATACAAACACACCTAAAATACAATTTTAAAAAAACCATAAACAAACAATATAAAAAAATAAAAATCAGCAAAAACACTAAGGTGCTTTATTTTTTCCAATCAGTGGTGTTTTTTTTTTTACTGCTTTCCTTGCATTTGGGGACTACTCAGTGCGCCTTCAGTCTATTGCATGTACACCCCTACCAGGTTTTTTTAAATAAGTTTTATTCATTTTCATTATCCCTTAACCACAATTAATTGCTAAAATGAACTATATTCACCCACTTTCCATGCGCGCTCGCACTAAACACACAGTTTCTACTAATTTAAAAATGAACCAACCGTCCACTTTGCACGCGCTACGTGTGCTTCAGAGACACCTTATTTTTTATTTAGAAATGAACCAACCGTCACAAAAAAGCACGCGCTGGCAAAAAAACGCTCCACATCACTATTAATTTCTAATTAATGAATTTACATTTAGAGATCCCAGTCTGGGAATCGCATTCCGGGTTTTGTTTAAGCACCGCTTCACCCTAATAAATTGTAAATAAATTTTAAGAAGGAACCAATGTTTTCTTATTAAGGTTTATCACCTAATAAAATGTCACCCATTGTTAATAATTTCTTAAAATGAACCCTTCATTAAAACCATTTTTCCTCACTATATTTTTTTCTCCTTTTTAATAAACACGCTTCGTGGGATGGGTGCGTAAAGTCCTCTTTGCTGAAATTGTTGGTCAAAGTTATGGTCAAGTCCTGATTTAGATTTTTATGGTATTATGGTTTGCTTATGTGCTACGATTATGGATACAGTTTGTAGTTTTTTCTCTTTTTTGCCTGATACGGGGTTTTGGGTGCCTACTTGTTGCATCGCATGAAGTTTTCAGTCGCATATGTGTAGAGGTCATGCTGAATTTTTTCTGGGATGTGGATTGTTTGGGGTGGTAAATTGGTTAGTTATGTCTATGTGTGTGTATTTCTTTTTGATAGCCCTTTGACTGTTTTGCATGCATTCCTCCCTACTGGCTTTTGAGCCTATAGCGAAAGCAGGACTTGCAACTTTCGTGGCTGCTTCATTCCCATTGATTCCAGATGATCCATCCTTGTGTGATGCGTTTCTTGCATCATATAGTAAGAAATCAGGTCTGGTTCATGGTGCTTCCATGGTGTTGACACCCCGAGGGTTAGGGAAGGCTTTGTCTCTTCCCTACAAAGGAGAGCTCTTTGTTACAGCTAGACAATTATTCTCCAATGATGAGATTTTCAAGCTGTTACAGAAGCAGACCAAGGAGATTCTGGATGTCAAGAAAGTGATAAACACTCCAAGAGTATCTTTTTCCATGATCACACTGATCCTCTTTGAAAATTAGTTTGTCAATTCCTCCAAGACAAGTTTATGCCTGCCAAAACGCCATCCCATTATTTGTCCAAAGAACTCTTCACGACTTCCAGGATGGTGTTAAAAGGGGTAGCTATTGATTGGAGTACTTACCTGCTTACAAAGATGGACCAAAATTTTGTCAAAGTAACCAGAGGAAATGTCACAAATGTCACAAATGTCACCTATGGTTCCAACCTATATGCTTTCTTGACGTACTCAGGCCTTAAGAAGGGTGTGCTACCACCTCCTCCATCTGATCCAATACCTCCCCCTCCACCTTCAGAAGAGTCAGAACCTATTGACATAGAGGATATTGATTCCCCTCATCCATTGGTTATTCAGTGGAAGCGCTTGAAGCGTGTAGCAGATAAAACTCCCTCAGTCCTTCCTTCAGTCACAATTCCTACTACTTCTGGCAGTGACCTCCCTGCTTACCTCACATGTAACAATTTGTTCAGGGCACATAGAGAGGGTTCTTTGGACATATCAGTCCCTTCACTGAATAGTTTAGTGTCAGGAGATGCTATTCCATTCCTTTGTAATGACATCCAGAGTTCGATTGAACTTTCAGTTGAGTGACAGCTTGTATTCAACAGTTGTATGCTTCTTTCTATAAAGAACTGATGCAGTCCAAAGACCAATTGCATAAGGCAACCTCAAAGTTAGCCTCTACTAAAGACACACTTGTAGATCTGTTTAAGAAGATGGAGCAGCAGACCCGAATGATTGAGACCCAAAGAGAAGAAATATCTTCTTTGAAGATTCAATTAACAGAAGCTCAGTCAGAGGTCACTAGAGTTTTAGAGGAGAAAGAGAGAATGTCTAAAGAAGCTCAAGAGTTTCAACTCTTTTAGATGCAAAACTGTCAGCCTTGCAGACTGGTCATAATATAGTAGAATCACAAGCTTCCCAGATTAAGCAGTTGCAAGACCAACTGGCACAGTCACGGTCCATTCCTCCAAGCCCCAATGTTCCTATTATTCCTTCTATCTCTAAGCAGGACTTGGCAGTTCTCCAGAGACAAGCCACATTGTGTCCATTGTTTCAAGATAAAGTGGAAAGATTACAGTCTAGGATGAATTTGTTATGGTCTACATTTGAGCACTTTCAGGAGTATGTTCCTCCGCACCATTCTTTCTTTGTCCACTATCAGTTGTTGCAGAAGATGGCCTTCTATATGAAGCTTTCAACGATGGATCTTCCTCTTCCAGAGGATGGTTGGAGTGGGGCTTGGTCTTCTGATTTGCTGACAGAAGTCGTATGTATGGTTTTTGAAGATTCTGTGACAACAGATACCATAGTTGTCTTACATGTATCTACGAGGTGATCTGTTGATTTCAGATTATGTAGATCTGGCCTTGTATGTGGGGGATGTGGTTTTACAAGCTGTTTTGTATGTCAACTATTTGGAGTTGCGGATAGATGACATGTTTCAGTGTTATTCCTCAAAAGTGGCTACTTGCCCTGACAATTCATGGCATTCAATGATTGATTCTGTGGTCCTGAATCAACGTCAGAATACAGCTTCTACTTATGTACAGAGCACTAACAAACTGAGGGTGGATCTCCTAGCTTATCTTTCCAAAAACCATCCATTTGATTCATCCTTTTTTTATGTCTACCAAAGAAGATTTGTTTTCAATCCCTGTGTTCCTAGCCTATTATACTATCAACAAATGGCCCATCGCTATGATACCTATCTTTCCCTTTATCAAACCAACTTAGCAGTTATCTTACCTCTTCTTTTTCAACCTCAAGGTTTTTCTCAAATTCCTATATTTACCTATTGTTCTTTTATCGAAGATTGAGTTTTTTCCCCTTCTCCACTATATCCTTCACCATCTATCCATATACATTCTACTTTTCCTGTTTATCAATTGACACCTTTCCTAACTGATTCACTTAAATTTTCAGCCACTCCTTCTTTATCTTATTCCTCCTTTTATGATTTTGCCTACCCATCTCTTCATCCTCTTTTACTTATTCCACTTCCATCTCCTGCCACTTCTATTTCTCAACCCCCTTAGTTGGTTAGTGAGTACGATGGATTTGATTAGCAGATTCCAAGAAGAAGAGGATGGAGCTCAACTGATTCTCTCACAAGACCCTAAATAAACTGGCCATTAATTCTAGGGGACTGGAAAACTGCTAGTCAAGCATACCAGAAGTACCCCCATTTTGCTCACCAATATTCACAATCTTTAAATCCTTTAGTGAGATTGGCAGCTCATTTTGCTTGGCATCTAGCATACATGCATAGGCATTCCCATAATGATCAAAAGGCCATTCCAAAGCTTTGTATAAATGTCAATGTGAACATTGATTCCCCACAGTTGGATATCCTCTATTTTCATGCCCTATGTCTCCCTAGTAGATACCTTGTTTTGCTAGAAAGGATGTGTTGCCTGCAGTTCTTTCAAAATCCTCCCAAGACATTTGTGGATGAGTCCTTCTCCATGGATCGTTTTCAAAACCACCAAGCCTTCAAAAGGGATCACCTTCATTGATGCCTTTGCAATGTATTGTGGATGATTCTTAATGATATATATCTCTTTTTGAAGGTGTCATTCAGATGGTTATGTTAGTGTTTGTGTGTGTGTTGTGGGTTAATTGTATGTGATGAGTTCGTGCTGATTGAGAATAATTTGTTCGAGAGCTCTTTTCAAACTATTGATGATGGATGGAAAGCCTATGGTGGAAAGCTGAATAAGAACCTCTTATATCCTTTACAAATTTGTTATGACTTCCAATTGATTAATTAGATGAGTTCATGAATAACGAAGTTTTCCTTTAGTAGTTTTTTTTTAGAGATACAGGTAATAAGTTGAGGTCGTGGTTTGGAGAGATTGTTGAAGATCCTATAGAAGATCAAAATTGAGCTCTTTAGTGAACTTATATTCTTCTTTTCCTTAGGTCGCGAGGACGCTTCCTTTCTAAGTGTGGGGATATGTTGAGAGTGGAAAAAGACTGAATTTTCGACTAATTTTTGTTGTTTTTTAGGTCTGAATGATTGATTTTTGATGGATTTAGAGTGATGTATGGTTGTTAAAGGAAGTGTTTGAGAGTGTTTTGGATGATATTGATTATGTTTTGGAAGTTCATGATGATTTTCAGTAGAGATATGAAGCTCTGTGATGTTTAGATAGTTTCTGTTGAGGTTCTGATTGGTTCTGTATACCTTCTATATAGCTTTTGTTTTGTTCTAATTTTCTTCTCTATGAAGCATGGATTGATGATTGATGAAGATTGAGATCTTTTGAAAGCTTATTGAATAGTTTTTGATAGTTTGGAATGGTTTTAGTATGAGTTATGAGGTTCTGATGACCTTCTGTAACCCTCTGTAAACCTTCTGTAGAGCCTCTATCTCTGCTCTGTCTCTGCTCTGTGTAACAGTTCTGTATTTGCTCTAGTACTGTATTGTACTGTTCTGTAGACCTTCTATAAGTGTTCTGTAGAATGTATATGTGACTTTGGAAAAGTTTTCTAACTTTTGGAAAGGATGAATCTAAGTTCAAAAGTTCTAAAACAAATGGAAGAAGCAGCTGCTAAAGATTGAAGAGAAGACTGAGTGACAGTGACAGTAGTGAGTTGTGAAGAGACACTGTAGTAGCTATGGTGCATCTTCATATCAGACATACCTCTTGGGAGGTGCATCCACAACCTAAGAAGGATTATTGAGAGTTATTATGAGAGTATTGTAGTGAGGAGATGATGTACTATTGAGGAGAGAGAGAGAGAGACAGAGATAGCCAATTCTATCAAAATAGTGTAACTGTATATGAGAGATTGAGAGAGAGAACTATGAAGACATTGAAGATGAATACTATGTGATTGATTTCCATTCAAAAATGGTGTATTCCTTTATTTTTATTGTTCTATTGAAGAATTCTATGAAGAAGTTGAAGATTATGGTTGACTCTATTAAATCCGTGGGAGATATCTATTATGATGCTGCATGAAGATTTTCTATTTTCTTTGTTTTGGTCATCAAAAGAATGAAATGAAATCTTGTTGATTTTACAAGATAGATTTTCTTGCAGTAGAATCCCCTTTTCCTTGGTGTCTCTCTTGGGACTCCACTATGGAGGATGGAGCTTGGAGGAGGAGGCTTGAGCTTGCATCACGAATTGTGGAGCTACCGAAGTGCTTGAGAGAGGAGGCAACTCATTTGGGCATCAAGGTAAGCTCACTACACCCCGGTAGGATCAAAGGCATGTCAAGTAGGTGAGAGAGCCACATGTGCTCGTTTGAAATGCTTGAAGGAATAAGTAGCCCATGGGTCTTGACGGTTGAGTGTGAGATCCCTCTACATTTTGGTTCCATTGTCTGGACCAATAGATTCAAGCTTGAGTGCTTGTGTGCCTCAAATCGAGTATCGAAGTAAGGGTTTCATCCCCAAACCGGAGCTTGAGTTAGATAAGAGATTTTAGGTTTTTAATCCGTGCTACAAGTATTTTTGGTTTTTGATGATTAGTTTAGTGGCAGAAAACGTTTCAGTACTTTGCTTTTGATTTTTGTTGCATTTAGAGTAGGTTAGGATCAAGTCGGAGTGGAAAGCTTAGGGTTTGTTGCTGTAAAACAGGCCTAAACATGGCATAAATAGGAAAAAATGGGAAAAATGAGTCCGATTTCGGAAATTAGACATATCCAAATCAGATCAACCACCCCATCCGATCTGACAAAACCTGTCCAATTGTGATAATCAGACATACCTGAATCAGACCAAACCAAATCGGATCACTGGTAAATCGGACATCTGATTTCCAGAATTGGACCCCGCACAATTGGACACACCCTAATAGAAAATTTTGGAAAATATGACATATCCCAAATGACATAGATCATGACACGCACCAAGAGAATTCACCAAATGCCTTACAAGCAATTTCAAACCTAGAAAACATAGTCAAATGGCCAGGAGTAGTGTTGACACACTTAGCAGCAAATTTGACATGCTTAGAGCCATGGGTTGACCAACATACCCCAAATTGACCTTGAACAAACTGAACGACATGTCGCACACCCTAGCAAGCAGCAAGAAAGACCAGGAACAGAGCTTAGAGCCCCATCAGGCCACGAATACAAGCGGGAGTGTGAAAGCTAAATGGTCATCTTGTCTTCGCACTCATATTGTTTTCCAACACTTGAAGTACACTTAATAAAAGCTGAAAGCCTAATTGAGCACAATGAATGGAAAAGAGTACATACACACATACACTGAGTGACTATAAATTGAGAATTTCTTGTAATTAACAAGGAACTCACTTAGACGTAATAACGTCAAGGAACCCATCAATAGGAGAGGACCTTGAGACATAGTTAGGTGATTGAAATCCCAAGCGTAGGATCAAGTTGAAAGTGCAATAGAGAAGCCAGACATTGTAGTAAGGACAAACACCACCGGAGAAGTGGATCTACCCGACCTAATCAATCTCATCGACAACTTGGTGGAGCACAAGACCACAGATATGGTAGAGATCAGCTCAGATTGCAAATGCAATGAGGAGCTTGATCTGGGAGGTTTCCCAAAGAAGATCTAGCAAATGGTGAACGAATATGACGCTCAAACTCGGCTAGACCGCCCAGATAGACCTATGGAGGTTGTCATAGCAGATCTCGAAGAGGAGAGAAAGCTAGCATGCAAGGCTTTGCACGGCATACTGGCTTAAAACCAGGATCAATAGACTAGGAGCTTATGCCAAAACATGGAAATACGAAAGATCCAGCGAGTGCTAGCCCTAGCAAGTAGAAATCAGATAGGACCAGACGCAAAGAGAGAGAGAGCGCACTAGAATGAGACCTCATGTGTTGCGAGCTTCTGACGAAGCTATTGCTAGATAATATGGTAGTAGAGCAGAGTGCTAGCAACATCGCTACTCGCATGACTAGGAGCCAGGGCTCCAAGAGCCAATAAAAAATCCATGTTATTGTGAAGTAATTGTATAATTACTAGTCGAATGACGACCCGGAATGACAACCTGTATACCTTTGTGGAGCAATTCAAAAAGGTTTGCAAACCCAACAGCCCCACCAACCTTACTTAATGCCCATAAGCATTTAGTCTATACTTAGGTGATAAGGGAAGGACTTGGTACACAAGTCTAGATGTTCTTAAGTGAGCCAACTTCAATAGCCTTAAAAATCTCTTCATTAAGAGATTCTCTGAGTCAAGGTACTCTAATAATTTGCTAGTGCAGCTAATGAATGTCAAGCAGAGGGATAAGGAAGATATCTGCGATTACATGACCCATATGAGGAGTCTCTTCAAGAGAATCCCAATGGAACTAAAAGAGTCGTGTCCATAATGTTAATTAATGAAATACGAAGCAAAGAGCTCTACAAGGCCTTGGCAAAAAACTCGAGCTTACAATGAGACATGTTGGCTAGGGTCTTTGAAGAGGCCATTAGAGTGGACGACTAGCTCAAGGAGAGAAGCTCCTGAAGCTCGAATCAAGATGAGACTACCTCTAGGAATTCCGAGAGAGTTTCAATGACAAGTGAAAGATTAGGCCCAAGTACTCAGGATAAAGGAAAGGGCACAGACTCAAGCCAAGAGCTAGCAGAGATGAAGATGGAGATAGCTAGATTACAAGAGATGATGAGACAACCAACACGGCGTGTGGTAGGTTCAGCCACGATGCCATGCATTGCAGATTGCCAAGGAGACTCATGTACTTGCAACCATACAATCAACCTTACCTAGAAAATAGGCTGCCAAACTTCTTTGGAAGGGGAGGCCCATTGGCTCTCCCGACACCCACCAATGACACCAAGTCAACCATTCCTATGATGGAGATAAACCCTATGGGCATACCTAGACCACATGAACCCTATGTGACCCATCCACCAAGTGACGCCTCAATCCACTACACAGAGGAGCCGAACGACGAAGAGCCTTACATGTACCCTTGCATCTCGTATGACGAAGAGGGAAATGCAATCCTTATGGACTACTGACCAGTATTGGTGATGGAATTAGACATGTCTCATTTGCACTGCCCTGAAAGGAAGCAAGCAAATTGAGAGAAGGCTGATCTAAGATGCGCTGAATGTAGAATCACACATCTCTTCATTGATTGCCCTAGACGGAAGCCATCATCTAATTTGGCAGATGAGCCATCGGCCCCATTGGGGTTATTTGGCGTCGAGACACTCGACAGGGAGGCCACACATATCCCGTTGCATGGCATGACCCCCACGCATAAACAAAGCAGGCTGGCATAACTTAGACGCAACCTCAATCGGAAAGAAAAGTCGCAAGAGAAGAAAGAAGAAACCAGATGCAAAGGTCACGCTAAAAATAGAGAGTGCTACAATGTTGCCTGCTGCTAGAAAGAAAGTGGCAGATGCAAAAGCAAAAATTTCAGCTCCAAGGATGGATGAGAAGGGAAGTGTGAAGGTTGGGGAGTACGCCAATCCAAAACGCCAACTTGAAGCCATCAAAAAAGTGAAGGAATGGGTGAAAGAAGCCCAGGAATACTTAAAAGACACTAAGCCCATAGTGGAAGATGAGATCGATGATCTCTCAAGCATAAGCATGCCAGTGTGGCCAAGGCCATTGGCCAAGAAATGTAAGGATAGGAGAGCGGCAAGTAGCTAGCAACCTTCTCACCACACTAATGACCACCCCCGTGACACTAAGCCTAGGAGATCTGCTAAGGCAGCATCTGCTATTGTGGCAAGAGCTGAAACAATGGATCAAAGGGTCAATGGAGCAATTTGACACTAACTCGCATGAACACAATGCAGAGACGCAGATACCGAGTCTGATGCTGCACTCATTGCCAAAATCCTTACACATCAATGCTTTTTGGGAGGGCACTGAAATGCGTGTTGTCTTGCCAGTCTTAGCCCTAGGTGATACCACAAGGAAAGGAATTGTAGACACATGAGCAGGAGCCAATATGTTGAGCCTTGTAGTGCTTCAGACCTGGGGTAACCCATTAGTCGAGATGGCCAGGTTTAACATCACATTGGCTAATAGGATGAAAGTGAAGCCATTTGGCATATTAAAGAATTGGCCAGTAAAGATTGCAGGAGTCCAATTCTCGATTGATTTTATAGTCATGAAGGGAGTGGACTATGACATCTTGCTGTGGGCCAACTGGGTAATGTGAGAGTCATAGAAGATTGGGGCAATAGTCTAATCTTCCTAGGTAATTGAACGGAAGACGTAAGAGTAGAGATGGACATCTAGAAGACCACACCAGTCGACCTAGATGCCATCTCCACTATGCTGAAGGGTGAGCCAAAATAGAAAATCTTACAAGTCATTGATTAAGTATATCCCTTGTCCTGAGGACGAGTAGGACTGGATGCAAGTCCTTGCTACGATCGACCTATTGTTCTCGGACAACAAAGAATACGAGCAAGCTGCTAAGGTAGTTGGCAAGACCTGAGGAGAGTCCTCAATGCCAATCTGCATGATGGCTAGAAGCGCGCAGAGAAGACCCAATCCTGTCATATTTGAAGTACCAAACAATAAGCAAGAGCTTCATGAGATCTTAGAGCACCTGACCGACAAGTTAGCTAGTAATCCATCAACAAACCTTAAACCACTCGAAGATCTCTTGAATGAACCTAAGTGGTGACAGACCAAAGTGCATGCCTTAAACTTAATGTACAATTGGACCTTAGTCACCAACGAGAAGGACAAGACATATCAAGACTTAGGAGATGATGAGCAGTCGGACAAAGATAGCTCTAACGAGATGAATATGAGGACTGTTCCCTTCAATGGTGAGAGTGAAGGGAAGATTGACACGATAGAATACGACATTAAGGGACGAGTGATAGATAAAATATGTGCAGACTCCAAACCGCGCAAGGGAAATGCCTTTAGAATTGAGAGAGGAGTCATGCGCATGGATTGCGATCGCACATGGTTGGAGCACATAGGTGCAATAGATTTTGAACAAGCAAGCGTAGCCCAGCCAAGTGCCACACCATTGCTGAGGATGGATTCATTGTCGAAGCTACAACCACCAAGGGAGACTCCCTCTTCTAGCGAAGACAAAGGGTTTGATTCCAAGTCGAAAGTAAGCTCTGAGAGTGATCATGAAATACCTCGACCTTCTAAGATGAGATGCACCAAAGGGGGCTTACCCATTCACCCAAGGCACCGAAGGTTAAAGGAGGAATGAAGGAAATAGCCTAGGGACGAGCAGGCAAAGGAGCAAAGAACATCGCAAGACCTACCAAGGAGATTCACCGAGTTCAAGAAAGGTGATAGGGTAGTGATCTTGTCGGGAGCCAAATGTCAAGGGCAAGCAAGTGAACCAATAGAAGGACCCGCCAAGGTCAAGGAGGTCAATTTGGCCAAGGAGGGGAAGACACCTCGACCTATCTTTATAGCCGATGACTTGACTAAGAAAGAGGAAGCAAGTCTCATTTTCTCTCTTGCGAGAGTATATAGACCTCTTTGCTTGGTCCCTGGAGAAACTCAAAGGGGTAGATCCGAGTGTGGTGACTCACAATATACACATGAAACCCGATGCAACACCGATCAAGCAGTGACCGGGTATCCCATGAATCCAAAACATGCTCACACTGTCAAGGAAGAAATTGGATTCATCTACGAGATTGAGCACATGGACTAGGTTTCACCCATATTCATTGTACTAAAGAAGAATGGAAAGATAAGAGTGTGCGCCAATTACAAAAATGTAAATGCTGCTACAAAGAGAGATAATTATCCATTATTGTACACCGAGCACATGCTCGAGAGAGTGGTTGGTAAAGAGGCCTACAATTTCCTGGATGACTTCTTGGGGTACAATCAGGTGCAAGTGCACCCTAACGATAGGCACAAGAGCGCCTTTGCCACTGAGTGGGGAGTCTTTACCTACATAGTCATGCCCTTCAGGGGCTAACTAATGCACCAGCTACTTTCCAGAGGCTCATGTGTGCTATATTCAAGGATATGCTTAAGGAGTTAGAGGTTTTCGTCGACGATCTGTGTGTTCACTCCACTTGGAAGGAACATTTAGAAAAACTCCAAGCTATCTTTGAATGGTATTGATTATATAGTCTCTCGTTGAACCCCTTAATGTACCAGTTCTGGGTAAAGCACGGATGCATCCTAGGGCACATGGTGTCAAAGAACGATATTGCCACACCGACTTCTCGAAAGTCAGGGTTATTGTCCATCTTCCACCACCAACTAATTACAAGGGAGCTCAGTGCCTCCTAGGCCATACATGGTATCATCGACGGTTTGTGTTGAACTATGCATTGATTGCTAGACCTCTATAAAAGTTGCTTATTATATTTGAGTGAACCGAGGAATGCCAATGCGCATATGAGGATTTGAAAGAGTCATTAACCATTGCCCCAATTCTATGAGCCCTAGAGAGGCTAGACAATCACTTTTTATGTTCACATTGACGCTTCTAAATTTGCTGTAGGAGATGTGTTGTGCCAGCTTGGTGAACATAACTTAGACTGTCATGTGAGCTTTGCTAGTAGACAACTCACAGATATGGAAATAAATTACTCAACAACGAAGAGAGAGGGTTTTAGCCATGGTGTTTGCTATAAAGAAGTTTTGGCATTATCTTTTGGCTATGCCCTTTACCTTCTTTGTTGACCACCATCAAGCCTTGCTTTACCTTGTTAATAAACCGTGCGCTACAGGACACATAGCTCAATGGTTACTTCTACTTTTAGAATTCAACTTCTTCGTGGTTGTGCATAAAGGAAAGCATCATTATATGGCTGACCATATGTCTCGCATCCCCAAGGGAGAACCACGTCTGGACAAGGCATTGCAGACGAACTACCTGATGCCCATCTATTCAACCTATCCAGCAAAAGAGATTTGTTTAGATCTGATTTGATGCCTTATTGGGCAGATCACATAGCCCAAGTATTTGAGCACGGAATCCCTGAGTGACCAATTGAAAAAGCCTCATTTAGACGATTCATTCTCAAAATCCAACCTTATCAGATAGCAGGCCAACTCTATCAGCTAGGGCAAAATGGATTGCTACGCAGATGCGTGTGCGAGCATGAAATGCATGGCGTACTTATAGAGGCACATGGCGGAATAGTTGGAGGGCATTTCAGTGGAGACACAACAGCCCGCAAGGTGCTACAGTCTCAGATATGGTGGCCTACTCTTTTCCAAGATGCAGCATGATTTGTAAAGCACTGTGATGAGTGCCAAAGGACCAAGGTACCAGTTTGCAAGGACAAAATGGAGTTGAGTCCAATTATTGCAAAGCAACCATTCGATAAATGGAGAATCAACTTGATTGGGCAATCAGTCATCCCATGCAGCACAATACTTACAAGCAAAATACATCATTGTTGCCACCACAGACTATCTCACGAAGTGGTCAGAAGTACGACCTACAATAAAGAATGACTCTAGGACCACTGCCAAGTTCCTTTGGGCACAGATAATCTCAGGATTTGGCTGCCCCATCAAACTCTTAGCGGCCAAGGCACACACTTCATCAATGAAGTGATCGCTCATCTTCTATCCATCTTTCTAATCATCCATCAGAAATCCTCACTATATTATCCTCAAGCTAATGGCTAGGCTAAGTCTACGAATAAAATTCTAGTAAACGTCTTGACCAAGGTAGTCTCTACTTCGCATAGTGACTGGGATAACAAACACATGGCAGCCTTATGGGCCTACAGCATAGCTTATAAAACGGCTATGGAACAAACCCCCTTCAGGTTGACCTACGGAACTGAAGCAATTCTACTTTAGAGTTCTTCATTTAGCCTGAGAATGCAACCTCTACAATCTCCATCTCTGCAATAGAGATGCCACCTGTGTCGAGTATGATGAATATGTCAAGGAGCTTCTCTGCCAATTAGAGAAAGCCAAGGAAGAGAAAAAGATAGCAAGGGAAGAGCTAGAAGCAGAAAAAGAGGCCATGGCTGCATTCCAGTTGGAGAAAACCTACCAAATAGCCAAGGCCCAAAGGGAAATCGGTGAGCTCAAAGAATAGCTACAGGCTAAAGAAGAAGCATAAACTAAATGGTAGGCAAGATTGAATGAAGAGATTGAAGCCATAGTGCGCCTATAAAGACTCAAAGAAGAGATCATAGGGATTTATGAAGACTTGCAAGCAGAGATGGAGAATATCTATAAATCCACAAAGGAACTAGAGGCACTCAGGGAGGAAAGAGCACGCATATATGAAAAAGAAGTGGAGAAATTGAAAAAAGAGGCAGTCTCGGAATAGGAAGAGCACCAAAGACTGAAAAGAGAAATGGAAGATCAAGAACAAAGGCTAATACTACTAGCTCAAAGGCAAGGGGAAAGCCTCAAGGAGATCACGAAAAGAGCAAACGAATGGGTAGCTCATAATGAAAGACAAGCCAAAGCCTTGGTACGCTGTCTAGCTCAGGTTGAAAAAGATAAGGTAGTGATTGAAAGCCGAGCGCAGAGGCTGCCCAAGTGGGCTTTAAAACCTAGCAACGTGTCTTTCTCAATACACTACTTTATGTCACCCAAATGGAGGAAAGGGAGGCCGTTGAAACCATCAAGAAGAAGCTGCAGAGATTGCACGCATGCCTTGAGAGCAGGCTTGCAGATGCCACCACAACCTGTGGGAGTCAACTTGACCCTTGAAGAGCAAAAAAGATATCTACTGTTGGCAGGCTTAACCCCAGAGGAAATAGATGTTGTAGGGTTCACGGAAGGGGTACAAGCAGGAAACCCAAGGAGATAAGGCTAGCCCAAGCTTCAAGATGGGGCCCTATGAAGAAGAGCTAGCCCCATAGCCTCCTTTCCCACCACGGTCGGAAGTCCAACAACAAGCAGACACACTCAAAGAGAGAAGGGCCGCACTTAAGTAAAAGAGAAAACAAATGGTGGAGGAAGCAATGAGAAGATTGAATGCTAGACCTGTACTACTGCCACACCCACGCCTATTCCACTGAGCCATGATAATTTTCCAATGAGCTTCCATGTTGATTTGGTAATCTGGGAATAATAGAAAACTTCCAAAAACATCTTCGATCTAAACTTCCAATTCCTCGCCAATTTGCACAGGGTTCTGCCGATCAAGGTGGTGGAAGAAGTGATCAACATTGGAAGCAAGCTCGGGGAGAAATGACTGGCTAAGAGAGAAAAGAACCCCACCTTATGGGGCACAGAGGATGCAGAATTTTGGCAAAACAAGGTTTTTGAGGTCCCGAGATTAGTGCCAGGGTATGAGTTCCAACCTACATGGAGAAGGCATATATGTGACATAAATACAGACACTTGGGTCAATTTTTGCAACACCCTCCCATTCAAATGCAACAACCTGACATTCATGTCATACCCCCGAAGGATGGGAGTGGATTTTGACCCCAATGTCCACAACGATGTCCACAACCGGTATGGCTTCCTCGTAATCTACAATGCAAATTGTACTAAGCTTGAAGAGGCTCTCATCTTTACCCCAGAAAATCTATATGACTCCATAGTCCATTCTGTGGATGAATTCTCCTCGTGCCTTGAACCTGCATTCATTAATACATGTAATTACCTTAGACTACTTAGGCAAAATCCCACTCCACAAGAATACAACTTTCCACCCCTCTATTTTGATCCCAATGCTGTAGACAACTGCACCATGGCTCGACTGATTATGCGTGCTGCTCTTCTCCCTTCATTTTGTTTATCTCTTCTAGAATATGTGAATGATAGCCGCTTTACGCACTGTAATCATCCATTTCTCTCTACTACCACTCTGCAAGTCCACCTGAACCTCAAAGGGTACTTGCAGAGTTGGCAATTTTTTAACAAATCTCTTAGGCCCACTTCTCCACCCCACTCGAATGATAAAGCTTAGCTCTCATCCTGCCTATGTAATCAAAAAGAAAAAGAAAAAGAAAAGGTAAAAAAAAGAGAGAGAAAAGAAAAGAAAAGAAAAGAGAAGAAAAAAAACAAGAGAAAGAAAGAAAGAAAGAAGAAAACAAAGATGAAAAGAGAAGAAATCACAACGAATAGCAATTCACCCCACATAGGCTATAGTCACTACACCTAGGGGTTCTCAAGTTAAATGTATCCCTAACCCCTTAGCCTCATTTTGATTCCCCACTTCACGCTTAGGGCACATCAAGGGCAGGACATACCTAGGGAGGTAACATTCTACCTGTCACCCTAAGCTACATGCACCGCACCTCCCTTATGCACAAACTAGGTCCTCAAGTGTGGGACAACACCCAGGCTTGCCAGACCCAGCTCCTAGTTCCACTAGCATGAGCACAATGCACCACATAGTAAGGTAGACACTCCCCCTAGGTAGCATACTTATTCTATTTTCAAGTAATGCCGAATACTACAAACCACCAACTTCGGAGGCCCCACCACCCACTCGACATACCCTCGGCCTCCAACAACACAAGCATTGCCAAGCCTCTCAACAAACAACAATCCACGCAAGGCTCCATCATCCATGCAATACATTCTTGACCCCCACCATCTCAACCAATTAATCAACCTCCCCCCAAAAACCAATCCCCATGAGACCCCATCATCATCGACTCGCACAACATCCCTTTTCAATCACCAAATCTTCATCAACTCCCAACTGCCATTGTCACAAATTTGCAATTGTCTAGGAGGGGGGCAATGTTCCATGAGATATCACCATGTAGTCCACAAAACGCAGAGGAAAACCAAGGAAGCCCCCATCAAAAATTGAATGAAGAAGCTCATTCTACTAAGGCAGAAATAGTGGAAGAGAAGGCAAGCTCTAAAGAGAAGCTCATTCTACTCAGGCAAAAATAGTGGAAGAGAAGGCAAGCTTTGAAGAAACGACGGAGAGCACTGGATATTCTAGCAAGGTGCTCAGAAAGAATGTGGAAAAGCACCGGATATTCTAGCAAGACTCTCTCAAGGATCAGGAAGAACTTTCGAGGACTCTCGCACGAAAAGCGTGAGACACAATGTAATTCATTTTATAAGAGTGCCAAGTTTCCTCCTGTGTGAGTGGTAAAGTCTAAACGGACATAAGGAAAAGAATCAAGCAGCTTGAAGGGAGTCCGAAAAAACTATACCTAGAAGGGCGAGGGGAAGGATCCGTCCAACACCATATTCAATTTCAAGGATGGATACATCTGCCCACCCACTATTTCCCAAGAATGATCCATCCAACACGATATTCAATTTCAAAGGATCCACTCAAGGCCAACATCACTACCCCAACTACATCTTCAATTTCAAGGGCCAATCCATCCAACACCATCCCCTAGAAGGACTTGTATACAAAATCAAAAAAGCCATCTGGCTATACCCATCCCACCTTCCAACTACTACACATCAGTGCCATGGGATTAGCACTAAAGTAGGAGGGGGGGTAATGTTAACCTCAGCAAAAGAAGAAAGCAAAAAATTTGGAAAAGCATAAGTCGGGACCTAAAGGAGGTGGCCTAGGAGGAAATCACACACAACGGAAGAGGCAAGATGGAGAACAACTAAAAGCGCAAGGGCAGCCTCAAAAATCAAGTCAAAGGTAAAATCACATTTTTAAATGCAAGGCGCCCCTAAAACAGTTGTAAAAGAGCACCATGTTCCCTCATGTGCAAAATGTAAAAAGTAGGCATGCATAGGCTAAAGAATAGAGCAAGTATAATGGAAATGGAAAATAGAACCTTGCCACAATGGCCGATCATGTAAAAAAAGAATGGGTGCCCAAGGGATTTTAGGGCATGTATATAAACTCTAAAAAGTGAATGAAAGGTCATTCTTTGGTATGTGACAAAAGTGAACTCATCTTCTCTCTCCATCTCTTCTCTTTGCTTGCTTGTGAGTGCTTGAGGGAGGGAGTGTGTGTGTGAGGGTGAGGAATCTTGGAGGTGCAGCTCTCCATCGTCTCCTCTCTTCTTCTTCTCTTCTCTTCTCTTCTCTCATCTCACACATGGCTACGGAGGATGGAGCTTGGAGGAGGAGGATTGAGGATGCTTGAGCTTCCATCAAAAATCGTGGAGCTATCGGAGTGCTTGAGAGAGGAGGAAACTCATTTGGGCATCAAGGTAAGCTCACTACACCCTTGTAGGATTGAAGGCGCATGGGCTAGGTGAGAGATAGTCATAGGTGCTTGCTTGAAATGCTTGAACGAATAAGCGGTCCGTGGGTCTTGGTGGTTGAGTGTGAGCTCCCTCTACAACATGCGACATGAACCAAAATGTAGCTAGATGTCACCGATACCGACTCTCTCTAATGCTAGATCATTATCCAAATGGACAAATCTAGTCAAACTATGATAGGAGTGAAACTACTCTCTATGATAGGTCACATGAAAGGAATCCCCTAAATCTATCAATCAACATTGAGTATACCCTGACAAAGCACAATCAACTGTGAAGCATCAAGAGAAGAAGCTGTAAGTATGAAATCATCATCAAAATTAGTTTGCACAATATTAATCTCCACAACAATGCAACGATCATCATTTTTGTCATGTGCTTTACCCTTGCCCCTTTTCTTTGTGCTTATCCTCATGTATTTTATGGCAATGTGGACAAATATGCTTTGCTTTTCCATAATAATGACAAGAGTCTCTACCACGGTGATCATTACTATCCCTACTATTATTGCCTCTATCAAAGCATGAGAGGTATGGGAAGCATCGATATTCTTCTTGTTAATCTCTTCATCCAAAAGTGCACCCTCTATATCCTGCAACCTATTAGTAGGTATGTTGGCACACATAGCAGTACGAAATGTATTCCATGATTCATGCAGTGTAACTAAGAGGAACAAGGGAAGAAAAGTGCTCTTGAATTCAATCCCTTGTAAAGAAAAATGATTGATAATGGAATTAAACTCATTTAAGTGGGCTGACATAAAAATGCCCTCCTTTATGCGAATGTCTATGAGTTGCTTCAGCCAATATATCTAAGAAGCATGACTCTATTTGTCGTAGATACTGCAAATCTTTTTCCATAATTCCCACGCGGACTGCCCATCATCAGAGATAACATTATAAAACACCTACTTAGAGAGAGATTTAATTTTATGGTGGACTTACATAGCTCATCTAATTCAGCCCAATCATCTGCATCAATAAGTTTCGGATTGACACCCTTATGTTTCAAGGGCCTAACCTGCATTTTTTGCGCTAAAACCTACTAGATTTAGGCCTTCTATAGTAGCTGTAGTTGTTTCCATCTAGCTTGTCAATATTGAAGATATCACTATCAGCCGAGCCGCCCATCATAATGAAGGCAAACAAGTGCACAATTTGTCAAAATAAGCTATTGCAATTATTGTAAATAGCCCTAAAACCACTGCCAAATCAAGTTGAAAACAAAGTATACTAACCAAGTAATGAACTATCCACAAACTCAATGCAAAGAACTATCAAATGAAGATTACTACTCACATGAATAGTTCAATACAATAATGCAAGTACAGCATGCTAAAAATATAGTACAATAGTAAAAGAAATCAATGGCAAAGATGGGCAATCACTAATATAAAATAAACTGCAACTGTCAACGAATAGCTCCAACTAGTAGTGAGTAAATTTGCAAATGGCATTGAGAACTATCAAAAAATCAGTGTATCAGACTGAGATGCATCCCATAGGCATAACCATCATGCATAGAGTGGGTCTCATGGGTAACAAAAGAGACCATATAGGCACAATGGATTGAGCAATGTAACGGAAGCTCAGTACATAACCAACCAAGATGCATACATCACTAACAACGTTGTGATGAGATGACAGAGATAGGTGCCAGCCCAAAAGTAATGTCAGGTCATCCCACTAAGCATCAATTGTGTACATAAATCATAATAAAAGCATATACATGTCACCGAGTTTGATAAGTCTCACTATAAGACCCTCAAGCTCAACTGTGTAGCCAAAAGCTCAATGTAATCTCCAAATGTCAAAAAGTGGCTCCAACTAAAATGAAAGTCAAAAGCCAAATGAGTAAACAAAGCTCAAAACATCATGTGGAAGGCATCCATACATTCAAGTTTCCAGTAGCATACATTCGAGAGCATCTGGCCCAAGTATCTTGCAAAGCTCTTACTAGAGAATCAAATAACCATACATAATAGTAAATGATAGCCAACGTCAAGATTCAAAGCTCCAATCTCAACTCAAAGGCAATCCGAAAGCATAACCAAGTATGTAACAGGAACCATAAGTATCACTATATCACCCATAAGTATCACTATATCACCCAAAATAATTGAATAGTATCACTATATCACCCATAAGTATCACCCATAAGTATCACTAAATGCACCTTTAGCCCCAACATATGGAAAAAATTTAGTAGGAACAATTGTCAACGCTTTCCACCTTCTGTTTCTTCGAGTCTTGTCTAGACTCAACATCTGTCATTGCTGGTCTTTTGGTTCCTATAACTGGAGTCCCTTCTCTTGCTCCCTAACTCATTTCCTTATTCACGAAGTATTGTACCTAGGCCATTAGATTGCTGGCATCCACCTTGGTCGTAGAGCTAGGTGTGGATATGGTGGTGGTAGTGGCAGGCACCAGAAGATTAGGAATGGGGGTGATTGGGGCCTTTCCCTTGCCTTCTTTTACTATAGGTGGTATGAGTTCCAGCACATGGGCACTCGAGCCTGGCCCTTCATCTCTACGTAGGCTCATGGGCTCTAGCTCATCCTGCATCATGGACTGCTGCTCAATGGATCTACGTGTTGCAAGGACTATATCTTCATCCTTCTTTCTTTTCAACTCCTCCTCCTCTTCATCTACCTTTCTCTTTGTTTCGTCCTCGGCCTTCTTTCATGGTGAGGTGGCAACCTACTTGGCATTTCATCAAATCCTTTGCCTTCTCCCTGCCCTTGCCCCAAGGCTTCTCTAATGATGGCGGTAAGGACCCCACCAAATCCAATGGTTGAGGCCTTTGAAGATGAAGCTATTCTTTTAGCCTTGGTGGCAAGGGACTCTCCTCATGTGGGTTGCCCTCCTATTGCCACGGCATTTTTCGATGGTCTTTCTCATGAAGCCATTGAGTTTCACCTCATCCAATGATCATGCTGCAATGCTCTCTAGCAAGGGGACATTAATGCGGCTCATGATTGTGTTATACCTCTGACTAGACAACAATGCGTGCACCATCTTGTCCTAGAGTTGGCTTTCGAGATCTGGAATATCCACCAAGCCGATGCCATTGTTGGTGTGGACCTTCACCTTGTCCATCCCCAGCATGTCATATACATCTCTCTTCAACTTTCTCTCCACTTTGTTTGCCATGACCAATGCTCTTTCTACCAACTTTGGGGTCAATTCAATTTGCACCTGATGAGTTTCTTCCCCCTCCTGCACGGTCATGGTGCAATGGTTCTTGTGAAAAGTTCGTAAGAACTCCATGAAATGGATGAAATCTACCCCTTGGTCCATTGCTTCCATGTATTTTTGTAGATTATATTGCTCAATAATTTGCCTCACAGCTCGTTCTTCGATGGCTATATCTTCTAGGTTGAAGACATGCCGAAATTTAAACTTGTTGAAGGCCCTTGTCTCTACTGAGAGGCCGTATTTCACATGTTCTTCTTCTGAGAAAGGCAACTTGCCAGTCTTTTCTTGGCCTACCATGATGGGTGCCTATCATGAAGCCATATATCATGATTAGTGCTTTTCAAAATAATTACTCGAATAGAAGGAAAGACTACATGCTTGCTGACTTGAAATGTTTAAGCGCAATAGACTTTTCCTTCAAGTCCATTCATTCCAAAATTTTATGATATTTTTCCTCAATTCACAATTTTATTTTTTATCTATTTTGGACATTGATTGAGGCTTTTTAAAATTTCTTGCACATTTTATTCACATTAATTACCTGTGTGATTTTACCTTTTGATTTCACCTTACCCCCTCCCCCCTTAAGAATGAGAAGGATCCTTCCTAGGATTAGAGGTTAAAGTGTGAAGGGCCTTTAGTCCGCATGAGCCAAGCATAGAAGTTTGGATTATATTTCATTTTAGCGTAGTGGTCCATGTCGATGGGTCGAATGCCTACGTGAGTGATGTAGGTAAGAACATCCATTAGGAAGTCACCGGAATTGATTCAGCTAGCAATGTGTAACTCCTCCTCAGTTAGAATACTTCGGTAGCCTTAACGAATACAAATTTGGATTCTTCCCATGAGCAAGGTAGCATACGCACCTCCGTTGCTAAAGGCTCTTCCAAAAGGTCTAAGGCCAAGCGATCATTTCTTTTAGTAAGTGGCAAGAAGGTGTCATCTAAGCATCTAAGGTAAGCAACCAAGTCATCCCCCGTGTTCTCGGCGAAGTTCGTGGCCAAGGTTAGAATTGATCTCCACTCATAAGAGGGTTTAAGTCATGTAGGTGGTTGGGGTTTGACTGAACTAGAGAGTTCAATAGAGTAGTTGATTGTTGCGGCTTGGGTTGCTTGTGAGGTTGTGGCTTGGCCTCTTGTTCAATAGGCTGGGCTATCGCTGCTAATGGTGCTTCTGAGGCTTGAGGAGCACTACTAGGCCTAGGTTGAGACAGTTTGTTAGCAGGGGATTGCAATTTTGGCCTATAGATTGTTGTAGATTCTTCGAGCCTAGACTTTAGAGGTTCTATGGATTTAGCAACTTGAGTCTCTTGTGGCATGAGTTCCTGATTTGTCTTGATGTTTATTGTGGTCAAGCTTGAGGGCGGCGTTTGAGTAGGGCCTTTGGCCATTTTGGCTTTAGGTACCCATATCCAGGTGTTACCCACATAGTAGCCTTGCACTTGCAATAAGGTCTTGGGGACCCATCGGCAGCTTGATCATACATCGATGTCTATAGTTTCATTTTCGCCTCCTAGGTTTTAAGCATGGGTCCTTAGTCTTGCGGGGCCGTGGATGTTTGTGCCTAGGTAGCGGGCCTTGATGTTTAGGTATCCATTGAAGCCTTGGTTCAGGGGTCTTGGTTTTGGCTTCAACGGTTTGCAGGTCTTTAGGTTTGGTGGGTGGTCGCGAGTCACGACCCCCCTCCTTAGACTTGGCGGTGGGTTTTTCTATCGGTGGCTTTGCAAACTTTGAAGGGGTCGTGAACCCTTTGCTGAAAGCGGTAACTATATATATATTGCCTATGGTGAGGTGAATACATTGGGACTCATAGTCGACATTACAATGAGCTCGCTTTTTAAATGTGCATCGTCCTAACAACGATTCTGTATCTTCATCTTTGGTGTTTGGAAACACATAGAAGATCATTGGTTTGCTTTCAGACTTGATAGAGACTGCAACCTTGCACTTTCCCAAGAGTGCATATGATCGACCCCCATATGGACTGAGTTTTGGCATTGGTGGGTTGCAATTGCAGTCTGTCAATGTGAGTCCAATGATCGTGAGTTAAGACATTAAAGTTAGCTCCCTCATCGATCAATGCATTGAAGGTGTGTGTTTGCTTGGCAGTGACCGTTATGCTTAGGTAGGCTGATTCTACTACTTTCTCATCATCATCATCAATCTATGTGATAGTGGCTACTTGCACATTGACAGGGGATTCTAGCATTGGCGGCTCATGCAGTGGTTGCGCGGGAGGGTAGTAGTACTTCTTGATGCGGCTACCATTGAAGAAGCATATGCCCTCACCCTCTAGGGTTTCGAGTTCTACATTGCTAGTTCGACTGATGGTGCGAACTTTGAAAGGCCCTAGCCCTCTAAACTTCATCTTCTGCTTATATCCTTTAACTGAATACAACAGTACCGAGTCTCCGTGTTTGGAATTGCACTTGGTTTCGTGATGCATTAGTGGTGGAAAGTGATTTTTTTGAATTGGATTTATCAAAACAACTTATAGCCTTACTATAGGTAGTGCAAAATTTTAAGAGCATTACCACAGTTTCACTACAAAAAGTGTGGTCTTTTCTCATTTTAAGCATTTGTTCTAAAAAATGATTGTTTTAACCTACTCTAGAAGATGGTATAAGTTGATCTAAGGATTTTTTTCAAGCCTTTATCATGCAAATGATACATGTACTAGTTGATTATGGTTGCTTTAGACAAAATGATATTATTGGCGGGATGTCTCAAGTTATTGGTTGTCCTTATGCTCTTACTTAGCAAGGTTTGTCACATCATTTACCTATGATATTAGTCCTTTGTATTATCCTTGGTGTCTACCTTAGTCTTGAGTAGTTTATGTAGTCCCTTTGATGTAAATGGACTTTAAACTTCACAAGATTATTGGTTATGGGTGGTTCTTGATCAACAATGACCTAAAGGAGGATTATCACTTTTTTTAAAATCATGCTATAGTGAATGATGGGAACTTGATAATGGAATCTGCCCTCATAATTTGCACCATGTTATAGCTTCATTTTTGTGCTTTACTAGAGCAATGTTCTTTGCCTTTATTCTTCATAATGATGGCATAAATGCTATGTGGTGTTTTCTCATGGTTCTATGGTGTTATCTCTGAGTTTTGTATTTGTTTCTTGAAGCAATAGGTTATTCTCCACAATACATGCAGTAATATGTCGTATTTCTTCACACAACAATACAGTCTTGCTATGCACTCTACATAGATTTTGGGCTATAACAATGAGCTAGTGGCATCAATAGAATCAAATATGCCACAAGGAAATGCTTCATGCTCCATAGCTACTATTAGAAGTCAGTTGCATGCCAATAAGCACAATGCTCTCCTAGAGAGCTTTATTACATAAGCAACTGAAATATGACATGTAGTCTTAATCCATCTTCAACATGTTGCTGAAAAACGAGAGGGCTACTATAATTGTTGATGATTACAATATATTTGTGTTTCGATTACTCTTATTTGCGATTTTTTTGTTTGTTGAACTTTGAATTATTTGTAATGCAAATAGTAAAATCTACAAAATTTGTTTAATATTCATTATTTCTCTATAATCACTGTCTTTTCTCTTATTGTGCTTTGTTAGCATGAAATATTCATGTGATGAATCATTTAGACTTTGTACTAACATGCGATTTGAAATCAAGGTGGGGGGAGAGGTTTTTTGAACTGCATTGGTTAACCCCTCCCCCCCAACCATGAAGAGAGACTCAAAGCAACCAAGATGGACTTAAAGCCATGGAGAGGTTCAACTCCTCTTTGGGCTTTGCCCTCTTAGTAAGATGATAGCAATACCAACAATAGGACACATCTTCGACACAAGATTTGCAAGTAATGTTTTGGCATGTTGCTCAGACTCTATCGTTAATGTCATTGTGACCTCAATGTTGATCAATTCTCTCAGATTGTTAGTATGCTTCCATTTTGCAATAAAATATCCAAGGGGAATCATGTCGTGACAATTTACAACATATAGGACTATCAAACCTTCAAGATAAAAGCTATGCGACATATTTATTACTGAATGATCCTTTGAGAGTAGACCAATAAAGCCATCATAGCTTGACCAAAGAAATGTAGTTGATTACTTAGTTTACTAAGAAAACAACAATCCAATTATCATGATCGACTTGGGACTTTTTAGCCTCTATTACCGATGAAATTTCTCAAAATCTGATCTATTGTATCTTCCAAACACCAATAAATATGAAAAACTCATGTACAAAAGTCTAAACATATGGAACCGACAATTGAAAATGTGCCTACCAACTAGGTGAACTAATAAAACTCTCCTAAAGTTTTATTTTTAGTTATTGTAAATTAGCATTATGTGTGCGCTTCGCGCGCGTAGAACGTTAGGCCTCTTTACGGCAGTGAAGTGCGAGTGAAGTAGCTATGCTATTGCATGGCAACTTCGCTCAACAATCCATTTCTCATCTTTCTCTTTCCTCTTTTTCCTCTCTCTCTCTCTCCCCCTCCAAATTCCCTATGTCTAATTCTCTCTCTCTCTCTCTCTCTTTCTCTGCCTTCTATTTTAGTTTATTTTTTCTCCTCTCTTGGTTCTCTCTCTCTCTCTCCTTTTTTTCTCTCCCCGCTTTTCTTCTCTCTCTCTCTTTTTATTCTCTCCCCTCTCTCCTCTCTTTTCCTTCTCTCTCTCTCTCTCTCCTCTTTTTTCCTTTTTTTTCTTCTTCTCTCTCTCTTCATTCTCTTTTTTAATTTTTTCTTTTCTCTCTCTCTCTCTTTTCTCTCTTTCTCCTCTATTTATATTTTCTCTCTCTATAATTCTCTCTACATGTTCTCTCTCTCTCTCTCTCTCTCTCTCTCTCTCTCTCTCTCTCTCTCTCTCTCTCTCTCTCTCTCTCTCTCTCTCTCTCTCTCTTTTCTTCTTCTTCTTCTTCTTCTTCTTTTTCTTCTTTCACTTTCTTCCCCCCCTAGTCTCTCTTAAAGTATGTAAATTTTATCTTTTTTCTATATATAATTCTCTCTTTATGTTTATATTCTCTCTCTTCTTCTCTTTCTCTCTCTTTCTCCGTCCCCTTTTCTTCTCCTCTTTCTCTTAATTTTTTGTTTTTTCTTCTCTCCCTCTCTCTCTTTTAAATTTTATCTTTTTCTTCTCTTCTTCTCTCTTTTAAATTATATATTCTCTCTCTCTCTCTCTCTCTCTCTTCCCCCCTCCCTCCTTCTTTCTCCCTTCCTCTCCTTCTCAAAAAATATTTAAATTTTAAAAAGACTTTTTTTTTCTTTTTCCCCATCTCTCTTTCTCTTTCTTCTTTTTATTCTTCTTATTCTCTCTCTCTCTCTCTTTTCCTTCTCTCTCTCCTCTTTTTTCCTTTTTTTCTCTTTAAATTTTTTTCTTTTCTCTTTCTTTTAAATTTTATATTTCCTCTCTGTGTTTAAATTCTCTCTTTTCTTCTTATTTTCTCTCTCATTTTCTTCTCTATCTCTGTCTCCCCCTCTCTCCTCTCTTTTCCTTTTCTCTCTCTCTCTCTCTTAAATTTTATATTTCATCTCTCTATAATTCTATTTCTTTCTTTTAAATTTTATATTTCCTCTCTCTATAATTCTCTCACTATGTTCAAATTATTTCTCTTCCTCTTCTTATTTTTTCTCTCTCTCTCTCATTTTCTTCTCTCTCTCTCCCCCCCTCTCTCTCTTAAATTTTATATTTCCTCTCTCTATAATTCTCTCTCTTTGTTCCCTCTCTCTCTCTCTGCCTTCCTCCCTCTTCTCTTCTTTTCTTTTTGCTCTTTGTTTATCTCTCTCTCTCTCTCTGTCTCTCTCTCTCTCTCTCTCTCTCTCTCTCTCACAAATTAAACTTTTAAATGTAAATTTCTTGTTTAATTAAAATAGAGAGAGAGAGAGAGAGAGAGAGAGAGGAAGAGAGAACCAAGACCCTACACATGAGAGAGAGAGAAGGGGGGGAGGGGGGAGAAATTTAATTAAAAAGGGGAGGGGAAAAAGAAAAAGAGAGATTATAAGTGACAGAGAGGGGAGGGGGTTTTAATTTAAAAAAGGGAGGTGAAAGGGGGGGGGGGGGGGGGGGGGGGGGGGCGAGGAGGCTTTAATGAAAAAAGGGAGGGGGAAGAGAAATTGAGATATTGCAAGTGAGAAAGATGTGATAAACTTGCACTCGTTATGCACTCAACACGGCACAGAAAGGTAACACGATATATGAGCTCAAGGTACACTCTTGTATTATTCAATCCAAAAAGCAGGACAACATAGACACATCCCACGACTACACCCTCGTGACGCCGCACATAAGAGGGTTCACCACTGAGTATAGGGAATCACACGCAGAGTGGAAACAAGGCAGGGCTTTGAGTCACTACTACTCCCTATATAGGTGCAATCAGTAGCAACGGCATGGTATAGCTACAAAGCCCTTACACTCACCCCCGCTTACTGGATTGCTGTCCTCAACAATCTAAGGGTAGCATTTGTTATTTGACTCATCCGGGGTCTTAACAAAGCTTTTCCTAGCAAGCTGGTCAGTGTCTGCCGGTCTAAGGGGAATGCGGGGTCTTAACACAATCTATACTATCAGACTGGCCAATGTCTGCCGCACTAGGACTTTGGGGGTCTTAACACAGCCTTTTCTAGCAAGCTGGTCAGTGTCTACCCATCTAGGCTTGGAAAGTTGGGGCTTTTTTGTTTGTTGGAGTTATTTGATGATTGCTACCATGCGGGTCCACCCTCGACTCGATTACATTTGAGGAGTGGAGGCACGTTTGGGGTCTATGATTGAGAACCGCATTATTTTTTGGTGTTCTGGAGAGGCTCAAGGGTCGTTGGAAGGGGCAGGGGGGTTCTCCTCGATCCAAAGGGCGAAGGCATCCTTTCCGCGTTCGCCGGCCTCCGCTTCTGAGATCCAAGTGGCCTCCTTGAGTGGACGCCCGCGCCACTTGGTGAGGTATTCGGGGAAGCCTCTTTGTTCTACTCTAGGGCCTCTTTGACTAGTTCTATGAAGTTGCTGCTGACAACACTGACAGCTTTCAGGTCAGCTTTCCGGCTCAAGGCATCTGCTATCTTGTTAGTGGAGCCGGGCTTGTGCTTAATCTCTAGGTCAAATTCGGCTAGGAAGTCTAGCCAGTGGGATTGCTTTGCCGATAACTTGGGTTGAGATTGGAAGTATTTGAGGGAGATATTGTCGGTGAAGACTATTGTATGCTTGTCTTGAACATAGTGCTTCCATTTTCTAAGGCAGTGGATGACTGCCAACATTTCCTTCTCATGTGTGCTCCACCTTGTTTTAGCATCGGTAAATTTCTTTGACTCATAAGCAATGGGGCGACCTTCCTGTACCAGTACACCTCCTATGCCGTAGTCGGATGCATCTCTAGAGATTTCAAAAGGTTTGGTAAAATTCGGCACCCTTAGGACGGGAGTTTGGCCCATGCACTTCTTCATTTGCTCAAAGGCTTCCTGTTGCGCGTTCCCCCATGTAAAAGAGTGATCTTCCTTGGTGAGGTGGTAGAGGGGGGCAGTAACGAGGCTGTAATCTTTGATGAATCTCCGACAAAATACTGTGAAGCTGAGGAACTTCCGCACTTCTCTTACAGTTTTCAGTACAGGCCATCTTTGGACGGCTTCGGCTTTCTTAGGGTCCACTTTGATTCCATCTGCTCCTACAATAAAGCCTAAGAACTCCAACTCTTTCACTGCGAACTCACATTTTTTCGACTTGGCATATAACTGATGCTGCCGCAGTTTCTCAAAAACTCAACGTAAGTGCTACTTGTGTTCTTCTAAGGTCTTGCTGTAGACTAGGAGGTCATCTATGTAGATAATGACAAAGACATCTATCTCCGGTTTAAAGACTCCATCCATGAGGCCACAAAATGTGCATGGCCCATTGCTTAGGTCGAATCCTAATATTAACCACTCAAAACTACCATATTGGGTGCGGAAGGTTGTTTTTGGGATATCCTCTTCGGCTATGTGGATTTGGTGGTATCCTGATCTAAGATCAATACGGCTGAAGTACTTGGCCCCGTGCAGTCTATCTAAGAGGTCTTCCACTAGGGGCATGGCGTATTTGTTTTTTATGGTGATTTTGTTAAGGGCCCTATAATCTACACAGAGTCTAAGTCCCCCATCCTCATTCTTTACAAATAACACTGGGGCACCAAAGGGGGATTTGCTAGGGCGAATGAATCCTTGTTCTTCTAGTTCATGTAGTTGCTTCTTTAGTTCCATGAGCTCAGTGTGGTTCATGCAATAGGGAGGTCGGGCCGGTGGGGCAGACCCTGGGATCAGCTCAATTTTGTGATCCACATCTCGCCTGGGTGGTAGACCCTTGGGTAGCTCGGCTGGCATCACATCTTTGAATTCTTCAAGTATTTATGTCACCTCTGTGTTCCTGTTCTGTTGTTTGGGTTTCTTGCCATTTTCTTCTTCTTCAATTGGTCAGATCATACACAGATAGACCATATCTCCTTGTTTGACAGATTTTTCGACCTGCTTGGCACTGCATGTCATGATACGTGGCCTGATAACGGTCCCTTGGACCGGCGCATTTTGGGTCTGGCCCTTTGGTTGGTTTGTAGTTGGTTTCACTGTTTGGCATGATACTCCTGCTTATTCTCCTTCATTTGCACTTTGATTGGGGTCCTGCCAGGCAATTGCATTCTTTCACATGGTACTCTGACGCCTTCTCCTTGCATATCTAGCATCATTTCATTTACACCTTTACCAAACATTGCAATGACATACTTGTCATAGAATTCCAGGCCCAGTATCACTTCAAAATCATCCATGGGGATTACTAAGAAGTTAAGTTTTGCTTTCCACTTGTCGGCTTCTACTTGGATTGCAAAGACTTGTTTCACTTCCTTGGCTCACTACAAGGGACTGGGGCAATAGCGACGCCGATTAGCGACGGCGTTTATCGGCGTCGCTATTGGCGTCGCTATTTGCGTCGCTATTTGCGTCGCATTTGCGACGCAAATAGCGACGCATATAGCGACGCCGCAGGGAAAAAAAGCGCGGCCGAAACCAGAGCGCCGTTTTCATTTTGTTTTCTTCGCCTTTTGAGAGCGAGAGCGAGGGAGAGAGCCAAGGCTTTGTGAAAGAAGAGGAGGAAGAGACTTGTTGCCGCCGCCACCGCCACCGCCACCGTCGTTGTTCGCGAAGGAGAGGAGGAGCCCTCGTTGCAAAGAGAAGCCGCCCACGCTCGCCATATCTCATTGGTGAGTCTCCCTCTCTCTTTCTTTTACTTGTTGAAGGTTTAAATCGTTCTCTTTTGTTTATTTAGGAGAGGAAAAGAAAGAGAAGGAGAGGGAGAGAGAGAGAGAGGGAGAGAAAGAGAGGGAGAGGGAGAGAAAGAGAGTGAGAGTGCATTCTCTCTCTCTCTCTCTCCCTTTTGCTTGTTTAATGTTTAAATTACTTTCTTCTTTGCTTGTTTAGGAGAGGAAACGAGAGAGTAAGAGAGAAAGAGAGGGAGAGGGAGAGGGAAAGGGAAAGAAAGAGAAAGAGAAATAGAGGGAGAGGGAGAGGGAGGGGGAGGAAATAGGAGAGGGAGAGAAAGAAAAAGAGAGGGAGAAGGAGGGAGAGTGCATTCTCTCTCTCCCTCCCTCTCCCTTTTGCTTGTTTAATGTTTGAATCACTTTATTTTTTGCTTGTTTAGGAGAGGAAATGAGAGAGAAAGAGAGTGAGAGGGATAGGAAGGGGAAGGAAATGAGAGAGGGATATAAAGAGAAAGAGAGGGAGAGTGCATTGTATCTCTCCCTCTCCCTTTTGCTTGGAGGATGTTTAAATCACTTTATTTTTTGCTTGTTTAGGAAATGAGAGAGAAAGAGAGATAGAGAGGGAGAGGGAGAAAAAGAGAGGGAGAGGGAGAGGGAGAGGGAGGGGGAGGGGAAGGAAATGAGAGAGGGAGAGAAAGAGGGAGGGGGAGGGAGAGGGAGCGAGGGAGCGAGGGAGAGGGAGAGGGAGAAAGAGGGAGAAAGAGGGAGGGAGAGGGAGAGGGAGGAGGAGGGAGGAAATGAGAGAGGGAGAGAAAGAGAACGAGAGGGTGAGGGAGAGGGTGAGAGAAAGAGAGGGAGAGGGAGAGGGAGAGGGAAGGGAATGAAATTTAAGATAATATACGTATCGATAATGGTATGCAATGTGCTTTGCATACGGCCACGTACTTCATCAAAATTAACCCAAAATTATTGTTATAGAAGTGGAGATCCCTTAAATTGAGTATAGGATAATTTCTCTCAGGTCTTATGACTATGAGTAGAATTGATTGAAATAAATTTTATTTCTATAGTTGTAAAATTTCATAGATCGCGCGCATTAATTTTAAAATGGATTACTTATACTCAAAGCAGAGATTAAGACGTCCTCTATTGAATCCGCAAGGCGGGGAGCAGTTGAGACGGTCTGTCTCTTTGAGAAATACCTGCCCACTAGCATGCTCACGATACAAGTTCACCTTCTTGTGCATCTTGTGGACGAAGTGGAGATTGCCGGACCTGTCCATACGCGATGGATGTTCTTCCTGGAGCGCTTCATGAAAACCCTGAAAGGCTTTGTGCGACAACGAGCTCGTCCGGAAGGTAGCATGGCGGAGGGTTGGTTGGTGTCAGAGGCATTAGTGCATATCTCACAATGGCTACCAACGGTGGAACCAGACAATGAAATGCTATGGACGCTCAAGGACGATGACAGGCTGACTGGAGATGTGGTGGTTGGAAATGGGGTAGAAAAAAGAATGGATGCCTCAATGGAAGAGAAAGTGAATCGCTTTTGTATGTTGCACCATGCCTCCATGGAGACGTGGCTCGCCAAGTACCAGATTGCAAGGCAAGATCGAGAGGAAGCGCGAGCTGAATTCCGACGCAGTACGCGTCACCGACCGATTCGATATCCCGAAGGCATGGAGGAGATGCCGCGGTTTATGTCAACACGATGGTTGCATGGAGCCTTGATCGCAGCATCCAGCGAAGGGGCAGAGGTCTCAATGGAGGAGTGGGAGTTCTCGAGGGGATGTAGTCCAAAGGTAATGAGGGGTTTAGAATGTGTCGTATCTGAATTTGTTTGCTACATCTAATTTGAGTGTTTCAATGTGCAGTACAAAATATATAGTGCAGCGTGGTCGCGCGGACGGCATTTTCGGGTGGAGCGTATTGACAAAATGCGCTCCACAATGGACTGTGGTGTCATGGCAAGGTTTGAGCAAGAGAGCCGGCGACGAGCAACGGATCCGAACACGGTTGTGGATGAGATGGAGTATTTTGGGAATTTGCAAAGTATTATTACGGTGGATTACCGTAGCTTCTCCATGATAATATTCGATGTGCAGTGGTTCAAAGTGGTACTTGGAGGAGCTGGCGCAACGGTTCGACGAGGTCCATCTGGATTTCTCGAAATAGATTCCGAAAAAAAATGGACGGATTTGCGCGACACCTTTGTGTTGCCGGCACATTGTGAACAGGTAATCTTCTAGTCATTTGCTTGCTAATTGTAATACGACATGCTTTATGTCACAATGGTTTGAAGACGGTTTGTAAGTGTTTGTGAACAGGTAATCTTCTATCCAAATCCCCGACAACCTCGATGGTGGTATGTTATACCTTCAACTCCTAGAGGTGCGAGAGTATACGATCAAAGCGATGTTCCAGGCATAGATGAAGAATATATGCAAATAGAGGGATCGAAATTACAAGGGGTGGAGGCCACCGCAAGCTTGGAGACCGCATCGGCTAACAATGATGGAAATACAGAAGTCGTAGAATTTTTTGAGAACGAGGCAGACTCGTTCTTTTGTGGTGACATGTCTATCGACCTTCCAGTGTATGCAGAGTTATGTCAGGAGATTAACATGGGACCATAGAATACTTCATTCTTGGAGAATTGTATTACTCAATTCGTTGTTTAGATCTTCCATAAAGGTAGATAAGATATGCATTTTAAGATGGATTTTTCAAAAATGATTTATATTAATGCGCTTTGTATAGTTTCAATTGATTATTCTAACATTATTTTTTATCTCTGCAGGTATCTTTATTTTCAGGATGAGTCGAGGGATGAGCGATGAGGAGTTTCAGGAGATGATGGCACGTATGTCTCCAGATCAGCTCGCGAGATTCAGAGAGATAGCAGATCAGGAGCTGTCTCGTTCTTCGTCAGGGCGCTCTGCTAGATCAGCTTCAGTGCGATCAGATGCTTCAGCTTCGAGCAGACGATCTCGACGCTCGCGACTTGGGCCAGAGGGAGGGACTGCGACTGCAGGAGGATCAGGGGGGTGCTGCTGTGGAGACACGGACGCGGTGTCTCCGTCTCGTCGTTCAGCTAGAGCTCGGTCACCTCCAGGATTTGTCACACCTGTGGGGACGTCCACTCCAGTTACTCCGGCTTTTGCGCAGCCGTCGGCAGATGTCACGCCTTTTGGTGGCACTCCTTTTGGTGGCACCCCCTCTGGTGGCACTCCTTTTGGTGGCACCCCCTCTGGTGGCACCCCTTTCAGTGGCACTCCGGGAGAGGGTACCCCCGTCGGTACACCGGATGTTCAGGGGTCTCCTGGATATGCCCAGGAGCGTGGACGGAGATGGGAGAGGGCCCATACGAGGCACACTCCTAGGGATTATGGATACCTAGTGGATGGCAGGTCAGGAGCTATCATCATGAATGATGAGGGGAGGAGGGTGATAGCTCGCATGAGGGAGTTGTGCCAACAAGTTTTTCGGCACAACGTCCTGGATCATTGGAGGAATATACCGGAGGGGAGCAAGGAGTACATAGTAGTATCCTTGCATGAGGAGTTCCCGGTGCCAGCCGCAGTGGATAGATTCTCTACGGGCTGGATGATGGATTGCATGCGTGCATACATGTCACATAGACGATCCGACGCACGCAAGGCAATCAAGAGTGGGGCTCCAAAGCCCGAGTGGTTAGATGCAGAGGACTGGCGCCGACTGAGGGAGGAGGCTACAAATTCGCCAGGACGTTGGAGTCAGCAGCGGGAGGCGGCGAGGGCACGAATCGAGGCCGGATCGGTACATCATCTTGGGAGTGGCGGCCACAGGACATATTTGGAGGACTTTGTAAGTTTCTCTTTTGTTTTGCTTATTTGTTTTTTTGAGATATTATTTGTACTGACAATCATATTTCTAACAGTTAGCATTTTGTTTTCTTTGCAGCACTCCATTACAAATCGCGATCCGCAAGGCCTTGAGACTCAATATGCAGAGAGGCACGGTCTCAGATCATTGATCGACCGATTGTACAGACGCGGCGGCGCAGTAAGTCTCTCATCTTTCATGTCCGTAGTTACCATGAGATATTTGAATGCATTATTGTATGGTGGATTGATATGTTGTTTCTTTTTCTGCAGAATCCGTTTGATGCTCCTTTGCAGAGGGACGAGCTTTCGGGGGACGACGATTTGTAGCTCGCCCTCGGATCCTTAGCGCTCACATACCTTTAGTTTTTAGTCGCCCGATCTATGTAGACATTTTCTATGTATTAGTGATATTGTTTTATGATTGTACCAATCGCATTTTATGCGATATCATGTATTTATTTCATCTATCAGTTTTATGATTTCAGTATAGATTCTTTTTGTTTGCAAACGCTTTGTATGCAGTAGTGCAGAAACTATTTTGTATGGCTCTCATACAGCACACAGTGCTATATGTGGCAGGGCAGCTTGCTGCCCTGCCACAAAAATTTTTTTTCCTCTGTTACCGTCGCTATTTGCGTCGCAAATTTACTGCAGGCGTCGCTATTGTCGTCGCTATCAGCGTCGCAAATTCTACATAACCGTCGCTAAATGCGACGCTATTTGCGACGCATATAGCGACGCATATAGCGATGCTAATAGCGACGATTCTATGGCGTCGTCAATAACGACGCTTTTTGCGACGACGGGGGCAAATTTTGTTGTTTGTATTTTCGTCGCTTTAAACGTCGCTATAAGGTCTATATCTTGTAGTGGCTTCTCCTTGTGCAGGGCCTTCGACAGTTTTAATCCATGTTTTGCTGCACACCTTGGTATCATGAAGTTGTGTGTTGCTCCTGTGTCCACCATGATAGGTTGGTCTCCTTAGCCCACTCGGCCTTTGACGTATAGATGGTGAACTGCAGCTACTCTGGTTGCCATGCAATGGGGTCGGGCGCGAACTGACCCTACCCTTGGGTGGTCCATTTCTTGCATACGCGGTGGTTGTGGTTCTTCTCCTCCATATGCGCTAGTTGCATTCACCATTGATCCACTTGATGAAGCTGTATCTTCTATTGAGCATCTGTTTTGGTAGTGTGGACCCCTGCATCTGAATCATCTGATTCTGACGGATGGGCCTGGGGGTCTCCACCATGATGTATTTGATCCTGTAGGCCCATACGATGTGCTAGGGGTTGGCTTGTAGTGATTGTTTCCCCATCTTCCTGCTGCTCCTCTTGGTACTAAAGCAGTTTGTGACACGTCCGTGGTGGTGGTGGTGTTTTGGCTCCTTGTATCTGTGAATGCCCCTCTAGGGGCCATGGGCCTTTGGTTCCACGAGTTGTTGTTGTTGAAGGTGTTGTTGAAGTTGTTGTTGAACCTGTTTTGGTTCCCTTGTGCTGTTCTTTTGCCTTCCAGGTCCACTAGTCTTTCGGCCATTCTCATGGCTTCTGCTAAGCTTGTTGGCTCCTGTCTCTCCACATCTCTTCTAGCCCATTCTTGCATCCCAAACAAAAATCCATGTAATTTAGTGTCTGTATCCATGTTTGGTAGCTGCAGCATGATCTGCCTATATTTGCTGACATATTCTTTCATCTTCCTCTGTGTTTGCTTGAGGTTCTTCCATTCATCTCTCACTTTGAATTTCTCCATCTTTGGAATGAAGTAGTCCTTTAATTCTTCCTGGAGTTCTTCCCACAAAAAGATGGTGTGGCCCTGCTCTTATTCCAGGTACCAACTGGCAGCGTCCTCCTCCAAGTAAATGGCTGCCACCTCCGCCTTCCTGTCTTCGGTTATTCGTGAATACTTCAAGTACATGTCCACCTCTATGATCCATTTCTTCAGAACCAACCCATCTCTCTCTCCCTTGTACTTGGCTGGTTGGGGCATCTTGAATTTTCCATAATCATCTTTTGAACTATCACTATCTTCCTCCTCTTTATGGTGGTGCTTCTTCTCCTTCTTCTTGTCTTTCTTTTTACTTCCTAATTCTACAACTTTCTCCTTCTCTTTCCTTGTATCTTGCGCCCTCCTAGATGTCTCCTCTCTGCCCATTCTATCCATCTCCTCTTGCATTCTATGTCTTTTCTCCTCTTCTTGTTGTTGTATTACCCATTCTCTATAGCCCTGCTCCACTTCTAGTTTTTTCTTCCTTTCTTCCTCCTCTTCCTTCATCTGCATATTCCTCCATATTGACTCCAGCATGCCTGACATACCATCTAATTGTCTTTCTAGTCCGGCCACCTTTTCCTCTTGGGCCACTCTCCATTCTTGCCCTCTACTCTTCTTCCTCTCTTCCATTGTTGGGAGGGTGATGTTCTCCCTTTCGTCCTCCATGTGGTTGGTGGTGGTGTCGACACAGGGAAGTCGCGTTTCGCGTGTGGTAGTGTGGGTTGTGCCGCGGGGAAGCCGCGTCACGTCTTCAGACGATGGGGTGTCGAGGTTGGGACGTCACGCCGAGGCGGACGCGTCGGGGGGCAACGCGACGTGGGGTCGACGCGACGTGGGGTGATGCGACGCGGGGCGTCGCGCTGTAGGTCGTTACGACTTCAATTTCTTCGGGGCACTGTATCTTTCCTTCTGCTTTCGTGAGCACTCCTTCACTCCGAGCAAGAGTCGCTCTGATACCAAGTGTGATAAACCTGCACTCATTACGCGCTCAACACGGCTTAAAAAGGTAACACGATATATGAGCTCAAGGTATACTCTTGTATTATTCAATCCAAAAAGCAAGAAAACATAGACACATCCCAGGACTACACCCTCATGACGCCGCACATAAGAGGGTTCACCACTGGGTATAGGGAATCACACGTAGAGTGGAAACAAGGCAGGGCTTTGAGTCACTACTACTCCCTATATAGGTGCAATCGGTAGGAACGGTATGGTGTAGCTACAAAGCCCTTACAAAAGAGGGGAGGGAGGTTTGGAAAAGGGGGTAGGTTCGGGAAGCCCTCTAGAGATTGGGGTTTTCCGAACCTATAGCTAAAATAATATAGTAGTAAGATTTACATTCTATGAGAAAAGGTTAACCCAAACTCTTTACTATGGCACAGGGTAGGCCAAAGACTTATCTGGGAGGGCCATCTAGCTTGGGGATATTACCTTTCATAGGAGCATAAATGGAGTTCCCAAAGTGCATATGCTTTTATAACATCGCATGAAACATGGAATTTTGGGGTATGAAACGATGAGACTCGAGAGGAAAGAGTAGTGCGATACAAAAGCTTTCACCCTTGATGATATAGGTTTTTCCTAAAATTTTATAAGTGTTTAATCATATTAAAACTGAAAATAGTAAAAGAAATTCAAAATTTTGTTTGAAATTTAACGATTCACCCTTATGAGTTTCATCAATTTCACGAACACTAATAGGACGATGAAGAGCGAGTGTTTATGGCTGGACGAAGGAAGGACCCACGTTGACAAAATGCTATTTGTGTTTTGGCCGTCTCCGCGGGGGGGGGCTCTTTCCCAAGCTTTTGGCGTGGAATGCCTCTCATTATTATTTTGTTGATAACGTCTAATTTCTAAATACCCGATTTCTAGGCCAATCAGCGTCGGCTTCTCCCTTCAAAAAATAAACCGATAACTAGTACACTTTATTGAGGCGTTTTCTCCCAAAAAACATAACCCCCGCGACCCCCCACCCCCTCTCTCATCAAACCAACATCAAAACGATACAAATGACAAAAAGCAGTTCGCGCTTGCCTTCTTGAGAGAGAGAGAGAGCGCGCGCGCGCTTTCGCTTCTGCTGCCTAACCGCCGGATAGGCATGCCCGTCATCATGGCAGTTCAAGCTCTCAATCCTTCCTCCATCAATCTCGCTCGCTGATCTCCGCAACCGGTAACTCTCTCTCTCTCTCTCTCTGTCTCTCCCCAATAATGATAATCCACCCCTCCGTTTGCGTTCCTTTTACTCTCTCTCATCATATGTCTGTCTGTCTATCTTGTTTTGTGTGTCGCTTCCTTCCTGCAGGCCGTCGCCATATAGTTCTGCTGCCATGGAGTTTCCCGCCATCGACCCCAAGCTCTTGCTTGCCCCAACAATCCCGTTCCCGACCTGGGAGGATTGCCAGCAGCGTCAGCTCCTCCCTTCTTCATCTCCTGCCCTTCACAACAGCCGCAACAACAACAACAACAACAACAATAACCAAAGAATGTTTCAACAACCACCTGGTAAGTCTGATCCGTCTTCTGCTCAATCGATCCGTGTTGTTATTGTTCTTTTGTCAAACAAGATGGCAGAGCCTTGCATGCTCATCTCTTAAAGCTCCGTTTCTCGCTCATCTGGAACCTTCGGCACGCTCAGGAACAATCGGATGGGCTGAATTGCCGATCGGATTTATCGTAGGGTCTTGCCAGACTGCACCTATAGCTCATCAGATCAGCTTCTCAGTCAAGTGTTTGTTGGATTGCAGCTGCAACGCCCTCCATCCCCAACCTCGTGTTGTTCCAGCAGCCGGCCGTTCATAACACCACAGCTCCTCATCGAAAGCGGCACACCAACTCGAACTCTACCGATGCTCTCTCCATCCAGCAGCAGCAGCAGCATCCAAGACACAGGCCTGCCTCTGCCTTGCAAGCGGTCGATCTCAATCAGGCCCAGGCCTGCTCCACCTTCGCTCCACAGCCTGTTATGGTCTCCACCGGCCTTCGACTCTCCTTTGATGATGAGAACTCCGTGGTCACAAGCTCCCAGCCAGATACAGCATCCTTGGCTCCTCCAAGTCCATTTGATGAGCTTTCGGGGCAGTTCTTTCAGCAGCAGCAAGAGCTCAATTGTCTCTTGAAGAACCAGGTGAATTTGCATACTCAGAAATTTTGTCTTTGCTCAAGCACAAGAGATGCTAGGTTTAGATTGGCTGGCATTTCCTGGAGTCCTATTGATAGATTTGCATACGTATGAGTTAAGTTTGCACCACTACAAGACCCGTTTGTGCTGTCTGCACCATAGCAACAAACAATTGCACCATTACAAGACATGTGCTTGTGCAGCACCCTGGCGGTAAACATTAACTCGGGGTATTGTAGGCTTTCTTACATTTACTTGTTTCTGTTCCACCAGTGCGAGCAATTGAGGCATGCTTTGGAGGAACAAGCCCGTGTGCACTCGCGTAGGATGCTCACCACGGTAGAAGAAGATGTCTCTAGGAGGCTCCGTGACAGGGAACTGGAGCTCGATCGGGTGAACAGAAGGAATGTGGAACTGGAGGAACAGGTTAAACATCTCAGTGTGGAGACACACATGTGGCATAGCAAAGCCAAGAGCAATGAAGCGATGGTTGCAGTTCTGAGAACAAATTTGCAGCAAGCAGTGGCCCAAAGCAGGGAGCACAGTAGAGCAGAGGGTTGTGGAGACAGTGAAGCAGATGATGCTGCATCAGCACATATTGATCCAAAGGTTGAAGCGCAGGTAGCCAGGGCATCAGTGATGACGATGAAGGTTGGGCGGGAGCAAGGCGTGGAGTTTATCAGGGTTTGCCGGAGGTGCAGGGCCAAGGAGGTATCCGTATTACTTCTCCCTTGCCTGCACCTGTGCCTGTGTAACGACTGCAAAGGGGACGTGGAAATCTGTCCACTTTGCAGTGCTCTGAAGAACGCGAGCGTCGAGGTCTATTTATCTTAATGGTGATGCAGGACCTGCAGAGTTGGGAGCTTGCAGTTGTCCTGGGTTTCTGTATGGATCCTTCACACCCTCCTGTTAAGATCCCCGGGCCTATCACCTTGCTGTCTACATGTACAGGATTGCAGTCTTGCTGGTACAAGTTATCTTTTCATGGGTATTCCCAAACCGAAGATAACAGAGCAGGTCCCTCTCTCAACTTACATGGTGGTGAAGACTTCTGATGAATTTCAGTTGTTTTGTTGCAATTCTGTGAAAGCACTGTAGTATTCAAGATTCAAGAAGAGAGTATTTACAACCCCAAAAGAAAACGAGCAAGAAACGCAATCATGTCAAGGCTTCTGCCAATCTTCTCGCTTGTGCAATAGACGAAAGAAGCAAAATCTGCTACTGGTATACATGTTCACCGTAATTTCTGTTCATTTCTGGAGTGTTAGTTAGCAGGGACATGCAGCTGTCTACAGGATGCCAAGTATTTGCCCAGGAAGCATAAAAGGGAAGATACTTCAATGCTTCTGGGAAACGTTCGGCTTTTGAACAGCTGCTCCAACCTCCCCTGCCAGTCACGGGTTCCATCTTTTGTTGGCGTGGATGAGTTGATCTCATCAGCATCCTGTAGGTGTTTCTTGTTGCTAGGAGCATGTGTATGGTATAGGGAGTATATAACTCTTTCCAAAATTCACCTCACTTTTGGAGCGTGCGCATTGAAGTGCTGTGCTGTTTCCCCACTGAAACTTTCCTGCCTGACACAAAAAATTTCCCCCCTTGGCTACGTATAGCCTGTGTTAACAGCCAACCTCAGCCGAACTTTCCTCGCCCCTCATGCCTCTCCATAGTATAGGAGGGCCAGGTCTGTCTCTAGTTGAAAGCAAGTATTAATTGGTTTGTGGGCAGAGGTGAGATATGAACAAATTTATTTGAAGACATTGTTGAGGATGGATGGATCATGGATGCAAGTCCCTTTCTATTTTAGTAGTGGAGGAGCATAGAATAAGTGACTGAGACTTCGTAATTACCACCCTGCCAAGGGCACTTTTGCCTGTCACTCTATGGCTTGCTGATGATTTATTATCATTTCCACGGTCGTCACTATATTGGATGACGTCTCCCTATATTGGCCTTTGTGCCCTAGACGACATTTCACAGAAAAGATGACTGAAACAATGTTACCTGTGATTTTTTTGCTCACTTGATGCAAATCTCGACTCTTTGTAAACCTTAACATGCTTAAAATCTTTCTTAACTAGCTCAATTTTGGCACAACTCAAGTTATCACAGGCATTTGATCCAATGTGAGAGTTCAAACAAAAATGATGATGATATGCTAGAGATGATGTATACATTACATCGATAAATGTAACATATAACCACTTGTAATAAAAAAAAGTGCTAATGTGATAATTTATTACTTGGGTCTTCGAGTGTTGTATTGACAATCATTACATAAGCAAAACTATTGAGCAGCTAGTGCCACCAAGCTTCTTCTTCAAGTCTATAGTGGTTAGCTTAGGAGCAATAAATTGCTTGGCCTTGTAGTCATTAAGGACAAGTAAAGGAGTAGGAAGTTACTTGGCTTTACAGTAAGGACAAGCACTTTCATTAGATGCCTCAAGTAGAGCCAGCACTAACAATGTTGAGTATCCTTACATCTTGCACTTATGCAACTCTCTTAACTTTAGCCTTTTAAAGATTAAAAAAATTCAAAGTTAAAACCGGGGTAATTTGACTCAAAGAAATATGAAACTTACAAGGTTGGGTCCCTTGGAAGATAGTGACCTCATCCAACTTTGAAGTATATACACCTTGGGAATATTAGGTGTCTTTCTCAAGTTAGTAGTTAGTGGATAGTTGTGCATGCCAAGACAAATATGTTGCTCTCACTTGAGAAGCATTATATCAAGTTTTCTCAAGGAGTAAGATTGCATGAATTGATTTAGCATGGTGTATATAGAGATCAAATTCAGAATAGCTTGTGTCCCCCTCTTTAAAGATAATGTGTCCTCTTTCAAGATAAAAACACGCATGCATAGACAATTAAAAACTCGAGTAAATGTTGGATAAAACCTCCCATTATTGCAAAAGTGTCTTCTACCCTTTGACCTATGCATCTTTACCTTCTTTTGAATATAAGTGTTTTTGGTTTAGAAGTAGCAAAACCTAAGGCTTTCTCCTTAATCTTCTATTTAGAAATTAAATAAACAAACATTGATGCTTCTAAATAAATAGTCAATATGTTGTCATACTAGACTAGGGGGGTGAGCTTGCATGCTCATAAATAATTTGGATGGATACTTTGTAAAGAATTAATTATAATTTTGCTAGAATGACTTAGCAAATGCTTTGATCACAATGTGGCATTTTTAATAACACTGGGATATAAATGTGAGATAGCATAAACTAAAATAATTAGACAAAGATCACCTCTATGGTGCATTGTGTATAGGAGCACATGCACTCATAAGCAATGCAGATGTCACTCCAATCAACATGGGTGTGCAAAATTCATCTATGTGTATGTAAACTAGCGTAAACATCCAAAAAGAACAAATCTCTTTGTGATAAAGGGAATAACTAGCCTCAACCTTTAGACAATACATACGAATACAAGAGCCTCGTGATTGAGTACAACAATCTCAACCTCATGGCAAGATACATTGGATGGAAAAAGTAGTTAAATGTAGTTACCAATATTTTGGATGTGCAGTAGTTAATAGTCCATGATACAAGTATAGGGCTATCCACTACAGGATGGTTTTGTATAGATTGCTAGTTTTAGAGGCTACATGGCCTTGGTTAACATCATCCTTTGGTTCAAATATTTTGACATCTTTTATCAAAGGAGATTGATTACATATAAGGTAACCAACAAAGTGCTTTTGTATGATCACGAAAGATTAATGTCAAATGGATTGTGAATTTTCCAATGTTGGGTAATTGTAATTGGAAAATATTGTTATTTGTTCTTTTGGAGAATTGAAAAGGTTCGTAGAGTCTAAATGCTAGTTGACTCAAGTTTTTATTTTTTTCTTTCTGAAAAATTACAATGCTAGTTGACTCCACTCATTGCAAAGTGTTTTTTAAGGATTTGTACATACGAAGGCAAAAACTTTGACAAGTGGACTAAGAGTAAGTGCTTTAAGACATTCATTAACAAGTAACTACTCATATCATGCACACTCAAGCCTCCAATGCAAATTCCATTATGCAAAAGGAAATTTAAGACCTTTGGTGTAAGAAATACTTTTTAAAAAATTCATTGCTATTCTTTTGCAATCACTCTTTGTTTGCTCCCCTATGTATTTGTAGCTCAAAAACATAAATTAACTCAAATGATAGTATGTATTTATAAGAGCCATCTATTAAAACTTAACCACCATAGGTTGAGCTATCAATTTTCACATGTTGATCAATTCATTATCATTTTAAGACCTCATGTGATAATCACTTTCAAAATTCATAGAAAATCGATGTTTAGTAAAAAAAAAATTGAATGATTCAAAGCAAAGCTATTTGAATTTCAAAAGTTGTCTCATTATAGTTGTAATGTGGTGAAAGATCACAAGTATGTGAATAACATCATCAATTAAATCTTATGTTACTTAACTTTTTATTTTCATCTAACAATAAAGATCCATATAAACGAGTTTTTATTTCATATATGTATGTGTGTGTGTGTGTATGTATATATATATATATATATATATATATATATATATATATATATATATATATATATATATATATATATATATATATATATATGTTTAATAACAATAATAATTTAACAAGTGAATGTTTAAAATATTTAATACTCAAAAGTTTTAACAATTCTATTTAAAAATGAATATAATCTATAATATTTAGAAAAAAATTGATACACATAATATATTCATACAAATAGTTGTTACTAGGGTTTGGGTAGTAGCAAGTAATGCTTTGTAAGCCTTAGTCAAGGCTATATGAAAGCTAGGATCAAGTCTGGAGCACTACAAGGGAATGGGGGTATAGCGACGGTCATTTTCGACACAAATTAGCAGCATTGCTAAATGCGATGCAAATAGTGACACCAATAGCAATGCCACTCTGAGAGAAAAAAAAGCAGCAAAAACCCTCCGAAAACTCGAGTGCAGCATTTTGCCACAGAGAGTTTGAGAGAGAGAGCAAAAGAGATCATGGCTTTGGGAGGGAGAGGAAGAGGTAAAGAGAGAGAAGGATAGCTTCTCACCACTGTGCCGTTCGCGAAGAAGAGAGAAGAGTGCACAAAGGAGAAAGAGGGGACGTCGAAGAGGAGATGAAGAATGCATCCTCGGGCCTTTGCAGTAAGAACATTGCCTCCTCTTGGTTTGTTCTGATTTTTTCTTCTTTTCTTTTGTTTTTTTTCTTGAGAATGATGTGCATTGAGAAAGAAAGAGAGGAAATGAGAGTGGGAGAAGAAGAAAGGAAAAGAGAGAGAGAGAGAGAGAGAGAGAGAGAGAGAGAGAGTAACCATGAAAGATAACAAAGAAAGAGAAAGAGAGAAAGGGAGGGAGAGAGGAGAATGAGTGAGAAAACAACGAGGGGGAATATAGAAACAAAGAGAGGGATAACAAAGAAAGAGAAAGAGAGAAAAAAAGAGAATGGGGAGAGAACACGAAATGAAGAGTGCAGAGAGAGGTGGATAAATTGTGTTAGGTTAGTTAAAAAACTAAAGCTACTCCTCGAGGAAAGCGGGTGTTTAAATTGCCTATGGATTTTTCATATAGCAAAGTGGTCTTGATTAGCCAAGAGGATTCCATTAAAAATCTAAAATGTTAGAGTAGATCAAGTTAGGAAGGATCAAATGTAGACTATCCTAGTGTGTTATTCTAGATCCAAATCAATGTTATTTTAGGGGGGTTGAGTTCACTACAAGGATTTGAGTTGGTAGCGACGGCGGGTAGCGGCGTCGCTATTTGCGTCGCTATTATCGTCGCTATTTGCGTCGCTTTTGCGATGCAAATAGCAACGCAAATAGCACACAAATAGCGATGCTCCACAGGGAAAAAAGCGGGCCGAAACCGAGCGCGGCTTTATTTCGCGTTTGCACGTTTTGTGTTTTGAGAGCGAGAGCGAGGGAGAGAGCGACCGTCGTGAGAGAAGGAGAGGAAGAAGACTTGCTGCCGCCGCCGCCGCCGTTGTTCGCGAAGGAGAAGAGGAGCCTTCATCGCAAAGAGGAGCCGCCCCACACTCGCCATATCTCATCGGTGAGTCTCCCTCTCTCTTTCTTTTGCTTGTTTAAGGTTTAAATCCCTTTCTCTTTTGCTTGTTTAGGAGAGGAAATGAGAGAGAAAGAGAGGGAGAGGGAGAGAGAGGGAGAGAAAGAGAAAGAGAAAGAGAAAGAGAAAGAGAAAGAGAGGGAGAGGGAGAGGGAGAGGGAGAGGGAGGGAGAGTGTATTCTCTCTCTCCCTCTCCCTTTTGCTTGTTTAAGGTTTAAATCACTTTCTTTTTTGCTTGTTTAGAAGAGGAAATGAGAGAGAAAGAGAGGGAGAGGGAGAGGGAGAGGGAGGAAATGAGAGAGGGAGAGAAAGAAAAAGAGAGGGAGGGAGAGAGGGAGGGAGAGTGTATTCTCTCTCTCCCTCTCCCTTTTGCTTGTTTAATGTTTAAGTCACTTTCTTTTTTGCTTGTTTAGGAGAGGAAATGAGAGAGAAAGAGAGAAAGAGAGAAAGAGAGGGAGAGGAAGAGAGAGAGAGAGAAAGAGAAAGAGAGAGAGAAAGAGAAAGAGAAAGAGAGGGAGAGGGAGGAAATGAGAGAGGGAGAGAAAGAGAAAGAGAGGGAGAGGGAGAGGGAGAGGGAGGGAGAGTGCATTCTCTCTCTCCCTCTCCCTTTTGCTTATTAAAGGTTTAAATCACTTTCTTTTTTGCTTGTTTAGGAGAGGAAATGAGAGAGAAAGGGAGGGAGAGGGAGAGAGAGAGAAAGAGAGGGAGAGGGAGAGGGAGGAAATGAGAGAGGGAGAGAAAGAGAAAGAGAGGGAGAGGGAGAGGGAGGGAGAGTGCATTCTCTCTCTTCCTCTCCCTTTTGCTTTTGGAGTGCTATTGTTTGTCTACTACCAGAGAGAGATTGTGAGCAAAAGCAAGCTGCGACAAAAGAAGAGCAACATAGAGGAAGAAGAGAAGAATAATTGGAACGATAGCATATCCATGATTATGGTAATGGTATCCACTTTGCTTTTTTTATGGGTACCATTACATCGACTCCTTAAGAGGGCTAAAAATTAGTCATACACTTTATAAAGTCTAATTAGGAGATTTAAGATGCACGATAATAGACTTATCGATAATGATATGCAATGTGCTTTGCCATGGGCCATGTACATTGGTGACTCTTTAAGATGGCTTAAAATTGGTCATATCTTTCATAATGTCCAAGTAGGGGATCTAATTGTGATATGCATAATTCATTGTTTTTGTATTAACTTTATAGGCATAACAAATTAGAAATCATGCCAACTAGTCAATGGAAGGACTAAAAGAAAATGATACCCTAGCTAATGGTCATTACAGTACTTCATCAAAATGAACCCAAAAGTATTGTTATAGAAGAAGAATCCCTTAAATTGAGCATATGATATTTTCTTCAAATGTTATGACTATGAGTAGAATTGATTGAAATAAATTTTATTACTATAGTTGATAAATTTCATAGATGGCATTAATTTTAATATGCGATCCTAGGACAAAAAAACCACATTTCTAAGATGCTTTTTGTTGAGACTGATTTATTATTAGACTAAGAGATCCTCCATGATGCTCATAAATGGATTACTTATACTCAAAGCCCTCTAGTGCAGTTGTATAAGTAATCCTAGTAGAGCCCCTCTAAGATACTCAAAGTACATAACCTAGAGACCGTAGCTAGGTATATAAGGTATAATGGTTGTACAAGAAGACACCTCAATAATTGACTTATCACCATTAAATCCCAAAGAAGAATCGTGTTCCATCCCCTTCAACTCTATATTCACCTCGTGAAGAACTTCATTAATCATAGCATCCTTGTCACCAATCTTTTTGTTGCAATGATGAAGTAACATATTCATCACTTTTCCTTTTAGCATCTAAGCCATTATCCAATCTTTTAGTTAAGTCCAAACATTTAGTCTTCGACTCATGAACCTTATGAACCAATGCTTTTTTTTTTTACAATAACAAATAATTATCTACTGGGACAAACAAATCCTTGAGCATGGTATATGGCCGAGATATAACATCAATAAATCCCTCAACTACTATGTACAATGCATTCTTTACATTAATTAGTAAAGCATTTCTTATATCTTGAAGTTTAGATTTCAACACCATGGATGCATCAATATCAACCTCAATGTTTTACAAAATTTGCTTCTCAAGCTCTTGCAAAGGTAAAACCTCTCAAGCAAGAGCTTATGGTCAACTTGCAACTTGACATACATCTCCATAAAGCTATTCATTCGAGCCTCATTTGTTGTAATGTAGATAAGATGGAAAACGAAGAAGGTCTTATTGTTCAAGATCGCGAGGCATATCTTAATCAGCGTGTCCCATGCCCTTGCTCTCAATGCAAGTTGGCAATTAGACGAAAACACCGATTGTCTATAGAACACGTACGACGATTTGGCGAGTTTCAATCTGAGATAATTGATCAGGCGATTGCGGATTTTCAGCAAACGGTAATTTGAAGTTAATATTAATCATGCATTGTACTCGCAAGCTAATTGAAAACCATACACAATAAGATTGGGTCTTGTTGGCAAATTTTCTATCCAGGGGGGCGATGTCTCTTCCCAAAGGGGAGTGTACCCTTTGCGGCCAATTAGAAGAGTTCGTGGACGTGCGATGGATGGATTGCAGGAGCCAATCCACCATTCGCAAGGCCAATCTATACCGTCAATGCCAGAGGAGATAGACAACCTTCCAAACCTACCTACAATCTTGGAGCCTGAGATGGAGGCAATGATCGATGCATTGATTCCCATGGATGTCGAGACATCTGATCTGCTTAGAGAGGAAGCATCCATACCATTATATGATGGGTGCCGAGCATCTCAGTTGAAGACATTGCTTGCACTCTTAAGTGTGCAAGCAAAATACGGGTGGAGCGATACGAGTGTGACCGAGTTATTCAGGTACCTTGCACATAGGCTTTATTGATTATTATTTTTTGACACTATTATTACAAACAGTTGTGGTTTTTCAAGGTGTTTTATGATTTTTTTCAGGTTATTGAAATATCATATATTACCACCTGCAAATATCATGCCTGAGTCTCGTGATGATGCACGACATGTTTTACGGAAGCTTGGCATGGACTACAATAACATCCATGCATGTATCAACGATTGCATACTGTTTCGAGATGAATACGAGACTATGGAGACATGTCCAAAGTGTGGTGCTCACTGGTATCGATAGGACTTGCAAGGGCAAACCATCCCTCAAAAAGTTCTCAAACACTTTCCGCTCATCCCCCGCATAAACCACATGTTTCGTACGTCCGGCATGGCAAGCTTGACAACGTGGCATGTGCAGAATAGATCCACGGATGGAGTTCAATGAATATCAACGGATTCGTGCACATGGAGCCACATGGACTCTACCTTCCCAGGCTTTTCGCGAGAGCCAAGGAATCTTCGGCTCGGTCTCGCAATGAATGGTGTGAACCCATTCGGTCTGCGCTCAACTTCTTACAGTGTGTGACCTATAGTGCTTGTTAACTACAACATCCCTCCATGGCTTTCTACGAAGAAAGGACATCTCATCCTTAGCTTGCTCGCCCCAAGCCGCTACAAAGTAAAAAATATGGACGTCTATCTTCGTCCATTAGTCGATGAGCTTAAGATTTTGTGGGAGGAGGGGGTCACTGTGCAAGATATGAGCAGACGCAATGGTCGGCGGTCAGTCAACATTCGAGCCATTCTCATGTGGACGATGCATGACTTTCCGGGATTGGGAGAGTGCTCAGGTGAGTAGATCTTCATTCTCACTGGTAATATCTATATTTTATCTCATTCAATCAAGTATTCACTAGGTCGTGGCTCGCCTTACAGGTTTGGTTACCTCAGGTTATCATGCATGTCCATTGTGTGGGCCACAGTTAGACTCCCAAAGGTCACGAACCATGAAGAAGATGGTATATCAAGGACACGCCGCTTTCTTGCCGGAGGATCATGAATTCAGGGAAGGTTTCCTTGGACGACCTCCAACACGTATGAACGCCGCAAGTTGGTACGAGCTGAAAATGTTAAACCTGGAATCACATCCAAATGGAATGCGACGGTTCTCAGTTTTCTACGAGTTGCCATATTGGACCCACTTACAGGTCAACCACTTGTTGGATCCCATGCATATTTTCAAGAATGTGGGCAGCTTGCTATGGGACCACATCACAGGAAAGAGAGACACTATAGGGGCACGAATGGATTTGAAGGAGGTAGCTAAGATGGAGGCGCTTTGGCCGCTGCAGTCGAGTGTTGATGGTCACGTGCAGCTTCCTCGCGCTCCTTGGGTTTTGTCCACTAAAGAAGAGCGCATTGTGAAGCAAGTAATCAAGTCTATCCGCACTCCAACGGGTATGATGCGTTCTCTCATGTCTGCATTTTCCAAAGATGGCATAAGATATGTTAGGTTTGTGCTACGAATGGATTGTAATTAGCGTGGGCATTTTGCAATTTGAAAAGTGGCCATTATTCATAATTCTTTCTCATTTGTGGCAGTTTGTCCTACCGATCGCGATCGCAGGATGCCTTACTCCAGAAATTTGCGGGGCCATTTACAAGTTGTAGACTTTGGTGCAATGGATCTCACAGAAAGAGATTAAGACGTCCTCTATTGAATCCGCGAGGCGGGGAGCAGTGGAGACGGTGTGTCTCTTTGAGAAATACATGCCCACTAGCATGCTCACGATACAAGTCCACCTTCTTGTGCATCTTGTGGACGAAGTGGAGATTGCTGGACCTGTCCATACGTGATGGATGTTCTTTCTGGAGCGCTTCATGAAAAACTTGAAAGGCTTTGTGCGACAACGAGCTCGGCCAGAAGGTAGCATGGCCGAAGGTTGGTTGGTGTCAGAGGCGTTAGTGCATATCTCACAATGACTACCAACAGTGAAACCAGACAATGAAATGCTATGGACGCTGAAGCACGATGATAGACTGACTAGAGATGTGGTGGTTGGAAATGGGGTAGAAAAAAGAATGGATGCTTCAATAGAAGAGAAGGTGAATCGCTTTTGTATGTTGCACCATGCCTCCATGGAGACGTGGCTCGCGAAGTACCAGATTGAAAGGCAAGATCGAGAGGAAGCGTGAGCTGAATTCCGACGTAGTACGCGTCATCGACCGATTCGATATCCCGAAGGCATGGAGGAGATGCCACGGTTTATGTCAACACGATGGTTGCATGGAGCCTTGACCGCAACATCCAGCGAAGGGACAAAGGTCTCAATGGAGGAGTAGGAATTCTCGAGGGGATGTAGTCCAAAGGTGATGAGGGGTTTAGAATCTGTCGTATCTAAATTTTATATGCGACATCTAATTTGAGTGTTTCAATGTACAGTACAAAATATATAGTGCAACGTGGTCGCGCGGACGGCATTTTCGCGTGGAGCGTATTGACAAAATGCGCTCCACAATGGACTGTAGTGTCATGGCAAGGATCGAGCAAGAGAGCCGACGACGAGCAACGGATTCGAACACGGTTGTGGATGAGATGGAGTATTTTGGAAACTTGCAAAGTATTATTACGGTGGATTACCGTAGGTTCTCCATGATACTATTCGATGTGCAGTGGTTCAAAGTGGTACTTGGAGGAGCTGGAGCAACAGTTCGATGACGGTCCATCAGGATTTCTCGAAATAGATTCTGAAAAAAAATGGACGAAAGCTTGGAGCCCGCATCGGCTAACAATGATGGAAATACTGGAGTCCAAGAATTTTTTGAGAATGAGGCGGACTCATTCTTTTGTGGTGACATGTCTATCGACCTTCCAGTGTATGTAGAGTTATGTCAGGAGATTAACATGGGACCATATGATACTTCATACTTGGAGCATCCACCCACTCAATTCGTTATTTAGATCTCTTATAAAGGTACATAAGATATGCATTTTAAGAGGGATTTTCTAAAAATGATTTATATTACTATGCTTTATATAATTTAAATTGATTATTCTAACACCATTTTTTATCTGTGCAGGTGACATTTTCAGGATGAGTCGAGGGATGAGCAATGACAAGTTGCAGGACATCTTCACACGCATGTCTCCAGACCAGCTCGCGAGATTCAGAGAGATGGCAGACCAGGAGATGTCTCGTTCTTCGTCAGGGCGCTCTGCTAGATTTGCTTCAGCGCGATCGGATGCTTCAGCTTCGAGCAGACGATCTCGACGCTCACGACTTGGGCCAGAGGGAGGGACTGCATCGGGATCAGGGGGATGCTGCTGTGGAGACACGGATGTGGTGTATCCATCTCGTCGTTCAGCTGGAGCTGCATCACCTCCAGGATTTGTCACACCTATGAGGATGTCTACTCCAGTTACTCCGGCTTTTGCGCAGCCGTCAGCAGGTGCCACCCCTTTTGGTGCCACCCCTTTGGGTGCCACTCCGAGAGAGGTTACCCCCGTCGGTACATCGGATATAGAGGGGTCTCCTGGATATACCCAGGAGCGTGGACGGAGATGGGAGAGGACCCATCTTAGGCAGACTCCTAGGGGTTATGGATATCTGGTCGATAGTAGGTCAAGAGCCATCATCATGAATGATGAGGGGAGGATGGTGATGGCTCGCATGAGAGAGTTGTGCCAACAAGTTTTTCGGCACAACATCCTGGATCATTGGAAGAACATACCGGAGGGGAGCAAGGACTACATAGTAGCATCCTTGCACGAGGAGTTTTCGGTGCCAGCCGACAGTAGATAGATTCTCTACGGGCTGGATGATGGATTGCATGCGTGCATACATGTCACATAGACGATCTGACGCACGCAAGGCAATCAAGAGTGGGGCTGCAAAGCCCAAGTGGTTAGATGCAGACGACTAGTGCCGACTGAGGGAGGAGGCTACAGATTCTCCAGGACGTTGGAGTCAGCAGCGCGAGGCGGCGAGGGCATGACTCGAGGCCGGAGTGGTCCATCATCTTGGGAGTGGCGGCCACAGGACATATTTGGAGGACTTTGTAAGTTTCTCTTTTGTTTTGCTTGTTTGTTTTTTTGAAATATTCTTTGTACTGACAATCATGTTTCTAACAGTTAGCATTTTGTTTTCTTTGCAGCACTCCATTACAAATCGCGATCCGCAAGGCCTTGAGACTCGATATGCAGAGAGGCACGGTCTCAATGTATTGATCGACTGATTGTATAGACGCGGCGGCCCTGTAAGTCACTCATCTTTCTTGTTCGTAGTTACCATGAGATATTTGAATGCATTATTGTATGGTGGATTGATGTGTTGTTTCTTTTTCTGCAGAATCCGTTCGATGCTCCTTTGCGACGGGACGAGCTTTCGGGGGACGAGGATTTCTAGCTCGCCCTTGAATCCTTGGAGCTCACATACCTTTATTTTTTAGTCACCTGATCTATGTGGACATTTTCTATGTATTAGTGATATCTTGTCATGATTGTACCAATCGCTTTTTATGCGATCATATATTTATTTCATGTATCAGTTTTATGATTTCAGTATACATTCTTTTTGTTTGCAAGCACTTTGTATACAGTAGTGCATAAACTATTTTGTATGGCTCTCATATAGCACACAGTGCCATATGTGGCAGGGCAGCTTGCTGCCCTGCCATAAAAATTTTTAAATCTCTATTATCGTCGCTATTGGCATCGCAAATTTACTGCTCGGGTCGCTATTGCCGTTGCTATGCGCGTCGCAAATTTACTGATTGCGTCGCTATTGGCATCGCTATATGCGTCGCATTTGCGACACATTTGAGACGCTAATAGCGACGCCAATAGCGGTGTTTCTATGGCATCGTCAATAACGACGCTTTTTGCGACAACGGGGGCAAATTTTGTTGTTTGTATTTTCGTCGCTTTAAACGTCGGTATAAGGTCTATATCTTGTAGTGGCTGAGACAATATCTTATTAATAAAGTGGTTAATGCATATCACTCCCCCTCATTTCTCACTCTCTTTAAACCAATGCAATGTTCTACTTAAGTTTGAGAGATGATAGCAAAGTAGTTATCTTAAGTTAATGTTAGATAACCATGGTGAAAGGTGAGAAGGATCGAAGCTTGCTTGGAAGAGCTATGGTGGGAGAGCAAGAGCAAGAAAGAGAGAGACCACAAACTCCAATAGTCACAATGTGTCACCGAGCCTTCCTTTATTCAAATTGTCACTAAAAGAATAAAGAATAAAGTGACGGTGATGGGCACCCGCCACCTATAGAGTGAAGTGGCGGGTATTTCAGTGTAGTAATATACAGGCGGCTAGGCAAAGGCGACTTTACCCCCAACAACCTCCCACTTAAAGGTGAATCTACCCTAGTGAGGAGTGAAAAGAAAAAGAAAAGATAGTACAATGTATACATGTACAACAAGATGAGGAAAAACATAATCTCATCCAACACCCATCAATCTCCTAAGGAAGGAAAAGTACTCAGTAGTGCGGCTTTTCGTGAGCAAATTTGTAAGATTTTCGTTAGTGGAGATCTTGACAAGATTGATAGACTTGTCCTCCACGACCCCATGTATGAAGTGATATCTCACTTCAATGTGTTTCATCTTCGCATGGAAGATCGGATTCCTGGCTAGTTGAGTAGCACTCATAGAATTCGAATGCAACATAGGTATAGTATTAATCCCAAGGTCATGAAACAAACGGCCCAACCATATGGCCTCCTTGCAAGCCTCAGTGGCTGTGACATACTTGGCCTTAATGGTAGAGAGAGCCATACACTTTTGAACCCTGGACATCCAAGAGACAACACCTCCACCATAGGTGAATACATAGCTAGAAGTGGACTTCCTACTATCTGCATGTCTTGCATAATCAGAGTATGTGTACCCCACAACTCCTATACCATGGGGCTACCATAGCAAATACACATATTCGCTATGCATTTTAGGTATCTCATGATACCCTTCACTGCATCCCAATGTTTCTGGCCAGTAGGTGTAGCCATATAGCGTGCCACAACACCAACTACAGAGGCAATATCTCGACGAGTGGTTATCATGGCATACATCAAACTTCCCATGGCTGATGCATAAGGGATCTTTGCCATCTTGGTCTTCTACTCATATGTCTGCAGACAATCAGCCTCTGAAACCTTCACATAAGAAGGTAATGGATAGCCAATAGGCTTCATGTCCTGCATGCGAAAATGCTCAAGGACTTTACGAATGTACTCCCTTTGTGAGAGGTAGAGTAGTCCCTGATTCCTATCGCGTTTAATGCGCATACCAAGAATGTGAGAGGCCTGTCCCAAATCCTTCATCTCAAAGATCTTCTTCAATTGAGATTTAAGAGCATCCAGCTCATCATGAGCTCTCCCTGCTATCATCATATCATCCACATAAAGTACCAAAATAAGTAATGAGCCATCATGGGCTGTCTTCATGCAAAGACACAAATCCATAGCACTCATGCTGTAGCTCTATGATTGCATAAAGGCATCAAAATTATGATACCACTCCCTAGGTGACTACTTCAAGCCATAAAGACTTTTCTTCAAGTTGCATACTAGGTGCTCGCTGTTATGCCAGGTTCTACAAAGTCCTTGGGCTACTCCATGTAAATCTCATCATGCAAATCCCCATGCAAGAATGCAATCTTGACATCCATGTGATAAATGTCCAAGTTAAGCTGCACGACTAATGCCAAAACCAAGCGTAGGGTGGCCATCTTGACCATAGGAAAAAAGACTTCATCAAAGTCAATGCCATGCTCTTGCTTAAAACCCTTAGCAAAAAGTCTTGCCTTATAAGCCGGCTTGGGGTGTCCAGGGGTACTTTTCAGCTTGTATACCCACTTGCATGGTAGAGCCTTCTTGCCAGCAAGGAAGGAAACCAAATCCCAAGTCATATTCTTATGCAGGGAGTCCATCTCAGACTATATAGCCCTCTCCCAAGAGTGACTATCACCCCTGTGTATAGCCTCATCATAGGTGAGAGGCTCTCCTATATTTGTAGCCAAGACATAATGGATTGAGGGCTCAAATCTATTAGGTGGACGTCTAGCTCTAGTAGAAAATCTCATTGCAGGCTCTGTTGCATGTCTAGTATCATGTCCAACACCCTGGCCATGTGTACCAACTACTGATGCAGGCTGTCTAACTGGCTGTGCAGGAGCATGTGGCTCTTTCTGGAATATAACCATGCGTATCTCTACCACCTTCTCAGACTGCCTATGCATCTTGTCTTCATGGAAGACTACATCATGGTTGTGGATGACTTTCTGCCCCTGTGCATCCCAGAGGTGGTAACCCATCTTTCTTGCATCTCCATAGCCAAGGAAGATGCATTTGACATTCTTAGGATCCAGCTTAGTCTGCTTGTCCTTGGACACATGGTAGAATGCCTCACATCCAAAGACACATAGATGCGCATAAATGAAGGTTTCCCAGTCCATACCTCCTCTGTAACCTGGAAATCCAAACCACTGGAAGGTAATCTATTGATGACATGCACAGCTATACTAACTGCCTCAGCCCAAAAGCTCTATGGTAGGCCTACATGGCTAAGCATATTGCATACACGATGGTTCTATTCATTTGCTCATCCAAACCATTCTGGGGTGGGGTATAGGGGGGGTCAATTGATGCTTAATACCTCTCTCGTCACATAGCTGCTCAAAGGCAAGTGACACATATTCTCCCCCATTGTCACTCCTAAGGTATTTTAGCCTATGCCCAATTTGGTTCTCAACCAATGCAAGCCATCTCTGAAACACAACCAAGACATCTAACTTAAGCTTAATGGGGTAAGCCCAAACTTTATGCAAAAAATTGTCAATGAATGTCACAAAATACTTTGCACCACCCATAGATTGGTAGGGCATGGGCCCACAGACATTCGAATATACCATGCTAGGGTCTTACTCATGTGTGTCCTACAAGACTTCTCATGCATATTCCTAGTCTGTCTGCCATAAGGACAATGCTCACATGAATTAAAACATGCATAGTCAAGGGGCGGTAAGTACTGCAAACTAAAAAGCATTTTCATTTCCTTCAAGGACATATGGCCCAAATGGGCATGCCAAAGAGATACATGTGGGATGAAACTGATTGATAAAACATGGTCAATAGAGGACCCATCAACTACAAGAGGATAGAGGCTGCAGTCTTGGCACCTCTAGCAAGCACAAGTCTGCCATGTGTGATCTTCCAGGCAGAATCCCCAAATGAAACATGAAACCCAACATCATCAAGCTGCCCCGTAGACATAAGATTGTGTGTAAGCGTAGGTACATGATGTACATCCTGTAACATAAAGGTACTACACGTAGAGAACTGCAGCTGTACATCCCCAACTCCAACAATAGCAAGTGACCTGTCATGACCCAAGCGAACTGAACCATAGATAGTGCGGTAGGAGTGAAACCATTCATGGCATGGTGCAACATGAAATGAAGCACCAGAATCCAAAAGCTAGCACTGTGCATACATAGAGTGAACCTCGGTAAATGGCATAGCATCACAAGAACTAGCTACAAGTATGTACTCCCCATTGGAGTCATCTGTCTCCATGACATTGATTTCCTCTATTTTCACACTGGATTTCGTAGGTACCATACTATGATCATAGGACTTTTCTTGTACTTTGTCTTTTCCCTTCTCTTTGCACTTCTCATTGCATAACTCATGACATTGTGGGCGTATGTGACCCTTCTTGCCGTAATGATAACACGTCACATTAGCATTTCTTCCACGAGACTTAATGTGCAACTTAGACCTAGACTTCTGCGAGTCTCTGCCATGGTCATTCCCACGGTCATTCTTTCCATTACTATCTTTGCCTTTAATAGTCAAAGCATGTGACATACGAGAGGCATCCAAGTTCTTACAGTTGATCTCTTCCTGGCAAAAGAGCACTCTCTACATCAGGCAAGTTCAAAATAGTAGTAGGAGCACATAAGGCAGTGTGGAATACATCCCATGACTCAGTCAAAGTCCCAAGAAAAAATAATGGAGTAACCTCATCATTAAAGGTAATGCCCTACAAAGTCAAGTCCTTGAGAATAGCATGCAACTAGCTCAAATGAGCATACATCATCATATTCTCCTTTATGCGTAGGTCTATAAGTTGTTTCAGCCAATACATCTGACTTGCCAGACTTTTCTTGCCATAGAGGTTCTTGATCTTATTCCAAAGCTGTCAAGAACTTTGTACTTCTTCAACCACATTGTAATGCACCTGTTTAGTAAGAGACAAGACGAGGGTGGACTTGCATAACTCATCAAGCTCATCCCATTCGTCATCAGTCATAGTTTTAGGCTGCTCACCATGCATCCTTAATGGCTTTATCTGCGATTTTTGCACCAATACTTGCCAAACTAGGCTCTTTCAATAGGCATAATTCTTACCATCAAGCTTAGTGATATTGAAGATAGCACTATCAGTGGAAGAAGATGCCATACTGCAGTCCAAAATGGTGTAGAGAGTGCAAAACTACTTGCTGTTTTCTACTATAAACAACGAAAATACCACTGAAACCAAGGCAAATGGGCCATGAATTAATAACTAACGATGTTTCCCACTAAGTACCATCAAAAGTATATAAAATCATGATGATTCAACATGAAAATTCCATGCCAGTCCATGCATAACTGCTTGCTGTAATAAATTACAACCAGGTACAATGAGAGTAAACTGTAGGCAAAATGAATGCACCAAGTCAACCACTGATTGTCAAAGCATAACCAACATCAAGCGGGCATATATCGGCATGTGACAATCATACAGACATCAAGCAAACACCCAAGCATGTCAAATGAATCCATCAATAAGCTGGCACACCCTTTGTGTAATAGGGCAAAGTGTACACAACACTAGCAAGACCTGACACAAATAGGTATATGCTCAGGGAGTACAAAGCCCAAATTAACCCAAGTACATTTTTGAGGACCATGGCATATCAATCATGCAATATCCAAGTGAAGATCCCAGTCTCAAGTATCTGAATGCTCAAGTAGCATAAACCGTCTACTCAATGTCTGTCAAGCATATTAAGACGCTCCCACTGGCACAAAGGCCATAAATATCAAGCAAAGAAGCTCAATAAGGGCATATGATAGCAGGAGTGCCAGAGGATCCAAGATCAAGCATCAATAAGACCTCATGAGCATATAGGTTGTGTAGCATCCATACATATCATCCATGCCATAAGTACATCAGAGATGAAGATCCGAATTCTATGCAAAGTGAGTTCAAGCTCAACCAATGATTCGAGAGCAAATCCAAGCTCTATGTCAATCCCCGAGAGTCACTACATCAATGTATACATCCAAGACATAGCTCGAATGCAATAGGCATGTCCAAACATAAGCAAAAGAGCTTCAACCCTGAATATTCTAGCAGTAAATAAATGTCCAAAACTGAGTAAACATTGGCTCAATCCAAGCTCAAAACCATTGACAAATCATAGGCATACTTTCCCATATGTATAGGCACCAACTGGGAATAATCGGGCATCAAATGACTATGTAGCATGAGCATAAAGTGTAATGATAGGGGGCTGCCCTATTTTGGGCTGCCTATGGACTGTGTAAAATAAATGACTAAGAAAATTCAGCCCCAAAAGCATCTCATATCATAGGCATACATTCCCCTAACATTCAGGGAACATTTGAGACCAATCGAGCAACTAATGTCAATGCCAAAGTGGTCCAGACATAAAATCTTAATGTAGCACTGCTATGGCTGCCTATAAATTGTGTATAACAGTCCCAAACCTGAAGTACATCACATCAATGCTCAATTCCAAGGCTTGGGATCAAATCCCAAGCATAAACCAAGTATATAGTGCCCAAATGAGATAGCCAATGATTGGAATGAGCTGGAGGAGATCAAACAAATGATCATATGTTGTAAATGCACTTGAAAAAATGATGCAAATATGCATGGCATTGCTGCTCGTGTTTGTCAAGAATCGCGTGGTGGAGGGGGTTGCTCAAGATGCTGTGCCGAACACACACAGAATGCACAAGGAGAAGCTCACTCAAGAGACAAGAAGAGAGATGGAGGCCAAAACGTTTTCTTGCTGATTTCTTCTTCTTCTTCCACACTCTTTACAATGTACACAAAGTATAGATAAGATACAACATAAAAGGAAAGTGGCCTACTAAGTCAAACAATGCATAACCGACTACACTAGTCGATTGGCGCTATAACTATGCCAGCTGTAAATAGGTGTAACAACCTAAATATAATAAGTAATGAGTCAATGGCCATGTGAGGTGCATAATGACCACCGACGTGCTAAGTGTAGACGTGTGGACCCATCTAACCAGGCGGTCCATCATCAATGTCCGCATGTGTTGAGCTTGTCATCTCAACACTCCCCCTCAAGCTCAACTGCATCTCTGCAACTCCAAGTAAGCTTCGAAACTTTTGAAGCTTCTCTGTACCCAATGCCTTCGTGAAGATGTCAGCTATCTGATCCTGTGTGCTGACATACATCAAGTCAATCTCACCTGCTAGTACCTTCTCTCTCACAAAGTGGTAGTGTACCTCAATATGTTTTGTCCTGGCATGGAACACAGGGTTCCTAGCCAACTGTATACTGCTCATGTTGTCACAATAAATGACAACTGGACCTTCTACCTGCACATCCAAATCAGCCAATAGCTTTTGCAGCCATACTACCTCACATGCTGCAACAGTAGCACCTCTATACTCAGCCTCTGTACTCGACAAAGCAACTGTAGATTGCTTTTTGCTGCTCCATGCAACTGCTGCACTACAAGAGAGAACATGTATCCGCTGGTAGATCTTCTATCAGACATACTACCAGCCCAATCTGCATCTGTGTATCCAAACACCTGTACATCTGTACCTGCCTCATAGAAAAGTCCATAATCTAATGTGGACTTCACATATCTCAATATGCGTCTGACTGCATCCAAATGTGGCTTTCTAGGTACTTGCATAAACTGACTCACAAGACCAACAGCGTAGCTCAAGTCTGGCCTTGTAATGGTCATGTAGATCAAACTCCCCACTATCCTCCTGAACATAGTAGGGTCTTCTATCTCATCCCCAACATCAGTACTCAGCTTTACATTCTACTCCAACGGGACTGAAAGTGGTTTGCATGCAGTCATACCATACTTGGACAACATATCCAAGCCATACTGTCTTTGGGACAGCCATATACCATCATCACATCTGATCACCTCAATGCCAAGGAAGTACCTTAGCTCACCTAAATCCTTCATCTCAAACTTCATCTTCAAACAGCCCTTGACTTCAGCAATTCCACTATCACTATCACCTGTAATAATCAAGTCATCCACATAGATGACTATGATGACCAAACCTGCATCTCCCTTTCTCACATAAAGTGAGTGATCAGCATCAGAAACATAAAATCCAATATTGACAAGATACTCTCTAATCTTGTCAGACCATGCTCTAGGTGCTTGCTTGAGCCCATAGAGCGCCTTCTTCAACCTGCACACATACGTGGGATGCTCTAAATCTTCATAACCTGCTGGCTGATCCATATACACTTCTTCCTGTAAATCACCATGCAAGAAGGCATTCTTTACATCCATTTGCTGCAACCTCCAACCTTTGGCTGCTGCCAAAGCAATCACACATCTGACAGTTGCCATCCTAGCAACTGGACTGAAGGTTTCATCATAATCTATGCCATATGTCTGGGCATAGCCTTTTGCAACCAGCCTAGCTTTGTACCTGCTAATAGAACCATCTGCATTGTGCTTAATCTTATAAACCCACTTACATCCAATAGCTTTCTTTCCCTTCGGCAATGATACTAGATCCCAAGTCTTATTGGCCTCTAATGCAGCCATCTCCTCATCCATTGCTCCATCCTAATGAGCATGACCAACAGCCTCCTCAAAACATGTGGGCTCAACATCCTCAACTAGTTTCACCATATAAGCATAATGGTGAGCTGCATAACCCTCAAAACCAAATCTTTTAACAGGGTATCTCACCCTGCTAGACCTGCGTACCACTGGATCACTCAATGGAGTCTTTGCATTAACACGTGCTCTCTGCACACCTGGAGTCCTCACTGAAGGAATGCCAAGCTCATCATCCAAGCTCTCTGAGCCACTGGAGTCTCCATCAAGAACTGCATCAATGCCTTCTGACACTTTATTCTTTCCTTTGTCTTTACCTGTAGTGCTACTAGATGCACTCGAAGATGTGGAGGTACTCCTTAGTCTCCCAAACCAAGGACTACCAGATGATGTCTCTGGTCCACTAAGAGTCCGTGATTCTTGCCTTTCAGCTTGCACATGAGTGTCATGATCATCATCAACATCCAATGCATCACCACTAGATGCATACCAACTGCTCATTTCATCAAAGATGACATCCCTGCTCACTCTGAACTTACATGTGACAGGGTTATAACAGCGATACCCTTTCTGCTCTAAAGAGTATCCAATAAAGACACACTTTTCAGCCTTTGGATCCAGTTTCTTCCGCAACTCATCTGGCACATGAACATACGCAATGTAGCCAAATACTTTCAAGTGTGAAACATCAGGCTTCTTACCTGTAAAACATTCTTCGGGGGTCATACCATGAACTGCAGCTGTAGGAGTTCTGTTCATAATATAAACAGTAGTATGAACAGCCTCAGACCAAAAATGCTTAGGCATATTCTTTTCAGCCATCAAGGCGCGTGCAACTTCTGCAATATGCCTGTTTTTCCTTTCTGCAACCCCATTTTGCTGTGGGGTATACCTGCATGTGAACTGCCTCTTTATCCCATGAGACCTCAGAAAATCACTGAACTCATTTGAGAGGTACTCTCCCCCTCCATCTGACCTCAGGCACTTTACTTTCAAGCATGTTTCTCTTTCAACTGCAGCCTTGAAAGTTCTAAAGTGCTCAAACGCTTCACTCTTTTCCTTCATAAAATATACCCACAGCTTTCTAGAACAATCATCAATGAATGTGACAAAGTATGAACTACCTCCAAGAGATACATTTTGTGTAGGCCCCCAAATGTCTGTATGCACAACATCAAGGATATTTCTGCTTACATCTCTGTCATGTGAAAAGGGTTGTCTTGCCTGCTTACCAAACTGACATGCTTCACATACCTTCTGAAATTCTGCAACTTTAAATGTAGGCAAACTTGTAACCAACCCTTTGGACTGCATTAATTTCAGCCTTTGTACATTTGCATGTCCAATGCGTTTGTGCCAAATTTCAATGTCTGCAACAACACCTTTTCCTTTGGCATACATAGCCGCATTCATAGTAGGAATTCCAGCATCTAGAGTGAACATACGTCCAACTCTACTTCCCTTTGCTACCAACCTGCACTTGTCATTGAAGTCTTCTACAAAACAGCCCTTTGCATTAAATCTGACTTGCAGCCCTTGCTCTACCATTTGACCGACTGACACCAAGTTCTTTGTAATAGATGGCACATGTAATACATCTGAAAGACTCTTTGTCTTACCATCATGCAAGGACAAGGGAACTTTTCCAATGTGTGAAATTGGGTGGCATGAGTCATCACCCGTCTGCACATAACCTGCATTCTGCAAATCCTGCATCTCTCCAAACCATTCTGCATGGCTGGTCATATGATTGGATGCACCTGAATCAACATACCAAACATCTTCATGTGTTCCCTTTCCTGTAACAGCATTCAGCATATGCTGCATAACGAACAAACGTTCATTTTTGTCTTCATTCTGTCGTGAAGACGATGCATAGTTTCCTTGCTGCAACTTACCACTACGGATATCATCTCTCTTAGCATAACATTGGGCTGCAATATGACCTGTTTTGCCATAGTAGTGGCACACAATACCAGAGTTGTTAGAACCTCTGTTCTGCCATCCACCTCTTCCTCTAAAGCTCCCCCTACCTCTAAAGTTACCACGACCTCCTGAAACCTGCATATCGCCAAATTGCTGATTCAATCTGTTTTGCTGGTTGTCACTACCACGTCCTGTACCACGGCCTCTTGAAGAGAACCTGCCACGTCCCCTTCCTGAACTGGAGTAGAAAGCCTGGACCTGTTCACCACTTCTTTCAGATGTCTCACTCTGCATGTTGATTTCTTTAGTGATCATTAGAGAGACCAACTCATCGAAATCTAGAAATGGCTTTCTAACATATACAGAAGTTACAAAAGACTTCCAAGCCTTTTCATTGTTAAGTCCACCCAAGGTAGACGACACCAAATCATCATCATCGGGCATTGCATCAATCGCTGCCAATGCATCTGCAATGCTTCTTACCTTCAGTGCATACTCATTGATAGACATCTTTCCTTTCTTTAATGTATTCAACTCTTGCTTGAGTTGAATCTTTCGTGCCTTTGTATTTACAGAAAACATACTTTCAAGTATGGTCCAAGCTGCATATGAATTCTCTGCATTTCTAATGTGTCCCAGCATATTATTGTCAATTACTGCAGACAACCAATACATGACCTTTTTATCCTTTGCATTCCATTCTTTCCGTGCCTTTGTCTCTTCTGCAGTTGGAGGATCACTCATCTCCGGCCCCTTTTCTTCACCTGAAATGAACTCGTAGAGGCCTTTTCCAATAAGGAAGTTCGTGACACGAAACTTCCATGATGGGTAGTTGTTCTTGTCGAGCTTCTCAATGATGGGGCTTCCACTGTTCTCTACCATTATCACAAAATTAATACCAAACAACAAGCAAATCTTCTGGAACCCTTGACCTGTAGTGCACAGCAATATACCAGACAGCCTTTTTCATTGTCTGCTCAACAATACATGCAATCTGCAACCAGTTTGCAGATAAACCTTGTGTTTACTCACTAGTAAATACCTTTGAACTTACAGATCTGAAATCTGTAACCTGCGCACCCACGTTTGGTCAATACAGTCGAAGTCACAGTGTACCCTGAAACTGTTGTCGCAACCTTGCGGCTCTAAAACGGGCCCTGAAACGGCCTCAAATGCCCAAAATAACTGTGGGTAAGCCTTAAAGGGCTTATCTGCAGAATATACAGCGCTCTTTGCGCACACCAAATCTCACTGCAATCTGAAATTTTTGCTCTGCCCTGCTTCCGGTGCCTCCACAGGCACTATCCAAGAGAAGAAGTGGAAGAATGGGAGAGATTCTTACACGTAGCTTGCTTGCTCGAACCTTGCTTCTTCTCCTTCACTTCAGCCTTCGAAATCAGCCTCTCTCAATGGCGCGGCTCTGATACCATGTCAAGAATCGCGTGGTGGAGGGGGTTGCTCAAGATGCTGTGCCGAACACACACAGAATGCACAAGGAGAAGCTCACTCAAGAGACAAGAAGAGAGATGGAGGCCAAAACGTTTTCTTGCTGATTTCTTCTTCTTCTTCCACACTCTTTACAATGTACACAAAGTATAGATAAGATACAACATAAAAGGAAAGTGGCCTACTAAGTCAAACAATGCATAACCGACTACACTAGTCGACTGGCGCTATAACTATGCCAGCTGTAAATAGGTGTAACAACCTAAATATAATAAGTAATGAGTCAGTGGCCATGTGAGGTGCATAATGACCACCGAGGTGCTAAGTGTAGACGTGTGGACCCATCTAACCAGGCGGTCCATCATCAATGTCCGCATGTATTGAGCTTGTCATCTCAACAATGTTTTTTAGCTGGGCAGAGTGGTAGGAAGCGCAAGTGGGTGCCAAAGAAGGCACACAACAAGCTTGAGGTGCCCCAGTAAAGCCTATGCAAGATATGGAGCACTGAAGCTTCAATGGTGCTGTCCCCTTTCTCTTCTCAGGCCTATAGACCTGTAATCATCATGAAACTTGAAGCAAATGAATAAATATCTTTGTTGGAATTCCCTAAGGGTGCCCAAAGGGGCCGGTTAGGTGCTTGGGAAGTTGGGGAGTGATGGAAGCTCGGGAGAGTCGGCTATAATGGTTGCCGGAAAGGAGACCCAATGAGTATAGGCAATCAATAGGAAGCTGAAGGAGTCACGAACCAAGTTGGAATGCTCAAGAAACCATGCTCTGATACCAATTGAAAGGTGAGAAGGATCGAATCTTGCTCAAAAGAGCTATGGCAGGAGAGAAATAGCAAGAAAGAGAGAGACCAAATGGGAACTCCAATAGTCACAATGTGTGACCAGGCCTTCCTTTATTCAAACTGTCACTAAAAGAATAAAGAATAAAGTGATGGTGACGGGCACCCACACCACCTACAGCCACCTATAGTGTGCAATGGTGGGTAGTATTAGTGTATTAATATACGGGCAGCTAGGCAGAGACGCCTTTACTCCCAACACATGGTAGGAGACTATAGTCACGATTTAGGCTTGCTTTAGGTTAATCCTTGTGGGATTGAGGTGAAGCTTTCCCTACGATGTAGACTTAAGTAGTTTGAGGTAATAGAGTTTGATTATTGCAAGGGAGTTTTGAGTGAAAGCTACATTGATTACCTCTTGATAAATTTGTGCCATTAGGATTCGATGGATAGAAATGTTACAAATATAGATATGCACCTAGATATGACTATAGTCTCTAGATTTGCAAGGCCATACACTCTCTAGAATTTGGATGAAAAGGGATCAATTTGTGCACACCTTAGATTGGCTTTATGATCTTTCTCCATCATGAAAGGTGTTGGATATGGAATGGCATGTATTGATTTATCAATGCCGATCATCTTCCCTATATTAGAACCAACCTCAAGTAGATATAGTGAATGGAAAATCTAAAAGTTGTTAAATGTTTATTTTGAAGGAATTTAGGGTTAATCCTATTCTTTTTATAGGAGGATGAAAAATTCATCTAAATCGTTATATTTATTACGAAGTAACTAAAGTGATTCAGACTGATAGAGTTACCATTTAGATTGCTCTCGTAGAGAAAATTATTGTAAAGAAGTTTATCTTGAGACCTTTTTTCCAAATACAAAATCCTAGGGGTTTTTACCAAATCTTAATTATACCATACTATTAATGTATCTAATTTCCATGGGTAAATCTTTATAATATGATTCTTATCATGATGTAATGTCTCTTAGCTATTGGAAAAACTTAAATAAAAGATGACTCTTTGCCTTCTACTTGTGCAAGCTCAATAGCTCCTAAAAAATTATGTTAAAATGTAAGAAGATTTATATGGAATCTCAATAATGTATATTAAACTAGTTCGTTATGTGTTGTAATTCGATGTTTCAATTGACATTAATTCTATTTAGTTACAAGAGAAGAAATCCCTTCTCAAACAAATAAAATCCCCTGATGCTGAGACATATTCTAGACTTTGGATCAAATCCATGGAGGATTATTTTCAAGTTGCAAGGATGAGCACTCCTAACTCTTCCCTCCCCACTCTCACTTCTTCTCTCTTTACCTTTTCATTCTCACTCAATGTATCTCGCTAAAATCAAAATCAAAAGATGGGGGGGATAAAGAAACATTTATAGAAATAGAGGGGGAGAGAGAAGCAAAGAATGATGAAGGGAGGCAAATAAAAAAAGAAAAATAGAATGAGAACAAAAACCTATTGTTTGTCATAACGTAGACAAAATGGAAAACGATGATGGTCATGATGTCCAAGATTGAGAGGCATATCTTAATCAACATGTCCCGTGTCCTTGCTCTCAATGAAAGCTAGCAATCAGACGAAAGTGTTGCTTGTCTATAGAACACATACGATGCTTCAACGAGTTCCAATCGTAGATCATTGATTAGGCGATCTTAGACTTTGAGAAAACGGTAAGAAAATGTATATCAATCATGCCTTACATTCGAAAACTAATTGAATATCATATGTGTGGTCGTAAAATTTATACAAGGAGGTGACATCTCATCCCAAGGAGGAATGCATCTATTGCGGCCAGTTAGAAGAGTTTGTGGGTGTGCGATGGATGGAGTGCTTGAGCCAATTCACCACTTAGAAGGCACGACGAGGGCATGACTCAGTCTATACTATCAATACCAGAGGAGACAGGCAGCCTTTTGGACCTTCCTCCAATCTTGGAGTTTGAGATGGAGGCAATGATCAATGCATTGATGTCCATGGATGCCGAGGCATTTGATCCACTAAGAGAAGAAGTATCCATACCATTATATGATGAGTGCAAAGTATCTCACCTGAAGATGTTTCTTGTACTCCTAATAAGTGTGTAGTAAAACATGGGTGGAGCGATGCGAGTGTGACTGAGTTGTTCAGATACATTTTACGTACTCTTCTTTGATTTTTTCCGGCACCATTATAAAAAACACTTGTGCTTTTTTTTAGACTGCTAAAGTATCATATATTACCACTTGGAAATATCATGCTTGAGTCTCATGATGATGCATGACATGTTTTACGAAAGCTTGGCATGGTCTACAATAACATCCATGCATGTGTCCAACAATTGTGTGATATTTTCAGGAGAGTACGAGACTATGGAGACATATTCAAAGTGTGAGCTCACAAGTATCGGTAGGACTTGCAAGGGCACACCATCCCTCAGAAAGTTCTTAAACACTTTTTACTTATTCCGCGTATATATCACACACTACAAGATATAGGCCTTATACTGACGTTTAAAGTGACGAAAATGCAAATAACAAAATTTGCCCCCATCGTCGCAAAAAGCGTCGTTATTGGTGACGCCATAGAACAATCGGTATAGGCGTCACTATCCGCATCGGTATTGGCATGCGACGCTGATAGCGACGCCAATACCGACACTGATAGTAACGGTTTGTGACGTGCATAACACGCTAATAGCGACGCGAGCAGCAAAATTTGCGACGCTAATAGCGACGGTAACAAGGATTAAAAAAAATTTGTGACAGGGGCACTGTGTGCTGTATAAAAGCCATACAAAATAGTTTCTGCACTATTGTGTACAATGCGCTTGCAAACAAAAACAATGTATACTGAAATCATAAAACTGATACATGAAATAAATACATGATCGCATAAAAAGCGATTGGTACAATCATGACAGGATATCACTAATACATAGAAAATGTCTACATAGATCAGGCGACTCAAAAATAAAGGTGTGTGAGCTCCAGGGATCCAAGGGCGAGCTACACATCCTCGTCCCCCGAAAGCTCGTCCTGCCGCAAAGGAGCATCGAACGGACTCTGCAAAAAAAGAAACAACACATCAGTCCACCATACAATCGCATTCAAATATCTCATGGTAACTACAGACAAGAAAGATGAGTGACTTACAAGGCCGCCGCGTCTATACAATCGGTCAATCAATTTAGTGAGACCATGCCTCTCTGCATATCGAGTCTCAAGGCCAGTCGGATCGCGATTTGTAATGGAGTGCTGCAAAGAAAAAAAAATGCTAATAGTTAGAAACATGATTGTCAGTACAAAGAATATTTCAGCAAAAGGATATTGTTTCAGGATTTCCAAATTTCAAGTATCTTGATTTGGGACATGTTCAAACATAAAGATAAAGTTCTTGACAGCTTTATGGATTCAACCATCATGCAGAGAAAGAGTTCAGTTGTTATGTCTCATGCCTATGATCTGATGGTGGTAGTGAATATGTGTCAAAGGAGTTTGTTGACAAGTACTTGACTAAGTATGGGATCCATTGTGCATGCCTATTGGTTGCTGATTGTCACTATTTGATAATGTAAGTTTTCATGCAATATACTAATGTATTCTTGAGCTATTTATTAATCAATATAGCATTATTTTGTCTAGTTCGTCTCTTGAATGCCATTTGTAACTATCTATTGATACATAAGTTTTCATGCAATGTACTGATATGCCCCCAAACTATTCATTAATCAAGATACATTACTTTGTCTACTTCATCTTTGAATAATTTTCCCTCTATTTTTTTCATAATTGTTTTCTAATCAATGCATTGTGAGTAGTATTCTTAATCACATTGCACCATCTGTCAATTATAGATATGATATTTTGCGGTATTTTGGTGAGAAGTTTATACTCGATTGTGATGTGTGGTATTTGCAATAATATTTTTATACCTATTCTATTCAAGAATGTTCATGATTGTGAGCACCAAAGCATAGCCTAGGACATGTTTTCTTCTCTTTATTAACGTATGTTTTTTGAATTATGGCAGAGTAATGAATCTTGGAAGCGTTTCTTGATCTTTCAAGTAATGTTTATGTCAGCTATGCATTCATCCAGTTTTTCCTGGAGAATTCAGATGATGCGAGTACTAGATCAGTTGTACAACCCGTCGCCTCTATATCGTGAAAGACGGTGGATGATTAGTGGAGGATATTGCTATATTGATGCAAGCCGTCTAGCTTATCTTCAAAATAATCTGAAAAGGGTAAAATGGATGGAAGATCTTAAAGTTGTTAAGATCTATCTATTTCATGAGGCCATGTAACCAAAGCCAAGCCAATAGTATGCTATAAATGCCACTAGCCTGGACATCTAGCAGCAAATTGTCATTCAAAGAAGCCACCTACCCATATCAACTACCTTGGAGCAATGGACGAAGACGAACATGAAGATATAAAAAATAAACAAGCAAAACAAAAGAAAAACTTACAAAGTCCTCCAAATATGTCATGTGGCCACCACTCCCAAGATGATGGACCACTCTGGCCTCGAGTCATGCTCTCGCCGCCTCGTGCTACTGACTCCAACATCTTGGAGAATCTGTAGCCTCCTTCCTCAGTCAGCGCCAGTCGTCTGCATCTAACCACTCGGGCTTTGCAGCCCCACTCTTGATTGCCTTGCGTGCGTCGGATCGTCTATGTGACATGTATGCATGCATGCAATCCATCATCCAGCCCATAGAGAATCGATCTACTGCGGCGGCTGGCACTGGAAACTCCTTGTGCAAGGATGCTACTATGTAGTCCTTACTCCCCTCCGGTATGTTCTTCCAATGATCCAAGACGTTGTGCCGAAAAACTTGTTCGCACAACTCTCTCATGCGAGCCATCACCCTCCTCCCCTCATCATTCATGATGATGGCTCCTGACCTACTATCAACTAGATATCCATAACCCCCAGGATTTTGCTTAAGATGGGTCCTCTCCCATCTGCATCCATGCTCCTGGGAATATCCAGGAGACCCCTGTGTATCCGGTGTACCGACGGGGTAATATCTCTCGGAGTGGCACCCACAGGGGTGCCACCTGCTGACGGCTGCGCAAAAGCCGGAGTAATTGGAGTAGATGTCCCCATAGGTGTGACAAATCCTGGAGGTGACGCAGCTCCAGCTGAACGACGAGACGGAGACACTGCGTTCGTGTCTCCACATCATCCACCTGAGCCACGAGAGCAAGGAGTCGCATCTATATCCCGTGTCGACTGTGGGCTCACTGCCTCTGTACCTCTGCAGCATCCCCCTGATCCCGATGCACTTCCTCTCTCTGGCCCAAGTCGTGAGCGTCGAGATCGTCTGCTTGAAGCCGAAGCATCCGATCGCGCTGAAGCAGATCTAGCAGAGCGTCCTGACGAAGACCAAGATAGCTCTTGGTCTGCCATCTCTTTGAATCTGGCGATCTGGTCTAGAGACATGCGTGCGAAGATGTCCTGTAACTCCTCATCGCTCATCTCTCGACTCATCCTGAAAATGTCACCTGCACAGATAAAAAATGATGTTAGAATAATCAATATAAATTATACAAAGCACAATAATATAAATCATTTAAAAAAAATCTCACTTAAAATGCATATCTTATATACCCTTATAAGCGATTGGTCAACGAATTGAGTAAGTGGATGCTCCAAGTATGAAGTATCCTATGGTTCCATGTTAATCTCCTGACACAACTCTGCATACACTAGAAGGTCGATAGACATGTCACCACAAAAGAATGAGTCCGCCTCGTTCCGCCTCATTCTCAAAGAATTCTTGGACTCCTGTATTTCCATCATTGTTAGCCGATGCTGGCTCCAAGCTTTCGATAGCCTCCACCCCTTGCAATATCGACCCCTCTATTTGCATATTATCTTCATTTATGCTCGGAACATCGCTTTGATCATATACTCTTGCACTTCGGGGAGTTGAAGGTATAACATACCACCATCGAGGTTGTCGGGGGTTTGGATAGAAGATTACCTGTTCACAAACATGTACAAGAGAGTTCAAACCATTGTGACATAAATCATGTCGTAACACAATTAGCAAGCAAATGAGTCCATGCACCTGTTCACAATGGGCCAGCAACACAAAGGTGTCGCGCAAATCCGTCCATTTGTTTTCGAAATCTATTTCGAGAAATCCAGATGGACCTCGTCGAATTGTTGCTCCAGCTCCTCCAAGTACCACTTTGAACCACTGCACATCAAATAGTATCATGGAGAAGCTACGGTAATCCACCGTAACAATACTTTGCAAGTTTCCAAAATACTCCATCTCATCCACAACAGTGTTTGGATCCGTTGCTCGTCGCCGGCTCTCTTGCTCAAACCTTGCCACGATACCACAGTCCATTGTGGAGCGCATTTTGTCAATACGCTCCACGCGAAAATGTCGTCCGCGCGACCAAGCTGCACTATATATTTTGTATTGTACATTGAAACACTCAAATTAGATGTCGCATATAAAATTTAGATACGACAGATTCTAAAACCCTCATCACCTTTGGACTACATCCCCTCGAGAATTCCCACTCCTCCATTGAGACCTCTGCCCCTTTGCGAGGCGCTGCGGTTAAAGCTCCATGCAACCGTCGCGTTGACATAAACCGTGGCATCTCCTCCATGCCTTCGGGATATCAAATCGGTCGATGACGCATACTACATTGGAATTCAGCTTGCTCTTTCTCTCGATTTTGCCTAGCGATCTGGTTCTTGGCGAGCCACGTCTCCATAGAGGCATGGTGCAACATACAAAAGTGATTCACCTTCTCTTCCATTGAGGCATCCATTCTTTTTTCTACCCCATTTCCAACCACCACATCTCCAGTCAGTCTATCATTGTCCTTCAGCGAGCATTTCATTGTTTGGTTCCATTGTTGGTAGCCATTGTGAAATATGCACTAGCGCCTCAGACACCAACCAACCTTCGGCCATGCTACCTTTTGGCCGAGCTCGTTGTCCCACAAAGCCTTTCAGGGTTTTCATGAAGCACTCCAAGAAGAACATCCATCGCATATGGACAGGTCCAGCAATCTCCACTTCATCCAAAGATGCACAATAAGGTGGATTTGTATCGTGAGCATGCTGGTGGGCATGTATTTCTCAAAGAGACAGACTATCTCCACTGCTCCCCGCCTCACGGATTCAATAGAGGATGTATTAATCTCCTTCTGTGAGATCCATTGCACCAAAGTCGATAACTTGTAAATGGCCCGCGTATTTCTGGAGTAAGACATCCTGCAATCGCGATCGGTAGTACAAACTGCCACAAATGAGAAAGCATTATGAATAATGGCTATATTCCAAATAGCAAAATGCCCACGCTAATTACAATCCATTCGTACTACAAACCTCACATATCTTATGCCAGTCATGGGATTTTAGCCATGATAATTGGTCGTCTTTAGAAAATGTGGACCTGAGAGAACGCATCATACCCGTCGAAGTGCGGATAGACTTGATTACTTGCTTCAAAATGCACTCTTCTTTAGTGGACAAAACCCAAGGAGCGCGAGGAAGCTGCACGCAACCATCAGTACTTGACTGCGGCCAAAGCGCCTCCATCTTACCTACCTCCTTCAAATCCATTCATGCCCCTATAGTGTCTCTCTCTCCTGTGATGTGGTCCCATAATAAGCTGCCCACATTCTTGAAAATATGCATGGGATCCAACAAAAGTGGTTGACCTGTAAGTGGGTCCAATATGGCAACTTGTACAAAACTGAGAACCGTCGCATTCCATTTGGATGTGATTCTGCGTGGACCATTTTCGACTCGTACCAGCTTGCGGCGTTCATACGTGTTGGGGGTCGTCCAAGGAAACCTTCCCTGAGTTCGTGATCCTCCGGCAAGAAAGTAGCGTGTCCTTGATATACCATCTTCTTCATGGTTCGTGACCTTCGGGAGTCTAACTATGGCCCGACTATGGCCCGCACAATGGAGATGAATGATAACTTGAGGTAACCAGACCTGTTCCAACACCATGACCTAGTGAACACTTGATTGAACGAGATAAAATATAGATATTACCAGCGAGAATGGAGGCCTGATCACTTGAGCACTCTCCCAATCCCGGAAAGTCATGCATCGTCCACATGAGAATGGCTCGAATATTTGCTAACCGCCGCGACCATTGCACCTGCTCATATCTTGCACAGTGACCCCCTTCTCCCACAAAATCTTAGGCTCATCGACTAATGGACGAAGATACACATCCATATTTTTTACTTTGTAGCGGCCTGGGACGAGCAAGCTAAGGATGAGATGTCCTTTCTTCGTAGAAAGCCATAGAGGGATATCGTAGTTGACAAGGACTATAGGCCACACACTGTAAGAAGTTGAGTGTGCAGACCGAATGTGTTCACTCCATCCATTGCAAGACCGAGCTGAAGATTCCTTGGCTCTCGGAAGGTAGAGTCAATGTGGCTCCATGCGCGCGAATTTGCTGATATTCGTTCAACTCCATCTGTGCACCTATTCTGCGCATGCCACGTTGTCAAGCTCACCATGTTGGGATGTACGAAACATGTGGTTTATGCGGGGGATAAGCGGAAAGTATCTGAGAACTTTTTGAGGGATGGTTTGCCCTTGCAAGTCTTGTCGATACCAGTGAGCACCACACTTTGGACATGTCTCCATAGTCTCGTATTCATCTCGAAACAGTATGCAATCATTGATACATACATGGATGTTATTGTAGTCCATGCCAAGCTTCCGTAAAACATGTCGTGCATCATCACGAGACTCAGGCATGGTATTTGCAGGTTGTAATATATGATATTTCAATAACCTGAAAAAAATCATAAAACACCTTGAAAAAGCACAAATGTTTGTAATAATAGTGTCAAAAAAAAATCAATGAAGCCTATGTGCAAGGTACCTGAATAACTCGGTCACACTCGTATCGCTCCACCCGTATTTTGCTTGCACACTTAAGAGTGCAAGCAATGTCTTCAACCGAGATGCTCGGCACCCATCATATAATGGTATGGATGCTTCCTCTCTAAGCAGATCAGATGTCTCGACATCCATGGGAATCAATGCATCGATCATTGCCTCCATCTCAGGCTCCAAGATTGTAGGTAGGTCTGGAAGGTTGCATGTCTCCTCTGGCATTGATGGTATCGATTGGCCTTGCGAGTGGTGGATTGGCTCCTACACTCCATCCATCGCACACCCACGTACTCTTCTGATTGGCCGCAAAGGGTGCACTCCCCCTTGGGACGAGACATCACCTCCCTGGATAGAAAATTTGCCAGCAAGACCCAATCTTATTGTATATGGTATTCAATTAGCTTGTGAGTACAATGCATGATTGATATTAACTTCAAATTACCGTTTGTTGAAAATCTGCAATCGCTTGATCAATGATCTCAAATTGAAACTCGCTAAATCATCGTATGTGTTCTATAGACAATCAGCATTTTCGTCTAATTGCCAACTTGCATTGAGAGCAAGGACATGGGACACGTTGATTAAGATACGCCTCGCGATCTTGAACAATAGGACCTTCTTCGTTTTCCATCTTGTCTACGTTACAACAAACAATTTATTTTTGTTATCATTCTTTTCTTTTTCTCTCTCTCTATCTCTCATTCCTTTTTCTCTCTCCTCTCTCTCTCTCTCTCGTTCCTTTTTCTCTCTCCTGTCTCTCTTGTTCCTTTTTCTCTCTACTCTCCCTCTCTCATTTCCTTTTCTCTCTCCTCTCCCTCTCATTCCTCTCCTTCCCACGTGACTTTTCTCTCTCCTCTCTCTCTCATTCCTCTCCCTCCCTTGCCCTCTCTCATTCCTTTTTCTTTCTCCTCTCCCTCTCTCATTTCCTTTTTCTCTCTCCTCTCCCTCCCTCGCCCTCACCCTTGGTATGAGTTGAAAATGGTCCACACGAAGTCACATCCAAATGGAATATGATGGTTCTCGATTTTCTACGAGTTACCATTGAGGGCTGAAATGATGAATGGGTTGCCTCTCACCCATTCAACCTCCAATCCTCACTAAGAGAACTAAAGAAGGGGCACCACCTAGCCAAAGGGAGGATGGGCTAGGAAATCCCTTTTCTCAAAGAGAATCAAGAGAACCAAGACAAAAATTTACAAGAGAGAATATATGTACTAGACACCATATCAGAATATGAGAGAGAGAGATGAGAGGAGAGGGAGACAAGAGGAGAAGAGGTAGAGGAAGCTTGCCATTATGCTACATGGAATGAGAAGATGAGAGGAGAGAGAGATAATAGGAGAAGAGGTAGAGGAAGCTTGCCATTATGCTACATAATAAAAGAACTCACTCATAGCTCACCTCAAAGAGATGGACTAGCATGAGGGTATTCTAGAGTGCTCTCATGTACTTGTCATTGTCCTTCTCCCCCCCTTCTCCCATTCTCCATGGGCTTTTTATATAGCCTCCATGAGAGATTAGATTAAGCTAATCTTCTTGATTAACATAATCCTGGATGATGTATGGCATCTTTGAAAATATGGAGAATAGTGGATGGGACAAGTCCCCACCTTGGTCATCATGCAAGAAGCCAAGGGTGGTGGTAGACAAAATAGAGAAAGGGAGCTACAGTACAAGAGGTGGGTGCCCAAAGCACATTATTATAATATATTTACAAGAAGGATAGAATGGAAAGTTGGTGTGGTGAAAGAGAGAAGAAAATTGCATGTAGCCAGCAGTCTGCGTCTTCGTAACTTCAAATCCGTGAAGAATCTGAAAAAAGTTTCTTCTGCAACTTTGTAGACCAGATTGAAAGCGATCGGGCAATGTAGAAATTTCCTTGAAATTTGCTTTTTCTTGGGAGTTATTGAGATTATAAAAAACGGCTTCCAAAAGTTGCTTTGACTTTAGTCCCCCATATATATATAAAATACATATAAGCATGTGACAGAAGGGGTCCATGCTTGTAAGCTTTTGTGTAAGATCCAAATGACACCATGATGTGGATATTGACTTGTGCACTAGGGTGAGGTGTCCTCTAATGATGGTGATAGATTCGAAATCTTAGTGATGCAGGCGGAGCCCATGTATAGTTGGAGGCTAGTCCTTTGAAAAATCTATACACTCACTCAACTCCTAGGTATAATCCATTTCCATCTTCACTAAGATAACCATCCCTTTTACCATTTACATTGACATCCCTCCTAAGAACTTGTTCCCCCCATTTGCTAGAGTTATCATAATCGAGAAGCAATGTAGCATACCTAGTGCTTGAAAAGTAAACCCAAAGTGATATGGTAAGCTCTTGATAGGGGTTTTGGCCAAATTTTGTGGTAGAAATCCGGGTTGTAAAAAACCTGGATCATTAGCCCTCCCCTTAGGCTAGAGGCATTCATGCCTCTAGCTTGCTAATGATGGTCCAATATGTTAAAGATGCAGGATCTAGAGCATGGCAGTGGCGGAAGCTATGGAGGATGGAAGATGAAGATACTACTCATGTTGACATTGACAAAGAGGACAATTGTTACACAAGTGAATTAGGTTTCAAGATTGAGACTTGAACTCATAAACACAATCTTGTGTAGGACTGACAATGGCACAGACACTTGACAGAAAGAGACAAGTACTATTGCATTATCATCATATGAAAGTGATAGTCAAGTACATCATTATATAGGATTGCTTGGTAGCACACTACATCACTGTGCCTATGGGATCTATCTCTCTTCCTAGAATGAACTGCACCTTCCTAGCCTAGTTGTTCCATACAAAGGGGCATACATAGGGTGTGATTGGCAGATTCTCAACACCCCTCCTCAATCACAACCTGAAAGTACAAAGTGTGTAGAGGCTTTAGCGAGAGCAACACCTGCAAAGTGTGGGCATACAAAGGCTGTAGTACAAGGCTACATGAGGAGTTTTTACAAGCTTATGAAAGGAACATTAAGGCAGGTACAATGCTTTTAAAACAAAAAATGAGAGACAAGGACCGATAGGCCCTTGTGGTCTTTTTCAGCATATGCTTTCTCTTTGTCAGCATGGAAAATCTTCTTGTCTTTGATCTTTGGTTCTTCAGCTTTGAATGATGTGATCATTTGGTCTTCATGGCTGATCTTCTTCTTGTCCTTCTTCTCTTCTTCATTGTCTATTTGGTCTGCTTTTTCTTTGACTTTGCTTGCAGCTTTAATCTTCATGTCCATGTCCCCCTCAAGCAAAGGTATCATCTTTGAGGTAGTGGAAATGTCTTCAAAATCTTTTGATGGATTCATTGATTGAACTTTGATGTAGACAGCTCCATGTCTTTCTGCAAGTAAGATAGCCAAGTTTTGCATTCAATGTAAATGGGCAACAAGAGTAATGTTACTCTTTATAACAGGTAACCACCCAAGAGACTTCATGCTTGGCATTTCCATGATGGAATCAGCTTAAAATTTTTGAAACTTTCCAGCACAAAGTTGAAATCTAATGTGTCAGAAGACACAACCAATGGCAGTGTGAAAACACACTATGTAGTATCAAAAGATACTATGGTTGAACTTGATGATGATTCTTGATGCTTTGATTTTGTTGATGCTTATCTTCTTGAATATTTTTCTTGTTGGGAACTTCAATAACACAGTGGATCAGAGTGACAGAGGCTTGGGTTGAGTGTCAGGAGAGAGAAAATGAAAGAAAAATGAGTTTGGGAGATTTTGGCTATGGTGGAATTAGGGTTTCTGAGACAGGGGCCTGGTTTTTCTCAGATTGCAGGAGCTATACTTGATCATTTTCAAAAAATTTTACATGTCTAGGAAGCTTACTTCATGGGCTATCAAAACCCCATGATAATCGATTAGATTGCAGGCAGTACGGCGCGCGCAAATAGCTCGATCAGACACGGCGCGATTCAGGACAGCGATGACGAATTTCCATAATGCCAGGGTCAGGGCGCAGCAATGTGGTCGATTGATGTGCCAGGGTGAAGCACCTTGATCTCCTAGAAGGAATCAGGAGCTGAAGTGGCCTGGTTGAGAAGTTATGGAAGCTCCAAGTGAGGTAGGTCCTATTTGGCTATGGCAGACACAGAGCAGAGATTGAGAATTTTCACAATGCTGAGCTTGAGATAGCCAAATATCATGGATTGATGTGATACAGGGAAGCTTTGTGAGTTGGAAAATACTTTTCCAGAAGGAAGCTCCAAGGGATTTGACCTGTGGAGTGCGATATAAGCAGCTCAATCTGATAGGGTGATGCTGGCTATGGCTGCCATGGAAGCTTCAGTGAGGGTAGAGTTGGGAGATGAAGTCATAGGATGGAACTAAGGTGACCAGAGTTGAAGAGGAATTGAGAGAGAGCAGAAAAGAGCTAAGCCATGCTCAGCTGAGCTCTGATACCATGTTAAAGATGCGGGATCTAGAGCATGGCAGTGGCGGAAGCTATGGAGGATGGAAGATGAAGATACTACTCATGTTGGCATTGACAAAGAGGACAATTGTTACACAAGTGAATTAGGTTTCAAGATTGAGACTTGAACTCATAAACACAATCTTGTGTAGGACTGAGAATGTCACAGACACTTGACAGAAAGAGACAAGTACTATTGCATTATCATCATATGAAAGTGATAGTCAAGTACATCATTATATAGGATTGCTTGGTAGCACACTACATCACTGTGCCTATGGGATCTGTCTCTCTTCCTAGAATGAACTGCACCTTCCTAGCCTAGTTGTTCCATACAAAGGGGCATACATAGGGTGTGATTAGCAGATTCTCAACACAATAGAGCAAGGAGGACTGCACCCCCTCATTGGTGGCTCTTCATTGAATGACTGCTCCAAAGTGTTCATATTTCTTTGAAAATAAGGCTTCAGTCGCGCCATCCATTTACCCTTGTCTTGTGAACCTTCCTATCCATGTCACCTAGCTTATAGATACCGTTTGGATATCTCCTTATGACCATGAATGGCCCTTCCCACTTGAACACAAGTTGAGCATCCTTTCTGTTATCAAAGCGATTTTCATAGCATAGCACAAGTGATCCTTCCCTTATGTGTTTGCTAGCCAGCTTCTTATTAAATGTCTTCCTCCTCTCTTCAGCCCCTGCATGGAATAGTGTTGAATTGCTGCTTCTCTATCGAACTCTAGCCTCTCTAGATCCAAGATCCTTTCCTCTAACTTCTTATCTTGATTCTTCTCTTGATTGGCTACTAAAACACGCAAACTGGCCACTTCCACCTCTATAGGAAGCAAAGCCTCTTGGCCATAGACGAGATGAAATGGAGTATAGCCAAGTGAGGTTCTGAATGAAGTCATATAGGCCCAAAGAGCTGCACTCAATTTTTTATCCCAGTGCTTGGGGTGCACGTGTACTTGCTTGGTAATTATTTTACAAATCAACCCATTCACTTTTTCGACCAAACCATTACATTGTGGATAGTAGGGAGTAGAGTGCATGTGCTTGATTTTTAGCCTTTCCATTAGCTCCCCCACTAGATTCGCCCTAAAACCAGGACCCCAATCAGAGATAATTTCCAAAGATATGCCAAACCTGCAACAAATATTTTCAAACACAAATTTTCCCACTTCTTGGGTTGTGATCCTACTAGTTGCTGAAGCCTCTGCCCACCTCGTCATGTAGTCCACACCCATTATGATGTATTCCTTGTCAGATTGAGTTCGTGGGAGTGGCCCTATTGCATCAATCCCCCATTTCTCAAATGGGCCATATGTAGTTATGGGATTTTGTTCCTAATGCACTAGCTTCCTTGGTACGGCCTTTTGGCAATCGTCACAAGTGCGGCACCAATGTTGTACATCTCAATGTAGACTAGGCCACACAAAACCAGCATGGAGAATCTTCCTACCGGTTATTTCTTGAGCAAAATGTCCGCCACAAACCCCCTCATGGCAGCTCTTAATCACATCCATGTGTGTCTGTGTATGTGTGTGTGTGTGTGTGTGTGTGTGTGTGTGTGTGTGTGTGTGTGTGTGTGTGTGTGTGTGTGTGTGTGTGTGTGTGTGTGTATGTGTGTGTGTGTGTGTGTGTGTGTGTGTGCGCGCGTACACATGCAATCCAAGGCATGAAATGCTATGGGTATGACTAACCATAAGTATCATACATGCGTATAATAAGGAACATACCTAAAAACTAGGGAATGACACCAAATATATGTTACCAAGGTGTTGACTTTCTAATCTGAATAATTAATATTTGGTATGCTATGATAAGTAATAAGTGCATGTGTCTGTGTATGTGTCTCTTGGTCCATCTCATATGTAGCAATATCGCTTAAGGTAAAAAATGTGTGTCTATGTGTCTGTATACATATATATACAAGTAATAAAAAGCTTATATAAATTCTCGATTATTGTTTAATCTTAGCTCTTAAGAAAACATGTGAGTTTAAGTTTTGTGACATGTCATATGTTTTTGATCGACTTAAATCACATTATTAAGATATACATAAATAGAAGTAAAACAAGTCTACTAAAATCAGTTATAGTTTTAGAAATAAAGTTTAAGTTTTGTGATATGTCATGTGTTTTTGGTCAACTTATATTTCCATTATTAATTAGTAGATCAAACTAATTGCACAATACCACTATTTACAATGTTTTAACCTTCTAAATAGGAATAAATATTAAAAACCTAATATTTAAAGCATAAACATAATTGAGAATTAGAATTAGTATAAATCTAAAATGTGTAATGTTTAATATTTTATATGCTTATAATAAAGGGACTTCTAAGCAAAAAAAAAACTTTAAAAGTTTACTAGACGATGGAAATCGATGTATAAATATTTAAGCATCTTCCTCAATGCATTTTACATTGCACAAACATTTAGCCACCAAACATTAGTTCATTAGGTAAAGGCAATCCTACTTTCACCATTCATCATAAAGCATATTTCTCTACTATAAAGGATCAAAGATAATAACACACAATATACTAACCAATGGATAATCTTGTTGCACAAAACTTTTGAGTTCAAAAGCACCCTACAAATTCAAATTAATATTAGGCTCTAGTTGAAACATTATAAAATAAAGCATTAACCATTTCCTAAAAGAATGTTAGCAACCTTTTTCTACATTAATGCATGATCCACATCTATATCCATTTAAATTACCTCATGAATTCTACACTTATGGATAAGCCGAACATCTACACATAAAAAAAACAAAAACTCAATCCTTAAGGATAGAAGCTTGAGAAAGAAACTTAGAATACACTTTTATCATTCCCAAATTTCTTTATTCTTTATAGTATTATCTTGTGAGACTCTTAGGAATTAACTTAATTGTTCATGTGTTAATAGTTGTAGACAAGCATTTCCCCCTCTTCTACTTTTATCCAGCATTGAGCATTGGTCTTGACTACAAATTTCTAAAAGAATTCTATTAGGAGCCCATCAATGGTGAGATATTTTGTTTTTCTTTTATAGAGAACAATACACCTTTGAACTTGTCTTTTATGAATACTCTACCTTAAAGCTTAAAACATATTAGTATAGTTGGACTTCTAGAACACCCTAGAGACTTGAAGATAACCCTTATATTTAGCAAATTTCATACATAATATTAGAAATATAGTCCTACATATACTTCTTATTGCCACTTTAAAGAAGTAAGAAGACAACATAAATCCAATCCATAATCTAGAATGCACCCTAGCTCACTATTTTCTATACCAAGTCATGTCTTACTGCTCCAAGTATTGAGAATCTTAGGCATCACCTCATTATGACTTTGATCCTACAAGCATACAAGCTCTTTCACCCTTTTTGGCAAACTAAACCACAAGTTCTATCTTAACATCCCACTTAGCAAGATGATCTCCAGCTTTACCAACACAATCCCAAGCCCTTTGAATCTTCATATGAAAATTTTCATGCTTTAAGAAAGAGAATTTAAGTTAGAAAGGGAGATTCATGTTACTAGATTGTGAAGCATGAACTAAGTAAACTAATGTTACTAAATTGTGAAGCATTAACTAAGGAGAAAAGATCCAAAGGGGAGAATGACTTGAGTTGGATACATCAATTTGCTTTGCTACATGCATCGCTTTATGTGTCGCTATTTGTGAGTTGTGTTGCTAGACGCATATAGTGACACATATAGCGACACAAATAACGACGATTACAAAGTGACTTTTCGATGCAAATAGCAAAGGTTACATAAGGGGAAAAAATTTAGGTAGCAGGTCATGTAGCCCTGCCACCCTTCTACCTATATACACTAAATGTTATTGCATAATTCATTTATTAATGATTGGAAATAAAGGGCCACCATGCCCGCACCCACACTGGGTGTGAGTGTATCCTTCGGGTTTGTACCATATTCATATACCTATCTTGAGTCTCTTTTGCTCAACATGCATCTCTATTGACATTGACAACTTCATTGAAGCCCCATGGATCCGTGCATTTCAAAATGGTATCAAAGCTAGACTAGGAGTTATGTTTTTCCTCAGCTTTGTGGGTGCTTTTACATGTCTTCTTGAGCTTGTGATGAGCTCAGAAAAATGAGTTTTCATCTCATTCCTCCATAGGTTAGTTCCACCTCACTTTGCACATGAAGATTTGCATAGACTTGCTCCACTACAAGATACAGGCCTCATACCGATGTTCAAAGCAACGAAAATGTTCATTAAAAAAATTACCCTCGTCATCGCTAAATGTGTCGAGATTAGCGTCTCCATAAAACCATCACTATTTGTGTTGGTATTTGTGTCGCTATTAGCATCACAATTATTTTCGATTTTGCAATGCAAATACCGACGTATATAATAACGGTTTGTGACATGTATTGCGATGCCAATAGTGACGCTTATACAGAGAAAAAAAAATTGTGACACATGTAGTACTATGTGACGTATTTATATTCTACAAATGGATTACATGTTAAGTGCGAAATGGTCGTCAAGATGAGCGCAAAATGTACTTGAACCCACAAGACTAATACATAGAATACTATACAAGATCGCTGATGAAACTCATGGAATTATGGCAAGATACAAAGAATGATAACAACATAGTACATAGAAGATGCCTGCATAAATCACTGGATCAAAAAAGAAGAGGATGTGTGCTCCAAGAATCCAAGCATGAGTTATAGATCCTCGCCATCTGAAAGCTCATGCCGACGCAAAGGAGCACTGAAGGGACTCTACGAAATAAACAACTACACATCAGTCCACCATACATAATGTATTTTAATAAAAATAGTAACTATGGACAAGAAAGATGATTGACTTACTGGACCAGCGCGTGCATAGTCTATCGATCAATGCAGTGAGATCGTGTCTCTTTGCATATCGAGTCTCTAGGCCAATGGAATCGCGGTTTCTAATGGAGCGTTGCAAAGAAAACATAATATAGCTGTTAGAAACACGATTGCTAGTACAAGTGATATTGCAAATAAGAAAGCGATAAGAACAAAAGAAAAACTTACAAAGTCCTCCAGATAATTCCTGTGGCCGCCACTCCCAAGATGATGGGCCACCCTGTCTCCAATCATGCCCTCGCTGCCTCCTGCTGCTATCGCCAATGTCCTAGAGAATTTGTAGCCTCGTCCTTGAGTCTCCATCAGTCATCTATATCTAGCCACTTGGGCTTTGAGGTGCCACTCTTGAGTGCCTTGCGTGTGTCCGATCATCTATGTGATATGTATGGACGCATGCACTCTATCATCCACCCAGTGGAAAACCTCTCTGTCGTAGTAGGTACCAAAAAATCCTCGTGCAATGATGCTACTATATAGTCCATGCTCCCCTCGAGTATGTTCATGTGGGAACATCTACTCCAGTGACTTAAGCTTTTGCTCAACTGTCCGCAAAGTGGCACCCCTATGGGTGCTACTCCAAGAGATAGCACCCTCGTGGGTACACCAGATGTACAAGGGTCTCCTGGTTATGCCAAGGAGTGCGATTGTAGGTGGAAGAGGACACACCTTAGACATACCCCAAAGGGATATGGATACCTTGTAGATGACAGGACATGAGCCATGATCATGAATGATGAGGGGAGGAGGGTGATGTCTTGGATGAAAGAGTTGTGCCAAAAAGTTTTTTGGCACAACGTCTTAGACCATTGAAAGTGACAAGCCCTACAGGTGACGTGCCTCCACCAGAATGACGAGATGGAGACACTACATCATTGGTACCTCCACAACACCCGCGTGAGCCACCCTCTCTCAAACCTGTATGAGAGCGAGGAGTAGCACATGTATCTCGAGCTGACGACGGGCTCACAACATCATCCACATCTTCGTAGCACCCCCCAGAACCACTCCCTCCGTTTGTCAGGCCTAGTCTGAAGCATTGACCTCGTCTACTAGTAGAAACCAAAGCATCAGAGCATGCCGAAGTAGATCTAATGGAATAGTTTTTGTTCGAGATAGCTATTGGTCCGCCATATCTTTGAATCGAGCCATCTGATCTAGAGATATACATGTGAATATCTCCTACAACTCCTCGTTACTCATCCCTCGATTCATCTTGCTATTATCAAAGGTCACCTCACACACATAAAATGATGTTAGCATAATCAATACAAAGATTCAAGCAAAGCACAGAGTTATAACTCTGGATTTTTTAAAAAATACTTAAAATGCATATACTAGAGTACCCTTATAAGCGATTCATTAACGAATTGAGTAGGCGGATACACCTCATTTTCAAAGAATTCTTGGCCTCCTATCTTTTTGTCATCGTTACCCGAATCTACATCCTCTACACGATCCAAGTTATCTTCGACCTCCACCCCTTGTAATATTGACCCATCCACATGCATTCTCTCCTCATCTATGCTAGGAATATTGCTTTCATCATATACTCTTATACTTTGAGGAGCTGAAGGCACAACATACCACCATCGAGGTTGTCACCGGGTTTGGATAGAAATTTATGTCACCGGGTTTCGATAGAAAGTTACATGTTCAAAATCACATATAAGAGAGATTCAACATTTGTGATAATTTTGTGTCATGAATTCATGTGCTTGTTCATAATGGGCCGACAAGACAAACATGTTGTGCAGATCCGTCCATATTTTCTCAAAATCTATTTTGAGAAATCTAGATGGACCTTGTCGAACAGTTGTCCCGGCTCCTTCCAATACCACTTTGAACCATTGCACATCGAATATGATCATGGAGAAGCTACTGTAATCCATTGAGATAACACTTTGCAAGTTTCCAAAATACCCCATCTAATCTATAACAGTGTTTGGATTCGTGGCTCGCCATCATCTCTCTTGCTCAAACTTTGCATGACACCACAATCCATTGTGGAGCGCATTTTGTCGATGCGCTCGATGCAGAAATGTTGCCCGGGCGATCACGCCACATTGTATATTTTGTACTTTACATTGAAACAGTTAGATTAGTTGTCATGTATAAAATCTAGATATGATAGCTTATAAAACATGTGGTAACCTTCAGACTACATCCCCTCGAGAATTCCCACTCAATAGAGACCTCCACCCCTTCGTGAGAAGATGCGATCAAAGCTCCATGGAACCAAGGCATAGACATAAACCGCAACATCTCCTCTATGCCCTCAGGATATTGAATCAATCGATGGCACATACTGCGTCGAAATTTTGATCATACTTCTTTCCGATCTTTCCTACCTTGCTCGTACTTAGTGAGCCACGTCTCCATGGATGCATGGTGCAACATACAAAAATGATTCACTTTCTCCTCCATTGCAGCATCAATCCTTTTTTCTATCCCATTCCAACCACCACATCTCCAGTCAGTTTATCATCGTTCTTGAACGACCATAGCATACTGTTGTCTGAATTCAACCTTCAGCCATGCTACCTTCTGACCGAATTCGTTGTGGCACAAAGCCTTTCAACGTTTTCATGAAGCGCTCCAAGAAAAACATCCATCGTGTATAGACGAGTCGTGCAATCTCCAATTCATCTACAAGATGCACCACAAGATGGATTTGTATTGTGAGCATGCTAGTGGGCAAGTACTTCTCAAAGAGACAGATTGTCTCCACTACTCCCCGCTTTGGGGATTCAATAGAGGATGTCTTGATCTCCTTCTATGAGATCCATTGCACTAAATTTGACAACCCATAAATTGCCCCACGTATTTTTGGAGTGAGGCATCCCGCAATCACGATCGATGTAGTACAAACTGCCATGAATGAAGAAGCATTATACGAACATCGACTAGACACTAAATAGAAAAATATGCAGGCCACTTACAATCCAGGCCAATACAAACCTGACATATCTTATGCCAATCATGGGATTTTAGCCCTGATAGTTGGTTGAAAAAGCGGATTTAAGGGAACACATCATACCCATTGGGGTGCGAATAGACTTGATAATTTGCTTCACAATGTGCTCTTCTTTAGTGGATAGGACCAAAGGAGTGCGAGGTAGTTGCAAGCAACCATGAGCGCCGACTGTGGCCAAAGCACCTCCATCTTGCCTACCTCCTTCAAATCCATTCGTGCCCCTGTAGTGTCTTTCTTTCTTGTAAGCTGTCCACATTTTTGAAAATATACATGGGATCCAAAAAGTGGTTGATTTGTAAGTGGGTCCAATATGGTGATCCGGGTTTTTTACAACCCGGATTTCTACCACAAAATTTGGCCAAAACCCCTATCAAGAGCTTACCATATCACTTTGGGTTTACTCTTCAAGCACTAGGTATGCTACATTGCTTCTCAATTATGATAACTCTAGAAAATGGGGGGAACAAGTTCGTAGGAGGGATGCCAATGTAAAGAGTAAAAGGGATGGTTATGTTAGTGAAGATGGAAATGGATTACACCTAGGAGTTGAGTGAGTGCATAGATTTTTCAAAAGACTAGCCTCCAACTACACATAGGCTCCGCCTGCATCACTAAGATTTCGAATCTATCACCATCATTAGAGGACACCTCACCCTAGTGCACAAGTCAATATCTACATCATGGTGTCATTTGGATCTTACATAAAAGCTTACAAGCATGGACCCCTTCTGTCACATGCTTATATGTATTTTATATATATATGGGGGACTAAAGTCAAAGCAGCTTTTGGAAGCCATTTTTTATAATCTCAATAACTCCCAAGGAAAAGCAAATTTCAAGAAAATTCTCACGTTACCCGATCGGTTTCGATCTGGTCTACAAAGTTGCAGAAGAAACTTTTTTCAGATTCTTCACGGATTTGAAGTTACAAAGGCGTAGACTGCTGTCTACATGCAATTTGCTTCTCTCTTTTACCACACCAACTTTCCATTCTCTCCTTCTTGTAAATATATTATAATAATGTGCTTTGGGCACCCACCTCTTGTACTGTAGCTCCCTTTCTCTATTTTGTCTACCACCACCCTTGGCTTCTTGCATGATGACCAAGGTGGGGACTTGTCCCATCCACTATTCTTCATATTTTCAAAGATGCCATACATCATCTAGGATTATGTTAATCAAGAAGATTAGCTTAATATAATCCCTCATGGAGGCTATATAAAGAGCCCATGGAGAATGGGAAAAGGGGGGAAGAAGGACAATGACAAGCACATGAGAGCACTCTAGAATACCCTCATGCTAGTCCATCTCTTTGAGGTGAGCTATGAGTGAGTTCTTTTATTATGTAGCATAATGGCAAGCTTCCTCTACCTCTTCTCCTATTATCTCCCTCTCTTCTCATCTTCTCATTCCATGTAGCATAATGGCAAGCTTCCTCTACCTCTTCTCCTCTTGTCTCCCTCTCCTCTCATCTCTCTCTCTCATATTCTAATATGGTGTCTAGTACATATATTCTCTCTTGTAAATTTGTGTCTTGATTCTCTTTGAGAAAAGGGATGTCCTAGCCCATCCTCCCTTTGGCTAGGTGGTGCCCCTTCTTTAGTTCTCTTAGTGAGGATTGGAGATTGAATGGGTGAGAGGCAACCCATTCATCATTTCAGCCCTTATTTTTGGTGCCCCCACTGAGGACATTCTCATCCACAATTCTCTACCTCCTTATGTGGGATGATACAACACATAGTGGTACATTCTCTACAACCAGTGCTCCAAGTGGCTCTTCTCCAATGCCTTTACCAACTCTTTTTGAAGCTGGTCAAAGTCCACGACTCCCACAATGGTCTCCCAAGGAAGCCTAAGAAAGAAAGTATGCCTATCGGATGACGGCATGTATGCGGGTAAAAGGTGTTCACTTTAGAAATTCCATTCTCTCAAAACGAAAAAAATCATGTTGCCATCAATTGCTAGGTTCTCATAATTGTGGTGAGTGTTTTGTAAACAAAGTGAAGGCCCTTCCGAGAGGTCCTCGTCTCCAAATCATCAAATCCTTCTCTCTCTCTGGCCTAATCCACATCAAAGCTTGACAACTATGCATGAACGGTGTGGAGTTTTATAGAGGTGCAAAGTATGGAGACTACCTTCAACTGTTGCTCGCTCGAAGGTTGGGTGTGGTTGAAAAGGTGGCCATCACACCTTATGAAATATATGTCGCCGAGGATGGACACACTAAGGCAAGAACAATCACTGGTGAGAAAATTCTCTGTATAGCAAAGTTGGTGGGTTCCAGAAAGAAATACTTTAGGAAAAATCCTTCATAATTCAAGAAAGTATATTCCCTCTACTCCCTTAAGTAGTCTCCACTCATGAATAATAATAATGGCCCGAATTTCTACACCTTCCACTCTATACAAAACATCTGAGTTAATGTATGCATCAGTAGGAAGATTTTCTTCCAGCAGTGTCTTGTCATATACTTTGGGACTGAAAGATTAAGGGAGATTCTTGTATCACCAGAACCTATAATCTTCCCAATGCTAGACTACAATGCATCCTTCAATGTACATGTCTTTATCTTATTATAATAGTTTCTCATGAATCAGCACGAGTTGTATGGACCTATCCGTCCACTTGCTATGCAAATTGTGCATATTGTAGCCAATACAAAGCTTAGATTCCAAGGCATTATTAGAAGCATACTGGGGCCTAGACATCTTGCTGAAATCAATGCATTTGTGAATCCATTCATCCTTCCCCTCAGGGAGAAAGATAGAAAATTGAAGTATCAAGCCCAGTTGAAGGGAGGAGTTGAGCCTATACAGGTTTTACCAACCATACCAAGGCCTAGAGAAATAGCATAGGCCCCACCTGAACCAGAGATGCTACAGCAAGAGCTCCTACAACGCATTACTAATCAACTTGAAAGCCTTTCATTAAAATTGGTGCAAGGAGTACGGCCCCCTCTCCTCATAAATGAAGGCAATCGAGGTCCAAGGAGACAAGAAAGAGAGTATGTTTGCTATAATTGTGGGGAGATTGGCCATGGTATGTACTTTTGCCCTCATCCCAGGCGTTTTCCAGGAAATGGGTTCCAACCAAGAAGGAGGGGACAACAAGTGACACCACCTAGGGAGAGGCTTGTTCCACTGAATCTAGGGCCTCCACCACCAGTTCAAGTTCTCCAGCATCCTCGACCACTTGCAGAGGTGCCGCCCTTGCCTATCCAACCGCCAGAGAATCATGATGTCAGGATAATTAGTTTAGATGAGATTGATGTCAAAGGGAAGGCCAAAGTAGTAGAGATTGAAGCAATGCCAGTGAAGAAAGCCCGTAGAATTGAGAGAATGGAGCCTACACCACCAAAGGAGGTTGAAAATATGGAAGAGGAGGCAGAGTCTTCAAAGGTTGCAAAGACATGCAGCAATAAAAAGAGGAGGGCTTGCTCACGCCGACACATTGAGCCAGATGATTTTTCCCTAGGTAAAGGTACTAGAGCTTATGATTTGCTTGCTGATGTGAGGGATCAAGGGCCAAAAATTTCGGCCACAATTACTACATCTATCTCCAACAGTGTAGCGACAATGGTCAAAGATGGTAAGCATTAGATCCATGAAGAATAGACATGTGAATGCAATCCAGACTAGAAAGATGAAAGATATTGTGCCTCTACTGGAAGCCAAAATCAATGGGCAGAGAGTGTCAAAGACATATGTGGATGGAGGTGCAGAGATTTGTGTCATGACGGAAAAGTTGATGCATCGTTTGGGATTAGAGGTAAATGAAACTACTAAATTTGGGGCCAAAATAGCTAACAATGTAGTAGTAAATTGTTTGGGAGTTATAAAGAAAGTCAAGGTAAAGGTGTGTGGAGTGCAATTGGAGCTTGACATGTATGTGATGCCAGTGAAGGGGGACGGCTATCCGCTCATTCTTGGGCGACCATGGCTAATGGAAATGAAAGCCAAACAAGATTGGGAGACAGGGGCTTTAGAGCTAAGGCCACAAAAGGGGCTGCATAAAAAATGAAAGAGCACTATCTACAACATGAAGGAGGGCCGACAGGAGGATCTTGTGTTAGAGACCACTGCTGATGAATGGAGTTCCAGCGAGGGTTGGTCATCTATGACAGAGGGAGAGTCTTCTAATGAGGAGGAAGAAAGCTCTCTAGAAGTGATGGGGATTACATTAAAAGGGCCTTCTAGTAGTGAAATTCCGCAGCAGCTTCCAAAGGTCAAGAAGGAGGGGTTAGAAAAAATGTTGGCTAAAGATCTATCAGTTGAGGAGAAGGCAGCCTACATGGAAGTGGTGATAAAACACTCTGCACTTTTTATTTCTGATTATGAACACATCACAGGTGTGACAGCAGTACAACATCACATTAATCTAAAAGAGGGAGCCCTCGAAAGGTTTGGGTACCCATGATATAAGGTTTGGGTACCCATGATATAAGTTGCCATTTGAGCCAATATTCATGACTATGATAAGAGCTTGGGCCCTTCACTCTCAGTATTGGTGGGCATACTAATTCTCTTCAGGGATGATAATATTGTGATATATTTAGAATTGATTTAGATTGTTTGATTCTAGACCTCATTGCTTTTGTGATATATTTAGAATTGATTTAGATTATTTGATGCTAGACCTCATTGCTTTTGGACACTTGATCCAATTTTTTGGGTTGACAATAGGCTGATGATAGATCAATCTAATTTACACGTAGTCACATGTACCCTCACTACACACACACAATTACATGCATGCATGCACTACACATGCACACCCACTCCTTACATGGACATACACTACCAACACTCACTTTATGTGTCTCTTAACTCTTTCAAACATATATGGTTTAATGTCATTCATAAAACATATACTTAAATGTCTTGCACATATACTAGGTTAGCTCACATAGTACGTGAAAAAGGAATTAGAAATCTTTGGCTATCTAGATAGTGTGACATATGAAAGGATACGATAGTACTCTTGTGATTACTAGGCCCTACTAGCAAAATACAATTCTTGTATTGCATATGTATAAGGCCTTAGGACCAAACCCATTTAAGATTTTGGTGACTGGCAGTAGTAGCTATTCTATGAGATCGTTTTGTCTAGAAGCACAAAATCAGTAGTAGTAGCTATTCTATGAGATCGTTTTGTCTAGAAGCACAAAATCTTTGTGTCTCTAAGTTTGGCTTTTAATATAAGAACATTGAGGTAAAGCATAGGCTAGGGCCTAATAGTTTGCACTTCAACACCTTCAATGCTAAGAGCGTGCTAAGATTGCGTGCTTTGAGGAAATTTTATACATAAAATTTGTGATGCTACCAATTTTTGCATTCACGCAAGTTGCGCTCTCCATAAATAGATGGACTCTTATCTCGGGTGGCACTTCACCCTCCCTTGCCGCCGCAAACTCCCGATGGTGGCAGCAATCTTCCCGAGAACTTTGGAATGGAGCCGGGGTAGCAGCTAGAGTGGCATCCAGCCGTTCATGGATTCGGAGTACGTACTGACGCACTAGTTCAGATACATCCATGATCATCTCTTTTCCTGATCCAGGGGACCTATTATATTTGCAGGTCATTCAAGCATATACGTGCACAGATTACGCTTACCCTCGTGAACCGATAGTATATTCGTGCTAGCACTATAATACCCACATATGCAGGTCTGAGCCTCCTGCGAGTATTACATGGAACCATGGAGCTCAGTGTCGGCAGCGTCATCATGAACCGATAGTATCGTGAGCACTATAATACCCACATATGCAGGTCTGAGCCTCCTGCTAGTGTTACATGGAACCATGGAGCTCACTGTCGGCAGCGTCATCATGTAGGGCATGACTTCAGCGCCGCGGTCTCAGTCGTCAATAATATTGGCTCCTCAGCCCCCGATCATGGTGGCTATCCAAGCCATTGTATGTTACTATGGATCCAGCCCTCGCAAACAGTAAGGCATGTTTTTCACGATGGCCGCACCATGTATGATTCCAGACATGCAACCCACATGCATTACAAGATATATCACACATCTAATTTATCTCCATCGATATAGAAGGCAGACAGGATGCACTGTCAAGTCTGATTGGTCTCGGAGTCATTTGATGACTTGTGCTTCGAGCTCACGCAATGATTAATCCGCTTGGGCACTATGATTAGGGATCCACTCCACACTACACACGGCTGAGGATAAATATCAGTATGGGCCCCCCTCTCTTTGATCGACGTGGAAGGGGGGCCCTGCTCATGAGCGCCCGCTCAGGAAAGATGAAAAACTGTTTTCATCTTTCCTCTGTGCCCCCCCGGCCCCGCCCCTCGCATTTCCTTTCCAGCACATACATGTGAGCGGCTGAGCAGGTTAATACCCACAGGGCCCTCTTCTTCTCCCTCGTACTCCGCAATCCATGTCTTTATATGGATTTCCATATGGAGAGGTTGGTTAAATTCTAAGAAACAAAAGCATATTCATAAATGCCCTTCACTAAAATGAATCTTTTTTTCACATTAGGAGTTCTATGAGTTACCTAAATTATGTACATCATGGAATTGTTAATATGGGATATCTACATGGAATTGTTAATATGTTACTAGGTATATCTACATGGAAAATTTCCACTGGTTAATGAAGTATACATGATAAAATTTGTAGAGTTGAAAAACAAAACTTCCCAAGATTGAGTTATGGAAATGTTTATGGCCACTTGCACATGCAACCATGTTCTTATGTGGCAACACTCTTTCATCCCTCTTCGTGTTTACACCATTGATGGTAGCTAAAGAATATGTTCACCTTATTGTCTACACTACCTTAACCATGGATGGTAGTTCAATTTTGATCTTGCTTGCCAAGATGTTAATCATATTGTCTTCATTGTCACACATGTTTCTCATTCTCCCTTTTTCCCCATGGAAGGTTGCCTCTTTGGGTTTCATTTGATTAAATGCTACTCCATGTTGGTTGATGCTTGATATTCCACAAAAAATAGATAATATTTTGTGTATACTTGGAGATTTTAATTCATTTATGATGTCATTCTGCTACAATATACATTATACTTGTTTATTCTACAAGTTAGTCATCACATAACTTGTCAATGACTTTGGAGAAATTTAGCTCAAATATGTGTTCTTTACAGAATATACAAGGAAAAGGAAAATAGACACAAATGTACCTCATGTTATCATGGCTCATAAGGCCTACTAAAACTACAACAGTAGTAGTAGAAAGTTGGACATACATTGTCCATACAAAGTTTCATGGAGTGAGCTTTCTAGGTACAGAAAGCAGGACATACATTGCCCAATGTTCGGAAGGATGTTGTAGTTGCTAGTTTGGATTGGAATGTGTAGTTGGGGAGATGAGACTTAACGAGTCCCCAAATGATTGGATGCATTAGCATTAAGGCAAGCAATAATCTACTTGTGGTGTGGGTACCCACTTTAAGACAAGTAGGACTTTTCTATCCTAGGATGTGGATGCAAAATGGAGGTTACTTTGCAAAATGTAGTGTGGATGCAAATAACTCTACAAAATGGAGGGTTGGGGCATCAGACTATGGGCAAGATGCTTTTGTTGTGTTGATTGCATATTTTGAAATACCCTTAATTAGCTATGGGCAACATTGCCCTTCTATCTATATCATAAAGGAACCTAGTTTGACTTTGGCACATGGAAATTAGAGATCTAGGTATAGGAAGGAGAGATAAGGTGCAAACTTGGCAAAAGAAGAGTTATATCCCTACTCTAGAACCACAATGCTATGTGGAAAGTAGAGATCAATTGGCACTATGTGGAAAGTTTTTTGAATAAATGGAAATGGCATTAGCAACTATTTTATGGCATTATGCCTTTCACTGATTATCCTTTTGATGAGGCATGATGTCCATTTGGAATTGGTATGTTTGAGAGAAAAAAACATACAAGTTAGTCTTTAAGAACTTATTCAATAAATTCACGTTTGATGTGGATGTAGAATGTTATTTGAAAGCCATCTTAGTATATACTCTAACTATAAAGAAAGCTATGTAGGATGTAAAAAGTGGTGAAAAACAATTATCATGCAATCACAATGTTATGTCCCACTCTTTTAGAACAAACCTTCTCTCAATTAATTATGAGCAACAATCAAGTATCTAAGTGTGTGAAATAGTAAAGCGTTAATAATCTTCTTGCCAATGTGGAAAATGGTGTCACATCTTTTGGTTGTGGTTGTTGTGGTTTTATAGAGATTTCTCTCTCAATGAATAGCTTGGCTCGTTGGATAGAATTATTGAATCCATCATTGATCCTTTGCAAGGGAGTTGAGGGACATGGTCTTGTCCTTGCAAGCTAGACTTTATGTGGGCATATATCAGTCAACGCAACAAATACCCTTTCTAAAAGCAAGGAGTTGAAAATGCATTGCCAAGAAGATAGTTTGCAATACTATATCAAATCCTCCATCTCACAAGTGGCCCATCTAAGTATTAAGTCAAAACTGGCCTTTCTAAGTATTTCATATAAGTTACTTTTACAATGAAAACACTATTGAAAAGAAGAATGCACCAACAATCACAAAATGTTGTATCATTTCCAAGAAGATAGTTTGCAATGTTGTATCAAACCCTCCATCTCACAACTATTGTTCCACGTACTTCATATAATTTGCTATCACAATGAAAAAAAATAGAGAACAACAATCCAAAATCAATCACAAAATGGGTAGTATTAGTGAGGCTCTTTTCAATTTGTATCAGGCACAACATTTGCCTTAGAAGTTACGTCTGAATCAAGGCGTGCTTGCATAGATACCCTCTTATGCTTTGGAGGAATTGGAAATGGTGTGACATCTTTGGGTTGTGGTTGTCGTGGACTTTTGGAGAGCTGTCTCTCAATGAATGGCTTGGCACGTTGGATAGAATTACTAAATCCATCATTGATCCTTTGCAAGGGAGCTGAGGGATAGGGTATTTGTCCTTGCAAGCTAGACTTGATTTGTTTCAAGGAGGCAAGCAAATGACTACTCAAGCGCTCAAGATGCATTGCTAATTCAGGATCTTTCTCTATCATAAAGAGAACATCTTTAGTATATGTTTTGATACTTCAAATATAAGAAATCAAGGTGTATTCTATTGTAACTATATTTTACCTGCTAAAGCCATTGCTTCACAAAACTTTTCTTTGGCACCTTGCAATGCTTGGCCTGCAAATTGAGATAGATATGATATACATATATATCCAGAAAATAGCAAATACCATATATACAAAAGGTTTGATTGACTTACCATGTTCTTGTATGTCACTATAAGTGCCGTCTAGCGTATCTGCATCATTCTGTATAGGTGTAAGACTACTCTCAACAATGTTGGTAGGTTGTTCCATATTCATACTCAGAGAAGATCCTATTTGATAAGAAATGATATTAGCATCGAATAAATGTATTCACAAAAGATGGCTCACAAAAATAAGTCCATGTACCTTCAAAATTCTTGTAATATATATCCATGCTCTTCGACACAATGGTGTCAAAATCAAAACCTGACAATATTAAGACCTTCATTTTATGTTTGCATATATTTCCTCGCATGGCCCAATCACAGTTGCAACATGCCCACTCACAATGTGCATTGTGTATTGTATACCAGAGCTTTGCATTGCTCATGCTCTTAACCTTTGCAAGACTATGATCATCTCCAATAAATTTGACAAATTGATCTGGAATGCCTCTTGCACGCATAAGAGATGACAATACAATCTTTTGAACATTGAAGTTTTGTCTAAAGCCTATCTCTTTCATAGCCTCTAGATACCAATAATATGGATGGCAAAATGTGAGGAGCTTGTGGATTAGCCAATCTGCTCTACGGCCATGAATAATGCGCCTTCCAATCAAGAATTGAGACTTCAGCAATCCATGGTAAGATTCAATCGATCCATTTGTATCTTTGGGTTGTGGTTGTCGTGGACTTTTGGAGAGCTGTCTCTCAATGAATGGCTTGGCACGTTGGATAGAATTACTAAATCCATCATTGATCCTTTGCAAGGGAGCTGAGGGATAGGGTATTTGTCCTTGCAAGCTAGACTTGATTTGTTTCAAGGAGGCAAGCAAATGACTACTCAAGCGCTCAAGATGCATTGCTAATTCAGGATCTTTCTCTATCATAAAGAGAACATCTTTAGTATATGTTTTGATACTTCAAATATAAGAAATCAAGGTGTATTCTATTGTAACTATATTTTACCTGCTAAAGCCATTGCTTCACAAAACTTTTCTTTGGCACCTTGCAATGCTTGGCCTGCAAATTGAGATAGATATGATATACATATATATCCAGAAAATAGCAAATACCATATATACGAAAGGTTTGATTGACTTACCATGTTCTTGTATGTCACTATAAGTGCCGTCTAGCGTATCTGCATCATTCTGTATAGGTGTAAGACTACTCTCAACAATGTTGGTAGGTTGTTCCATATTCATACTCAGAGAAGATCCTATTTGATAAGAAATGATATTAGCATCGAATAAATGTATTCACAAAAGATGGCTCACAAAAATAAGTCCATGTACCTTCAAAATTCTTGTAATATATATCCATGCTCTTCGACACAATGGTGTCAAAATCAAAACCTGACAATATTAAGACCTTCATTTTATGTTTGCATATATTTCCTCGCATGGCCCAATCACAGTTGCAACATGCCCACTCACAATGTGCATTGTGTATTGTATACCAGAGCTTTGCATTGCTCATGCTCTTAACCTTTGCAAGACTATGATCATCTCCAATAAATTTGACAAATTGATCTGGAATGCCTCTTGCACGCATAAGAGATGACAATACAATCTTTTGAACATTGAAGTTTTGTCTAAAGCCTACCTCTTTCATAGCCTCTAGATACCAATAATATGGATGGCAAAATGTGAGGAGCTTGTGGATTAGCCAATCTGCTCTACGGCCATGAATAATGCGCCTTCCAATCAAGAATTGAGACTTCAGCAATCCATGGTAAGATTCAATCGATCCATTTGTATCTTGGTTGGCATGTGGAAGTATTTGCATGGCTCTAACCCACATTCCTATAATATAAAATAATTTACAATATCAACATTCGTGTGAATTCAAGAATAGATGAATTTATAAATTAGAAAGCCTTACCTAGTTTGGGAACCCAATTTTCCTTGAAGTATGTGAGGAAGTTTTTCTCACTAGCATAAGTTTCGAAGAATTGATCAATAAGAGATGTAGCATCCTCCTTTCTTTTGGCCTCGCTACTCAATCCTCTACACTTCATGTTCATAATGTGACCAAGGTCTCTAAACATATTAGCCCGTACTTGATGATCTGCAACTTTCTTTATCAAATTCTTTAACCAACATCTTCTAACATGCCATATACAAAGATATATAGGAGATCCAAAAATAGCCCTACAATTTAACCAATGATTCATTGAGTGAGATTCAATTGTACATTGAAAATAAGCATTAAAAATATTCTCATGCAATTTTTAGTTAATATAGTGAGAAGCATGCATACTGTATGGCATTAATTTCTGCTTGTGCATCGTCTACCATCCACGCACTTGCCTCCCAAGAAGAATTAAAAGCCAATATGCGATTTCGAAATGCTTTTAGCCAAGTGATCAAGCAAGTAGTGTCCATTGAGGAGGCAATGATCCATGCTATTGGCACCCCATTTCTATGTGCATCAAATACAAGTATAGAATATAGAGAGAACTGCATTCAAACATGCACCAAATCAAACATAAAATAGGAGGGTGAAAACAAAGATGCATTAAAAAAACACTCTAAAAATACCTTGTATTTGCAAATATACAAGTGAAAAAGATATAAACTTCTTACCTTGTATTTATTGGTACCGAATGTAGCATCCATAGCAAGTATACCATCCTTTCCATACTTATTAAGTATATGTAGCTGCCACTCTGTTTGGATACCCAAGATGAAAGGTTGACTAATAGAAGCATTATACTGCTAGTACATGAAAGTTCTACAATTGTTCTCTAGCACCCAATTATGCACACTGCATGCATCATCCTTATTGGACTTGAAGGTAAGGATTGATTCCATCTTTGATGCTATATTCAAAATATCCCGCATTGTCATAAATGCATCCCTTCCTAACTTTATATTCAAGTCTTGCATTGCATGTCTCTCCACCAATGTAATATGCTGTTGGAATACTTGTAGTGGGGTAAACCCACTATGAAGCAAGTTTTGGACCCATGTTCTTTTCTCTTCAGATAACCAAGGTGCAACAAGCAACCTTGAATCAAACAAACCTTCACAATGTATCCCATGGCAAATATGGCCTTCCCAATCCACATGATTATGCTCCACATAATTTATTCGAGCGTGCATATGCTTCAACATGGTATTGTCTTGTTGGATCTAATTTGATCATCCATGTTAGAGCCGATGCATTAAAAGGCCCCGAAGTTGGACATTGTATTTTAAAAGGTACATCCATATTTAGAGGTACTTTGAGAGCTCAACTGAAATGGAAGGAAAATGTATTGCAAAACACATTAGAGTCAATATCACTCCTTTTTTATAAAAATTATACATAAATTATAAATTCATTTTCAGTAATTGACCTATGTCTGTCCTGGTTTCGAGTCGAAGGTTGTCTGTGAAGAGCAGAGCATACGATGGCAACGGTTGCCATCATTGTACCACCAATAGCATGTGGGGGTAGTACTCAGGATGGAAGGGAGGACCACTGCATGCAATGGGGCACTGGTGAGATCCACAGCCAGCAGGACCGAAGGACATGTGGTAGTACTCAGGACGGAGTACAAGGGAGAAGAAGAGGGCCGCGTCGAACTGGCAGCCCGACGACCCGCCCCAGTTTAAGTTCACAGACGATAATGGAGAGCAGATGTGCAACAATGTGATCGATTGCTTCGTGCACGTAGGCGAGAGGGTCGTGGTCGGCACCAAGGCTTCCCAAAGCTTTTGCCCGGTCTATCACAAACAGTCGGCTATGGAAATCGAGCTTTACAGCTCCACAGAAATGTATCCTAAGTTCACCACATACGAAGGATGTACACTAAAGGCAGCTTCGTAGGGCTGAGCCCTGTGGGTATTAATTGCTCAGCTGCTCACATGTATGTGCTGGAAAGGAAATGCAAGGGGTGGGGCCATGGGGGCACAGAGGAAAGATGAAAACAATTTTTCATCTTTCCTGAGCGGGCGCTGATCAACAGGGCCCCCCTTCCACATCGATCAAAGAGGGGGGCCCATACTGATATTTATCCTCAGCCACCTTGATTTGCATTAAACAAGCGGTACACGAGTATAGTCATCCCTGCATAAGCGGTACATGAGTATAGTCATCCCTGCATTGCGTACCAACGTGCCTTCACTGATCTTGCCACCCGGAATGCCACATAAACCAGCAGGAGTGTCTGTTTTATGAATCATCTTTGAATCTCTTATTTTCCTTCATGATAGCCTTAAATAGGCATGCGCTATAAAACTCAACATGCACTGTTCTCAATGAATGCCTAAGGGGTAGATACTTGATACGAAGGTCTTTACACATTATATTAATGATCTTTGAGAGATTAGGATCTCACTAGCATATGTTAGTGATCTCCAAAGGAACTTGGGATGTTACAAGCATTTACAAATAATTTCCAAAGGATGGTGTGGTGACCTAGGGTGTCTACTTTATGGAACATGTAAGATACTATGCAAGTGCAAAAGAAAAGGTATTACATTTAGTAAAATTTATAAGATTATATTTACAAATTTAGGGATTTTTTAATTCTAATTTAAAAAATCGACAAGTTTAGTAGAATAAAAGCAATCATTTTAAGGCCTTATAGCATGTCAAGAAATGGTGTTTTTTAATATCTTTTGAACACATGTTATATAGATGATTTTTTATAGGTGGATCCCTTGGGGGTGGGTGTGATGATGGTTTTTGATACTTTGAAAAATGCTTTTGCTTTTGCTAAGAGAATACCTTAAGAAACTCTTGTATCTTTTGATGCTACCTATATGTGTGCTAGAAGATTTGTAGTTTAAGACAACTATAAAGCCATTTTTTCTACTTAGAGATTTACATAATAGTTTCCTCTGGTGTAGCCACACACACACACACATAGAGGGAGATATTAGACACCCCTATTGGGTTGCTTTATGTGATGGATTATAAATGTGAGTACCTTCCATCATAAGTTTAAAGGTTTTAGTATTATTAAGAATATTTATTGGTACAAATGTATGAAGTGTTGTGGCTTGGATTCTCCTATATAATGGTTCTTTTTTTATCAATTAGTGACCGTATCTCTGGTCTTTGGATTTATAGCTTATACACTCTAGAATAGTGAAATATAAAGATAGGTTTGGTTTCTAAATTACTTTTTAACTTTGAATGGCATTGGTAGTATGATCTTTGAGGCATACAATTAGATGGATGTTCACTTTGACATAAGGACTTTGTCCTCAAGGAAATCATTGGGTCCTTCTACTAACCCTTTATGAGTTTCTTTAGTTTACAAAAAGATTTGTTAAGGTTTCTTATATGTCTAGGCATATGAGGATCTCCTTGGCTTCTCTTGGGAAGGTACAATTGGATATTAAAACTTAACTCCATTGGTGATCCTAGAAATGCATCAAATTGGGTAACTATAAGAGCTCTCTACTAAGATTTTTTCTTAGTACACAAAGATATGTTTAAGGATATACAAATGTCTAGCATGATTTACAACTATAAAAATAATAATAAATTTATTTTGTAACTAACTCACCCACCCACACACACACACACACACACATACACACATTTAGATGGTATTAATTACTAGGATAAGTTACATTTGTAAATCTAACCATTACTATGAATGACTAGTTTTGGTCTAAGCTTTTATTCTAGTTCTTATGATCTAAATAGATAGGCTCTTATTTAAAATTCTTATCTAATTCTTACCTAAGTAGATAGGTTTTCCTTTCATTCAATTGTATATTTGTACTCTTGGTTCTAGCATATTTTTAAAAGTAATATTGACCTAATCTTTAGGATTTAGTTCTCTCTAGCGTCTTTGTAGGTGTGATCGGGATGTCAACTGGGTTCCATGATGACACATGCAATAGGCATTAGGTGGTAAGGTTCTTACATTTATCTTTTGTATGGATGCATGTAACAATTGGATCCTTCACCCACTTAGGCCTAGAAAAGCTACTTCTAGGGACTACCTTCAATGGCTTATAACAATTTTATATACTTGTTTCAATAGCAATTTATCCTTTAGGAGCCTTCTGAGATTACAAAATTTAAATATTTTCTAGATTCATTTTTAATAATTATTCATTTTTATCATTTGATGTATTGGATCTAATTACTTGATTATGTCTTCAAACTTGTATGCGTTTATTTTACAATTTTAATAACATGTTTTATTGTACTAGAATTGATCAATACTTAATTGTATAATTTGTCATTTTTGAAAATATGTGGTGATATTTTTCTCATGACAATGTAGATATATTATTTGGTTTATTCTCTACCTTCTCTTGGATTGATTATTTAATGTCATTTTTGAGAATATGTGGCGATATTTTTCTCATGACAATGTAGATATACTATTTGGTTTATTCTCTACCTTCTCTTGGATTGATTATTTAATGTAATGTGATTTATTAAACTATTTATCTCACTACAAGGATACGGAGGCATGGCGACGGCGCTTTCTGAGGCAAAATAGTAGTGTCGCTATTTGCATTGCTATTTGCATCACAAATGGGACACAAATAGCGATGGTGCTCAGACAAAAAAATGCGGGCCAAAACCCGAGCGCGTTATTTTGCACGAACGAACGAAAGAGAGAGCGAAAGGGAGAGCGAATTCCATCTTGCATATTTGAGAGGGAGAGGAAGAGAAAGAGAAAAAGAGCGAGAAGGAAAGCTTCTCGCCGCCGTCGCCGCCGCCATTTGCGAAGAAGAGGAGGAAGTGTACAAAGGGTGAAGAGGAGCCGCCATCGCGAACAGGAGCCATCGAATCCATCCTCGGGCCTTTGCAGTGAGTGCATTGTTCCCTCTTGCTTTGTTTTTATTTTTTCTCCTTTTCTTTTACTTGTTTTTGTTAAAAATCATGTGTATTGAGAGAGAAAGAGAGGACATGAGTGAGGGAGAGGAAGAGAGAAAAGGAAAGAAGGAATGAGAGAGAGAGGGACAAAACATTAAACATAACATTAAACATAATAGGGAAAGAGAGAAAGAGAGGGAGAGGGAGGAAGTGAGGGAGAGGTTGTTGTTATTTTTATTGTTTTATTTTTTCTTTTCTTTTTTTCTTATTTATTGTTGTTCTGGTAGTCGTAGTAGCGGTAGTGGTAGTGGTAGTGGTAGTGGTAGTGGTAGTGGTAGTGGTAGTGGTAGTGGTAGTGGTAGCAGTAGTGGTAGTTATTGTTATTTAATTTCTTATTTTCTTGTTTATTGTTGTTGTGGTAGTCATAGTAGTAGTAGTAGTGGTAGTGATAGTGATAGTAGTTGTTGTTGTTTAATTTCTTCTTTTCTTGTTTGTTATTGTTGTGGTAGTCGTAGTTGTGGTCATAGTTTTAATTGTATTAGTAGTACTAGTAGTAGTCTTAGTAGTTTTCTTGTTTGTAGTAGTAGTAGTAGTAGTAGTTTTTTCTCTTTTCTTGTTTATTGTTGTTTAGTTTAGTTTTCTTGTTTGTTGTTGTTGTTGTTGTTTTTTCTTCTTTTCTTATTTGTTGTTGTTGTAGTAGTTGTTGTTGTTGTTATTGTTGTTGTTGTTGCTTTTTCTTCTTTTCTTGTTTATTATAGTGATGGTGGTAGTGGTTTGTTGTTGTGGTAGTCATAGTCGTAGTCGTCATATATAGTCGTGGTTGTAGTAGTAGTAGTGGTAGTGGTGGTGGTGGTGGTTTTCTTGTTTGTTGTTGTTGTTATTGTTGTTGTAGTAGTAGTAGTAGTTTTTTTTTCTTTTCTTGTTTATTGTTGTTTAGTTTTCTTATTTTTTGTTGTTGTTGTAGTAGTGGTAGTAGTAGTAGTTTTTTCTTCTTTTCTTGTTTGTTGTTGTTGTTGTTTTTGTTTTTTCTTCTTTTCTTGTTTATTGTAGTGGTAGTAGTAGTAATAGAGAGAGAGAGAGATGTTTTGTTAAAGGAAATGAGAGAGAGAAAGGAAGAGAAAAAGAAAGAAGAAATGAGAGAGAGGGAATAAACATACAACATAATAAAGAGAGAGAGAGAGAGAGAGAGAGAGAGAGAGAGAAAGAGAGAGAAAGAGAGAGAGAGAGAGAGAGAGATAGAAGGAGAGAAGAGAATGAATGGATAAAAAACAAAGAGAGAGTGGTGGTGAGGGCCAGTGAGGTCCAGTGCAATACCACAAGACGGAAAATACTCCCGACATATGTTAATTTGTGGGTGGATGGAGACTTTACATACGTTAATTTTGCTGAGTTACAAGAGAAGAAATCCCTTCTCAAACAATTTAAAAAAGAAAAAAAGAATGATATCAAAAACAAATTGTCTGTTGTAACATTGACCAAATGGAAAATGATAAAGGTCGTGATGTTCAAGATCACAAGGCGTATCTTAATCAGCGTATCCCATGTCCTTGCTCTCAATGTAAGATGGCAATTAGACGAAAACGTCGATTGTCTATAGAACATGTATGACGCTTCGGCGAGTTTCAATCTGAGATCATTGATCAGGCGATCTCAAATTTTGAGCAAACGGTAAGAAAAGTGTATATCAATCATGGATTGTATTCGCAAGCTAATTGAATACCATATACAAAAACATTGGGTGTGACTGGCAAATTTTCTATCCAGGGAGGTGACGTCTCATCCCAAGGAGGAGTACACCCTTTGCAGCTAGTTAGAAGAGTTCGTGGGCATGTGATGGATGGAGTGCCTGAGCCAATCCACCACTTGGAAGGTACTACCCAATCTATACCGTCAATACCAAAGGAGACAGGTAGCCTTCTAAACTTACCTACAATCTTGGAGCCTGAGATGGAGGCAATGATCAATGCATTGATGCCCATAGAGGTCGAGACTTTTGATCCGCTTAGAGAGGAAGCATCCATACCATTATATGATGGGTGCCAAGTATCTCACCTGAAGACACTGCTTACACTCCTAAGTGTGCAAGCAAAATACAGGTGGAGCGATGCGAGTGTGACCGAGTTGTTCAAGTATCTCGTACATACGCTTCGTTGATTTCTTTTCAGCACTATCATTAAAAACATTTATGCTTTTCCAAGGTGTTTTATGATTTTTTTTCAAGTTACTGAAGTATCATATATTACCACTTGCAAATACCATGCCTGAGTCTCATGATGATGCGTGACATGTTTTACGAAAGCTTGGCATGGACTACAACAGCATCCATGCATGTATCAACGATTGCATACTGTTTCGAGGAGAATACAAGACTATGGAGACATGTCCAAAGTGTGGTACTCACAGGTATCGACAGGACCTGCAAGGGCAAACCATCCCTCAAAAAGTTCTTAGACACTTTTCGCTTATCCCCCACATAAGCCACATGTTTTGTACGTCCGGCATGGCGAGCTCGACAACGTGGCATGCGTAGAATAGGTCCACAGATGGAGTTCAACGAATATCATCAGATTCATGCACATGGAGCCACATTGACTCTACCTTCCCAGGCTTTGCCCAAGAGCCAAGGAATCTTCGGCTCAGTCTTGCTATGGATGGCGTGAACCCATTCGGTCTACGCTCAACTTCTTATAGTGTGTGGCATGTAGTCCTTGTTAACTACAACATCCCTCCATGGCTTTCTACGAAGAAAGGACATCTCATCCTTAGCTTGCTCATTCTCGACCTCTATAAAGTAAAAAATATAGATGTGTATCTTTGTCCATTAGTCGATGAGCTTAAGATTTTGTGGGAGGAGGGAATCACCGTGCAAGATATGAGAAAGCACGATGGTTGATGGTCCGCCAATATTCGAGCCATTCTCATGTGGACCATGCATGACTTTCTAGGATTCAGAGAGTGCTCATGTAAGTAGGCTTCCGTTCTCGTTGGTAATATATATCATAGCTCACTCAAGTTTGTATTCACTAGATAGAGATGTTGAGACATGTCTAGTTACCTCAGGTTATCATGCATGTCCATTGTGTGGGCCACAGTTAGACTCCCGAAGGTCACGAACCATGAAGAAGATGGTATATCAAGGACACGCCACTTTCTTGCTAGAGGGTCATGAACTCAGGAAAGGTTTTCTTGGATGACCTCTAGCACGTATGAATGCCCAAAGCTAGTACGAACTGAAAATGGTCCATACAGAGTCACATCCAAACGAAATGCGACAATTCTTAGTTTTCTACGAGTTGCCATATTGGACCCACTTAAAGATCAACCACTTGTTGGATCCCATGCATATTTTCAAGAACGTGGGCAGATTGCTATGGGACCACATCACAGAAAAGAGAGACACTGGCGGGGCACGAGTGGATTTGAAGGAGGTAGGCAAAATGGAGGCGCTTTGGCCGCAGTCGAGTGCTTATGGTCGCTTGCAGCTACCTCGTGCTCCTTGGGTTTTATCCACTAAAGAAGAGCACATTGTGAAGCAAATAGTCAAGTGTATTCGCACTCCAATGGGTATGATGCGTTCTCTCAGGTCCGCATTTTCTAAAGACGACCAATTATCAGGGCTAAAATCCCATGATTAGCATAAGATATGTCAGGTTTGTACTACAAATGGATTGTAAGTGGCATGTGTATTTTGCTATTTGGGGTGTAGTCGTTCATAATGCTTCCTCGTTTGTGGCAGTTTGTACTACCAATCGCGATCGCAGGATGCCTTACTCCAGAAATACATGGGGCGATTTACAGGTTGTCGACTTTAGTGCAATGGATCTCATAGAAGGATATTAAGACATCCTCTATTGAATCCACAAGGCGAGGAGCAGTAGAGACGGTCTGTCTCTTTGAGAAATACCTGCCTATGAACATGCTCACGATACAAATCCACCTTCTTGTGCATCTTGTAGATGAAGTGGAGATTGTTGGACCTGTCCATACGCGACGAATGTTCTTCTTGGAGTGCTTCATGAAAACCCTGAAAGGCTTTGTGCGACAAAGAGCTCGGCCAGAAGGTAGCATGGCTGAAGGTTGGTTGGTGTTTAAGTCGCTAGTACATATTTCACAATGGCTACCAATGGTGAATTCAAACAACAGTATGCTATGGTCGCTAAAGGACGATGATAGACTAACTGATGTGGTGGTTAAAAATGGGGTAGAAAAAAGAATAGATGTTGCAATGGAGGAGAAAGTGAATCGCTTTTGTATGTTGCACCATGTCTCTATGGAGACGTGGCTCGATAGGTACTAGCAAGCTAGGAAAGATCGAGAGGAAGCGCGATCTGATTTTTGACGTAGTACGCGCCATCGACCAATTCGATAGCATGGAGGAGATGCCGCGGTTTATGTCAACGTGATGGTTGCATGGAGCTTTGACCGCAGCGTCTCGTGAAGGGACGGAGATCTTAACCGAGGAGTGGAAATTCTCGAGGGGATGTAGTCCAAAGGTGATGACGTGTTTAGGGTTTGTCGTATCTATATTTTATATGCGACAACGAATTGAGTGTTTCAATGTACAATACAAAATATATAGTGCCGCGTGATCGCACGGACAGCATTTCCATGTGGAGCATATTGACAAAATGCGCTCCACAACAGATTGTGGTATAATGGCAAGGTTCGAGCAAGAGAACCAACGACGAGCAATGGATCCAAACACAATTATAGATGAGATGGAGTATTTTGGAAACTTGCAAAGTATCATCACGGTGGATTACCGTAGCTTCTTCATGATCATATTCAATGTGCCGTGATTCAAAGTGGTACTTGAAGGAGCTGGAGCAACAATTCGACGAGGTCCACCTGGATTTCTTGAAATAGATTCCGAAAAAAAATGAACGAATTTGCGCGACACGTTTGTGTTGCTGGTCCATTGTGAACATATGCATGAACTCATGTATTTTTTAATTGTATTACGATATGGTAAATGCCACAATAGTTAAATCTCTCTTGTACGTGATTGTGAATATGTAATTTTCTATCCAAACCCCTGACAACCTCAATGGTGGTATGTTATACCTTCAGCTCCCCGAAGTGTGAGAGTATATAATCAAAGCGATGTTCCGAGCATAGATGAGGACAATATGCAAATAGAGGGGTCAATATTGCAATGGGTAGAGGCCACCGAAAGCTTGGAGCATGTAGAGGAGCCAGCATCGGGTAACAATGATGGAAATATAAGAGTCCAAGAATTCTTTGAGAACGAGGTGGACTCATTCTTTTGTGGTGACATGTCTATCGACCTTCCAGTGTATGCGGAGTTGTGTTAGGAGATTGATATGGGACCATAGGGTACTTCATACTTGGAGCATCTACCTACTCAATTCGTTAACGAATCGCTTATAAGGATACATGAGATATGCATTTCAAGTAAGATCATTTTTTTAAGATTTATATTACCGTGCTTTGTATGATTTATATTGATATTGCTAATATCAATTTTTGTCTGTGTAGGTGATCTTTGTGGATATTTAGATCATCACGATGAGTCAAGGCATGAGAAACGAGGAGCCACAGGAAATATTTACGCGTATCTCTCCAGATCAGATGGCAAGATTCAGAGATATGGCAAACCAAGAGTTGTCTTGGACATCATCAGGCCGCTCTATTAGATCTACTTCGTTGCGCTCTGATGCTTTAGTTTCTAGCAGACGAGGTTGACGCTCCAGACTTGGGCCAAATGAAGGGAGTAGTTCAGGGGAATGCTGCGAAGATCTGGATGCAGTGAGCCCACGGTCGGCTCGGGATACATGTGCTACTCCTCGCTCTCATGGCGGTTCGAGAGAGCGTGGCTCGGGTGGTTGATGTGGAGGTACCGACGCAGTATCTCTATCTCGTCGTTCTGCTAGAGTTGTGTCACCTCTGGGATTTGTCACACCTGTGGGGACATCTACTCCTGTCACTCCAACTTTTGCTCAGTCGTCCGCAGGTGGCACCCCTATGGGTGCTACTCCCAGAGATACTACCCCAATAGGTACACCAAATGTACACGGGTCTCGTGGATATACTCAGGAGCGTGGTCACAGGTGGAAGAGGACCCATCTTAGGAATACCCCCAAGAGGGGTATGCCTACCTTGTAGATGATAGGTCAGGAGACATCATCATGAATGATGAGGGGAGGAGGGTGATGGCTCGCATGAGAGAGTTGTGCCAACAAGTTTTTCGGTACAACGTCTTGGATCATTGGAAGAACATATCGCAGGGGAGCAAGGACTACATAGTAGCATCCTCGCATGAGGAGTTTCTGGTACCAGCCGCAGTAGATAGATTTTCTACAGGCTAGATGATGGAGTACATACATGCATACATGTCACACAAACGATCGGAATCACGCAAGGCACTCAAGAGTGGGGCTTCAAAGCCCAAGTGGCTAGACGTGGACAACTGGCACCGACTCAAGGAGGAGGCTACAGATTCTCCAGGATGTTGGAGACAGCAACGTGAGGCAGCGAGGGCACGACTAGAGGCCAGACTGGTCCATCATCTTGGGACTGGCAGCCACAAGACATATCTGGAGGACTTTATAAGTTTTTCTTTTGTTCTGCTTGCTTGTTTTTTTACAATATCCTTTGTATTGACAGTCGTGTTTCTAACAGTTGTATTTTATTTTGTTTGTAGCACTCCATTACAAACCGTGATCCCACGGCCCTTGAGACTCGATATATAGAGAGGCACAGTCTCACTGCATTGATCGACCGATTGTATGGACGCGGCAGACCTGTAAGTCACTCATCTTTCTTGTCCGTAGTTACTAAGTTTAATTAAAATGCATTATTGTATGGTGGACTGATGTGTAGTTGTTTCTTTTTTCTTAGAGTCCATTCGATGCTCCTTTGCGACGGGAAAAGGTTTTGGATGGCGAGGATCTATAGCTCGCCCTTGGATCCTTGGAGCTCACATACTCTTCTTTTTTGGTCACGTGATTTGCGTAGACATTTTGTAATTAGTAGTAGTATCTTGCCATGATTGTACCGGTCGCTTTCATTACACGATCATGTATTTATTTCATGTATCAGTGTTATGATTTAAGTACACTTTACCTTTATTTACACGAGCATTGTACACATTATTGAAACTATTTTGTATGGCCCAAATAAAGCACATAGAGCTATATGTGGCAGAGCAGCTTGCTGCCCTGCCACAAAAAAAAATTCATGTTACCGTCGTTATTAGCGTTGTAAATTTATTGCACGCGTCACTATTAGCATCACAAAGCATCGAGTGCTTCAGCACATACAACCATGTGTACCTACTATAGTCATCTATGAATGACACATAGTAACGTGATCCCCCAAGAGATGCATTCTGTGAGGGTCCCCGTACATAAGAATGTACAAGCTGTAATGATCCCCCAAGAGATGCATTCTGTGAGGGTCCCCCAAGAGATGCATTCCGTGAGGGTCCCCATACATCAGAATGTACAAGCTATAATGGTCTAGTAGTAGTGCTTACATGCCTCATAAATGGAAGCCTTGATTGCTTCCCAAATTGACAAGTCTGACATACATGTCCCAATTCCACACGCTTGAACTTAGGAAGTCCAAGTACAACTTGCTTATGCTACATATTCTTCAACTTTTAAACATTTACATGACCAATCCTTTTATGCCATATCTCAATGTCTCTTATTGCAGCATTGTCATGTGAGTACATAGCAGCATTCAATGCATATCCAATGTAAACATCCTACCATTTCTTTTGCCTTTAGCAATGAGTTTGCATCCTTGACCATACTCTTCAATGTAGCATCCATCTCTATTGAGTCTAACGTAGATTCTGTTCAGTCATTTGTCCCACAAAAAGCAAGTTTTTGGTTATGGAGGGTACATGTAAACCATCATAGAGACTCTTTTTCATGTCACCATGCATCATCAAGGGAACAGTACACATGTACGCATAATGTCATGTTGCGTATCATCCCCTATGCAAACATATCCATGAGCACCTTCTACCAATGTGTCAAACCACTCTCCATGAGAAGTCATGTGGTTAGATGCCCCTAAGTCTATATACTATACATCATCTACTTTCCCTTGTGTAGGCAATCCTTTCTTCACATGTTGCATAGCAAACAACCTGTCATCCTCTTGCATACCACTAGAAGAAGCATAATTACCATGTTGCTTCCCTCTTGCTCTCTGATCATTCTGCTTCTTGTAGCAATTCTTAGCTACATGCCCATATTTGCCACAATAATGACAATCCTTATTTGCATTTGATTGTTGTCCATGACTCATTTGAGGTTGCTACCAAGTGCCTCTTCCTCTAGCTGAATAACTCCCTCTTTCACGAGCATTTGAGGCACCTCTATTTGCTTGAGGTTGCCTATCCAATAGCTTGTTGTCCACACGGGCTGCATATGCATTTTCAGCACCTCTTCCTCTAAAATTTGATCTTCCTCTTCCACCTCTGCCCCTTTGATTGAAGTAGAAGACACTATCCCTATTGTTTTTAGACCCACTGGAACTTGTATTGAGTCTAAGTATCACTTCTTTATGCAATAGAAGTGCCACAAGTTCATCAAAGTCAGGCTGCTCCTGACGCACTGATATGGAAGTATCAAACTACTTATATCCTTGTCCAAGTCCATGGAGGGTAGTGGCCACCAAATCATCATCCTCAACTTCAACTCCAATTGAAACTATTTGTTCTACAATGGATCTGATCTCACTGACATAGTCTTTAATAGACCTTCCATTCCTGGATATGTGGCTGAATTTTTGTTTTAGTTGTGTCTTTCTTGCATGAGTGGCATGCCCATAATTCTTCATGAATAAGTCCCAAGCAACTTTTGGGAAAGTACAGTTTGCAATTTTCATAGACTTTGTGTCTAACACACATAATGACAACCAATGCAAGACCTTGCTGGCCTTTTCCAACCAGGTCTTGTGTGCCTTTAACTAATCCTATGTTGGAGGTCTATCCCCTGATAGCTTGGGCTCATCTTCAAGACCTGTGACAAGGTCGCCATAGCCTCTTCCAATTAAGAAATTAGGCATCCTGAATTTCCATAGAACAAAATTGTTGTAGTCCAACTTCTCACCAACTATCTAAGTAATAGTATCCTTCTCTCCTATGTTTGCCATTTTCAAGGTCTTCAGCTTTGCAAAACCATACAATTTCTCAAAATGCCAACATGCAATATACTTCAGTGACCTATAGTACAACTAGTTTTTACTGCAATTAGCAGTCTATCAAATCAGCCTCATAGAAGTCGAAAGCTTGAGCCTTACAATGCTCTTGAATATGCACATGTCTATCATTGACCATTTTGTGCCGCACTACCAACATCTATAATCAACACCCTTGAACTCTATAAAGATATTCAATTCTGAAATTACATAGATTTCAGTTTATATGACTGCATAAGATCCAATACATGCAAGAAATAGACCCTCAAAAAAAATCCTTCGATTGCCTCACTGAGACACCATGATATTCTGTCATAGAATTATTGACATGACCATGAGTGCTTTACCCCAAATTGTTGATTTCACCATGCATACACTTGTTGATAAAAAAAACTGTTGCAGAGACAGTTTTTACAATCAACAAACACCAGACTCAAATTCAGAGATTTCCTTTTTGTCTGTCTTCAATTTTCTCAGGCAGTGCAACCATTTTTCCTAAAGCACATCATTACCATAACCATGGCTGCTTCCATCAAAGATCATCATACCTGAAGACAGCCTTGCATTTGAACATTGAGTTCTCGAACTTGCTTCACAACCTTCAGCAAAAAATCTCAGCTACATTGACATTGGGTTTACAGAACATAATGTAGCATCTAAGAGTTTACAACCCTGGTTGCCAAGAACAATTGAAGCATCTTCAAAATCTTCAATCATATTTAGGCTTTGCAGTACTTGCCCCTATTCCACTATCATCTATGCATGTGGAACTTAGAACATCCATTACCGGTTTGTTGTGTTACTCCTTGTACTGTCATCACAGGGCATCACAATGCTGCATCACATGACTGCCTTTGCTCAATCGCGACAATTTAAGCTCATTACACATTCACAAAATACCAAACGATTGAGTTATTAAGTTTTAGACTTTTTTTTACTGCAACCAGGACACTTGTATTGCTTCATGGTTTGGGCTTTTGCAAGAGTAACACGGGAATAGGATTGAGGAAGTTGAAGCAGTTGTCTCATCTAGCAAATGCAGTTGTTAAATACTCAGCCAAGGTCCTTCCGACCACTGTAGATGAACTTTAGGCTAAGTTTGATGAGTCCTTCACACTGTTAACAAAGGAAGATGCTGAAAGATATGGTTGAGGATTCATAGAATATTGTTATTCGATGGCTGCCTCTCCATCACATTAGCCTTCTCAAACTGCGCCTCAATGCTGAACATATTTATGCTTCGTGGGAAGGAGGTCCACTGTTTCTCCCCAAAAATCTGCATGATTGTGACTCTCTAAGAAAGCTCTGCAATTCAAGCTAGGAAATCGAATGTGAGGAGAGTCTCACACGATGGCGGCCATGATGCCTATTATCAAGGCTGATGTTGTTGTTGATTTGTTTCTCATTTACACTACATTGACTGTATTAACCAAGCGCACAATAGACCGATTGTATAAAATAAATTACCATGGATCACTTGGCCCAATACATGTCTACATATCTACCCATTATACAACATCTCTGATGGTTCTAGCTGATGCCAATGGAGTTGAGAAGCACATTGTATGTCTGCCATGTCTCTTGTTTGGTGCTCTTGCCTCGTGTCCTTGGGTTAGGAATGCCACGGCTATTGCTTATCAGCTCTGATACCATATTATCATTGAGTGAGAGAGATGGACAAAAGGCACAAGCTCAAAGGGTAGCAGACATGGTCCCTGCTAAGTCCATTTCTTCAACACAGTCTAAATTCAATTGTGTACTTCACACAAAAGACCTAGATCTAATTATGGTTAAGTCAGTATGACTTAACCTTATTCAACTAAGGTAAACAATTGACAAAAGACTAATGATCTTGAATCTCAACACATAAGCCTCAATCAAGGCTATAAGAAAGCTAAGATAAGTCTAGACCAACAAGCCTCCATTGCAAGCCAAGGGAAAAAGGACTGTCAATCTTCGTGTGTAGACTAAGGTGAAACTTCCCTATAAACAAAGCTAAAAACTCATTGTCCTGAGCTCAACACAAGCTCAAAGAAGCCCTGCAAAGCACCCACAAAATCGGGGAACTCCTCATCTTGCTCTGATACCATGTTGAAAGTTAGAGAAGGGTTAAGGCAACAGAAAGTAGCAGTGTGCTATCTCCTCTCTTTCTCATTATTCCATAATCACACATAACTAAAGTGAATATAACACTTAGGATTAATTGACCATCTACACTAACTGTGATTAAACCTAGAGTCACTAACTTATTTAATGTCCGCATATGGAGACAACTGGACAACAGTTAAGTGTCAGATATACACTAACCAAAGGTGAAAGAGCAAGCAGAAGTTTGAGATGAAGGATTTGGGAGAGCTGCGTTATTTCTTGGGCATTGAGATGATTAGATCACCAAGTGGGATACAGCTCTTGCAGAGGCAGTATGGATTGGACATGCTGTCCAAATATGGGATGACAGGCTGTAAGCCTATTTCAGTTCCTTTGGAGCAGAATGTGAAGCTGAGCGCAGATGCAGGTGAGCTTCTGGAAGACCCTACTATGTACAGACGCATAGTAGGAAGTTTGATTTATATGACTATTACCAAGCCAGATTTGAGTTATGCTGTTGGATTGGTAAGTCAGTTTATGCAGGCTCCAAGGAAACCGTATTTGGATGCGGCTAGACGCATACTTAGGTATGTGAAGTCCACATTGCAGTACGGACTATTTTATGATACTGGGGTTCAGATACAGTTGCATGGATACACTGATGCTGATTGGGCTGGTAGTATTTCTGATAGACGATCTACCAGTGGATATGTGTTCTCTTTTGGGAGTGCTACAGTCACTTGGAGCAGCAAGAAACAACCTACAGTTGCCTTGTCGAGCACAGAGGCTGAGTACAGGGGTGCAGCAATGGCTGCATGTGAGGTAGCTTGGTTGCATAAGCTACTTTATGATGTGCATCAGCCTACAAATGGGCCAGTTGTCATTTATTGTGACAACATGAGTAGTATACACTTGGCAAATAACCCAGTCTATCATGCTAGAACAAAGCACATTTAGGTGCATTATCACTATGTGCGGGAGAGGGTTTTACTAGGTCTTATTAATCTAGTTTATGTCAGCACAGAGGATCAGGTAGCTGACATATTCACGAAGGCATTGGGCGCAGAGAAGCTGCGCAAGTTCAGAGACCTGCTTGGTGTGCAGGAATTGGGATTGAGCTCGAGGGGGAGTGTTGAGATATCGAGCTCCACTCGTGATACGCCAGGGTGACCATTGTGTATTTATGTCACCAACTTGTTAGTTGCAGATGCGGTTGGTACACTGCCCATGAATAATAGCTAGATGACAGCTATCCTTATCTACTCTAGTTCGTGGCTCAGTTAGTATGCCACCTTAGTTAGTTGAGTTTGGTTTTAGACCCATATATAGGGTTCTTCTATTTCTTTGTATGTGTTGTTCTTTTGGCTTACACAACTAAGAAGAGAAAAACTGTTTTCAGCCTCCACCTTTGTGTGTATTCCCCCATTGTGCAAGCAAGAAAGCTACAAGTGAGACTCCTTCCTTCTCTCCCACAATCTTGACAGGGAGTACCTAGTGTGCAAGTTGAAGAAAAGTCTTAATGGCTTGAAGCAGGCACCTAAGGAGTGGTATCATAGGTTTGATGCCTTTATGCAGTCACAGGGCTACACCAGAAGTGCTATGGATCCGTGTCTTTACACGAAGAAAGCCCATGATGGCTCATTGCTTATTTTGGTACATTATGTGGATGATATGCTGATAGCAAGAAAAGCTCATGATGAGCTGGATGCTCTTAAATCTCAGTTGAAGAAGAGCTTTGAGATGAAGGATTTGGGACAGGCCTCTCACATTCTTGGTATGCGCATTAAGTGCAACAGGCATCAGGGACTACTCTACCTCTCACAGAGGGAGTACATTCATAAAGTCCTTGATCGTTTCCGCATGCAGGACATAAAGCCTATTGGTTGTCCATTACCTTCTTATGTGAAGGTTTCACAGGCCGATTGTCCACAAACGGATGAGCAGAGGGTCGAGATGGTCAAGATACCTTATGCATCAGTCGTGGGCAGTTTGATGTATGCCATGAAAGCCACTCATCTAGATATTGCCTTTGCAGTTGGTATTGTGGCATGTTATATGGCTACACCTGGCAAAAAGCATTGGGATGCCGTAAAGGGTATCATGAGATACCTGAAGGGCACAGCAAATATGTGTATTTGCTATGGCAGCTAGAATACAGGAGTTGTAGGCTACACAGACTCTGATTATGCAGGACATGCAGATAGTAAGAAGTCCACTTCTGGGTATGTCTTTACCTATGCTCAAGGTGATGTTTCTTGGATGTCCAAGGTTCAGAAATGTATGGCTCTCTCTACCACTGAGGCCGAGTATATTGCAGCCACCACTGAGGCTTGCAAGGAGGCCATATGGTTGGGCCGTTTGGTTCATGACCTTGGGATTGATACTATCCCTACGCTGCATTTGGATTCTATGAGTGCTATTCAGTTGGCCAAGAATCGTTCTTCCATGCAAAGATGAAACAGATGGAGGTGAGGTATCACTTCATACGTGGGATCATGGAGGATAAGTCTGTTGACCTTGCCAAGATCTCCACTGACGAAAATCCTGAAGATCTGCTCACGAAAAGCCTCGCTACTGAGCGCTTTGCCTTCCTCAGGAGATTGATGGGCATTGGATGAGATGACATTTTTCCTCATCCTATTGTACATGTGTACATTGTACTTTCTTTTCTTTTTCTTTTCCCTCCTCACTGGGAAAAATTTGCATTTAAGTGGGAGGTTGTTGGGGGTAAAGCTGCCTCTACCTAGCCACCCGTATATTACTATACTGAAAGTACCCACCACACTGCACACTGCAAGTGGCGAGCGCCCATCACCGTCACTTTATTCTTTATTCTTTTAGTGACAGTTTGAATAAAGGAAGGCCCAGTCACACATTGTGACTGTTGGAGTTTCCATTTGTGTCTCTCTCTCTTCTTGCTCTTGCTCTCTGCCATAGCTCACTTCCAACCAAGCTTCGATCCTTCTCACCTTTCAATTTCATGGCCTACAAATTGGCTTTCAGTCTTAAGTCTCCAAAATTCAGGGTTCTAAACACACCTCACTATCAAGGCGGTCAGTATATGCCCACTAGGTGTCATGCCTAATGACTCTAAACAAATGTGGAACATAGACTTTTTAAGACTACTCTTATGTCCCACCCATTGACTCAATTTACAACTATGGAATGGAACATGACCAAGGAAGCTGCGAAGGACTTTGACTTTATTGTGCATGCACATCAACTATCCACTTGCTAACCATATCTACAAGCACAAAGTGGAGTGTAACCTTGTTACAACACGTTGCACACCCATGCTCCAACATTGGGCCAAATAGCTTGAGCGCACCGAACTATTGTGGACTAGGACTCGACACCAAGCTTTCATTTTGAATGCCAAGTCCAAAAGGCAAGGATCTATGCTGATACACCTCACGATGAATGGCCCTTGCTAGCTACATCTATCAATCATGATCTCGGAAGAAGATAACATGGGGCCAATAGGGTAGGCCCATGCTCCGAGCATGCTCCTTAATCCAAGAGGCACATTTTGGTTGAGACACATCTCTTCTTGAAAAGAGTTGGTGGGCCTTAGTCACCTGACGAGCACACGTGCGAGAGAACAAGTTGAAGGTGGTATGATGTCTCTAAAGTGAAGTTGCATGTCACCTTCTGCGGAAGGTGCAATCCCATGCTACACCACCTCCCACCCGCCTCATCTTGGCACCCTTTAAGACACGGATCTAGAAGCCCCGATCTTGATGCCAAGAGGCATATTCACGATGGATTCCGTGAGGTTTTTTGGTGGATTCTGTAAAACTAGAGGCATATTCCACTGTGAATTTCGTGAGGTTTTTCAGTGGATTCCGTAAAACTATATGTATTTGCTAGGGCTCGTACACAAGGTGGATTCCTTGTGCAAGAAGTTGACATGGACACCTGTCCTTTTCGGGCGTCAAATTAATTTAATGTACACGTAGGTGATTCCACAGCGGGTGATTCTGCAAAATACACATTTAAATTAATGGACGTTTATGAGCTTAGAGTGCACTCGAATTAAATTAAGGTTAGGACAGTGTTCCAACCTATTTTAATTATTTGTAGCTAAAGATTGCTAGGTATTCACTATTGTTTGTTTATTTTATTTATAAAAATTTGTAAATGCTTCAATTAATGTGTAGAGTAGGCCGGCGGTGGCATTGGGAAGCACTGGGCGATAGCGTATATTCAAATTATCTAGAAGAAATTATTATTTTTTATGGGCACACGTCTTATCATTAAAGGTGTGGTGCTAATATTTATTTAGGTGTGCTTATTTATTGAAGCACTTGAAAAATATTTATTATTTTGTACGCGCATAGGTGCTCAGTTTAAATATTTTATTATTGGACATTGTATTTGGGTATAGTTCGACTTTTGGGGCACCCAACTGCTTTATTCTTTATTTCGACAAAAGCAAACACAAAAGCCATTAGCATGATGCTAGGAGGCATATTCCATGGTGGATTCTGTGAGGTTTTTCGATGGATTCCGTGAGGTTTTTTAGTGGATTCCATAAAACTATATGTATTTTTCGGGGCTCATACACAATGTGGATTCCTTGTGCGAGAAGTTGACGGGGACGCTTGTCCTTTTCAGGCTCAGATTAATTTAATGTGCACGTGGGTGATTCCACAACGAGTGATTTCGCAAAATACATATTTAAAATAATTGATGTTTATGAGTTTAGAGTGCACTCGAATTAAATTAAGGTTAGGATGGTGTAAACCTATTTTAATTATTTGTAACTGAAGAGTGTTAGGTATTCACTATTGTTTATTTATTTTATTTATAAAGAATTGTGAATGCTTCAATTAATGTGTAGAGTAGATAGCGGTGGCTTTGGATAACATTGAGCGTTAGCATAAGTCCAAGCGTAAATTTCATTATTAAAATTATTTCTCTATTTGTAAGTTATAAGTTTAAACTTCTTTAGTAATAATCAGATCGTTGTTCTTAGTACTATTAGTTTATTTATTTTTAATATAGATTATTTTAGAATATGAGATTTAAGATATGCTTTTATTGAAATGATCTTTTTCTATAGAATACCTTGCTATTTTCTTAATGTGGTTAAGTTTAGAAGGCTTTTCTAGCTTTCTTTATAAAAGCAACAGAATCGCACGCAAAACAGGAGAACAAGGTGAAAACTTAGTTTTTTCATTTCTCCCTCATATGGAATCGGAATTCAGAGCTTCAAGAGTCATTTTGGGGATTTTTGCACGCTCCGGATGCGATAGTGATGTCAAAACGTCAAGATCCAGAGCACAGAATTTTTTGCAACAACAACATATTACAGGATACCTCTTAACTCTTAAAATTATGTATTTCAATTGATATTTGTGTTTTATTCGTAACTATATGTAAGATATGAATACAAATATCCATGTAAAACTATAATATATAATTAAGGATGGCAAACCATGGCTTTTGCTATGGGAGAGGTTGGGCCCAATCGTACGTTTTTCTCTTGTCTTTCTCAATCTATTGAGTTATTCAAACCCTCTTATGTATTGTAATGTTGTTTTGTATTTAATGATTGAGATTTGATTTTCTAAATTTACCATATGCTCCGCGTCGCACCAGATCTTTCTAACAATGCCCTTGTTGGCACAGATCTTCATTGTTGGGGCGTGCTTCTTCTTTCTCCTCTTCTTAATGCCCTTAGTTACATAGATCTCGCTTGATAAGCTCCCGGATTTTGGCTACTCATCACATTGTGTACCAGCATGATGCTTTTCTCTTCTTGCAAGGTCCATTTCACTCATATCCATTGTCCTCCCCCGTTTTGCACTACAAAACTTTGAACGAGTGTAGGGGAGTCTTTTGTTGGATTGGGTTGCACGAGGAGCGCATGGGGCTGGAATGAGCTGCACAACATGCCTAGAGGCTGCATGCCATTTGGCTCGCCACGTGAGATCCATGTCTCCCACATCAAGTACCCTCACCCTCTTTGTACCGCACACCTTTAGCGAGATAGGATGAGAGTACCAACCATGATTGGACTAGTTGGCTAGAGCGCTTAGACAACACGCCACGACTTGATGAGGAGCATCAAACCATCGTGCCTATAGAGTGAGGGCCATTTCCCTCACGGCAATCACTTTTGGGCCTCTGTTGCCCATATCTATCCTTGAGACATTCAAGAAGAAAAGACAAGCTTTAGATCTACCCGTGCATGTTGCACACCCACTTGAACTTTTGGGCCCTTGGTAACCATATCAAACATTACGGTCCATGCTACAGCTAGACGAGTCTGATCCATAGCATCGAACCTTCTAGCTTGCATCACGAGGGCTATGTCCCCCATCTTTACTTTGAACTAGCCTACAATGGCCTAATTGAACAAAAAGGCATCAAGACTTTTGAGCAACTCGAGAGAAGGGGTCATTGTGCCTCACTTTACTTCAATCATGGACCTCAACATGTCTAAACCCATCTTGACCACATTGATAAGGGCTAGGCCTTCACACCTTGCCCTTGTTGAGATGACAAGCTCAACACATGCGGACATTAATGATGGACCACCTGGTTAGATGGATCCACACGTCTACACTTAGCATGTCGGTGGTCATTATGACTCTCACATGGCCACTAACTCATTACTTATTATATTCAGGTTGTTACACCTATTTACAACTGGCATAGTTATAGCGCCAGTCGACTAGTGTAGTCGGTTATGCATTGCTTGACTTAGTAGGCCACTTTTCTTTATGTTGTATCTTGTCTATACTTTGTGTACATTGCAAAGAGTGTGGAAGAAGAAGAAAAAACCAGCAAGAAAATGTTTTGGCCTCCATCTCTCTTCTTGTCTCTTGAGTGAGCTTCTCCTTGTGCATTTTATGTGTGTTTGGCACAACATCTTGAGCAAGTCCCCCCACCATGCGATTCTTGACATGGTATCAGAGCCGTTCCACTGAGAGAGGCTGATTTCAAAGGCTGAAGTGAAGGAGAAAAAGCAAGGTTCGAGCAAGCAAGCCACGAGTAAGAAGCTCTCCCATTCTTCCACTCTTTCTCTTGGACAGTGCCTGTGGAGGCACCTGAAGCAGGGTAGAGCAAAAATCTCAGATTGCAGTGAGATTTGGTGTGCGAGGAGAGCACTGCATATTCTGCAGATATACCCTTTAGGGCTTTTCAGCAATTATTTTGGGCATTTCTGAGGCCGTTTCAGGCCCCGTTTTAGAGCCGCAAGGTTGCGGATAGCAGTTTCAGGGTACACTGTGATCTCGATTGTTTTGACCGAAAGTGGGTGCGCAGGTTACAAATTGCAAATCTGTAATTTTTGAGGTGTTTGCAGGAAGCAAACATAAGGTTTATCTGCAAATAGGTTGCAGATTGCATGTATTGTTGAGCAGACAGTTAAAAAGGCTGTCTAGTGTATTGCTGTGCACTACAGGTCGAGGGTTGCAGAAGATTTGCTTGCTGTTTGGTATTAGTTTTGTGATAATGGCAGAGAACAGTGGAAGCCCCATCATTGAGAAGCTCGACAAGAACAACTACCCTTCATGGAAGTTCCGTGTCACGAACTTCCTTATTGGAAAAGGCCTCTACGAGTTTGTTTCAGGTGAAGAAAAGGAGCCGGAGGTGAGTGATCCTCCGACTGCAGAAGAGACAAAGGCACGGAAGGAATGGAATGCAAAAGACAAGAAAGTCATGTATTGGCTGTCTGCAGTAATTGACAATAATATACTGGGACATATTAGAAATGCAGAGAATTCATATGCAGCTTGGACTATACTTGAAAGTATGTTTTCCGTAAATACAAAGGCACGAAAGATTCAACTCAAGCAAGAGTTAAATACATTGAAGAAAAGGAAGATGTCTATCAATGAGTATGCACTGAAGGTAAGGAGCATTGCAGATGCCTTGGCAGCGATTGATGCAATGCCCGATGATGATGATTTGGTGTCGTCTACCTTGGGTGGACTTAACAATGAAAATGCTTGGAAGTCTTTTGTAACTTTCGTATATATCAAAAAGCCATTTCCAGATTTCGATGAGTTGGTCTCCCTTATGATCACTGAAGAGATCAACATGCAGAGTGAGACATCTGAAAAAAGTGGTGAACAGGTCCAAGCTTTCTACTCCAGTTCAGGAAGGAGACGTGGCAGGTTCTCTTCAAGAGGTCGTGGTACAGGACGTGGTAATGACAACCAGCAAAATAGATTGAATGAGCAATTTGGCGATATGCAAGTTTCAGGAGGTTGTGGTAACTTTAGAGGCAGGGGGAGCTTTAGAGGAAGAGGTGGATGGCAGAACAGAGGTTCTAACAACTCTGGTATTGTGTGTCACTACTGTGGCAAAACATGTTAAATTGCATCCCAATGTTATGCTAAGAAAGATTATATTCGCAGTAGTAAGTTGCAGTAAGTAAACTATGCATCCTCTCACGACAGAATGAAGACAAAAATGAACATCTGTTTGTTATGCAGTATATGCTGAATGCTGTTACAGGAAAGGGAACACATGATGATGTTTGGTATGTTGATTCAGGTGCATCCAATCATATGACAGCCATGCAGAATGGTTTGGAGAGATGCAAGATTTGCAAAATGCAGGTTATGTGCAGACGGGTGATGATTCATGCCACCCAATTTTACACATTGAAAAAGTTCCCTTATCCTTACATGATGGTAAGACAAAGAGTCTTTCAGATGTATTACATGTGCCATCTATTACAAAGAACTTGGTGTCAGTCGGTCAAATGGTAGAGCAAGGGCTGCAAGTCACATTTAATGCAAAGGGCTGCTTTGTAGAAGACTTCAATGACAAGTGCAGGTTGGTTGCAAAGGGAAGTAGAGTTGGACGTATGTTTACTCTGGATGCTGAAATTCCTACTATGAATGCTGCTATGTATGCTAAAGGAAAAGGTATTGTTGCAGATATTGAAATTTTGGCCTTAAGGAAATTCTAGTATAGTATGCTTTTCCTTTGGCACAATACAGTGCTGTCGAGGATGATTGCAGGAATTTCTAGGGGGAGGTATGTCACAAGGATGTCAAATTTTGAGATGCTTTAATCTTGCTGATAATATGTGATTAAGTTATTAATCATGTAGTCCAAAGGGTTGGTTTGCCTACATTTAGAGTTGCAGAATTTCATAAGGTATGCAAAGCATGTCAGTTTGGTAAGCAGGCAAGACAACCCTTTTCACATAACAGAGATGTAAGCAGAAATATCCTTGATGTTGTGCATACAAATATTTGAGGGCCTACACAAAATGTATCTCTTGGAGGCAGTTCATACTTTGTCACATTCATTGATGATTGTTCTAGAAAGCTGTGGGTATATTTTATGAAGGAAAAGAGTGAAGTGTTTGAGCACTTTAGAACTTTCAAGGCTGCAGTTGAAAGAGAGACAGGCTTGAAAGTAAAGTGCTTGAGGTCAGATGGAGGGGAAGAGTACCTTTTGAATGAGTTCGGTGATTTTCTGAGGTCTCATGGGATAAAGAGACAGTTCACTTGCAGGTATACCCCACAGCAAAATGGGGTTGTAGAAAGGAAAAATAGGTATATTGCAGAAGTTGCACGCGCCTTGATGGCTGAAAAGAATATGCCTAAGCATTTTTTGTCTGAGACTGTTCATACTACTGTTTATATTATGAACAGAACTCCTACAGCTGCAGTTCATGGTATGACTCCTGAAGAATGCTTTACTGGCAAGAAGCCTGATGTATCACACTTGAAGGTATTTGGCTGTGTTGCATACGTTCATGTGCCAGATGAGCTATGGAAGAAGCTTGATCCAAAGACAGAAAAATGTGTTTTTATTGGATACTCTTAGAGCAGAAAGGGCATCATTGTTATAACCCTGTCACATGTAAGTTCAGAGTGAGCAGGGATGTCATCTTTGATGAAATGAGCAGTTGGTATGCATCTAGTAGTGATGCATTGGATGATGATGATGATCATGACACTCATGTGCAGGCTGAAAAGCAAGAATCATGGACTCTTGGTGGACCAGAGACATCATCTGGTAGTCCTCGGTCTGGGAGACTGAGTTGCTCTACATCTTCAGGTGCATCTAGTAGCACTACATGTAAAGACAAAGGAAAGAATAAAGTGTCAGATGGCATTGATGCAGTTCTTGATGGAGACTCTAGTGGCTCAGAGAGCTTGGATGATGAGCTTGGTATTCCTTCTGTCAAGACACCAAGTGTACAGAGAGCTCATAATAATGTAAAGGCTCCATTGAGTGATCCGGTGGTATGCAGATCTAGCAGAGTCAGATACCCTGTTAAAAGATTTGGTTTTAAAGGTTATGTAGCTCACCATTATACTTATATGGTGAAACTAGTTGAGGATGTTGAGCCCACTTGTTTTAAGGATGTTGTGGGTCATACTCATTGGGATGCAGTAATGGATGAGGAGATGGCTGCATTAGAGACCAATAAGACTTGGGATCTAGTATCATTGCCGAAGGGCAAGAAAGCTATTGGATGTGAGTGGGTTTATAAGATTAAGCACAATGCAGATGGTTCTATTCGTAGGTACAAAGCTAGGCTGGTTGCAAAAGGCTATGCCCAGACATATGTCATAGATTATGATGAAACCTTCTGTCTAGCTACTAGGATGGCAACTGTCAGATGTATGATTGCTTTGGCAGAAGCAGCCAAAGGTTGGAGGTTACAGCAAATGGATGTGAAGAATGCCTTCTTGCATGGTGATTTGCAGGAAGAAGTGTATATGGATCAACCAACAAGTTATGAGGATTTAGAGCATCCCATGTATGTGTACAGGTTGAAGAAGGCGCTCTATGGGCTCAAGCAAGCACCTAGAGCATGGTCTGACAAGATCAAAGAGTATCTTGTCAATATTGGCTTTTATATTTCTGATGTTGATCACTCACTTTATGTGAGAAAGGGAGATGCAGGTTTGGTCATCATAGTCATCTATGTGGATGACTTGATTATTACAGGTGATAGTGATAGTGGGATTGTTGAAGTCAAGGACTTTTTGAAGAAGAAGTTTGAGATGAAGGATTTAGGTGAGCTAAGGTACTTCCTTGGCATTGAGGTGATCAGATGTGATGATGGTATATGGCTGTCCCAAAGACAGTATGGCTTGGATATGTTGTCCAAGTATGGTATGACAGCATGAAACCACTTTCATGTTGAGATATCGAGCTCCACTCGTGATATGCCAGGGTGACTGTTGTGCATTTATGTCACCGACTTGTCAGTTGCAGATGCGGTTGGTACACCGCCCATGAATAATAGCTAGATGATAGCTATCCTTATCTACTCTAGTTTATGGCTCAGTTAGTATGCCACCTTAGTTAGTTGAGTTTGGTTTGAGACCCATATATAGGGTTCTTCTATTTCTATGTACTAGAGTTCTTTTTGGCTTACACAACTAAGAAGAGGAAAACTGTTTTCAGCCTCCACCCTTGTGTGTATTCCCCCATTGTGCAACTGTCTTCTACTCAAATGCTGGAAGAGGTAGAGGCAGAGGTAGAGGAGGCCAATCTGGAGACCGTGGTAGAAATCAGAATATGCAGCAGACTCAAGAAAACCAGTCCTATGGAGGAGGACGTGGTAACTCTAGAGGCAGGGGGAGCCAAAGAGGTCGTGGTGGATGGCAAAGAGGGCAAAATGCAAACAGCAATGTTGAATGCTACTACTGTGGTAAAATGGGTCATATGGCTAAAGACTGCTATAAAAAGCAGAATGACATCATGAATGGGAAATTGCAACAAGGAAATTATGCATCTTCTAGTAGACAGGGTGATGACAGAAATGAGCATTTATTTATGGTGCAACACATAAACAATTCTGTGACAAGTGCAGAAGAAAGCAACGAAGTGTGATATATTGACTCAGGTGCATCAAACCACATGACAGGTCATGTAGAATGGATGTAGGATGCAAGAAAAATGGAAAAACCAGGATTTGTGGAGACTGGTGATGATACTGTACATCCTATTGTGCAAATTGGAAAAATTCCTTTGTCTATGCAGGATGGGAAAAAGAAATACCTGTCAGATGTATTTCATGTCCCGAATATCACCAAGAATCTAGTTTTTATTGGTCAAATGGTTGAGCAGGGCTTGCAGGTCAGATTTAATCCTCATGGATGCTTTGTTGAGGATATGAAAAATAAAGGTCGCTTGATAGCAAAAGGAAAGAAGAAGGGCAGAATGTTTACATTGGATGCAGACATGCCTGAATTGAGTGTAGCAATGTTTGCACATGGGACCAGTGTAGTTGCAGATATTGATATCTGGCATAAACGCATTGGTCATGCTAATGTACAGCGACTTAAATCAATGCAGGCCCAAAATATTATTGCAGGATTGCCTAAATTCAAGGTTGCAGAAATGCATAAGGTATGTGAAGCCTGTCAGTTTGGAAAACAGGCAAGGAAACCATTTCCTAGACATGTTCAAGAGAGTAAGAAGCCATTGGAATTAATCCACTCTGATGTGTGGACTACTAAAGCTGCATCTCTTGGAGGCTGTCATTATTTTGTCACTTTTATTGATGACTATAACAGAAAAATTTGGGTGTATTTTATGAAAAAAAAAAGTGAAGTTTTTGGGTATTTCAAAACTCTTAAAGCTATGGTTGAAAAAGAAACAGGCCTGCAAATAAAATGCCTAAGGTCAAATGGAGGGGGAGAGTACCTCTCAAATGAGTTTGCAAGGTTCCTGCAGGAGCATGGCATAAAGCAGCAATATTCATACAGTCATACCCCACAACAAAATGGAATTGCAAAAATAAAAAACATGCATATTGGAGAGGTATCTCGTGCCATGCTCAATGAAAAAGACCTGCCTGATTTTTATTGGGCTAAGGCAGTTGCTACAACAGTCTACATAATGAACAGGACTCCCATTGCAGCAATACATGGGATGACTCCAGAGGAGAGGTATACTGGTAGGAAACCAGATATTTCTCATTTGAAATTTTTTTGTTGCATTGCCTATGCTCATGTGCCAGATGAGTTGAGATCCAGTTGGATCCAAAAGCTGAGAAGTGCATCTTTATTGGTTACTCTTTGCAGCAGAAATGGTATAGATGCTATAACCCTTCTACTCGTAAGTTTATAGTGAGCAAAGATGTTGTTTTTGATGATATGAGTAGCTGGTATAAACCAGTAAATGTGATTGATAATGTAGATACACAAAATAGTAATGCTTCACAGAATTCATAGCAGCAGTCACAAGATATTACTGGACCTGGAGCGTCCTCTAGCAGTGGTTCACATTCTTCGCCATGGACAGGCAGATTGAGATCAGGAGAATCTTCTCAAAACAATGCAGATAGTGGTATGCAGGTATCACAAAAAGGAAAAGAGAAGGTAGATCAGCCCATGTTTGATGTGAATGCAGGTCACTCTTATGTGGATGGTGAATCCAGTGGCTCAGAACAGAGCATTGATGATGAGTTGGGTATTCCTTCTATTGTTATACATGGAGTAAGGAAGACCATGGATGTTTTGAGAGCACTTGGAAGTGAGCCTACTTTGCGTAGGTCTACCAGAGGTAGGTATCCTATGGATAGGGTGAAATATGATGGATTTACAGCCATTCACTATGCATATATAGTCAAAGTGATACAGGAACCAGAACCCACTTCTTTTGAACAAGCCATGGAAAAAGAAAAATGGGAGAAAGCCATGGATGAAGAAATGGATGCCTTGGAAGCAAATGCTACATGGGAGTTAGTACCTTTGCCTAAAGATAAGAATGCAATTGGCTGTAAGTGGGTTTATAAGGTGAAGCACAACGCAGATGGTTCTGTGAACAGATACAAGGCAAGATTAGTAGTCAAGGGCTATGCACAAACATATGGCATTGACTATGAAAAAACATTCAGTCCGGTTGCAAGGATGGCAACCGTAAGAGCAGTCATTGCTATGGCTGCATCAAAGGGATGGTCTTTACATCAGATGGATGTAAAGAATGCCTTCTTGCATGGTGATTTGCAAGAAGAGGTCTATATGGAGCAGCCACCAGGTTATGTGCATGCTGTTCATCCTGAGTTTGTTTGCAGGTTGAAGAAAGCCTTGTATGGCTTGAAGCAAGCGCCTAGAGCATGGTCTGATAAGATAGGACAGTATCTTGTCACTATTGGCTTTCAAATTTCCAAGGCAGATTTCTCACTTTATGTGAGAAAAACAGAGAAAGGTATTATGCTGCTTGTCATTTATGTTGATGATTTGATTATCACAGGTGATAGTGATGAAGATATCCTTCATGTGAAAATGCTATTGAAGCAAAAGTTTGAGATGAAGGATTTGGGAGAGCTGCGTTATTTCTTGGGCATTGAGGTAATTAGATCACCAAGTGGGATATGGCTCTTGCAGAGGCAGTATGGATTGGACATGCTCGCAGTAAGCCTATTTCAGTTCCTTTGGAGCAGAATGTGAAGTTGAGCGCAGATGCAGGTGAGCTTCTTGAAGACCCTACTATGTACAGACGAGACTGGGGTTCAGATACAGTTGCATGGATACACTGATGCTGATTGGGCTGGTAGTATTTCTGATAAACGATCTACCAGTGGATATGTGTTCTCTTTTGGGAGTGCTGCAGTCACTTGGAGCAGCAAGAAACAGCCTAGAGTTGCCTTGTCGAGCACAGAGGCTGAGTACAGGGGTGCAGCAATGGCTGCATGTGAGGTAGCTTGGTTGCATAAGCTACTTTATGATGTGCATCAGCCTACAAATGGGCCAGTTGTCATTTATTGTGACAACATGAGTAGTATACACTTGGCAAATAACCCAGTCTATCATGCTAGAACAAAGCACATTTAGGTGCATTATCACTATGTGCGGGAGAGGGTTTTACTAGGTCTTATTGATCTAGTTTATGTCAGCACAGAGGATCCAGTAGCTGACATATTCACGAAGGCATTGGGCGCAGAGAAGCTGCGCAAGTTCAGAGACCTGCTTGGTGTGCAGGAATTGGGATTGAGCTCGAGGGGGAGTGTTGAGATATCGAGCTCCACTCGTGATATGCTAGGGTGACCGTTGTGCATTTATGTCACCGACTTGTCAGTTGCAGATGCGGTTGGTACACCGCCCATGAATAATAGCTAGATGACAGCTATCCTTATCTACTCTAATTTGTGGCTTAGTTAGTATGCCACCTTAGTTAGTTGAGTTTGGTTTGAGACCCATATATAGGGTTCTTCTATTTCTATGTACTAGAGTTCTTTTTGGCTTACACAACTAAGAAGAGGAAAACTGTTTTTAGTCTCCACCCTTGTGTGTATTCCCCCATTGTGCAAGCCAGAAAGCTACAAGTGAGACTCCTTCCTTCTCTCCCACAATCTTGACATTTCAGTCCCGTTGGAGCAGAATGTAAAGTTGTGCTGATGTTGGGGATGAGATAGAAGACCCTACTATGTTGAGGAGGATAGTGGAGAGTTTGATCTACATGACCATTACAAGGCTAGACTTGAGCTATGTTGTTGGTCTTGTGAGTCAGTTTATGCAAGTACCTAGAAAGCCACATTTGGATCCAGTCAGACGCATATTGAGATATGTGAAGTCCACATTACATTATGGACTTTTCTATGAGGCAGGTACAGATGTACAGGTGTTTGGATACACAGATGTAAATTGGGCTGGTAGTATGTGTGATAGAAGATCTACCAGCGGATACATGTTCTCTCTTGGTAGTGCAGCAGTTACTTGGAGGAGCAAAAAGCAACCTACAGTTGCTTTGTCAAGTACAAAGACTGAGTATAGAGGTGCTGCTATAGCAGCATGTGAGGTAGTGTGGTTACAAAAGTTATTGGTTGATTTAGATGTGCAAGTGGAAGGTCCAGTTGTCATTTATTGTGACAACATGAGCAGTATATAGTTGGCTAGGAACTCTGTGTTCCATGCCAGGACAAAACATATTGAGGTACACTACCAATTTGTGAGAGAGAAGGTACTAGCATGTGAGATTGACTTGGTGTATGTCAACACACAGGATCAGATAGCTGACATCTTCACGAAGGCATTGGGTACAGAGAAGCTTCAAAATTTTCAAAGCTTACTTGGAGTTGCAGAGATGCAATTGAGCTTGAGGGGGAGTGTTGAGATAACAAGCTCAACACATGCGGACATTAATGATGGACCGCCTGGTTAGATGGGTCCACACGTCTACACTTAGCACGTCGGTGGTCATTATGACTCTCACATGGCCACTGACTCATTACTTATAAAATTCAGGTTGTTACACCTATTTACAACTGGCATAGTTATAGCGCCAGTCGACTAGTGTAGTCGATTATGCATTGTTTGACTTAGTAGGCCACTTTCCTTTATGTTGTATCTTATCTATACTTTGTGTACATTGTAAAGAGTGTGGAAGAAGAAGAAAAAACCAGCAAGAAAACGTTTTGGCCTCCATCTCTCTTCTTGTCTCTTGAGTGAGCTTCTCCTTGTACATTTTGTGTGTGTTCGGCGCAGCATCTTAAGCAAGTCCCCCCACCACGCGATTCTTGATAGCTCTCTCCTTCCTAGCTTGCTCTGTGATGAGCCAAATCCACTTGGAATAGCCAGGAGGGTGAAGGCTCTTTTCCTCTACCTTGGTTCGATCTCGTAGCCATCCAGTCACTTTAACTTTCCCAAGTAGATTACATCCCTTTGGCCTAAAGACCTAATGGGCTTGATTGCATGCACCTCCTTGAAGTTCACTTTCATGTGAGTATAGGACTTGTTTCATCCCATAGCTACACCACTTGGGTTCCATTCACCATGATCCGTCCACGCTTGGAGCACCCTAACACCCCCAATCGACTCACCATGTGAGGGTAAGATACCCTTGGATTGGCCTTTGCTCCACATGACTCCTCATTGTTTGCATGAGCATCTTTCACTCTCTGAATCAACCATTTGAGTACAAAGAGTTAACTCCTCAAGTTCGTAGTGGTAGGTCCTCACTTCATCATTGAAGCTTACCCATTGTTGCCTACTAGCTTATTTGGATTTTGGCAGTGCATGAGTCAACCTTATGGTCTCATCATTTGCTCCAGGCATCACAGACATAGGGTTCACTAGTTTCCATGTTTTCTTTCTCTTCTTTGGGCAACCCTCTTTTGCTCCTATATTCTCACTGCTTTCTTCCAAGCCAACACAACTATTTACCTCCTCAATACTACTCTTCTCACCACTTCCTTCCACACCAACATCACTCTTCATCCTCACACCACTCATATCCATGGCCATTCATTTACCCTCCTCGCACTAGGAGCCTTCCTCAACACCATATAACCCCATTCTTTTATCCTCCTGGTGCAAGGAGTCTTCCATTGTCACCATCTCTATCCATGCCTGTTCATTTACCTTACTGGCACAAGGAGCCTTCCTTATCATCCCATAAGGCCATTCCTTTATACTCGTGGCTCAATGATTCTTCCTCACACTCTTCACCACTTGTTGACATTCCTTTACCCTCCCTATGCAAGGATCCTTCCTCATCACAAGTCAAGACCATTCCTTTATACTCGTGGCTTAATGAGTCTTCCACACACTCTTCATCACTCGCATGCATTTCTTTACCCTCTCGGTGAAAGGAACCTTCCTCATCACAAATCACAACTGTTTTTTTGTGTGGCTTGATGAGTCTTCCACACACACATCTCTGCTCTCTTCATTTTGCACACCTGTTCATTTATACTCCCAGCTCAAGGAGTCTTCCTGAACCACAACACCGCTCACTTCATTCGAATCCACACTAGGCATACCATAAACAAATGGTCCTAGTTCATTTATGCTCATTAGGCCATATGAGAGTTGATTTTAAGATGGAATTTAAAGCACTAAAGTGGCATGAGAGGTGTAAAAGTGGTGGTTTTGGCGGAAAATGTGTCGATCACAGATCGAGGAATTGGAGTTTTCTTAGGTGCATTTCGACATTAGGAATCCAACATACGTATCTATTCATCGATCGGAATCCATTTAGACCCCCATTTAATGGTTGCAAGGTTTGACATTCTAAAGCACCTACTTGATCTATAAGACAGAAAGCGAGTGACGAAGGCTAGGATAATAGTTTTTAATGCCAGGAAGTTGCATGTCCAGTCGAATTGCAAATTCAAGGTCATTTGCTCCTTTGTTTGGCCCAAAACAACTTATCAACAATGCAAATGTGAAGGAGATGAATCGGTTAATTTGGTAATTATTGGTTTAGTGAAGCTTTAGAAGCTTCAAACAAGAAAAAACTAAACTAGGGGGTGGGGGAATTTTTCAATGCACCCATTCATGCCCCCAAACTTGGCAATTTCTACCCGATGGAATCACAAGGAACAGGTGGGGCATGGCTTCCTGCAAAATTTCACTCCATCTCATTGCAACAAGCAAGAAAAATGATGCAGTGAATGGAAAGTTCAAATTTTAGTCTTTCTCTCTCGTCTTTATCTCTCGCCACAATTATTGTTCGTATGGGCTAAGAGGATGAGAGAAAATGGGTGCCAAATCATGTCAAGATGCAAGGAATGGAGCAAGGAAGTGTGAAGTGGCTGCCAATGGCTATGTGAAGGCATCTGTAGCTCTGTTTTTTGAAATATGATGCATCACATGTGTGGGATTTAGTGTAAGTGTCGATTTATTATATATCATGTCGTATCTCTTGTGTCTATCATCATAAAAAATGGTTGAAATTTCTTGAGTTATATTTATCGATGTCTAAAATCATAAAAAGCTCAATCACATTCAATCATTTACATTAAAAAATATTAAAATTGCAAAAATGGATATTTTATTGAGTTTTGAGGGTTCAATGTTTCTCACATGGACTAATAATTGATATGTTGGTGGATCAGAGTCCATATTTGTCACACAAATCAAAAAATTGAGAAAAAATAGTATTTTGAGTTCAAATAAATGGAAAAAAACATTAAAATAATCTTTTTGAAAGGAAAAAAAGTAAATTTTAGTCTTAGTGCATTGAAAATTATCAAAAATTAAGAGTGTGTAGGTGGATGTATAATAAGGGTAGGGCATGAGGATTTTCCTTAGTCTACCTCCATTTATGTGTAAAAAGTGTGTATTTATTGCTTATTCATATTAAAAATGATTACAAAACCCTTTTACACCTGTGCATGGAAGCAAAATCTAAGCAATAGGGGGGAAAGGGCTGAAAAGATATAAGATTTAAATAAGTTCTGATTTAATGACATATTATGGCATATGGAATTTGGTTTATTTAAGTTTAAAGAGGAATAGTAGCACGAGTTAGAATGGTACTGTCCCTTTGCAATGCAGCATAATGTTAGAGAAAAGAAATCATGGAAAGATTGTATTCGCATATAACACTTGGCTGATTTATAGTTAAAGTTGTTTGAGCACAATAAGTTATGCATGTTGCATTTGCATTTAAGCATGGTATCAAAAGGAAAACTCCTATATATATAACACATGTATGCCTAGTTTTGACCAACGCTGAGTGTGTGAGGTTTCTTGGATATAGGGTAGCATAATGATCTTTAGGGAACAATTGTGTGAGGTTAATACATGTATCTCTTGGACCGTGTAATATCAAAAGAGAGGACTACGTTTCATTGTTCTTTATATTTGAGATAGCACATCCTAGGACCAATCCTTGGGGTGTAGAAGAGCCGTAGGAGCCACATCAATTAGCTGGGGGGTGCTCTATTTATGTGAATAATAAGGTGTTAGTAACCTATATGTATGGGAAGCTCCCTATGCTTGGAGTCGGGATGGGCAATATATTGGACTATAGTTTAAAAGTCATGTCTATGAATACATTCATTAGATTAATCATTTTGTAACATCTAGATGCTCCTGGGGCTGTGAGGCCATCAGGGTTGTTTGGTGTGTGTAAGAGCCCGCCGACTAGAGCCTTAGAGCCAGTGTTGGGCCCATTTTTGGTCCCAACACGTGGTGCACTTACCAGGGGCTACTAAATAAGTGGCAGTTTTCGAACCTCTGCTAATAGGGACCTAATTAGTTAGTACATGCCAAAAAGTGTTGAGATAGATCCAATATATCTTGATAGAAACTACCAAGTTGAGATTCAATGTCAAGAAAGAGCTTGGTATCTGCTAGAAGGTGGTTACCTCCATAGTGTACAAAATGGACATTAGGCTTGGTAGCCCATCCTTTCAAGACCTCTAGAAACTTCACAAGCTCCATCTCAATACTCCATTTTCTTGGAAGATATGTGTCCCCTTCCCATTCTTATCTTCATTAGGAATTGTTCACTGACCATGGATGGTGGGTCTCTCGCTGTGAATCATAATGATGTCTACTGGTTGAACAACTTTACTACTCCTCTTCAATAGGTCAATAGTTCTTATGGCTTCTTCATAGACATATTCCAGTGTCTGTTGCATCTCAAGCTAGAGAAGCTCACCAAAGCTTTGTATAGTTTCTCATTCTTGATCCCATTTATGAATATCATACCTATAGCTTTTTTATTAAGTCTTTTAGCTATGAAGATTCTCCTACAAAGACTGTGCATGTGTGTGATGTAGTCCTAGTTTGTTATTTTTCTATTGGATTCATATTAATAAGGTGGACAAAGGTTATTCGCATGCTCCACTTTTGAGAACCTCTTTATGAATAGGTTTTTAAGCATGTTATAATTGTTCTTCTTGGTATCAATATTTGTAAACCAAGTCTTTCCCTTCTCCCCTAAGTGTAGCTTGAAGGCTTGCTCTCTCTTGTCCACCATCTTGGAGGTTATTAGCCTCATAGACATGATATTGTACTTATTAACCTACGTTGTGACAATTGAAGTTTTGAACTGGCCCCTTGACTTTGGTGTCACGACTAGTCTAGTTAAGATCATAGCGATGAGATCAATGCTATTTCTTTATGTTGCTGTTGAAGTTTTGGACTAGCCCCTTGAGTTTGGTGTCACAACTAGTCTAGTTAAGTTCATAGCAATAGGATCAACATTATTTCTTTATGTTGTTGTTGTGGTAGCGACTCAACAAAGGGTGTATGATTGGTGTGTGATGGTTCAACGCCCTCCACTTCTTCTTTAAGCATAGGTTCTCTTGCTAGGTCTAGGATTCATTGGATTTGTTCTATCTCCATCTTCTTTCGAAGCACATCAAACCTTTGCATTCACACAAACCTGGGTAATTGTTGCATTAGGTCCCTTCATAGCCTTTCTTTTATTGCCATGCCTACCAAAGTTTCTTCCATTGATCTCCTTGCATGCTCTATTTTCATTTGTTGATTCATATACCATGATGAGCTATTGGACATCTAGTGAAAAATCCATGGGGTCAAACACTAGATTTCTGGCATTTGAGCTTGACTTAGCCATTATGTTTGGCTCTCCTCTAGCTACCAAGACCATAATCAAATTTCTTAGATTAGACAAGGGGATGGAAGTTGCAATTTTCTCTCCCAAGAGAGAGAATTATTACCTTGAGTTTGTTTGGGATAGTGGATCTTAGCAATCAAGGTGATAGGAGATGATGCCTAATTGCCCTTGTTGGATGGAAAGGCACAATCAACTCTAGGTTTCCTTGTATGTTTGTTGGAATGGGGCCTATTCCTCAATATATGCAATGGATAGCTATCAATTTTATACTTTCAGGTTTCTTTTCCTTTTTGCCTTTTCTTAGACTAATGCATTTATGGGTCACTCTATTATGGAGGTTGATCTAATATCGATTCCCCCTAGAATCTTGATCTAGTTGGCCTTGTAAGCTCAGATTTATTTTTTCTTATTAATCTATTGAGGAACTTGGCTTCCTATGATAGGATCCAAGTAATTGATATTGTGATTAAACTAGTTCAATGTGCAATTAAGTGTGTTGCATGTTTGATAACTTGGACTAATGCTATCTACATGTCAAGCACCAATACTTTGGTGAACTTATGGAAGTTAGTTTGCAAATCTTGGTCAATGAAATGAGTAAAATTCACTTGAGTCAAGCTAAAAAAGACAAGCTAATTGACTAGTTCTTGAGCAACTAAACCTCGATGGTTTTTCTCAAGCTAACTTACAACTCAAGTTCATGATTATTACCAATTTTGTTGGAATATTTAGGATTAGCTATTGGCCCTTAGCTCAATCCTGAGGTCTTGTTGTTGTCCTCTTGCATGTGTCCTCACAATGATTTAAATTAAGCACAATATTCTCATCAATTGGGTTGTTTGTCTCCCCCTCCGTCCCCCCCCCCCCCCCCCCCAAAAAAAAAGAAAGCAGTTGAGTAGTGCCTAATTGACCAGGGTGTGTCGTGAGTCTACAACAATGCTAATAGCTAAAAGGCCCTAAGTGCACTTAAATGGGACTTATCCTAGGAGTATCTAAATGTGTCTAAGGAGATGGGAATGGACAAGTATATGTCCTAGAGTGATGGAACTTGTAGGTATGGCTAGTGATCCTATCCTACCCTATAATTGATGTAAGAAGCTCTAGGTGTACTAAGGATGTTTATCTAGGGACACCTAAGGTGTTGAATAACCCTACTATGATTGGGTGTGGATGGGTTGACCGGTGCACCCTAAGTTATTGTGATCTTGCACTCTAGTGTGCAAGAATAATAGTTTACTAGAGGTGTTATGAATCTATCTTAGCTTAATGTTTATATGCCTACTGATGGGGTGGTACCTAATGGGTTGCAAATGAATTCTCTATGGATGAGAAGTGCAGCTAACATGTAGTGCAAATGTATTAGAAGCTAGCATAAGCAAGGAATACCCTATGAAAAGTACCTAGGATTTATGGATTAGTATCCTAAATGGAAGAAGTGTGTCTACTTTATAGGGTGCTTGGTGCCTACAAATAAGTTTGAAAATCCTATGCACCTCCTTGCTTGTGGATGGCTATGTGTTTGAAATTTGGTAAGGAGGGTGCCTAAGTAGTGTGTATTGTGATCTTAAAGAAGGATGGGATGTTTCTATCCTTAGGATACAATAATTGAGTGTCTAAGTGTGTTTTGAGTATGCATATGCACCTATGCATAGGTGTGTCAATGTGCTTATGTGACCTAAGAGAGGTATCTATTTGTGCATGTTCACATGAGTTAAAAGGTGATTTTACATCTTACACAACACTAATGGGTGTTCCTATGCCAAAGGTGAGTGTGTGTACTTGTGCTATTAGTGTGCTATGGTGTTCTAGTGCTTATGGAATAGTGGTGTGTGGTGAATGTATCCTTCTAAGTGTGTGTGACGATGTGTGCATTCGTGCTCTATGTCTTCTAGTATGTGACCAAGAGTGAACACTATTGTGTGTGTTTATCTTGTGTATGCGTGTGCACTCTAGTGCAGCTCTCATGAATGTGTGCATTCATTCCATGCTTATGAGTGTATTTAGCTACAATTATGTGATTGTGCATGCATCACTAGAAGCCATTAAGAACACAATACATAAAAAATAGGTACCATTGCTTCAATGTAGTTACTCACCATTTAAACTTCAATAGAAGGGAAGTAGGAAATAATGATAGTAGCATGAAACACCCCAGGAACTAGGAAGGAAGGATGTACATAGAGTTTATAAAGTATTGTTAAAATAAATAATGGAGTAGATTACAATACAATCAAACACACCCACATACTATAGCAAAAACCAAGAAAATAAACATATGTTGTGAGCACCAATGACCTTCTTTGGTTGTTATCCTTATCATCCTGTATAACAAATTACCTTGCTAGAGTCCATATGGATTTGCACTACTTTGAGATTGTAGGTGCAATAACAAAGAGAATTATCATTGCTAGAGTTCATATTAAGAAGGAAGTATGCCATTTATATAATGGTGGAAGAGTAGAAAAGGTGGATTTCCAATTGTGACATAGCATCTATATTTGTGTAAAAGTTCTAGTTTTTGAATAGATACAAAGGGTGAACATGAATTGATGTAAATAAGATTACATTTGCACATTAGGGTGTGTTGTATTGGGTGCATGCAAATGATACAATGTATAAGAAATCCAAAAAAAGGGGGGGGGGGGGGGGGGTGGACTCCCATATTTGGGTCATACATAATAGGGATGGGTTCATACATATGGTCAAGCATGGACAAGTACTTGATGCAAAGTAAGCATCATGGAATGCCTAAGTTTGAGATGATGGGAAGGCATCATCGTTAAGGTTTTAGACATGGCACCATCAAGTTGTTTTACAATAAAATAACATTGAGCATGTAGGACATGCTATGCAAGTGATTGGGAGGTGCCACTGACCCTCATAGGTTTCAATTATGGCACCATTGGTGCCATTTTAGAATAGAGCAACATTGAGCTCATAGGATATGTTGTGAAAGTGACATTGAAGCACTCATGACCCTCATAGAATAGAATGGTTAGATCAGTGGTATCATTGTGAGCTTGAAAAACATCCAAATAATAAAAAAGTAGTGTCTTATTTTTTGTTAAAAAGAAGTAGAGAAGATTGTGTGGGTATAAGGAATGTGGCCACCCATCATGGTATTTACTAGCATCCATGTTGATTGGAAAGTGACTATAGAGTTGTTGCATTGCATTCCCAAAATTAAGGGCATTGATTAGACTGATTCTAAAGTGCCAAAAGAGGACTAAACTAGATGATGGAGGCCCTGTCATTATGTTGAATGTTCCCTATAAGATCATGGTACTTGTTTTGAGGATTTCATTTGTCTCAAGTAATTCGCAAACAACATTATAGGTTTATTAGCTAGTGCAAAGATAACCATACGGGCTTATTCATTGTAGGAAGATACCTTGAATATTGTACTAGCCATGGATTGTCCATTGCAAAATGATGGGAACTATATTCTTATGAATATGGGATCTTGAGAAAGCTTACATTATGATAAGTTGGTGGTGTGTTCTATGCATGTTGTAGTTCTTGGGATTTGACATGCTATTTTGCATATTTTGCATGATGATTTTAGCCCTTTTTGTAAATGCATCAATGTTGACTTTTGTGTTTTGAGCTTAAGAGGTTTGTGAGGCAAGGTTCTCCTCTTGTATCACTTTTATTTACTTCCATCATATAGCCTTTACTCAATTAGATCAAGAGGAAAACTTAGTAAGGTTTGATCAAGGGACTTCGGCTTCCTAATGGTGATACCTTTTGTAGACACGTGTTTGCTGACGACTATTCTACATAATATTAGCTAAGAAGACTTCCTTGTTAGCACTTTGGAAACATACATATATCTTTTCAGCTCTCAAATTAGTGCTCGCAAGACTAAGGTTATTTATGCGAGATGGGATAATATCCATAAGTGGGTTGCTCAATATACCTTCAAGGAAATTAAAAAGGGTATTCTATTTAGAAACCTAGATGCCTAGTGGATTTATGTGTCATAATGTAGCAACAATTGCAACAATTCAACTTGTATTACAACAAATTCAAGGCTAAATTATCATAGAAGATTGACTGCCAAGGAAGTATTGTAGGATGATTGGTGGATATTAAAGGTGTTTTCACACTTGTGATGACCAATGTTGGTTCATTGTTCTCCTTTACTAAATCCATCTAGACATTGGTATTTGTTGTCATTTGGAGATAAAAATATGTGGCATTTAGTGTCATGGGAGTACTTGATAGCTCTTAAAAGGGAATGCAGTATTGGTTTGGAATCCTTATAGAATAAGGCCACAATATGGTGCTTTAGTTTCTTTTAGAACCAACCTTGGGCAATGAGTATTAGGAACTCCATTGTTTCTTCCCCATTGCTAGGTGGTAAATGCAAAGCTCTTAATTGGAGCAACATCTTCTTCTCAAGAGAAATGAAGTAGTTTGAGGATCTTGCTAGAAGGGGAGACAACCCTTTGAAAGAGGTGGTGTGCTTGTAGGATGCTACCTTTGAAAACATGTTTTCTTTGTTAGTTAAAAATGTTGTGTATTCCTTTGTTATATTCTAAAAGGACTTCAACATTAATATAAAGTCTCCAATTTGGGGTCCAATGCAATGTAGTACTTGAAGGATATTTATAGACCAAAATAGCTGGAGTGTATCTAAGGTACTTTGGCTATGATGGATACGTAACAAGAAGAAACCGCCTTGGCTAATGAGCTTTAATGATCAAGATAGGGGCTTAAAGTGGTGGACTAGTGCAAAAAGAAAGCCCATTGGACAACAAATCGAGATAAGATTTTGAAAAAGAGAGAGGTAGGTGGTTCTTGAAGACTTTGGACAACTAGAAAAGTTTTGAGTTGAGGGACACCTTATAAGTGTGGAAGAAGAGGCTTAAGCATGTGCAGACCTATGGAAGTTTCAATGACTCTTTCAAGAGGCTAAAGCATGTGCAGACCTATGGAAGTTTCAATGACTCTTTCAAGCACTATCCTTATTCTTGCTTGCAAGTAGCACAACATAGATTATAAAGTAGATACTGTTGCATTAAGAAAGAGTGTAATGCACTTGTAATTTCGTCATTGCTAGACTATATGAAGGACTTTTTATGTCGAGCCCTTTGAATTACAACTTTGGAGCATCATTGGCACATCAATTACTCAGGGACAAGGGAAATTATAAACAAAGCCTTACATCGGCGATCAATCTTGATAATCATTCGGTGTGGTGGGGTTATGCCTAAACACTTAGAATAGTCTTAACTTGATGAAATCTACCATTATTTAACTGCTTGCATTTAATATGTTGCACAATCTAGTGATGTAAACATACATGACAATAGCTATTCAAGCCACTGGCATTTTCTTGTTTCACAATTACTAGTTAAGGTTACATCCAAACCATTAATGAGAAACATCATGAATATACAATAGGGCCATGCAATTCAAGATTGTAATGCAACTCTCATTATCATTCAACAATTGCATTAATAAAACTCGATTACACGTGTATTGCAAGTTTTATTAGCACGCTTTCCTAAATATAAACTGCGTAACTCAAAGTGACTAGAGATAATTTTCAAAGAATCACCTTATCCAACCATTGCAATAGCAATGCCCCGGAGGACAATGCTAACAAAATGAGCACAGCAATGCGGCGAGGCGAGGCTAACGAATTACACTAATAAGAGCAGTTATGTACGCATTTTTAGTCATAAATTGTGAAGAAGAAGCTGTGTTACGGGGGCTGAAGAGTCGTGAAGCCAACGCGAGGGGCTGCGTGGCTGCGGACAAGCAGTGTGCGACGAGAGAGAGAGAGAGAGAGAGAGAGAGCCGCTTCCCCCTTCGCGGAGGCAGCTGAATCGCACAAGCAGAAGAGGCCGCAGTACACGGGAGAAGGCAACCTTGTGATGCTGCTTCCCTCCTTAACAACGACAGCATAAATTTGCCGAAACCGGACAGCGAGATGAGTCGGCCGCCCGCTGCTGTGGCCAACAAGGAAGGAGCAGCAGTGGCGGAAGGCCCCATGGCGCCGGTTCCTGCTCAGCTCTTCTCTCAGCTTGGTCCTCCCCATTCCGACAAGGTGCTCTACATTACTTATCTCTATTATAGGCCCCTCAAGGACAGTAATGCTGCAATCCATCACGATATTCTTCTCCGCAGGAACGGTCCGCCAGGGAACGGATTGCACTGGACAAATATGATACAGAAGCCTGGAATATCATAGGCGCTGAAGCTCAGGTAAGTTTTCAAATGTTTATTTGATGCAATGACTGTCATCACGATTCACATGTTTGCCATTGCCGGGCATCTATATAAAGTTTTAGAAAATGCACTTTGACCTGCAGCGTGATGTATGCGGACTATACCTAGGTATTACTTGGTCAGTGTCAAATTCACTGTAAAGAGCATTTCTAACAGTTGAGAAAAGTTTTAATTTCCTAATGAAGAAAGTGTTTCAAAGCCGTGTAAGAGTTGGAGGATCCAAGGTTTTGCAGTGCTTATTGTCAGACTGTAGCCAGTTTTCAGATTATGTTCAGGCTACTCAGAAAGTCACAGTTGTTGTCTCCTCATGCCAAGTGAATGAGAATTCAAAGTCGATCCTCTAAGCAGCGGGGATGAAATCCATCACAAGTAACCAGAGCATGGAGGCTGAAGCAAGAACAAATGTCCCAGCTGAATATGCTATAAAAGGGCCAAATTCCCAGCGCTGAGATCATCCACACCAATAGATTCTAACTAACTAGAGGCTATCTCAGAGTACTCCCCTGGCTTAAATCACGCCGATCTTTTATAAAAGAAGTGAACACACTTACATCTAGATAGATCCAATTGAACGAAGTTCCAAAATTCTTGAGGCATGGAATGTAGCCTTTATAGGAAATGCCTCTTGGTGCTGCTTACTCTCCAAGCAAGCCTTGCATACACCCTTGCAATTCTTCAGTAGACATAGACTTCTAACAACTGATTGACAATAAAGAAGGCTCAATCTAGGAAAAAGAGATGTTAACACCTCTAGTGCCAAAACATAAATGCATCAAGTAGTGTTGCTAGGAGATTTGAGAAATAGTAGAAATCTGAATTCTCCTTGTCCAATGGTGAGATGTGAAAAGTGAGTTTGTAAAAATCCCTTCCTAGGGTAAGAATATTATTGTCCATGAGCTCATTCATCTTGAGCTCCTTGTCCAAAATATTTCCTCCTAGGGTAAGAATAATCTCGTCCATGAGCTCATCCATCTTCACTCTTGAGCTCTTCGTCCACAATAGGACCCCTTTTAAGGCCCAATGTATACATTTGTTAGGATTCTCATAGATGCGACCCTTTTGACCACAATAGCCACAAACAACACCCCCCTCCATATTGGTTGATGTTGTTGCAAAAACCTCCTCGTTGCAGCTTTTGGTTGTCTCCCCAATCATGACCCCTAAAAGTATTAGCATCTATTCTAGTTTTTCTATCATCTTTGCTTCTTAGCTCTATTAGAGTGGGAGATTACACTCCTTGTTTGTCACTCCAATGCTGTCACAGGGAGTATATTTTTATGGCTTTGCTTTGGCATAATGAAGTTGTGCACATGGGAGGTGTATATGTGAAGTGCAAGTTAATTTGGGCACAATGATAGTTGAAAACCCATTTTGGGTAGTTGGGGGACATTGGCAAAGGTTGTTACAAGTTATTTTGGAGAGGTACTTGTGGGTGCTTGGTGACAATCTTGGTCTTGGACATTGAATGGGCACTTAGAAATGACTTTTGGTCTCATCTAGGCTAGTAAAAACAAAACTTTGATGCGTAGACTAAGGTTAATGAAAGGCAGAACACTTCCAAGGTTCAAAGGGCTTAGCACATTGTATGTGCATGGGCATTGGGCATTGGGCATTGGACAATTTATGACCAAGGACAAGAGGATTTTTCATTTCCACAATTAATTTATTGGTAAAATCTTGAGGCCGAGACTGCATTAGAATGTTTACCACTTGTCAAGTTGGGAGAGAATTGGCCATGCAAATTGGAAGAAAGCTGACTGGGACTGGCTGAGGGCTGCAGAGGGGCCATTCCAGCCAGGGGACTGCAGCTGAAGGAGTTTCCAGCCATCTATGTGCAGCCAAATAGCAGGCAACAGCTCCAGACAGTGCCTGGGCAGCAAGTGACAGGCCCAATAGGGCTCAGGACAGCAGGTGATGTAATTAGAGGCTGGAAAACTGTAGGTGACTGCAGATTTCAGGCCTTTGTTGATTTGGGGTAGCAGTTTGGGGAAATTTACAACTTTTGTCTAAGAAATTTCTCTCTTCTCTGCCAAGGTTTTGTCCTCTAACTGATTCTCAGTGATTCATGAGAGATTTGAGGTGGATAGCAGTGCATTTGCTGTCAGAAACCCTAATTTCTGCAAAATTTAGGGTTTCTCACCCACCTTGGGAATTGTGTCCATGAATGAGAAGACCTGTGATTGGAGCAGCTGCTGGAATTGAAGAAATTACAGTAGATGTGAAGGGGATTGCACATCCGCATTGAGGTTGGCTGTATGCAATTGTTCTCAGTTCAATTTGTACTTGTGCTAGAATCAAGGGGCAAATTGAATCTTGATGCTATTGGTCATTTGTGACGGCCCAAGGACTCCAAATTTAGAGAGAGAAATGCCTATATCTCAGTGTACTACAAATTTGAGCAATAAAAGTTAAAAAAATCCCACAAGGGGTGCCAATTTTTGGCAGCCAATCGAGTGTCAACTGTCTAAGATTAAAGTAGTAAAAGTGTTTATTTCAGATTTGTGCATTTAATACTTGTATAATTGTTGTTAAAGGTGTTAGCAGATTAGTCAGCTCAAGTGTGAGTCTGTTCCCTGGAGAAGAAGTTGCGGATGCTCAGTCTTGATGGTTCTTCTTCCATGAAGGAGCACATCACGAAGATGGAGGATATGCGAGGCGAGCTAGCCTCTCTTGGTCGTCTGATATCGTCTGAGGATATGGCGATGATTCTGTTGACTCAGCTGCCATCACCCCGTTATGATGTCTTCTACACCAGCCTCATCACTTCGAGGACCCGTGAGACTCTCTTATGGGAGGAGCTTTCCCCGCTTGTCTTGGAGCATGACGAGCGACTCAAAGAGGTGGGAGCCAGTGGCTCCACCAAGGCATTTACGGCTGGCACAGGTGGTGGCAAGAAGAAGAAACAAAAGGAGAAGGCCAAGGACAAGAAGGAGGAAGACAAGAAGGATGCGAAGGAGAAGAAGCCCAAGTGTCCCCATTGTGGGAAGGGCACTCATCCCGAGGAGAAGTGTTGGCAGAAGTATCCCCATTTGAAGCCTAAGGAGAAGGACTCGAAGGTGGCCCCAGCCACAACAGAATCTGCGTTTGTGCATCTCTTTGTTGAGGAAGACACTGCCCTAGCTTCTACCACACAGGAGAAGCCTTGGCTCGTCGACAGTGGAGCATCTTCACATATGACCTTCCGTCAGGATTGGCTTCAGGATCTTCGTTCCAGAGGGGGTACAGTCACTATCGGTGACAATTCTACAGTTCCTGTTCATGGAGTGGGGACTTTACCTATGTTTTCTGACAGGCGGTCTTCCTCCGCCAAAGTTCTCTATGTGCCTGATTTGGTTTTTAACCTATTATCTGTGCATGGTCTTACTCAGTTAGGTACCCGAGTCATTTTTACTCAGGATGCAGTCACAGTGGAGGATGCTTCTACAGGTGATGCTCTTTGGACAGGTACACAGGAGGGTGGGCTTTATACGCTCACAGCCTTGGCTACGCGGACTTTCCATGAGCTTGGGCTGCTCTGGCATGCTCGGTATGGTCATTTGAACCTCGATTCTCTTCGCCGGGCTTCTAGGAGGAAGATGGTGGAGGGACTTCCTGATTTTCCTCCTCTTCACACTTTGTGCCCTAGCTGCTTGAGGGGCAAGCAGCACAGGCAGCCTCACCCGCAGGTTGCTTCTAGGAGGGCTACTTCCCCGCTTGAGTTGGTTCATACCGACCTTTGCGGACCTATGGGCACGGCCTCCCTTGGGAAGGCCAAGTATTTGATGCTGATTGTAGACGACTTTAGTCGTTATGTGTGGCCTTATTTCTTGGAGTACAAGAGCGAGGCGTACTCCTGTTTCTGTGAGTGGCAGGTGTTTGTGGAGACCCAAACAACTTCCAAGGTCCGTGGTGTTCGAGCTGATCACGGTGGAGAGTTCACTTCTCACCTTTTCTCTCAGTTTTGCAAGGATCATGGTATTCGTGTGGAGTATTCCCATCCGAACACACCATCAGAGAATGGTGTGGTGGAGCGTGCGAATCGGACCATGATTGAGATGGCCCGATCTATGCTGGAGCATAGGAGTCTTCCTCATTTCCTTTGGGGTGAGGCGGTGGCTACAGCGGTGCATATCCGCAACCGCTCTCCGACTTCGGCATTACAGGACATGACTTCGTATGAGGCTTTCTTTGGCAAGAAGCCTTCCGTGTCCCATTTTCGCATCTTTGGGTGCGATGCTTTTGTCCATGTGGACAAGAAGAAGAGGAAGACGAAGTTCGACTCTAAGTCGCGAAAGCTTATCTTCGTTGGTTATAGCACGACCACGAAGGGCTATCGGCTCTACGACCCGACGACTCGGCAGGTTGAGGTGCGCAGGGATGTGATCTTTGATGAGGCTTCGGCCTCTGAGGATCCGATTGATGGTTCTATTACAGATGTTTCTTCATCATCGACGGACCCCCCCCCCCCCCCCCCCCCCCCCCCAACCTTCTCTCCCTTCACTTCCTTCCAGGATGCCTCTTAGCCCCCCCCCAGTTCCTCCTCCCTCGGCTTCCCTTTCCCCCTTGGTGGATGTGCCTTCGTCTTCTACGAGCTCTTCTTCCACCACTTCGGGATCTTCACAGGATATCGAGCCTTCTTCAGATGCGGAGGATCTACCTTCTCTCGGTGAGGGGGAGTCCCTCTCCGATTTGGGTGCTTTACAGGTTCCAGAGACCCCCCGGTCTCCCTCACAGCTGACGGAGTCCCTCAGGATTCCTTTATGGTATCGCCGGCTCATGCAGGATTCAGGTGTTACTCACTTTCCTGCTTTTTCTACAGGTCCTCGTCGATCAGCACGTTTACAGGCCCAGCGGGACAGTTCACTATGTGTGAACTATGCTCTTATGTCACAGATTCTTCAGGATTCTGAGCCTTCCATTGTGGAGGAGGCTCTTGCACAGGATATTTGGAGATAGGCTATGCAGGCCGAGCTCGACTCCATCGAGCGAAACCATACGTGGGAGCTTGTACCGCGTCCCGCGAAACGGAAGGTGATTGGTGTGAAATGGGTCTTTAAGACCAAATATCTTGCAGATGGCTCCTTGGACAAGCATAAAGCTAGGCTTGTTGCCAAGGGTTTTGCCCAGCGAGCAGGGTTGGATTACTTTGAGACTTTTGCTCCTACAGCTAGGATGTCCACCATCCGAGTGCTTTTGGCTCTTGCTGCTCACCACCGTTGGCCTGTCTATCAGATGGACGTCAAGTCTGCTTTTCTGAATGGCGTTCTTGAGGAGGAGATTTATGTTTCACAGCCTCCTGGTTTTCTTGTGCAGGGGAAGGAGGATCATGTCTACAGGTTGCGGAAGGCTCTTTATGGCCTAAAGCAGGTTCCTCATGCTTGGTACCAGCGGATTGACCGCTTCTTTCTACAGAGTGGCTTTGCGCGCTCCGCTTATGATCCCAACCTCTACTTACGGGTTGTGGATTCTCTTTCGGTGTCCCTCATCTTGTATGTGGATGATCTTATCATTACAAGGAGTGACACTCAGCAGGTGGAGCATACACGGTCCATTCTAGAGCAGGAGTTTGACATGACGGATCTAGGGATCCTTCACTTCTTTCTAGGTCTGGAGATCTATCAGATGGCACAGGGCATTTTTATCTCGCAGCACAGGTACATCTCCGAGCTTCTTTCGGAGTTTGATATGGCTGAGTGTCGGCCTATCTCATGCCCTATGGACCCTGAGTCCAAGCTTTTGACAGCTGGAGTTCCTCTTATCGATCCCACCCGTTACAGGTGCCTTGTCGGCTCTCTTATCTGGCTACTTCACACTCGGCCGGATATCTCTTTTGTGGTGGCTTTATTGTCTTCCTTTATGCAGACTCCTACCCAGGATCACTGGCAGTTGGCCTTGCGGGTTCTTCGCTATTTGCAGGGGACTCGATCCTTTGGGATCATGTATGGAGATGGGATTTCCCTTTCTGGATGGAGTGATTCTGATTGGGCAGGTGATGTGGATTCGCGACGATCCACTACAGGTTATGCTTTCGCCCTTGGATCTGGTGCTGTCTCTTGGAGCAGCAAGAAGCAGCCTACTGTGGCACTTTCTTCTGCAGAGGCCGAGTATCGGGCCCTATGTTCGACTGCTATGGAGGCAGTTTGGCTCCGTCGCTTACTCGCGGAGATTGGCTTTTCCCAGACCGGACCTACGGAGCTGCGCGTGGATAACCAGAGTGCTCTTGCTCTGGCCAAGAACCCGGTGTTTCATGCTCGTACGAAGCACATTGAGGTTAAGTATCACTATGTTCGAGAGCGGATCGTGGATTCGGAGCTGGTGGTGGTCTATTGTCCTACGGCGGCCAATGCAGCTGATCTCTTTACGAAGCCGTTGCCTCAGGCTTCTTTGCTTCATCACATGCGGTTCTTGGGTCTTCAGACTCTCCCAGGAGTTGAGAGGGGGTGTTAGCCTGCTCTTCTTCAGTCTCAGTTTGTCATCTCCTGGTTGTGAGCTCCTGTCAAAGTCTGGTAGGAGACATAGGAGCTCTGTCAGTGTGTTTTTAGGCTGCTTTAGTCAGCATGCAGTCTTGGGCATTTTACAGCCCAATCTGGGCTGTTTCTGGGCTGACTGCCCATTATTTTGGGCAGTCGGACCAGTTCTGGTCAGTTGGACCAGATCCAGCCCCCCCAGTCAGTCCAGCATTCATTCTCTGCAGGTACAGCACTGCTTCCTCTGTCTCCGTCTCCGGCATTGGTGCGGCCTCTGCTTCCAGTCTGTCCTGGTTCCCTCACTGACGCTCCGGGCTGCGTGCAGGGACTGTTCTGTCCATTCCAGTGTATTCAGCATTCATCTCAGTCAGTGCAGACTTTCTTCCTTCATTCTCTACTTCCTCTCTCCTCTCCTCTGTGTTCGTGTTCTTCTTTCGCTGCGCACTCTCACAAAATCCTGGAGCTAGGATTGATATCCAGGTTCATGATGGGCTAGCTACTTGACAGAGAGTGGGAGGCTTTCATTTGGAGCCCACATGAGGAAACACTTTGGCGGTTTTGGCCGAAGGTAGGGATCAAATGGTCACATGTTCAGAGACATGTTTGGTAGATTGGTCTTGTATGTCTTGTGTGATATAGGTGACATAATACAGAGAGCTGCTATGATTCTTTTCTATTTTTAGGTGGTGCTATTATGGTCGACATCGACGTTAGATACTCTCCGAGGTATCTTGGTGGTGGGCTGGCCACTCACTGCTTGGATATCCATGGTTCTTCTGGTGGTTCTATGTTGTATAGTTTATGATTCCCTATCATTGTACTATTGTATTGTATCAGATCACCCTTGATCTGAGAGAGGGTGTTAGCAGATTAGTCAGCTCAAGTGTGAGTTTGTGCTGCAGAGGCTACAACATTTTATGTAGTATTTATATGGCATTTTTTGGAGTACTATCTAGGATTGGAGAGCATTTAATGCTGGCCGACTGGCATTAAATACTGGTCGATTGCATTTATTCCTCTCCCCATTTTATGCCTATATATTGCTAGGGCTCCTCCTCTTCAGTACTTCAGCCATCATTTGTGGAGTCTTCTAGGGAGAGAGGAGCCGATGCCAGGGTGCCCACACAGTTAGTGACTCATTGTTGTATGCTGCTGTCTCGTGTTCGATATGGATTCTGTTTCCCGAGCATACATTTGAGTTCTCATCTGTATTTGTGTTTATTCATTCATTCTTTCTCGTCTTGTGTTTTAGCAGTTTATTTCAGCATGTTGTTTATGCTTCCATTGCTGCACCACTTCTAACAAAAGGTTAATTACCACCCTAACCTAAGAGGTAGTTTGGTTTTGGATGCCCTCATTGTCGTGGTTTGACCACACATGCACTTACTGTTCTATTGAGCCTTCTTCCCATTTATATCAAAGCTTTGTTCCTTAAGCATTATCGCTCTCGCACACATTCTGTCTTTTTTTTTGGGGGGTGCTTAAATTGCTCCTCTCCTCAATGAGTACTGAGCAATGCTTTATGGGTCCTCTCAAAGTAGGAAAAAATGTTGGGAACAAGCCTTGATGAATGGGAAAGTCAATGCATACATTGGGAGTGTCGAGTTGGGGTAGCCATGAAAGCTTGCCTACTTCAAACTAAACTTGAGAGGAAAAACTTGAAGGAAAATCAGGGGAAGGAAAACAAAATTATTTACTAATTTTTCCTTATAAGCACCTCTTCTAGTGTCTACATATTGAGAATAGTCCTCTTTGAGACTCAAACTGTCATGGTTTGATTGCAATATTCTTTCATCCTCATGAGTATCATCAAAATTTTGCAAAGTAGGGACTTGAAAAAAGATGAAGAATAAATAGACAAACTTGGTGTGGGAGTGAATGGAGGGGTAGAGAATAAAGGCTTGCACTCTATGCTAGTTTCACTAGTGGACTGGCTTGTCACATGTGGAGCATTTTTCCTTCTTGCAAAATCAATAGATCTGTGTATTGAACCTAAAGGGATAATAAAGGTTTACCTACCAATAGTTGCTGATCCCAATGCATAAGAATGAGAAACATAAAATTTAGAAGTACAACATTGTCAGAAGTTGCTACAACAATGGAAGCATAGAAAACTACTGTAATAGACTACATATCATGAGAGAGAAGAGAAAAAAGAAGAAAACAAAAGAACAATGCAAAGGGAAAACTCAAAGATATGCTCGGGAAATGGAATCCATATATACCAAACATGAGACAATTGCAAACAATAGCGAGTCATTGGTTGCGTGGGCATTGGCATTGGCTCCCTCTCTAAAACAAGGCCTACATTAGAATTTGTAGATGAATGAATGACATATTGTGGAGGAGGGAGCTTGAATAAAAAATAATGCAATAAATGCATCAGGTTGGCAATGCCATAAATCACATCATAATGATCAATAAAAAAATGCCTAAAAACATGTATAATGTTTGGCCCATTGAAACACATGCCGAGACTCACTTGTGAGTTGACTAGATTATTAACAAACATGACTACAAGTATCAATGGTCTATATGAGTGATAAGGGAACTGGAGAAACTTGAGCTTGAGGGGGAGTGTTAGAAATCAAGCTCCCTGTATTTCCATGTCCTTCTTTATGTCATATGTGATAGACTGACTCGAGCTAGATACAGCTATTCATGTGGTTGTCATTGAATAAGTTGATGTGTCATTGAATAACACTTACTGGTTAGTTAGACCTAGAGTAACACTTACTTTTACTTTGTGTTTTTTTAAGAAAAAGTGTGGAATAATAAAGATGAAAGAACATGAGCCTGAAGGCTCTTGAGTCTACTTCACTCTCTATTTGTCTATCCCTCTCTTCGAATAATAAGGTTCAGCGGAACAATAAGATGCCATAAAAATTGAGAAAGACACCCAATATCAAAGGGAGGCTTATGAAAAAATAGTCAAGACCTTAAGGGTGCAATGCCAAAAAGTGACAAACCACCCACTTCCATTAGAGATCCTACCATGAGAAGAAGAAGAAAATATTGAATAAACTTTGCAAAAGTACTAGAAAATGCACTCGCCAAACATTATAGCAACCTCTGATTTCAAGGTGTTTGAAGAGCAAAGATTTAAGAGAACTCTTCCCTTGTAAACTATACAGTTCCTCATCAAGTCAAGGAAAACATAGTATTGAAGTGGCTTAACCAATAGGATCCATGGGCTTTTCCAAAATCTTGCCATACCCAAGGAAGTAGAAGTAGTTACCTAAAAAAGAAACCTAAGGATACATGGCTAAGGCAAATGGAGTGATGCAAAATGATTGATGAACTAGATATCGAATGAGGGAAGTCTATGCCATATTTGTAGGCATAGATTGTCTTGAGTGGTGTCCCAATGCTTTGGAGTGCCACCCACTGAAGTCTCTTGGGTGGTGTCTCGACACTAATTCATGATCTAAATAAAGCCTTTTTGGGGCCAAAATATGAATGAAGGAGACGAAATGTACCGAATGACTCGGTTTCTTAACACCCCCTCTCTAGGTAAAGGTACACCTCCCTCATTAGGAAGAGACCCTCCCTCTTGGACGGCTCAATACTCTTGGGGATGTAGACATTTGGCCTTTTGGGGTCCAATTAGAGTAAGTCCTGGGTGAAATTCAAGGGGCAATTCACCCAATTTGTGCGTTGATTGCATCTATAGCAAGGTGCTTTTGGATCAGCCAATGAGATTGTGGAATCTCAGCTTGTACCCAATCCATTAGTCAATAAAGTTAAAGAAGTGGGTGCTAGTTTTGGGGCCAATAGGGTGTCTATTATCCAAGAATTTTAAGGTAAATTGTGCATTTTTTAGTTTAGGTTTATTTATGATTATTGTAATTAAGTGCTTGATTAGGAATTAATGCCCTATTTGAGAATGAAGGCTGGTTTCATAGTCATTCTTGCTTCATGTTACATAGGTAGAGGACCAACTTGGACACATGTAGTGTGGCCTTCTAGAGGCTCATCTTGTGGGGAATGTGCTCTACAAGCTTCCTCTGGAGTTTGATGCAATGACCAATGCTTTGTGGGCCTTGACGTCATGGACTCCAGTGAGTTTTACACATATGTTCTCATTGCTACTTGAGCATGAGGTATATTTGCGGCTAGAAGGGAGGCTTCCATCTTTGTATGGGGGCTCCAATGAGGCATTTGCAGCTTCAGAGAGGGGTGGCGAGAATAAGTCAAAGACCCAGTGCTATCACTGTAGTAAGAAGGGACATTTGTGCAAGGATTGCAAACATTTAGTGGTTTTGAGGAAGAAGAAGCAATAGGATATGGACTCCTCTGACGAGTTATTCGCCTTCTTCGACTTTGACTCGGATTCTTTGGTCAAGGCCAATGTGAGGAAGGGATCATCTTTTTCAAATCGCATGAAGGGCTTGGTAGCCCCCTGTGCTTTCTAATGCAGGTGATGCGGTCATCCCTAACAACTCTCTAGTGTGAGAGAGGGAGCAGAGCGTGAGAGGGTAGTGAGGTGGGGCTGGTGAGCCTCATTTATACATGTATATAGGTGCACAAGTTCCAATGAGAGACTTTCTTGACACATCTTTCGAAGTTTGGCAAGTTTTGAAGTCTTGGAGCTGGGATTGACATCCAAGTTCATGATGGTCTGTTACTTGATAGAGAGTGGGATTGGCTCCTAGTTGGAGCTCACATGAGGGGACACTTTGGTGGTTTGGTTGAAGGTGGAGAATCCATGGTCACATATGTTCAAAAGCATTTTTGATAGGATGATCTTGTATGCTACTGCGAGACGTTGTTGATGAGACTGATATAGAGATTTGTTATGATTCTTCTCTCTCTAGAGTTGATATAATCAACATTGACATTAGGTTCTCTCCGAGGCACCTTGGTGGTGGCTTGATTACCCATTGCTTGGGTATCCATGGCTCTATTTTGGTGGACTTTGTTGTATGGACTATGATGAGTCATTATCATTGTATCACATCACCCATGATCTGAGAGAGGGTGTTAGCAGTATTGTCAGCTCATGTGCGAGTTTGTGCATGCCAAAGTGGGTTGAGTATATTTTAGATATTTTAGGTATTTTATTGTGTATTTATTATGGCCATTTATGGTTGTTTATCTAGTTGACCTACATTTATTGTTAGCCCAGATGTTGGCCGATTTGGCATTTATGATGCCATTATTTTGCTTTATATATTCTAGGCTCTCTCAGTCTCAATCATTCATTACCTCGAGGAGTTGGTGCCAGTGCCCACGCAACCAGTGAGACCGACTGTTGTACGCGACTATCATGTGTTTTGGTATGTGGATTCCATTTCTCAAGCATTCTTTTGAGTTCTCTTCTTTGCAATGTTCTTTTGTGTTTTTTCTTTTGTCTTGTGTTCAACAATTTATTTCAGCATTTGTTTATACTTCCATTGCTGTATCCACTTTTGACAAAAAGCAACTAGGGCACAAGGTGTGAACGAGAGAAAAATCTAGAACCATTCGTGTATCTAGGTGTGCCAAGCCATGGATAGGAAGAAGGTTGGAACCTAAGTTTGGTGCATAAAGACTTTAGTGGATGAAGCTTGTCTATATGGCAAAAGGAAAATAGTCCCCAGTGCATGAATGGGTATGGAAGAGTTGTCTTCCATGGTGATAGAACATCCGCTGGAACGAAGATCCCAAAGCCAATTCTGTTGGTAGGTCATATGCAAAGAGACCCCATTGTCAACAAGCCATGGCTTTTCCTTAGTGTGGAAGAAGCAAGTGTTGTATCTTCAACCTCAAACAAATGAACAAAGACAAATTTAGTTGTAGCAAGTATAGTCACCAAGGATTGTGGACTTTCTTCTTAAGAGTAATGCTGTGGGCGAAGGTCTTTTGATAATAGAGTGAAGAGAGCTTCATTTTCACACCTTCGTTGCCATCTTCAACTTACGTATATAAACAAGGACAACATCCTCTAGACTTGTAAAAAGAAAGCATCTAGCTCAAAATTTGACTAAAATCCATAGGCTCGTAGAGCTGCTTGGTTCATAGTAGAACCAATGGTAAGATCCTCCATAGGGCAAGAAATAGTAGTGATGAAATCCCTTAGATCAAAGGTATAGAGGATGCAAAAATTACATTGTATGGCGGATAGAATTTGAGCAAGGAGTAGAGAATACACAACAAATATGAGAATAATAGAAATTGCTTTAATTAATTGAACTGATACAAAGATGGCTTTGTTTGCTCGTGCACTTCCACTATGAAGCTTAGATGGCGATCCAGATAGATGATAGGCAAAGAGCTTAAGGTTAGCAAGAACTCAGACTGGGTGAAAGATAAATCGATGATGGCTTTGGAGGGGTTTTCATTTTATAGCTTAGAAACGGTAGTCTAGTTGGCATATGTAACCATATTATGAACCTTTCCTAGTCGGTCATGGAATATTCCCTTTACCATATCGGATAGGGGGTGCTGCCCTGGGATCCTTGTCAGGGGGGTTGCTAGCCCCCTTGAAATGCCCTATCCAAGGGCCGCTTCTACGACTTCTAGACCCCAAAATAGAGGTCCTTGATAATTCTCACACCATGCAACTCGATGCATTGTGCCTTGAGTTGTTATTAGTAACATGACTACTCTATCTAACCCAAAGGCTAGATTTACAAAGATTACCCTTTTGCCATTCAATCACATAGACCTCATCTAACATACAAGTTAGTCAATGTCTGGGTTCACACATGGCTTCTCCTGATAATGGGGACTTATATCTTAGAGCACCATGGATCATTGGTAGCACCTTACGAGAGTGGGGCATTGAGTATATCTAACACTCCTCCTCAATGTTCACGTGCAGGTGAACTACATCCTCGGTTCAATGCTGTGAGTCTTTGAAGATGAACTTGAAGTAGACCCTTCGTAAGAGCTTTGGTGAAGGTATTTGCTCCATTCTCCTATGTTGGATAGAATACAGGCTTTACTATCCTATCCTCCCTCAAGTCTTGTACATAGTGATACTGGATCTCAATGTGTTTGGTGCATGTTAAAAAACTGGATTTTTGACAATGGCAATGCATCTCTAATTGTCACATCTTAGCACTCTTGGATTTTCATCCTATACTCTTATATGCTATAAGATCCTCCTTAACCATACTGCTTTATATGCAACAAAACAAGATGCCTTGCCTTGCACTGTGCTTTGGTAGAAGATAGTGCCACATTTAGTTGCTTCTTATTGATCGAAGAGAAGATTCGTGAATCCAAAGAGAAACAATTTCCAAAAACTGATTTTTTGAAATCACTGTCACCTGCCCAATCTGAGTCATAGTTGCCCACAAGAGCACTTTTGAAATTGTATGTAATACCATAGTCAAGAGTTTCCTTCAAGTATCTGAGCATCCACATCCCAGCTTTCCAATGACTTTTTGATGGTTTGTTAGAGAAGCTACTTAGAACACCAACAGCAAAACTGATATCTAGCTTGGCGTTACACAAGTAGATGCGACTTTTCACCAACCTCCTGTACCTTCCAATGTCCGCTAGTGTTGGTGTATCATCAATGGATAACTTCACATTGACCTCCACATGTATAGCTATCTCCTTATACTTGGTCATGCCAAATGCTTTTAAGATTTCCCATGCATACTTCTTTTGAGAGATGAAGATTTTTCCAGGCTTTTGCTAGACTTCAATTTCCAAACAATAGTGCAACAAGCCCAAGTCTGTCATTTCAAACTTAGAGCTCAAAGCCTTTTGAGTCTAATGGATCATATCTTCATAGTCACCTATAATAAGAAGGTTTCCACATATAGAACAATCACTATAGACTTGTCACCATAATCAAGTTAGCATTTGAGGCACATCTTTTAAAATTCAAGCCAAAAAAGAATTTATCTATCCATTGGTACCATGCTCTAGGGGCTTGTTTCAACCCATACAATGCCTTTTTAGTTAACAAACTTTGTTCTCAAAATGGGGAGCCTCAAACCGTGGTGAGCCACGTACACCTCCTCCTTGAGGTCACCATTCAAGAACGCTGATTTAACATCCATTTAGTAAACTGGCGACTTTTTATGAGTGGCCATTGCGAGTATTGTGTGAATAGTGGTCGTTCTAGTAGTTGAAGCAAATGATTCTTGAAAATCAAATCCTTCAACTTGTGAAAATCCCTATGCAACCAATTTGACTTTGTACTTTTCTAAGCGTTTATCAGCCTTGTACTTTATCTTTCGGATCCACTTGGTACCAATAATCTTTCTCTTTTCTGGCCAATCTAGTAGCTTCCAAGCATCATCCTTCATTATCTATCATACTTAGCTTGCATAGCTACTCTCCATGCTGGATTGACAAGTGCTTCTTTCAAGTTTATTGGCCCCTTTATGTCTTATAATCTTAGCCATCAAGGCCATATTGACTATGCAAGCAGAATCCTTTCTTTGCTTCTCTATTCTTTAAGACCTCCGTGGTCAATTTGTCTTTTCCTTAAGAGTGGCAGGTAGAGGATTATTGCGATCATAGAGCTGCTTCACCCCTCGTGGCAATGGCTTTCTAATGGTGTGATTGTAGGTTGGTGAAGTTTTTTCTCATCATCTGAAGATGATGCTTCCTCCTCCTTGACGGTAGGGACAACTCTTAGGATAGGTTTATATAGAGGTGGAAAAACTTATATTCTTTCCCTCCACTATGTGTGGCTACTCCTTGAACACCACATCACAGCTCGCTATGATCTTCTTTGCTTCTTGGTCATACAATTTGTAAGCCTTTTACTTATCACTATAACCTAAGAAGATATATTTTGTGCTTTTTGGTTTTAACTTGCTTCTCTTATCCTTTGGAACATGTGCATCATATTCACAACCAAGAGTTTTAAGGTGTGAGACAAATGGTTTCTTACTTGAATAGGCCTCACGAGGAGTTTTGTCTTTAAGAGCCTTTGTGTAACTCCGATTGAGAATGTAGACTACAGTATTAACAGCTTTTGCCCAAAACTGGTTAGGCAAAATCCCTTGCCTTTAAGCATGCACCTTGCAATTTTCACAATGGTGCGATTTCGGCATTCAGCAACACCATTGCTGAGGTGTATGAGGCATTGTCAATTGACGCTTAATCCTTTTGCTCTTGCAAAAGTCTTCAAACTCATTTGAGTTGAAGTCACCACTGCTATTTGTTCTAAACTTTTTCACAGTTTGTCCTATTTCATTCTAAATAAGTTTTAGCCGTTCTTTAAACTTGCCAAAAACTTGAGCCTTACCATAAAGCAAGTACACTCACATCTTCCTCCTATAGCCCTTGACAATCAACATAAAATAAGAAGATTCCCCCAAGGCTTGCGTAGGCATTTTAGTGCACAAGTCAGCCTGTATCAACTATAGAGGATCCTTTGCTCTGTACTTGAGGATCCTTGATTGCTTTGGCTGTTGTCCTCTCTCACTCTCTAAGCCTCAAATATTTGGCAAAACCACAGGTAAAGGGTAGCAATCTGTTAGAAGTAGAGCATCAATTGAAGCGTAAACATATGTTGTAATAAACTGCTGAAACACAAGACAAAAGAGAAAGAGAAAAGAACACAATATAGATGAAAACTTTGATATATGCTTGGAAAATGGATTCCATATATCCAATATGAGACAGTCACATACAATAGCGAGTCACTAGCTGCATGGGTACCGCCATTGGTTTCTCTCTCCATGGAGTCTCCACATGTATGATGGATAGATGTGTCACTGAGTGAGGAGGAGCCTGAATATATAGGACAAAAACATGTCATCAATATGATCAAGTGAAAGGTGAGAAGGATTGAAGCTTGCACGCGAGAGCTATGACGGGAGAGCAAAAGCAAGATAGAGAGAGTTACAAAGTGGGAACTCCAACAACCACAATGTGTGGCCGGGCCTTCGTTTATTCAAACTGTCACTAAAAGAATAAAGAATAAGTGACTGTGACAGGCGCCTACCACCTGCAGTGTGCAGTGGCGGGTACTGTCAGTGTAGTAATACACGGGCGGCTAGGCGGAGGCGCTTTTACCCCCAACAACCTCCTACTTAAAGGCGAATCTGCCCCAGTGAGAGAGAAAAAAGAAAAGACAGTACAACATGTATACATATACAACAGGATGAGGAAAAAGACGTTATCTCATCCAATGCCCATCAATCTACTGAGGAAGGCAAAGCGCTTGGTAGTGAGGCTTTTTGTGAGCAAGTCTGTAGGATTTTACTCAGTCGGAATCTTGACAAGGTCAACAAATCCGTCCTCAACAACCTCGCGAATGAAGTGATACCTCATCTCAATATGTTTCGTCTTCGCATGGAAGACCGGATTCTTGGCCAACTGAATGGCACTCATAGAATCCGAATGCAGTGTAGGCATAGCATCTGTTATACCAAGGTTTGCAAACAAACGGCCTAACCAGATAGCCTCCTTGCAAGTCTCTGTAGCTGCAATATACTCGGCCTCTGTAGTAGAAAGAGCCGTACACTTCTGCGCCCTGGACATCTAAGAGATAGCCCCTCCAGCATAAGTGAACACATAGCCAGAAGTGGACTTCCTACTAACTGCATGTCCTACATAATCAAAGTCAGTGTATCCCACAACTCCTATATCCTGGCTGCTATAACAAAGACACATATGTGTTGTGCCCTTCAGGTACCTCATGATACCCTTCACGACATCCCAATGTTTCTTGCCAGGTGTAGCCATATAACATGCCACAACCCCAACTGCAAAAGCAATATCTGGACGGGTGGCTATCATGGCATACATAAGACTGCCCACGGCTGATGCATAGGGAATCTTGGCCATTTCGGCCCTTTGCTTATCTGTGTGCGGACAATCGGCTTGTGAAACCTTCACATGAGAAGGTAATGGATAGCCAATAGGCTTAACATCCTGTATGCGAAAGCGCTCAAGGACTTTACGAATGTACTCCCTCTGTGACAAATAAAGTAGTCCTTGAGAACTATCAGGCGTAATGCGCATACCAAGTATATGAGAGGCTTATCCCAGATCTTTCATCTCAAAGCTCTTCTTGAGCTGAGCCTTAAGAGCATCTAGCTCCTCATGAGCTGTCCTTGCTAGAAGCATGTCATCTACATAGAGTACCAAAATCACTAAAGAACCGTAACGGGCTTTCTTCATGTACAAGTACGGATCCATAATAGCACTGCGGCTGTAGCCGTGTGACTGTATGGATACATCAAACTTATGGTACCATTCCCTAGGTTCATGTTTCAAGCCATATAGACTCTTCTTTAGTTTGCACACTAGGTGTTCCCTGCCAGGGTCTGCAAAGCCCTTAGGCTGCTCCATGTAAATCTCATCATGCAAGTCCCCATGTGAAAAATGCGTCTTGACATCCATCTGGTACAAGTCCAGGTCAAGCTGTGCAACCAAGGCCAAGACTAAACGTAGGGTGGTTATCTTGACCGCAGGAGAAAAGACTTCATCAAGGTCAACTCCATGCTCTTGCTTAAAACCCTTAGCAACCAATCGAGCCTTGTATGCCGGCTTGGGGTGTCCAGGGGCACTTTTCAGCTTGTACACCCACTTGCATGGCAAAGCCTTCTTACCCTGAGGCAAGGAAACCAAATCCTAAGTGTGATTCTTATACAACGAGTCAAGCTCGGACTGCATAGCCCTTTCCCAAGAGTGACAATCACCCCTGTGCGTAGCCTCATCATAAGTGAGAGGCTCTCCTGCATTTGTAATTAGGACATAATCCATAGAGGGCGCAAAATGATCAGGAGGTCATTTATCTTTAGTAGAACGCCTCAATCTAGGCTTTGCTACCTGACCAACATCCTGTCTAGCATCAGCATGTCTAACATCTGGGCTATGAGCATCAGGTGATGCTGCGTGGTATCTAGCTAGCCGTGGAGTGGCCGTGGAGCGGACTGAACGGGAGCAGGTGGCTCCTCCTGAAAGATAACTCTGTATACCTCAACCACTTTCTCAGGCTGCATATGCATTTTGTCCTCATGAAAGATGACATCATGGTTGCGAATTACTTTCTGCGCCTGTTGATCCCATAGACAGTAACCCATCTCTCCTGCATCTACATAGCCAATGAAAATGCATTTGACACTTTTAGGATCCTACTTATTGCGTTTGTCCTTGGGCACATGGCAGAATGCCTCATATCCAAAGACATGCAAATGATCATAAGAGGGGGGCTTGCCTACCCATACCTCCTCTGCAACCTGAAAGTCAATGCCACTGCTAGGTGACCGGTTAATGAGATGCATTGCAGTAGTAACTGCCTCAGTCCAAAAGTGCTATGGTAAGCAAGCCTGGCTAAGCATGCTACGGACCCTTTTCTGAATGGTCCTGTTCATGTGCTCAGCCATACCATTCTGGGGTGGGGTGTAAGGGACGGTCAACTGACGCTTAATATCCCGCTTATCACAAAACTGCTCAAAAGCACGTGATATATACTCACCTCTATTATCTGACCTTAGGCATTTGAGCCTTTTCCCAGACTGGTTCTCTGCCAATGCAAGTCAACGTTGAAATGTGTCTAAGACATCATATTTTCTCTTTATGGGATAGACCCAAACCTTACACGAGTAATCATCTATAAAAGTAACAAAGTACTTTGCCCCACCAAGTGACTGATAGGGCATGGGTCCACATACATTTGAGTGTACAAGAGCCAAGGGCTCACCTATGCGTTTCTTACCATACTTTTTATGCGTATTTCTAGTCTGCCTGCCATACAAACAATGATCATAAGAATCAAAATGCGAAGAGTCAAAAGGTGGAAGATACTGCAAAGCACGGAGCATTTTCATTCATTTAAGAGATATATATCCCAAACGAGCATGCCTAAGGGATACATGGGGAATAGAACCCACAGACAAAACATGATTCAATGTAGCTCCAGATACAAGTAAGGGATAGAGGTTGCGAGACTTGGCACCTCTTGCAAGTACAAGCCTGCCACGAGTAATCTTCCATGCAGAGTCTTCAAAAGACACAAAATACTCTGCATCATCAAGCTGTCTAGTTGACATAAGGCTGCGAGTCAACGCAGATACATGGCGTACATCATGCAAAACAAAAGAGCTGCCAGAAGGAAACTGCAGCCTAACATCTCCAATGCCCACAATGTCAAGAGATCTGTCATCACCAAGGCGCACAGAACCAGACATAGTACGATAGGTATGAAACCAATCTCTATAGAGTGTCACATGAAATGACCCACCCGAAGAAGTCTGTAAGGCATCGCATGATGAAGCTACAAGTATGTAATCGTCATCTGAATCAGTAGCGTGCGTGACATTAATCTCTTCTATCTTCACGCTAGACTTGGCAGGTACTATGCTGCGCTCAGAAGACTTTTCCTGCACTTTATCTTTTCCCTTTTCCTTGCGCTTATCATTGCGCATTTTTTGGCACTGCGGCCTAATATGTCCTGCTTGTGAGAGTGCGCAACGGAAGAAGAACACGAACACAGAGGAGAGGAGAGAGAAAGCAGGGAATGAAGGAAGAAAGTCTGCACTGACTGAGATGAATGCTGAATACACTGAAATGGACAGAACAGTCCCTGCACGCAGCCTGGAGCGTCAGTGAGGGGACCAGGACAGACTGGAAGCAGTGGCAGCACCAATGCCGGAGACGGAGACGACGGAGGCAGTGCTGAACCTGCAGAGCATGATGCTGGAATGACTGGGGGGGCTGCTATATATAGCCCCCAAGCCAGAAAACTGGCCGACCAGCCAAAACTGGCCGACCTGGCCAGATTTGGCCGACCAGCCAGATCTGGCCGACTTTGGCCAGATCTGGCCAGATCTGGCCGACTTTGGCCAGATCTGGCCGACTGCCCAGAAAATGGGCAGTCTGGACAAAAAACAGCCCAGTTTGGGCTGTATGACACCCAAGGCTGCTGGCTAACCAGGGCAGCCACAAAATGAATTGACAGAGCTCCTCTGTCTCCTGTCAGACTCTGACAGGAGCTCACAACCAGGAGATGACAGACTGAGAATGATAAAGAGCAGGCTAACACCCCCTCTCAACTCCTGGGAGAGTCTGAAGACCCAAGAACCGCATATGATGAAGCAAAGAAGCCTGAGGCAACGGCTTCGCAAAGAGATCAGCTGCATTGGCCGGCGTAGGACAATAGACCACCACCAGCTCCGAATCCACGATCCGCTCTCGCACATAGTGATACTGAACCTCAATATGCTTCGTGCGAGCATGAAACACCGGGTTCTTGGCCAGAGCAAGAGCACTCTGGTTATCCACGCGCAGCTCTGTAGGTCCGGTCTGGGAAAAGCCAATCTCCGCGAGTAAGCGACGGAGCCAAACTGCCTCCATAGCGGTCGAACATAGGGCCCGATACTCAGCCTCTGTAGAAGAAAGTGCCACAGTAGGCTGCTTCTTGCTGCTCCAAGAGACAGCACCAGATCCAAGGGTGAAAGCATAACCTGTAGTGGATCGTCTCGAATCCACATCACCTGCCCAATCAGAATCACTCCATCCAGAAAGGGTAATCCCATCTCCATACATGATCCCGAAGGATCGAGTCCCCTGTAAATAGCGAAGAACCCGCAAGGCCGCCTGCCAGTGATCCTGGGTAGGAGTCTGCATAAAAGAAGACAATAAAGCCACCACAAAAGAGATATCCGGCCGAGTGTGAAGCAGCCAGATAAGAGAGCCGACAAGGCACCTGTAACGGGTGGGATCGGTAAGAGGAACTCCAGCTGTCAAAAGCTTGGACTCGGGGTCCATGGGGCATGAGATAGGCCGACACTCAGCCATATCAAACTCCGAAAGAAGCTCGGAGATGTACGTGTGCTGCGAGATAAAAATGCCCTGTGCCATCTGATAGATCTCCAGGCCTAGAAAGAAGTGAAGGATCCCTAGATCCGTCATGTCAAACTCTTGCTGAAGAATGGACCGTGTATGCTCCACCTGCTGAGTGTCGCTCCCTGTAATGATAAGATCATCCACATACAAGATAAGGAACACCGAAAGAGAATCCACAACCCGTAAGTAGAGGTTGGGATCATAAGCGGAGCGCGCAAAGCCACTCTGTAGAAAGAAGCGGTCAATCCGGTGGTACCAAGCACGAGGAGCTTGCTTTAGGCCATAAAGAGCCTTCCGCAGCCTGTAGACATGATTTTCCTTCCCCTGCACAAGAAAACCAGGAGGCTGTGAAACATAAATCTCCTCCTCAAGAACGCCATTCAAAAAAGCAGACTTGACGTCCATCTGATAGACAGGTCAACGGTGGTGAGCAGCAAGAGCCAAAAGAACTCGGATGGTGGACATCCTGGCTGTAGGAGCAAAAGTCTCAAAGTAGTCCAACCTTGCACGCTGTGCAAAACCCTTGGCAACAAGCCTAGCCTTATGCTTGTCCAAGGAGCCATCTGCAAGATACTTGGTCTTAAAGACCCATTTCACACCAATCACCTTCCGTTTCGCGGGACGCGGAACAAGCTCCCACGTATGGTTTCACTCGATGGAATCGAGCTCGGCTTGCATAGCCTGTCTCCAAATATCCTGTGCAAGAGCCTCCTCCACAGTGGAAAGCTCGGAATCCTGAAGAATTTGTGACATAAGAGCATAGTTCACACATAGTGAACTGTCCCGCTGGGCCTGTAAACGTGCTGATCGTCGTGGACTTGTAGAAGAAGCAGGAAAGTGAGTAACACCTGAATCCTGCATGAGCCGGCGATACCATAAAGGAATCGTGAGAGACTCCTGTTGTTGTGAGGGAGACCGGGGGGTCCCCGAAACCTGCAAAGCACCCAAATCGGAGAGGGACTCCCCCTCACCGAGTGAAGGTAGATCCTCTGCATCTGAAGAAGGCTGAATATCCCGTGAAGATCCCGAAGTGGTGGTAGAAGAGCTCGTAGTAGACGGAGGCACATCCACCAAAGGGGAAAGGGAAGCCGAAGGAGGAGGAATAGGGGGGGTGCTAAGGGGCATCCTGGAAGGAAGTGAAGGAAGAGAAGGTGGGGGGGGGGGGTCCGTCGATGATGAAGAAACATCTGTAATGGAACCATCAATCGGATCCTCAGAGGCCGAAGCCTCATCAAAGATCACATCCCTGCTTACCTCAACCGTCCGCGTCGTCGGGTCATAGAGCCGATATCCCTTCGTGGTCGTACTATAACCAACGAAGATAAGCTTTCTCGACTTAGAGTCGAACTTCGTCTTCCTCTTCTTCTTGTCCACATGGACAAAAGCATCGCACCCAAAGATGCGGAAATGGGACACGGAAGGCTTCTTCCCAAAGAAAGCCTCATACGGAGTCATGTCCTGTAACGCCGAAGTCGGAGAGCGGTTGCGAATATGCACCGCTGTCGCCACCGCCTCACCCCAAAGGAAATGAGGAAGACTCCTATGGTCCAGCATAGATCGGGCCATCTCAATCATGGTCCGATTCGCATGCTCCACCACACCATTCTCTGATGGTGTGTTCGGATGGGAATACTCCACCCGAATACCATGATCCCTGCAAAACTGAGAGAAAAGGTGAGAAGTGAACTCGCCACCGTGATCAGCTCGAACGCCACGAACCTTGGAAGTTGTTTGGGTCTCCACAAACACCTGCCACTCACAGAAACGGGAGTACGCCTCGCTCTTGTACTCCAAGAAATAAGGCCACACATAACGACTAAAGTTGTCCACAATCAGCATCAAATACTTGGCCTTCCCAAGGGAGGCCGTGCCCATAGGTCCGCAAAGGTCGGTGTGTACCAACTCAAATTTGTGTGAAGATAGATGATATATTATGATAAATAGATTTTATTAAATATATAATCTTTATAATCCATAACTGGCCCTCATTTTGACTTTCAGACTTTCAATTCACTTATCCATGTTAAATACCCCTTACACTTTGCATCGAACCCCCATGTGACAATGGAACTTGCTTTTGCCAGCTTCCTTCAGTTTTACAAGTGTATGAAAATCCCATTAATGTTTTCTCCTTTTTAGCACTAGCCTACATGCTCCTTATGATTAGGCCACCAATTGTTCTTGTTGCATCATCCCTCCTTTCATGGCTTCCCTTTACAAGTCCTACAACCCTTTTTGAGCAAGCCCATCATGTATCAAAAATCCATTGTGGTACTGCATGGAACCTTCCTCGTGGAGGTTGGTGGTGTGGCTGGACAGGCCACATAGTGACCTCTACATGGTTATTTCATTCTAAGTGCACTTTAGCCTAGTTATTTCATTTGGAAACTTGGTAGGTTGGCTTACTTCAGAGGGTTGCTTGGCACTCATAAAAAGAAAGGAACGGGCTCGAGAGTTGAGCCTATCCCATAAGGCTGCACGGTCCATAGAGGTGCCATCGTACGAATCCACGGGGGGACGGTTGATGGGCGAAGAAACAAGCTCCCAAAGGTCAAAGGTATCGAGGATGCAGGCCACCTTGCATGACCATAGGGAGTAGTTGGAGCCATCCAACTTATCTTCGTTCGGAAAGGAAGGGAGAATCGGCACCTGAATAGAGGGAATCAAGGAAGGCATCCGCACATCTGAAGCAGTCTTCACTGAAGAAACCTTCGCGGTAGATGGAACCCTCTGAGATGCATGGACTGAAGAAGGACGAGTGCGAGGAGGTTCTTCCTGATGTCGAACTTCACGATAATCCCGCCTCCGCTCAGAGGAATGATGAGAGAGAAGTTCATCCTCTGAGTCTTCAAAGCTTGAAAACTGGTAAGACATCTTCCAATCTGCAAAATACCAAAGAAAGTTGTGCCGCTCGAAATAGGACCAGCAATGTGGTCACCAACCACCAAGACGCAGGTAGAGAGTGCCTACAGACACCTGGATCTGCAAAACGCAAAGATAACTGATGTCAAGCACCAGAGAAGAGACCACCAGCACCAGGAAACAGCCCGGACAGAGGTCGCCAGCAGGAAAAGTGCCGCCTGGGGTGGAACCGACCAGCAGAACAGCAAAACGCAGCCTGTAGGGAGGTCGCCCAGCAGCAAGAGGGACAGCCAGATGGAAAACGCAGGGTTTCTGTGTCGCTGGATGACGTGGCAGCCTCTGCAGTCAGCGTGGGCAGCAAAACGCAGGCTGAAAAGCCTTCTGTAGCAGTCGCCTGGCTGTGGTTGATCTGTTGGCAGCAGCAGTAGAGTATGTCACTCCTGAGGGTATGTCCTTCGTGCTCTCAATCAGGCGATGATACCATGTGAGAGTGCGCAATGGAAGAACACGAACACAGAGGAGAGGAGAGAGAAAGCAGGGAATGAAGGAAGAAAGTCTGCACTGACTGAGATGAATGCTGAATACACTGAAATGGACGGAACAGTCCTTGCACGCAGCCCGGAGCGTCAGTGAGGGGACCAGGACAGACTGGAAGCAGTGGCAGCACCAATGCCGGAGACGGAGACGACGGAGGCAGTGCTGAACCTGCAGAGCATGATGCTGGAATGACTGGGGGGGCTGCTATATATAGCCCCCAGGCCAGAAAACTGGCCGACCAGCCAAAACTGGCCGACCAGCCAGATCTGGCCGACTTTGGCCAGATCTGGCCGACTGCCCAGAAAATGGGCAGTCTGGACAAAAAACAGCCCAGTTTGGGCTGTATGACACCCAAGGCTGCTGGCTAACCAGGGCAGCCACAAAATGAACTGACAGAGCTCCTCTGTCTCCTGTCAGACTCTGACAGGAGCTCACAACCAGGAGATGACAGACTGAGAATGATAAAGAGCAGGCTAACACTGCTTTCCCACAATAATGACAAGTAAGATTAGACTTCCATCCACGGGACTTACTGCGACCACGTGACTTGGACTTGGACTTCTGAGAGTCCATGTCCTTATGATCATTATCATGCTTGCCGTTTCTGCCACCTCTAACGGTCAATGCATGTGAAGAGCGGAAAGCATCATTGTTTCTCCTCTTGATTTCCTCTATCAATAAAGCACTTTGAACATCTTTGATTTTCAGCCCATCAAGCTTGTTCGTGTATATGGCAGTACGGAATACATCCCATGATTCAGGAAGGGTGCCAAGCAGAAATATAGGTGCAAGTTATCGTTGAACTCAATACCCTGTGACAACAGATTCTTCACGATAGCATGAAACTGACTGAAATGAGATGATAGGGATTACCCCTCCTTCATGCGAAGGTCCGTTAATTGCTTCAGCCAATACATCTGTGATGCAGGACTCTGCTGCGCATAAAGCTCTTGAATTTTCTCCCATAAGTCCCATGCACTCTGACTCTCATCTTGAACAACATTATGATGGACCTCTTCTGAGAATGACAAAATAATGGTAGACTTGCATAGCTCATCAACTTCCATCCAAACATCATCATCCATATCCTCAGGTTTGACACCCTTGAAACACAAGGGTTTAATTTGCAATTTCTGCACCAAAACCTGCCATATTTGGGACTTCCAATACCCATAGTTAGTACCATCCAACTTGGCAATGCTAAAGAGAGCTGTATCTTTCAAATGACCAGCCATACTGTCCCAAATCAATGCAAAACAGTAAAATTGCAGGTTGCTGCAATTAGTAGAAAATGCACTAAAACCACTGCTAAAACTGGCTGAAAGAGTGGATTTCACAAAAAAAAACACCTATCCACCAAATATGATTAAGATAACATCAAATAGAAAGCATTACCCTCATAGAAGTGCTCAAAATCTGCAGATTTCAGCTTGCTGTAATAAATGACAGCAGTGTGTAAAACTGTGTCACTGCAACTGCCAGGTAACAAGATACATCCAACAGTGAGTAAGCATGAATCGAGCACCGAGAACTGTCAAGCAATGCAAAGTGTCAGTCGGACATACATCCCATAGGCAAAGTCCCTGTATGCATAAAGAGGGTCTCATGATAGTAGAGGAGGCCAGCCACCATAGGCAAACGGACTAAGTATGAGTATCAACACTTAGTGAGTAGCCAACCAAAATGCATAAACCACTGACAACGAAGTGACAGGAATAGGTGCTTGCTCAATGGCAACGTTAGATCAGCTCATAACCAAAGCTCTGTAGACGGGCAACATGACGAGTATATACATGTAAGAGATCCCACTAGCTCAAGCGTAACTGTAAGTGCCAAAGCTCTATATACATCCAAGATCGATCAGAGGCTCCCACTTGAAGCAAAATCCAATGCAAGCATCAAATGCATATCACCTAGCATCCGATAGCCAAGCGAAATATATGCGACATCCAAGAGGAGCATGAATACAATGTAACTGACAAAGAGTAGCATGAACCAAGCATTTCAAGAGTGCATATAACAGTTCAAGTAAATGTCCAAGCATCAAGTATTCAGCTCAATAGTGTTCCATAAGTATATCCAGATGCATGAGATGAGGTGTAGACATCAGTTCATGAGTAGCCAAGCATCCAAGTATCCAGTAGTAAGCGGCTCCAAACAATGTAACTAGCATGCATAGATGACATTACCCGTAATGGCGGTCAATCATAGACCAAAGCATGCCTTAAGTGCATCAAAGATGGAGCATCCGAATGCTTTGCAAAGCCGAGCTCAAGCTCAATCAATGATCCGGAGTGTAAGCCAAGCTCAAAGTCGTACCCCGAATGTCAATACATCATTGCATATCCCAGAGACATAGCCCGAAAAGCATAGGCATAACCAAGCATGAGTTAAATAGCTTCAGCCCAACTGTGTACAGCAGATATTCACTACTTCAAATTGAGTATTTGCAGGCCCAAATCATCACCAAAACGATGGCAAAGCATTACCATTACATCCACCAATAATAGACATCCATTGCATAGGCATACGTGCATGAACCGGTGTAGATAAGCTTCAATGTACCTGCAAAAAACCCTGTCACAGGTTGTAACTAGTAGGTCTGTTGTGTATTCTAGTAGAGAGAGGTTCAATCCAAGGCTCCAAGCACACTAGCAATGCCAAGCATCAATAGGATGTGCCTAGGAGGGAATATGACCCACAAATGGTGTTTTAACCAGGGAGCAAAGCATTGAAGCTCAAGGACTTTGACCTGCAGGCTGGCGCAATCAGCGCAGGTATGGCAGGCTGTGCTGCTGCTCCACGTGGCAGGGATGAAGGCCACAATAAGGTTCAATGGGGCCAATAATAGCCCAAGCAAAGGCTCATGTAGGCTCAATGAAGCCAAGTGAAGAGAGGAGCTTCAAACTTCAAATGAGAAGCTTGATAATGGGTGCCCTTGCCTTGCCTAAACTGTAACTAGCATAAACCCTGCAAAGAAAGAGTGTATACCTCTGTGTGAATGCCATGAGGGTGCCTCAATAGGCCGGGAAGAAGCTCGGGAAGCCGGGGAGTGACGGGAGCTCAAGGGAGTCAGCAATGGCTGCCGGGAAGGAGACCCACGGAGTGTAGGTATTCAAATGCGAGCTGAAGATGCCACGAACCAAGCTCAGGGAGTCGGGAAGCCAAGCTTTGATACCAGTTGAAAGGTGAGAAGGATCGAAGCTTGCACGTGAGAGCTATGGCGGGAGAGTAAGAGGAAGATAGAGAGAGACATAAAGTGGGAACTCCAACAACCACAATGTGTGACCGGGCCTTCCTTTATTCAAACTGTCACTAAAAGAAGTGGAGCAGCAATGAAATCGTTGAAACACAAGACAAAAGAGAAGGGAAAGAAAGAACACTAAAGAACACAATACAGATGAGAACTCAGATGTATGCTCGGGAAATGGAATCCATATATCCAACACGAGACAATCGCATACGACAACCAGTCATTGGTGCGTGGGTACCGGCACTAGCTCCTCTCTCCATGGAGTCTCCACATGTGTGATGGCAGATGAGTCATTGAGTGAGGAGGAGGAGCCTCAATATATAGGACAAAAATATGTCCTCAATATGATCAGGTAGACCAGCAATAAATGCTAAATATGACCAAAATGAAGACCATAAAAAATGCCTAAATTATCCTAAATAATGTGCCAGCCTCTGCATACAAAGACTCACACATGAGTTGATTTATCTACTAACACAATCATCATCATCACTTAAACTTGAATCCATATTTGAAACCAGAACATCTTCATATTTCTCATTGATCTTCTCAACTACTCTAATCAATCTTCGAACATGCTTCAAATTGGAGCAAGATTTAACTTTATGGCCTTTATGGTCATCATGCCACTCATAAGCATCATCAAGTACATTCTCAAAAGAACTCAACTTTTTCCATTCTCTATCCATCCTTGAACGCATACCTTTCTTTGTTGTTGAAGAAGGCCTTTTGCGGATACTAGTGAATTGTGTGCAGAAGACCCAAAAATAGTAGCAAACTCGCATTCTTTGCAGCAAATCTGCTTCAAAGAGCAACCTAGATGTTGTTTCCTCTTGTGGAACCCTTTGCATCCTCAGGCAATGATACCATTTGAGTGCGTAACAGAAGAGAAACATAAACATGGAGAGAAAAGAGAAGAGAGATATAGTAGGAAGAAAAGAGAATGAAGTAATAATATGCATTGAATCTGAAATGAATGTTGAATACAATGGCAGACTGATCAGTCCTTGCACGCAACCCAAATTATTAGTGTCGGCAGTGGATCATGTTGATGACAATGGCAACACCAGAGATGGAGAAGAAGGCTGATGTAAAAGTGTGCAACTTGCAAGATTGAAAGAAAATGATCTGTCCCAATAGTGGGGTGGCTATAAGTAGCCAAATCCCACCAAAGTTGGTCGACCTGCAGAAATAGGCCAAAATTGTGTAGTGATACCAATCAAATCTTGGAGCTAATGCAAGCATCATGATAGGCCGACCTGATCAGAATCGCAAATATGCATAATATCTACCCATTGACAAGGCCGGATAATTGGCAGTATGCACAATGTGAACACACTTGACACTCATTTTGCAAAAAAAGCACACAAACTGAATGGGCTAGAATAGGCATAGCTCTAATGTCTCCATTAGATTGTGACGGAGCTCACAACCAGGAGATGACTGACTAACGAAATGGCAAGCTAACAAAAAGGAAGGCTGATTTCAGTTTGCATCTTGATCCACATCATGATCACATCAATCTTCGCTTGATCCCCATGTTCTTCACGATGGTTCTCCAAATCTCAATAGTTTTTGTAACAATCCTCACAGTCTAGTCAATCTTCAGGATGATTCTCACAATCTTGTCACTCATCATGGTAGTCCTCATGGTCTCTAGAGTCCTCCCATTCACTACAATCCTTGCCTTTGTGGTCCCACTTGTTTGTTCCTTGAATATGCAAGAAAACAGGGTGCATTCAATGAACAAATATATCTCACACACACGACCGATTGTGTCCTCAAAGGAGCCTTTGTATAAACAACCATGATGGAAAGGGAGGGGAAACATAGCATATTGTAGGGAAACTCTTTGTCCACTTGAGGATCATACCATGTGATTGTGCAATTCAAAAGCAAAAAAACACACACACACACAAGGAGGGAGGGAGGGCAAGAGTGAAATGAAATGAAATTTTAATGTTTGCGAAAAGGCCAAAATGACCTATGAGACCACGAGTTATAATCATCTATATGACAATATAATTGCTTGAAAAGGAACAGTAAATGAAAGTGTAATAATAAATAGTATAAGACAATTAAGAGCAATAAGAGAGAGAGAGAGTGTCTGTTTAAGTACGAAGTCTTTGTCCTTGATGAATGTTGGTTGGTAATTTTCCCCTTGCCTTTGCACTCTTGAGATGTCATATCTCGAATGGCCATTGCTTCTTTTGTTGTACATGTGAAGAAACTTCTCATCATCGGTTTTTTTCTTGTCCCATGGCGAGAAAAGTTTGGTATTTGTTGTCTGCTATTTGGTCTTAAGTGGCAGGGTTGTCGATACTTTCCAAGGATTGGGTTTTTGGATGGCACAAATTTTTAGATCCTACGAAGCCACACATGAGAGTTTTTTGTTGGGTTTGACTCACACCTATGCTTAGAGAGGAGTGTTGGTGATCTTCAATAGGACACTGGGACACTTTTTACTCCCCGTACGAGAGGTTTTCAGTATGAAATAGACTGATTTTGTGCATTTTGGGACAAGAAATTTTGGGGCTTTTGCATCTCTAGTGCTGCTGAGCATTTATTGTACCTTGGACAACATGCATTTTAGACAATTTTGACAGTGTGCGCTTCAATTTTCTAATTACAACAAAGTACTTGCTGCAATTTCTGGAAATTCTGAGATTTCCAGGTTGGTCCAGCTTGAGACATTGCTCTTTTGCTCTCTGATTAGCATTATTTATCATGGCAAATCAGGGAGGTGATGTATTTACTTACATATCCAAGGAGGATAGGTTGGATAGTAACGACTATTCCCTCTGGTCCTTCATGATGAAGAATGTGCAGATTGCAAAGAATCTATGGGATTATGTCAGCGGTAAAGAAGTTAGGCCTGGAGTTGTGGCTTTTGCTACTCCTCCTCTAGGAGGACGTGGACAATGGGCAATTTAGTTTGTTCAGCTTGCTCTTGCTCCAGCTCAACCACTTCCCTAGAGATCAGCAGTACAAAAGGCATGGGATACACGGGATGCATATGCTTTGTTGCTGATTGCATTTAGAGTTTAGCAGTCTATCATCCCTCACATTCGGTTTGCAGCTTCTTCACGAGAAGCCTGGTTGACCTTAGAGCAGATGTTTGTTGGAAATAATGAGACATGCATCTCTTTCTTGAAGAAAGAGCTTGAGACAGTGAAGATGGATGAGGGTGATTCTATGTAGAATCATCTAAATAAAATTTAGGACTTGGGTGAGTAACTTATGAATGTAGATGAATATTACTTAGATGCGCAATTGATATCTACTATCTTGAATTCATTGCCGCCCTCGTACTTGGCCTTTCATACAGCCTTGAAAAACCTCACCATGAGGATTGTCCCACAACCACTTACTTTCCTTCAGCTGGTCAGTTTGCTCTTAGAGGAGGAGCTGACAAGAAAGAACAGTGGTGTGGATGTTATAGCCTCTAAGTAGCCTTTTATGGCAAGGCAGAAGGGCAAGGGCAGCCAAACAAAGAATGCTCCGCAGAGCTCTAGGATTGTAGGCACTTCACTGGGCAATAAGAAACAGGGGGCACGCAAGCCAAGAAGGGAAAGTGCCGCTATTGCAAGAAGCCAGGACACTACATCATTGAGTGTAGAAAGCGCATAGCCAAGGAGAAGGAGTCAGGGATGTCTGTTTTTGATGCATCTTCTACTGCTACTGAGTCTGCGTCCTTTGTTGTAGATAGGGACTATTGTTTTTACTCATTCAATTATGACTCTTCTTGGGCTGATAGAGCATTTAGTTCTATTGAGGATGTGGGCACATGGTTTTTTGACAGTGGTGCTTCTAAGCACATCACATCTCGCAGAGATTTGTTTGCTTCTGTTATTGCAGCCCCGGTTGGCAAGTCTATATAGTGTGCTAACAATGCATCATACCCTGTTAGAGATATTGGGGAGATTGTGTTGGCAGCCATTGATGGCTCTATTCTCTGCTTGCAGAATGCCTTGTTTGTGCTAGGTATAAAGAAGAATTTGTTATCTATTTCGTCTTTGACAAGGTGTGGTTTGCAGGTCACCTTTGATGATGACAAATGCATGGTGAGAGATAAGTAACACATGACTTTGGTTTTGACTGGCACTCTATGTTATGAGTTGTATGAGTTGGATGCTTTTTCAGTTGATCAGTCGGTCTATTTAGCGTCCACCCTTACTTTTGCTATGTCACAACCAGAGTTATGGCACACTCGCATGGGGCATGTAAACTATGGTAGCTTGATGCTTTTGTAGCGTACACAGATGCTTGATGGTTTACCTCTCTTGGAGTGTCCTCTTGAGTACTTATGCAAGGGATGTATTTTGGGGAAAATGCATCGATTTTTGTTTCCCCATGATGTTGCTGTTAGAGCAGCTGCTAGGTTACGGATTGTGCACTCAGATGTATGTGGCCCTATGCAGACAAAGTCATTGGGTGGCTGTTACTATTTTGTTACTTTTATTGATGTCTTTACTCGCTTTTGTTGGGTCTACTCTTTGGTGAAAAAGTTAGAAGTGTATGATGCATTTTTGGCTTTTGTAGCACTTGTTGAAAATCAATCTGGTTGTAGGATGAAGACTGTCCGTTCGGACCAAGGGGGGGAATACATGTCCTCTATGTTGAATTCTTTTTTGAAGCAGAAGGGCACTGTTCATTAGTACACTACTCTGCTTATACTCCATAGCAGAATGGGGTTGCAAAGAGGAAGAATCAGTCACTTATGGAGATGGCTAGATGTATGCTGAAAACAAAGCACTTGCCACATTGTTTTTGGATGGAAGTAGTACGTGTGCTTGCCATGTCTTGAATAGGTGCCCCACCAAGGCATTAACGAATGTCAAGCCTTTTGAGACTTGGAACAGTTGGAAACCTTCTGTTGGGCATTTTCGTACTTTTGGGTGTCTTGCATATGCACACATTCCCAAGGTACTCAAGAAGAAGTTGGATAACGAGGTTGTCAAATGTATCTTTGTGGTGTACAACAATGAGAGCAAAGGATATAGATTATATGATCCTGTCTCTAAAAAGGTATTTGTTAGTAGGGATGTGGTTTTCGATGAAAAATCAGAATTATCCCTTGCTGGTTTTGACACATATCAGGCTGCCAGTGATGTATCTGAAGGGCTATTGCCCATTTCATTCGGTGATACCATTGGAGCTTCAGCAAGTGAACTTAATATTCAACCAGCTGCTCCATTGGGCAATGCAAAAAATCAGCCCATGGCTGATCTGAATACGTAAGGTGCTGAATTTGAAATTCAGCAAGAGCTTGTACACAGTCAAGAGGCTAGACAAATGTGTAGATGGTATTTGCAGACTATGAAAGATAGTCATTTGGATGCTCCTATTGCTGGTCGAACTAGAAAGCAAGCTTGTATGCATGATGGTGTATATACCATGGAGTTTGTTATGGCAGCAGATACATTTGATGATGAGGAGCTTGGATGTTTTGAGGATGCACAACATAGTGTGCATTAGATGGCAACAATACAAGCTGAGTTTGATTCCATCATAAAGAATCAAACATGGGATTTAGTGTCTTTGCCTATTGGGAAGAAATCCATTGGTACAAAATGGGTCTATAAGTTGAAAAGGAATGCTGATGGATCCATTGGCAAATATAAGGCCAGGCTTGTGGCCAAGGGCTACTCACAGAAGAAAGGCATTGACTATGAGGAGACATTTGCTCCTACTTGCCGCATGTCTACCATTAGGTCTATGGTTGCTTTGGCTTCCCATTATGGATGGACTGTGTATTAGCTTGATATAAAGACTGCATTTTTACATGGGGAACTTCAAGAAGAAGTGTATGTACAACAGTCCATTGGTTTTGCAGTTGAGGGATCCGAACACTTGGTCTGTAAGCTGAAAAAGGCTTTATATGGTTTGAACCAAGCTCCTCGAGCTTGATATGCAAAGATTAATGCCTTTCTACTCAGCCAAGGGTTCATAAACAACTCATGAGAGTACCCTTTACGTATGTAAAAAGGGAGTATCCTTGCTGGTCATATGTCTATATGTTGACGATCTTTTGCTTACAGGGACACATGTTGATCAAATTTGAACATTCAAACAAAATTTGCGGCAAACTTTTGAGATGCTAGATTTGGGGCCTTTGCAATATTACTTGGGTATTCAATTTATTCATGATGTGAGAGGCATTGGATTGTCACAATCGAGATACATTGGTAAACTTCTTGAGAGGTTTGGCTTACAGGATTGCAAGCTAGTTTGTATACCAATGGAACCTAGACTGAAGTTGTCATTGCATGATGACAGTGACTTGTTTGATATCAATACATATGCTCGAGCAATTGGATGTCTTATCTACCTATGCAACACTAGGCCGAACATACAGTTTGTAGTTTTAGCCTTGAGCAGATATATGCATCAACTACGCATGTCACTTTGGCAAGCTGTCAAGTGTGTTTTCTGTTACTTGCAGGATACTAGGACTATTGGATTGCTTTATGCCAAGGGGGGACCACTGGACTTACATGCTTACAGTGATTCTGATTGGGCTAGTGATTATGATTCTCGTCACTCCACTAGTGGCAATTGTTTCTTTCTTGGCTCATCTTGCATTTCTTAGCTTAGCAAGAAATAATCCATTGTTCCACATCGCCATGTGAAGCTGAATACAAGGTATCTTTCACTATGGAGTCTACTCCTTTGTTCACTGAGAGTCTGATTGCTATTGTAGTGGCACGAAACCGAGTGTTTCATGCACGCATGAAACACATTGAGATCCATTATCACTTTGTTAGAGAGAGGCTACATGCATGTGATATCAGCCTTGTCTATTGTCCTACCACTAGTAATTGTTAGCAGATTAGTCAGCTCAGGTGTGAGTCTGTGCTGTAGAGGCTACAACATTTTATGTAGTATTTATATGGCATTTTCTGGTGCCCTTTTTAGGGCTAGGGAGCATTTAATGCTGGCCAACTAGCATTAAATGCTGGCCGACTGCATTTATTGCTCCCCCCATTTTATGCCTATATATTGCTAGGGCTCTTCCTCCTCCTGTGTACTTCAGCCATCATTTGTGGATTCTTCTGGGGAGAGAGGAGCCGGTGCTAGGGTGCCCACATAGACAGTGATTGACTGTTGTATGCTGCTGTCTCGTGTTCGATATGGATTCCGTTTCCCCGGCATACATCTGAGTTTGCATCTGTATTTGTGTTGATTCATTCATTCATTCTTTTGTCTTGTGTTTCAGCAGTTTATTTCAGCATGTTGTTTATGCTTCCATTGCTGCACCACTTCTGACATGGTATCAGTTTTTAGGATTTGCGTTTCTGCTGTTTTTTATTGCTGATTTCAGGATTGTTTTCCCTCTTGCTGATCAGGCAGCTGCTGCTCCATCCATACTATCAGTTTTGCTTGCGTTTTTTGCTGACGTTAGCATCTGTACAGCCTGCGCATCCATTTCAGCCTGCGTTTTGGTGTTTTTGCATCTCCTCTTGGTTGGGCGCTTACATCATCAAGCCGTTTTTGACAGTTTTTGACTGATTTTTTGACTTTGTGCAGTAGATTTTGGCTTATCTTTATCAGCTTTTGGGTTATACTGCATGTGAACTCTTGTTTTTTGCAGTCTGTGTTCGTGGTTTGGCTGTGTTTCCTCTCCCAATCCCTTCTTTTCTCTTCTTCTTTTTTGAATCCTCTTCAGATGGCTCCTCCATGCACATCCAATGATGACAAGCTCCATGGCCTTGATTATTAAACGTGGAGTGCAGTGATGAAGGCTTGGTTTATTCAGAAGCGGTTATGGTACGTGGTTGGCGGAGCCATGGTACGTCCTTGACAACCTTCTCCTGTTTCATCTGAATTTGATGAAGACAACCATGAGGAGGCTGTGCTTACATGGGATTCGGATGATGCCCATGCTCATTCGGCATTACTTCGGTGTATTTCCAAAGAAGTCCTATCGGCGGTCACCTCCTGTATGACAGCTTTGGATGTATGGTCGAAGTTACAGTTGATGTACGAGGCTCCTTTCTCCATGAGGGCCGTTACTCTATATGGTCAGCTCCAGCAAACTGAAGTTTGAATCCAAAGATACGATTCAATTCTTCTTACTTCGTGTTACCCAACTCTAGGACCAGCTTCGCCTTATGCAATCTGTCCTATCAGAGGCACATCTTGTTGGTACAGTACTCTACAAGCTTCCTCAGGAATTTGATGGAGTGGCGAATGCTTTATGGGCGTAGACATCTATGACTCTTGTCAGTTTTCTTCACATGTCCTCCATGCTACTTGAGCCCGAGGCTACTTTACGACTACAGGGGAGGCTTCCGTCACATTATGGAGGTTCAGGTGAGGCTCTTGCAGCTTCAGAGAGGGGTTCAAAGATGAAGAAGTTGAAGGCCCAGTGTTACCACTGTGGCAAGAAAGGTCATTTAAGGAAGGATTGCAAAGAGTTAGCGGCTTCCCGAAAGAAAAAAGAGCAGAAGACGAAGCGGGATGCGGACTCCTCCGACGAGTCATCATCTACCTCAGATTCCGATTCCGATCCTCCAGCCAAGGCGAAGTCCAAGGCGCGGAATGGATCCTCTTCTTCGAATCGTGGAAAGGGCTTAGTGGCCTCTTCCTCAGCTGCTTTCTAATGGTGGTGATGCGGACATTCCTCACAACTCTCCAGTGCTAGAGATGGAGCATGAGAGGGTGGTGAGATGGGGGAGCCGTGCCTCATCTATATGTTTATACAGATGCACAGGATCCAGAGAGGGACATCTTTGACGCATGGATCAAAGTCTGGCAGGTACAAATCTTGGAGCTAGGATTGACATCGAGGTTCATGATGGGCTGGTTCCTTGACTGAGAGCGGGCGGCTTTCGTTTGGAGTCCACATGAGGGGACACTTTGGCGGTTCTGGCCGAAGGCGAGGATTCCATGGTCACATGTTCAGAGACATGTTTGGTAGATTGGTCTTGTATGTCCTGAGTGACATAACACAACGAGCTACTATGATTCTTCTCTATTTTTAGGTGGTGCTGTTATGCCAAACATCGCTGTCAAATACTCTCCGAGGTATCTTGGTGGTGGGCTGGCCACTCACTGCTTGGATATCCATGGTTCTTTTGGTGGTTCTATGCTGTATAGTTTATGATTCCCTATCATTGTACTATTGTATTATATCAGATCACCCCTGATCTGAGAGAGGGTGTTAGAAGATTAGTTAGCTCAGGTGTGAGTTTGTGCTGCAGAGGCTACAACATTTTATGTAGTATTTATCTGGCATTTTTTGGTGCCCTTTTTAGGGCTAGGGAGCATTTAATACTGACCGACCAGCATTAAATGCAAGCCGATTGCATTTATTGCTTCCCCCATTTTATGCCTATGTATTGCTGGGGCTCCTCCTCTTCAGTACTTCAGCCATCATTTGTGGATTCTTCTAGGGAGAGAGGAGCTGGTGCCTGGGTGCCCACACAGCCAGTGACTCACTTTTGTATGCTGCTGTCTCATGTTCAATATGGATTCCGTTTTCCAGGCATACATTTGAGTTCTCATCTGTATTTGTGTTCATTTATTCATTCTTTCTCTTGTCTTGTGTTTCAGCAGTTCATTTCAACATGTTGTTTATGCTTCCATTGCTGCACCACTTCTGACAGTAATCTGGGAGACATCTTCACAAAAGCTCTTTCTCGTGACAAATTTGAAGCATTTCACAATGCTTTAAATTTGATCTCCTTTGGTGGATGACCCTTGTATGTTGATCACTCTTCACTCCAGGGGGGTTTGTTGGGTTTGACTCACACCTACACTCACAGAGGAGTGTTGGTGATCTTCAGTAGGACACTGGGGCACTTTTTACTCTCCATACGAGAGGTTTTTGTCAGAAGTGGTGTAGCATGTATGCTCGGGAAATGGAATCCATATACCAAGACGTGAAACAATACAAAAGCAATGTGAGTCATCGGTTGTGGAGGCATTGGCACATGCTCTCTCTCTCTAAGAACTATCAGGTGATGAATGAATGTGGAGGAGGGACCCTGAGAATATATAGGCCAAGTAAATGCTATAAAATATGATTGGTCCGCTAGCATTAAATGCTGACCGACTGGCTACAAATAATGTCAAATCCCAATAAAGGTTGGCAAATAAAATGCCTATATTTGGTGCCTAGTCTGTTGTAGCATATGTACAAACTCAAGCAACTGACTAATCTGCTAACACCCTCTCTCAGATCATGGGCGATCTAATACAATACAATGTATAATGATAATGTTTCATCATAGTACATACAACAATGTCCATCAAAGTAGATCCATGGATACCCAAGTAGTGGGTATGCAAGCCACTGCCAAGGTGTCTCGGAGAGAACTTGATGTCGATGTTGATCATACTCGCTCCTGAAAATAGAGAAGAATCATAGCAACTCGCATGTTCGTCAATGATGCCGCTGATGTAGCACACATGACCAACCTGTCACCAGTGCTGTAGTGCATAAATGACCATGAATTTCTGTCCTTTAGCCAAACCGCCAAAGTGTCCTCTCACGTGAGCTCCAGACGAAAGCCACCCGCTCTTTGTCAAATAACCAGCCCATCATGAACCTGGATGTCAATCCCAGCTCTAAGATTTGTACTTGCTAGACTTCGGTCAATGCATCAAGGATGTCTCTCTCTGTGCATGTGTATAGAAATATTGATTAGGCACGGTTGCCCCATCTCACCACCCTCTCATACTCCTTCTCTGGCACTGGAGAGCTGGACAAATGATCGCATCACCACCACTAGAAAGCAGCTGAGGGAGGGGCCACCAAGCCCTTCCCACGATCTGAAGAAGAGGATCCCTTCCGCGCCTTGGACTTGACCTTGGCTAGAGGATCTGAGTTGAAATCTGAGGCAGATGATGACTCATCGGAGGACTCCACATCCCGCTTCATTTTCTGCTCATTTTTCTTCCTGGAAGCCGCTAACTCTTTGCAGTCCTTCCGTAAATGACCTTTCTTGCCACAGTGGTAACATTGGACCGTCGACTTCTTCATCTTCAAACCCCTCTCTGAAGCGGCAAGAGCCTCACGGGAATCTCCATGTAGCGTATCATCAGTGAATGTGCATGGAGGAGCCATCTGTAGAGGATTTAGAAGAGAAGTAGAGAAAATAAGGTATTTGGAGTGGGAACACAGCGAAAACATGAGCATAGGCTGCAAAAAGCAAGAGTTCACATATAGTAGAACCCAAAATCTGACCAAAATAAGACAAAAGCTGCCGCAAAAAATCAGTCAAAAACTGCCAAAAACAGCAAAACTGGCCTGAAGGTATAGTCGTCCAGCCAGGAAGGAGTCAAAAACACCAAAATGCAGATTGAGTACTGCCACAAATAGGCTGGAAAATGTCACAGCAGCGTGAAAACTGAAGACGCAGGCAACAGAAGGGCTATGGACAACAGGTGATGGCAAATCTGCAAAAAACGCAGGGAAAACAGGTCGCCTGTATGGAGCAGTAGTCACCTGATCAGCAAGGGTGAAAACAGTCCTAAAATTAGTAAGAAAACACAGCTAGAGCACAAATCCTGAAATCTGATACCATGTCAAAAGTGGTGCAGCAATGGAAGCATAAACACGTGCTGAAATAAACTGTTGAACACAAGACAAAAGTAAAGAGAGAACACAATATAGATGAGAACTCAAATGTATGCTCGGGAAATGGAATCCGTATACCAAGACATGAGACAGTACAAAAGCAACGAGTCACCGACTGTGGAGGCACTGGCACATGCTCCTTCTCCCCAAGAACTGTCAAGTGATGAATGAATGTGGAGGGAGCTTGAGAATATATAGGCCAAATAAATGCCATAAAATTTGATTGGTCAGCCAACATTAAATGCTGGCCGACTGGCTACAAATAATGCCAAATCACAAGAAATGCTAGTAAATAAAATGCCTAAAATATCTCTGGTGCCCAGCCTGCTTTACTACATGCACAAATTCAACCATGAATTGACTAATCTGCTAAGAGTTTTTCCCTCCAGATTTATTTCTTTTATTAGATGTGCCTATGTTACACAGTTTTAGGCACTTATCATGTTTCACACACTTCCGGTGTGAACACCCTCTTACAACCCTAAGGTTTCAGGGTTGTACTTTGTACTTGCACCTTACACTTCAGATTATTGCATTGGGTGTCATGGTCTCACACTCTACACTGTCTATTCCACTCTCAGCTGAGCTTCGATATCTTGTTGCTGTTACATTTTCTTCCACTTTTTGTGCTTTTGAGGCTGTTGCCACATATGTGTTAGAGATTTATTCATCCCCTAGATAGGCATTTGCAGGTTACTGTTGTATAGTTGGGACTCGGGGGCATAAGTACACATTTCCTATTTATCATGTTGGACAGCTAGATGTAGTCTACATGTCATTTCCAGCTTTATTGGCAATTGGGCAGTCTAGGCAGATTGTGGCATTGTGCAGGTTGCCAGGTGGCAGCCACAATGTTTGCACAGCATTTTTAGGCATTATTTTATTCAGCGATTGCATATGTGCAGCAGTCCACCAGTTTTTACTAGCAGACCTGATTATTGTATTGTTATTTTTTTGCCTATTTATAGGCAGCCTGCCCCGGTCAATATTCACTTGTCTTTTGAGGTGGTGAGAGAGATCGGCCTGTAGAGATACATTTGACAACTTGTGTATACATTTGCCGCCTTCATTTTAGCATTCATCTACTATAGATTTCTGCATTCTACTGTCTCTTTTCTTGCTCCCTCTTCTCATGTTCATTTTCTTTCAATTTGGTCATATGCTTTTGCATTCGCTGCACATGGTATCAGAGCAGCATTGAAGGGCTGTGATTGTGGGCAGACCTGAATGGGAGATTTCAGTGTGACAAAAGTTTGCAGTTTCAGCGTTGGAAGTCTGAGGTGAACAGGTGTAGTGCGGGAAAGGAGCGAAGTCGCTGTTTTTTGCTGTTCATGAAGGAGAAAAGGTTGCGTTTTCAGCCTTTTGAAGCAGATTTTGAGTTTTCATCACCTCTGGCGGTTAAAACATAGTGGGTGATATGAGCTCTTTGAAATTTAGTCTCTTTTGGAGTAATGTGAGTCTAATATTATGGTGGACCACATAGTGGCTTAAGTCTCTTGATTTTGGACCTTATGTGATCATCTCCCAACACTCTTCCAAATTCTAACTACCATGTGTAACTGTTTGGTTTAGTGAATTGAAACTTCTTCTAGAAGAAACAATTTGCATGTGCAACAGCAGTGTTGTGTGATGTTACGATTCATGAAAATGTCAGATAATACAAAGCACTTATTTTAATCCATAGTGTACACATCTAAGTTTTGCAGTTTTTGATGGTCATGTTGTGGTCATACATTATGCTTCCCTTAGCTTCAAAAATTTCTTGTCCTTTATTGGTTGTGTAGGTGCATGCTGGAAAATGGTTTTGTTTACCACTTTCAAAGGAAGCCTGATTATTGCATCTTTCTGTTCCGTTCTACTAACACATTTTTATTGGTTTACTTTTGTGACTCATTTTGAACCCTTTTGCGGCTACATGTGTTTTATGTGACTCTTTTATCCAACTGAGGTGTATCTTCTTTTTGTGTGAACCTATTTAAGATGGGTCATGACACTGGTTATACTTTGTGCTCTTAGATGAGGCCAATTTCTGAAGCAGCTGCTTTATATGAGCTTCTACTTGCCAATTTTCCCACTGCGGTAAGACCTTTGTAAGAGCAGGCATGTTCAAGTGAATCTGCTGTTTGCTTAAATATAATGCTCCAAATTCTTGGATTAAAGAAAAGCTCTTAAAGTGTCAAATGCAACCATGGGATCTAAGCTTGGGATGAAAAAAGGAAAGGGTGCATAGTTAGAATTTTGACATTTTTGTGCAAACTTATTTTCTGCTCCTCATAGTCATCTTGGGTGTCACAATAGATTCAATAATAGTGAGTCTATCTTTTCAGTTCCAAGAAGTTGAACTTGTAGTTTGTTTGTGTTTATATACAAAGTTGTGGTGAGTGGACTCTAGTTTCTCACAGTTTTTAGAAGGTAATTGTGAGCACTCAGTAAATACAATGTGTCTCATGCAGATTTCTGCCTTGCACTGCTCTATTTACTCTGTAAATAATTATCTTAATCTCGGAATTGATTCTTCTTTTCCAGTGCTGCTGTAGATCATCTGCAATGTACATGCCTCGGGTACATTGTCAGATGTTCTGATTGCTGCTAGGACTTTCTATGTGCCTGTTGTCCTATATATTTTCTGTGGTAGTGTCTACAATAGATATTCACATTACATTTATCTTGGAGCTTAGTAGCATTTGACAGTGGAAATAGGTGGGCAAGGAAAGATTATTATTAGATTCATGAAACACACACACATATTATTAGAGCATTCAAACTGTTTTTTAAAACTTATGAATGCTATATATAGTTTGACCATCTCAAGTTCATACTCTTTTCCTCCCTCAAGGACTTCATAGTGAAGCTGTTAGGTGTCATTTCTGATGTAGCAGGGACAGATTTTAAGAAGCTAAGCTGTTTTCCTCTAGGTAAAGCATTTATGTGATACATCATATTGCAACTGATAGGATATCTAAATGTAGCTCTTTCCTTTTTTTATGTCCCATTAGCTTTACTCAAGAGAAAATATTTGAACCTTGGTCCTTTTCAACAAGTTTGGTCCTGTTTGTATGCATTTTCAACCAATGGCTTTAACTTGACATGCAAACTTTGCAAATTTATGGAGGTTGTGCACAATGTTCCTTCAATTTATTAGATACTTGGGAGCATCAAGTTTGGGAACTTTACTGCACATGTGCTTTTTAATGAACAGTTTCCTTTGTAGGTTTTCCAGAATGTTGTTTTTCTAAAAAATAATCAGCCAAAACATACTTTATTCATGTTCAGTCATCTTTTCTGTCCATTCCTCTAAGATCAATGTGACATTTTCATGGGCTTTCTTCAGGCAAGGTACTGGAGATCTTTTGTCGAGGCACACATGAATGCTAATAATGATGATGCAACAAAACAAATTTTCAGTCGCTGCTTACTTCGTTGCCTCAATGTCGATTTATGGTAAGTGTGATTGTTATTTTTTGTTGAAATACATTTCAACATGAATGTTGTATATGGATTTGCATGTGTTGTGGACGTCACATTAACATTTTTAGATGTAGTTAAAGCAGAAATCTGGTAATTTGTGATGTTCTCCACAACTTGAAGAACAAATGATTGCTTGATAAAAGCAAGAGAAATGGAGGAATGAAAATAGGAACCTCTGCACAAGTGAGTTTTGAGATGTTTGCGTTCTTTATGCTTTGCTGTCACCTCCTGGTTGTGAGCTTTGAGACAGAGAAGTTCAAACAGGTCTTTACATGTGCATGCATCGAGGTTTGTGTCTTAGTGCCTTAGTACCTTAGTACACATGGTCTAGCACTCATAACACTTTACTATATGAAATCAAAGCTTTCTAAATCAATAACATGCATTGACGAATACCTTCTGTCTTATAAACAAGCTATCAATCAACATATTTAAGTAAGAGAAGGCTTGATAAAAACCAAAAAATTTAACAAGCTACCAATCAACATAGTAAGAAAAAGGCTTGATAAAAACAAGAAAGGAGAGCTTGGAGTAAGCAGAGCGCATTGTTTCTCCCCAAATAAAGAAACTCAAGAACGACTCTTAAAAATCACTCAATTAATAAGACAATATCAGAAGACTATATACCGAAAAGCTATATTTTAAGGCACTTAACCAGTAAGAAATTATCAAAGATTATATGCTAAAAAGCTATATTTTAAGGTACACTCAACTAATAAGACATCAGTACATTTCCAATATCATTCACCTAAGGGTTTACCTTAGAAATAGGATCTAACAAGCATGTTGTACCAATTCTAACAACCCTCATTATACAACTATGGGACTCACACTAACAACCCTTATCATAACCTCATGAGTTCTTATGGAAGATGTTGATGATTTCTATTCTACTCCCTCTTGTTCTATTTCTAAATGTGTGAGTTTTAGGGTGCATTTCTTACTAACCTTGATTGTTGTGTTGCATGCATATTAGCTACTTGGTTATGGGAATTGAGAGGTTAATTGATTATTAAAAGTAATAGATAGTAGTCACATTACAGATTAAGATATAGTGAAGGACAAAAAGTGCTTTGTGATGTAAAATGTAAGTTTTAGCATGATCCACTTCTAGACAACATCAAATCTAAAAATTCAGCTATAAAGGCACAAGTTTATTAGGATGTTACGAGCTCTAGCTGCAAGGGAGCTTGCATGGGAGGGTGTGGGACCTGATTAGGTGTGGTTTAAGGACCTTTCAGCAAACAAATGTTTGCAAATGTTTGAAAAAACTGAAGTAGGTTATTCATAACATACTAGTCCACAAAAAAATTCCCAGGTTCCCAGAATCAAACACTTTTCTCCTGCTGTGTCCAATTCCAATATTTTAGCTGTAATTTTGTCAAGTTTTCGGATTGTAATGTGTGTTTTAGAATATGTACGTGTCATGGGAAAATGTGGATAATTACATGTATACTTGTAGAAAAGAATGTTAAATCTTCAGGTCACGTTGGTTCAAACAGTACTGGTGAAACATGTTTTTTTCATTCTTTCATATCCATATACGTGTGTATGAATAACGTACGAAAAAATTATGCTTAATGCTGGTTTCTGCCTGTTTCATTAGATGCATTTTGGTTTTGCCACATCCTAGCTTGGAAAACTTAAATTGGAGCATGGGAAACCTGTTTTGTGTCTTCGTCAACATGTAAGGAGGTTGGCCACGTTTATTGGCCACATCTAACATAGTGATACTAGATTTCAATGTCCTTTGTGCAAGCATGAAACATTGGATTCTTGACTATGGCCAGGCAACTTTGACTGTCACCATGAATGTGGTTGTTGAAATTCAGTCTCAGTTCATATCCACCTCAACCAACCAACATCGTGGGCGGCCACACAAGCGGCTCTAATGGTGGGCTGTCGCTTGCTGGTCCAAGAGATGACACCACCTGAAGGCCAAACAAAATAGAAGGCTGTAGTAGATCTTTGAGAATCTGAATTTGTCCAACCTATTAGAGAGACCCCCTCTCCGTAGAAGATCCCATGTGTTGGGATCTCCTGCAAGTACCTCAAAAATCACAAAGTGGCTTTAATGAGGCTGATGAGGTCTTTGCGTGAAGGACTTTTTTAAGGAAATCCCCTTAAGGCATGGAGTACAAAGAACCTTATAAAGAGCAGCTCAATACCTCAAAGGAAATCCCCTTAAGGCATGGAGTACAAAGAACATTCTATTCATAATACCTCGAAGGAAATTCCCTTAAGGCATGGAGTACAAAGAACCTTATAAAGAGCAGGTCAATACATCATAAATACAATGGTTGTGTGAACAGCCATCTCATGGGTAATAATGCTAGGGCTTATGCCATCTAAAGGTCTATGTGATAGAAGGTTTCAAAGTCCCGTGTCTGCAATGAAGCATTTGTCATCCTTATCCTCTTCGAGCTACCTTGCAGCCTCTCCCATCTCTTGTGGAAAGTATGGATGATCTCTATTCAAATCCTTGAAAAAAGAGTCCCTATAGTGGAAACACCTTGGAGATCTATTGTGTGGCTGCACCTTGCAGTCCAAATATATGAAGCAATAAAATGAGCTTTGAGCTCCCATCTATCATAGTGTCCTTGGGTCCATTGTGGCTATGAGTAATCTGGAGTGGGGATCTTGCTTAGATGTTGGGCAATGATGAGATAGGAGTAGCCCTCCTTGAGAATCCTTATATCCACATGTTGGGCCTTTGCTTGTGATTGAAGCTTTGGCCCCCTTAGTCACAACCATGTTCTTTGTTGTGCCATGAAAGACTATCTTGATAGCTCTCCTTCATACCTCCTAGGTTTTGGGATAGTCCCATAGGCACTCTCTTTGGGTAGTGGGGCCCTACCATATCCAAGCCATGCATCAACAACTAAGCTCATATGAGCTAGTAACCATAAGAAGAGGGAGATCTTTCTAGGCCTAAAGCTGTCATGTAGCATTCTCCAAAGTCTATTAGGAAATGATTTGAGATGCCATGTGTATATTGATGGGAAGTAGCTATTAGCATGCTTTGATCTTGCTAATCTAAATTTCCCTCCTAGCTTGCTTTGTATTTGGTTGCATTATATGGCTTATCAAGGAATGGTTCCCTCCAAACCCTCTCTCTTGGTTCCCTCCAAATCCTCTCTCTTGCTTGCATTATATGGCTTATCAAGGAATGGTTCCCTCAAACCCTGTCTCTTGGGTCCTATTTTAATTTTTGAAGGGGCCTCCTTTCTTTGAAGAGCCTAGTGTCTCCATCCATTTAGCAAGTAGGTGATTGGGTCCAGGTCGATGAATCACCTATCACGGTGTGCCACTATTGTGATTCTTTGTCTAGGACAATCTGTGAACTCTCCTAATCCAAGTCATCTTGTTTGGAGGTGACCATCCTCCTCCCTTGTGAAAGTGAATATCTTATCTTTGCTACTTGCAAATGATCCAAGTTGAAATGTCCCCTCTAGAGAAGAGACCAATCCATGTTTGAGAAGTAGCTATATTTTTTCTTCGCTTTGGAGGTACTCCCTTTGTCATGGCCTTTATCATAGCTCTGGCACCCTTGAGGCCCTACAGTCTCTACCTTTGGATCGCGTGTGGTATCTTCTAAAATTCATGTCAATCGGGCTAATGGAGGTAGCAACTTGTATAGAGAATCTCCCCTAGGATAGGTAAGTCCTTTGTCCAATAGTGCGGCCCAACTGTGATTGTAAATAGTAATTGATAGGAGAGGTTGCCTTCTCCTCTTAATCGGGGTGGTTGGTGGTTGGGGGAGGCTAGATGAAATAGATCCCGTGCTTTGTTGATATAGCAACTATGAATCTAACTTTAAAACTCCTCTTTGAGTCTCTTGCCATGATCTCCTGAAAGCCTAGTTAATGCTAGGCTTCCATGGTTCTTTTATGTGTAGATATAATAGATGGAAGTTGCCATAATAGAAGTTTCTTCCAAGGCTCCTCGTTTGGATGGAGACCCTTGACAACGGACTCAATTGATAAGGCTTTGCTTTGATTGTTTGGGTCTAGGATCCCCTAGCCTCCTCTATATTAAGGCTATATAACGATATCCCAAGCCACCTTTGGCCTAGTTGGGCTCCTGTCTCCTCTTGATCAAATAAAGTTCCTAATGAAGTGCTTTACTAGCTAGTGCAAGAACCTAGAGAATCCACAATAGGAAGTGATGTACCACGTGTGTGAGAATCTCACAACTCGGTTGACAGCCATCTCTTTCCTTGTAAATGAAAGCCTTGTGGGGGATCCAATAAAGAAACTTTTATCTAACGCCTAGAAGAAGAGGTGCCAACTATTGATTTGAAGTAATGTTAATCCACACATGGCATCCAAGATATCTCACCTTGGTCCCACAAGGAATGTTGAGCTAAAACTTCATTAGCTTGACTTAACTCCAAAATGCGGTTAATTAATGAAGAAACAATTTTATTTAAAAAAGAAACGCGATCTTAGAGAGTTATTGTGTCCCATATGTCAAACCCTAATTTGGGTGCCCCAAACTTTCTATAAATAGGCATGTAGTCCACCACTCTTCCTTAATCTCGTTTTTGCACGTTTCAAGAGCCGTATCTTTGTTGCCCACACCCTGTTTGTGGAGGACATCGCGGTCAGAGCTTTCTGTTGCTGTCTGCTACCATCTGGATTCGGATTTCAGCCTTTGTTTCCATGTGTGAGCTATCGCTTACATCTAGGAGCTGTTGCTTGCATCTAGGAGTTGTCACTTGGTACCCTAGAGCTATCAACTATTGTTCGAACTTTGCGTTTGTTGTTGATGTCATTATCCAAAGCTGTTGCCATCAATCAGATATAGTCGTCACCGTAATTGAGAATTTGCATTTGTTGAGTTCCTCCCTCCTCCAGTTGTGGCCTACAGTTTTTGCATAGTTGTTTACTGCCTCCAGCTATTGCCTAGTTATTCTCTCTCCTCAAGTACTTGCGTTTTTGGTCTTTCTCTCTCCTAATTGCTTGTTTGCATTAGATTCAGCCTCTTTGACTGCGTTTGTTGTTGTTTGATACATGGAGGCTGCCTTGTTGTGTTTCGGGATCTGTTCGGAGTATGACACACTCTCCAACTCATAACCTCTGCCTTGATCGTAGAGATACGAGAGTTGGAGGTTCAATATTCACTACATAGTGTGTTTGCTGCATGAGCATTGCATATTCAATAGTCATTCACTTCATTATTCATTGTGTTCAGTGTCTCTTAAGTTACCCTAATCCTAATTGTGTCCTGTGTTATTAGTTTGTGCTTTGTCGTACGATTGGTTTTGTGTTTTCTGCGTTTAGAGCATTTCTTTGTAGGGAACCCAAATGAAGTCATTGTGCGGTCGTTCTTTTGGTTGCGCAGTGTTACATATCCAAAATCTACACGATTTGCGTCAATAAATCAAGGCACTGGATGGTTTGTAAAATATCTCCATGGCTACTACAAAGATTCTAAATTTGCTCTCATCTTGTCTAAATAAGCAGCTTTATCATTTGCGGACTCCACATTGAGGAGCTCCTCAAGCTAAAGAATGGGTTAACTTGATGCTTGTGATACCTACGGAATTGTTTGTTAAGAAACAGCTCATGGCATTTGCTACAACTAGAAATAAGAAGGGAGGTAGATGACAACCTTGTCTCATTGATCTTTGGATACCAAATCTCTTTCCTCTAGCTCAGCCAACAAAGAACCTGGCTATGTGTTGAGAATTAAAGGCCAGTGACTCCCCTAACCCACTTCCATGGAAATCCTGTCCTTGCATGGTACTCCCAATCCATATGATCATTGGCCCTCCGACGAGGTTGAGAACGGTGTAATGAGGTCTTGGTTTTCTAGAAAAAGCAACTCCTCCTCTTCAGTCATCATCATTCTTTAGGTGGACTCCCTGTTGGAGAGAGGAGCCGGTGCTAGTGCCCACGTAGCCAGTGACTCACCGTTGTACGCGACTATCTCGTGTTTGGTATCTGGTTTCCATTTCTCGAGCACATCTGTGAGTTCTCTTCTTTTGTAGTGTTCTTTTGTTTTCTTTCTCTTCCATCTTGTGTTTAGTAGTTTATTGCAGCACTTGTCTATGCTTCCATTGCTACATGACTTTTGACAAAATTTACCCAAACTTAATGTTGGTTGGTTGGCCTCTTGAAATTCTTTGAAATCCCAAATTTCAGCTGCGGACTCTCAAGTATAGGCCCTAAATTCTAAGCACTCTTCCCAAGGTGGCTAGTAGGGTTTAGAAGTAGAAATTCTTCAATTGCATTGTTTTGGGATTGAATTTGGTTGAGATCTCTTGTTGGAAGCTATGAATTGGCTGAGAGAATGGAGAGGAAGCTAGAGAGTGAGAAATTTCATAGTTTTATTGCCAAGATTGGCTGAAATTTAATGTTGCCTTGTTATTGTGAATGCCTGATTGATTGCGGCCCATGTTGTGAATGCTTGATTGATTGCAACCTACCATCAATAGGAGCCCCACATGTAGTTCGCCGCCCTTGTGGGTCCCGAACTTGCTGTCACTTGCTTATAGACAGGAGTGAGAAATTTCAAAGTTTCATTGCCAAAATTGGCTGAAATTTAATGTTGCCTTCTTGTTGTGAATGTGTGCTTGATTGCGGCCCATGTTGTGAATGCGTGATTGACTGCAGCCCACCATCAATAGGAGCCCCACATGTAGTCAGCTACCCTTGTGGGTCCTAAACTTGCTGTCACTTGCCTCCAATGGCCTCCTAATCAGTTGGGGGAAGCTTTTTGGCATTGTCCAATGTCTGGGCTGATCACCAATGGTTGGAAAATTGCAGCAACAGTTCTCTCTCTTCCTTTCCCAACCTTCATAATGCTGGAATGAGGCTCACTAGCCTTGTATAGCCTTTCCCTCACTTGCATGGGAAGGTTTTGCCAGGTGGCAGAATATTGACACTTCACTAAGAAGCACATGCAAACATTATCTCTAACTCTTCATGCCCCAAATTCATGCCCCAAAACATGCACTAGGTTCTAGATGTTTGTCCCTTTGGACAACATAGATCCTTGGAACTATCACATAGACCAAGGCCCTAATCCTAAAGTGATTTGGGTGACCAAAGACAAGTCACAAGACCCACTAGGAAATTATCCATTCTCAAAAGAGGTTAGAACAGTTGGATGTCCACCCAAACGTTTGGCTCGTTTACAAGTGGAGATTTGATAATTATGGTGCAGAATTCTTCGTTTATGTTCTACAATGTCGTGGGTTCTCTCACAAGTAGAGACTTGATAATTATGCTGTAAAATTCATCCTTCGAATATTCTATTTTTCTAAGTGTGTTACTTGTTTATGCTATTTAGTTGCTCCAATTGTCAGCAATGTACCATTTCTAGCATGTTCTGATCTTTACTGATTTGGCTGGTAGGAGATGCTACATACGCTTCATCCGCAAAGTTAATGAGAATCGTGGTGCAGAGGGTCGAGATGAAACAAAGAAAGCCTATGATTTTATGCTGGGTCATATAGGTAGGTGTTATTCCATTAGAATACCTTTTCTAGTTCCGAGCACTTCTGCAGGGTGTTCATATATTTTCTTTTGATATCCAGTTTATTCAGTTTGAAGGTTTACAAAGTAGCATTAATGGCTCCTTGAAAGCAGAACATTTGTTTGGCTATTATGGTTTGAATATTTTATATTATTAATATGGTCAATCAGACTAGAAACTTGGGGGTTGATTCTGTTGATATCGAGAGGCAACTAATGATGTTTTATTTTGAAGCCTTGAGGTTGAGCATTCTTTGGAAATATAGCTAGGTATGGCTTGGTATTTTACAAACTGTTTTAATCATTGTGCATGTACTTGCTGTAAGGTCCTGAGTGAGTTGAGTTTATTCGTTTGACTCCCTCCTTTATTCCATTGTGAATGTACATGCTTAAAGGTCCTGCAAGAGTTGAATTTACTGGTGCAACTCCTTTTATGTCCTGCACAATAGGTAATGAGAATAATGGGTATTCTGAAAATAAGAGTGTTGGACTGGTTGCAACATGTTTGGAGTGTTCTAATTTAAACTGCTACATCTATGAGAAGTAGCAATAGCAATCCTTTTGACAACAAGCGCAAATCCCAAGGAACAACACAAAGCATATATCTCAATAAAAAGATTTGCTCCTTAAGTGGCAGCTTATTATCCCAATTTTGAAAATTCTGTCATTTAACAAGAAAATAAGTATGAAGCCTAATGCTGCTGCCCTATCTATGCAGAATACATAATAGGACAGATAGTGCGTCATGGGAAAAATACCTAATCTTATATCATGAACTCGTAGAAACTTAAAGATAATCACATAGAGATATAAGAACACAGACTTTGGCACTCATAATCAGAGAATGAGAAGTAGAGCAGAAAGAACATGCTGAGAATAGTATAAAAACACAATAAATGATGGCACCAATTGTCAGATCTGCTATGTAACAATGAAAATCCATTATATATAGGTTGTGAGCATAAGAGATAACCCTGAAACGAGAATGATGCACAAATGCCTTAGCAGGCCACGCTGAAAACTGCCTACCATAACCTTAACTTCACGAGGCATCTAAGGGTTGCCTCACACATAGAACTAACATGACCGAGGTAAAACCTGTTGGGAATAAAGGCCCTTGTGCCCTTAAATGTGCTCGGGTGGAACACACCCTTAGCACTTGTACTTACATATATATATATATCTATCTAAAAACCTAAAGTGATACACTCGTCATTGTACCTTAAATCGTACACTCTCTACTCTACTCTCTCTCACTCTCTTTGTCTCTCCGCGCCTAAGGAACACTCGCTGTCTCGATCTGCGTGCTTGACCCGTCACTACAAATTGGTATCAGAGCTAGCAAGAGACAACTCAAGTGTTGCAGGAGTCCCAGATGGACTCGACGAGTAGGAATTGTCACAGTCGAGCAGTCGGTTGAGGCAGGTAGGATCACGGCAGGTCCAACAGGCGACAACAGGTCTAGCGTGGACCAGTGGGCGTGATAGGCAGCAGGGGGGCTCACGGACGGGACCAATGGGCAGCACAAGCGACGTCTGCAGGGAGTAGCGACCAGGTGCGAGTGTGACCATCGGGCAGCAGTCGCGTGACGGGCTCGTGGCGGGTAGGCGCAAGCGACGACAGGTTCCTAGCGGGTAGGCGCAGGCAAGGTCAACGATCTGCACGGGGTCAACGGACCCTGTCACAGCTTTCAAAATCATTTTTTTAAAAAGAAAAAAAAATTCACCTTCTACCCCCCTTTCTTGATGGGGTTTCATGTGCTAGGCACAAAAGGTCAGATTTGTGCAATTGTGGTCCAAAAAAATTTGGGGCTTTTCCCAGATTTGGGGAATGTGATGCATGAAAGTAAATTTGTCTTAGAAATTGCAGGATTTTGTAAAATCTTGCGTTCGACATTTGGGGCTTTTCATGTACATGCACAAATTGGGCTGAGATTTACCCAATTTCTCGACATTGATGCACATTGGACCTTGTGCAATTTGGGGCTTTTGTAATTTGGGCAAAATCTATACAGCATTTGGTCATTTTATGTACATGCAGGTTGAATTCCACACAATTTGGACATCAACACTTGGCAAAATTTGGGGGTTTTGCTGAAATTGCTCTATTTTGGCAAATTTGGCATGTTCTATGCATAACAGACAAAATGCAGATGTGTGGTTGATGCTTTGAGCACAAAAATTTTGGGGCTTTTGACCGTTCGTGTCAAATTTTATGCCCGTGGGTACATGTACAATAGAAATTGCAGCTAAAATTTGGGATTTCTCATGTAATGTGATGCATATGCCCTTGGAATAGCTGTAATCAGTTGTGGAATGCTTTAGCACATGGTTTGGTGCTTCTGAAAATTTAATTATAGATCTGAAATCTGTGCTTCTAAGTGGTCATTTATTGTTGGTTGGTACTTGTTTGTACCTTGGTCATTAGGGTGATAGTTTGGGCCTGCATTTGCTGATTGTTTGGTCACATTTGGGTTGAAAATCATGGCTGGCAGCAGTGACAGCAGTAATCTCATGCACATAAAAGAGCTTGAAGGAGCACATAACTTTGCAGTTTGACAAAAGCATTGCTACAATATCCTATTGCAAAAGAAGCAGGCAAAGCCGATCAAAACATAAGGGGCAAAGCCTGCAGATATGGAACAGGACGATTGGGATGAGTTAAATGAGCTTGCACGCTCAACCATCGAGCTATCGATTTCTGATGCCTTGCTGTTTAACATTGAAGGTTTGGATTCCGCATATGCTATATAGACTCGATTGGAAGAACTGTATGCACAGAAGAGTGCTGCAAGCAAAGTGTATTGGTTGAAAAAGCTTATGGATTTGCGTATGAAAGAGGGTACAACAATGTCTATTCACTTGAGTGAGTTTAACTCCAGTTTCAACCAGCTGGTTGCCTTGAAGTTCATGATTGATGAAGAATTTAAGGCTATTTTCTTGCTTTGCACTCTACCAGAGAGTTGGGATAGATTCAGGACTGCTATGGGCAATTCTAATGTGATTCTTTTGTATGCTGATGTAGAGAGTGCTCTACTCATGGAAGAAATGAATTGGTAGAACAATGCATCCGGTAAGTCTTCTAGTGCTTTGCATACTAGGGGCAAATCACAGCAGAAAGGCAAATATGATAGCAAGGGACGCAGTAAATCACATGGCAAAGATATTGAATGCCATCATTGTGGCAAGAAGGGTCACTTTAAACGTGAGTGCTATAAATGGAAGAAAGAGAAAGAAAAGGGCAAGAAGACAGATGATAGCAAGGAAGAAAAGAAAGACAGTCAGCCTAAGAAGAGTAGTATCAAAATTGAAGAGGTGAATGTAGTCACTCATGAGAGTGATAGTGGGAGTGACATACTCTTTGTCCCTTCACACTTTGGTGCACATGCCTTACTTGCAGATATGGATGATAATGACATGCATACCTGGATTCTCGATTCAGGTGCTTCCTTTCATGTCATCGCTCATCGTGAGTGGTTCTCTGACTATACAGGGGGTCGATATGGTGTTGTCCATCTTGGGGACAACTATGCATGTGACATTGCAGGTATTGACAGTGTGTAGTTGCAGTTTCAGCATGACTCTATCTTCACACTTCAGCATGTACGACATGTACCCCAGCTCAAAAGAAGAGCTTGATTAGCAAAGGGCAGGTAGATGATGATGATTTTCATACTATTTTTGGTGATGGAAAATGGAAGATCTGTAAGGGATCTTGGGTTATTGCCAGAGGTTGTAAGAGTGATACTTTGTATCCACTTCATGTATCTAGTGTGCGTGACCATGTTATTGCCGTAACCGAGCAGCCAAGTGTTTCTTTGTGGCATGGCCAGTTGGGACACATAAGTCAAACATGAATGAAAGTACTTTCTCGTTTGGGTTACTTGCCTTGTCTTCGTTATGCTAATTTTGAGCATTATGATCATTGTATTTATGGTAAATATGCATAGACGTCTCATAAAAGGTTTCTTTCTTTGAAATCTTCTCCTCTAGAGTTAGTACATTCGGATGTATCTCAGATGCCAGGGTTATCTTTAGGGGGAAATAAATATTTTGTCACCATTGTTGATGATGCTACATGGAAGGTATGGGTTTACTCTATTTGTAGCAAGGATGAAGTGCTTGACAAGTTTAAAAAATTCTTGGCATTGGTTGAAAATCAGATAGATAAGACACTTAAGTGTCTTCGCTCTAACAATGGTGGGGAATATGTGTCTAAGGCCTTTTAGGCATTTTGTGATAGCAAAGGGATAAAGGGGGAGCTCATTGCCCCTCATAATCCGCCCCAACATGGAGTTGCAGAGCGTATGAATCGGACCATACAGGATAAGGTCCGTACGATGCTGTCTCATGCTCCATTACCCCGTGGTTTTTGGATAGAGGCTATTATGACAGCTGTACACTTGATGAATCGGTCACCAAACAGGTCTTTGGGGGGGGGGGGGGAGGTTCCTCAAGAAGCGTGGTTGGGCAAGCCACCTTCATATGCTCACTTGAAAGTGTTTGAGTGCGAGGCTTTTGTGCACATTCGTAAAGAAAAACGCAACAAACTTGAGCCAAAGTCCTGTAAATGCATTTTCCTAGGATATAGTGATGAGGGTGAAATGGGGTATAGATTATGGGATCTTGAGAAAAGGAAAGTAGTACACAGCAATGATGTTATCTTTCGCGAAGATCGCATGCATAAACAACCCGAAAAGACTGAGGAGGTCCGTAGGGTTGTATTCTGGGAAGAAATATATTTTGGACAGCAAAATGTGCCCATTGTACAGCAGCAAATATCTGTTGTAAATGAACCTATAAATGCAGAAAATAATGCTAGAAATGATCGGTCAGCTATTGCTCATGATAATGAACCACTACATGTGCAAGAATAGCTAGGACAGCAAGTTGTTAATATTGATTTGCAGGCTGAAGTGTCAGGACAGCAAGCTGGCTCAACAACCAACAAACAATGATCATTGGGTTAGGAGATCATCTAGGGCTACTAGACAACCTGACAGATTTGTTCCTAGTGCAAATAATGTGGCTGAATATGTCATGTTGATAGGCTGTGGTGAACCGTCTTGCTTTAAGGAAGCAATGGACAGACAGGATAGTAAGAAATGGTATAAAGCCATGTTGTTAGAAATGGAATCTCTTGAGAAAAACAGCACTTGGGACTTGATGCAGTTGCCTAAAGGGTAGAAAACACTTCCATGCAAATGGCTTTACAAGATGAAGGTCACTTCTGGTTTCTCACCAAAGTACAAAGCAAGATTGGTTGCAAAGGGGTACAAGTAGGAGCAAGGAATTGACTTTGATGAGATCTTCTCTCCTGTAGTCAAGATGACTACCTTGAGAACCATTTTAGGCTTGGTTGCAACTGAAGACATGGAGCTCATAGAGATGGATGTAAAGACTGCATTCTTACATGGTCATGCGGACTGCAGAAAGTCCACTTCTGGGTATGTGTTTACCTTCATAGGAGGAGTAGTCTCTTGGATCTCTAGGCTACAAAAGTGTGTCACATTGTCTACTACAGAGGTAGAGTATGTGGCTGCCACTGAGGCATGCAAGGAGGCTTTATGGCTTTCACGTCTTGTGGGAGAGCTTGGCATTAGAGAGTTACCTGTTCTCCATTGTGATAGTCAGAGTGCTATCATGCTAGCACGGAGTCCCGTCTTTCACGCAAAGACGAAGCACATACAAGTGAAGTATCACTTCATTAGAGATGTACTTGATAGCAAGAGCATTGAGCTTTTCAAAGTGTATACAGATGATAATCCTGCAGACCTTCTCACAAAGGGTCTTCCAACAGAGCGGTTTGCTCATTGCCCATAGATGATGGGAGTTGGATAGATATATGTATTTCAGCTTTGTACATACCTAGACTTAGTTGATTCTTTTCTCCTCTTAAGGCACATTGCCTTTAGGTGGGACTGTTGGGAATAAAGGCCCTTGTGCCTTTAAATGTGCTCGGGTGTGAACACACCCTTAGCACTTGTACTTACACATATATATCTATCTAAAAACCTAAAGTGGTACACTCATCATTGTACCTAAAATCGTGCACACTTTCTACTCTGCTCTCTCTCACTCTCTTTGTCTCTCCGCGCCTAAGGAACACTTGTTGTCTCGATCTTCGTGCTTGACCCGTCACTACAAAACCGGGCTAAGGGCATAATACATGAAGTGTGACACCACCATGGCTAACACTTGGCACAACCCAGTGGATGGCTGGCACAACCATAACCCAAACCCTTGCATGAGTCATGGTGTCAAATGCCTTATAAAAAAAATTAACATATCTAGTGAAAAAAATTATGTTTTACTCATAGCCTTGCACCATGAGGTAAGCCACAAAGAGAAACGATAAGTAGAGCCCGTTTTATAGGATACTTATAGCCCTCTAAATGGTTGCATAATCTCCTCAAAAGATAGTCACAAAACATAAAGACATATATAGTAAGTATGATGGAAAACAAAGAAATAAAGTCTGATAGTGGTACAAGAGAGTAACTCATGAACTATGAGGCTCATGAGCATAATGAGAGTTAGTGATAGACTACTCCTATGCATGTTGCTCATGTGATACAAGAGGTAAAACATTTATGTCATGAATCTTATCCACTGTAAGGTCCTTGATCTGCACCTGGTTATAAATATTATGCAATGCATCATTAATATCAACCTTGATAACATCAACATCAGAAGACCGATTTTCAGAATGATCAATCTGCTTGACACTCTGCAAACTAGTAACCATGTTCACAAGTCTATGATACTCCAACCTGTATCCCATGAAGCTTTTCTTTCAACATATTCTTCTCTTGAGTCAATGCTTCCATATTTTCAGACACAAATGACAGCTGTAATATTGGATAGGGCCTAGAAATAACCTGTGACATCTTGCTAGCAATTGCAACCTAGTGATCATACATCACACTAGTTAAAGTAGCCCTCATAGCAGCCAAATCCTATTGCTTAAACATAGAATCATCGAAAACAACTTCCATATCACTTAAAAGCTGCTTTTCAACCTTAAGTAAAGGTTGCAATTGAGCATCCAAAAGAATCCTGTCAGCCTTTAGTTTAGCATTCTCTTGAGCCACCAAATCAAGTTCACCTTGGAATTTCTCTTGCATGTGTGCTGTCCATTCCTTGAAAGCAGATGAATATATTTTATACTTAGTCAATACATCACCATATTCATTAGTTTGTCTCCACAAAGCATCCACCTCATTAACATGCAATTCTTTCATCTTTTCCATCTCAATGAGCATAGCATCCCTCTTAGATTTCATGCATGATAATTGTTCCTGCAAGGTTTGAACTACATCCAATTTAATAGCACCACTGGCATGCATATCAACCATGAACTGATGTAAACTTGTCATAAGTGAGCAAGCTTCCTCAAGATTTTGAGAAACATAACTTGTTGGAATAACTTTCCAGTCATAAGGCATACCATGACCTTGCTACATAGAATGAGATTGCTTAGGCATAGATATATTCTCCATTTTGACTTTAGAGAATTTAACCTTATTTTTCACCCCTGTAATAACTACATCCTCATGAACATTACCATTTTTTGCATCATCATTCAACCATTCCCCCAAAGGCATAGCACCACTCAAAGCATTATCATTTAACACATCATGAGAAGAAAAACCCATAAACAATGGATCTACAAGCTTTTTTCCTTGACAATTTTCAACTTCGATTGAAGCATGAGAATGAGACAAATCCTTGTCATAAAAATCTACAAAAATGCCATTTATCAATTTTTGCTCTTTGAATGTACTAATCTTATTCACTTTTGGTGATTTCCAAAGAGATGCATGCAAAGTTAGGCACACCACCTGCAAAAGTGAGCATACAAACTTGCCAACATTGGTCCAATTCTACTCTTTTGCTGTTGCTTCCAAACTGTAGGTACATGCACCTCTTGCATGAGCTTGTGTGTAGTGGGAGCTTACGCTCATCCGCCAAGACCCACGGACCACTTATTGCTTCAAGCGTTTCAAGCAAGCACAAATGGCTCTCTCTCACCTAGCCGACATGCTTTCGATCCTATGGGGGTGTAGTGAGCTTACCTTGATGCCCGAATGAGTAGCCTCCTCCCTCAAGCAAACCGGTAGCTTCGCGATTCGATGCGAGCTCAAGCAATCTCAAGCCTCCACCTCTAAGCTCCATCCTCCATAGCCGTGCGCGAGACAAGAGAATAGAAGAAGAAGAGAGGAGATGATAGAGAGCTTCTTCTCCAAGATCCCTCACCCTCACACACTCACTCCCTCTCACTCTCACACTCCCTCTCTCAAGCATACACAAGCAAGCAAGAAGGAGAGAAGAAGAGAAGAAGAAGAAGAAACCACTTTTGCTACACACCAAAGAATGAGCTTCTTATTTACTTTTTGAGTTTATATACAAGCCCTTAATCCCTTGGGCACCCATCTCTTTTTTTACATGATCGGGCATCTTGCCAAGGTCCTCTTTCCCTACTCCCTTTTAGTTGCCTTATCCCTTCACCTATGGCTGTTTAGACTTTACAATTGGCACAAGAGGGAGCTTGGCACTCTTTTATAAAATGAATTACATTGCACCCTACGCTTTCCTTGCTAGGATGTTTGGAGCACCTTGCTAGAATATTCGGTGCTTTCCCATGTTTTTTCTGAGCTTGCCTTCTCCTCCACTTTTCTCACCTGGGCAGATTGAGCTTCTCTATTCACTTTTTGACTTGGGCTCCCTCTGCTTCTTTTTGGGCTGCATGCTCCGTAACATATCTATAACATTATCATACAAAGTACCAGGCTAATTAGGAACTGAAACATTCTCGGCATACCAAAGAATGCCAAATGTATCTTTAGTAAGAACATCTGTCTTAATGAAGAGAAGGAACCTTTGCATAAACTACTTAATGAAGAATCTCCTTTTGGGGTTAGCCACATTGATTTTTGGCACTAGTAACATTTTCAAACTCCTGTTGCATTACTTCATTGGTACATCTTCAATGGTTAGGTCTATCATTAAGACCAAGAGAGAATACTTGGAATAGAAGAGAAGGTGTGAGTTTCAATTTACCACCAATTTTGCCACTCTCTCTAATCATCAAAAGCTGCTGTTGGGCATGTATATTATTGCCCCAAGAATCCCATGGCAATTCAGCAAAAGAAAGCAAGCCAATCTTCTTAAGCTAGCCCCTGGTATTGGGCTCAGATACATCCATGAATGTAGGGCAATCTATCATCGGTGTGACCATCTCACCGTCATCATCACTAGATATAGTGGAAGAGGCTTTCGGTGTAGAATCCCTTGCTTTGGAAGGAGTTGTGCTAGGAGGGTTGTCGTTCCAATCCTCCTCTTGCTCAGAAACCCCTCGGGTGCTGTCGCCCCCTCTTGACAGGGAGTTTGGGCACCTTCTTTTGCTGTTTTCAACATTGTAGCTTTAGCAACAACTTGCTGAGAATTAGGTAAGAAGAGAGATGAAGAATAGGAAGGAAGATGAAGGTATGGATTCGAAGGATGGAGCTGCTGAACGGATGCTTCAAAGGCAAGCGTCAAGGATTGTGGCTTCTTTGCTATGCCTACCTCTTTTTTCCCTATTCCTACTTTACAGTGAGTGAATTTCTTAGAAAAGAGAGTGTATAACATACTGATTACAACATGAACTCACTATGAGTTTGGCATTGGTCTTGTGTCTCTTCAGTTTAGCCTCATGCAACTGAAATTTGATGACCTCACACATTTGTGGTACTAAAAGAACTGCAGTTGAAGTCAGTTGTCCTTTTCATCCATCATGCACAAGTCCATAGTTAAAGGTTAAAAGTCTTTTCAAAGCACAATCCATGAATGCTATGATGATACTTTTCCAAGTCATGATTACTTGTGGAAAAACTTTGACTATATATCCACCATAAGGAAAATTCCTATGGCCAAGCCTTAGTGTTAAATAATACCTCCACTTCATGAGGTTCCATAATGCTTGCAACAAGACTGTTAATGCTTCCATAATACCCGACACCTCATAGAGCATCGTGAAAGTTTGAGTAGCTTTCCTATGAGGACCAAAAACAATTTGAAGGATAATAACATCAGTAAACATATCACAATGACATGATGGTACTCCATTTAAGAAAATAAGAGTGAGAGAATCATAAACTTCTCTATGAGGCAAGACGCCACTGCTTGCTATATGAAGCAAAACTGCAGAACCAAATTGATTGCAACTGTGGATTTCTTCTGAACTTCTTGAGGTAAATCATCATAATCTGGTTGTATCAACCTCCTTAGTCTAAACCCATTTATTGCTAGCTTGATTATTTCACCTTGCAAAGTAGCCAACACAAAAGTTCCTTGATCCATATCTTTGACAATCTCATATGGACTAGTATACTGTAACTTCAACTTTCTCGAATGCTTTCCAAGCTTTGAATTATAAACCATGACAAGATCTCATCTTCTTCTTAATGTGTCGGCTTACCCATGCTTATTTTCTTGACTTTATCAGTTTAGAACGGAACTCAGCATCCAAACACACTTCATGAACATCATCTTCAAACACTCTAGTTGACTTACTCATAGTGTGTTCATATTTCAGCTCTGCATCAATAATAGCTTGTTGACTTGCTTGATCTAGATCCTCCTTTGTCTCTAATGAAGGCTTTTTCTACTCTTTAAGAGTCTCCATATTAGCTCCCTTACTCCCCTTAGGGTTACCATTGCTTTTTGCCAATCTAATATCTTGTTGTATCAAGTCACTGTCTTGTTGTATGGGGTCCCTGTTTTCTAACAATGGTAAACTTGGTGCTTGCAGTGGTAACCTTATTTTCTGCTGCAATAACCTTGTTTCTTGTTGCGGTAACCCTGTTTTTTGTAGTTGTGTTACGGTCTCTCGCAGCAAGGTTACAATCACCTTCATCAAGATTGTAGCTTCGTGCAACATGAATGACATCTGTTTTGTCCATTTAAGACAAATAAATACTATTGCCAGTACTAAAATATTGCCAACATAAGTACAATGAGATATTGTCAAAGTTTGAGAACTATTTCTCTCATAAAACTGACAAATAACCGTAATATCCATAGAATTCCACACTACTGCTGCTTCAAGCACTGCAATTGTGACTTGCATAAAATCGATTCCAACTACTTGGTGAACCTATGAATCCTTCTATGGCTCATCATAATCAACTTGAATTAACATACAACGCCTAAATCCATTAATTGCAAGTTTAACAATGTCCCCTTTCATTATAGCCACAATGAAAGTAGCTGCAACTGCTGATAGGTAAGCATTTCAATGAAATATGCCAAGGCTGAGAACTCATCATATATAATGACATCCATAATATATCATAGAGAATGAAGATATAGAACCATAACAAAATAAGTAGATTACTGCTCCAGCTGCAATTATTAATAATAATTGCATTGGCTTGAAAAAATGTCAATGATGCTCTAGCATTTTCATCATAATAAATGTATGGCAATGTACCACCCAATTTGGATCTTGAATAAGACATTGCATCCTGAAAGAAATATGTAAGATAATCCACAATAACTTGTATCTGCTGATTTTCAAGTACTTGGAACTGGTAATCATCATGTGGTTGTCGTATTTGCTGTTTTTGAGGTTGTTGTAGCACTTCTAACTGTTTTTCAGCTTGCTGTAGTACATTTTGCTGCTGTAGGAAGTGCAGGAATTCAGCTTGCTGTTGTAGGTACTGCAGAAATTCAGCTTGTTGCTGCATAAGTCAAGATACTTTGCAGGAATTCAGGATTCAGCAGTAGGAATTGCTGAAATTTAGGTTCTTGCAGATCATTCTGAAGCTTTCTTGATACAAAAACTGTAACATACACTTGCTACAAGCATTCACCTCATACAGCATCAGCACTTTCATTGTTAAAAACCAATCAACATGAATAACATCAACCATTCTTGCTGCAGTATGAACTGCATAGATATCCACTGTAGGTACTTGCATACTTCCAGACACTACAACTTCAGTGATAAACTGATCAGAGTCCTCAAAAACTTCAGAAATAGCAGTTTAAATCGAAACATCAACAACTTGATCATTCAATGCATAGAGATACTCAAGAATAACATCTTGACTTAAATCAAGAGAAAATACCGTCTATGCAAATCAACAATTTCATTGTCCTTCTTGTTGAGCTAAAAATGCATTAGCTTTACTTAAACAGCCCCAAAACATGCTTAATTAATGAAGTAACCTTGTTTATTGAAAAGAAATGTGTTCTTAAAGAGTGTCTATGTTCCATAAGTACAAATCCACTTGGCAGGGCCCAAACTTTCTATAAATAGGTATGCTACCCTCCATTCAGATATACATCTCCTTTTTGCAGGTTTTAGGTGTTTTTAGCTTGCTGGCCACATCCTTTCATGGAGGACATTGCAGTCTTAGCTATCTCTTGCTGTCATCTACAGTTTGGTGCCTGTTTCTAGCCTTCCACCCATAGTTTGCAGCTGTTTACAACAGAGCGACTTTTGCTGATCATTCTCCAGCGTCGCCTACTCAGTTTTCTCTCTCCTCTGCCTGCGTTTAGCTGATCTTCTATTCCACAGCCTGCGTTTGCTGTTTTCCTCCCTCTACAGCTTGCGTTTACTGCACTCTCTCTCTAGACTGCCATTTGCTTCAGGTCCAGCCATACACTGGCTGCATTTACTGTTGTTCGACATCCGGAGCCTGCCTTGGTGCCTTGCTGTGATTGGGGATTTGTTCGGAGTACGACACACTCTCTAGCTCATTACCCTTTCCCTGATCCTTGAGATACAAGAGTTCAAGGTTCAATATTCATTCACTGCATAGTGTGTTTACTGCATGAGCATTGTATATTCAACAGTCATATCACTTCATTTATTTTATGTGTTCATTGTCTCTGAGTTACCCTAACCCTAAGTGTGTTCTTTTATCAGTTTGTGCTTTGTTGTACGGTTTTCGTTTGTGTTTCTGTGTTAGGGTATTTCTTTACATGGTATCAGAGCGAGGTTCTTTGAGAGAAATCTAGGCATTGATCTAAAAGCTCTCCGTAGAAGCAAGAACATCAGTAGATTCAAATGACTTCAAACACAACACCAACAGTTCAGTTTCTAGAAACATCTATGCCGAGAACCGAGCGAGCGTGGGAAAATTAGCTTGCTCCACAAAGTTTCGACATGGTGGAAGACACTTCTGACCACAAGGAAGAAACAAAGTTATATAAGTTGTCCGATGAAGAATATCACATGATTATGGCTTACAGACAAAAAAGATTGAGGAGCTCGACGGAAGGATTTCCCTTCAAGAAAATCTACTGAATGAAGGTATATATGATTTTCTCTCTTTAGATTTTACGCGTAAGTCTGACGATGTTGCAGGGCGGTCAAGATCTCCATTAGGTATGGGCCCCCTGTTGAAGTAAGAGATCCAAAGTATATTCCCTTCTTTCATCCTCTTTCGTCTGCTTTGGTGCAAGGTACTTTAGATTCGTCTTTTGTTCCTTCCTCTTTAAGCTATCCTGTTTTGCAATATACTGGTAGAAATCATGAGGAAGAAAGAGTACATTCTATTGACTACGGAAAAGGTTTTCTTGAGGACCAATTCTTATATGTTAACACACGTCATGGGGATTATAAGAAAAAGCGAGGTACTTTTTCTTCTACCATTCATTTTCAGTTTACTTCTCGAAACCAGAATGAATTTGATGTTCCTATTCCTTCATTACATGGTGCATCTTCATCATCGTGTTTTCATTTTCAATCATTAAATGGGAAAAATGAACAAAATGCATCTTCACCTTTCACTCCACAAATTCAAAACCCACCCATCCCACCATCTTCTTCCGTTGCTTCTCCACTTCTATTCACACCATTCACATCCCATTTTAGACGCCTCATGTTACACCGCATATCACATCGGGGGGTTATGGAAACAGAAGCACACCTTTTTGGACCTCATCCTTGCCTCAGTCGAGTGGCATTCCGCCTTCTTCTCACACCTCTTTTAGGATCATTGTAGCGTGGGTGCCCCTCCTAGTCTCCTCCGAGTGCGGATAAGTTGGTGGTACCACAATTTGCCTCCATCACCAAGGCTTTCGTGTCCCAGTGTCTCCACTTACATCGGCACTCATTGGACATTCACAACCCTTTTTTGCCTACCCGCCTCTTCTCCCTCCTCCTCCTTATCAGAACCCTCCACCACCACCACCACCATCTTATTCCACCAATTCATCTTAGCCTACTTTTTCGACAGCTCATGGTTCTATCTTATCTTTCGCCAAGCATGCATTCAATGACAAGACTTGTTTCAATGGGTCAAACTTTACCACTTGGTCAAACTTGATGAGACATATGCTTGACACACAGAATCTATGGGATCTTGTGTAGGGGTTGGAACCCCAACATAGTCTTGCACTTGTTCCATTCGAGATCATCCGATCATGGAAGGCTAGGAATGCCTCCGCTATTGTCGAGCTAATGCAAGGCTTATTGCCCGAGTTTCATTCTTAGCTTCAGCATTTTGACTTAGCATTAGAGCGATGGGCACACTTGATTCATCGCTATGTGGCTCGGAATACGACCCGTCGTATCAATCTTGACTATGAGTTTCAAAATTTCAAAATCTCTAACTAGAAGGACTTGAAAGTCAAGTTTACCGAGTACGGCTTTGCCGAATTCTCCACTACAGGGACTCCCAAGTCCTCTAACGATTAGGTCACACTGTTTCTAAACAAACTTCCCACAAAATAGTTCAATTTTGCGGAAGTTATAGTTTCAAAGCCTACCATGCCTACTTTCTATGAGTTTGAGTGTTAACTGTTGCGTTATGCATGGTGATTCGATCAATTTCATATGAATAATCCCTCATAGGGGACTCTTGTTGCTCATTTTTAGAAGAGGCAGCAAGGGAAGGGCGAACAAAATCAAACTTTCAATCAAAATAAAAAACAAAATCAATCTAGGGAATCACAAGGAAACTTCCAGTCACAACTCAAACGAGGATGGTACCTAAAAAGAATAGGTATTGTCAACATTGTTAAAAGGTTGGCCATTTTGTCGATGAGTGTCGATCAAAGGCAAGAGGCACAACACCAAAACTTAAGTCTCAGAACCGAGTTGCTCAGTCGGGCAACCCCCAGTAGGGGAAGGCAGAGTGATGGCAAGGGGCAGTTTAAAGCTCAAACTCACATTGCCACTGGTCAGCCATCTCAATCGACAACGTTCTCAACTCCAAAGGGCTTGTCTGATTGGTCTGGAACGATCCATATCATCTTCATAGAGACATCAGATGCGATTCTCGTCCATATGTGTGAGTTGTCTCTTGACGAGGTTTCCGCAAAGGTCCACTCGTCATAGCTGAGCACTTCAGCTTCTATTTGGATTGTGAACAATGGAGCTACATATTACATGACTCCTATAGAGGATATCTTTCGTATATCTTTCGTACTCAAGCCCCTACAGTTGGGCGGGTCCATGTAGGAAACAACTCCTCGGTTAAGATTCAGACTTAAGGTTGCGTCAGTTCTGCCACTTATAAGGGTCTGGATCTAGCTTCATTGGACGATGCATATTATGTTTCTCAACTTGGGGTGAACTTGTTATTTGTTGAGCAGCTTTGCTGGTTGGGGCGAGCAGTTTTCTTTACAACGGCCATAGTCGAGGTCCTTGACTCTTAGTTTGGTTTAGTGATTGCTCGTGGCGAGACACAACCTAATGGCCTATTTTTGACCAAGACAACTACTGAGGGCTTCGTGTTTCATAGCTTCCAAGCATTTGCCACATCTCGGGAGCCTACGAACAATGAGCGTGTTTGGCATTTTCGCTTAGGGCATCTTGGTTATGACTCTCTATATGAGTTGTCACGCCATGAGTTGGTTGAGGGCCTTTCCCGCCTGAAGCTAGCTCACGATCTCTGTAAAGCCTGCTAGCTCGGGAAGTAGCACCATATCCCTTTCCCTCAGTAGTCGATACATCGTGTTGAGGCGCCTCTTAGATTGATTCATGTTGATCTTTATGGGCTGACATCCACTGCCACCTTCAACGGCGCGATGTACTTCTTTTTGATAGTGGATGATCATTCGAGATACATGTGGGTGTACTTCCTTAAGCATAAGTCAGATGCTTTCACATATTTTTCTGCTTGGGTGCTGCTGGTTCATAATCAGATTGAACATCATGTTGGTTGCATGAGGAGTGATAGCGGTGGTGAGTTTATCTTCCATGAGTTTTCCAAGTTTCTATTGCAGCATGGCATCTCTCGCTAGCTCATCTCTACCAACTTTCCCTCTTAAAATTGAGTTGTAGAGCATAGGAACCGGACAGTCATGGCAATGACACGCTCTATGGTCTTCGCAGTAGAGCTTCTTGAGCACCTTTGGGTCTAGGCTGTTAACACTGCGGTGTACATCCTCAACCGGTGCTTGACTGCATCTCTTTCTCAGAAGACGCCCGTATGAGGCATTCTTTGGCTCTCCGCTTGTTATTTTTTACTTCAGAGTCTTTGGGTGTTGTGTCTACACACACACACGCGCGCCTGATGATAAGATAGGAAAGCTCACTCCTTGAGTTGATCTCCTTATTTTTGTCGAATATTCCTTTGAAGCGAGAGCCTATTGTTTGTTTGATCCTCGGACAAATATGGTGATTGTTCGGAGAGACGTCGTTTTTGATGAGAGGGATATCGTGCAGTCCTCTTTCGGATTCCGATCCGATTTCTCCTTCTATATCATTGGAGATCGTGCCTACTGAGCCTGGTCTACTTTCCGCTTCTTACATTCTTGCAGTTTTTTAGATCCTAGGCTCCCTTCGCGAGACCTGTTATCTCGCTGGTACCAACAGACCATGTGGGATTCGGGGATCTTACCATCGGATTCCACTTCGGAGGGACCTAGAAGATCTGCGCGTGGCTTGCTGCTCAGACATCATTTGCGTCGTTGTTTACAACTGATTACATAGCGCATTTTGAGCTGGATACATGGCAAGAGGCTCTTCAGCACCCTTGGCAAGAGGCCATGGAGAAGGAGGTAGAGAGTATTGATCGGAATGAGACTTGGTAAATCGTCCGAGCCACAAGAAAATCATTGGGACAAAGTGGATTTTTAGGACCAAGCTAAAAGCTGATGGGACCTTAAATAAGTAGAAGGGTCGCCTTGTAGTGCAAGGGTCTCGACATAAGCATGGCATTGATTGTGAAGAGACCTTTGCCCCTACTGCGTGGTTGTCATCTTTCCGGTTGCTTCTTGAACTAGCCGCTTACTACGGTTGGCCGATACATCAAATGGATGTCAAGAGTGCCTTCCTGAATGGTAATCTCGAGAAGGAAGTATTTGTGGAGTAGCCATTGGGCTTTTCTTCTGGGAACCTGCGGGATAAGATATTCCACTTGCAGAAAGCTCTTTATGGGCTGAAGCAAACGCGGCGGTCTTGGTTCCATAGGATGGATGAGTTTTCATAGATTTACGGATACCATTCTACCCCTTATTACCCGAACTTATATGTTCAATCTGCTATAGAGGGGGTCAACTATATCTTGCTGTACGTTGTTGACTTACTCATCATTGACTTAGATTATGCTGCCTCAGCAGAAATTAAGGCAAAGCTTAGTGCTACCTTTGAGATGACAGACCTTGGTTTGTTATCTTATTTCTTGGGGATGGAGGTAGTTCAATCTGGAGGCTGTATTTTTGTGTCACGGCAGAAGTATGCACTTTGGCTTGTGGAACAGTACACTACGGATCAGACACGGCCAGTGACCATGCCTCTTGATCCTACTGTCCACTTGTCGAAGGATACCCTAGGTCAGCCCTTCGATGCACACACCTATCGGTCTGTTGTAGGGAAACTTCTTTGGTTGATTCATAGTAGGCTAGATTTAGCTTACTCAATTAGCATACTTAGTCAGTATTTCACAGCATCTAGGATGTCACATTGGATTGCATGTCTTTGTGTGTTGTGTTATTTACGGTGTACTTATTGTTATGGCCTGACATATGGTTCTAGTTTATGTTTGTTGGGGTACACTAATTCTGATTGGGTAGGAGATCCTGACTCCTGGTGTTTCCATGGCGGCTACCTCTTTACCTTGGGTACGGCTCCCATTTCCTGGCCTAGCCGTAAACATGAGACTGTGGCGGCTTCCACAACCGAGGCTGAGTATAGGGCTCTCTTTGATGGTACCACTGAGGCTATCTACTTGAGGAGTTTACTGGCGGCACTTCATTTTCCTTGTGACTCTCCCACCGTTGTCTACTGCGACAACCAGAGTGGCATTGCCCTTGCGAGCAATCCGATCATCACACCACGGACGCGGCATGTGGGAATCCTCTTCCACTTTTCCAAAGAGCAGGTTGAGCTAAGCACTATCCGCCTAGAGTTTGTGTCGTCATTAGATAATTTTGCAGACATCTTGACCAAAGTGGTCATCCTTGAATGGGATCGGCTTTGGCAAAGGAAAAATGAGTCACTTGGTGACTATACCAAGAGATTTTGGGAGCTACTTTTGAAGGTCCAACATTTCAAGAAGATCACAGGGAGAGAGTGCTTCCCTCTTGCTTTTTCTTTCAGTTTGAGAGGGGGCGGCTTGTTCTTTTAATAGTGACAGTGATGATGCTTATAGTTTTTAGACATTCATTTATTCTTTTATATTGTATTATGGACATTTGTAACTTCATCCACACTGTCAGGATGATATGATTGTAAAAGGGCGCTTGGGCAAGTGAATGATTTTCCTGGGAGGGCACTGTCCAAGTGGCATTGTTGCATAGCATTTTGCGTGAGCATGACATCTTGCATCTCCCTTTGCATTACCTCATGCATTGGCATTATGTTCATGTAAACATGCATTTGTGCGCATTTATCCCTTTCGGTCTTTTGAAGTGGTTGACTCTCGATCCACCATATTCATGGCATTGCACATGGTAGTCTCCAAGGCAAATTTTCCCTAGCTTGCTTGCTTGCTTTGCTTGTCTTGCTTGCTTCACTTATTTGCTATACTCACACCTTAGTCATTTTTCTTTTTCACCGACACCTAGTAAAGGTAGGGATTATATGCTTTTTTTATGAAGGTCTTGGGTCTGACCATCCCTTATCACTCTCCCGTATTGGGGCACGGATACTCAATAGGAATGAAAACTGATTTGCAACTCTCATCTAATGCTAAATTTATCAAATCTAAAAAGCTCTTTTAAAAAAAAAGTCCATAGCTGATTCCATCCGCCTTGGTAGGGCTTGGTAGGCCACTGGGCAGCCGACGTGCACCCTTTGTCTGATGCCTTGTCCTCTCTGGGGTGATCACTTGGGCTCCCTTGGTAAGATAACCATTACCTTTGTAGTCTTAGTAGGCCATTGGGCAGCTGATACGCACCCTTTGTTCGATGCTTTGGCTACTTTGGGATGGAACGCCTTGGGGTAAAATAAACGAAAAAAGGGCTTGGTTGGCCTTCATTCTCGTGGCACCGTTGTTGGGCCTGAGAGGGGGTGTTGAGCTAAAAATGCATTAGCTTCTCTTAAACAGCCCCAAAACGTGCTTAATTAATGACGTAACCTTGTTTAGTTAAAAGAAAGGCATTCCTAGAGAGTATCTGTGTTTCATAAGCAGAAACCCACTTGGGAGGGTCCAAACTTTCTATAAATAGGTATGCTGCCCTCCATTCAGATATACATCTTGTTTTTGTAGGTTTCAAGTGTTTTCAACTTGCTGCCCACACCCCTTTCACAGAGGACATCGTAGTCTCAACTGTCCCTTGTTGTTATCTACAGTTTGGTGCTTGTTTCCAGCCTTTCACCCGTAGTTTGCAATTAATTATAGCAGAGCGACTGTTGCTGATCACTCTCTAGCTGTGGCCTGCTCAATTTTCTCTCTCCTCCCTTCTGTTGCTGCTGTTTTTTTCTCTCCTCTGCTTGTGTTCAGTTGATCTTCTCTCCCATAGCTTGCGTTTGCTGTTTTTCTCTCTCTACAGCTTGCGTTTACTGCACTCTCTCTCCAGACTGCCGTCTGCTTCAGGTCCAGCCATACACAGGCTACTGTTGTTCGATATCCAAAGGGTTCCTTGCTACGATCAAGGATCTGTTCGGAGTACGACACACTCTCTAGCTAATTACCCTTGCCTTGATCCGTGAGATACAGGAGTTCGAGTTTCAATATTTATTCATTGCATAGTGTGTTTGTTGCATGAGCATTGTATATTTAGGAGTCATATCACTTCATTTATTTTCTATGTTCGTTGTCTCTGAGTTACCCTAATCATAAGTGTGTTCTTTTACCAGTCTGTGCTTTGTCGTACGGTTTTTGTTTGTGTTTCTGTGTTAGGATATTTCTTTACACTTCTTCAGAACAACTTCCTCAAGAGTACTAATGACTTCAAAACAATGAGAAACTTGGAAATCCATTACATTCCTTAGTTGAGAAACCTCCTGTTGTAGTATTGCTTTCTTTTTTTGAGGCCGATTAATAACAAACAGAGGTTCAATTGTTGCAACATTGGTTGCATTTCTCTCCTTTTCAAGCTCAATAGAAAACCAATGAATCATCTCAATTAGAGATTGAATCATAGAGTGTACCTCATGCAAAACTTCAGAAAAACCATGCAAATTGATTGCATTCTGCAATGCTTCGTATTCAACCAACTCTTGCAAAGGAAATGTAGTGCAAATCTTGCAATCTTGATGTTCCTGCAAAGGGATTATAGTGCTAATCTTGCAATTTTGCAATTCTTGTAGTAGAACAATGACTTGTTCTTGAGATCGAGCAACGCGATGACTTGAAATATTATCTTGCATATTGGAAACATCAATATCTTGAACAAATACATCCAAATATGGTGCATTTTGCACTACAAGTAGTGGCACTACTTGAAGTTTTGGCAAAGTTTCTTCATTGAAATCCAACTTAGTAGCCACATTATCTTCCTTAGCATCAATAAGAGAACCAAGAAAATCACGCACGATGACATCTTTATTGCAACAACCATAATCCTTTAACTTATCATCCATAACAGTATCATCTTCTTGAATACATAACTGATCTTCTTGTTTACCAATTTTATCATCTTCATTGTTCATAACTGTTGGCTTGTGTTCTTCTCGATTAAAGCTGAATGGAGATTGATTATGGCAGTTTGAAAAATACCAAAATATGGAAAATACCTTGAGATTATGGATGCAAAGTGTGTGATGATCCACTCTCGCATTGGCAAGTTGCTCTGTTGGGTTTGGGGACTCAAGGATTCTTGGCTTCTTTGGCTCTTGTCCTCTCTCGCTCTCTTTACCTCAATCTTTGGCAAGACCATGGGCAAAGAGCACCAATCATCATCATCATCATCATCACTTGAACTCGAATGGAATCTAAAACACCTTCATATCTTTCCTTGAGCTTTTCAACTGCTGTAAGCAATCTCCCAATATGCTTAACACTTGAACAAGACCTGACTTTCTTGCCTTTTTGATCATCATGCCATTTATAAGCATCATGAAGAATATCCTCAAAAGAATCCAACTTCTCCGATGCTTCATCCATCTTCAAACTTGAAAATCTCTTGTGGATACCATCAAACTCATTGCACAAATCGAACATGCAGAAATACTTGCAAGATTTTCCTTCTTCACAAGACCCATGAACATAAGAACAACTCTTTGAAGTATTTCCAAACTCAAAGAAAACTTTGCACCGCTTTTTCTTCTCCTTTGATTTACCCATTGCTTTAGGTAGTTTGCCTTGCTTCATGTCTTGATAAAAATTTCAGATTTAGGTCATTTTGCTTCATACAGAAACTCTGCCTCATGTAGAAACTTTACTTCATGCTGGAATTTTGCTTCATGTAGGAACTTTGCATCATGCAAAAATTCTACTTCATGTAGGAAATCTGAATTTCTGCCATCAAACAAAGTCATTTTTGTTGGCATTTTAAACTAGAGATACAAAGAATCAATGGTAGGGTATAGAAACAGAAAACCCTTCAAACTCCATACAACAAATTCGTTTTTTGTCCATAAAACAAAGTCGTTTTTCACAAATCTGAGGTACTACTTCAAGTCTCTGCACAAATTTTGCACCCAGAAAACCTTTCAAACTGCAGATATAGGAAATTAGGTTTTCTTTTTACCAAAACGGGGTCGTTTTTTGATAGAGCTTCAAATTTCCGGCATCAATTGAAGTCATTTTGTTGCTAAACTTCCACACCAAAGATTCCGAAAAGCATGGCAAGATTGCCAAAGTGTTGCTGCCCTATCTATGCAAAATACATAATAGGACGACAGACAGTGCCTCATGGGAAAAATACCTAATCTTATATTAGGAACTCATAGAAACTCAAAGATAATCACATAGGGACATAAGAACACAGACTTCAGCACTCATAATCAGTGAATGATAAGTAGAGCACAAAGAACATGCTGAGAATAGTACAAGAACACAATAAATGATGGTGCCAACTGTCAGATCTGCTATATAATAATGAAAATCCATCATACATATGTTGTGAGCATTAGAGATAACCCAGAAATGAGAACGACACACAAATGCCTTAGCAAGCCATGCTGAAAACTGCCTATCATAACCATAACTTCATGAGGCATCTAAGGGCTGCCTCACACATAGAACTAACATGACTACGGTAAAACCATGCTAAGGGCATAATACATGAAGTGTGAAACCACTATGACCAACACCTAAGAGAATTAGCATGTTTCTTTTATTTCTTTGTTTTCAAAACATTCCATTACTATAGACATAAAAATGTTAATTTTAGCCTTGGTCCACATGAACAAAGGTACCCTAACCTTATGCAACGGAACTCCTACGGAATCAGCTATAGAGCATATGGGTACATCCATTAGATAACCTTACGTAACAAACCACTGTTATGTTACTTGATGACCAGCCACAAATGGATCCAAAGAAAAATATAAGAGTTCTTTAGCCAACAATTTATCTATTTATTTTTTCAAGAAAAGAAATTTCTATTATAATACCTTGGTGAAAAGCCTGAGGTAAAATACAAAGTACAAGGAACTCTGTGGAGAGTTACTAAGTACATCACAAATACAATGGTTGTATGAACAACCAATTTGGTGGGCTATAATGCCAAACCATATTAGGGGCAGTATGGAAGAAAGTACTTGAATTCCATGTTCACAAAAAACCTCTCTTTTCTTTTCTCATCCTCTCAAAGCTGCCACGCATCCTCTTCCATTTGTTGCGATGAGTGTGAATGATCTGTGCCCATATCCTTGATAGAGTCTCCATTGTGGATATATCTAGAAGGTCAATAGCGTGGCTGCATCATGCAGCCCAAATATACCAAGCTATGATACTAGCAATCAACGTCCATCTATGGCAGTGTCCTTGGGTCCACGGCACTTGTGAGTAAACCACCCAGATGTTGTCTTTGGCAATGTGTATCCTCTCAGCTGTACATCTATACCTTGGTTGTCTCTTCTCTCTCCTTTGTAGGGCAATCAATGATGCTCTAGCAGATCTCTTCTTAGAAGGCCCTCCCTCCTCCTTGTGGCCTCCTTGAAGAAGGAACTATTCTCCTATAAGCTCTCATCTAAGTCCCTAATTGCTCATCAAATTGAGAAGGGTTTGGATCTCCATATTTGTGTGACTGACTCTTTGAGATTATCCTCACAGAAAAAGTGCTATGGAATCTTGACACTAGAATGGATTTTTTGGACTCTCTCAAAGAGAAGTAATTGAATTGGTGAGTTGTTTGAGAGGGTCCTGCTGGGTACAATGCTTGTTAAGCTGCCCCTGTCACAAGCTGAATCTTTACATGAAATCGATCAATCCTAGAGAAAGCCTTGAATCCTATTGTCTTCTCTCTCTTGGAGAACTAGAGCTGTGGACCTGCCAAACTCTGTTGTGAACCATGAAATCAATCAATCCTAGAGAAAGCCTTGAATCCTATTGTCTTCAGCTGTGGACCTGCCAAACTCTGTTGTGAACCATGGGTCTTGGCTTGTGGTTTGTAATAGTAACTTCTCTCGCAGGTAGCTTGCTCTTCTCCTCTAATAGTTCCTATGTATCTCCCTCTCCTATCCTTAAGAGCCTCCACCATATTAAGTTCACCCTCTACTATCTAATGATCCACCTATGGTAGAGATTGACTAAGGGTAGTCTAGAACTATCTCCTATCTCGTTGGCCTTTCGGGTCATAAATGACCAACATACTAAGTGAATCCTCCACTCTTAGTGAGACCCACATAGCTCTCCTTAGAATCACAATACTCCAACCTTGAGGCTTGTATCGACTGTGTCCATAGCTCCCCAACACTCGCATCCTCCAGTCTATATCTCTGTACGTTTCATGACTGTTGCCCAAAAAGTATGACTTTGACCTTGCAGTAGCTGCTTGCAGCATCAAGATATCGTCTTTGTTGAGAGATGGTACTCTTGCAATATGAGAAAATACATTGCTCCTCCTACTAATGCTCTGTGCAAATCTTGCCTCGTGAGGCTCCAACTATGTTTCAAATGTTGCCCTTTGAAGCCTTGTACATTTCATGAGAGTATTCTCATGCGGTGCGTCTCAAACTCTCAGCCTGATGCATGTGTTTGCCGTCTCCTTGCATACATCCTCTCATGTGTCCTCTCTGCTAGCTCTATTGCTGTAGGGTGTAGTGGGGGGAAGTCCTCGAGGTATGCATCCAAGTCCTCTACCTTCTACTTACTCTCGTGTCTTCTCACCCTCTCCTCCCTATTGGGTGTTGAGTGCTTGAGATGGGATCAACTCTGGGATCTTCGCTTGGCGAGGTAGAAATCTAGGGGACGGTGGTGTGTCTGTTGCTTGTTGCATCTCTTGGGTCAATGCAGGTATCACTACCTCTGTGGGCAGTGTCTCATTTGTTTGTTGTGTTTCTGTAATCTGTGGTGCTACCTAACAAGTGTTGTGGAATCTCTAGCTCCTGGATAACCAGAGGAGTGGGTGTGAAGCGCTAGGAGGCTGAAGTGGTGCCATATGGGCTGGTGGTCTAAGGTGCCTGACCACTCTCCCCTGTCTCTCCACGTGTCTCAGCTTTGGGCCTCTTTGCTCTTCAACTCTTGCTCTTGTCCCTTGTATGCACGCTCTCGTTGTTGTTGGTGCTATCTCCTCCTTTGTCTAGCATTGTATTGTCTTTGGCACTCTGCATCACTCCTCTGTGCCTTGAGTCTACCATCTCCCTCATCTCTAAAGGAGGTCTGGCCTTGTTGATCATGGGGCACTCTGTTGCAAGATGTTCGATGATCCTGCATGTGAAGCATTGACTCTAGAGTCCTAATTATGTGACGAGTTGGGTGAGAAAACCCCTGTGGACAGAGGGAATCTTGATGGTTGGAGGAAGGGAATGTAAGGACTCTGTGTGGGCATTCTAAGATTGCATCACAAGAGTTCTCTCTCTTCATATGACATGGCCGAATTGTTAGCGGATATGTGAGGTCATGTGTGAGTCTGTGCATGTCAGTGGGCTAGGGCACCAAGATTTTATCCTATGTATTTAGGCATTTTATTTTGCTTGATTTGATGTGTATTGGTATTTATTGCAGTTAGTTGGCCAACATTTAATGTTTGGCCATGTTGAGAAACCACTTCTTTAGTTTTCCCACTTCAATTAGGTTTTGCATTGACAGCCCCAAAAAGGGCTAGTGTCCACATTTTGGTCATTTCGTTAGTGGGCGCCCACTCAGTGGGGCACCACCTTAGACAGCTTATGCATATAAATAGGTTGTCTGTTCATTCATTCTTCACCACCACTTCAGTCATTCTTCACCCCTCTTTCTTCCGTCACTTAGACATTCTTCCCTTCTCTCTCGAGTCTCTCCACAGCCCTCACACCCCTTCAGATGGACATTGCGGTTTGTGATGGGCATCCATCCTCCTTCCATCAGCATGGCCGCCATCTTCCCTACCTTGCCATCATCATAGGCTGCCATTCCCCTTGCATTTGGCAGCTTGGAGTGCTCCTCTTACCTTGGCATTAAAATCCTACACGTGGCGTCACCTCTTGGTCTTTGCATCATCACTTGGAGTGCTCCCCTCAGTGTGGTATCCTTAACAATCACCTAATGGCACATTATACATTGTGTTTGTTGATCAGGCGCATGCTTTCTTTTGCCCTCATTCAAGATTTTGCATTTGGCTACTCCCATCATTCTGGTAACCTTCCTTCACACAGGCACCACCATCTAGAGGCTTCTACAGTTTGACTGTGTAGCCTTCTGCTTCTAGGATTTGCATTTGCTGCCCAGGTCATCTTCATGGCATTCGAGGATTGCGCTTCGCTCCCTTGACAACTAGTGATCATCTTCCTCATCTCCAACGGCATCTAAGGATTGCGGTTTGCTCCCTTGACAGCTGTCCTTTACCTTTGAGTGATTACTTCGATAGCCCACTACCTAGAGGGTTGTGTTTCACACCCTTCATTGTGTAGATTTCCCACAAGTGCTGCCACTTGATTCAGATAGGACAGTGCAATCATCTTTTGAGCTTCGGCTTTGTCCGAGTTTTCTTCTCTCTCAATGTTTGCTATACACACTTTGTCTCTCTGCATCGTCACATATCTTGACATGGTATCAAAGCATATTTGTTATCTTGATAGGCTGACCTATCATATTCTTGGAATTTATTGTGGCATATATTAGGCACTCCTCCTCCTTAGTCATAATCTTGACATGGTATCAGACCATACCTGCTATCTTGATAGGCCAACCTATCATATTATTGGAATTTATTGTGCCATATATTAGGCACTCCTCCTCCTTAGTCATTTGTATCATCTGTCATTCACCTCCTACAGGTTCTAGTGGAGAGAGGGAGCCAGTGTTATTGCCTTGACAGCCAATGACTCACATTGGATTTGTACTATTTCATATCTTGGTATATGGATTCCATTTCCCAAGTATCTCCTTGCTTCTAAGTTCTTTGTGTAGTGTTCTTCTTTTCCTTTCTCTTGTGTTCAGCAATCTATTACAACAGTTTTTCATGATTCCATCACTGCATCCACTTTGGACATGGTATTTGATTGCAGGATCTATGTTTCTGCTGCTGTTTTACACTGTTTCATGTTTGAGTTTTGACTTTTTGTCTACTGATTGGATGACTGCTGTAACTGATTTACAGCCTGCGTGACTTTTCTCTGCTAATTTTTGGCCTATTTTCTCAGTGTTTTGCAGTTTGCCATCTGTGCTTACAGTTTTTTGGGGCTGTTTCAGTGCTGGGGACCTGTTATTGACCCTTCCACGTCTGTGTTTTGGGGACAGTAGGCCGAGCTGAGCTGTTTTCTTTCAGGCTGACTGCATTTATTGCAGTGCCTGACTGTGTTTTGTCATCAGCATGTGTGTTTTGCTGATCTTGACTGTGTTTTGTCATCAGCATCTGGATTTTTGCTTAGGGCTGGGCGACAGGTTTCAGGCTGCTTTTTGGTTGTGTTTGGTTCATCTTTTCACTTTGTGATACACTGCTCAGCTTTAGAGAGAGTTCATGTGCATTTGGTTGTGATGTCATAACTACACTCCTTGAGTGCCAGCTTTGTGTTCGGAGCGAAGGGAGTCAAACATTGGCAAAGTGCATGCGGGGGGGTGCATTGAAGCCCCCTAGTTGTGGTGGGAGACTAGCTACCATCTCATGTGATGCACTAGCTCCATGTGATTGTGGTGTTGGCTTTGATTGGATGATTGGTGCCGACTGCTTTGAAGATTTTGGCGCCTGAGGGAGATGTGCTGAAATAGGAGAGATGGATGCGGCTTGAGCAAGGAACCGGACAAAGGCTGCAAGGGTGGATCAGGAAGTGAGGATGCCTCCATGTGTGTAGCATGGGTGTGGCATGGACGGGTGCTGAGGGCAATGGCTGTGGAGGGAGGGTGAGCTGCTGGTAGGCAGGGCTGCTGTCTTATGGTGGTGAGCAGGGTTTTAGAAGTTCAGGGAATGGTGGTGGAGGGAGGGCTATTGAGGGCGTGTGGTGGTGATAGGTGTGATGGCAAGTAGGAGTAGTGGTAGGCAAGCAGGTGGGAGGCAAGCAGGTAGGCGTTGGCTACACAGGTGAGAAACAGCTGTGCAAATGTGATGGCTAGGAACATCAGTGTCATCAAGACTATCGGCTAAGTCGGGATAGGTGGAGTCAGTCCGCTGTTGCGTATCTTATTAGACTTTGGTCTTCTCGCAAATATTTGTTGACTTGTTAGGTAGAGGACATGCTGGGAGTAGGGGGATGCTTCAAGCAGGGGGACGGCTTTCCAAGTATAGGAGCAACAAAAAAGTATTCTGGATGGAAAGGTTGAATTCTATCACACTTTAAAAGGTCTTGAAAGCTATGTGATAAATGATATTTCAAAAGATATTTCTCCTTTTGTAAGTTTCAAATTGATATGTTGAAGTATAAAATGTCCCAGTCGACACTTCAGAAAATAGGGAAAGAGATTAGAGAGTTTTTATTTAACTCTTAGTGAATACAAGATGCCAGTCTTAGATCTAAGAAGATCTCTCTCTTTCTATCACTTGTGGCATGTAGAGATTTGTGGCAGCTAGCGCATGGTAAGGTTATGGCAAGTTTCTAGTAGCATGTGCTAAACATAGAAAGACAAAGGAGACATTGAGACATTGCTATGGGGCTATCTCAATGCTGATGGAATATGGATGAGGGCTTTAGAATAGTATTCCTTGGGCTTATGTGAGACTAGGATAATGACTTGGGCAAAAATGGGAGACAATGATCGTGACTTGGGAAATAGTTGCATGGATCAAGGAGACGTCTAGCATGCAACTATGAAGATAATAGGGCAGCCATTTTGTTCTTCTTGTTTGGCAATGGTTGTTGAGCATTATACCTAGACCGGACTTCGCATAAGATGGATTGCGATGTGTAGGCACTATCGCATATGGAGCTCATAGATAGCATTATAGCTATGGCAAATATGGATAGTGAGGTGCGGTCGTGGCATTTAGGCATTGTATTCAGCCATTGAGATGCGGTGTATTTAGGTTTTGGCATTGTCTTCTTTTTTACTCAAATTGCATTTCATTACATTAATTTCATCTTTGTAAAAGGGGGACTCCGGCAATTGAAAAGTTCCCTTATGAGGGCATTGCCAAGTGGCACCTTGTTGCATGGGGAAGTCCCTATTGCATCACCTTTTGCATTTGCATCATGTGTATATGTTGGCTATTTGGAATGGATGAAAATCTTTGATTGTAGACATTCCTCAAAATGGAAACCCATGCATTGTGTAGCATGATTCCCTGTTACCTCATCAAACGGTGCACTTTTGAGAACTCAGGGGTCATCTAGGATCTTGAGCAACTCCTACACTCCATGTGGTAGGTACACTCATTGGTCCCTTTATCTCTTCATATTTGTACATCTGTATTCTCGTAACATGACTATTATTTGTGGAGGATTCTATTGACAATTTTTCATTGTTGAAAAACAAGCCATAAGATCCATTAATTGGGACCACCCAAAATAAGATATCCTTGTTCCTATGAACTTGCTAGGCCCGTGGGCAGTCCATTGTGACATCCTTTGATATAATGTTGGACTTATATGATATGTTGGGGTAGGGACAAACTAGAGGATTAGTATCATCCCATAACATGTCTCATTGCTCTATCCAACATGGGTAAGTTGAAGTGTTGAGGTAGGGTTCCTTGATTGTTAGTTATTTAATTGTCCCCCTAGTGTGAATACACCTCATGTATGTTAGTGTGTGTGTAAAGGTGTGACTGCCTAGACGACCTATTAGTTAAATAAGGGTCAATGGTTTAGATGTGCACTTGGGCGATGGGCATGTATACCGATATATTGGGCCCTCCTCATTTGTATTCACAACGCACTTACCATCAATCTATCTATCTCAGCTTTGTATAGCTATAAGAGTCTCTCTCTCTCTCTCTCTCTCTCTCTCTCAGTTGGGGTATTTTGGCACTGTATGAGAGAGTTGTGGGCAGAGTCCGGACACCTGAGGGCCTTTTGGGGACCTATTTACTCCACCATTGGGGTGAAGCAGGGATGCCCCCTCTCTCAGACATTATTCGGCTTGTACATTGATGGGATTGCTGATTATATTTCATAGGAAGGAGATAGAGGAGCTCCAATAGCTGGCACTTGGATACCTCTTCTATTGTATGCAGATGACATTGTACTGATAGCTGACTCTCCAGAGGGTCTACAGAGACACTTGGATGCATTACACTCCTATACTTTGGACAAATGGCTTTTAGTGAACCTTGGTAAAACAAAGGTGATGGTATTTCATACTACACCACAGTGGGTCAAGAGATCAACACCTAAATTCACATATGGATCTGAGGATCTGGAGTATGTGGATTCTTATACATACTTGGGAGTCTTATTCACAGGGCCCACCTTTTCTATGCGGGAGGTAGCAGACACTAGACTCACTCGCGGATACACAGCACTAGGTGGTTTGGAGAGGATGTGCTCACAGGTGCAATTTCAAGAACCCCGCACCAAGCTATGGCTCTTCGATATACTGGTCACATCCATACTACTTTATGCAGTACAGATATGGGGGCCCAGTCTTGACCACCGTAGCAGGTTGGGGCGCACTTATGACGGATGGAGGTCGATGGAGAAACCCCTAGTGTCCATGATATTGAGGATGATCAGATGTAAGGCCTCAATGCCACATGAGATCATCAAAGCCGAGCTACCAGCTACACCGATTGTGGTAGAGGCTCTCACCCGATCGATCGCATACATACATAGCCTATGGGACTTACCCAGACACAGATATGCACGGTTGGCCCTTGAGTCCTCCAGGCAGCTTGCCAGAGAGGGTGATACTTTATGTTGGTATGCACAAATGTCGGCCTGGTTTGAGCAGCATGGCTTTAGCATGGACAAGTTACCCCCCTTCCAGTACTCCCTTGACGCACCATCTCTTGATCTGAGCAGGTTAGAGATTCGCAAGATCATCAGGATGGATCTTACCCAGTTGGATATCAGGTGGACATGGTCGATGCTAGGGCAGGAGCTAGGGACGAAGATGGCTTTCTACTGTGAGCATTTCCTTCATACTACAAATGATGGATTTATTGTTCGCCCGAGATACATGGACACCCACCTTTCCCATGGGATCAGATGTACTATTGGCCAGCTGCGCACCTCCTCACATCAGCTAGAGATTGAGACTGGCAGATATAGATCCATCCCACCAGAGGAGTGCATATGCCAGATATACCAATTAGAGCCAAAGACGGAGGAGCATTATATCTGTCGTTGCCCAACGTATTATGAGGTCCGTGGTCGTTTTCACTGTCTCTTTAGAGACGGATTTGGACCACTATCCAAAGTCATGGATTTTACCGATCAGCGATACCTTGGTCTCTTTCTTCTTGAGATACGACGGCTTCGTGACATGCACCTCAGGAGTACAGCTGCTCTAGGACACCGAGGCCCTTCACAGAGACAGCTCACAGACATCTTTGCATAGGAGACTCAGAAGACTTCAATACAGTTACAGCCACAGTCCACACGAGAGCCTCTCTCACCGCCACAGTTCACACTTAGACAAGGAGTACTGATTGATCGAGCCGTTCAGCTTAGCTGATCTAGACGTCTTAGGCCTTGACACAGACACCGATGACACATTCATAGGCGGATACAGGGGATTATTGCTCGGGCTAGAGCTAGGCCCTCCATACCCGCATGAGATTGTACCATTTGGAGCTCATTCTTACTAGATAGAGCTCTATGTTTTACATATAGCCATAGTTAGTTTCCTTTCTTATTTTGCTTTGTGCTACATATTTCGCCTAGACAGTTGTACCATCATACACATGATTGTAATTCATGGTCTCATAGGTCATTTTGGCCTTTTGTAGATGTTAATATATCATTTCATTTCATTTCATTTCTCTCTCTCTCTCTCTCTCTCTGTCACAAGGACGTGGAATTTTGAGACGCTTTAATCTTGCTTATAACATTTGATTAAGTTATTAATCAAATGTGCAAGGTTGTTTAGCACATGTGATGCATATGGCAATTATTTCATGGTAATAGGCCAAGGACCCTGAGGATGCAATGGGTATCTAAGGCAAAAGTTGTAATAAGTTATGTCAGTTGGGCTTTGGGGGTCAATTGGTGTGAGTTTTAACCTTGGGACAGTTATTTGGTCAATAAGTGCCAATGGTGATACTAGGGACTAGGATTAATTAATTAATTAATGCTAGTCTAAGGGTCAACAGAGGTTGGGGACCACTCCAGGTTGCAAATGGCCTAGCCAATTTAATTATGGATGGGCACATTTAATTTTGGGCAGGGTCAGAAGGACCGAAATTAATTTTCAAGATTATTTAATTTTGAAAATTAATTAAATGGCTGGATAATGTTGAAAAATGGGTTTAGAAGGCTGCCACTTGGCAAAAATGTCCATGTAAACCGAGAAAACGTTTTTGGGGGACTAGGTCTCAGCCATTTAGTCAGTTTACAGCTTGGGAGAGGAAGAGAGAGAGGTTGGTCCATTTTCTGATTAGAGAACAACAATTTGCTACAGAAGGAGTGTCAGTTGGTAGGGGGCAGCTATTTGGGGGCCTCAGGAGGCAGGGGACAGCAAGGAGTGATCTTTCAGAGACTGGCAATAGCATTGTTGATCAGGTGATAGCATTTTGGAGGTGTCTAGTAGTAGGTGATTACATTAAGTGCAGGCTGGAGCAGCAATGGACAGAATTTAGGGTTTTCTCGTGAAGAAAATCAGATTTCTCTCTCATCTTGGCTTTCTCTCACCTTCTCTAACCCATTCTAAAGAGATTTCAGCATTTCTTAGCCGTTTTGAGCAGATCTCAGCCAAATTTTGTGGATAGCAGAGAGATCTCTGCTGTAAACCCTAAATTTTTGCAAAAATTAGGGTTCAGCAGCCACCTTGGGACTCGTGCCAATAGGAGAAGGCATTGTACACTGAAATCAGCACTTGAAATTCATGGAATTGACAGGAATTTCAGATGCTAGTCCATCCATTGTGAATTGGGGCGACATTTGGCCAATTGGTGGTTTCATTTGTGTAATTCGTGGGTGAAAATCAAGGGGCAATCGGCCCAAATTGCTTGCTGATTGTATGTACAGCAAGGGGCTTTTGGATCGGCAAAGGACATTGTGGAATCTCAACTTGTACTCAATCCATTAGCAATTAAAGTTGAAGAAATACCGAAAGGGTTGTCAATTTTGGGGCCAATCGGGTGTCTATTGTCCAAGCTTATTAAGGTAAATTGTGCATTTCAATTTATGTTTATTTGCTGATTGCTGTAATTAAGTGCTTAGTTATAGAATTACCACCCTCTCCAAGGAAAGGCTCGTTTCAGTCTCACACAGAGACTTGTATTACTATATAGATGATTTTAACTCTTAGTTTTATAGGTCATTTTGGCCTTCTGCAAACGTTCATAAATCATGTCATGCATTGCTCCCTTCCTTTTTTTCTTTTTCTTCCTCTCTCCTTCATGGATTTCCATCCACCTTATCTGTTGGTCCTAGTTTGTGAGCTCACCATTGGTCTAAGCAGGTTTTTGCCTCTGGTTGTCCGCTTGCATAGCACCATGAATGCCAGCCTTGAAGCTGCCTGCTATTCATGGTGCTGCAACAAAAGAAGAAGACGAAGAAGGAGGCCTCCAGCCTCAGCCCTCCAGCTACTGTATGGCCGCATACCCTACAATCCCTGATACCAGCCTTGCTAACATCTTCACCCAGCAGCATAGCTTCCACATGCTGCGTTTACCTCAAAGTACTGCTAGGCTCCAACCGTAACCTTGCAATGCTCTGCTTGGTTGTTTCTTCTGCCACCTGCTCCTCTTGACCATCACCTCGTCTGCTGCTAGTTGTCCTCTGGGATCCAATTCCATCAATCCCCTCCTGCCCCTATCACTCACCTATCGTGCCCCTGGCCAGTTGACTTGCCTTTCCTATTTTTTGCACCTGCTGCCATGTCATCAACACATTGCCTCCAGCTGTCCTTGTCATGTCGCAGCAAATCATAGTTACCGTGAAACATGTTTTGTTGGCACTGAAACATGAAATGCCTGGAATATTTCACTGAAATGTGGAACAGCCTATGTGAAATGATTGACTGAGACATGATTTAAAATGGAAAAAATTGTTTTCTCTTGCTTTTTGGGGGATTTTTGCATAATTGTGTATAGGATACTGAAAAAAGGCATCATTTGTTGACATGAAAGGATTTGCATAGTATAAATGTGTGAGGTGCAACTCATTGTTTATGAAGAAAACTATCTCATATGTAATCATTTCTTTTGGCGTTTCACTTGGGACTTGCCCAAAGTTGAAACATTTCAAGGATGAAATTTTCTGGGGCTGAAATGTTTTACAGTTACCTTGTAGCCAATTGTGATCAACCCATTGCCCAAAGCCATTCATCAGTGCTTACAAAGATAAGGTTATTAATGAAACTTTATCAATTAAATTTATTATTTTAGGGGTAGTTCATATGGTCTTCAAATCCCGGGGGTTTAAACCTCAAGCTTATAGACAAGCATAACAACATCGATATTTCTTGCTTGAGGTGGATATTGATACTTTTTCCTTTCTTTTGTTGGGGGAAGAAAAGGGGTGTTTTTGGGGGGGGGTTGCAAAAGAAAGATGGATTACAATACTGAGCAGATAAAAGAATGGGGTAATGGAGATATTACCTTGTACATCATGCAGATAAGGCAGATTGTTGAGCTAGTTATGCATGCCACTGAAAAACAATCAACATTCATGAAGTTCCTCTGAAATGATATCGCCCAGTTTTTTCTATTAACTGCCTTTCCAAGTTGTCAATGACATGATTAATCTTTGCATTTCATCAAGCACCAATTTTTACATTGTGAAAATCTGCACATAAAGCTCAAGCATATGCAAAGCGAGTGGCTAGATTGCTAATCAGTTAAAAGAAAAACGTAAATAGCAGCATCCAACCAAAGTATGGATGTGGGTATAGTTCTGGACAGGTCCATGCAAGTTCCAGGTGAATATATTTAAACACCTTTTGTATACTTTTGAATTTTGCAGGAATAGACATTGAATCTGGACCTGTATGGCTTGAGTACATTTCTTTCTTGAAATCTGCTCCGGTACCCTTGACACTCAAAGCTAGCTTGTTTTTGAACAATGATCCCAGTAGAAGTGATTTGATCTTACTTGTGCCTGACATTTTCAGTTGTTTAGGCAGCATCAACTCAAGAAGAATCACAGAAGATGACGGCTGTTCGTAAGGCCTATCAACGTGCTGTTCTTGCACCCATACACCTTGTGGAGCAACTTTGGAAGGAGTATGAGCATTTTGAAAATTCCATCAGCCGAGCTCTGGTTGGTGGATGCCTGTCCTCATCTTTGTGCTACCATTAGCTTATTAAGCAACCAAGCTATGCATTCCAGTATTTTTATTACAATCTATGGTTGTCAAATGGTACTGCATGTGCTCCTTTTTTTTGCTTAGTTCTGGTAGACATTGTGTAGATTACTAAGGCCATACCTGCCTTCAAGTTTCTGGGTGGAGGAAAGCTTTAAGATGGATCATTCAGGGCTTCTGAGGTTTATCTGGGCCTACTGCAGGCAAAGAGTCTACTTGCAGAGTATCAACCCAAACATTTCAGTGCAAGGGCTGTCTACAGGGAGCGTAAAAAATATTGTGAGCGCATTGATCCAAGTATGCTGGCAACCCCACCTACAGGATCTTTGAAGGTATGTTTCAATCTTATTTATGCTTTTGGTATAATAAAAAAAGATTTATGCAAAAATCATTTCACCACATACCAAAGAAAAGACAGCTGACTTTTAGAGTCCTAAATGCTTCACAACTGGTTTTCAGTTGGAGATTCTCAGATTTGGTTTGTGCATTGGTGGTGACTTTTGTTCATTGGTGGCGACTTTAAAATTTAATGATTCTGAAGAGCACCATGATTGCCTTTATCTCCGGGAAAGAGGAGGAATGATCTTGGAAACATGATCTTAAAATTGATATTGGAACTAACCATTTCCAAGTCCTAGATACTGTTCCTGTTTCTGAATCTTTGAAAAACTATACCTGTTTCTGTATCTAGAAACCTAGTACGTTTCCCAACTTGTTGCCAAGCTCACAACCTGATATTGGCCAATTTTTGAATAATCATCCCTCAATTTTTTGGGAATAGGCCAATATTATTGGAAAACTTGCTGCTCAGGTTAAATACAAGAAATGATGAATGCCTTTTTTCTCCCTAAGGTCAAAACTAGAATGAGGTCAACTAAAACAGACCCTGCATAGGAGGATAATTATAAAATAAAAGACAACATACTCCGTGTATAGACAATTTCTGTCTAGGTTGTAGAAAGGGTCTTTGCTGTAGGTATGTCTTATGTCTCAATCACATGACTCCATCTCCTTGTACAAATGTACCAAGCAATAATACTAGCAATCAGCTCTCATTTGTGGCAGTGATCTGAAGTTCAAGGAAAGCCTTGAAAATATAAAGCTATAGAAGATTGACATTTATTTGGTCATTATCTAATAGAAGTTTGGAGAAGTCTCAAAAACACGCGATCTTTTTCTTTTCCTGATGATGAATTTTTAAAAAAAGTAAGCACCTCAGAAACAGCTCTGTGAAGTAAATGTATAAGATAGTCCTTTTAGAGAGCCTTCAATGATACATCTACATACAAGATAAAGTCTTAAGACAAGGATCGAGTGGAAAGCCATTTAGGCAGTCTATGTATCACAAGACAAAAAGAATTTGTATTCTTTTGAATTAATTTGCACAATCAATTGTCTATTGAATTTGTTTCCTTTGCAATTAGTATTGTGATGAGTGGTCATAGGTTAGGGTGGACCCATGTAGTGTGGTAGAAGAAAGATAGTACATACTTTCATCTGTATGACTTGATTGAGCAGGTGTGATTGGAACTCAAGCATATCAAGGTTACACTTGCATATAGAAACAACTAATGCCTTAAAGTGGTATAAGAAAAAGGCTAAGACAAGGCCGATTGGAATGGCACTTAGGCAATCTATATGCTATAATACTACAAAAAAAGAATTTATATCCTTTTCAATTGATTTGCATAATCAACTATCTCTTCAATTTATTTCCTTTGGAACTAATAGATATCTAAGGAGTGCATTAGAGATAGTCATTGTGAGTGGTCATAGGTTATGGTGGATCCATGCAATGGGTTAGAAGAAAAAAGCTTACCAACTTTGACCTAGATGATTTGATTGGGTGCTTAGAAACACAAGCATATCAAGGTTACACTTGCACATGCAAAGGATTAATTCCTTGAAGTGTGGGTCAGATCCACAAGAAAAGATAGTTATAATCAACAAGATGGCATGACCACGAAAAGTTTGTAGGATGTGCATATGAGGGCTAAAAGTTTAGAACATAAATATCTTTGCATAGAAAACTCATATGTGGATTTCAACATGGTTTTTTTGATGACTTTGAAAGAATTTTCAATAGATTCCCAGATTCTAGGGCATCCCTAAATAATAGGAGCATTAGATTGGCCTAGAAGTGCTAATCGTGCAAAGTAGAGATGACATTTCAAAAATAAGAAGTCTGTGTTTTGATAGTACTTAGTAAATTGGTAAATTTTATTTATTGAAAATTTCAATCTCAAAAGGAAGGCCATAAAGAAGTGCCTTATAGGCCATTGACAATAAGTCGATTAACTGCCCTTGGGTGAAGCTTCAGTTCCCTGCTCCCTCCTCTCTCCCCCTCACATTTGTTCCTACCCTCCCTCCCTTTTTACTCCCCTCACCCTTGTCCTCTCCTTCCCTGCCCCCCAACCCTCCCCCCTCCCCCCCACCATTATCCCTCTCTCCCCTCTCCTTCCCCCTTTTTTCCCCTTCCCCCCTTTTGGGGAGGAAGAAACTAGAGTAGTAGAGAGATAGCCTAGTGTGCTTCTTGAGCTAAAGATGTCTTAAAAGGCCCGTAGCATGGAAAGCTTCACCTTTTCATAGGAGGTGAAGAAATCTGAAAAATGCCATGGAAACCCTATTCTCTCTTGGGTACTTTTGTTTGTTTTGTGATTGAAAAGCTCAAAACATCTTGTACTTAGTGAAAGGTGTAAGGAGAGATTGCCCCATCTTCTCTATCATCAAAGGCGAGATATAGTGCATACTTGCTCTTTGCAATGGAGTATTTGAGCCGAGACTGTCTTGTTGGAAAAGGTATCCCTTGCAGTTAAGATCAAGTCCTATCACCTTATCAAGGTAAGATAGCACTCTCTTGTAGAAGTCAATATCGATCCCTATTACCTCATCAATATCGATCCCTATTACCTCATCAAGGTAAAAGGTAATTGTATTAATTACGAAAAAAAGTACAAGATGACTTGATTACAAGATACATGACGACAATCTAAGCCATCATGTGAAGAGGTTCTAAGTACTACAAGTTACAACGTTATGGCAAAGATGCAGATGAAATTGCCATATGCCAGGGACGTAAGTCCTCCCTAGAGAGCAAATCAGAATGCTGGAGAAGATCCAACTGCCAATACAAGAGGCCCTTAAGCCTCGCAATATGCCGCTGAACATTATAGGCGGAGTCAAAAAGAAAAGCATTCTGAATGGTCCAGTTATGCCAACAGCCCCAATATCGAAGAAAATGATACATGAGCTTCATATGTGGCTGTGCAGGAGTGGGGTATTTGGGCTGCCCGAAAACCCAATCAAAGGGGCGCAGGGTGAATCCAACCACTCCTTGCCAAACAGCCGACAAAAATAACCAGACTTTCTTTGCGATGGGGCAAGAAATAAATCGGTGGCGGGCTGATTCCACAGCAGTGGTGCAAAAGAAACAGTTGCCATTGGAGATTCGTCGCTTGGAAAGAGCCGACGCAAGCGGAAGACCACCAATCATCACTCTCCAAAGAAAAACTTTACATTTGAAGGGTGTCTTGTTCAACTAGCCCTCCATCATAGTTGCCCTCCACCATGACCGGGATTTACGTAATCCCCATAAAGCATTCACTTTGGTAACTAGCCATTGATGATCTTTAATCAGAATATGATAAACTTGGTTAGCAGAAGCTTTGGTTAAAGTCAGCCGGCCTTGTAGGTCCCAATCCTGCCAGGGATGATCTGAAGCAAGGGTAGGAAAGGGTTGTCTGCTCTGGAGCATCCGCAAAGCTGTTCCCATAAAGGCCTATATCCCTGAGGGATCCTGAAAAGCCTCCTAGCTGTACGAAAAGATATAAGCACATTGCGACTGGCAAGGGTGGCATCCGCAACTAAAGACAAGCCCAAACGGGCCATCCCGTTGAATTGTGGTCTAAGCTCATGTTTACCTTCCCATGCAAGTAAACGCGAGAGTGCCAGCAATTTCAATTGAAAAGAGTTAGTAGCCAAGCGATCCTCCGCTGGATGCCACTGAGCCTTCTGGAGGACCTGTTTCCAGGAACATACCAAATGAGTAAGCAGCGACGAAGAAGAACTGGAGAACCGCGAATCAGCATTAAGAATATGCCACCAAGAACTCCGGATTTGGGTATTGCCATGTAGAAGCCCATGGCTCTCAAGGAAATAACGGGCTATATCGACCCATGGATGATGATCCGAGCACATGGTGCGGAAAAGAGACCAACGGAGTGCCTGCATGTGAGTTTGGGCATCTAAAATAGCTCCGCCACCCATGCGTTTGGGGGTGCACGCATGCGACCAAGAGATCCAGGAAATACCTGCATGCAATGAGTCCTTCTTCCATAGCATGAAGCGAATAGACTAAGTAAGAGCATTCAGAGTCGTAGTAGTCCAGGGCAACAATGGCAAGAAATATGTGAGCATTGGCAACATAATTGTCTGGGCCACTTTGAGGCGAATATGGAAGGGCCAGGCTTGAGATTTCCAATACATAAACTTAGCCACCATTTTCTGAGAAATCCACTGCAGAAGCTGCTTTGGGGGAACATCAATACCCAAAGGGTACCCAAGGTGCCTGACAATGGAGCCACGAGGAACAACCAGACCTTGCCAGTCCAAGGATTGCAAGTCCGACTCCGTGCAGCTGAGAATGGCTGATTTGAGCGCATTGATACGAAGGCCGGACGCCTGACCAAAGAGGCCCCAAACATCCAATGCTCGTCGAAGGTTGTCCTTGTCCGCACGCAAAATCATAAAAGTATCATCCGCCAGGGATTGGCTAATGAAGTGCTGTCCTGTAGGAAGCGACAGTCCGGGCAGAGCTAATGGTGTAGATTAGACGAGACATCCAGGGACCAAAGCCCATAGCAGACATAAGTTCAGCAACGAAAGACCAATCCAGATAATCAAAAGCCTTTTCCAGGTCCAGTTGAATCAGTACTACCTCCTGATTAGAATGCCTTGCATAATCAATAGCCAGTTGAGCATTCAATACATTGTGCAGAATATTTCGGCCCTTAATGAAACCATACTGTAGAGGGTGCACAATGGCCGGGAGATGCTTATGGAGCCGATTCGCCATTACTTTGGAAAAGATTTTGTACATTGAACCCATCAAAGAAATGGGGCGCCACTGTGTCAACTTAGATGGCGAAGGAACTTTTGGAAGGAGTTTAATAAGGCCTTCTTTCCATGAGGAAGGCATGATCCCCGTTTGCCACACCTGCTGAAACAAAGCCTGCAATGGTTTCGCCAGTTGGGTAGCAAAAGCTTCAAAGAACTCATTGGTGAGACCATCCCAACCCGGACTTTTATCCCTGGGCAAGTGTAACAAGACGTCCATAACCTCTGCCTCACAAATATCGGACTCCATAGTAGCTTGCATGTCCTGCGGAAGCTAATTGCGGACCAGGTCATAAAAACCCGAACGGGCTTGAGTGATTTGGTCTGAAGGTGGAGAAGTGGAGCCGAGAAGGTCACGGAAATAATTCCTGCACATATGCATAATAGTCTGCGGATCCAGGATAAGGTGGCCTTCTGCATCCTCGAGTCTGGTCATATTCTCCCTAGCAGGAGAGGCATGGAGAGCTCGAAAGAACTTATGGGTCTGACATGCACTATCTTGCAAAGTGTCTGTCAGATGTTGCAGTTTGGCCTGCTGATATGATTTCAAGTGGAATTCTTTAATAAGATCAGCCACTCGCATGGCCAGTGCGAGCAGAAATGCATCATCTGGAGTGTCCACCAGCAGAGAACGAACCAAAGCCAGCATGTCTTCGGCTGCCTTGCGACGCTGCCGACAAAGAGAGGCATGATAGATCCCATACTGCCGAGCAACCCGCTGCACATTAGAGAGCAATCTTTCAAATGACGCAGTGCCCTGAGAAGAGAAGTCCAAGAGGAATCTGTCAATCAATTGCTGCATATAGCCCTGAAAGATTGCATGCTTTAGGTAAGACGAATTGAAACGCAAAGGGAGTCTCTCCAGAAGTTGCTTGAAAGGTGCAATGGGTTGTGCAAGCAGCTCAAGCTGCAGAGGGAAATGGTCCGACAAGGCATATTGCTGCAGCACTTTTATTTCGAGCATCTCGGGAAGAAAATCATCATTCTGCATGATATATATACGGTCCAATCGCGACCATGTTGCATACTGGGCAGAATGGAAAGTAAACCCTGTAGAAGACGGGTGTAGCCAGGACCAGAGATCTTGCTTAAGAACAGCAAGAGCCAACGCATGCCACATACGACTTTCCGGCGCATCCATTACCGAATGCTCCGATGTGGACTAGGAAGAATCAACACACATATTGAAATCCCCCATGAAGAAGCCCCGTCTGCCAAGTGACAAGGAGGTCTGTAAAGTCTGCCAAAGCGCCTGACGAGATAAGGAATCATTTGGAGCATAGAGGCCAAGTAGCCATAAGATTTCCCCTTCGAATAAAATTTCAATCACCAAAAAACGGCCATGAACATCATTTTTAATAAGAACAGGCTGATATTTGTCATGTACAATCATGAGCACACCCGAATAATGCATGGCCTGTGTCCCTGCATAAAACAATCGAAAGCCATGGCAATCTACCACTTTTCCGGCTTCACCGTGACTCTTGTGCTCAACAGGGCACAGGACATCCCACTGATTTTCATGCAATACAGTCCACATGGCATGTTGCTTGTGTCGAGAACAAATTCCTCGCACATTCCACGTGGCTATTTTCATGTGTATTCAAAACAAAATCAGGTACGAGGCACAGCTTGCCTCGATTTGACTTTGTCAGCGAGAATGTCCAGGACTCCCTCGTCCAAGAAATCCGCCAACACCGCAAAAGAGTTCTGAGGACCAGATTTGGAAGTAGACGGCATATCTGCTGGCTTGGGGGTGGAACGGGGATAACGACGGTCCCACGGGATAATGACATTACCTCTGGTATCAAATGCCAGCTTAGCAGGGGGACCCTTTGGACGATCCGAATACATTTTCCTGGCGGGCTGATGAAGGGGGGCAGAGGAAACCATAGCAGGAGCAGAGCGCTCGGAAGACAACATTTCCTTCCTGCGCATATATGTACGCATGGAATCTTGTGAGGTAGTAGGCACAGTGTTCTCCATGCCAACAATAACCCTGTTGCCTTTTTTTGCACGTACTTCAACCCAATTAGTGGCACGGGAATCCAGACCCGAAACTTGTTGTTTACCTTTGGCCAGAGCTTGGGGCTGATGGGTAGCATCCAGCGACGGGGCATCACACACCATATCTTCCATGGGCGGCGCAGCATGGCCAACATCGGAAGTGTGTTGCTGTTCCGGGCATTCGGCCATAAAATGCCCCAACTGTCCACAGGAAAAGCAATGCCCTGCAAAATTGCCCCATTTCAAACGAAAGTGTAACGGGTGCATGCCAGAGCAATTGAGGCGTAACCAGGCAGGCCTTTTTCTTGCAGTGTCCCATAGCATACACAAGCGGTTGCGATTCACAGCCTTGAGACTGGGAGGGACCAGAACAGTGCCCACAGCGGCCATAGCATCCTTCAATAGTGGCCAATAAATAGCCGGACAATTTTCCACCTCTACTCACACAGGGCATTCACGTTGCAGCAGACGCTGAAAATCTGCCATTGGACGCCATGGAACCACATGAACCAACCGGCGTTCAAAAAACAAAGGAAGTTTAGACAGGAGAGCAGCACGGTGCGTCTCCGATTTCAACAGGACCTCAAAAAAACCCCGGGAGCCAACAAAAATCTCTTCAACACATTCCCCTTGTAGCAGACCGTGCAACCACTGGCGAATACGGGAAAGCAACGGGATTTGACCAGTGAAGAAGAGTATCACAGCGCGATCATAAAATACCGAAAAGGAGCGTAGGACAGTTTTTGGGTCCACGGTGGCGTCCAGAACATCGTCAGGTGCAGAGTCAGAAAAGACTTCCTGATTATGTTGAACATAATCGCCAAGCAAAGTGTTTGCAAATTCTAGCAAATGCTCCCAGTCAACTTCCTGAGAGTCCACAGAATCCGAAGCAACCTGAGCATAGGAACGATCCTGAGGAACACCTATCTCTTCCGAAGTATGCTTGGTACGTTTACCCGCAGGCTGGATGTTGGGACCAGGGGGCATCTCTTCGTTGCACGGAACCATATCCTCAGGTTCCTCAGCATCAGAATCTGAGCCAAGTGTTGCCACTGTTTCATCTATGAAATCCAGATCCAAACCAGCCATCATGTATGATGATTTGATCTCGAAGGAGGACTGACCCTCTCTCTTGCCCGCTCTCTCGCTCTCCCTCTTTTCTGTACAGAGGCGCTGTCCAGGGGTGTACTCTGCAAGGACAGCTAATGAAAACGGAGCTTTACCTGTCACCGTGCAGGGGCAGAAGGGCGAAACAAAGGCCTGGCGGTCTCCACGGCAGGACGGGACAGGCTGGGGTGCTGGGCAGGGATCCGTCAGCAGCGTCCGGGGACAGGGCGTCAGTGGCAGGCGACCATGGACAGGGCGTCAGGGACAGGGCGCCGGGAGCAGGACGCGCTGGCGGCTCCAGGAGCAGGGCGTCTGCTCCTGACGGCTCCAGGAGCAGGGCGTCTGCTCCTGACGGCTCCAGGAGCAGGGCGTCAGGAAGAGGACGCTAGGGATTCCGCTGGTGGCGCAGGGAGCAGACGCGAATGGCAAAAACAGGCGGAGGTGCATGCGTCGACGATGCTGACAAGACGCGAATGACAGACGAGCAGAGGCGACGATGGTGCTGACGCGAACGGGGGGGTGACGACAGGCAGGTCTTCAGGCTGCGACAACGCAGATCGAGGCGACAGCTGGGCGTGCCGGACCAGGCGATGGCAGGGCGGCACGACGCAGGGGCACCATCGCTACGCGTCCTCTCTCTCTCTCTCTAGGGTCTCTCTCTCTCTCTCTCGCATAGTGATCGCGAAAGCTATGAATCTAGTCTCCCAAGATGATAGGTTCGTGCACTTGAAAAAAATCTTTGTATATGGAGTCATTTTTCCATGCTAAGTTTATGGTTGAGGTGTAGAAAGAAAACTCTACTCTCCTATTCTTTGGGCTCACTTGAGCTCCTTGTACCGACAAATCCTAGGCATGGAGGGTGTGGCCTTTGGGAGAGGCTTGTAGTAGCCTTTGGATGGCTACGAAATCTTGCTATCGTGTCCTCTCCTAGCACTTTTCTCATGTACAAAGGGCTACCTCTTGATAAATCTTGCATGACTATCCTAGGGTTTATGTCATTTTCTTTGCCATCCCTACATCCCACGTCGAGTGTTTGGCCAAAAGCTACATGTTTTGTTTATGCAGCTCCTCTTGTTCATAATTCGAATTCAAAATCCCCATGAAGGTGGGTCAAGGGATAAAGCAGGTGCATAGAAAGAAGGATGGGATATGATCCGACAATGTGGTCCTTGCCAATTGCTCAATATGCCTCCTTGTGAACTGCTCCATTGATCAACATAGAATCTGTCTAGCCGCTCTAGGAGGCTTCCCAATTGCTTGTAATTCAGAGAGAAGTCTAAGTAGGCATTATGTATATAAAAAATTGGGTCTCTCCAAACATCTTGGGTATTTATTGCGAAAATGAAAGTCTCCTAGGTTTCCTGTTCAACATTTATTATTCCTTGAAAGTCAGTGTCTCTCTCTTGTTGATCCTCTTAAGGTCTCTAGGTTGTGGAAGTCACCTCCAATAATCTAAGAATTTGACTAAGGTAGTCAAGCCACCACCTTGGCCATGCCAGAACCTCCATCAGTGCATGGACATTCAAGATACCTATGTAGGAATCCCCACAAGGCTCTTATTGCAATGATAGTCTCGTGATCTCACAAGCAGGGTGATAGACTTGAACAAATTGAGTACATACTCCTGCACTCTGACAATGGGCATCCATGGAATATTTATGCTCTTGAAGAGTGAGAATGTCGGTGTGATCTGCAAGGGTTGGCAACAAGTCGCGTTGAATGATAAGCTTCTTGGGACCTTGCACTTCATTGAAGTGGAGGCCATTCACATTCTAGGATGTTAGATATATACTTGTGGTGAAACTATAGGGTTTGCCAAACAAATCTCCTATTTGGTATGGTTGAAGATGAAGAAGTTATGAAATTGGGGGCTACGCAATGACACTTAATGATGGTTTAGAGGTCAAAATCCACTCCGCTATACTAGCTCATGGGCATATAAAGGGATGATGTTTGTACTTTGGACTATGGAATGTGCCTCCATGAGCCAAGGTGTCAAGCAAGCCTTCGAGATCATGTATCAAGCAACTTGGGCTAGCAACCACTTGATCACATTCAATGGGAGGTGCTATTGTTGTGTGTTTATGAAGGTGATAATTGTCAAAACATGCGACAAACTAGAGAGATAGTAGGGTTTGTGGGGAGAAACACAGTGTGTACGGCAAACACTAAGAGAGAAGAGAAACTCAAAAAACACAAAAGGAGATGAAGATAAAGCATTGAATCATGTTATGTGAACTAAAGTTGATACATTGGAGGCGAAGCCTAGAGATGATGAAGAATGAGGAAGAGTGACTAATGAAGTGTTAGAATGTGTGGAGAGGTGGTCTATAAATAGGTCTCAGCTAATCTAGGGTGACTCCCCATTGTGTGGGCGCCCTACTAAAAAAGTGCCCATAATATGGGCGCCTAGTCCATTTTGGGATTGTTAGTGGGAAACCCTAAATGAAGTGATTGTACTGAAGAAGTGGTTTCTTAACACCCCCTCTCAAGCCCAAAACGAATGAAAAAGAGGAGTGAAGAGAGGTAAGAAGGAAGAGCAAAAGATTCATGAGATCCAAGATTTCCATTTGAAAGCTAACCTATAGTAAGGAATAGTAGACAGGATGAGTTGTAGATTCCAACTCCACCGTGGGAGAGAAGCCACTAGCTTTGTAACTCCATGCTAGAAGAAATTCGAAGGCCTTGTCACCAAGTTGCATCTAAAACTCCAAGGCCCTGATCTAGGCAGTATCTGAAGATCTTGGGTATCAATAAGAAAAATGATTGCTTGAAGATAGCCATCCCCAAAGAGTAAATGGTGGGTGAAGAACTTCTTGAGGGGGAGATACTGTGAATAAATGCTTTAAATGCAAAGAGCACAAAACCAATTGTACGACAAAGCACAAATTGATAAACTCAAAACACAGCTAGGGTTAAGGTTAGGGTAACTCAGAGATAGTGAACACAATGAATAATAAAGTGAATGAATAATGAATATATAGTGCTCATGTAGCAAGCACACTATGTAGTGAATACTGAACCTCAAACTCTCGTATCTTTGGGATCAAGGTAGAGGTTATGAGTTGTAGAGTATATCATACTCCAAATGGATCCCAAATCGCAAGCAAAGGCAACCTTCGAGTGTCGAAAACTAGTGAACGCAGCCAAGAAAGGCTGGATTTGATGCAGATGGCAATGAAGAAGGGAGAAAGACTAAAAACGCAGGTATCTGAGGCAAGAGAAAATTTGAATGACAGCTTTTAGGTGCAAATGCAATAGACAGAGGTGAGGGAATGTCAGGGCAGCAGCCAGAAACTAAAAATTCAGCATTTAGAGGAGAGAGAAGATTAGGGCGATAGTTCCAGGCTGATCGTGACAACTTCAAATGTTGATGTCAGCATCAAACATGTAGCAAATTGTAGGCAACAGCTGCAAACAGGAGGTGAAGGTTGGAATCTAGCTCCAGTTAGTACCCGATGACTAGGGGAAGCATTGACCATGATGTCCTTGGCGAATGGGGTGTGGACAATAGAGATATGGCTCTTGAAACTTGCAAAAACGAGATTAAGGAAGAGTGGTGGGTTGCATGTCTATTTATAGAAGGTTTGGGGCACCCAAAATAGGGTTTTGCATGTTGGATGCAGTAACTCTCTAGGATTGCGTTTCTTTTTAAAATAATAGGTTTATCCATTAATTAAGTTTGTTTTGGGGCTGTTTTAGTCAGGGAATGCATTTTCAGCCCGATAGATACCCCTTTTGAGAATGGAGATGGAAGGACCCCCTTTGATATCAAAGAAGTAGAAGCCCTCCCGAAGGGCAAGGAAAGAATATCCCCCTTTGCATCCCGCTTACAATAGGTAGGGAATCTAAAAACTCAGGGATCACAAACTTCGAAACATATGATGATGAAGGAAGTGCCATCGGCCATGTCAAAGAAGATATTTGGGGGTTCCAAGGATGTTGAAGAACTCCTAGAGGTGGTTTCTCGGACTTAAATAGGCAAGAATGGGGAAAGGATAGACTCAGACTGAGCCAAGGATGGGCGCCAATCGTTCTTCCATAATGGAGCGAATTGCAGAGTCGAGATAATGGAAGGTGTCGAATAGCCATTGTCTCTCGAAGGACCAAATAGACGATCAGACAGTATCCAACAATCACTATCTTTGAGTGGAGCATACTATAAAATGGTAGGCCGTGGCCGTGGAAGCCATTGGAGTTGAAAATAGGTGGGGGAAAACCTATGCTCGCATTGTGGCACTCTCTAGGATGTCGTAGTGACAAATCGATCCTCCTTTTGCTTGTGAGGACTTAGTGTGCATCAGATGCATCTTATTGCCTTAAGTAGAGTACCCTGAAAGCTGATGCAGAATGATTGTTGTGGCCCAGAAGGGAGATGCGGTACAAGGAGTGCTTGGTGGTAGACGCATATACTCCAATGGTGTAGGGAGCAAAGGTCGAAGTCAACAATCTTCAATGTTATGACCATTCTTGCGGTAGTAGGAGCATCGAGTGGACTATCTATTAGGAGAAGCCATAGCATTAGAGTGTCAAACTGTAAAAGGGAGGGTGGGAGGGAGAAGAAGAGAAGGGTATCTCTCGGTGATGTAGGGAAAATAGAGGGAAGACCAGTAGATGATGCGAACCTGCAACCTGCCTTTGCCTTCTTCGATATAGAGGATCGTCACTACTCTTTGAGCACCTATTGTTGTGATACCAGATCAAATATGCAACAAACTAGAGAGACAGTAGGGTTTCTGGGGAGAAATATAGAGTGTGTATGGCAAACCCTGATAGAGAAGAGAAACTCCGAAGACACAAAAGAAGAAGAAGATAAAGAATTGAATCATGCTATGTGAAGAAAAGCTGATACAACAGAGCTAAAGCTTAGAAGATGATGAAGAATGAGGAAGAGTGAGTGAAGAAGTGTTAGAATGTGTGGAGAGGTGGCCTACAAATAGGCCTTAGCAAGTCTAGGGTGGCTTCCCATTGTGTGGGCATTCTACTGAAAAGTGCCCATAATATGAGTGCCTAGCCTGTTTTGGGGGACTTTCAATGCGAAAACCTAAATGAAGTGACTGCACAAATGCCAGAACTTATATAGGTACCAATGAAGGGTAGGAATCCCCATTTAACCATGGGTGTTGATATCGAAGGAGGAAGAGGAACCTAATATCCGTCTTTGTGTGGTGTTGAAAACCATGATGAAGAATGAAGATGAAGCACCTTAGTTGGAGGAGCTTGGGAGAAGCTACCATTGTGATATCATCGAGAGATGTAAGATTTGCCTTGGGAGGGGAAGTCTCCATGTTGGTAGAAGGGTAAGTGTCCATGGAAGATGAAATCAGAAAGGAATGCTGAGGTTCCTAGGTCTCCAAGCTAAAAAAGATGGGTACAAACCTGCATGTTAGTCGTAGAGTGAAATAAAAAACCTTACAAAAGAGATTAGAATTTGCAAAATAGAGCTTCATAGTGAGATGCTGCAAATCAAAGCAAAGTAAAAGGAATGCTAAAATGAAAGATTAACAAAGTAAGGAATGTGGGAATCTGTGAATGCAGCGGAAGGCGAAAGAAGGAAATCCTAAAAGCTTAAGTAGCCTATGTCGAGCTAAAAATGCAGCAGCTTTATTAAATCAGCCCCAGGGCTCAAATTAATTAAAGGATTTAAACCTTTTATTAAAAAGAAATGTGGTCCTAGAGAATTTTTGTGTTCCACATGCAAACCTTAATTTGGGAGGACCCAAATGTTCTATAAATAGATTGGCTGCCCTCCATTCAGTCCAATCCCGTTTTTGCAATTTGCAAGTGCTGAAGCTTTGCTATCCACACGTTGTTCACAAGGACATCTGAGCCAGAGTTGTCCGTCATCAACATCTACCATCTAGTGCTTGTTTACCAGTCTTTCATCATAGTCTACTACCTATAGCTGTTGTTGCAGCCCCAGCAGGTTGTATTTGCTAATGGTGGCCATCTTCTATTCATGCTTGCTGCCCTAGACGAGTCGCCTACAACTGGCTGCGTTTTGCACTTCTTTGCTGCCCTCTACATTGGATCAGCTGGTGCCCTGCTTCAGACCATCACAAAATTTGCGTTTTGTTGTCAGGACACTTTGTGAGGTTCTCATGTCATCATCTAGACTTGAGTTTTCCGTTTTCTCTGTGTTTGGCTTGTTTGTTATTGATTTGGAATCGAGTGCTTTGTTTGCTGCTGCGAGAGACCTTTAGAGGTTGCCTTGTTGTGTTTCCGGATCCATTAGGAGTACAACACACTCTCTAGCTCATACTCTGCCCTGGTTATCGAGACACTCTCCAGCTCATACTCTTTGCCTTGGTTCTCGAGACATGGGAATTTGAGGGTCAATATTCATTCACTGCATAATATGTTTGGTGCACGAGCATCGTATTCTATTTAGATTGATTCATTTCATTATTCTTTTTGTTCATTGTCTCTGAGTTACCCGAACCCTAATTGTGTTTTATTCTCAGTTTGTGGTTTGTCGTATGCTTGTATTTGAGTTTCTATGTTAGGACATTTCTTTATAGCCTATGGGTTCGTCTCCTTAGTCTAAGGAACTAAGAGTGCTAAGGAATGGGAGACTAGCCTAGAGTACTCAAACTGTGCTAGCCTAAGTATGTGGCCTATACTAGCACGCATGGCCATCAGTAGGTCTCTGCCAATGAAACTCATGTTGAGGTGGAAAAGGGTCTAAATTGGGGGTGGAGGAGAAGACCCTCAAATGGATGCAAAGGTTATAGGGCACGGGAGGAGGGGGTTGGAATATATAGTGCAGGGGAGGAGGGGGTTGGAATATAGCGGCATATGTGTGAGGAGGAGCAGGTAGTGCAGTCGTGGCTCGTTGTGGTTTCTTAGTTGGAAGACCTTGGTTCTTAGTATGACACTCATCTACATGGCTTAAACGTTGGCGATGTGTGCAAAACCTATTCTCTTTAGGATGTTGTTGCTAGATGTTTTTAGTTTCTTTGGTTCCATCTAAGGAAGGGATCCCACTCTTGGTTTGAGTTGCCTTCTAGGTAGAGAGTTCTTGCCACCTTTGGTGGTCCCCTTCGGAGAAGTGGTTACCAAAGTTCCCTCTGAATATGAAATTGGGAAAGAGGACTTCTTTTGGACTTGGTCATGCAGCCTTGTGTAACACAAGAAATAGGGATTCAAATTGATAGAAGGTTGGCAATTGGGGCAACGAAGTCATGTGCTACATAAAGTGAAAGTATTTAGAAGGGAGCTTGTTTAAGAAAAATGTAAGATGATTGTCATTCGACATTAGGGAGCCAGTAGTGGCAAAGCTGGTAAGCAACCACCTATATTTAGCCAACTTGACTTTCATATCATTCTCTTCCTTAATAGAAAACTCATGCAACTCATAATCGATACTAATAGGTTGGGTTCAATCTTTGGCCACATAGCGGTCAAGGAGAGGACTTCACCAATGGGATGCTAGGGGAAAGTGCTGTAATTGGGATGAAACTTAGGAAGCAACCCTTGCATTAACTTGACATTTGCTATAGCATTGCAAGCTCTTCATTGAGGAATATAGCGAAGTTGGGCTAGCTCGGCATAGGCTCTAAACCAACAGATAGGTCTGAAAGACCCTGAGACTTGAGCACTTGTTGCATTAGATTAGACAAGGTGGTGAAATTTTAATTGCTGAAACGAGTCCCGTGCGTAAAGGCATTCTTGGCCGTAGCAAGAGGAGTGATAGTGTTGAGGGAGGAATGATATGGGTAGGGTGGGTAAGGTGGGTTAGTGGAGTACACTTGGAAATGAAAGCCCAGAGTGCCTACCATGCATGCATGATGTGTACACCTTGGATCCATAAGTGGGTGCGGGACCTTGTAACGACATGATTAGCTCGAGGAGGGAAGATAGAGACACTATAGGCAAAGGATGAGAATTCATGTGTGGGAGTGATCCATGGACTGTGTGATGGCACACCATAAGTAGAGGATGGATATCCTTGTGTTTGAGAGGTGGATGGAATGGGTGGTGCATGTCCAAGGGAAGTGATGAGGATATCCAACGTACATGTCCTAAGTTATTGTTACACTTATTGTGTTTCTCCTAAATTGTGGTGTGAATTCTTCCTTATCTACGGGTACTTTTTACCTTCTAGTTGGAGAAGGGTTTTTCCCCTGTGTGGACACTCGTTAGTGGGTGTGGTACTTAGTACCTTATGGATTGTACTTTCATATCATTCTCAAATAGTGGATATGACATTCTAGCACTCGTTTCTCTTGCTGTTCACTTTCTCATTGTGAGAGAGTGTGTGTATGTGCATGTGTGTGCTGGTGAACCCTAACCTAATAGTTGTATCAGATCCATACCTCTTCTCAATTGCTGCCACTTTGCTCACAAGGTGGCGAAGCCTCATGTACCATCGAGTCTTGAACTTGGCCTTGCAAATAGCCTAAACAAACCTCATTGCGCACCTAATATAGTGAAACAAGCTTATCCAAGCATCTTTGGCCATTATACACAATCGAATATGCAAGATAACTTGTCACTTGCATGAGAGTGCAATCAAAGCATGAGCTTGAACATCACGTCCATCCCATCTCAATTGATCTATAGTACGAGGCACAAGAGAAGCTAGAGCAGAAGATGCACTAGTGACAATGAATGAGCTAGAAGAACCTATAACACTCTGTGTAGCTCAGCCTGCAGGCCTAACCTCTAGACCACATACATAACTGCAAAGTTGCTTGGCAATAAGAGTATCATGTATGCCCACATTGGATAATTAGTGCCATCCAATTTATCGGAGTCCCTAAACATATTGAGCAAATAATTTTTCCTTGCCATACCTTGCCGCAAATTGCCGGTATTTATGACAGGCAGCTATCCAAACACAAATGCAATAGTTGCACAAAAATAAAGCAAAGAAAAAGCAAAAAAATTTTAATTTGTTTGCAAAATTGCTAAAGGTTAAAAAGAATTTACAGTTGAAACAGATCCAATGCCCACGAATGTCATGTAGAAGGTGTAATTGGCCTCAATGTTGATAGATTTGGGAAAATTTCACAAAAGCCCTAATTTATTGAACTTTTGTGAAATTTAAGCTTAATGTGGAAAGGCTCAAAATTTTTGTGCGTAATCGCTTGCAGTTGTGGGCATTGAGTATCCACCCTTAATGTTGGTAGGGAGGTATGCAATCCTCAAGCTCCAATAATGGAGAAGTTTACAAATGTGCAAAAGATGTGTTACATTGGCACCCTCTTGCCTTTTATATCGTAGTCTAAAATAAGCTACTTAACTAAACTAGAAGGGTACGACATTTACTTTATTAAAATTGAAATAAAATTTTCTTATATTGAATTAAAATAACCAAGAAATCAAGAAAGCACATGTGAATCAACTAGCCTTATTCCCTTAGCATTGCTTCCTTCTTCAAGTTCCTTAGCCTTGAAGTATAAATTCTTTATCTTTGAACTTCACCTAGAACTCTTAAGCCTACTCTTGAATGATGAAGTTTTTAAACATAATAAATTAATGTGTGAGACTATTGAGCATCAAGAGAGCACATGCAAACTATTCGGTGATGCATGAAGTGGCAAGACATATCAGGCCTTATGTGATATCAACACATCTATCAACACCTCAGACATGAGCTATTTGGCGTGCACAGTGGATGCATGACGTGGAGAACGAGCTATTGTGTGATGAAATGGAGCTGTTAAGCACATGGCGTTTAGAAGCGTGATGCCAAATTTGCAAAGTGACGGAGCCTCTCTAACAGTGCTGAGAGTGAACGCGACGGATAACACGCAGAGAGAGTAGAGAGCAGTAGAAATGAGAGTGAGCACCATACTTGATGTTTGGTATAATGACTAGTATACCTCTTTAGGTTTTAGATAGATATAAATGAAACTACAAATGTGCTAAGGGTGTGTTCACATTCGTGCACATATAAAAGGCACAATGGCCGTTTATTCCCAACAACCTCCCACCCAGAAGTGGACTTTCTGCAGTCTGCGTGACCAGCATAGTTTGCATCCGTAAAGCCAACGACAAATCCCTTCTGCTTTCCAAAGCATTTGCACAAATCCTTTGTGCCTTTGAGGTATCTCATAATACCTTTCACTGCTTCCCAATGCTTTTTTACCAGGGTTTGCCATGTATCTACTAACCACTCCCATTGCAAAGGCAATGTCAGGTTGTGTAGCAACTATTGCATACATCAAACTGCCCACAGCTGAAGTATATGGTACCTTGGCCATTTCAGCCTTCTCATAATCAGATGTAGAGCTGTCCTCTGCACTGAGTTTCACATATGGAGGCAATGGAACCCCAATCGTTTTCTCCCCCTCCATATTGAAATGCTACAAAACCTTGGAGATATACTCCTGCTGAGATAGATAGAGTAATCCTTTCGATCTATTTCTGAGTATTCGCATGCCAAGAATGTGTTTTGCATCACCAAGATTCTTCATGTCAAGGTTGCCATGAAGACTTTGCTTCAGTGAGTTCAAGGCATGAGTATGCGTCCTAGCAATCAACATGTTATCTACATATAAGACCAAGATAATCAAGCTGCCATCTGTTGCCTTTTTGGTGTACAAGCAGTGATCCACTTGACTTCTATGGAAACCTTGAGACTGCATGAATGTATCAAACTTATGATACTTTTCTCTTGGTGCTTGTTTCAGCCCATACAAACTCCTTTTGAGTTTACATATCATCTTTTCTTTCCCTTTTTCCACAAACCCTTCAGGCTGCTGCATATATATGTCTTCATGCACATCACCATGTAAGAATGCAGTCTTTACATCCATCTGTATGAGCTCCATATCTTCAGCTACAACCAAGCCTAAAATGGTTCTCAAGGTAGTCATCTTGACTATAGGAGAGAAGATCTCATCAAAGTCAATTCCTTGCTTCTACTTGTATCCCTTTGCAACCAATCTTGCTTTGTACTTTGGTGAGGAACCAGAAGGGACCTTTATCTTATAAACCCATTTGCATGGAAGTGTTTTCTACCCTTTAGGCAACTGCACCATGTCCCAAGTGCCGTTTCTCTCAAGAGATTCCATTTCTAACAACATGGCTTTATACCATTTCTTACTGTCCTGTCTGCCCATTGCTTCCTTGAAGCAAGACGGTTCACCATAGTCTGTCAACATGACATATTCAGCCATATTATTTGCAGCAGGAAAAAATCTGTCAGGTTGTTTAGTAGCCCTAGACGATCTCCTAACCCAATGATCATTGTTTGCTAGTTGTTGAGCCTGCAAATTTCCATTTTCAGCTTGCTGTTCTGGAATTTCTATTTTTGAAACTTGTCAAGGAGTTTGTTTTTTCTACGAATAGGGTAAACCCATACCTTTCATGTAGCATCATCGACAAAGGTGACAAAGTATTCCTTTTCCCCTAAAGATAACCCTGGCATCTGACATACATCGGAATGTACGAACTCGAGAGGAGAAGATTTTAGCAAAAGAGACTTCTTATGAGACGTCTGTGTATGTTTACCATAAACCCAACGATCTCAATGCTTAAAATCAACATAATGAAGACAAGACAAGTAACCCAAATGAGAAAGCACTTTCATTCATGTTTGACTCATGTGTCCCAACCGGCCATGCCACAAAGAAACACTTGGTTGCTCGGTCATGGCAACAACATGGTGACGCTAACTAGATACATGGAGAGGATACAATGTATCACTTTTACAACCTCTTGCAATCACTCTAGATCCCTTACAGATCTTCCATTTTGTATCACCAAAGGTGATATGAAATCCATCGTCATCTAGTTGCCCTGTGCTAATCAAGCTCTTCTTGAGTTGAGGTACATGCTGTACATGCTGTACATGCTGAATTGTGAAGATAGAACCATATTGAAGCTGCAACTACACACTATCAATATCTGCAATGTCACATGCATAATTGTCCCCAAGATGGACAACACCATGTCTACCCCTTGTATAGTTAGAAAACCACTCACGATGAGGGGTGACATGAAAGGAAGCACTTGAATCTAGAATCCAAGTGTGCATGTCATCATCCATATCTGCAAGTAAAGCATGTGTACTAAAGTGTGATGAGACAAAGAGTATGTCATTCCCACTGTCACTGTCATGAGTGACTACATTCACCTCTTCAATTTTGAGACTGCTCTTCTTAGGCTAACTCTGTTTCTTCTCTTTCTTGCTATCATTTGTCTTCTTGCTCTTTCCTTTCTCTTTCTTCCATTTGTAGCAGTCTTGTTTAAGTTAACCCTTCTCTCCACAATGATGGCATTCAACATCATTACCACGTGATTTACTGCGTCCCTTACTATCAGATTTTCTTTCCTGTTGTTATCTGCCTCTAGTATGCAAAACATTGGAAAACTTACTGGTTGCATTGTTCTGCCGATTCATTTCTTCCATGAGTGGAGTACTCTCTACATTAGCATACAGAAGTATCGCATTAGAATTGCTCATAGCAGTCCTGAATGTATCCCAACTCTTTGGCAGAGTGCAAAGCAAGAACGTAGCCTTAAATGCTTCATCAATCATGAACTTCAAGGCAATCAGCTGGCTGAAAGTGGAGTTAAACTCACTCAAGTGAGTAGACATTGTTGTACCCTCTTTTATACGTAAATCCATAAGCTTTTTCAGCTAGTAAACTTTGCTTGCGGCACTCTTCTGGGCATATAGTTCTTCCAGCCGAGTCCAAATAGCATAGGCAAAATCCAAACCTTCAATGTTAAACAACAAGGCATTAGAAATCGATAGCTCGATGGTTGAGCGGGCAAGGTCATTCAACTCATTTCAGTCTTCCTGTTCCATATCTGCGGGCTTTGCCCCTTTGGTCTTAATCGGCCTTGCCTGCTTCTTCTGCAATAGGATACTGTAGCACTGTTTTTGCTAGACTGCAAACTTATGTGCTCCTTCAAGCTTCTTAACGTGCATGAGATGACTGCTGTCACTCCTGCCAGCCATGATTTCCAGCCCAAACGTGACAAAAAAATTCAGCAAATGGAGGCCCAAATTGTCACACAAGTGACCAAGGTACAAACAAGTACCAACCAGCAATAAATAGCCAGGTAGAAGCAGAAATTTCAGATCTGCAAATAAATTTTCAGAAGTACTAGACCTTGTGCTATAGCACTCCACAACTGATTACAGTTCGTTCCAAGGACAAATACATCACATTACATGTGAAGTCCCAAATTTAAGCTGCAATTTCTGTTGTACATGTTCCCATGGGCACAAAATTTGACACACACAATCAAAATCCCCAATATTGTTGTGCTCAAAGCATCTACCATACATTTGCACGTGTCTGACATGCATAGAATAGGCCAATTTTGCCAAAATAGAACAATTTCAGCAAAACCCCCACATTTTTCCAAGTGCTAGGTGTCCAAATTGCATGGAATTAAACCCGCATGTACATAAAATGACCAAATGGCGCATAAATTTCGCCCAAACAGCAAAAGCCCCAAATTGCTCAGGGTCCAATATGCATCAATGTAGAGAAATTGGGTAAATTTCAGCCCAATTCTTGCATGTACATGAAAAGCCCCAAATGTTGGAGCCAAAATGTCACAAATTCATGCAATTTTTGAGACAAATATCATTCTTGTGTCTTGCTTGCATCAAATTTGGACAAATCCCCAAATTTCTCGGCATCCAATGTCAAGAAATTTTACTCAAAAGAGCAAAATTCTGACAGATTTGGCGAAATCCCCAATTTAATTGAGGTCACCACACATAGTGTTTGCAATTTTTGACTTGAATATCTTTGCCAGGCATAGACGAGGTCAAATGTGAAAAAGCCCCAAATTTTTGGGCTCAAAGTTGCACAAATTTGAGTTTTGTGCCTTGAGCGCATGATCTCCGGTTAGAGAGAGGAGTTTCAAACAAAAAATTTGAAGAAGATGATGGTTTTTGCAAAGAAAAGGAAAAAATGGAAATAGGGAGTGATGGGTCCGTTGACCCGTCAGGTCTGACAGCGCTTGATCTGGCCGCGTGGCTCCTGTCGACTTCCCCATTCGTTAGCTGTGCGTCGTGTCAACGCCCTGCTGGTCCCGTTACCACACAGCAACCGCGACACTGCCCGACGCGCTGCGCCTGCGCTTGCCTTGTTGCCAAGACTGCCGCCCTGTCACGCTTGCAGGACTGGTCCCGTCACGTACTGCTGCACGCGTGTTGCCACACGCTCAACATCTGCCGGTTGGTTGCCTGTTCCCGTCGACCTACCCTCGCACAATTGTCACGTCTTCTGCCTGTCGTCAACTGGTTTGATCTTGGAAAGCGTGCACAATCTGTGCTCTGATACTAGTTTGACGGAGTTGAGAGTGAACACAACGGATAACACACAGAGAGTAGAGAGGAGTAGAAAGGAGAGTGAGCACGACACTTGATGTTCGGTACAATGACTAGTCCCTCTTTAGGTTTTAGATAGATATATATGAAAGTACAAATGTGCTAAGGGTGTGTTCACACCTGTGCACGCATAAAAGGCACGATGGCCCTTTATTCCCAACACAAAGTACTAATGAGATAGGTGCAACCAATCCATCACACATAGGTCCAACGCGTGACTATCAATGCACAAGCTGCGTGGTACAATTGTCGGATGTAGGCAAGACAAGAGACAGGAGATTTGGGACATGGTGCATGAGACAAGATGGCTGGTGACAGGTTGGATGGCCCTTGTTGGAGGTAGCGTTCCAAGCAAGTTGTGTAGCACTTGACAAGCTGCTGCATAAGACAATAAGCAATAAAGGTCAGACAATTGCTGAATGTGCAGCAAGCAGGCTGCTCAGGATGCATTATTTCACAAGAAGGATGCACAATAGACTCCAAACAATAGAGATGGAGTACATGATAGAGGGTGATTCCATGGATGCATATGTTACTTGTGTCAAAGACATCATGGAGCAGCTTTCAAATGAGATAATTCTTGATATCTCTTTTGTATCTATTGTCTTGACTGGCCTAGCTGACTCTTATTAGAGTTTTGCCACTACACTTTGCTACTTGCAATAGTAGTGCGGAGGCATACACATTTGTTGCATTGGTGTCATTGTTATTATAAGATTAGCAATCAAGGGTGAATCACTAACATAAGTATGGATAATCAAACATTTGGAGTGAGCTACAGGGACAAAGGGGAGCCATGGTGTTGAGAAACCACATCATTCAGTACAAATTCCTTTCTTAATTCCCATTTTTGGTTTCCATTTCATCCCCAAAAAAGCTTTCTAGGTCTTTTTGAGAGGGTCAGAGTGTTGTTCAAGAGATTTCAAGGGGGAGACTGGAGACTGTTTGTGCCTATATATTCGACACCACTCGTTCATTTCATACCACTCACTCACTCATTTTCGTGAGATGACCATCTCTCTCTCTCCCCTCTCCTTCCACCATCTCCATCCTTGTTGTCAGGTGCCAGTCTCTAGCTTCCTTGGGCTACATTTATGGAAGTAGTGGCTTCTTACTTAGTTGGGGCTTCTTCCCACACATAGTCGATAGCTTCCTTGAGCCCTTCCCCCTTGCGTTTGGTGCTTCTCTCCAGGTGGCGACCATCCCTTCATCATGGGGACAACATCCTGAGGGTGGACTCCTTGTGTTTGACATATTTTGCCCTCCTTTAGCTAGTGTCTACCTCCATCGTCCAAGTGCGAGATTGTAGCCCTTGTATCTTGTGTTTGGCAGTCAAGTGGCTCCACCCATTTTGCATTTGGCAATGAAGGGGCTCCAACCATTGGCGTTTACCACATCTGGGATCTTCACCTCAACTAACGACCTTCTCCTCCACTCGGCGTGAGTATGAGAGACTGTTGATACTTGTGTTTTTAGTTTCTGGCGCTTCCGCCACACTTGGTGTCACTCCTAGCAGTTAGCATCAGCTCATCATGCATGTGTTTGCAAACTTATAGGCTCCTCACCCTTTGATGGTAGTCTTCTTGCTCTAGGCACTAGTCTTCATCCTTGTGTTTGTAGATTCAAAGACTCCTCTTTGACGGTAGTCTCCTTGCACCAAGTGACACCTCATCATCCTAGCGTTTGTAGACTTGAGGCTTTTTCGGTAGGCTCCCCTGCTCGAGGGCATCTTTTGTGGTACGATATCCTTGTATCAGATTCACTTCATTATTTCATACGTTCATCATCTTGTTCATCTGATTTTCTCTTCTTTTCTCAGTGTTTGCCACATACATTGTGTGTTTCTCGTTGCAAACCCTACTGTCCCTCTGGTTGTTCACTCCTTTCTTGACATATGGCAGCCCTCAATCTCAAAGGGTAGAGGCAAACCAGCTTCTTCCATGGACTCCACAAGCACCAAGGATGATGGTGCTAAAAAAAAGAGATGCAATTATTGTAGAAAAAAGGAGTATCTTATTGAAGAATGCAGAAAGAGGATGGCAAGTGAAAAGAGGAAACAAATGGGCATGAGCGTTGCTGAAAATTCAGCAAGTGCGAAGGAGGCAACAACACATTAAGCAAGGTTGGTCTTATTCTTTTTTTGTCCATTGTTTGTATGATTCTTCTTCACATAAACATGGTTTTTCAGTGGCTGAAATTTGCAGGTCATGGTATTTTGAGAGTAGAGCTTCGAAGCACATAACATCCTATTGTGACTTGTTTGTATCATATGCAAATGTACAAAAGGGGGGATCCGTTGTATGTGCAAATAATTCTTTGTATGCAATTCAAGGCATTGGTTAGATTCCCATTATTGCAGTAGATGGAAAAACTGTCATGCTTAAAAGGGTCTTGTCTGTGCTAGGCATAAAGAAAAATCTGCTTTCAGTTTCAGCCATTGCATGTGCTGGTTTTATAGCTAAATTCCACATGGATCAATGCATTGTCTATGACTTTAGTGATGGGGATGCCCTCAATGTCACTGGTACATTGTACAATGATCTCTATCAGCTTGATTTATATGAGAGGAGAGCATCAGAGGATGCGTTATAGGTTGATGTCACCGTTGTCGATGACACTAAGTTATGGCATGCTCGGTTTGGTCAATTTAATTATGGCAATTTGCTTTGCCTAAAAAGCAAAAATATGGTGTTTGATTTTCTTTTGTTGAAAGCACCTACTCACAATGTATATGAGAATTGTGTACTTGGCAAAGTGCATCGTGCTTCATTTCCGAGAAGTGAGTCTATGTATATTGATAAAAAATTACAGCTTATGTATAGTGATGTTTGTGGACCCATGCATGTGCAATCCATTGAAGGATACTTGTACTTTGCTACCTTTATTGATGACATGACTCATCACTATTGGGCATATACTTTGAGGCACATATCAAAAGTGTTTGTATGTATAGATGTCTGCATTGTCATGATTGATCAAGTGGCAGTATGTGTGAAGTAATGTTTTGGAGGGAGCAAAACACAATTCTGTTGGCAATGGAATGTTAAAAGAGACACTAGAGATGAAGGACAACAATAGAGGGAGTGAAACACGATTGTTATGAGCCGCCGATGATGAAGATCTTGGAATCTCTCTCTAATGACACCACTTGCAACTTGAGTAGTCACAATCTGATAAAAATCAACACAATTTTTGATAGAGAGATGCAAGTAGAAAGATAGAAGAGAAATATGTATTATAGTTTGAAGGTAATGGAGGAGCAACATATAGCTCAATTGGAAATTGCACTCCAATGCGGAGCTCGAACTTCCCGACCACCCTCGAGCTGATTTCATGTACATGAAAGAATCACAATTTCACTCTCAATCTCACTTTTGCTCACAATCGCAATCACATTTATTTTCATCGCAGTCTTAATCTTAGATTTTGGGAGAAGAAGATGATGAAGATAATTGTTCATTCAACGTCTCTTTCAAAAGGGCTTTATGCGTCTAGAATAGGCTTTTCCAAGAACAATGCGTTGTCCAAGAAATGTGTGCGCCAAAATTGATACGATCCTCCCAAATCATCACTCACATGCAAATCTGCTAAAAATGAAAAGAAAGCACAAAAAGCACTACACGATTTAAAAAAAAGTGTTAAATTTTTTTTATGTAAACACTTTAAATGGCCTAAAAATCATATCTACAAACATATCAGAGAAAAGTTCAATATGATTTTATTAGGGCATAACACATGGGAGGAGTTTTGTACGCAGGCGGAGAAGAAGTATTGTTCTCCTTACTACAATATGGAAAAGAAGATCGAACATTGAAGGTTAAACCATAGTTAGTATTAGATCGTAAAGTCAAGAACTCATTCTTTTGGCCAGGGATGAAGGACATGAAAACATATGTGAAGGAATGTTTGGAGGTTTGAGCTCCGCATCAAAGTGTAATTTTTGATTGTGCTATCTACTACTCCTCTGTTTCCTTCAAAATATAATACAGATTTCTCTTTTTGTCTTTCTACTTGCGTCTCTCTCTATCAGAAATTGTATTGATTTTTATCAGTTTGTGAGTGGTTGTGTTGCATGTGGAGATTGTTGGGAAGCCAAGTGAAGGAGAAAACACAAATATGGTAGCAGTTTGGAGCCTTCAAATAGCAAAACACAGAATAGGTAATGATAGGAGAGTAAGGAGAGACAATGAGGCAAAGGTTGAGGAGGTTGCAATAATAGTCTAGGGGGACAATGCTTTAGTTGCATGAGCACGAGCACTTCATTTCGTCTTTTGGCTGTACGTGTCAACACATGCCTTATGATAGATTTTCATGAGACATGCCAAAGGGGCTATTTGAGGGATTGTTTTTACCTCATTTGTAAGGATAGTCGGGGATAGATTGAAGATTGCATAGTGGCTATCAATCACTTTGCTTGGAATTGCCTATAAGATCCATGCATGGTGGGTGATTAGTCTTTGATTATTCCTTTGATATTGGACATTATGTGTTGATTGAGATAGGTTTTGTTTTGGAGCGTAGTATCGTGGACAACGGCTTTACCTTTTGAGAATCCACTGTGCTTGTTTGTTCCAAGAACCAAGATCTCATTGTATTGCTTCTCAATTTCAAAAAGATTTAGGATGAAGTAGTGTGAAAATGAGATTGGCAATGGAAGTAGTTTCAAAAAAAGTGTTGAAACATGTATGACACTACATAGCCAAATGAAAGACCCATGAGGACTTTACTTGTGTACTGTGGAGGTTTTTAGTGAGGTATTTTGGATACTAGGTGGGGATTGGTATTACCTCAAAGCAATAGTTGACATCTCTACTCTTAAGCATCTAGGAAAAGCTTCTTATTTGGAGTATATTTTCTTTAGCTAGGAGAGTGATGGTTGCTAACAAAGTTCTTTCGACCATGTTGTATATCACTTCCTGTTGGACATTGTCCAAGTTGTGCATTGGACATGAAAAATATCTCATAAAAATTTTTATTAGCCTGGTTCTCATGGATCCCAATCTAGCCTTTGTAAGGGTCTCCTCTTCTATGCCCAATGTTTTCAATGTGTACAATCTCATGTGGGTATGGAGGGCCTAGCTCTAGCTTGAGCAATAATCCCTTGTATTTGCCTATGAAGGTGTCGTCGGTGTCTGTGTCGAGGCCTAGGACGTCTGGATCGGCTAAGTTGAATGGCTCGATCAATCAATACTCCTTGTCTGTGTGTGGAGTGTGGCGGTCAGATTGACCAAAAAGCTCAGATGACTAAGACTTTTATACTCGGATAGTCACATTGACTAGATGCCCATATAACGAGTGGTTTCAGAAAGTAAAACAAGATACTCATGATCGAAGAAACAAATCATAAACTGGTGAATCTATATAATGAGCTCTCTAGAAGCTAAAGTTGGCGACTTCTAAAAATTAGGAGGTTACTATTTTTCAAAGTTGCTTAAATGGAAATTCTGTTCGCGTCAAAGAATTCAGAATTTTGCAAGGAACAATTTTTTCTTTAATAGCTTTCTCAAATTCTTAACCATTTGAGAGATTTTTAGAGTAGAAGGTTTGGAAGCTTTTCTCTAGAAAAGTGACGTGCGGCATCTAGAAGAGGATACATGTCATTTTGAAGAAAGAAGTGTCTCTACACTTATCAATTTTAGTAAATACTTGCCATTTGTAGCCTCTACTTTTCACTTTTGAGTATCCAAGCCCCACATCTATATATTGGAGGTCTCTCTCTTCACTTGAAACAAGCTCTCATGTTGAAATATCAGCCGCATGCTTTGTACTCTCCCATTTATCTCTCATCCAAGAAGCACTTTCTATTTACTTTAATCTAATTTCAAGCACTAAAGAAAATAATCAACTTGCTACTCGGAGATTGTAGAAAGGGTTTCAAAACCCTAATTTTGAGAATTGTAGCAAATTAGCCTTTTTGTATATGGTTTAGACACTTGGTGCTCGTGGTTTTGTTTCAATAAATTCTTGTCAAGCGGGAGGGGTTAGTTGCCCTCTCAATGTGATGTGGAATCCTCTCTCTCTCTCTCTCTCTCTCTCTCTCTCTCTCTCTCATTTTCATGGTGATAATTGATCGAGTTGGTTAAGTTCAAAGTAATGTCATTCTCATGTTTTTTCCGACGCTTACAATCTCTAACTCAACTAGAGTTAATTTAACTCTAGAACTAATTCTAAAAGTAGTTATACAGCTTATTAATGTAGTTATGTTAATAGTTCAAAGCAACTAACTAAAACATTGTGCATTGCCCATAGAATTAGCAAATTCTAACGCTTTCCTTTAGTGCCAATGTGGTAGAAATACAAGAATATCATTCACCAAAGGATAGCAAGCTCAAGGACTTTTTGAAAAGTTGCAAACTTCTCACGAGAATGTGCATCGGTAAAAATGTTGGCAACATTCTCTTGTATAGGAACATACATCAAAGTGATCTCTTTTGCATAGTGTCTCTCTTTGACATAATTATGATATATCTCAATGTGTTTCATGCGAGTATGAAACACAAGATTCCGTGCCACTACAATAGCACTTTGATTGTTGGAAAGAATGGGTGTAGGACCCTCCAAAGAAATTTATAGATTAGCGAACAATCTATGTAGCTATACATATTCCACTGTTGTAGTGAAGGCTACCTTGTACTCGGTCTCACAAGATGAGGTAGCCATTGTAGATTGTTTCTTGGTTAGCCATGAAGTGCATGAACGGCCAAAAAAGAAACAGTATCCAGTGGTAGATTGCCTAGTGTTTGCATCACCAACCCTATTTGAATTAGTCTAAGCCTATAAGTGCAAGTCTCCTCCCTTAGGAAATAATAATGCAAGTTGTTGAGTACCTTGCAAATATCTGAAGATCTCCTTAATAACTTGCCAGTGTATGGTTCGTGGGTTGTGCATATACTTGCTCACTTAAGTGATTGCATACTGATTGTTAGGGGGTGTGTTGCAAAGATAAATAAGACAACCAATAGCTTGACTAGAAATTGCAACATTAGATATCTCTTCACCATCATGCATAGATTGCTTTAACCTTAGCTCCATAGGAGTGCGCATAGGTTTGCAATCTTGTATATTAAACTTATGTAACAACTTATCCACATACAATGACAGTGACATGATGATACCATGGTAATTTTGGTTAAACTGAATCCCCAAATAATAGTGTAGATAGTCCATATCTAACATAGCAAATGCATGTTTTAATTCAGTCTTAAAACTCTACAATTTTTCCCTCTATAGGTCCAGTGAGAAGCATGTTATATGCATAAAGAATGATAATCAGCGAGTCCTCCCTTTGATTCTTAATGTATAGAGTGGGAATAGTCAAACTATTTTTGAACCCTTTGTTGGCTAAATAAGCTACCATGCATGAGGACACTCTTTGAGACCATAAAGAGCCTTATGCACCTTGCATACCATGTACTTTTTTCCTTTGACCACAAACCTTGGAGGTTGTGACACATAAACATCGTACTGCAAATCCCCATTCAACGATGTTGTCTTAATGTCCAATTGATGAACTTTCCAACTATAATTTGCAGCCATAGCAAGCACACGTCTCACTGTACTGGTATGAGATGTAGGAGAAAAACTTTCCTCATGATCTATTCCTTTTTTTGCGCATAGCCTTTTGCTATCAATCGTGCGTTGTACTTGTTAATAGTACCATTGGCCTTGTGTTTGAGTTTAAAAACCCATTTTGTGCGAATGGCCTTTTACTAGGTGGTAAATCGAGAAGATCCCGTGGAGTTATTGGCAATGGAGTCTAACTCATCTTGCATGGCTTGCATCGAATGTACATCTTGGTGAGCTTCGTCCAAGGATGTAGGCTCACCATCATCCAATAGTGAGCTCATAAACATATGCTCATCACAATCATCTACTTCCATAATATTAGTGAAATGTGGCCCCCCTACATCATGTGCTGCATGTCTAGCAGCCCTTCTAATGTGCCGAGGTAAAGGAGCATCCATTTTACTCTCCTGAAGAGTTTGTAGCAACCATCTCAGGAGTGTTTTGGCTGCATTTATAGTTGCATGTGGCAAATTGTCATCTATACCTTGCTGTTTAGAGGAATATGGTTCAGCAACAGCTTGCTGTATTAAGTGTCTCTTGCCATTTACAGCAGACACGGACTTGAAGGAAAGTGGCAAAAGACCCCCAAAGATATCACCAATGTCATGGGTGACTGGCATTTGTAATTGGTCATGTAAAAATGCATCATTTTCAAAAAATATGGCATTCCCACCGACAAGAACTTTCTTCGTGCGTGGGTCATACAAACGATAGCCCTTGCTCTCTAAACTGTAGCCAATAAATATACATTTTACAGCCTTGTTATCAAGCTTCCCATGAAACTCTTTTGGAACATTCGCATAGACTATGCAATCAAATACTTGAAAGAAGTCAACTTTTGGTTTCTTGCCATGCCAAGCTTTGAATGGTGTGATTGTTTTCAATGCTTTAGTGGGTGCATGATTCAACACATGATTTGCACACTGAAGGCCTTCTAGCCAAAATTTATAAGATAGCCCCTTACTTTTGAACATACAACGAGTCATTTCCATAAGAGTGTGATTCTTCCTTTTAGCAACTCCATTTTACTGAGGAGTCATTCTAACATTGGCTTGATGCATAATGCCATGATTAAGCAAATATGTCTCAAAATCACGAGACATGTATTCCCCCCCTCTATCTTTGTTAAGTGTCTACAATTTTAAGCTAGTTTCAATCTTAAAATTTGCCACAAGATGCTTAAAATGCATGAATACATTAGATTTGGCCTTCAGCCCATACACCCGTGTATACTGTGAGTAGTCATCCATAAATGTAACAAAGTAAAGATGACCCCCAAGTGTAAATGTCCTCATGGAACTGCAAACATCAGAGTGAATAAGTTGCATTTTTTGGACAGCATGCATTGCACCATCCTTTTTGAAGGCAAACTTGTGCACCGTGCCAAAAATACATCCCTCGCATGCATGAGGAGGTGGAGTCTCCACTAGAGGCAATGCATCTATCATATGACACCCCAGAAGGGTTGTTAAACTCCCAAAACTCATATGTCCATAGTGGGCATGCCAAAGCTCTGCATTTTGCATAGCAGGCGTAAAACTAGTGATTGCCAGTGCAACTTGAGATTGTCTATCATAAGTATCTAACAAGAATAAACCCTTGTACAGGGTGCCGAACAGCCTGAGTGCATAATCTATGCCTCTGTCTCCAATAATGCATTTGTCATCCTCAAAGATGACTTCAGAGCCATGCTTATTGAAGGTAGAAATAGACAACAACTTCTTTGTAATGCTAGGCACAAAGGAGACATCTAGAAGCATAAAATTAGAACCATTTGTAGCAGTAATGGTGACTATCCCAATGCGACATACATTATGACTATTGCTGTTTGCACATGTGACACGCTTCTGAGTAGTAGTTGAATGCAAAGAAGTAAACAAGCAGTTCTTGGAAGTGATGTGCTTTGATGCACCGTTGTCAAAATACCATGTTTGTCGCATTTCACCAGCATTAAATGCTGAATTAGCCATAGAAGAATCATAATTGTTTGTGAGAAATGCATAATCCTCCTCTACCAAGTTGGTTGAAGCATCACCATCTGCTGATTTGCTGTGTAATGTCTCTTGGACAGCCAAACCAGTCTTTCTTCTTCTCTTTGGCCAATCTCTTTTTGCATTCATCAATATAGTGACCAGGCTTTTTACAATAATGGCATTTTTCCTTCCTTTTAGACTTTTGTGACTCTTGAACAACTTTATTTAATGATTATCCATCATCACGCTTTTGCTAATGTTTTGCATTTTGCTTGACTTTACCTTGGCCTCTAAACTTGGAAAATATAGCCACATCCCTTGAATGCAATGCAACATTCTTTTGAGCCTGTTTCTCTTGCAACAAGAGGCTTTCTAACTCCACAAATGTAAGGGGTTAATGCCTCCTCTCAAAGACAACATCAAAGAGGTGTGGAAACCAAGATATGTCTTTGGATGAGAGTTCGGTGTGATGTTTACCAATTCAACAACTTGAATAACCTGATTAATAACATTGAACATTTGCTCATGCAAGTCCTATATGTGAATGAGGTGATTTGTCGTGTTATCACTCTCATCCATGTTTACATTGGGAAACTCTTTGCGGAGATAGGATATCCTGGCCTCATTGTGTGCTACAAACATACACTTAAGTGTATCCCATATTGATTTTTGAGGTCTTACAAGACCGAATATGTGGAATAATTGTCCTTTTCACTGACAAGGCAATGAAAGAAAGTGCCTATGCATCCTTTGAATCCCATTTCCTCTGATCTTTCATAGAAGGGGGAGGGGCAGCACCTACAACCTGTCCTCAAGCATTGCGTTGAGGTGTTTGAAGTACAATAGCTTATGGTTGTTGCAAATCACCTATTACATAGTCCGGCAAGTCCTTCGCAACAAGAAGGTTGCAGACCATGAAACTCCACAACGGGTAGTTTGTGCCATCAAGTTTGTCCTCCTAAGTGAGGACACCAAGAATGCTGCTTTTATCACTATTCCCTTGACGTGCCCTGCTATGAGTAATTGACAAAAATTTGCAGCCAAATACTTCAGTGCTGAAGTATGGTGTGTACTCTTGAGAGTACCAAAAATCCCCATGGGATTTAGAAACAAGTACCAAATTGTTACGTAAATGACAAAGTGTGCATAATGTCACCCAAATGAGTACTCAGCTTGGAAATAACAGCAATACTTTGCTGTACCACACATGCCTCGAATTGTGAGCCCTCAAAAGTACAAATGACAGCAACTTAATGCCAATTCTGACCAAAATTTATTGAAATTTTCCAAAATTTTGTTCAATTTGACTGTCACAAGCAAATTCATGCTATTGTATTGTCTATTTTTTATCTTGGAATGTGTGTTAGGCAAAAGCCCCAAGTTTCTTCGCAAAATTTTAAAGAAATCGAATAAATTTATACCTTATAGTCTGAATTTTTGCAAAAATGTCGCCTTGAGATGCATGTCAACACTAATTAGGAGTTGGCATCCACATCGTGATGTGTGCTAGAGCAAAAAAACAAAAAAGCCCCAAATTTTGCGTACCAATGTCAAAGAAATTGCGCAATGTTGGCAAGTTTGGTGGAGATTTATACACGGAAATCAGAATTGGGCAAAAGCCCCAAATTTCCTCAAAGAAATTTTGAGAAATTTTAGAAATTAGGAAAGTCGATCGAAAATCGTCAAATTTCTTGGCATGGAGAGTGAGAAATTGAAAATTTCTTCAAAATTGGGTATAAGACGAGAAAGATGGATGAGAAATTGTAGACCCCCAAATTCAAAAAATTAGGGCTTTTGTGTTTTTCTTGGATATGCAGAAAATGACGGATAGGGTTGTGAAAATAGTGAGCAAGGTTGAGAAAATTGCAGTTGAGAAAATAGCGGGCAGGGCTAAGAGTGTCATGAGCGGGGTTGAGAGATGCTATGTGTGCAGGGTTGGGTGATTGCATAGGGGACTGCGTGTGAGCTGAAAATAGTAGTAGCACCTCCTCCAAAACAAAAACTTCTCTTCCAACATAGCAACTCCTCCCTCCAAAACAACAGCTTTTGTTTCTTTGTCGATTGAGTGAACTTCGTGTAGGTGGCACCGGTTGAGTGGTGGAGAGATAGAACTGATGTGTCTAGCTCGGATACCAAATGTTGGAAATGGAGGAAGAGAGCGAGAGAGTGAACACAAGACAATGAGCAAGAATGGGCAGCAATTCAACACTCAAAAGATATAAGTGCTAGAATGATAGAATGAAAACACAATACGTCTAAAGTAAGTTAGACATATCCCTAACTCAACTAGAGTTAATGTAACTCTAGAACTAACTCTAGAAGTGGTGACACAACTTATCAATGTAGTTGTGTTTACACTACAAACCAACTAACTAAAACATTGGGCACTGCCTATAGAATAGGCAAATTCTAATACTCTAACCCCGCTCCCTCAAGCTCTCATTTGCCCTATGTTTGCTCTACTTCCACTTTGAAGTTCTCCATCCTCTCTATCCTCAAGCTCTTACTATGTAAACTCCTAGTATAAAGTTTGTTAATTTTTGAAGTGTAATATTTTAAGTCGTAACATTAAGTATAGGCATTAAAATTATATGTACAATTTTTTTCATCGGATGTAGGTCCAAGATTTATTTATCCAGGACTAGTATCGGGATGGTACTAGTTAGTTCTCCTCTAGGTAATGGGTTGATGTGAATTGATTGTTTGGGACATTAGCTCTTGTGATTGGGGTTTGGCTTGTTATGCTGTTGGTTTCATACTTGGGGGTGAGTCCATTCCGCTCTATGGTTGGGAGGGGGTGAGCTTAATGATATGATCCTTTTATCTCTTTCTATGCCTATATGGCTTGGGCCATGTCATGTTTGTAGGTTGGAGATCTATCTAGGCGTTTCAAGATTCTAGATAGAGTGTTTGCAGTAGGTGTGTTTTGCATATCCATGGCATGAGCACATTTTATTGTCCAAATGACCATAATGATAATACTAGCAAAAAACTCCCGTGTCATGTTTGTAGGTTTGAGATCTATCTAGGCATTTCGAGATTCTAGATAAAGTCTTTGTAGTAGGGGCGTGTCTTACATATCCATGGCATGGATACATCTTGTTGTCCAAATGACCAAAGGGATTATACTAGCGAACTACTCCCATCGAATACAATGTCCCTCAACGCCCTCCTCCACAAGAAGTCTACCATGGAAACCATGCTCAAGTGCTGTCCAAAGATGAAAAAGGGCAATCCCCCCCTTGCAAATCGTTGTATCTATATGCTGGGGCTGTGCTCATGGCTCAAGCTATTATCACCCAAGTTAATGTCAAAATTTCAGTGGGAGACTATCATGAGGGCTCTCTTCTGCACCTCTAGAGCCATGGGTTTATTTCATAACTGTTGTCTCTGTCTCTCCTTTGGCAGTCCACGTCTAACATACATGTTGGCAATCCAACATAACCTAACAATGTGCTGATTGCCAAGCTTCTGTATCTGATATTCCCCAGTCTAAAACTGTGACCTAAACTAAAACATGTTATCTTAAGAAAGACAAGAAAATTTCAAACCTGGAAAAACCCAAAGAATGTAGGTGATCAAACCATGAAGTATACTCCAGGTCTTCTACAGAATTTAAACAGCCATGGCCTTTAAAGGGAGATGAAAATTAACCAAAATATGAAAAAACAGTCCACAAATCAGCAGACACATTGGCCCTTGTGAGACTTAGCAGTTAGTATGAACAATAGTGTAGCTGTTAGGGTCTTGAGACCGGGATACACAACTTTTGTGAATCTGATAAAACAGTCTGAGTCCTTAAGTGGAGAGAAGAACATCTGAAAAGAATTTTGTAGCTTCATTGTATGCAACCCTATGGCTCACTCTTCTTCAAGCAAAGCTGTTAAGCTGGAGCAAGGCTTGTTTTCCTGCCAAACTATGGTTAGCCCCAAACGTTGCCTATTTTCTCCCATGCAAGGCCTTTTGAATATTACGTCATCTTCTTAAAAAAAGTTAGGATGACTATTTTGTAAGATAATAGTCCCTTTATTTTTTTCCCAAAAAAGGACACATCTAGTGTCAAAGCAAAGTGAGGCTCTTAAAAATTAACATTTCAAAAAAGTGGAAATAATCCAGCTTTTCTGTACTCTACATCTAGTACTAATGTTCATGTCCATTAATGATAATATTCATCACTGTTTTTATTACAGCTTATTTTTTTAAAGCAGCACTCATTTCAGTGTATTTGTTTTTGTGAATTTTCTGCCTAACATGTACCATTTAATGAATCTTTTCAGGAGGAACAGCAATGTTTGGCTTGGAAGCAATTACTTACATTTGAGAAGTAAGTCCAACAACTCACATACTTTACAAAGAGATTGTTTGGCAGTGGTGATCATGCTATAGACCTTGGCCCTAGCATGGGTACCATCTAAGCCCAAGTGCCAAGGGAGCCCCCAGCTTAAATGCTAGGGCTAGATACATAACAAAAGTCATCCAGAAAACTACAATCATTTGCTCTTTTGAAGCACCTTTGTAGGAAAGTGTAGAGGCCTAGGATGAATTCTTGATCTGCAATGCATTATAAGGTTGGAGCTGTGAGAGAGAGAGAGAGAGAGAGAGAGAGAGAGAGAGAGAGAGAGAGAGAGAAGAAAGAAATAAAGTTATATTAACGTCTACAACAGGCCAAGTTGGCCTATGAGACCAAAATGTTGCATACAAAATGTCTGGGAGATTTCAAAAGTCCCAGTGAAGCTAACGTTTATGCTATGTTGAACTAAATTGAGTAGGTACAAAATGATATCTAGACTAGATACAATCTAGAGATACTCCGAGTGCGGTGTGGAACTGCTCCTGGAGTGTTCATCCTAGGATGTCCCGCATGGGTCGGTCTAACATGGAGAGACTAAAGCGGCGGAGCAGGGCCCTCCGATGGCAGCGTAGTATCCCTTGTATCTTCGACATGTGTCTTCTGCGGGGACGGGGGCTGGCGGGGAGCGGGCGCCGGGCTTTGCCTCTCGCTGTGGCTATTTTAAGGTGATCCCCCGGGGTCGGGAGGCCGGTTGGGCTGGTAGGGGCTCGGTGGTGGGGAGGGTAGCTGGTATTTGGTAGAATTCGTTGAGTGTGCGTTGGTTGGTGGCTCCTTGTCTTTGCTCCGTGGTTCGTAGGAGGTGGTCTTTGTGGCGTCGTATTTCTAGTAGAAAGAGCCCCAAGCATCTCTGGTCTTTGAATTCCATCACCTTGGAGAGTGGTCCGAATCCTTCGCTAAATAGGCAGTGGAAGCGTCCCCGGATTTCGTAGTACACTGGGCATCTACAGATATAGTGTTCCTCTGTCTCTGGCTCGAGATGGCAGAGCTGACAGATTCGGTCTTCTAGGGGGAGGGGGTTGGCCCCGTATCTGCCCGTTTCGACCTGTAGTGGTGTGAGGACGTGCGGATCTGTCCGGTGGCACTTCTGACCTCGTGAGACAGGTGTGTGTCCATGTAGCTTGGGCGGGTGATGAAGCCATCCGGGGAGATGTGCAGGAAGTGCTCTCGGTAGAAAGCCTTCTTGGTTCCTAGTTCCAACGTGGGGGTCACCCATGTCCTGGCTGTGTCTGTCTGGATGATGTCCATTCTCATGATGCGATTCACCTCCTCTCGGATGAGCTCCAGGTGTGGGCAGTCTAGGCTGTATTGTAGTGGGGGGGAGGTGGTCCATGTGCAGGCCATGGAGCCATAGCCAAGTCTCTGTTCAGGCATACCAGCACTCAGTGTCCCCTTGTGTTGCTAGTTGTTTGGATGACTCCAGGGCGAGTCTGGGGTACCGGTGCTGGGGCAGGTCCCATATTCGGTGCAAGAAGGTCACGATCTGGAAGAGGGCCTCAGCCACGAGGGGCGGTGCCCCTAGCTCTGCGTGGATGACCTCGTGTGGTACGGAGGGCTTGCTTCGGATCATCCGTGAGATCATAAGTATTAAGGGTCTCTCCATCTGCTCCCATCCCTCATAGGTGCCCTCCTCCTTAGGCAGTGGCTGGTCCTGTGGGGCCCTCCGCGTGTGGTAGAGACTGGAGCCCCATATGGGAGCCCCGTACAGGAGGGCTGGTGTGACCAAGGTGTCAAAAAGCCAGAGCTTTGTTCGGGGTTCCTGGAACTGTATGCGGGCACATTGGTTCTCCATTGACCCGAGGGCTGCATAGTCTCGGGTTAGTCTATCTTCTTTTGCTTTTCTCATGGTAAATCTCGGTCCAGAGAATGTAGTCCCTAGATAGACGTATCTTTGGACTACGTCCACGGTCTCTCCGCCGTATGTGAAGGGGGGTACCGACCGTCGGAGCCATTGGGTTGACGTGTTTAACACCATGACCTTGGTTTTCCCTAGGTTCACAGTTAGGTATTTGTCTTGGCAGAAGGTCTGTAGTGCGTCCAGTTGGCGCTATAGCCCTTCGGGTGTGCTGGAGATGAGGACTATGTCGTCCGCATATAGTAAGATTGGTATCAGTGTCCCTCCCAGGCTCGATCCCTCCTCGCCCAATCTATCTATGTATTCTGAGATCTCATCAATGTAGAGGCCAAATAGGGTGGGTGAGAGTGGGCATCCCTACTTGACTCCGATGGTGTTGGTTATCTCCTTTGACAGCCCTCCTGGTGCCGGGACTCAGCCCGTTACCGATTCGTATAGTGCCAGTATCCCCCATCGCATTTCGGTTGGGACCTCCAGTTCCTGTAGTCTCTGCGTGAGCCTCGCTCCTGGGACTGTGTCAAAGGCCTTGCGGAAGTCCACGAAGCAGTAGTACACCCGTCTTCCATGTGCTCTGCCCTCCTCTATGATGGCTCTCAGCGTGAGGATATGGTCAAGGGTGCAGAAACCCCTCCTAAACCCTGCTTGTCCTGCCGCTCGATGTTGGTGTTGCTCTGCCCACTTGCTCAGCTCGTGGTCCAGTATGGATCCGTAGAGCTTGGCTAGTACATGGCCAACCATGACTGTTCGGTAGTTCGTGGGAACCATGGGGTCTCCGGTCTTAAGGATAGGTATTATGGTGTTGGCTAACCAGCTGGCAGGGAAGCCTTCGCATAGGGCTCTGTTGAACATGTGTGCTAGGAGAGGTGCCAGTATGTCTCTGGCATGGGTCAAATGCTCTGCTACCAAGCCTTCGTGGTCTTGGGCACAACGGCAATTTTGGAGTCTATCAATGGCGTCCCGAACCCGCCCCGTGGTGAAGAATGTGGATGATCTGGGTCTGCTCCCTAGGGGCCGGGGTAGTTGGGGCTGCTTGGGTACTTCGTATAGTGAGGTTGCATATGCGTGCCAAGTGTCCAGGGAGGTGATGGGCGTCTGGGCTCGGGGTTCCTGAAACGCCTTCCATGCCTCTCTGCTGTCCTGTCCTAAGAATAGCTGGTAGAATTCGTGTTCCACTTTGGAGAGGTAGGCTCGTTTCTTCCGTCGCACTAGACGACGGAAGATCAAGCGTGCCTGTTTATGCGTGTGTACTCCCCGTGCTTCGTCCTGTTGAAGACGGAGCTGGGTTTCCCTACACTCTGCATCGTACCAGCTATTTTGTGGGACATTCTTGTTCGGAGGGGTGGAGTGGGGGGATGTGTGGGGGAAGTATTCGGCAGCCGAGGTGTGTAGTGTGCCTGCCAACTGTGCTGTGACCTCCTCCAGGGGTGCGTGGGGGTCCATTTCCTGCAGGCTCCAGTAGAGATGGTCGGAGTATGCGCTCGCAGTTAGCCTGGAAAAGTGGTACTTGGGGAATCTTTGGGGGGGGGGGGGGTTGCTTGCTGGGGGGTTAGGTCATACCTGCAGGTTATGTCAAATTGTAGGTAGGCATGATCGGTAGCCACTGCGAGTGGGTGAGGTGATATTTTAAAGGACTGGATGTCGGGGATAAGTGATAGAGAGCCGAGGATATAGTCCACTGTGCTTGCTCCCAGTTTCTGTGTGGGTGCTCCATGTGCCCCCCATCCGATGCAATTGGCCGCGTGCTTTTGTGGAAAGCATGTGAGGGCCTCCGACCCGGGCCATCTGTCGAGACCGTTGAGGATGGCTAGTCCGTGTGCCCCCCCTAACACCAGTAGGTGTTCACCATATTCAGTGCATTCAGCTGTGTCCTGTGATGCCCGGTTGAGTCCTATCTCCTCCGGTGTGATCTCTTTGTACATGTGGTCGTCACTCTCGAAGAAGGGGGTCCGCCTCTGTGCTATGCGTGCGTTGAAGTCTCGGCCAACATGACATCTCCCAAGCTGGAGTAGTACATGATATCCTCGTACAATGGTAGGTATGGTGACTCGCCCTTCGGTGATGCATATGGGGAGTGTGCTGGTGGGAAATAGCACACGGCCATGTATATATCTCGAGGGCGATCTGTGTGTATCCGGATCCACATGAACCGGGCTTCCTCATCTTTCCGCATGACTTGCACCGTGGGCTGTAACTCCTCCCTGTACAACACAGCCACCCCTCCGGACCCTCGGGTCCCTCCTTTTGTTCGGGCTCTAGGGCGGCATGCCGTCTCCCATCTATATCCCCTCACTTCTGGTAAGTAGGTGCCTGGGCTTTGGTGGGTTTCTGTGTAGAGGACGATGTCCTTGCCAGTGAAGGTCTCCTGGAATAATCCTGCATCTGTTTTCATAGCTCCGTTGCAGTTTCACACTGCAAACCTCAGGTGGGTCTCATAGGCCGTGCCCCGTCATTGGCGTTTATCTGTGATGATGACACGACCATCTCTGTATACTGCCCATTTTCCCGCTTTGCGAGCCTCCAGGATCTGTGGCATGCATTCTTTACGGTGTGCCACCTGTGCAGGTGTGAGGTCATTCTCCAGGTAGACTTTTTCCCCTTTTAGAGCTGTCCTTTTGGAGAGGAAGGCTCGAGAGTCCTGGAAATTGTCTCTTCGGAGACATTTGATAAAAAGAGTCCTGGAAATCGGTTCTCCAGAAGGCTCAGTGGCATCCTGCGGAAGACCTCTTAGCTATTAACTCTTTTCAATTGGAATTGTTGGCAGCCTCGCGATTACTTTCTTGAGAAGGCAAACATGAGCTCAAACCAAAATTTAACCGCATGGCACGCTTGGGCTTGACTTCAGTTGCAGATGCCACCCTTGCTAGTCGCAATGTGTTGATATCGTTTCGTACAGCCAGGAGGCTTTTCAGGATCCCTCGTGTATACCGTGATTTATGGGGACAGCTTTTGATGGTGCTCCAGAGCAGACAACCCTTTCCTGCCCTTGCTTTGGATCGTCCTTGGCAGGACTGGGACCTTGTAGGCCGGCTGAATTTGGAAAAGGCCTCAGCTAACCAGGTGTATCATCTTCTGATTAAAGATCATCAATGGCTGGCTACTAAAGCTAATACTGTATGGCGATTGCGTAAATCTCAGTCATGGTGGAAGGTAACTGTGATGGAGGGTTGGTTGAACAAGACACCGTACAAATGCAAGGTCTTTCTTTGGAGGGTGATGATTGGTGGTCTTCCTCTTGCTTTAGCCCTTTCCAAGCGTCGAATTTCCAACGGCAATTGTTTCTTTTGCACCACCAGTGTGGAATCGGCCCGTCATCGATTTATTTCTTGCCCTCTCGCTAAGAAAATCTGGTCACTCTTGTCAGCGGTTTGGTGAGTAGTGGTTGGCTTCTTGCTAAGCCCTTTTGATTAGGTTTTTGTGCGGCCCAAATACCCCACACCGGCACAGTCGCATATGAAGATCTTGTTTCACTTTCTTCGATACTGGGGCTGTTGGCACAATTGGACCATTCGGAATGCTTTTCTTTTTGATTCAGCCTCTAATGTTCAAGGACATATTGCTACTCTTAAAGGGCTCTTGTATTGGCAGATAGATCTCATTCGGCACTCTGACATACTCCCTCGGGAGGACTTACTTCCTTGGCATATGGCAATTTCCTCTGCGTCTTTGCCATGACTTTTGTAACTCTTTTGTTGTTTAGTACTTTATAAATATAACATCCATTACGAGAGAGAGAGAGAGAGAGAGAGAGAGAGAGAGAGAGAGAGAGAGAGAGAGAGGGGTTAACTGTGGATTTGGTTTAGCCTATCAGATTTATGCTTTGGAAAAAGAAAGGCAATCATTTGGGGCAGGTATGGATCTCCTGGTAGCATGTGACCACTCCGAAAAGGAAGGGAGTCGCAGATTTGCTAGATGTCAATTTGCATATGGCCGCTTTGAGGCTATCCTAGTTGAAGAGTCTATGTATTCAGTGTCATCCTTGGTCAGACATTGCCAAATTCTTCATAGAAAAGACTGGCATCTCTCATGTTAGCACGGTTATTCATGCTTCTTGCTGGCATGCGCTTAATTCTACGAGGCCTTTAAAGGTCTCCTAGTCTTTTTTCCTTTCTCATTTGATAGCTTCCTGGCAGGAGATGCTTGGTTTTGCAGTTTGGCGTCCCGCGGATATTCATAAAGAGGAAAATTTGCTGCAAGGAGAAATACTGACTTCCTCAAGGTTGTTGGATTGGCCACAAAAAGATTTGCAGTGAGACAAGTTCAATCGGATGGCTAGGTTGGGGTTGAAGACAGTCTGTGATGGTGTTATTCTTGGGCGGCCCCGTCTTTATTCCTTTAGGCGTATTCGTCAGTACTTTAGGGTGCCTCGTGGATACAAGGACATTGGTCATCCATATAGGAAAGTCTTCAGAGGTTCTTTCCTTTGCCTGCATTACAGCCATTGGATCCTTGGCATGATTAGATGTTTGTGCTTCATGATGATTTTGCGAAAAGATCAGCTAATCAGATATATCATCAGATGGTGGAAGCCAAGAGATGGGTCATGGGGAAAGTGAATAGGTTATGGCATCGTAGGGACAGTAAAAAGAAGTGGTGGGAAAGATTTATCCAATTTTGGAAGTCTAAGGTCCCGTATCAGGGAAAAGTGTTCATGTGGTGGCTGCTCATTGGGGGTCTTCCAATGGGAGAAGTGCTCCATGCTCGAAAGATCTCTGCTGGGTGTTGTGTTTTCTGCACTATGTGTGATGAGACATTGCTTCATCTCTTTCTCTCCTGCCTTGTTGCATGACAGATTTGGAATTTCATTTCGCGTGTGTGGTCCTTGGTGACTTAGTACCGTCTATCGGTTCGTTTGTGGATTATGGGAAATATGTCCTCCATGCCCTCTTTGAGTTCAGATTTTTCCTGCCTATTTCATTTCTTTAGATGGACAACCCTGTGGCATATATGGCATACTCACAATGCCTTTATTTTTGATTCAGCATCAGGCATCCATGGGCATGTGGCCCGTGTGTGTGGAATAGTGTTATGGCAAATGTCCTCTATGATGTCAGCGGACCTGGTTCTTCCAGATATTGCTGTTCCATGGTTGGCGATTGTTGGATCTACTCCAGCTGTTCCTTCTGTGTGATCTATTAGTACTACTCGTGTGATAGGTTGTTCTGGTTGTTTTGAGAGAGCTTGTAGGCCTCATGTAAATATTAGTTACATAGAGAGTGAGAGAGACTGAGTATGCTGACCTGATGGTCTGATGTAATAGAAAGTAAGAGATATAGAGAGAATGTTGACCTGATAGGGTCAAACATCATTCAAAAAACTACAATCATTTCCTCTTTTGAAGCACTTCTGTAGGAAAAAGTGAAGGCCTAGAATGAATTCTTGATTTGTAATGCATTGTAAGGTTGGAGCTGTGAGAGAGAGAGAGAGAGAGAGAGAGAGAGAGAGAGAGAGAGAGGTTAAATTTACGAAAAAAAAAGAGAGAGAGGTTAATGGTCGGCAGCACGTCAGTTAATCAGATATATCACTTGCTCATACGAGATAAAGATTGGCTAGCTCTGAAGAGCAACCACACTTGGGTCTCCATAAAGATAATACTTGGAAATTTGTGGTGATGGTGGGCTGGCTCAATAAAAATCCATTTAAATACAAAGTGTTTATCTAACAAATGTTGGTTGGTGCTGTCCCAGTTGCCTCTGCACTCTCGAGACATCATATCTTGAATGATTGTTGCTCCTTTGTCATTGGGTATCTTTCTTGTCCAATGGTGAGAAAAGTTTGGTCTCTACTGTTTGCTGTTTTGTCTGAAGTGGTATGGCTGTGGATGGTTCCAAAGGACTTGGCCTTTGGAGACCCCAAATTCTCAGATTGTGTGCAGACATATATGCAATCTTCCACTTTTTGTGCTGCTAGGGCTGTTGGCACTTATAGACTATGAGGAATGCATTTATGTTTGATTCCATTTTTGGAGCATAGAGTTATATTGCCTATTTGAGAGGCCTTCTCCATTGGCAACTTGACATCATTGAGCTAGTAGATATTCTTTCTTGAGACGATTTGCTTTCTTCCCACATTACAATTTCTTCTGTCTCCTTGCTGGTTATACAAGACCATTTGTACTTCTTGTCATATTGTACTTCTGAATTTTGTGTTTCTAGTAATTAATACAATTACCCTTCATGGGGGGAGAGAGAAAGAAAGAAGAAAGTTATATTAACGTCTACAAAAGGCCAAAAGGCCAAGTTGGCCTATGAGACCAAAATGTTACATACAAAACGTCTAGGAAACTTTCCAAGTCCCAGTAAAGCTACCATCTAATGCTATGATAAACTAATTGAGTAGGTACAAAATGTTATATAGGTTGGGTACAATTCATGTGTTTGAGAGAGAGAGAGAGAGAGAGAGAGAGAGAGAGAGAGAGCAGCCTATCTGCTTTATGCTCTGGAAGAAGTAAGGAAATCGACTAGGATATAGCTCATAGGACCATGATGGTCCATGCTTGGTGGCTTTCTCTCAAATATGGCTGTACGGGATGCTACTAGGGAGAGAGGTGAACATGGGAGGTACACATATTACAGGTGGTGGGTATGATAAAAAGTTCCTGTGCGATACTTGTAGAATAGAGTCAGGGTTTATGGTGTTAAAACTTCTCGTGGATACATTGGCAAAAGGGGTCCTTGGAGCTGCAATTGCATGGCTATGGCAGACTTTTGCCTAGGGTTATTTGGAGATTGAATTTATGGTTGTAAAGATGTGATGGGAAAATAGAGATTATTGATTGCTCATTTTGTGTCAACAATCACTTGAGGTTACGTGAGGTCTGTTTTGTAGTGTTTCTCACCCACGATCCATGCGTGTAACATAGTCAAAGTTGGATCTAATGAATCTATAGTGGGCTAAATACTTTGAGTACATCAAGGCTAAGGCAGTATTTACCCCACATCAAGGAGTGGTTTGGGGATCATTAGGCAGAGTACACTGCTGATGGTGAAGCTCAAGCTCATGTGAGAGGGCCTTCTATTGGGCAAGGAACTGAGGAAGAATCTAGTACTATGCAGATTAGATCATAGCTCCTTGGTGGGTATGAAGCTCATGAGGATGGACTAGCAATCTATGGAGGGTGAAGCTCCATGAAGGTGTGTTCACACATGAGAGTGTGCATAATACTAACACTTATGATAATGAAGAACCATGGAAGCCTAGTATGCATTGGATATTTTAGCACATTTAGGATATAGGGCTTGGGAATAGTTTTGAGGCCAAATTTGTTGCATCTATTGTATCCATATGGAGATCAATATCTGCACAACTTCATGAAATTGACTCAACTGGTGTTGAAGAGAAGGTGTAGCAGCCATTTCTCTTTAATATAGCTACTCATGACTGAGAGAGGCCACACCATTCAAGAGAGAATCTACCTATTTTTTTGGAGGGGGGGGGGGGGGGGTACCAACGTAAGGACACAGATTTGGAGGCATCAAGGGGAGCCATCATGGAGAGCATCAAGGAGGTGGTGTCCTCTAAGTGGAGGATTGACATACATACCTCACAAATTGGACCCTTTATCAAGGGAGAGATCCTTCTTGCAGTGATAGCCACCAACAAATAGAGCATGTTTACTTTCTTATGGGAGTTTGGTGGGAAACTCAGGCGAGATAATCTTGATCACTCGGAGCTCACAGGATGTTCTTGGTAGAGGATTAGATTTAAGCAATGATGTGGCTTAGTGTGATAGGAGTTTTTACTTAGAGCAAGACCCTCAAAATTGTATGATAGATGACTTGATGAGGCATTGGGCATGCAATAGGCGGCCACTTCAAAGACTGCATTGGGACCTTAGGGAGTGGGAATGGAGAGATCCATTTGTAGAGACACTTTGTGATGTACCCTTCTTTGGACAAATCACAAGACTAGGAAGGAGGATACGAATCAACAAGATCAGATTGGTGTAAGGTGTAACTGAGCATTGGACTGGCTAGGTATAGCATATAACCTTTACTTGGAAACTTTTGTAGGAGATTGGAGAATAGTTTTAGAGCAATAAAGGTTTCACATTTTGTGGTTAGAAGCATTCGGAATGTAAAATGTTGGTAGAGAGCGTGTCGCTTGTGCTAGATGTGGGAAGCATGAGGAGACAGATAGGCATTGGATATGGGATTGCTGAGAGTCTTAAGAGGTTTAGAGCAGAGCCCTTAGGATGGTATTTCATGGCACTGCAAACTCTATGATTGTTATGTAGGGGACATTTGCTTGGGGCACAAACAGGGATTTGGCTTGTGGATGATGTAAATGGGTGTCGTGCCTATCTTGTCTCAAGGCAGCTTGTGGGCATGATTGTCATATTGAATTTCTCACATAGCATGGACCCAAGGGTATTGTCACAAATGGGAGCTCATAGTTAGCATCATTGCTTGGTACATATGGAAAGCAAAATGTAGGCATGCTATCAAATTTTTGGACATGAATTTCTCACATAGCATGGACCCAAGGGTATTGTCACAAATGGGAGCTCATAGTTAGCATCATTGCTTGGTACATATGGAAAGCAAAATGTAGGCATGCTATCAAATTTTTGGACACATCTATTTCAAAGACTCTCCAGGATTTGGTCAAAGATTGTGTATACTTTCCGTGTGGGATGGGGGAGGTTACATGGCCGTTTGGAGACTATGAGGAGGATATATGCTTTTCTCAAGCCATGGAATTCTAGCACTTTCTTCCTTTCCAAATCCACATGGTCTCATATTATAGGCCTCTTGGCTAGTTTTTCATTCAAGCCTTATATTACATGTCTTAAAAGAAGCAAGTCTCTTACATGGTTGCTTTGTACTTCGTAATTTTGCCTTAGGATATTTTATTCTAAGGGATCTTATTAATAGAATTTTTTGTCTTTTATTTGTGTTTAAAAAAAAGGGATACCTTCCTAGGCTGAAGTTATTATTGAGTCTCCTGCAAAACATTAACAAGAAATGGTGTGAGATGCCCCTATCTATATGAGTGGAATCCTCCCTTCAAGCCTAGTAATATAGCCAAAAGAGGTGGCATTGCATTGCCTATCAAGAATCGGATCCCTCCACATCCACTCTCCTAGATCCCATTGTAATATCTAGAGAAGGCTCCTTTGCTACAACCCATGTCTCCATTAATCTAACAAGCAAGTGGTTGGATCCAATCCAATATATTACTTATTTTTCTAGTGTGCCACTACCTTGATCCTCCATCTAGTGTATCATGATTTCCACGAACTCTCTTTGGTTCAAGTCCTCTCACAAGAGGACCATCTTTCCCAATCATAGAAGTAAATGCCATGTCTTTGTTCTCATAATGATTGCGAGAAGATTGTTTCTTTTGGATTATAGATCATCTTAGGTTTGACAAGGGTCTGTATCCATCCTTTAATTAGGGGCTACTCATTCAATTAGGGCCTCAATCATAACTTGAGGATATAGTTGTAGATCCTACCATACTTGTGTAATAGTTTGTAGCCACCTATTCTACATCTATAGGGCTATGCGCAATGGATTCATAATCTCTCTTGCATCTCTGCACACCCTCGCTTGAGTCTTTTGCCCTTGTGGTACAAAAGAAATCTCTGATAATCCTATCTCCAAACTGAATCTAGAAGAAAACTCTTGCATGAAACTTGTACTCCGATCTTTGCTTCATGGCATTAAACTTTACTTTGGCAATATGCATTCTCTGAGCCACCAATTTGCATCCTATATATCTCTCCTTGTCCCTCAATACTGCATCTAGTGATGCTCTTGCAATCCTCTCTATGTTTGGAAGGCTCCCTCTGCTCCTTTTGGCCTCTTCTCTATAGAAGGAACAAATCTTTTGTCGACTCTCATTCAAATCTTTAGCTGCCCATCCAACTGAGAAGAGTCTGGTCCTTGGATCTCCAAATCTCTACAACCCGCTCTCTAAAATCATCATGATAGAATACGCGCTTGCCCGCTACTATCCAAGGATCAACTTGCCATAGGGATATGTCGAGTGTAGTCCTAAATTGTGTCCTATCTCTTCTGCCATTTGGGGGATAAATGAGTAGTATACAAAAAATATGATTTGCATCTATCCAATATGTTGTAAATCATTGAGTTGATACAAGTCAAAGTAAGTTGTCCACTTAGAAGCCATAAGTCCGCACTTGTCTCACACATTTTTTTCTTTCCCTTTTGAAAGGTTTCGGATGGAACTAAAGATGCAATGTGCCCATGGTCACAATGCCACAAGGACATGTATTTCTGAAACTTCACTTAACGTGTGGATGTCACCTGGACATGTATTTATGAAACTTCACTTAACATGTGAATTAATTTTTAATCACATGGTTAAGTAAATGTTGCACATGTGAGGTGCAATTGGGGTTAGAGTAAATTTATGAGCTCAACACGAGAGGAAATCACATGATGTCAAATGCAAAAGTTGCTATAAGTTATGTTGCATAGGTACTTGGTGGTATTTGGTGCCAAATGTTAGCCCAAGTCATTCATTTAGCCATAAGTGTCAGTTGGTGACGCTAGAGAAGTAGCATTTAATGGTACCTAACACCAATTTGATGGTCAAAGATGGCGCAGAGACACTCAGGAATGGAAGTTGCCTAGCCAATTTATTTGTTGGCGAGTCAGATTATTTTTCTGGGCATTCAAATAATTATCAGAATAATTTTCAGTATTTGAAGACTGAAAATTAATATTTAATTATGGATAGTGCTAGAAAAACCATTGGGGAAGGTTGCCACGTTTCAAAAACGCCCATGCAAGATTGAAAAACGTCTTTAGAGGCCGGAGAGAAGCATTTTTAGGCATTCAACCTACAAGAGAGAGGGAGGAGATGCTACCGGTCTGATCTGCAGCCATTGGACGTCCTTTTGAGGTAGCTAGGGGCAAGAGAAGACCAATCAACAGCAAGTGATTGCATCTATAGGTTGTTCAGATAGGGCAACAACAGTAAATGACTGATTTTCTTAAGTTCTTCTCGAAGAAAGTCTGAATTTTCTCTCCCCTCAACATTCTCTCTTATCTCCCAATCTTTTGATAGCCTTTCTCCAAAGATTACAACATTGAGATCAACAGAGGGTAAGAAATTTCATATTTCTCCGATGTAAACCCTAATTTGTAGTCGAAAGTAAGGTTTAACAATAGCTTCGGGAAACGTGCAAAATTTGAAGCTCCAAGACTTGGATTCAATAGGGCTGAAGTTGTTTTTAGTCAAAGTCAAGTGGAGAGACCAACATATCAATGAATTTGGTGCATTTTCCATCTCCATCAAAGCGGGTGAAGGCCAGTTGATTGCCAAATCAAGGGTCAAATCAGACGGAAGACTTGCTAGTCATTTTGGACCGCAAGGGGAGTTGGAATATCGAAAGGGTTTGGGAAAATCCCATTGTACATCAACATTTTCTTTAATTGAGTTAAATAAATACCTAAAGGGGCGCCAGTGTTGGGGTCAACAAGGTGTCCATTGTCCAAGATTGTAAGTTAATTTGCATTTCTTATTCTTGTAATAAATGTTGCTGTTATAACTAGGTTGTAATCAGGGTATTACCACCCATCCATGGAAGGAAGGCTGGTTTCACACAAGGCCATGGTCACATTCTTTGCTTTTCCCTTTTGAAAAGTGCGAATGGAACTAAAGAGGCAATGTGTCAATGGCCATGAGCACGAGCATAAATGAGGTGTACATGGCTCAATTGCCTTTGCATGTCTTTGAGTTGAGCTTTGAGAGAGGCCATGAGGGACAAAGCTCCATCGGATGTGAGAGAAGGAAATTGTTTGACACAATGCCCACCCTCACATGTGTTTGGAATCAAGAGAAATCAATTAGATATCTTCCATGTATTGAGGGTTACTCACTATGGGAATCTCATCTGGAGATGTGTCGCGAAAAGACATTACAAGGGGAAGAGATAATGAAAATATTAAGGAGAGAAGATGAAAATAGATAAAAAATAATAGAGCCTTGGTAGAGAGCAAGAGGGGTTGAGGAAGAGAGGAGTGAGTGAAAGATTGGAAAATTATGTGGTAGAGAAGATTGGAGAGTATGTGGAAGAGAAGCCTGGGTAGAGAGAAAGAGGGGTGAAGTGAGGAGTTGAGTGAAAGATTGGAGAGTATTGAAGAACATGTAGCAAAGGAGAGTGTCTCATCATCCCCCTAAATCATTCTTCTCACTTAATCACGCTTGCTTGATTTTTTTTTTTGCTTGCGAGCTGCTAAAGGTAGATGGGCTCAAAAGTCCAATGAACTAAAAGCCATGAGCCTTCCTCTCATTAGTCTTGTTTGGAAGGCACTATCATTGCTGTTATTTTTATTGTTTTAAAAGAGAGTGACGAGGCCCGTTGAGCCCCAAAAAAGGAGTCACTCCTCATCACACATATTAGGAGGCCAAGTCTACTCACCTCCTTGTTTTGCATTGTGGTCGCTTCGTGTGATAGTTCTCCTCTGATCTGCTTACCTTGATGTCCCCACCATAAGCCACAACCAAAGCAGCATCAACATTGCATGTGCCTATACTCATTGTGGCTATGAATACAACTGACCCTTGCTACAACATTTTAACGTTTAGATACTACTACTACGTTATATACGCTACCACCCTCTGCGCTAGTTATTATCTCACTGTGGTCTAATACAAAATCCCTTTTGCCTTATGCTTACTAGTAAATGTACCAATTGTTTCTTTGAAGTAACGTAAATGCCCACATGATAGCCCAAGTATCTCATTGAGATGCCTTGGGGAATCTAAGTGAAATTCTCATGTGGGTTCAGGTCTAGCTGCTGTGCCAGAAACCCAAAATCCATAGGACTTGTGCCAATTAATAAGAGCTCTTGAGGCTCTACAAAAATTGCAGACATTGTTGCCGGAGCCCTAGAAAGAGCTCATGGTGTTTGCAACAAATAAGAGAAGAAGAGGTGCAAGCACATATCCCTATCTTACTGACGTCTAAATGTAGAATTTGCCACCTCTAGCACCATTGACGACAACCTAGCTGAGAGCAGAGGTCCCAGGAGTAGAGAGCCCCTACACCTTTGATGTATTAGTTTGGAGAACCCATTCTTTGCATGACGTCTTCTAGGAACTCCCAATCAACTTTCTCAGAAGCCTTTCAAAATCGAGAAGCAGAATGATGATGTCCTATCCCTTGGTTCATGCAAGAGTAATGGACTTCTAAAAGTTGAAAACATTGTGCATGATGCTGCCATCCTAAACAAAAATAGTTTGGGTAGGATATAGTAACATGCAAAGGCCATTTTCTAGATTCTACTCCTAGTCTCATCCCATCCCCTTACCATGCCAAGCTTGTCCCCATGTTGGGGGCCCCCCCTCATGCTAATGGGGGATGGCAATTTGTGCCCCTGTTCTCATTCTCATTCCCTCCCCATCCCAAAGACCTGTGCGATGTTACTATGGGGTAGGATGAATGAGATTTGGCATAAGGAGAGATGATTTGAGGCTTATCACTTTAGTTAGGATTTAATTTGCCGTTCCAAACAAAGTGATTGGTCTCTAGTGGGCGATCTCTTATTTGTCTGCACTACCTTTCAGGTTGAGGTGAATCAATCTCTGAAATAGCTTCTTTGGCATATATCTTGATTCCATTATCTTTTGAAATGGTTCTAGAAATCTTGCATTGATTACATCCCAGTAGCTCAAGAGGAAAGTCTTGTCCAATCTATCATCCCTTGGGCACTTCTCTTATGGTAGTACGAATAAAACCTCCACAATCTTCTCCTTTGCGAGGGGGCCATTAGGTGTCTGCTCCTGGTCTTTGTGGTCGGCCTGTTGGTACTGTGTCACACAATCTCTTCCCCCTTCTCAAGCTTGGAGGTCTTGTCATTGAATCCAATAGGACAGTATAATAACGTGTCTAGAAAGAAGCCCTCGCATGGTAGTTATAGATGTATAGGGCCTCCTTCATAGCATCTATTTGTGCTTTGACAGCAGTCATCCTCTCACCCACCCACTTAATCTTGGCCGCCTTTCTTCTCTCTTTGAAGTGCTGCCTTGTCTAGAGTGTCTGGGACCTGTGAAACAGTTCTTTGTTCACCATGCTCCTTGCTTGTATCTAGAAAGAAGCTCTAGCATGGTACTTATAGACTTATATGGCCTCCTTCATAGCATCTATTTGTACTTTGGCAGCAGGCATCCGCCTACCCTTCCAGCTACAACTTGGCTGCCTTTCCTCCTCTCTTTGAAGTGCTGCCAATGAGGCAATAGCAGCCCTCTTTCATCTCTTAGAGACCATTTCTCTTGCTCTGAGCCATCTCTTCGAGAAAAGAGTTTACCCCTTAAATATCATCCAAGTCTCTAGCTGCTCTGATAGATGAGAAAGGCTTGGCTCTTCCAATCCTGGTAATATTCTCCCTCAAATACTCATCATAATACAAATGCACTGGAATCTGATGCTGGTAGCAATTCCCATGCCTTCCTCCGTAAGAACCGATTGTACCACTGCATGGTCTGATAAAGTGGCTCTTGGAACAATATCAACTAGAAACCCCCCAGGTAGAAGGCAAGTCATGTACGTAAAATCTATCCAACTAGGAGAAAATCTTGGCTCCGACTTTCTTGGCCCTTCTTGAAAACTGGAGAGTTCTTTTATATTTGCCGAACTCTACCAAGAATGAAGGGTCCTTCCCTTAATGTGGAAGACAAAGTCCTCCCAAGCTGCTTGCTCACCTCCTCTGATAATCTCTATGCATCTAGCCTTTCTACTCTCCAAGGCCTGGAGCATGTTAAAATCCCCTCCTACTATCCAATGCTCTACACTAGGTAAAGACTGAGTATGAGTGAGTCCAAAGTCTTCTCTCTGTCTGGCTACTAGGGGTGTATATAAGCAGTGTACCTATGGGTGCCTCCTCTACACCCAATGCCCTAATCCAGAACAGCGGGAAACCAATGCTATCTGGCACAAATACAAACTCGTGCTTCTATCTTTGAGGCTCCCAAAATAAGAGCCTGGTATGTGAAACTCTGTCCTGGCTGCAGCGTCCCACTGCAATGGCAATCCTCTCTTCTGAGAGGTGGTGCCCTTGTAGCATGAGGAAAGCCACTGATCTTGCAACTAGTACCCTATGGAGATCTCGTCTCATGAACCTCTGTCCTTTGCAGAACAGTCTTCTACCAAAGCCTCAAATATTCCATGACAGGATCCTCATGGAAACCGTCAAGGTCTCTTAGACCAGTGTGGGTACAGGGCCCATGCATGTCTTTTCTGCCTGATTGTAATATCCCTGCAGCCTTATGAAGAGGGGAATTTGAAGGAGTCCAGAGAATCATTGGAGCGAGTTTGTTTCCCTTGGGAGGCTCTTCAAAAGCATGGTGCAACTTTAGGAGAGTGCTTAGTTTCTTGTTTTGAACATTTTGCCTTTTTGTTTTATGCATTTTGGTGACTGGTCTAAGCTTGCATAATTTTGTGATTCGTTTGCATGTCATTCTTAATCCCATGTTTGTGTTCATGGCGTGAAATTGAAGATGTCTTGTGATTAAGCGTGGATGTGTTGTATCTTGTTTGAAGAACCAGTTATTTATATGTATTGCATTTTAGTTCAATAGGTTTAGGTTTGGATGATTGAGTTAATAGATACGTCTCTTTATGTCTATAACTTTCCCTTTGTGCGTGATTATGCTGATGAGATTTAGTGAGTGAGATCTTAATTGCATGCAGGGGGAATCCTCAAAAGCTAGATCGTACTTCTTTGACAAAGCGTGTGGCATTTACATATGAACAGGTTTTTGATACATATCATTTACAACAAATGCAGTAAATCATGCAAAATTTTAATGTATTTCTGACCATTTTAGTGCTACCTTTTTATCAGTGTCTTATGTATTTATACCATTACCCGGACATTTGGTATGATTATGCTACATGGCATGCTCAAAATGGATCTCCAGACCCAGCGGCTGTAGTTTTTCAAAGGGCTTTAAAAGCTTTACCAGGTCAGTTTTAATAGCCAACTTAGTTTAGTTTTTGCTCATGCTTAGGATTGTCTGCCATACTTTTGCAAAGTAATTAAAGTTATAAAGTGTCTTATATATATATATATATATATATATATATGGATGGGGTCCTTCCATGACCAATATACTTGCAAAGAAAGAGTCCTTCTTTGAAGTCACTTTTCATTTGTCATGTTTTGGGGACAGTGCTGCAAATCTTACGTGTCAGCCTTGAATGGCCATTAGTGGAGGACCATGCCTTCACAAGGGATAGAAAAGACTTGAGAAAGCCAAAAAAAGATAAGAAGAAGAAGATCTGAAAGCAGAGCTGGCTGCTCAAGCCAATGAAGGCAGGGTGAATGACCTGATGCAAATAGGATGTGGAGGCCCCCACAGATAAACAGAAATTGAAAGGGCCTTAAGAACAGAAGAAGAAGATGATGTCAAAGCAGAGATAGCTGCTTTTGCCAATGAAGGCATGGATTAACTTTGGGGTCAAGTGCTGTCAAGCCTTGCATTAGTAAGGATTGATTTTTTGCAATCGAATGGTGCTAGCAGCGAGCTCCCATTTGTAGCAATGTTCTGTATCCAAAAAAGTAAAGGATTTTGAATCAACCTCAGCTCATGGCATATAACATAGGATGAGGAACGAATGTTAGGGATGGGGAATGCCACTTCAAAACAATTTGAATGCAAGCCTTGCATTGGTAAATTATATAATGGGTTTGATAAGATGGTGGGTCATATCGCCCAGGTAGAGACTAATATTGGGAGGTTTCATACATTCTAATCTACTTTTCTGGATCATTGAGATAGTTGCCTTAAGTGTCTATGAAAATATCACAACCTTGAGGCAGTTGGTTGTTAGTGATGAGTGGAACCAAGCATCGAGCACTCGTTCTGCACAGGGAAGAGCTTGTGCATCATCATGTTTGTCAGATACATATTGAGATGATATAAAGCACACCATTGATGTGGGTCAAGCGGATTGTGTGTTGATTGATATTGTGAGGTTTGGCACCCTCAGATCTCTTTGTCAGGATGGATTGGACAATTACCATTCACCATTGCATGCATGGGCATTTATCCTTGATCTTGAGTTTCAAGGATAAATGCATGGGCAATTATCCTTGATCTTGAGTTTCAAGGAAATAGACAAGAGAGATGGTGAAGTGATGGATGGATTGGAAATTTGGAGAAGGTATTGTGAAGATCAGAGGAGAGTTATAAAGAGTCATCTTCATTTTATACGAGCAGATAGGGCAGATTTGGTACAGCATATGGATGACAAGGTAGGTGGAAGATTAATGGCACTCTTTGGTTGGAGGCTTCTGGTGCAGTTACTCCAGAGCCCCAGCAGTTGGCTATTTGGATTTTCAGCCAGGGATGTTTTTCCTCTCCTCTTGAGCAATTGTGGATTAGGTTTGGTCACATTGCATCAAAGAGGAACCAGCTTGGTGCGTAGAGAGCCAATGATCTTGTGTTTATGAGTGCTAATCTGCACCTTCTTGGGAAAATGGCATCTCCCATGGCAGAGACTTTTGATGAGCTGCCCTCTTCTCCCTGTATGGTTGATGGTGATGATGGAGGGTATTGAGGAAGATGTGGAGGGAGCAGTGTGATTGGATGAGCAAGAAGAAAGCCCATATCTTGAGACTTGACCTGATATAGTCTATGATCCTACATAGTTGTCATGAGCCATGAGTCACATTATATATCTTCCTTATTGTCATTTCACTTGTATTGTGTTGAATTTTGATTTCATTATTCTTGCCCAATGCTAAGCCTTCAATGTCTTTATCGCAATGAAATCTATAAACATGAAAGTTTTAGTATTGGATTATGAAAATAAATATTCCAAAAGAAATTTATAATTTGACTGTTTTGAAAGCATTTCCATTTCCTACAATCAGTGTGCTGCAGGTTGACCGTTTCCATTGCATTTACATGTGACTATGGCAGCAAGATTGGCCTTGATCTTTAGCTTTTGCTTCAAATATAGCTATGATTTCCTTTTCCATGCAAAACACAAAGAACCCTTGAGAGATTGATGAAGATTGACGGAGAGGCCCATGGTATCCATGATCTCCAGGATGATCAGATGTAAGGCCTCTGTCTCACATGAGATCATCAAAGCTGAGTTAAGGGCTACATCGAGTGTAGTAGAGGCCCTCACCCAAATAGTGTCATTCATACACAGCCTATAGGATCTAGCCAGTATGCATGATTGACTCTTTCATCCTACCGACAACTTGCCAAAGAGAGAGATACCTCATGTTGGTATGCATAGATGTCCGGTTGGTTTGAGCTACATGGAGTTAGCATGGACAGACTCTCCCCTTTTTAGTATTTCCTTGATGCACACAGCACCATATCTTACTCTGAGCTATTCAGAGATCAGGGTTGCATTCCGTCCTTGGACGAAACCATCTCGTTCGATCTGTCCAGCCCAGTCGGATCCATCCGACCCAGACTGTTTCCGACCATCAGATTTTAGCTCCCTGCCAACAAACTACTGCCCGTCCCCTCACACACAACATCCTCCCCCCCCCCCCCCCCCCACCGCCCGCCCCCCCCCCCCCCCCCCCCCCCCGCCTCTGTCCGCCAGTTGCACCCCCTCCCCCAACGTTCCTGCCTGCCTTTCGTGCCTACACTCCCGCCGCCTGACACACCATCAGGCCTCCTCCCCTAGCCATCATAGCGTCTCCCCCCCTCCCCCCACTTGACTGCCTTCGCGCCCCCTCCTCCAGCCTGCCTGGCGTCGTGCCCTCCGCCTCAGGCTTGGTCTCCATTGCGTGGTGCCCCAACCTCTCCAAATGCGCTGCGCCTCCCCCCCCCTTGCACAGCTCCCCCGCCACGCTGTCCCAGACTTCCTCGCCTGGCATCCTCGCCCGGTAGGCCACCTGCGTGTCCCCGTAGGGAGCCAGCCATACGTGGAGTCCAACACCCCTCCACCGCCCAGAAAACAGCACCACCACCCCCCCCCCCCCCCCCCCACCCCTTTTTGTTGCTCCCTCCATCTGCAGCAACACTCCCCCCACCGGCATCACAATAGAGTGTTTGGTAGGTTCTCAACAGGGACGTGCAATGGAAACCTTTGGTCAGACGTCGGTGCATTCTGTGAGTGCCCCCAACTCAAACACCTTGCACATCAACCTCTCTGAGGAACACCTCTTAGCCGTTCCTGCCACGGAGCTGGAGCCAAAGGAAACAACAATCTTTGGTTAGGCAGTAGGACATTCCCCATCTAGGGTCTAGCTTCGAGACTGGCTTGATTGCACTTTGCACATCGGTACAATTAAGATTGTGGAGGTGGTTCTCATGGATCGAGGGATCTTCATGGTACGACTCACTTTAGTAGATGCCAGTTAGTGGAAGACTTTGGACGACTCTTCGGCATTGCCCTTCCAGCTTCTTTCATGGACGCAGTGACAGTTGCAGGTGTCCCAAAGGTACGAGTGATAGTGAAAGAGACAAAGAATATACCGTAGTTCCTAGAGATTGAGACAGGAGGACACTCCTTTAGGCAACAGGTTATCGTGACTGGACAGCCACGGCAGTGCTCGCGTTGCCATGACTTTGGGCATCAGGCAGCAGATTGCACGCGCTTCGGAGTCAAGGTGGCCTCGTCGATAGGCCCATAGGTGGATGTGGATGGCTTTACACGGGTCTAGAGACGACAAAGAGGGAGATGGCAAGGGGGGACCGTAGTCTGCCCCTCAGACACAGCCATGGCAGCAGGGGGTAGGAGGTCGAGAGTCCCCCTCCTCCCCGGCAGAATGCCATGCGGCCTCCCACTCCTTGCCCCACTTGGTAGGACCACAGGTCTACACACCCACCACCCTCGGAGGTGTCACATGCCACCTCACTTGGGGTTCCCCCTCCCAAGCACTTGCCTTGTGCATTTGACCATCCCTCGGTCCTCCCCCTCCCCACCATCACCCTTGCCGACCAGCCCCCCTGATCCCCATCCAATACAAGTGACGCACCTCCCACCCATTTGTCCACACACACACACACACACACACACACACACACCAGTTCGTGTGCCCACGCTACTCGGCACACCTTCCCAAGACAGGTAGAGCTACTACTATAAGAGTTTTTTTGCAGTGGGCCATGGTCCTATCTGAGAGTTGCGGAGTGCGGAGAGTTTCCACTACCCCTGGAAGTGGGAATCTTCGTGGTACGCAACTCAAGGAGTGGCAAGGTCCATCTACTAGCACCACTGGATGAACCAAACTACGCTTTCTTCCTTCAGACCTCTCATACGGGAGATTGGACGATGCCTGAGATAGAGGAGGTGAAGAGCCAGGTGGCAGATCACATCTCCTAGTGGATGGAAGGACTGACACTTTTCTCTCCGCAGTGGCCAGGTTGCATAATAGATATCAACTGGTGGGTTGGGGCCAAGGTCTCACATGTGAGCATTATCTTTTGAGCCCCCCGTAGTGGAGAGCTTCGATGGATGGGCCTTGGTGGTACCACCAAGGCGTATTCGCATGTCTCATAGATCCTCTTCTTCATCAATAGCCTCCACACCGAACAAATGCTTGTTCAGTCAGTCACAGGTTTCCCTATGAGCTTACATCTCGCATCCTGGAATGTGAATAGCCTCCACTATAGTGGAGTACGCGGTTCAAGGAAGTTGATCATTCGGTAGGATGTTTAGCAGCTTGTCCTTGCCGGAAGGATCGACATCTTACTGTTACAGGAGCACAAGCTCACTCCTGCCTAGGCCCACTGGGTAGGGAAGGTACACCCGGGCAAGTCACACACTTATTGGGAGCACTCCATCGGTGCCCACAGTAGGAGTGGAGGGGTATGCACCTCGATTGGCTTGAGCCTCATTGCCTGTGTACGGGACCATGGGACGATTGTGGTAGGGAGGGTTCTATGGATCAGATTGGATATTGGGGACTCGTGCCTTGGAGTCCTCAATGTCTATGCCCCCAATGAGGTCAGGGCACGCAGCAGGTTCTGGGCGGAGATTGCAGTAGGACTCCCAGAGGTGGACTCCTAGATTGTTGGAGGAGACTTCAACAACCTGGAGGCCTTAGAGGACGAGCAGGGTAGAGGCAGAAACTACCAGGGCATGGCTGGGGAGGAGTAGGAGGCATGGGAGGTCTTCCTACTGCAAGTAGGAGCTCGCAACACTTGGAGAGACCCAACTTTCCATAGGAGGGAAAGGTTGTTGGATTTCTCGTGGGGATATAGGCGGCTAGGTGAAGTCTTGCTCGAGCGGTTGGACAGGTTCTATGTGGGAGGGTGGGGATGCTCTTGTAGAGGGCAGTTGGATGGCACCACTCTGTCCGTCGGTCCTTCTGATACTCGATCCCCCATTGTCCTCCCTAGGTACACGATCCTGTTGGATCCCTGACTCAATCTACAGGAGAGAGGAGGTGAAGAGAGAGGTTGAGCAGATTTGGGCTAGGGAGTGGTGTAGGAGGGACTGGATCGCAGAGGAGATTGTAGAGGTCCTAGTGGAGTCAAGCAGTATTTGCTAGGAGGCAGCCCTACAGGCGAGGCAACAGTGCTGAGAGGAGGAGAGAGCACTCCGGCGGGACCTAGCAGCCACGCAGAGATTATTACGGGAGACACTAGGGGATCCCATCGTCCACTAGGGTAGCTCCCTCCTAGCCCCTTGCACAGAGAAGGAATTAGAGGAGGCTTTCCACACACAAGACAAGCAAAAATGCTTGGGAGAGGATGGCCTCTCTAAGACCTTCTTCACCACCTTCCGGGAGGTAGTGAAGGACCCCTTACTACTTGCTTTCCAGGAGATTTTCAATTCATGTTAGATGCCAAGGAGTTTATTGGCAGGTCTTATCAGTCTCCTCCCCAAAGGGGGAGACCGGTTGAAGCTATCCTAGTGGAGACTGATCACCTTGTTGCCAGTTGCCTATAAGGCACTTGCAAAGATGATTGGTAGGCGACTCCACCCTGTGCTTCCAGACATCATTCTTGACACATAGACAAACTTTGTCCAGGATAGAAACATTCTAGACAATGTCTTTACCTTCTTTAAGGTGATAGAGTGAGCCCATCACAGTGGTCAGGGATTGGTTGTACTACTCTTGGATTTTGAGAAAGCCTATGATAGGGTGGATTGGGAATTCTTGGAGGGCACCATGGAGAGGTTGGGCTTCCCCCAAGCATGGATCCATGGGGTCTCCGCACTCTATAGATTGGCTACTAGTAGGGTTTTTATAGGTGGCAGGAGAGGGGAGAAGTTTTGGCTGGAGAGATCGGTATGGCAAGGTTGTCTACTGGCTATGTATCTGTTCCTACTCTTTGTAGAGGCGGTCTCACTTCCTTAGATACATATGAGTGGGTTACGCGGCCTCTGACTTCCAGTGAGAGAGGAGACGGAGTTGTAAGACTCAGAGTATGCAGATGATACAATACTTTACATAGAGGACGATGAGCTGATGCTAGAGAGAGTGAGACTAGCTCTTGAGGAATTCTGTACTGCAGCAGGAGCGAAAATCAATTGGCGGAAGTTGGTAGGTTTCCTTACAGACCCGGACTCTAGTACAGAGTGGGTCGTCCACTTGGGATTTAGATGGGTGTGTAGAGGGCAGACCGTTCGTTACCTAGGGTTTCATGTGGGACTCGACATCACCCCCGGCCAATAGTTTCTCCTAGTTCTCTCGACTCTATTCGGAGGAAGCTGACCTATTGGAGTATTGCTCGCCTCTCCCTAGTTGGCCGAGATCTTGTGGTCAACCAGGTCCTGGCGACGGCTTGGTACATCGCCTCATATTGGTGCTTCTCCTCATCTTGTGTTGCTTAGCTTCGCCGCCTAGTGTGGAATTTCCTCTGGACCGGGTTGGATAGTTCCAGGGACTCTCCAGCCAAGGTGGACCATCATCCAATATCGGTCAAAGGGAGGGCTTGGGATCATTGACCTAGAGTATCAGAGTATAGCCCTTTTGGGCAAGCTTGTAGTCTGCGGTCTCACACCAGGAGGGCAGACCTGGAAGGTCCTACTATAGGAGGGTCTCCAGGAGTGCAGGCCTGGTGGGGATTGGAGACCATCCTTGAGATGGATCTTCACGACGGCCCAGATCATGCCCCCAAATCTCCCTTCCTACGTAGCTTACTTCGTGTGTGGTAGGGCCTCCGTAAGGCCTTAATTTAGAGCCCCCCAGGTTGCTAGGAGGAGATAGACCACCAACCGGTGATTTGGAACCCCCAGGTCAGAGATCAGGAGGGGGTACAGATCAGTGAGCGCTCCCACATCTAGTGGGCTGGTTGGGAGGCCGGCCCGGCTCGCACCATCAGGACCTGGCGAGAGGTGTACGGCTTGGTGGATGTGGAGGTGTTGCAGCGGGCATCCGGTTGCCAGAGAGGTGTCGAGTTGAGGAGAAGGGAGATTGATGCAGCAATACCTCAAGAGTGGCTTGGCCCCTGGGTACGAGAGTTGGTAGAGCTCGGAGAGGTATGGGTCGCTAAGTTTTCATCGATAGGTATCCCCCTACAGGTGGCAGGTAAAGTGGGCGGCGCCTCGCATGGAACTTTCTTCATTGTTCAGGAGGCGGGGCTGTTGGCCGTTGACAGAGGGAAGCATGATGAGGGTATAGCTGTCCTTCTGTGGAGGAGGATTTGGGTGGTGGGCCGTCAGGGAAAGACATGGCGATTGGACCCCCTATGTTTTTTGGGAGGAGCTCCGGGAGTGGCGCCTCTGGATTTGGAAGGGCAGAGCACTTGATGAGCTAGAGTGGGATCGAGGAGAGTGGCTATGGCCAGCCACTGCGGTCGCCAAGAAGCCACCGAGGTTCGTGGAGTACACAGCCACGATTAGCAGACGTGTTGATGGAGGAGGATATAAAGTGGGTGCCGTCGTGTAGCAGGTATTGGCCAGAGCACAGCATCATGGATGCTTTTTGACGGACTTTTTGGCGCCGCCTATGGGACAATTGGAGATCGAGGAGGGTATCGTATTTCGTATGGCTGGTGGCACATGGAGGCCTGGCGGTAGGGAGTTGGTTAGCCTAAATGTAGAAGGATGGAGGATGTAAACACTGCACACAGTAGCTTCTGGAAACTCCAAAGCGCTGCCTTTGGTCGTGTGAGGCGGGGCAATGAGTGTGGAGAGGAGCATGCTGCATCCTCCGCCGCATAGCACCTAGCCTTGGATGTATCTCATGGGGAGCTTTCTGCTGGCAAGCAGCTAGCCAGGGTTGTCACCTTCCATATGAGGCTGGGATGCAGGACATGATCTTCCTTATTGAGGTTGGGTCGTACGCAATAGTCGGCTTGGAGGCTCTACCCATCTGCCAGGTATTGGAGTCCACAGCAGACCGCTCTGAGGTAGGGGAGATCATAGGGAGTCTCACTGGATGCCATATTTGGAAGGCGCGGTATCAAGAGGTTTTTGGAGGACAGAGACTTTCTGTACAAGCGGCTTTGGTAGAGCTTTGGACCTCCATCATCCACTCCCTTTGCGGCTAGTGGGACTAGGTGTAGGATGAGTCTCAAGCTTGTCAGGAGCTTCATCTTCACTTCATGCGCACTTGGGGCTGTTAGGACTTGTTTTTCGTGATGCAGGCAGGCAGCCCCAAATGGCGATACACCCTCCCCTCCATGGCTTCTTGCCCCCATCCCCCCTGGATTGCCCTGAGAGGCCTGTATATTTGATATATCTGTTACTCTGCATCAGCTCCAACTAGTCTGTTGAGCAGGAGCACTTCTTTGTATTCAAGGTTTTTTTGAAGTAATATAATTAGCCACACTTTATTTGCAAAAAAAAGATTGTTTCTGACCAGGAGTACTGTGCATAGATTCCAGAGACAACTTTTGACCCTTTTTTTTGACCATTTTTTGCACATTTTTTTGGGCTCTTTTCGAAAAATTTGACCCTTTTGTGAATGCATCAAGCTCTTTCTTGGCTGGAACTTCCAAGCCTTGTCTACTCAAGCCTCAAGCCGCCACCTCTTAGTCAAGAGTCAAGTTCACGAGTCATCTCCACATCTTCCTCTTCCTCTCTACCAAGTTACCGCCTTCTCTTCCTCTTCCTCTCTTCACACCTCTTCCTCTTCCTTCCAACTTCCAAGTTCCATCTTGTTATTCCTCTTTCTCTTCCTCTCTTTTATCTTAATAGTCAAGACTTACTGCATACCACCTTCTCTTATCACATCCTCTTCCATCTCTCTTACCACATCCTCTATCTACACCTTGACCTCTCTTACCACCTCCACCTCCACCTCCACCTCTCTTGATGAGTGATGAGTCTTGACTCTTATCTATAGTCTAAACTTTATTACCATGCCTAAAGCCCTTCATGAAGCCTTTTCTCTTTATACCTCACACCTTAAGAAAGCCACAAATTGCACCAATGCTTTTCATTGGACTTGCAAGTATTGCGGCCAGGTCCAAGCAAGTAGTGTGACACGGCTTTTTATCCACTTGTCCAAGATAGATGAAAGTGGTCCATGCTTGAAGATCCCTCAAGCGGTGGCCAATGAGATCATTAAGAAATTTTTTCCCATTTGAAAGGCATTGGGCAAGGCTGTTGATGAGACAAATGTGCCATCACATGATATCTATGATACCTTGTTGCCTCTTTTTAGTGATGTGTAGTCACATGTAGTACCAAATGAGACTGTTTTTCAGCCTATGGATGTTTCTCATGATAACACAAATCAGCCTATCTCTGATGCAGATGTGAATGATGCACTACATGATGAGAGAGTAGAGATTGAGTTGTCCAAGTCTATGCCAAAGTGGCTGGTGGAAACATTGTGTGACAGTAAGTTGAATGCACCATTGGCTAATCGTACTCGTTCAAGCTCTCATAGTGCCTTGTATGTATCAAATTGTTCTGCATTTGGTGTTTCTAGTCTATGTGATAAGGATGAGCCTATGCCTTTCGAAGAAGCTCAAAGTTTAGAAAATGGGATGGCTACTATGCAATTTCAGTATGATGCTATTGTCAAAAATGGTACTTGGTTCTTATGTGATTTGCCCCCCGGCAAGGAGATCATTGACACCAAGTGGGTTTAGAAGTTAAACTGCAAACCAGATGGTAGTATTGAATTGCTACAAAGCTAGACTTCTGGCAAAGGGTTATGCTCAGTAGAAGGGCATTGATTTTGATGAGACCTTTGCTCTCACATGCCGTATGACAACCATTTGCAGCATGCGTGCATTAGTAGCTCGTAGTGGTTGGTATGTACATCAATTGTATATCAAAACTGTATTTTTGAATGGTGATTTACATGAGGAAGTGTATGTTTTTCAGCCTTGTGATTTGTGTAGAAGGGACAAGAAAACAAAGAGTGTAGATTGAAAAAGGCTTCCTAGTTTATGTCAATGATATGCTACTCACTTGCCCTAATGAAACACATATTGCTGATTTCAAAGATAAGTTGAATTCAGCTTTTGACATGTCAGATTTGAGCCTATTGCATCATTATTTGGGCATTCAATTCAAGCAGTGTTATGGAGGTATTGCTTTGTGTCAAACAAAGTATGTTGAGATATCATTGTAGAGATTTGGTATTGAAGACTGTAAGCCTATTGCTACTCCTATGGAGGTAGGTTTGAAGACGAGCCTTCATGATGCTCGAGATTGCTTTGATGTCTTGCTCTATTAGGAGGTTGTTGGATGCTTGATTAATGTATGCATTAGGAGGCATTACACTTAGTTTGCAATCTCAGAGAGAGTAGGTTTATGCATAGCCTAGGTACTAAGCATTGACAGCCTGTGAATCGGATCTTTCAGTTCTTGAATGGCATATCTAGTTGGAAGCAAGGTGGTGTTTCAGGCAGCCTAATGTTGATGAAGAATTTTAGAACTATATAGTGACTTGACACCTTTATTGACTTGGCACCATCTGTGACTTAAGCATTATTAGTGACTGAAGTATGATGGTCCATTAGTGACTTGGCACTTGGGTGGCATTAGCCATCTTTGTAGAGATGTGTAGAGCAAGCATTGGGCACCTATGTCACATGTGATTACCCTCATGCTAAGATATCCTGCACTCACTGTGTGCACCATGATGAGGGCATGATGGCCTGACTGGTAGACATGCTGTTATCTATGATCATGTAGTCTCAAACTGTTTGAACATGTGGGTTTTTCTTTTGCAGATCTAGAGCTGCCTTCAACATTGCTCCTAGTGGCCACTAGAGTAGGAGTGATATCATTCCATATGGCTATAATTTTGTAAGCCACTGAAAGCTAGGAGCAAAACTTGCTAGCTTCTTGCATTTTGCTCTTCAATTTTGTCATTCAATAATGACTCTTGATGATTGTGCAAGTAATAACAAGAGAGTGTGATGGGGAAGGAAAGGATGATGATTGCCCAAGGAATATCAAGAGAGTGTGATGGGAGATGAAAGGAGAAGATGGGACCCTTTTTTTTGGCCCGGGGTTTTTGGGGGGGGGGGGGGGGGTGGTAAAACTGTATTGAGGAGTTTCTGTGCTCTCCACAATATCCTTTACCCTGAGAGGGGTTTTTGGTCTCTAGCAGAAGGATAATCTTCAAAGGGAAAACAGAGCAAATTCTTTTTGTTGATTCTTTGCCGGGATTATATACACCTCTTGTACACACTAGATTTGATGTCACTAAAAGCTATTGCATGCTGGATTTGATGAAGGTGCTTGCATTTCCTGTCAAGCTCACCTTATTCCTATGACAAGACAAAAATGATACACAAAGTTTGCAGCAAATGTTCCTGACTCCTGCCATATGTTACAATGTTGTGAAAAATCAGAAACAGCCCTCTGTGGAGGGTAAATAGCAAGTTTATCCATGTGAAGGGAGTAACCACAGCCCTAGACATAATCTTTTCAGAAATTCATATCAACTATACTATAGTTCCCAAACACATATTAGTTTCAAATTTGCTGCTGCGTGAAGTGAAATGTGGCCAGTACAAAGAGCTAATCAAAATCAGTGTTTTGGTTACTGTGGACATTGCAGATAAAGCATTATTGCATTATGCCTATGCGGAATTTGAAGAAGCGCGTGGTGGCATTCAGGTAAAGCATCCTTGCATAGTAATCATTTTGATGCATAAAGGCATTGTTCTTGGTAAATCAAACTTGTGTTCTTCACAGGAGGCCAAAAAGGTTTATGAAACATTGGTGAGGAATGCTGCCACGTCTACAGCATTGGCGTACATCCAGGTTGTGCGCTGGGAGTCCAGAGACTTTATTGGAATCTGTAATGTTTGTTGTGTAAAAGCTTGGAGTCTTTAGATTCCAGGCATTCCTCACTAATGTGTATTGGGCAGTTCATACGTTTTGTTCGAAGGACTGAGGGGATAGATGCTGCTTTGAAAGTACTGGTAGAGGCTCGTAAATCACCAAATTGTACATACCATGTGTATGTTGCGTCAGCAATGATGGCTTGGTGCCTTGAAAAGGATTCTAAGGTGAACGGTTAATACATGTTAGTGTGTTGATACGATTGTATTAGAGCTACCCTTTTAATCTGTTTATGGAGCAGTTTCCGATCCTGTGATTGGCGTTGTGTTGTAGCTTGCCCGTGATATTTTTGAGATGGGCTTGAAAAAGTACAGGCATGAACCAGCTTATGTCTTAGAGTAAGTCTTCCATATGTTTCCTTAGTACTTCTCTCTCCCTCTCAGTTGCATGCATGTACTTGCACTTTCGTGTATACTCCCTTAAAAGTTTCCTCCCAACCTGGTGTTCTCAGATATGCGGATTTTCTTTGTCGCCTAAATGATGAACAAAATGTTCGGGCGCTTTTTGAACGAGCGTTGACTGCACTACCTCCTGATGAGTCCATTGAGGTAACATGGATGTGGTGTAAGACTGAACATCATCATAACTGTAATTTGGTAACTACAAGAAAGTTACAAGTTCAAGGCACAAGTTCTAAATGATCCTACATAGTTTCATTAGATAATGAAGATTGAAATAGGAAAATGGACTCCTTAGGATGGTCTTTCTTGAAGGAGAATGCCTTGAGTCTATCAAGTGTTCTGTCTTTTCTTTTTGTCAGGTGTGGAATCGTTTTATATGGGTTGAGCAAACCTATGGAGACCTTGCGAGTATGTTGAAGGTTAGTGCCTTTTCGTTTATTCGTTACTTAGATTGCAAACAACCAATCTTTGCACCCATCTCTTTGGGAGTATAGCTCAGTAGAAAATATGTGGTTTTTCTCTCTATTTGCCTTATTACAAGTAATCTTTTTTATTGAGAAACTGTTTCATTGGGCATTGTAGAAAATAGAATGTTGGTTGTAACTCTGGTTGGATACAATTTGTTTGTTTAGGAGAGGGAGGGGCAGAAGGTGGGAGGGAGAGCAAGAGAGAGGGAGGGAGGGAGGGACTGAGAATGAGGGGGAGAGAGGGGGTGAAAGAAAGGAAGATGTATTGTCACGAGGATGTGAAATTTTGTTTGTTTTACTCAACATTTGGATTAATTTTTAGTCAAACGTTTAAGTATATGCTGCACATGTGAAGTGCAATTGAGATTATTTCATATTCATGAACCAAGGACTCAAGGAAATTAGTGGATGTCAAAGGCAAAGGTTGTCTTAAGTAGTGTTAGGTGGTACTTGGTGTTAGAAATTGGCCTAAGACATTTTACTAGCCATAAGTGGTAGTTGGTGACACTAGGGATTTGGTGTTTAATGATACTTCATGCCAATGTGGGGTCTAAAGAAGACTCAAGAATACTTGGGAGATGAATTGCTCTAACCAATTTCATTGTTTGTTGGTCAGACTGATTTTTTGGGCACTAAAATAATTATTAAATTGATTTTTAGAAATTTAAAGCTGATAATGAATTTAATAATACATATAATATTGGAAAATGGGATTAGAAGGCTGCCGCTTGGCAAAACTTGCACATGCATGTGGAAAAGACATTTTAGAGGTTGGGAGAGAGAGGGAGAGGATCATTCCAGCCTTGTGCAAGTTGAGAGAGACAAAGAGAAGGTTGCCATAGTCGCTACAATAGTTGATAGGCCATTTCAAGCTAGCAAGAGGCCCTCCTAGAGCTAGTAACATACTGTGAAGAGTCTATATCAGTAGGTGATAGTAGTTTGAGGGGTGTTTTAGCCAAACAAACATTATATTTAGGGTTTTTCATCAATGGAGACGGCTTTAATGGCTGTCTAGACATGGTAGTAGCTGATTTCTTCCATTGTTTGCTGATGGAAGTTTGGATTTTCTCTCTATTGAGCATTCTCTCTTGTTCTCTAGCCATTTCCTAGCCTTGTTTTGAATATCTAAGCATTCTAATGCGTAGAGGTTGAGAAATCGTATTTTTCTCTATTGTAAACACTAATTTACAAGAATTTAGGGTTTGACAATAAAGTCAGGGACTAGTCAATATTCAAATTTGGGGCAAATTTCATTTCGCAAGGAGTTAGTAAAGACCAATTAGTTGAGCAAGTCAAGGGGCAAATCAATTTGTAGGCTTGTTGGTCATTATTGACAACAAGGGCCTTTTGGATTGCGAAGGGGATTGAAAGAAGTCCTTTGTATTCGAATTAAATTGCAATCAATGATAAAAGAAATACTGAAAGCTGCATACAATAGACCAAATTGGCAAAGGAGACAAATCATGATAAAAAAATCCAGTTGTAGTGCATCTCATGCTTAGTTCTATCTTGTGTGCAATCTATAATCAAGATGAGTAACAAACAACCTACTAGTGGCTCATCTAGTACATCTCATGCTTAGTTCTATTTTGTGTGCAATCTACCATCAAGATGAGTAACAGACAACCTACTAGTGGCTCATCAAGTGGGTATGCCGGGATGTAATATGTCATTTATTGGGTTGGGAGTAACAAGGGCTCTTATATCTACTCTGCCATCTTGTAGATGCTCCCATCTCTCTTCTACTTGTCTCCATTTTGTGGCTTAAGCTCCATATGTGGAAGCCCCTGTTGATATGTTTGTAGCTTTAGAACAAAATGACCAAGGCATCTTTGGTTAGGATCGTCTATCACTCAACTAAGTTGGCCAAAATGCTCTCTAAACAAGTAGTGGTATCTTCCCTTGATCTTGTAGTACACTGGGCATCTATAGATGTAGTGCTTCTCTAAATCTACCTCTTCATGGCAAATGTTATCCTCTTCGGCCACCCGTGCTATACTGCCTACCTGAGTCTCAAGGGTGTGTGCTAATACTTTGATTTGGCTAAGAAAACCCTCATAGCCCAAGATATATGAACAACCTTGTGCCGTGGTTATCTGGCAAAACACGTCATCTATGAGTTTCATAAAATAATGTTTATAGTGCTACACATTGGTGGAGTGGGGGCCAACGAAGTGTCTCAAGTATCCATTTATTAGATCTTGTCTCAACATTTCTCACCGCACTCTTCAGAGAGTCTATAAGTATGGGGAGGTCTGATCATATTGGAAGGGCATTGTAGAGGCGCGCTCAAGCTCAACTGCCAAGACCCACGGACCACTTATTGTTCAAGTGTTTCAAGCGAGCACTAATGGCTACCTCTCACATAACCGAGGCGCTATCCCTCTCTATGAGTGTAGTGAGCTTACCTTGATGCGCAATTGAGTTGCTTCCTCCCTCAAGCACTCCGATAGCTCCACGATTCGTGATGCAAGCTCAAGCATCCTCAAGGCTCTTTCTCCAAGGTCCATCCTCCATAGCCACGTGCGAGACGAGAGAAGAGAAAAGAAGAAGAAGAAGGGAGGAGATGGTGAAGAGCTTCATCTCCAAGATCCCTCACTCTCACACACTCACTCCCTTACTCACTCACACTCCCTCAAGTACTCAGAAGCAAACAAGAGAAGAGAAGAAGAGAAGAAGAAGAGTCCACTTTGCCACACGCCAAGGAATGAGCTCTCATTCACTTTTTAAACTTTATATACAAAACCCTAAATCCCTTTTGGGCGGTCATCCCCTTAATCCCTCTTTTCTAAATGGCCGGTCGTAGCCTAGTCCCTTTTTTCCATTGTCCTTCTATCTTCCTAGCTTCTTTCCTATCATCCATCTACCTTTACAATTTACACGGATGAGAGCTTGGCGCTCTTTAAATAAATCATGGTACGCCTTGCGCTCTTTTACAAAAGTATTGACTTGCACTTTTTCTTGTGTGTCTCTCTCCTTGATTTAGGACTTTTTGACACTTCTTGTGTTTCTCGATTTTTTCTTGACATGCCTTCGTTTTCCATTCCACTTTTGCCTTGGCCTCGTCTTTTGCTTTAGATTTTCTGGATATTTTACTTTTCCACCTTGTTCGTCTGAGGGTTTTTTTTATTTTTTTTGCAAGCAAAATGTGGTTGATTATATTACTCGAAAAAACTAATTACAATGGGATGCTCATGCTGAACAGACTAGCTGGAGCTGATGCAAAGTCACAACTACATCATGTATTCAAGCCTCTCAAGGCCGTTTGGGGGGGGATGGGGGGATGGGGACAAGAAGCCATGGGGGAGGAGGGGTGTATCGCCAACTGTGGTTGCTTGCCTGCATCACAAAGAACATGTCTTGGCCGCCCCAAGTGCGCATGAAATGACAACGGAGCTCTTGATGAGCCTTGGACTCACCCTGCACTTGGTCCCATCGACCGCGGAGGGAGTGGATGATGGAGGTCTAGAGCTCCTCTAAGGTCGCCTGTACTGAAAGTCTCTCTCCGCCGAAAGTCATCTGACACCGCGCCTTTCAGATATGCCATCCGGTTAGACTCCCTATGATCTTTCATATATCCGAGCGGTCTGCTGTCTGTTTTAATACCTGGCAGATGGATAGAGTCTCCAAACCGACCACTGTGCACGACCCTGCCCTGATAATGAATATTGTGTCCTGCATCTCGGCCTCATACAAAAGGTGACGGCCCTGGCTGATTGCCTGCCACCAGAAAGCTCCCCATGAGATACATCCAAGGCTGGGTGCTATACAACGAAGGATGCGGCATGCTCCTCTTCACACGAGCTGTGCCTCCTCACATGACCAAAGACAATGCTTTGGTGTTTCTAGAAGCTGCTGTGTGCAGCACTTATAACCTCCCTCCTTATGCATTTGGGCAAGCCAACTTCCCACCACCAAGCCTTCATGTGCCACCAACCATAAGAAATACGACACCCTTGGTCTCTAGCTATTTCATAGGCGGCGCTAGAAGGTTTGTCGGAAAGGCTTCGTGATGCTGTGCTCCGCTCAGTGCCTGCTACGTGACCACACCCAATCCATTTTCTCCTGCATCAATACGTGTCTGCCAATCCTAGCAGTGTACTCCAAGAACTTGGATGGCTTCTTGGCGACCGCTGTGGCCGGCCATAGCCACTCTCCTGGGTCCCACTCCAGCTCATGAAGTGGTCTGCTCTCCCAGATCCAAAAGGTGCCACTCCCTGAGCTCCTTTCATAAAACATAGGGGCCAGTCGCCATGCTTTCCCTGAAGGCCCACCACTCGAATCCTCTTCCACGACAGGGCAGCTATCCCCTCATCTTGTTGCCCTCTGTCAAGGGCGAGATGCCTCCCCTCCTGAACGGCGAAAAAAGTCCCGTGCGGGGCGCTGCCCACTCTACTTGCCACCTGTACGGGGATGCCTGCTGATGAAAACCTAGCTGCCCATACCTCCTCCGGCTCTATCGGCTCTCGTATTGGGGGAGCAAGCTACTCCAGAGGTATTGTTGCATCTATCTTCCTTCTCTACTCTACTCCTCTTTGGTAGTCGGATACTCGTTGCAGCATCTCCTCGTTCGCCATCTTGTACACATCCTGCCACGTTCTGATGGCATGAGCCGGGCTGGCCTTCGAACTAGCCCAATGGATGTGGGGGCGCTCGCCGATCTGTGGCCCAACTTCATCTTTGGCCTCGGGGTTCCAAATCACCGACTGACGGTCTATCTCCTCCTGGCATCCTGGGGGGCTTTGGATTAGGGCCTTATGGAGGCCTTGCCACACGTGGAGTAAGCTGCGTAGGAAAGGTGATCTGGGCGGGGGGGTAAATCTGGGCTGACGTGAAGATCCATCTCAGGGACGGCCTCCACTCTCCGCCAAGCCTCGGTCTATTATCATGGATGCCCTCTTGCAATAAGATCTTTTAGGTCTGCCCGCCTGGTGTGAGGCCGCGGACAACTAGCTTGCCCAAGAGAGCCATACTCTGATACTTTGGGTCTATGATCCCAAGCCCTCCCTCTGACCGATGTCGTATGATGGTCGCCCACGCCACCTTGGCCATGGAATTCCTGGAATCTTTTGACCCTGACCAAAGGAAGTTCCGCACTAGGCAGCGAAGCTACACTATGCATGATGAGGAGAAGCACCAACACGAGGCGATGTACCAAGTCGTTGCTAGGAGGACTTGGTTAACCACCACTGCCCGGCCGACCAGTGAGAGGCGGGCCATGCTCCAATAGGTCAGTTTCCTCCGAATAGAATCAAGGACAGAAAGAAATTGTTGGTTAGGGGTGATATTGAGTCCCACTTGGAACCCTAGGTACCAGACGGTCTCTGTCCTCTGCTTACCCATCCAAATCCCAAGTGGATGCTCCACTCCGTGCTAGAGTCCGAGTCTATGTGTGACGGGCAGCAGGGGCAGATAAGATGGTGGCTGTATGGGAGGGGGAAGACTGCTGGTGCGAGGAGGATGTAAGCGTGTGTGGCTCATCACCTCCTGTGGGAGAAGGGGGGGTGGGTTTGGGGGGGACCTTTTGTATTGGGTGCGGATCAGGGGGGGGTGCTCGGTAGGGGAGGTGGTGGGGGCGAGGAGGATCGAGGGATGGTGGAATGGATGGAGGTGCATGGTGGATGTGCGGAGGGGCTGTGGGCGAGGGTTAGTTTGGGGGGGGGGGGTCATGGGTTGTGGGGGGGGTGGATATGGGGGCTGTGGGATCTCAGGTGAGGTAGTTTGTGGCACAGGTGGTGGATATGGGGGGCTATGGTGTCGAGTGGGGCGGGCAAGGGGTGTTGTGGAGTGCTCTGGCGAGGGGGATATCGCTCGCCCACTTGCTCCCTGCTTGTCGAGGTTGGGTCTGAGAAGCTGGCTGCGCCCCCCTGCCGTCTCCCTCTTTGTCGTCTTTGGACCCATGTGAAGTCGTCAACGTCCACTTGCGGGCTTAGCGGCGGAGCCGCCTTGGCTCTGAAACGCATACATACTGCTGCATGATGCCCAAAGTCGTGGCAGCGCAGGCACTACCTTGGCTGCTTCGCCGTCACAATGACCTGTTGCCTAAAGGAGTGCTCGTGCACTTGAATCTCTAGGAACTATGGGATATTCTTGACCTCTTTTACTGTCACCCGTACTTTTGGGGCTCCAGTTACTGTCGCTGCATCCGCGAAAGATGCGGGAAGGACAGTGCCGAAGAGCCGTTCAAAGTCTTCCACCAATTTTCAATACTCTATCGCCAGGACGGGGAAGAGAAGGGTGACCGGGTGCCGAAGAAACCTGTTGTGGAGTACAAATGCCTCCACAGTAAAGCCACTGTACCAAGGGACCATGTACATGACCCCCTTCATGGAAGCATATGGTGAACTAGTAAGTAACTCGCGAGCTGAGTCTGCTGAATTGAGCTTAACCATGAAGATCTCTTGGCCCATTAGGACCACCTCCACGATTTGCGCTGTGCCGATGCGCAACGTGGAATGAAGCCAGTCCGGAAGCTAGGCCTTGGCTGGGGAATGTCCTACTACCTGACCATAAATTGTTGTTTCCTTTAGCTCCAACTCCATAGCTCACACGACTAAGAGCTGCTCCTTAGAGAGGACAACATGCAAGGTGTTTGAGTGGGGGGCACTCGTTGAGTGCGCCGACGTCTGATCGGAAGTTTCCATTGTGCGACCCTTCTGAGAAAACTACCAATCATGTCTCGGTGTTACTCGAGGGGGAAAGTTGCTACAGGAGAGGAAGCAACTGGAGGGTGGGGGGAACAGTGGCAATGGTGGACAAAGGCAATCCCCCCCCGGGGGGGGGGCGTCTTGGCCTGAGGGTGGCTAGGCGGGGACATGAGGGCCCCAGGGGGGGGGGGGGGGGGTTGCGGGGGACAGCAGGGCAGGCAGAGACAGTAGGGTGGCCTAGCCGGGGGGGGGAGCAGGGTTGCCTGGCGGGGGGGACAACACAGCGGGCGGGTATGGCAAGGGGCAGGCGGTAGGGGGGCGAGCGAGGTATAGGCAGTGCCAGACGGCCGAGTCTATTGGGAGGGGCGAACTGTCGGGGAGGGGGGGATAGATGGCTAGGCGGGGTACCAAGCAATTGCGAGCCGTAGGGGGGCTAGCTGATGTGGCAGCGCGAATGACCTGGGCGGGTGCGATGAGATGTGACTCGGGGGGGGGGGGGAGCTCGTGACGTGACGGGAGAGTTTTTTTTGTTTTCGTCTGAGGGTTAACATTACCCCCCTCCTAGTTGAGTGCCAGTCCCATGGCACTTGCTGGATGGTGAGTCGGACGGTGTTGGGATAGCTAGGTGGCTTTTTGAGTTTGTATACAAGCCGTGTTGGGAGGTGTATTGGAGGGATTTATGGAACTAGAAGGCCCTTGCGTTGGGAATGAGCCTGAGTGTTGGAGGGATTTATGGACCCATTGGAGGGATTTATGGAATTGAAAGGCCCTTGGGTTGGATATGATCCTTGGTGTTGGAGGGATTTATGGACCTGAAAGGCCCTTGCGTTGGTGATCCCTGGTATTGGAGGGATTTATGGACCTTTGGAGGGATTTATGGAACTGAAAGGCCCTTGCGTCAGATGTGATCCTTGGTATTGAAGGGATTTATGGACCTTTTGGAGGGATTTTTGGAATTGAAAGGCCCTTGAGTTTGGAATGAGCCCTGGTCTTGGAGGGATTTATGGACGTGAAAGGCCCTTATATGAACCTTGGTGGAAAGTGTGCTGGAGGGATTTATGCCCTTGGAATTGAAAATGAAGTTAGACAAATCTTTGCATAGAGAGAAGCTGATGGGCGGATCCGTCTTTGAAATTGGATATTGTGTTGGATGGATCTGTCGCCTGGCCTTTTGCGGTTTCCTTCTCTTGCATTATTCTAAATGAGCTTCTTCATTAACTTTTTGACTAGGGTTGTTGCGTTCACCCCTTGATTTGGCGTGCGTGCATGGTAGCATGCCGCATAGGATGGGGAGTGCATTGCATGGATGATGGGGTCTATGGGCTCAGTGGTCAGGGCCTCTGTTTGTACCTGGAAAGAAAACTGAGGTGTTCTACTTGGGGGTGTGTCGGCCTTAGCTTGGAGTGCGTGGTGCTAGTGCTTGTAGGACTGGGAGATGGTTCCAACCTTGGGCAAGCCCTCAGTGCGTCCCACACTTGAGAACATAGTTTGTGCATAAGGGAGGTGCGTTGCAGGGGGCTTAGGGTGACAGGTCTAACCATAGGCAATGAGTGTTACCTCCCTAGGTGTGTCCTACCCTTGATGTGCCCTAAGCGTGGAGTGAGGAATCAAAGTGAGGCTAGGGGTTTAGGGATGGAGTCGGCCGGACCGGGGCCACCAGATGCACCTAACTTGAGAATCCCTAGGTGTAGTGATTATGATTGATGTGCACCTTGCGGTTTCTCTTTTTTTTTTGTTAATATAAATTAAACCCAAGTTACATAGTCGTGACAGAAGTTAGTCTTCGTCATCAGAGTGAGGTGGAGAAGGGGGCTTAATAGATTTGTTAAGAAATTGGCGGCTTTGGAGATACCCCTTGAGGTTTAGGCGGACCTGAAGGGTGATGGCGGAGAGAAATAGATGATTGCAGTGGGTGATGCGGCTAGCGTTCATGTCCTCTAGAAGAGCTAAGCAAAATGAGGGCAATAGAGTAGCTCGCATCATTAGTTGAGCCATTGCGCAACTATCTATGGCGTTAGGATCAAAATGGAGTACTAGGAGACTGGGCTCCTGCGGGGTGGAGTCTTGCCTAAGGAGTATCCTAAGCAATCTAAGGTAATTACAAGTAGTAATAAAGACCGGGTCAAGGCATGAAGAGAATTCGTTAGTGAATTGGATTAGGGTATCATACAGGTTCTCTGACGTGAAGACGAGGGCATCTTCTTACGTAGTACAATGAGGGTTATAGACTACAGGGAAGTTGTAGCGGCCATGGACAGTGGAGTCAAAATCCACTCCCACCCTTGGAGGGTAAGGCATAAAGGTTGGGTCATTTCGCTTGAAGGGTGGAGTGTTGCAAAAGGTCATCCAAGTGTCTAGGTTGGAGTCACAGACCCTCATTCTCCATTTAGAATGACATTCGTAGCCGGCCACAGACCGTGGCACTTCAAAAACCTTATTCTGCCAAAACTCGATATCTTCAGTGGCCCATAAGGTGGGATTTTTCTCTCTCTCATCCAGCCATTTCTATCTGAGCCTGTTTCCGATGTTAATTACCTGCTCCATCACCTTGATGGGCAAGATCCTATGCAAGGTGGTGAGGAACTGGAAGTTAAAATTGAAGGGGCTCCTAGATGTTTCTTGCCTCTTCCAGATTACAAGGTCGGCGTGGAATCTTGCTGGGGCATTGTCCTCACATGGTGGGATAGGTGCCTGGGGTGCCCTCACTCCCTTGGCGTTCCATTTCCTCCTTGTTCTCTCCACCATTTGTTTTATTTTTTCCCTCAGTGCCGCCTTTCTTTCTGCGGAGGTGTTTGCGTGTTGCTGCTCTTCAGGCCGCAGGGAAGGAGGCGATGGGACAAGCTCTTCTTCGTGTGGTCCCATTTCAAAGTTCACATCCACCTCTCTTTTCTGGCTTGGCTCTTGCTGCTCTCCTTCGATGAACCTGAGTGCATCCACTTCTTGCGAGGTTAGGCCTGCTAATAGGAGATTTTTTCTTGACGCGCCTCTATGGACTCTCTCTCTTTTGTTTGGGTGACGTCCAATAGGGTATCCAAGAAGGCGATTTGCTGGGTTTGGAAGTTTACTTGGGCGGCCCCTCCTCTGCTTTCAGCAAGTTTTTTTTTTTTTCTACTTGAGCGAAACGGCGTGCCAAGGATTTAACTCTTTTTTTGCTCTGATTAGCCCATTTTTTTGTTCTCCTATTCATACATTCGAGGGTTTCCCTTGTCTCCGAGCTAGCACTATCAGTCTGTGTTCTTGGTCTTCCATTTCTGTCTTTAGCTTTTGCTGCTTTTCTTGTGCTGCGGTAGCCTCTTGGGTTAGTTTTTCCACCTCTCTTTTATCCTTGTGAGCTCTTTTCTCGCTAAGCTCCTCCAGCTCTTCTGTGGCTTTATTGATTTTTTTCATTTATGCTTGTAGATATTCGTAGCGTGCCATAATGTCTTCATTGTGCCGCCGTAGGTGTTGTGTGGCCTCAGTTTCTTCGTTCAAGTTCACCTACCATTCCACTTCTGTCTCTTTCTTAGCTTGTAGCTGCTGTTTCAGCTCATTGACTTCCCTTTGGGCCATGGCCATTTGGCGTGTTCTCTCCAATTGGGATGCAGCCAATGCCTCTTTTTTAGCTTCGAGCTCTGCTACCACGATTCTCTTCTTCTCCTTGACTCTCTCTAATTGAGAGAGGAGCTCCTTGACATACTCGTTGTAGTCTTCAAGTGACCTCTCTGTTGCGGAGACCGAGGTTGTGGAGCCTTCCACCTTTTGCCTCTTAGGGTCTCGCCTCGACTCCGCGTCTGCCGCAACCGGCCTTTTGGTTCCTACCAGGTGGGTCCTTCTTTTGCTGCTTGGCCCATTTCTTTATTCACAAAGTATTGGACCCAGGCCATTAGGTTATTGACATCCACCTGGGTCGTAGTATTGGACCCAGGCCATTAGGTTGTTGGCATGCACCTGGGTCATAGAATTGGGAGTGGAGATGGTGGCGGTGGTGGGGGGTGTCAGGAGAGTGGGAATGGGGGTGATTGGGGCCTTGGCCTTGCCTTCTTGCACTACAAGTGGCACGAATTCTGGCACCTGGGCGCTTGAGCTCAGCCCTTCATCTCTGATTGGCTTGCGGGTTCCGGCTCATTACGCGTGGATTATTGCTCAATGGACTTGCGCGTGGCAATGGCCATGTCTTCCTCCTCATTTTTTCTCAATTCCTCCTCCTCCTCTTCCCGCGTTCTCCTTTCCTCTTCGGCCTTTTTTGACTCTTTGCGGGCCTTTTGCAAGTCTGCCTTTTCTTGTTTCCTCCTCTCCTCTTCCTGCTATTCTTGTGCAATTTTTTTCTTTGTCTTCTTAGCCTTTCCTTGGCTAGTTTGCTCTTGTTATTCCATGTCTTCTGCTTCCTCACTAAGTGTCCTTTTGCTGGACTGCGCCTCCTGGTCCTGGTGAGGTGGCGACTTGCTTGGTGTTTCATCCACCCCTTCTTCTCCTTCTTCTTGCCCTTGTTCCAAGGCTTCCTTGATGATCGCGGTGAGAACCCCACCGAATCCAATGGTTGCAGCCTTTGAAGACGAGGCTTTTCTTTTAGCTTTGGTGGCGGGAGATTCTCCTTTGGCAGTTTGTCCTCCCGTTGCCAAGGCTTTTGCTGAGGTCTCAATGGTCTTCCTCACAAAACCGTTAAGGTTCACCTCATCCAATGACTTTGTTGCAATGCTCTCTAGCAGGAGGATGTTGATGGGGCTCATGATGGTGTTGTATCTTTGACTAGAAAACAAGGCGTGCACCATTTCATCTTGGAGTTGGATTTTGGGGTCAAGGATATCCGCCAAGCTCATGCCGTCGTTGGTGTGGACTTTTACCTTGTCCATTCCTAGCAAGACATATACATCTCTTTTTGGCTTCCTCTCCACTTTGTTTGCCAAGCCCAATGCCTTTTCCACCAACTCCGGGGTCAATTCAATTTGCACTTGACAAGTTTCCTCTCCCTCATGCATAGTTATGGTGCTGCGGTTCCTATGGAAAGTCCTCAGGAACTTTGCACAGTGGAAGTAGTCCACCCCCTGGCTTACTATTTCCACATACTTCTGCAGATTGCATTGCTCAATGATCTGCCTCACGGCCGGCTCTTCAATGACCACATCTTTTAGGTTAAACTTGAATTGGTTGAAGGCTCCTGTTTCCACCTAAAGTCCATATTTCACTTGTTCTTCCTCTGAAAAAGGCAAATTGTCAGCCTTTTCTTGGCTTGCCATGATGGGTGCCTATCATGAAGCCATATTCACCATTATTGTTTTTCAAAATAATTATAAGCAACAAGAAACGACCACATACTTGTTGAACTGAAATGCTTGAGTGCAAAAGTAGTTTTTTTTCTCCCAGTAGTTTATTGATTTCAAATTTTATTGACCTTCTCTCAATCACAAGTTGTTGCATTTTACCCTTGCAATGTATGCTTTTCCTTTATTGTTTTCCTTATGTGTTTGGTTTGAGTCACCTTACCCCCACCTTATGGTTTCACCATTAACATTCCTAAGACATTTTCTTGTTGGAAGATAAAGAGGAGTTGATCATGCTTTTATGGAAAGAACAACATGCTTTAAGCATCAAAATGGAATTTTCCTTCGAGCAGTTCTATTCATTTCGAGAATTTTATGACACTTTTTCTTGATTTCACCTTACTTCACCTTACTAGTTATTTCACCTTGCCCCCTCCCCCCTTGGGATAGAGAAGAATCCTTTCTAGGATTAGACATGGGAGAGACAAGACATTTGAGCACAGTATGGTGCTATCTACTCTGGCATAAGCCAATCATAGAAATCAGGGTTGTATTCCAAGTGGACATGACGATCGAGATTACGAGGGCTAATGCAGACTTGGATAATGTAAATTAGAACATCGGTTAGAAAATCACGCGAGTTGATGTGGCTAGCCACATGCAGCTTCTCTTCCGTAAGGATGCGACCAATGTAAGGATAGGCCAAGACCTGGTCATCTAAGTGTTTGTTTCGGGTGATAGCCAAGACCCTGAAAGAGGCTGGTGCTACGTAAGTCGGGTCATACTCGGTTCTTTTGATGGCATGGCACTGCTCAGCATTAGTCATTATTTGACAACCCTATTTCTCCCATTGGAGACGTAGGTTACACCATTTGTGTAAGAACGATGAGTTAGAGTCAGCGAGGCGAGTGAGTTCCTCAAGCTCAACGGATGACGCAGACCTTTGGGGCTTGCGGTATGATGTTATTAGTCGTCTGATGAATGTGTACTCTTTTGAGATTTCGCCATTCTCGATCAACTCCTTTGAAACATTGGGGGATGTTGCTGTCATGAACTCGTATTCTTCCCAACTGTAAGATACGGAACGAACCTCAGTGGCAAGGGGTTCATCAAGCAAGACGAAGTCAAGTCTTTCGTAGCTCCTAGCGAATGTGGTAAAGGTGCTATCCAAGAGCTTGATGCAGGTTGCCAAGTCATTTTCCGTATTCTTAGCAAGGCCCTTGGCAATTGTTAGAAACGAACGTGGCTCGTAGGAAGCCCTATGATCTGCTAGAGGTTGTGGTGGAATTGGGATGGACAGTGATGGTTCTAGTGGCAACAAACTTGACAGTGGTGTGTTTAAGGGTAGCTGCGTAGTTTGATCCGTGTGTCCAGTGTTGCTTTGGGGTACTGAGGGTGGCTCTAGTGACATAGATGGTGGGTTGCTCTCTTCTTGCACAGCCACTGGGGTACCAAGCTCTCCAGACTTAGATGATTCCGGGGTATCACGCAGTTGTTTGGGTTGATAGATTGGTTGGGGTGTTTTGACCGCAACCATCACGGATTCTGTAATCTTTTCCATTCGGGTCTTTCTGGTTGTTCACTGCCTTAGTAGGAGTGTGGCTTCCTGGAGATGGGGTGGCCAGTGATGGTCGTGGTTGGACCATGCTTCTAGAATCTCTCTTCTTGGGCATCCATATTCAGGTGTTGCCTTCGTAGTATCCTTGGGCTCGCAACAGATCATTGGGAATCCATTGCGGCTTGATTGTGCACCTACATCGATAGCATCGGGTCGGTCTCTTAGGTTTCTAATGATAGTTGTTGGCCTTGCGGGGTTGTGTTTGCTAGCTACGAGTAAATCGTTTTTTGTGCTTTGGCACCCATTTAAGCGTGGGCTCTGTGGCTTTGGGGATGGTCTTAGTTGGCGGTGGTTTTGTAGTCTGGGTGGATTGTGATAACTCATGACCCCTCTCCCTAGGCTTGATCCTAGGTGGCTCTATTGGTGGCATGGCAGGCTTGGTGGAGCCTTATTGCACTTACTGAAAGCAATCATGATTCGAACGTTGCCAATGGCAAGGTGAATATGCTGCAGATTGTAATTCACGTTGCATTGTGCTTGCTTCTTGAAAGTGCGTCCTAACAACGATTCTTGACCTGCATCCTTTGTATTTGGCAATACATTGAATATGACTGATAGGCTCTCCGACTCGATAGAGACTGCGATCTTGCATTTTACCAAAAGTGTGTAGGGTTGCCCTCCATAAGGGGCGATCTTAGCATTAGTGGGCTGCAACTGTGGTTTGCCAATTTGGGTCTAATGGTCATGGGCTAAGACATTAAAATCAGCTTCTTCATCGATCAATGCATTGATGGTGCATGTGTGCTTAGCAGTGACCGTCATGCCTAGGTAAGCTGGCGCTATTGCTTCCTCATCCTCACTCTCCATCTCATTGATAGTGGCTACTCGTACGTAGACAAGGGGTACTAGCATTCGGGGCTCATGCAATGGGTGTGTGGGAGGGATATACCTCTTTATGCGGTTGCCATTGAAGTTATGGATAATGTTGGAAAAACCATTTGGGAAGGATGCCACTTGGCAAACTTGCCCATACAGGCTGGTAAAAGGTTGAAGAAGAGGAAAAATGAGATCATTCTTGCAATAGCAAATGTGGGAGAGCTGTGAGCAGCAATGGCTAGCCTATTTTCAGCCATTGCAGCCAGCCACGAGTGAGTTTTGAGGAGACGATTGCAGATTCAGACCCTCCACAATTGGGTGATTGCATCTAGCTTTCTCTCTCATCTCCCAACCATTTCACAGTCTTGCTCTGATGATCTCAGCATGTGGACCCTTGGAGGCTGGGAAATTGCAAATTTATCTATTGTAAACCCTAATTTACAGCAGAAAGTAGGGTTTAGCAGCAGCCTCGGGAAGTGTGCCAGAAATTGGAAGCTCCAAGACGACTTGGATTTGTCGAGGCTGAATGTGAATTCCAGCTAAATTCAGGTGGAGGACTAGCCAACCATTGAATTTGGGGCATTTCTATCATCTATAAAGTGGGTGAAGGCCAATTAAGTGCCCGAATCAAGGGGCAAAACAGATTATAGACTTGGTGGTCACTTTGGACAGGAAGGGGAGTTTGGATTGCGAAGGGGATCAAGAGAATCCCATTGTAAATCAACTTCTTTTTCAATAAAGCTAAAGAAATAACAAAAGGGGGGCCAATTTTGGGGCCAATCGGGTGTGGATTGTCCAAGATCAATAGGTAAATTTGAAATTTCAGATTTGCATTTATTGTTTGCTGCTGTAATTGAGTTGTAATCAGGGATTTACCACCCATCCACGGAAGGAAAGCTGGTTTCATGGTTCCATTGCCGGGATACCATCAAATCCTTTGAATTGGTGTGCTCGTGGTACTTGATTGCAACTTGGGACTATTGCATTACTACTGAAATTGTTCTCAGCAGTGAATTACAGCAAGCATGTCTTCACATGGTGAAACGGGATCAAGTGGAGAGGATGTATCACTCCTTGGTCAATCATGTGGTGGAGGGGGAAATGCAATGGCTGATGTTGGGCATGGTTCTCAGCATGGACAGCATGCTGAAAATGTGGGAAATGATCCAAATGTAGGCACTTCAATGCATAAAGAGGTTGATGACTAGCAAGGGACTGAAGAATTTGATGATAGCTTCAAGGATGGAATGTGTACAACAACAAATCTTTTTGTTGAATTGGCAAAGGATCCCCAGTTTATTTGATTCTTGAATGCCCCAAAGAAGGAGAGCAAAGGCAAAGAGCCTGATGAGCACAAACAATTGGTATCCGTGGGGCAGCAAGTGCAAATGCATGGCCAACTTGGTAGTGCCAGTCCATGGGAACATGGACAGTAAGGAAATTATGCACATGCAAGCATGGGACAACAAGGATACTTTGTTGGTGGTAACAATTTTCATGCTATGATTGGACAAGCACCGCATATGGGAATGTATGGTACAAATCCCTATGGTATGCAGCAGCCGATACATAGCTCACAACATCCAATGCATGCGGGTAATACAAGTGGAATGCGTAATCCCATGTATTGCAACATAGGCATGATGCTTGGGGCACAAAGCGGGCCATATGGATATGTATCAGCTCCCTGAGGGACTGTTGGAGCACAAGGATTTGGTGCTGGTCATGTAGGTGCTTCAGATAATAGTGCTGGTTTTCATGCAAATATAGCCAATGCACCCTTTTTGCAGCAGCCCATTTATGATAACTTGACTCCCATAGGTCTTCCAAAGGAGTATGATAAAGGTGGCAAAAGTGTGAAGTTTGAGCCTTTTAGTGGTGCACAAGATAGGTTGAAAGTACTTGTTTTTATTCAGCAGTTTGATGCAGCCTATTCTGGAGGCAACTTCACAAAGGCATTCAAGATACGCAAGGCAGCCACATTTTTGAAGGGAAATGCATTGCAGTGGTGGTCTACACTTCTTATTCAAGGGAAGTGACCTACGACTTGGGTCCAGTTCAGGCAAATGTTTGCTTCAAATTGGTTGACAAGTATCTTTGAAGTAGACATTATGATAGCTTATCAATTGAATTGCAAAGATTGCAAGAACTTGGATCAGTATAATAAGAAGTTTTGGGATGCATTGCTGCCAGTTACTTCTTATCGCACAGTACCCCTCCCTGAGCAGGTGGAGAAGTATATTTGTATTTTGCCAAAGGGTATTCGGAATTTTTGCATTAAGTCCACTGTTTCCAACATGTCTCAGCTTATAGAAACTATGACACATTGCTGCGTAAAGGATGCAAGATTCCACAATGATGATGCCAAGTCAAATGTCAAAGAGGCAAAGGCTTAGAAAAAGAGTAAATCTGAAAATAAAGCTGAAAATCAGGGCAGATCTGAAAATAGGGCTAGAAAGAGGAACAGATCATAGAGCAGTGGAAATTTCACCATTTGATGTATTAAAAGAAAAGATGACTTCGGATCTTGTGCTTGTATTGCCCAATCTTAGGAAGTCATTTGTTGTGTAGTGTGATGCATGTGGAAACAACATTGGGGTTGTTTTAATGCAAGATGACCATGTGGAACTTGCTTATGAGATTCGTGTTCTCCATGGTGCAGAGAGGAATTTGCAAGTCTATGAGAAAGAGCTTTTGGCTGTAATTCATGCACTTTCTACATGGAAACACTATCTCTTAGGGGCTGATTTCACAGTGCAGATAGATCATCAGACTTTGTACTACTTTTTGACTCTGACGAAGTTATTTGAGAAGCACATGCGGTGGGCAAACTTTTTGTCTATATTTCACTTTTAGATTGTGTACATAGATGGCAAAAAGAATATAGTGGCTGATGCACTGTCACGTAAACCGCAGTTGTCGGCTGTTAGTATGGTTTATCACACTAAGTTGGATGCCATGAAGGATCAGTATGTTGCTGATTCTGACTTTGGAAATGTCTATAATCAACTTTGCAATGGCCAGAGACATGATTATTTCGTTCTTTGAGAGGGCTTTCTAATGATGCATGGATGATTGTGTGTCGTCACAAAGCAGTTGAGGGCCAAGGTGATAACTGAGAGTCATGCTCCTCCTTATGTGGGTCATAGGGGTATTGATGCCACAATTAAGGCAATTGAGCACTTCTTTTATTAGCCAACTTTAAGGCATGATGTTGAGCAATTTGTAAAGTCATGTTGTGCCATTATCTGTGATGACTTGCACCACATGTTGTGACCTGAGCTCATCTATGACTCTCTTGATATAAGAGTAAATCCACTTCTCAATAATGCTTAAGTGAGGGGCTTCTATGACCTGAGCTCATCTATGACTCTCTTGATATAAGAGTAAATCCACTTCTCAATAATGCTTAAGTGAGGGGCTTCTATCACATGCAACAATGTGGTACTGGCACAACATGATACTAAGATATTAATCATGCGTCAGCATCTTTGCGAGAGTTTAGAGTTAACAATTGTTATTAGTAGCTTCTAATTATTTACTTTGTGTACTAAAAAGTAAAAATAAATTCAACATGTAAATTATTAGAAGAAAGCATCAAGTACAAATTACAAATTATCACCTACCCTATCACTCCATCCATCAAACACAATGCTGTAGCCATATTGATGCCAACATGACTTTGATCCAACCAACTCGTTTTGAATATAAGTCACTTGGGGCATGCAAGTGAATGGCGCTTAGTAACTCTAAGCTAACTAGATGTAAGTTAGTAGCTCTTGTTGTAGCTGCAACAACCAATGCATTATAAAACCTGATATAAGTCGGTGCTCAAGCAATGTTTAATGCAAGGTTGCATTGGTAGAAGAACCTATGCTTAGCCAATTGAGCTTGTTGCTTTAGCCTTGGAGCAAAGCGTGCTTGCAAGGTGCTTTGATTGCTCTCTCTAGCCCTCTTTCTTGATTGACTTGGAAGGCGTTGCGAGAACCAAGAGGGTAGAGATTTACTCTCACCGACAAGAGAAGCACCCTCACATCATGCAAGAAAATCTGCCTCATGATATTCATTACCTCATGATCAACCACGAGGGAATCTGCTAGTGAAGGTATTCCAACCGCACCATCCAATGGTTGTGATGCTTGAGTACTTCTTGGCACATTGGAAGCACTTGGAGCATCTTCCTCATCGTTCCCTCTAGCTCGACTTGAGTTTCCGCCTCCAATCAAGTGATTCCTCTTTACCTCTTTCAAGTCTTCTTCAATTTGATATGAGGCTAATAGCATTCTTAAGAGTGAGCACACTAACTTTTCTTGTGTACCACCGTGTGTTAAGAAAATACTTGAGAAGAAAATACCTTGTGGTACTCTCTTGCAACCATGTCCACCTTTGCTCATAGCCCATGTGAAATGTGCTCTCATCCAAGTGGAACTTCCTTGCAAGGTGTCTCCAGAAAACTTACAAATCACAATTTTTGTTCCGGATATTCCATAGCGATGGATGAATAAGGTATCTTCCCAAACATCCTGGGCAAAATCCTTGTGAGAAGCCATAAAAATCCTTGTAAGGAGCTGTGAGAAGAGTGTGGAGAAGGTTTAAAAAATTAAAAGATAGAACTAGGAAGAGAAAGAGATGGAAGGAAGAAAGAGATGGAGGAGCAATAAAAAAAGATGAAGAAGAAAGAGGAGTAGAAGAGGATTGAGATGGAGGAGTAAAAAATGATGGAATAGGAGATGGTTGCAGCCAAAATAGCGTGGTGATGTGGTGCACATTGGCAGACTGCACTGGAATGGGTTGACAATGTGGTGAGTTCGAAATGATGAAGGGAAAGTTACAAGAGAAGCGAGATGAGTTAAGAAAAAGCAAGTGAAAACTCTTTGTATGACCCCCCAAGATGTTTCATCAACAATTGGCCTAGGATTGATGTGTTAGATCTTAGCCACTTGCACTAGTATCTTGGTATACAATTTATTGCAGTTTAGGGGGACATTATTTTGCTATAGTCTAAGTACATTGGGGAACTTTGTTGGGTTTGACTCTTACCTACGCTCACAGAGGAGTGTTGGTGATTTTCAGTAGGACACTAAGGCACTTTTTACTTTCCGTACGAGAGGTTTTTTCCCCCCAGATTTATTCCTTTTATTTTATTTGCCTAAGCTACACACTTTTAGGCACTTATCATGTTTCACACACTTCGGGTGTGAGCACCCTCTTACAACCCTAAGGTTCAGGGTTGTACTTTTTACTTGCACCTTACACTTCAAATTATTGCATTGGGTGTCGTGCTCTCACACTCTGCATTGTCTACTCCACTCTCAGCTGAGCTTCGATCTCTTCATGTTCTTACATTTGGTATGAGAGCTGATTTCAGCTCCATCGGCTGAGCTGCCACTAGCTGTCCTCAGCTCCACGGCTCCCTGTGAAGGGCTGTTGGTCCAATCTCATGCAGCAAAGAAGTGAGCTTGCCAGCCCAACTCTCGCCCGTCTATTAGCGTTGCCACCAGGGCAGCGTTCTGTCCTCCCTACAAGAGCTCCAGTCTCCAATGCCCAGCCTTGGCTTGCCACCACTAGCACTACCAGTGCCAGCCTCCAGCTACGCCCGCCCTTTGCGCCCAAATGCCACTTGCAACCTGCTGCAGCTCTGACAGGCTGCGCCGCCTGGCTGGCCTCGACCTACACTACCAGTTTCCACTCGCTGCGGCTGAGCACCACTAGTCCGCCCACCAAATCCAACTGAGCTGCACCTGCTAGTCCAGCAATCGGAGGTAAAACTTTCGTTTTTACAACAAAAGAAATCAATTTTTAATTCAGATTCACTTCTTGAGAAAGGGCCTCTTGCCCCAGCAGACATTCTCAGTTTCTGCATGCATCTGGAACAGGATTACAGTAGAGATTTTATGCATTTTGGGCTAGACGCTTGGGGCTTTTGCAGTCAGCTCAGTTATTGACTCGTGTACATTTGTGACAGTTTGAAATAGACTGATTTTGTGCATTTTGGGACAAGAAATTTTCGGGATCTTGCATTTATAGTGCTGCTGAACATTAATTGCTCATTGGACAGCTTGCATTTCAGACAGTTTTGATAGAGAGTGCTTAAATTTGCCAATTACAGCAAAGTATTTGCGGTAATTTCTGGAAATTCTGAGGTTTCCACGTTTGTATAGCTTGAGACATTGCTCTTTTTCTCTTTGATCAACATCATTTATCATGGCAAATCAGGGAGGTGATGTATTTACTTACGTATCCAAGGAGGATAGGTTGGATGGTAACAACTATTCCCTTTGGTCCTTCATGATGAAGAATGTGCTGATTGCGAAGAATCTTTGGAATTATGTCAGTGGTGAGGAAGTTAGGCCCAGAATTGTGGCTCTTGCTACTCCTTTTCCACGAGAACGTGGACTACGGGCAACTCAGCCTGTTGAGCTTGCTCTAGCTCAGCGACTTCCCCAGAGATCAGCAACACAAAAGGCATGGGATACACGGGATGCACAGGCTTTGTTGGTGATTGCAATGGCAGTTCAGCGGTCTATCATCTATCACATTCAGTCTACAGCTTCTTCACGAGAAGCCTGGCTGACCTTAGAGTAGATGTTTGCAGGTAATAATAAGATGCGCATCTCTTTCTTGAAGAAAGAGCTTGAGACAGTGAAGATGGATGAGGGTGATTCTATACAAGATCATCTAAATAATATTCAGGACTTGCGTGAGCAACTTATGAACGTAGATGAATATTACTCAGATGCGCAGTTGATATCTACTACCTTGAATTCATTGCCTCCCTCGTACTTGGCCTTTTATATGGCCTTGAACCTCAGCATGAGAATTGCCCCACAACCACTTTGCTTGAGCTGGTCAGTTTGCTCTTAGAGGAGGAGCAGACACGAAAGCATAGTGGTATGGATGTTATAATCTCTGAGCAAGCTTTTATGGCACGGGAGAACGGCAAGGGCAGCCAATCAAAAAATGCTTTGCACAGCTTTGGGACTTCAAGCACTTCACAAGGCAATAAGAAACAAGGAGGCACCTTTGATGATGATAGATGCATGGTGAGAGATAAGGAACGCATGACTTTGGTTTCGACTGGCACTCTATGTCATGGGTTATATGAGTTGGATGCTTTTTTAGTTGGTTAGTTGGTCTATTTAGTGTCCACTATTATTCTTGCTATGTCACAGGGGGAGTCATGGCATGCTCGCATGGGGCATGTAAACTATGGTAGCTTGATACTTATGCGGCCTATGCAAATGCTTGATTCTCTTGTAAAGACCTCTTGAGCACTTATGTGAGGGATGTATTTTGGGAAAAATGCATTGTTTTTCGTTTCCCTGAGATGTTGCTTTTAGAGCCACTACCAGGTTATAGATTGTGCACTTAGATATATGTGGCCCTATGTAGACAAAGTCATTGGATGGCTATTACTATTTTGTTACTTTTATTGATCACTTTACTCGCTTTTGTTGGGTCTACTCTTTGGTGAAAAAGTCAAAAGTGTATGATGCATTTTTGGCTTTTGTACCACTTGTTCATAATCAATCTGGTTGCAAGGTGAAGACTCTCCGTTCGGACCAAGAGAGGGAATACATGTCCTCTATGCTGAATTCTTTTTTGAAGCAAAAGGGCCACAACATAATAGGATTGTAGGGAGAAAGAATCGGTCACTCATGGAGATGGCCAGATGTATGGGGAAAGTGAAGAGCTTGCCACAGTTTTTGGATGGAAGCAGTTATGTGTGCTTATCATATCTTGAATAGGTGCCCCACCAAGGCATTAAAGAATGTCATGCCTTTTGAGACTTGGAATAGCCCGAAACCTTTTGTTGGGCATTTTCGTACTTTTGGGTGTCTTGCACATGCACACATTCCCAAGGTACTCAAGAAGAAGTTGGATAACAAGGCTGTTAAATGCGTTTTTGTGGGGTACAACAGTGAGAGCAAAGGATATAGATTATATGATCATGTCTCTAAAAAGGTATCTGTCAGTAGGGATGTGGTTTTCGATGAAAAATCAGAATTATCCCTTGCCGGTTTTGACACATATTAGGCTACCAGTGATGTATTTGAAGGGCTGCCGCCCATTTCTTACGGTGATACAGCTTGAGTTCAGCCAGCTACTCCATTGGGTAATGCAGAAAATCAACCCATAGCCGATTTGAATATTCAGCAAGGTGCTGAATTTGAAATTCATCAAGAGCTTGTACATAGTCAGGAGGCTAGACAAATGCCTAGATGGTATTTGCAGACTATGGAAGATAGTCATTTGGATGCTCCTATTGCTGCTCATACTAGAGGGCAACCTCGTATGCATGATAGTGCACATACCATGGACTTTGTTATGGCATCAGATACATTTGATGATGAGGAGCTTGAATGTTTTGAGGATGCACAACATAGTTTGCATTGGATGGCAACAGTGGATGCTGAGTTTGATTCCATCATAAAGAATCAAACATGGGATTTAGTGTCTTTGCCTATTGGAAAGTAAGACATTGGTACAAAATGGGTCTATAAGCTGAAAAGGAATGCAAATGGATCCATTGATAAATATAAGGCCAGGCTTGTGGCCAAGGGCTATACATAGAAGAAAGGCATTGACTATGAGGAGACATTTGCTCCTACCTACTGCATGACTACCATTAGATCTATGGTTGCTTTGGCTGCCCATTATGGATGGGCAGTGCATCAACTTGATATAAAGACTGCATTTTTACATGGGGAACTTCAAGAAAAAGTGTATATACAACAGCCCATTGGTTTTGCAGTTGAGGGATCCGAACACTTGGTTTGTAAGCTGAAAAAGACTTTATATGGTTTGAAACAAGCTCCTCAAGCTTGGTATGCAAAGATTTATGCCTTTTTACTCAGCCAAGGGTTTATAAACAGCTCATCAGAGTGTACCCTTTACATATGTGAAGAGGGGGGATCCTTGTTGGCCATATGTCTATATGTTGATTATCTTTTGCTTACAGGGCACATGTTGATCAGATTTTAGCATTTAAAAAAAATTTGCAGCAAACTTTTGAGATGTTAGATTTGGAGCCTTTGCAATATTACTTGGGTATTTAGTTCATTCATGATGCGAGAGGCATTGGATTGCCACAATCGAGATACATTGGTAAACTTCTTTAGAGGTTTGGCTTACAGGATTGCAAGCTAGTTTGTATACCAATGGAAAGTGGAGTGAAGTTGTCATTGCATGATGACAGTGACTTGTGTGATATCCATACATGTGCTCCAACAGTTGGATGTCTTGTCTACCTATGCAACACTAGGCCGAACATACTATTTGTAGTTTCAGGCTTGAGCAGATATATGCATCAGCCACGCATGTCACATTGGCAAGCTGTCAAGCGTGTTTTCCGTTACTTGCAGGATACTAGGACTCTTGGATTGCTTTATGCCAAGGGGGGATCACTTCACTTACATGCTTATAGTGCTTTTGATTGGGCTGATGATTCTGATTCTCATCACTCCACTAGTGGCAATTGTTTCTTTCTTGGTTCATCTTGCATCTCTTGGCTTAGCAAGAAACAATCCATTGTTGCGACATTATCATGTGAAATTGAATACATGGCAGCTTTCACTACCACAGCTGAATGCATATGGCTTAGACGCTTGTTAGCTGACTTGGATGTATCTATCACAAAGCCTACTCCTTTATTCAATGAGAGTCAGAGTGCCATTGCAGTGGCACGGAACCCAATGTTTCATGCACCCACGAAACACATTGAGATTCATTTTCACTTTGTCAAAGAGAGGCTACATGCAGGTGATATTAGCCTTGTCTATTGTCCTACCACTAGTAATGTGGCAAACATCTTCACCAAAGCTTTCCTCCTGACAAATTTGAAGGATTTTGCAATGCTTTAAACTTGATCTCCTTTGGTGGATGACCCTTGTATGTTGATCACTTTTCACTCGAGGGGGATTTGTTGGGTTTGACTCACGTCTACGCTCACAGAGGAGTGTTAGTGATCTTCAATACGACATTGGGGCACTTTTTACTCTTTGTACAAGAGGTTTTTTTTCCCCAGAATTATTTATTTTGCTTGATGTGCCTATGTTACACAATTTTAGGCACTTATCGTGTTTCACACTCTCTGTGTGTGAACACCCTCTTACAACACTAAGGTTTCAGGGTTGTATTTTGTACTTGCACCTTACACTTCAGATCATTACATTGGGTGTCGTGTTCTCACACTCTACACTGTCTACTCCAATCTTAGTTGAGCTTCAATCTCTTCCTGTGCTTACAAGCTTCTTGAGTTTTTCCAAATGCAAGACTACAAACCTATCTCTACTGCACTTGAGATAGGGTAGAGGTTTACAATTGAGGATGTGAGAGATCCATTTCATACTTTTTTTTTGTTAGGAGGTTACTGGTTTTTTATTGTGTTTGTGTAATAGAAGCCCCGACATTTAGTTTGGGGTCTCTCAGTTGGCACATTTTATGCATAGCCTTTGTACTACACATTGGCAAGCGGTTAAATGTGTCTTTTGTTATCTCAAAGGCACTCAGACATTGAGCATTTTTTATCCTAAAGGCAGTTATCTTTTCTTGCATGTATTCAGAGATAGCGATGGGGATGGTTGTTTTGACATGAGAGTGTCTGTTCTAATACAGAAAATGCAACACAATCGTATGAGGGATGGACAGTTGGGATATGACACTTGCAAAGTATAAAAACGAGATTGAGGTTGGATGGGGCAGCATGCCTATTTCATAGAAAGTTTGGGTCCTCCCAACAGGGTTTGTGCTTATGGGACACAAACACACTAGAGGAATGCATTTCTGCTCAGAATGTATGGAGGAGAGCCCTTAGGATGATACTCTAGGGCATAGTAGAGACCATGGTGGTGACATTGGGTCATAGACTAAAGGTCAGCATGTGGCTATGAGGATATTCAAGGGAGCCTCCCTTACCTCAACATTAGGCATTATTTGAGTAGGATCCTCACTCCAGATTACTCGTAGGCACGCAAGAACATTTTCATGGATGGGAGTTTGTTGCTAGTATTATAGGCTGCTGGATCATGTTTGGGAGGTGCAATCATGCTGTAGAACTTCAGGATGTATGCATAGCAGAGATCCTTTGGAAGATTTGAGAGGATGACAGAGAGGCCTTCTTACCTAGGACCGGACTCATTTTTCTATATGGCTCATCAAATGGTGTGTCATTGTAGCCCCACCAACTTAGTTGTTGACACAACCATTGTATTTGTGATGTGGCTAGACATGCTTTGTATAGTTCCTTTACTTTGTATCTTTATGTTAGGGGATTTCTCAAGATGTTATTGATACATATTTCTTTTCTTGGAAAAGAGAAGAGGTAGGGAAAGGGAAAAAATATGGGCAGGACTAGAGATAGCAGCCATGAAGTAAGAAGAGGTAGAGGAAGAGGAGCTGGTAAGAGAGTAGGGGAAGCGGACGAACCAGCAATAAACATTTTTGGGTCAAAAGAGTCCGTGTTTATATGAGAACTGTTGGTGAAGGCCAGGTGGACGAACTGGGACTGGTTTGAAGGAAATCGATCCGTTTTGCAGTGTCAAAGGTCTCTACTGGGGGGAGCACAACTGGTAAATGCACGAAGATAAAGTCTGACTGAGTTGTTAGTTGATGCCTATAGAATTGGGGCAGAAATGAAGACTGATTTGCTGCTCTAAACTATGGATTTCAGCACCGTTTTGCTTCTGTACAATTAGGGTGTGCAAAGAATTTAGCCCTGGAAACAAGTGATAGCTGTGAAGCCCACAGGGAGTTGTGTCCCTGCAACCATTGACAGCTGAGCAATAGCATGCGCACTGAACACCAGATTTTTGTACTCTTGAGTCGGGATCTCTTAAGTAAATTAAGCAAATGCAAAAAGGGATGTGAGGATGGGGGCCCAATAGGTGGTGTTGTGCAAGTGTGGGAGCATTTTACCTCCATTGTTGTGAGTATTGTGTTTGCTGATTTTCAGTTTAAGTCAATTGTGTTTGTAATTTTAATTCTCTTGTGCTCTTTAGTTGTACTAAAGGCTGATTTCATAAGCATGTGTTGGTGGTTGTGGAGCTTTGAAGAAGCCTGTCAGTTTCAACTATCTTCTACAAGATGTTGTTTCAGTATTAGCATCTGCAAAAGACATTGTTTGTGACCATGAGGATGAAGTTTGATGAATTTAGTTTGACTGATTTGCTCTCATAGGACAGTTTGTGATTTTAAAGCTATCAATACAGTTCTCTCTTTGTTTATGCAACCATTTGAACTTGATCCTATGGTGTGCAACGATTTGTGAACTATTTGGCAACATAGGAAAAAGGAAGAAGATTAAATAAACCTGTAACTTACTCATGATGCAAAGTTGCAGAAGTGTACTTCTCATGTGCTGCTTTGTTATTTCCCTTGTTAACCCATGTGGTTTGTCTTTTATACTAGTAATACTGCATCCTCTATGGTATTTACCGTAATTCCATCGTTCTGTCTGTATGTGGGAAGAAATTGAGAAGTTCTTTTCATTGTGGACCATCAGTGTGCATGATTGCACATATTAAGTTTAAATATTAAGCTCACAGTGACATGAGTAGTTTTTAGTTGTTAGAACCTACACATATTGTTAATGCACGTCGAAATACCATCATAAGGGTTTTTTGTTTCTACATCCATTGGTCAACCTATTCAATGTTGCACAATGTGGTTTGTTGCCTTGTTTTTAGACATCTTTCTGTTTTCACATACATTGGTGAACCTATTCAATGTTGCACGATTTGGTTTGATGCCTTGTTTTTAGACATCTCAAAAAATGTTGTAGGTTCTCATATGTCATTATAACATAGACAGGTGCAGCAAAGGAAAAATGATGCTCTTGCACAGGGCACTGATGATGGAGTCACATTTTCAGAAAGTCTTTTGCAGCAACTTGTATCACGATACCGCTTCTTGGACTTGTGGCCTTGCTCAGCACAGGATTTGGATTATCTTAATCGGCAACAGGTATGTCATTTGAGTTGTCTTGTTTTAATGGGGTAATATTATGAAATTAAGATGATGTTATTTGTTGGTTTTTGTGGATTTCCATTGTCTATTCGCTGCATGATTTGTGACTTGTTACGTGTAGTGTTGCATGTGCATTCTGTTTGGGAGATAGATGGCAAGGAACTAATGTGGTGAGCAGATTATTAGATGGAGTTGTGTGTTTTGTTTTGTATTTTGTTGTGATGAGCACATCATTAGATGGAGTTGTGTGGATGAATTTACATTAGCCCGAAGAATACAAGGAATTCTATGTATGAAGTGCCAGCTGCATTTTTGCTGCTCTTGTGTGTGTGCACGTGCATGTGTATGCATGTGTGTGCCACATGTACGCATGTGCATGTGCACACGGGGGTGTACATGTGTGTGTGAGCATGTACGCTGTCTTGTCACCAAAGGGTTGGATAGCCCTCGATATTATACTTTTCATGATGTCTTTTTTGATGCTGCACTCACCTGCATTGTTCAGCCACGTGTACATGGATAGTCAATACATTAATTTTCCACAAAAAAATGTGTTGTGCAGTGGTTTCACAAAAAATAAAAAGTGTGTTGTATGTTTTTAAACTTTTTGGGTGCACTCTCTTCGAGTTTTCAACTACCTGGTATTTTGATTATTCATACAGTATTCAATTGAAAAAGCAATGGAAAAAGTTTAAGGAGATGAAATTTAAGGTGTCTTCCTATTATGGTGTGGGTTGATTATATTACACGACTGTTAACTACTCTTTCAGTTTTTCCATAATCAGTGTAACACATCAGGATATTGAGTAACGTACTTGGTTTTGATTCCATAATCAAACAGGTATTGACTCAAAAGCTTTCTGGAAAGGTCGAGAAGGGTGGCTCATCCCTTGCAAACACTATGTTTGGAGGTAAAACAGATTACACCTTATAGGCCATGCATCACAAATACTGGTTGTCAAAAAGTCTGATAATACTGGTTCATTGTTATGCACTGCGGCAGCTGCAGAGAAGATTTTGCTTCCTCTTGGAGGTGTGAATGTAGGTGGTTCTGCAGCTAATACCATGCGACCTGACGTTTCCAAGATGGTCATATATGACCCAAGACAGCTGACGGGTAAGTCCTCAAAACCAGTTTCTCACTAGCATTTTGGGACTTAATCTATGAAATATGCAGAACACTTATGCATGTTAGTGCACATTTCTCAGTACTGAGAAGTAATTTTGCACTGTATATTGCAGGTCAAGGCTCCCTCTTTACCATGGGAAGTTCTGGTGGAGTTCAAACAAGTAATGCTCAACCCGGCCTTGGTTTGCAGCTTACTGGAATGTCAGATTTGTTTTTAATGGTGTCTAAAGGCTATTTAAAAAACTCCTCATAGTCTCGTGCTTGAATGAACCTAGAGCAGGACTTTGTGACCATGCAGGCAGCAAATAGGAAGGCAGCCATGTAAATTTTTTATAAGAACTGACTGAGTGCCTTAATAGCATTTGATCTTCTAGACTTGAGGACTGCGGGTACACATATGAAGTCTTGAAGACTAGGCAGCACGTTAGTGCACTAGATCAAAGTAGGCCATACCTAGTGAGCGACAAGCACAGAATCCAATCAAGCACTTGAACTTAAAAGATGAACCAACTAAAAGGACTTCAAGCATAACTTGAGCATCTAAACATAGGAGCTGTACATGCAATCAAGGAGTAAATCTAACCACCTAAGGCATGATCAAGTTTGAATAAGATTAAAGAGACCCTGAAGCTTGTTAGATGAGCTTGTTCCAACTGCTTTATTTGCCTTTGGTTTCACAACAGATATTGGGTGCTTGACTACTTTCCAACCATGGAGTTTAATTAATATTAAATTAATATTAAAGAGACCTATATGTATTGAAGTCTTAATGGATAAACTGAATACAGGTTTGCCAGGACTTTCAATTCCAAGCCGACAGCAAACATCAGATTCACAAGTGCCTTCAGGGGCACAGCCAGTTACTGATGGTGCAAATTTGAGCTCTGTCGAGGAGATGATAAAACTTCTGCCTGTCACATTAGGAGTTTTCTTAAGTCAGCTTCCAGTTGTCAATGGTAATTTGTAAATATTGATATATTTCAGAGAATTAGCATATGCTATATCGTTGTGCTGTTTCCTAAAAGCAATCTTGTTTGTCTATCCATTCCTTTTCTGTTGTTTTATAACAGGTCCAGTTCCAAATGTTGAAATGGTCATTGCTGAGTTACTTCAAGTAAAAATTCCATTTAGCTTCTTTGAGGGTTCCGAATCTGAACAGTTCCATGCAGCCAAGGGAGAAGCAAATGGTCCCACAAAACTTGGAGGTCGTCATACTAGTGCATCCAACATGAGATCATTGAAGCCAGAGGGGCATAAACGAAAGGACCTTGATAGTAAGTACACACATGCCATTTTTTTGACCATCAATAAGATGTATCTATCCTTTCTCTTGCAGACTAATGTGCGAAGATGGTAAGGATGCTAGCTCTTTCAAAGGGTGCATATGGAGTTGTGATGAGGATGCACCTATTTGTTTATAATTGCAATGACATTCAAATTCATCAGATTAAATTGTCATTTGAAGCTAATCATACAAGTATTTTAGTTAGCCATGAGATACGTTATCATCTTGAATGGCTTGAACCTCTCTATCACCTCATGCAGTTAATCTGTGATACCTTTTGGTTACTTCAAGATGTTCTGAAAATCAGCACCATACTGGTCCTTTGTCAATCAACAGCTTGTGTTCTAGGTCAATTAGTTGAGGCATGTATGAATAGCGTGCATGCAGTTAATCTGTGATACCTTTTGGTTACTTCAAGATGTTCTGAAAATCAGCATCATGCTGGTCCTTTGTCAATCAACAGCTTGTGTTCTAGGTCAATTAGTTGAGGCATGTATGAATAGCATGCATGTGCGTCTATGCACACACATGTGCATGTGTTTTGAGGCAACATCTTTATATAATGTAGCTTCTATTAATATGTAACTCCTTCAGGAGCCTCACAATGGCAGCCTGCACTAAATGTGGTAGTAGTTAACCTTTGCACCCAGATTTTACAGTTGCTATTGGTCTGAACGTTATTCAAGGGGGAGGGAAGTAGGTTGGGGACCAACAGGTGAGGCTGTATTGATGCAGTAAAAAAGGATGGAGGAATAAACAGGAGGGGAGGAAGGGCAGCAGAAGAAGGGGGATCTGGTTGTCGAGAAGAATTAGAAAGATTTTGAAATAAGCTGCAGACTTGGGTTTCAAGAAAGACCTTCCATGTTGGGGTTGCACTTTCACATTACGCTTATTCACTATTATGTGACAATTTAGATGTGAACTCTCTGCTGGATGCCTTGAATTTCTGAAAAACTATCCATACTTTTTGTTATAAAACCAAATAGGTTCCCTTAAAAAGAGTTATAATGTAATAAAAACACATCAATCTAAAATGATTTCAGGCGACATATATGTAAGAAGGATACAAGGCACGAGAAGGTGAAATTTCAAACATAGAATCTACGACTTTTAACTTTATTATAAACTTCACGAGAGCAACATTTCTCCAACAGCCAGACAACATTGCTTGAGCTAATAGCAACAGTGGTTGACCTCTAAAAGGTTTTACTTTGGTTCCATTTTTCCCCTCAGGTTTCCAATTTCATGATAACACAGTAACTATATGCCTTGACTTTGTTGAAAGCCATGCATAATTAGTAGTAGTACTCAGCATGTTTCCTAAAAAGGATTGTATATGATAAAAATACAAAATTCTAAATTTTTTAGTGAAGCATCATGAGAGCAACATTGCTCCAACATCAAAACAATGTCACTTCATCTGATACCCATTGTAGTTGACCTCTTTAACACGAAAAACGACCTGCCATAAAATCATTACATACATGGACTTCCATATTGACCAGCAAGCTAGTGCCCGGACAAGATGCAATGTCTGAAGAACATCAGTGATATGTCCCAATCACTGACCTTTTAGCAGCCAAACGTTTTAAAGAGATTACTTGCTTTACTAAAATTCAGAACATCTGCTCTTCCAAGACAAATATGGCCACGATTAATTTTTTTGCGGTTTGTATTTGGGAGACAAGACAGTAACTTGCTTCACTTAAGCAGCGTTGAGTGTAGTGGAAGCGACCTAGCAGATACTCAAAGGGGGGGAGGTGGTCCTGGTCGATCCCATATGAGGAAAGGGGGGTGTTGTGTAGATCTTGGCTAGTGTGCGGTGTACCATGATGGTCCTGTGGTTACCTAGATCTAGGGGATCTCCAGATTTGTGGAGAGGCTTAATAGTATGCATGGTTCACTCTTTCGAAAAGCCTTCCGCTAGGGCCTTGTTAAACTTAAAGGCAGGTAGAGGACCCATGGTGTCTATTGCATAAATGAAATGCTCACCATGTATTACTATGTGCTCCATCAGTCCATGCTGCAGATGCTCTCTCTCTCTCTCTCTCTCTCTCTCTCTCTCTCTCTCTCTCTCTCAACCATAGCCTGTGTGAAGGATGTGGCTGTGGTAGTGCAGGGCTCTGGTGAAGGATGGGGAATTGGTGGTTAGTGTGGTACATCATACAGTCTCTCGGCATTCGAGTGCCATATCCCTATGTTGCCAATAGGAGTCGGGTGACATGGCTCTTGTAGTGGCTATATATGTGGTTCTTGTAGTGCCATATACATGGTGGCTATATATGTTGGATAGCTCATGTGTGAGATAGAAGGTGGTGGTGGTTTGGGTGTAGGCAAGTAGTGGTTGGAGCCCATAGAAGTGGGGTGGAGGATATAGTGAGCATAGTACGGGGGAGTTTCGGAAACGGGATAAACGAAAACGAGAAAAACCGGAGTTTCGGAGTTTCGGCCAAATTTTGGAAATGGGGAAACGGCGTTTCGGATTGTGCACTAAAAAAAATACAGTAATATGTGGATATGTAAATATATCAATGCCTACAACAACATGAATCCAAATTTCATACAAAACTTTGAGTCTTTATGTCATATGATTGAAATTGTGATTCATTATAGATTTCACGAGTCACGACTCACGAGTGAAGATTGAGGAGTCAAGACCGAGGACTCAATGGTTGAAACTTAAGACAGCTTAACACAATTAAGACTCAAATTTCAAAACTTAAGGCAACAAAATGAATTAGAATTTATGACTCATGAATAATCTATGATCTAAAGAGCAGTGAAGACTGACATCAAGAACAATGGAACAAGAATCAAGATGCATAATAAGTGGGATCAAGATACAATGATAATAACTATGTCATGTGAATAATCTATCAAAACTCCAAAGTCTAGTGAGGCTATAAGTATCAACATCAATGAATAACTAGCAATTCTAGTTTGGATTGTACACTGCTTAACTAACTTTTGTATATCACGAACCCTCCTCTGTGTATGAGTCTCATGCACCGGTATCGATAGCTCCTCATAGAGCATGGAGTAGATATCTTGCTCCTCCTATGGTACCTGCGGAATGTCACGCACCTTCTGTATATCAATCTTGTCAATATTCACCTGTAAAGGTTAACGAGACAAAGATATATCATATGAGAGGAGATTCAATATGTTCGATGTTCATACATATGACAATTTACAATCCAGCTTCCAAGGAAATTAGCAATGTCAAGTGTCAAGGACTCAAACTTAAAAAGGTAATTATACATAATACTAATCATTACCAATTTACCTGTGAAGGCTCAGGAGACAAAGCGGTTCTCTAAAGAAGCTAGAGATTGCAATGGCAAAACACTAAATGCTCTAGCTAGGCAGTTGTGAGCTTGTTTCTCTTTTTGGTGTGGAAGAGGGCCCATGTGCTCCAGTTCCTCTCAGCAGGCCCTGAACTACAATCTTACGAGAGGACCCGAATGGAAATGCGTTTCTATTCAAATTTAAGAGATTGAGGTTAAGTAATTAGTAATTGCTAATATGCATGTCGCAAAATCAACATTTGAGTGCGCAATAGATTAGAGAACTTGTTACCTAGGTTGCATAATGCATTAGATAATCAAGATTCAAAATATAAAAGTCACCAATCACATACCAAAGTAGAAGCACAATTGCCGTATTTCTCCCGCCAAAAGATACGCTGAAGCTGTGTCTCTCAAAGCCTAGTTGTGGATTGGCCAAGATGATGAGAATGATTGCAGAATGCCAGCAAATCATCCTTTACTCTTCTCATCATATCTATATCATCCCCTATGAGGAGGCGTCTCATGTACTCCATGAAGCCCTCCTCCAACTCCTCACCAGTGTACTGCTTCTCGCTATGCCAAAGAAGATGCAAGATATGTGCGATAGCATAGATTGGTTTATGGAACCAATCCCACGTGCATTCCACACTACACAAATCTCATCAATCCTATAGATAAAATAAGTTAAAAACTTAGAAGCTAGAATAATGATCAATTATCAAGGAGTCATTAATACCAAATAATTACATGTGTAAAAGTGAAACAAAAACTTAATTGTCTTGGGGAAAAACGTTGTTGCAAAGCAAGGCCTCACCAATTTTATCCATATACTCATATAGAAGCCCCAAAGTACTCTCCTCCATATCAGTGATGCGCAATACATTGTAAATAGGAGTGAGACTTTTCACCAATGACTCTGTCTCAACCCACGAATTCTCATTTAAAATATTGCATCTAAAAGCAGAGCCTTTGGAGACTCTCTCCCTTCATGTGAGCCATTCTTGGCATGCAATGGTCCGTATCAAATTTGGACGGACCCATATCAACCTCTCCAATACAATAAACATATAAGCAAATCTAGTGGTGAAGGGCTTCAATAGCTCGAGTATGCTATTGGCTCGAAATATGCTTAGGACGGATGGCCTCTTCTTCACAAATCTTACCATGCTTGTTGCCGTCTTGAAAATGTAATCTACCCAAGATATTTTCCCAACATCTTCAATAAGCAAGTCAAGGCAATGGGATGCACATGGAGTCCATACTATGCTAGGAAACTCCTCAAGTATACATCCCATAGAAACACAATTGTTTCCATTATCTGTCACCACCTAGACTACATTTTGGACTCGTACGTCCATGATGACCTATCACATGTGCTCCCAAATGAAAGCTTTTGTGATGGTAAGACCTGAGGCGGCAGAGGCATCGATGCTCTTGATGAATATGGTGCCTTTACATGAAGATACCAAAACATTGTAAGCATTCCTTCGGCGCATATCTGACCATCCATCCCATAATATTATGCATCCATATTTCACCCAGGTCTCCTTCAAGGGCTCCAATTGAGCCTCTATGGATGCTTTCTCTTTTCGAAGCTCCCATGTGTGTAATGTATCTGCGGATGGGCCTTCCCACTCACACCCTATGCGGCTTACTGCCATGATTGCCTTCTTTCATTGATGTGTAGTGGCCACATTAAAAGGGATAGCACACTGAGTCAATAAGCATGTGAGTTCCCTAGTTGCCTCCACAATTGACTGCCTCTGAAGTCTTGCATGTGCTCCCAAATGACAGCTCCTATGATGGTAAGACCTGAGGTAGAGGCATTGATGGCCTTAATGAACATGGTGCCTTTACACGAGGACACCAAAATATTGTAAACATTTCTTCGGCGCATATCTAACCATCCATCGCATAATATTATGCATCCATATTTGACCCATGTCTTCTTCAAGGGCTCCAATTGAGCCTCTATGGATGCTTTCTCTTTTCGAAGCTCCTGTGTACGTAATGCATCTGTGGATGGGCCTTCCCACTCACACCCTATGCGGCTTACTACCCTGATTATCTTCTTCCATTGATGTGTAGTGGCTACATTGAAAGGGATAGCACACCGAATAAATAAGCATGTGAGTTTCCTAGTTGCGTCCACAATTGCCTACCTCTGAAGTCCTGTATGGACACTTGCACCATGCAAGGAGCCCTTTTGCCCATCACCACTAGAAGATGGCAACGCGATTCTTTTTGTACTTGGACCCAATATGGATATGGATGCACTTCTTTTTAATGGGCCATTGGCACCTCCAATTTGGCTAGTGCCACTAGGCCCACCAGCCTCTCTTTGCCCCACTTGTGCTTCATTAGCCTGATGTGGTGTTGATTTATCCTCTTCTAGCTCAATACCCATACGCTTTCGATGCCAAAGATGGAATCTTACTGTTACTTCTGTGCCGGCACATTTTCGCAAGGCCCGATGTCTTTGTTGGGAACGCATGCCAATTGGTCTTTCACGCGCATTAGACTCCCTGAATTCTCCAATCCACAATAGTTGCACCGCCACTTCTTTGATCCGCCGGAGCCCTCGTAACCCTTGATTGAAGTGACGTGCCTCGAATATGGGTCCGGCGCCATGATATGATTAGCCTTTAGGACCTAGGTAATGGATTAAAGGAGGAGGAGAAGAAGAAAGAAAAAGAAGAAGAAAGAAGATGATGTCATGTCCCTAGGTCTAGTAGGTATTGGCCATATTAAATACTTTCTTTTTCACTATCAACTGATACTCAGTCTTTGTACTGGCCTCTCTGCATCCATCTCACGTAGTCATCTTGGATCCTCAGACAAAATATGGTTGCTCCATTTTTAGTGACGGATGGAGTGATTGTAAGAAACCGTGCATCATCAACATACTTGTTACGTATCCGCTTGGCACCTACTTTTTGTGGATTGTAGAAATTGGCAAGATAGGGAAGAAAACAACGGATACACTCATCTATTGCCACATTTGGCAAGCTATTATTGAGATATACATTTGCCTTTGTCTTTTTAAATATATTTCTATCATAGTTTTGAGTATTGTATTATAATTTAATTATCATGAATCATGAAGCCTCAGCTCTCTCTCTCTATCTCTTCTTCCCTCAAACCTTTCATTCTCTTGAAAGTTGATTCTTGAATCTTTCAAGGCTCAAGGGTTAACTCTTTTTTTTTCTCTCTCTAAGCATTGTACTTTGTGATTGTAGGTGGGCTTGTCAAATGTGGTGTAAGTAGTTAGTAACAATGCATCCAATTATTGGCACATGGACCATTTGCTTCAGGCTGAGTTTTCTACGATTATGTGGACTCCATTTGCAAGTCATTGTTTGGACTTGCTCATGAAGGATATCAGGAAGCTCAAGTGGGTGAAGACGGTGGTCCACAAAGCCACATTAGTTGTCGTCTTCTTCATGGTAAAGGTGAAGGTGTTTGCCATGCATTGCGAGCATAGCACATGTGCATTGAAGAAGCCTTCATCAACTCGATTTGCTTACATGTGGTTGTTGCTCCAATGCCTTTATGAGGTGTCGTCTACCCTATACCAGATACTGGTGTCCGCTTTCTGGAATGAGTGGGATGTGCATGAGATAAAGGACGCCAAATCCATGCAACACTTGTGCCTCAATGAGCAATTTCGGTAGAAAGTCTATGCCATTGTTATTGTCATTACTCCCTTTTATAGGGTGTTGTGTATAAGTGACTGCAAGGGGTCGACCATGGGCCTTCTTGTTCACTTCTTTAGAGTGGCATTGGTGGAGGCACAAGCTTGAATAGTGATCATGAAGGCATAAGGTATACATGTTCTATAGATAGCAGAGATGAGATGGTCATGGATGTATGAGTCTATCCATGGTTTTGCAGCATTGGTACATTTAGCCTAGAAATCCCTGGCCGTCATGGATGATAGAGAGCTCTGTTCGGACCAGCTTGCATATTTGACTCATATGGTCCCTATGGATGACCACAGTGTAGTGCTAGAGGACCTAGGATGCTATGCAAATCAAAGAGGGGATGCGGCATTGGCTTCTCCCACTTGTTGAAGGAGATAGTCACTTGTGAAGCTTTTCTTTTGGTGGTAAAATTTTCGAGACGTATTGGAGACTTTTCAGCCCTCGGCCATGAGAATCCTTGCTAAGGATTGCTCTTCGGGTGCATGTGAGAGAAACTGGGGTGCCTATTTTCTCATTCACAACATAAAGATTTGCAATCGGCATAGTATACGAGAGTTAGAGTGGCTAGTCTATTGCCACACTAACTTACATGATTAGGGCTATGATGAACATGATTAGTCCAAGCAGGTCTAGAGTTAACCATACAATTTAAATCATGATTGATAAATTCAAAATGATAAGTGAAGTTTTAATTCGCTATTTTAAACTTCATACTTTACAATTTAGTATTCACAATCTTATGTGCATTGTGTAGGTGAATGTTGATACATTCAAGTTGATGGGTGACACTCTTTGGAGTGGACATTAGGAGCTTGATGAAGAGGAGATGACGATCTTTGCAGAGCTCTATAGAGAGCTTAGCAAAAATACAACAGCATGGCAAAGATTTACTTAGGCAATCATAGCAAACCCTAGAAAGGACATGAGAGGGACTAGTAAAGAGTTTTTAGGGTGGACTACTCTCTCTTCCCTCGCGAGAAAAATGATCAATAAATATTACACAATGAAAATAAGTTGAATTCTCATAGCAGAATAACAAACATGCCTATTTAGTACGGTATTTTATCATACCGTATCTTAAGGTACCATTTAGTACCATATTTTATCATACGATACCGTATAGTACCTTTCGTACCTAACTATGCATCTAGGCTGAATAATAATATCCCAATTCACCTTTTTCCTGGCCGGGCTCTCATCTCCTACCAACCAAATAAAATTCTTGATCAGACACTTTGCTTGGCAATGCATGACCTAGAGAACACCCAAAACGAATATGTGCTCAAAGGGCATTAGAAGAACCTAGCTGACAACCACCACTCTCTTTGCTAAAGAAAGCCTCATGGTGCTCCATTAGAAGAGCTCTCTGATGCTCAAGATAAGATATGCTAGCTGTTGATATCTCCTTGCTGTCCCTCGAGGAAGCATCCGCAACACATCTTATCACTGTCTAACCAGCACATTTTGCTGTTGTCTCACCTGATTCAGGACAGATCTTTTTATGGCAGCCAGTCCCCATTTATGGAATTATGTTTGGCTATATATAGCCTACCTCCTTTCATGGTTTTTAGTCAGTTGTGAACATTGAGAGAGGGAGATCCTGAGCATTGCTTGGTCACACTGATAGCTTTGTACCCCTTGGTATTGTTCTTAGTTTTCATGCTTATGTGATAGATTCAACTGCCCATTCTCTATCATCTCTAAGCTATCTGATTTCTGCTTTGACCATTCAATGCTCAGAGTTTAATGTTTGTGTTATTGTTTTGTGCTTCCACTTCGATTGAACACTCTCACATGGTATCAAATGTCCAGTCTATGCTAGATCCTGGTGCTACTTGTCTGTATATTTCTGCCACAGGTTGTTCTAACAGCTGAGTTTGTGGATTTTGGTGCCTTCTGCTCATGTTTAAAGTTTAACTGATCTTTCACCCTGTTGTTCTCAATGGGCTTTTTGTGTTGGGTAGACTGCATCAAGCTAACACCTACTATTTCATTACAGACCTTCCTTGCTTTTGTAGGCTGTGGGATCCTTTCCCCCTACTGTTACCTATTCTTTAGCTGCTATTTTATGCTGGTGATGTGGTAACCATCTGCGTTTTCTGTTTTCCCACTGCCCCACCTGCATTTTCTCCTTTAGAGAGGGTTCTTTTGTGTTGGTTTTGTGTTTCTCCCCAAAATTCTGTACCATAGCTGCTCATGTGCACAGGGTTTCAGTGGTACAATATATTGTGTAAAACTATGAACTGTTAGTTGTTAGATGTTGTATTGTTTCTTGGGATTAACCATTGAGTGGCTTCAGGTATCTATATGTCTTCAATCTTCACATGTACTAACGAAAAGAATAAGCTTCAAGGTCCTAACTATTATTCTTGGATGCTCCCAACCTCAATGACTAGAACCTCCACCTAATGATTTTGATGGAGGATTTTCAGGAGAATGTGCTGCTTTGGGATCATGATGATGGTCTTGCATATATGCCACTTTGGTCCATCTCCAAAGAAATGCCTAGTGCTAGTTGCTTTTTTTTCCAAGAAAAAGAAATTTCTATTAATATCACCTGCAAGAAATCCCCTTTAGGTAAAATACAGTGTACAAGGAACTTTGTACGAAGGCCCACACCTTTGTACGAAGGTAATTACTTCCTATGGGATATCTCCAAAGGTATGGATTGAGGGAGACTTTGAAACGGAAACAGGAACAGGAATGGAAATGGAAACGGAAATGCTTAAGTTTTAGAAGAGGGAAATGGACAACATGTCATTAAGGGGTAGGAGAGAAGCCAAAGAGAGGGAAATGTGTAAAGAGGGAATGGGATAGGACCTTCGAAAGGAGGAAAAGCAAAAGACTGTGGGTGTCTTAAAGACAGAAAGATATAGGCATATCATAGCCTAAACCCATGTTTAATTCCACAAATTTGGCACTTGGTGGGGGTGTGTCGGATCCAAGGGGAAATACCATTAGTGTTATCATGTGGCTGCATGTGTAATGGTGAAAACTCACGGGCAGTCTATTAGTGACCATATTTGACCTGTGTGCTTATGGGATTGACCTGCCAGAGTTTATGCTGAATCTACCCTATTTACCCTATTTGTTCATATTTTTCATGAAGTGAAAGTGGATTTTACATGTCATTTAGTGCCAAAAGTGTCAAATACCTTTCCTAGAGAGAAAAGTGGCCACTCCAGTGGATCGTGGACAAGATTTTGAGTAGGATTGTAGTGTGAATGCACAGTAGAGCTGATCCCAGATTTTGCGCCACAAAAAGCAGGCTTAAACAGGCTGCCACTGATGGTGAGAAAAAGCAAGGAAAAAGTAAATTGTCGGATGCTTGATTCAAGGAGAAAGCATTGGAGAAGACTGAAGAGAACTGCCTGAAGCTTCTTATTGTGTTTCATAGGTCTGATCTATGATCTTGTGGACTGGTGTGGATTGTTCTAAATAGGGCAAATAGGCTGTCTACATACTCTGATCTACCTTGAATCTGTGAAAGATTATTGCTCTTGACTAGCCTGAATAGAGAGATTGTGTGGATTGTTTTGTTGTTTTCTTGTTCTATTGCTGTAGTAGATTGAAAACAAAGAATTTTGGGGCTGAAAGAAGGGTCTTTGGAAGCTTTAAAACGGGGTATTATTGGTCTATGTGGGCTGCATAGGGACTGGACTATTCTAATGCACGTTTGGGCTTGTTTTTGAGCCTGAAACATATTGTTTGGTACTTGATCTCATGTATGGCAAATCATACGGGCTGAGTTTAATTGGGTTTTCACTGAGCCATAGCCTCAATTTTACGGTCTTTATGAAGATGCATATGGTGTACAAGGGTTGAGCTCAAGCCCTTACATGATAAATATATTCTACAGTTTGGTTTCATCTGTCTCTTGAATTTCTGTTGCTTCCTGCCTTCAAATTCTACAGTTTCTTTTTCTTTGTGTTGTGACTCTTCTTACCGGAGCCCTAATGGCTTTCAACCATACACGATAAAAACCCCGACAGTGTTGATAAGGGAAAACATTTCTCTTGAGGAAATGTGTTTCAAATTTTCTCAATCCATTTTGGCGGTCGGGGAGTTTCCCGCTTCTTTGTCCACCATACGAGTGACTAGTCACTCTATTATGGGCAGCTCCAAACCATTCACTATTTAGGGGTGAATCTATGCAAGATTGCCTTCTACAAGTGACAACTATACAGAACCATCTTTGGAACATATGAACTGCTCTTTCAAAAGCTCATCTATGTTGCTAGAACATGAGTTGTCTGTAAGATTACACAAGAAACAGCCATCTCCTCTCAAAAGTGGTTATACAACAATACTTGAAATTTGAGAGATAGAGAAGGCGAAGTATAAAAAGAAGGGGCTTGTCTGGAAGGACTGCAAGAAGTTAGTGGCTTCCAACAAGGCAAAGGGCAAGGGTGGCACTGACTCCTCATCTTTGTTTAACTGCAAGTCTGATCCCATTCAACATCCAGGGCTACTGTTGCCATGGAATTTGTTTTTGTACCTTAATTAGTGACTTGAGACACATTCTAGAGACACAGAGGGGCTGTGAGAGAGTGGTGTTAGTGGAGTGACCATGACTTTCTATGGGCATCATTTATCTAGCAGTTTTCATATCCTGGATTTGGTATGCTTTCAGGTCCATGATGGGAGTGTTAAATAGTAAGTTGACTTATGTCATAGTCATTCCTGTGTTGCATAGTACATTGTAGGCACCTTCCCAACCTTATGGGTAACCCTATTCGGTGGATCAATCAACTCTCCTTAGTCTTTATACTCATATGCAGTGTGTCTATGTCTCAGTGTGCTGAGGAAGTCTGTCTTGAGTCTTAGCTCAGAAGGAAGTAGTGTAGAACTTGTGCTGATCTAGCTTTCTTCTTCATATCTCCATTCTAGCAGCATATATCCTCTCAGCCATCCATCTGCATCCAAGACAACTCTCCTCCCTCTGAAGTGTAACCATTGATGCTTTAGCAGTCCTCTTCCTTTCTAGGAACTTTCAGCTCCTTGTTTCCGGTTCTTTGAAGAAGGTACTGGTCGCGGGGAGGATCTCATTGAAGTCTCTAGCTGCCTGGTCAACTAAGCAAGGTCTAGCTTCCTAAAATTTTGTGACGGATGTTCTAAGGTTGTCATCAATGTACAGGTGCTTTGGGATCTTGACACTGGATTGGGATCCTCTTGACTCTATCAGGAATGGTTTGAGAGAGTAGTGCCAAGAACGATGCCAACTAAGGCACCTTGATCGCAAGCCTGGTCATGTGCATAGAACCTGCCTTTCCTTGGAGTAGATCTTTGGCTCGTGCTGAGAACCTGTCTTTCCTTGGAGTAGATGTTGGCATATGCTGCCCTGGCTATGCTAGAGAACTGAAGCGAGCATGGATCTGCCAAACTTCATTGTGAAGGATGTATTTGTTTGTTATACGAATGCTAATTGCCGCACAACTTTCATATGTACAGCAGTAAAGAATAGATGGATAGTTTGGAGGTCTATTTAAATATAGAGACACTTGCAACGCTGTGCCGTAGCATGTATCATGAGGAATTCGCTATCTGCCAAAGCCATCTACGAAATATAGTCTTGGCCACAACTCTTCGTGTGGTTTCAGTGAGAAGGAAGTAGCGAGCCAGCCCTTGTGTTAGACTTCATTTCTGATACAACTTTTAGTCCTATGGTGGACGCAGTGAGGGGTTGGGAGCGAATGGGCAGCTTGGTTCTCTCCCATAAGGGCCCAGATCTTTATTTCACTGTCTTTTGCTTTGTTCTGTGAGACAGGAATGAGAATGCACAGTTATGGTGGGAATGCGAATAGCCCTTCGAAAGTCATGATCTCCGTAACAATATTCCAAAAACTGTGTAGCCAGTTGGCTGCCTAGCTCTGATCTTGAAACTATACTGCAGCAATATCTGACTGAATGCGTGTCATGATGCAGGACAAGAAGAAGAAGAAACAACGGCACAAGCAAGAGCCCCAGCAAGGGATTTGTTTCGGCTAAGACAATTGCAGCGTGCGCGGGTTGGCAGTGCCGGTGGACAAGCAGGCTCCACGTCAGGTGGAAGTGGTGCAATGGCGGGAGAACCCTCTGGAAGCTCAGAGTAACAAACAAGGGGGGGGAGAAGACTTACATTTTGTATATTTTTGTTTTTTTCCCCCCCATAGGGACAATGCTCTTTCTCTCCCTCTCACATTCAAGGTGTTACCCCGCGAGACCAAGATGCATATAGATTTCTGTGAGTTCTTTCAAAGGTGCAAATTCTCTCTCTCTCTCTCTCTCTCTCTCTCTCTCTCCGGTTGCCCCGGGAAAAAACTCACGCAAGATTAATGTGTCACCTCGCAATACCATTATTTATAGGTTTTTATGAGTTCCTTTAAACGTGCCAAATATGCCCCACATTTTCTACATGGACTCCAAGCCAACATTTTAACTTGAATTTCGGCTTGTATGGACTTGTTGAATGCATATGTTATAGTGACTCATGAGTCCTTGGTTTTTGGTATACATTAACACGTTTTGCAAAGTTATGTTGCTTTTCTCATATATATTGTGTGGCTATAGTTTGTTATTTAAGCTTGAATCAAGAAAGTGGCTTCCATTCATGAAGGTTAGATTGTACGATATGCTTACTTGGAGGTAGGCTTGTGCAATGTGCAAGGTCCAAATTACTCGTGTGTCAGTAGACTTGCCATATGATTAGACATGTGTTGGAAGTTTTGCTATGAATAAATTTGCTTTTGAATTACCTATTGTGAATCTTGTATATTTGATTGGACAATGAGGATGATTGAGATGTGGGTGATTGGGCGACAACACTTAACGTTGTGCTTAGAATGCTAGAAAATGCATAGGAGTTTGTTTTCCCGTTTTGGAGCCACAAATGCTTCAATATATTTGTGCATTTTTAAAAACGAAGTGTGTGGCTCTAATCATTCCCCTCATTGTTATTTTTATTGTCTTAAAAGAGAAATCCTTTGCAATCTTTTTTTACCTTTGCTATTCAAAGTACTATGTTCATCTATTGCTTAGTGCTCTTCTTTTCCCATTTACTTGGGATAGTCATAACTCTTTCCACTCTTTAATGCAAGACTAAATACCAATCTTTGTTCTCCAATGGAGAAGACTTTCATGGAATTGTCAAGCTACCTTTATTTCACAAAAGTAGGTTGGAAGTGTCATGGGGGCTTTTAGGCATATATGGTTTATGAGGCATTAAGACATGGACCTATCTAAACTACATTAGATTCTCCATAGGAATGATCTAGTTGGTGGATGCCCATTGTAATATTCATGAGATGGCATAATGCTACATGCAAGTTGTAGTGTGTTAAAGGAAGCTATCTTTAGGTTGCAATAAGAGTCCAAGGGATGGCAATGTAGGTATGGAATGCTTGAGTAGACTTGAGATATGTACAAAGCATTTATGAGGCACCATTCTTGCTCTCCAATTATCTAGTGTTTATTGCCTTTTCTTTATTAATATTGTCTCATGAGCTACTTAACAAGGGTTCATGACATTAGTTTGGTTTCTTAGTGTGGCTTGATTTTTTGTCAGAACCTTATGCCTCATATTTTTTTGAAGTTTATACGAAAATTTTATGCACGTCATCTATAAAACCCTTAAATCACTCTTTGATGTAGAAATTGTCTTCTAGTATGAGTTATATTTAAGAATATGATCAAGATATTTGATATGCATGAGGCACCACTATGATCAAAGCTCAAGCTAGTAGCATGATAAGGGAGGTGAAAGACCACCACATAGTGGTTCTCTTAGTGAACATGGCATCAAGGTCATTTTATGTTGCCATTAAGGGAGGTGCAGCCATGTTTCACCCTCCCATGTAGTTTACTATGTGGGAGGTGGTAAGGACTCTCTTGAACAAATGCAAAGGTGTTGCAAAAGGCGTGGCGATGGAGGCAAGCATGGATCAAGATATTTGATATGCAATGAGACACCACTATTATCAAAGCTCAAGCTAGTAGCATGACAAGGGAGGTGAAGGACCACAGCATGGTGGTTCTCTTAGTGAACATGGCATCAAGGTCATTTGATGTGGCCATTAAGGGAGGTGCGGCCATGTTTCAACCTCCCATGTAGTTTATTATGTGGGAGGTGGCGAGGACTCTATTGGACAAATGTAAAGGCATTGCAAAAGGCATGGTGATGGAGGAGAGTGCTAATGGCGAGCGATGCATACTAGATTTCTTTGCTACCACACGACTGAGAGAGGGTCTTAGAGCAGGACAAGCCAACACCCAATTAGTCTAGCAACAATCATGGAGATAAGATTCAATCCGTCGATTTTGTTGAAGATCACATGTTGCATGTTCAAGTTAATCGACAATGGGTCGTGGACCTTGGAATATTTGCGCAAGAATATGGAGAAGCTTAAAGGCACATCCAAGAAAATGGTTTTGGATTTTGATCATTTAAATAAAATGTTTTGTGCTTTAACACAAAGGTAGTTCTAGCCTTCTCCACATGCAAACCACCAAAAGCATAGATGTGGCCACTTGGTTTAAGACTACTCAAAAGCAAGAAATGTGAATTGGATTTATTGGTGGAAAGGGGTTTTTTGAGGGTTTCAAGTAGTGACGAGGCATTGAAGAAGGTATTGGAGCAAGGTGTATATTTTGAGCGTTTTGATATTGTCTGCATGATGTATTGGCAATTGGTTGAAATTAACGTAGATTGCATCAAATACAAATGCAATGTGGTGCAAATACCTTGACCTTATCCCTAATATTAGAATTGGCTCCCACTTTGCAAAGGAGTTGGGAAAACCACTCTATATCCCCTTGCTTACCATTTCATTACGGAGATTCAAATGAAACCAAGCTTGAGCATTTGGATGTGGATATTCTCTATGTTAAAAGGGCTTTGACTCAAACTTGTGTTGAGTAAATTTGTTGGTACTTGCTTCACTTTTGGGCTTTGGGGACATTATTACAAAGGCTACATGCTAATTGCATGAAGATGGACATGACATAAAATATTTTTTTGACAAAAATTACTATGCTACGAGTTGGGCTCCCTCTTGTTGAAGTTGTACTCTATGATTTAGAAATGCCAAAGGCTAGGCATGCATCACTCCCTTGTAATTAATTATTTTAAGTTACATATAATAGAAAAGACTCATCACAAGTTTCGAAAAGAGGACTAGATACCCAAGGGGGATAGCGAAACATTAGTCTTAAGTTTTTGTATAAAAAGGATGAAAGAATGGAAAAGGCTATTCATAATGAGGGGGGGAGAGTGTGAGAAAAAGGGTGAGATTGAGAGTAAGGGAGTGTGAGGCACCAAGAGGTGAAGCCTCCCTTCTTCTTTGGAGTGCTCTTTCTTGCCTATGCCCATGCTTATCTCTTGCATGTGAAGGTCATAGAGGGTCTGAGAACTAAGGAAGTGCATGGTGGATTGTGGAGCTTGCAACGTGCATTCTTTGTGCTTGAGGGATGGCCATGCATGCTCACTATAAATGGATTGTAGCATTTGTGATGTGCAAGGGTTAGGTGAGATATATTTGTATTTCATTATTGAATCTCCCAAAACAATAGGAATATGTCTAAAATCCCTAATGTTGAGTGTTTGTTGCACAACATTTTGGTATAGTTGCCAAGACCAAGGATACATCAATCACGAAGTTGCTTGTACGCGCTACATTACAGAAGAGAGATTCTCATGCACTGACTTTGAAATGCACATGTAAATGTGTTAGTTTGGTTTGTCATTGAATGTGATGTTGACGCTTAAGAGTTTGTTTGGATGAGCAAAATGGAAAGTGTTTTTTAAAACAAGTGTTACTCTAATCTATGGTTGATAGAAATAAAAGAGTCATTATAAATACTATTATTATTATTTAAATATTAAATATTAAATATTTTTCAACTATACCACATGGGATCAAAAGAGAGATTCTTAATTATATGCTGCATATTTTATATTATATCAAAGGCACCTTTTAGCGCTTGAGTAAGGATACTTCTCACAAGCAAGAGACTTAATGTTGGTAGGAGGAACTCTCCTACCCTCTCTCTTCTACGCTTGTGTGCCATAGCCATGAACCACTGTTGATAGGAGGAATTGGGTCAAGAGAGAAGTAGCAGAGCAGCATCAGGAAGGAAGAGCCACATCAGAAGGGGAGGAGCAATCGGACACCATGGCCATGCAGCACCAAGATAAGCAGAATGTACATTTCTAATATGAGCATGAGATGCATTAAACCTTCGTAAAGGAAGAAGGTTGTTGGAGCACAATTTGGCTAGCAGGACCTTGTCTCATTGCTCCATCTCACCCACTCACCTTGAGGGAAGGGAGAGTGTGCTATGGAGGAAAAAGAGAGTGAGAGGAAGCCAGGCTATAGACTTCGTACTAACCACACCTAGAGAATCTCTTTAATTTCTCTAGAGAATATGATTCTTAATTGTAGGAGTATGTATTAATTCTATTTTTAAAAAAAGTGGTGCATTGAATGATGTCTATGTACACTACACTTGCAAGTTGGATGCATGTGCATACACCCCCTTGATATGATGTATTAATGGCATTGTGAGCATTGCAACAACTGTTGGAAGCATATGTGTGCACTAGAAATTGGAAGTAATAATAAAGGATCTCTTATTATTTAATAAAACATTTTTCTCTTTTTATACCTTGCCTACATAGTCTGTAATAGGTTGGGCTCATCAGATACAATTGTGAGTGGGATAGTGAGCATAGACCCAACCCTCCTATGTACTTGACCGTTCATCCACCCTATTTAGGAGGAGGATTGAAAGTAGGGAAGGGAGGTGTATCTTGCACCCTTGCCACACACTAGTGTGCACGGGCACCCATGACACACCTTGCACACCCCCTTGCACCTTGGCCATGCACTCTTGCATTCACACCACATTAAGACCTCATAATGCCAAACACCAAAGCACAAGTAGTGCACACCATAAGCCCTTCTCCATCTCTACAACCTTACGTCCATCCTACTAAGAAGAAAGGAGTGAAGGGAAGTATGAGAGGAAGGTAGTGCCACCTATGAATACTTGTACTAGAACCTTCCTTCATAGTGCACTTGATACCACAAATCCACATAAGTCATTTGGTGCACTAAAACACAATGCATCCAATGCACACACATGCATAGGGGCACTAGAGGCTCATTTTACACCATAAGCATACTAGAACACACATGCACTAGGATGCACATCAAGCACCATAGTGCACATGTGCGCACATGCACTAGTGCACCTAACACATCCAGTACATTGCAAGAAAAATCACCTTGCATACAAAGCAACACACACAAATTTAGGATGTTTCACTGTCCACAGGATACTCTAGTGCGACACAAGTACACATGCATTCATTGGTGCACCAAAGCACACATCCACAAGCACTCGACATAGATCTTGTCGCACTATCCCCACACCAACCTCATCCAATCGTAGTGCATAAACCTCACTTTAGGACTCTTTTCATACACATCAACCTAGTGGTAGACGCACACTAGTGTACCAAGTGCACAAACATGTACTCCTGGACTAGGGACCCCTTCACACTACAATAGAACACTACCTACCAAGTGCAGTGCACCCTATGCACATAAACATAGAGTACCAACCCAAACTATTGTAGTGCATTCATTTTGACATACCCCACACACTACACATAGGGCACACCAATGCACACTAGTCCACTAGTGCACACACCCTACACCATAGTGCATAATGCACACATGCACCAGTGCACCTTGTGTCTCCTGTTCACTCTATAATGCACCACCTTGCAGCTAGCCTAGCATAATCACCATTTAACATAACATTGCACTTTAGCCTGCACTCTTGCATTCATAACCCACTCTGCACTTAACCATAATACAACACCCATATCATTGCACCCTAGTGCCCTTGTGCACTAGTGACACCATAGCACCCAGTTCATTGCACATTACCTACACAAGGCACCCCATTTACACCTACTAAACTCTAGTGCATACTAGTGTATCCATGCACTCATTAGGGCACACGTGCACTTGCATAGTGGATGAGTGTTGGGCACCATACACTCAATGTATTGGGATCATTAGACACACTCCTATTATTTCTAGAGTTTCAACACACGAAATTCGTTGTCTAGATCTCACCTATCCTTTCACATATTGTAGGAAACTCAAAACCATTGTAGTGAACTCTCTTTGTCCTCCTTCAAGAATGAAAGTGGCTCTTGGAAGGCTCCATGATTGATGCATGTACGCACTCTCCCTTCTCACCCTCTACAACCTTCAAATGCAAAGAGGGAGTATGAGGATAGGCATGAGATAGCACTCAAGAGAAGAGATGGGAGCTTCACCCTTGGTCCCTCACTCTTGCACTCTCCCTCTCTCAAGCACACACACACACACACACTCTCTCTCTCTCTCTCTCTCTCTCTCTCTCTCTCTCTCTCTCTCTCTCTCTCTCAATGGAAAACAAGAAAGTGAGAATAAGAAATGAGCACACACATGAATAACCTTTTCCATTTTCTTTCATCCTATTATACAACTTTTTGGGATTGGGGTTTTCCCATGCCCCTTGGGCATCCAACCTACTTTTTGGCCCAAAGACCAGTCTTCCCTCTAAGCATGCACTCACTTCCATGTTCATATGCTAAGTGTTATTGGTTTTAATTGCAATCTGCACAGGAGGGAGCTTGGCCCTCATTTATAATAGTTGTTTTCTTTTCCAAGGCCTAGTATTTCTAAAAAAATTATGGCTGTCATGTCTTCAAGGATGAAGTTGTTTGCTCAAAGGAAGAAGTAAACCCTTCAATGTGGGTCAAGGAAGCTTGGTATGGTTAATAGAAAAGCGTAAGAGCCTTCTCAAGCTAAAATCATCCTGCAATAGACTTGTGACATGCTATTATTTGGATCTATGTAACACTGCAAATTGCACTAAAGTACCTACAAGCCACATGGCTCAAATATTACACAATATGGTACTCAATGGACTCTATTTGATGCAAGGGATTAAGCTCAAGTAGCCATTAAAGAGGGGAAATACATGGGAGAAAGATAAGAGGAAAATCCCCCATAAAAGCTTAGAGGAGAGTTTGAGAAAGTAAAGATGAAACCCTACGTCACAAAGAAGAGGCTCTTTTAGTTGTCTTCTTCTCCCTTTATCCCTCATTTTGACCACGAACGTCTAGAATGCTTTAGAAAATGGTCATGACCAACTAAAATGGTAGGAACTGTCATTTTTCTCAACATCTTGTCCATATCCTTCAAGAATAGCCATGATTTTTTGTAGAAAGCATGTTTAGTCTCATGGTCAAGGTGTAACAAAGTCCTATGATGAAATATCTAACGGTGGTACCCTACCTCGATGACTGTAACTAGATTGTGACATGAAAATGACTCCATTAACATGACCTAGGTCAATATTTGATACCAATGTAAAACAGGACTATTCTAATAAGAGTTATCTTAATTGATTGCTCCTAGGAAACCAAGAAATTGCACAAAGGATTGCTAAATCATGCCCATGCCATGGAAAATCATTCTATTAATTCCACAACACAAGGAAGCCATGGTTGCTACAAGAAAGTACAAGAAGATCAACTCATGCTAATGCTAAGCTGAGAACTTGATGTTTGTCAAATGAGAAAAAAGTTATTTACAATGGCATCTTGCATCCCTTTGTACTCATCATAAATCCCACTAATGTTCCCCCAATGGTTCTCTTCTCCAAAGGCTACGTGGGACTTGGAAAGATCTAGCCCCATATCAATGCATGCATATAGGACTTGGAAAGATGAGGCCCCACATCAATACCAAGAATAGAAGTAGAAATGGAAAAAGCTGCAACCAAGGACACATTAATAGGATTAAAGGGTGTGTTAATGACTGTTATACAAGAAGCTATCAAGGACCCACAAACAAGAGAAACACCCACATTACAAAACCTCCCAATGTGCCAATGCACGAAATGTTCTCCACATATGCAATTACATCACAATTATAGTCCTTAGGAGACCTAGGGAAGGAGAAAGTCAAGAGATTGCAATTAGAAGCAGAGGAAATTGCAAGAAAACTTATAGCAATGTGGTAGAAATCAAGATACGACAAGAACCTAGTAAAGAAGCACCAAGTCAGATTGCGAGGTGAAGCCCAATCGGGGAAGTAGTTAGAGTACATAGTAGCAATCCTTCAATCTAAGGCATTAGAGTGACTACTAGAATTGAGAAGCAAAAGACTCCACAATCCACAATGTGTAGGTCTAGAAAATTGGCAACGACAACAAAGAGCACAATGAGAATTGCCAAAATTAGCCACCTCAAATAAGGAAGAGAAAAGCACATCACTAAATTACCCACCAAACAACGAAAAGCTACATCCTAAAAAGGAGAAGAAATTAGAAAGTGCAATGGAAGAATCAAGAAAGGAAGAAGAAGAATGGAGGTAGAAGCAATAGGAAGAGGAGAAGCAGCTCAAGAAGCAAGAAGAGAAGGATTTTGCCCTACAATCAGACAATCAGTGAAACAACCCTCAAGGACAAAAGAATTATCATTGCTAGGCCTCAACTGAGGAAGCTTGTTAGAACTAGATGCTAGTGTGATAGGACCTTTAGTAAGGCCACCAATGATAGGAAAAGGCAAATCTTCATAGAAGCCCCTTGGCCACCAATTATAGTGACCAAGCCACAAGTTCTCGATCTCTCTCAAGCAAGATCTGAGAGGCCATAGCCACAGGTACAAATAGATTGGAAATTATAGATGTTGAATCTAGGTTAAATACACCAAAAATGCCTAGGGTTGAAGCATCACCAACCTCCATGCCTTTGGTAATACTAAGCCCACTATAAGGTTTGAAGAGTTGCTCAAGGAGCTAGAAGAGTAGAGAGATTAATTAGATGAAGAAAGAAAAGCACCCTTAGCCATAGTGGAAGGAGAGAAAAAAACTCATGCAATGTACCATTGGTAAAGGCCAAGGAAATCTTTTGAGTGAAGAAACAATCGGATGTATTGAAGGAGAACAATGACAAAGGAAAGGGGTATGTGGAGTTGTCAGAGCAATGTGAAGTCAAGAGAGAGAATTGAGTGCAACTTAAAAGTTATTGTGCCCAAGCCCTTAAGGAGAAAGCTATGGGGGAAGGAGAGCTAGAGCTATTAAAATAGTTACAATGATAACTAATGACACAGCTAGAGGAAGAGGTATAACATAGGGACGGAAAGCTTGTGGAGCTAGAAAATGAAATTAAAAATGCCTAACATAACTACACAAAACTCCAAAAGCAATTAGAATATGAAATGTAGTAGAGGAAAACCTTAAGTCAAACTTGGTGAGAGTAGTAGACCACACTAGAAATCCTCACAAAGTGGCAAAACAAGGAGCTGAAGTAAGAAAAGGATAAAGAGAGAAATGCTGATGCCATGGACAACTTGGCCACTTGCTAGCTCTAGCCAAATGTGAGAAGAATTTGGTAATTGAGATATCTAAGGCAATATAAGAAGTGATGCAGACATAGTAGCAAAGCTTCACCAAAGCATTGGTTGAAGTGTCAAGGATATCTAAGGAGGACACTCTTGATAACCTTAGAACGAATTTGCAACTCACCAAGAAGCTACTCAATCAAAAGAATGTGGCTAAAGGAGAAGGTTTACATACACTCTTCTTCAACATAAACACAGGAATTACTAGATATGCCATGGTGATACTATTTTTTTGAGCCACTCTACTACTTGCATATTGATTTGAGCTACTAGAGGATATGAATGCCAATGGGTTCATTAGTTGTACCACCCCATTCTTCTATCTACATCCATGGCTACAATAGTAGCATTGAAAACCTACACAATGAGCAAGGCATCCCTAGAAAGATCATTGCAACCAATCAATACTAGGGAGAGGAAAGGGGCCACAATAAGATTTCCATTTTAAAAACAAGAAAAAATAGAGATAAATAAAAGAAAATAATAAAAGTGAGCAAAATCTCCACTAGGTACACCCATCATCACATCATCTAGGTTCCCTCAAGTCGGGCATGTCTTGTGGTAACAACTAGCAAGCTCCATTCCCAACCCCCTAGCCCACTTCACAAACTCAAGGCACATGAATGATAAGACATCCCAAGTCCATCAATAGACCTAGCATCTTGAGCTTTACATCACACCTCCCCTTGGTCCTCAAGTGTGGGACAACACTTTGAGCTCAATTGGGATTCAACCCATCTCCCAATTGCACTCTCACTTGCCCAAACAATCGTAGTACAATAAGGTAAGCATACACCCTTAGGAAGTGCATATACTTTTGTATTTCAAAATTACGGCTTGAAGATCAACTCGACTAACCTAATAACATTAGTCCTCATCATACTATTCCATCCCCCACCCCCCTCCCCCCCTCTACTAGCTCTAGACAACAAAAGCAAAAGAAATAATTCTATCCACAACAACAATGACCCAAATTGTTTTGTCATAGCCTCGTCATGATCCACTAATACCATCCACATAGTGCTATTCACCTGATTGTAAGATGCCATGGGACTCACACATCTCTAGGTGGGGGGTAATGTTAACCCTCTCTAGCAAAGTAAGGACAAAGGTAAGATAGACAAGGAGAATCGCAAACTTTTGGAAAAGAGATGCTGAGAAAAAGAATATTCACCAAGTACTTGTAATTCAAACAAGAATGTCATTTCATGAATTATTTAGAAGAGCAGGCTCGCTGTTGCACAAATTGTAATGATATTTTGAGTAACATAGACAAGTAAAACACTCTTGGCTTAGAAGGATTTGTAACCAATATAGTAAGCATGACTAAGAAAAGATAGTGAGATAGGAGGGTACCCAAAAAATCAAGGTTTGAAACATAGCAAATTGTAGAAAAACACAAACAAACACATCTTTCTACATCCAACTCGAAAGTGAAAATGATAAGGTACCACATTCCCACTAGAGTTACATGTTCATGAACATTTAATAAGATCCAATACTTCTTTACCAAGACTTTCTCAACCATCCCATTTGGCATATGATTTTGAATATCATAGGTTGCGCCCCCCCCCTCCCCCCAATCTTGGTTGCACTCTAAAGGGATCTAATTGCCTTCTTTTTTCACCCACCATTGATAATAGAAGTTTATATATAGTGAAAAAGCGTACTGCTGAAACAAACCCTTTGCCCTAACATAACTCTACTAAAGCACAAGATTGACCAAGGATAAGGGCTTCTCAGGCCCTACATTAAGTGCATCAAGTTATTAGCTAATCCCCCTATATAAATAGCAAGGGGTGTCTGATCAATATGACAATAAAAAATCCTATGCATCCATGACAGAGTAGGAAGGTGCTCAATTGCTACTTGACTCATAACCCAAACTAGCCATTGCTAGGCAAAATAGGACATGTCAGCAGACGTGCAACAAAATGCCAAATATAATGTTGGTTCTAAGTACCCTACATGAGTACACATCAGCTCTATGCACAACATCCACCTTATCCTAAGCTTGTCCAAAACTAGATGTGAAGAAATCTTCACCTATACCAGTTGTAAATGAACATAGAAGGGCAATGATGCACATTAGTAGCCTTAAAAATATGCATGAAAATATGAATTGGCACAAACTAGGAAAGGCACACAGAGTGGAGAAATTTATGAGTTGTGAATATCATTTAACATATTTATTGCTTGTTGCTACATTAATTGCATTGACCATTGATTAGGGACCATGTAACCACTAAATTGAGTTGAATGGTGGGCAAGGAAGAAGTTCAAGAGCACCATATGAATTCAAAGATATAAGCAACAATTATTTAGACTCATTTAAAAAGATTTTAAAGTTGAGAAGGGTTCATAAAACTTCCCAACCATCAAGGTTCTACCTACATCAACATGTAAAGCTTCATGTGTTTCGATTAGGATCCTCCAAGGATGTTACTCTATTAAATTTGATTGAAAAATATATATAATGAGAGAATATACATATAAATAGATAAAATTAATGAGTGTAAAGCAACATAACCAAGAAATGGAGTGTTACCATGGAGATTTTCGATTAGATGGAAAGAAATGATGTGTATCATGGGGAGTAAGCTTCAAATCCTTTACAATGTAAACATGTTGTCCTATTGAAATTAGATTGCCATCTCTAAACTCCTTAAACCTAAGCAATGTACCTTTCCAACGATTCTTCAATAAATCATGATATCTTACTACTCGATGAGAGCATGTTGCTCTTGGTTGCATGTACACCCATGAATCTTTCTTGAACATTACTCCTATCCATTGTCCATACTTGTCCTTTGTATTGTGAATTCACATAGCATTGATGGAATCTTGAGGATGTAGATACCATCATAATGATATCAACTAAAAGAAGATTGTAGTTCTTGGGAGGAAGAAGACACGGAGTTGACTACAAGAAAAGGATGAATGGTAGCTATGGAGCACCAAATGAAAATGGTGACTTTGTGGCTATGGCTCTGGAAGGAAGGATATAGTGGAAAGATTTGATGGATGGATTTAGAGTGGAGAGGGAGAATACCAAAAGAAAGTGGTTCTCACATAAACACACTAGAAAAGCTTTCATTTGACTATACATAACATGAAATGAGTTTTAAAATGAAAAATGAGAGTTTTGTAAGAGGAAAAAACTTTGCTTTTTGGATGCCTATGGGGCTCACCTAGCATGGGGGCTATGTTGTTAGAGGTAATAGCTTTTTTTTTTCAAACATGAGAGAGAGAGAGAGAGAGAGAGAGAGAGAGAGAGAGAGAGAGAGAGAGAGAGAGAGAGAGAAGTCTACTTATGGTGGGCCCAAGGGGGGGAAGTGAGTGGATAAAATGTGCACACCACCCCCTCGCCCATTGATCCACCTTAAGTCTCTTATCATAAGGAAAGTCATTAACTCTTAAGTGAAAGGATGATTTTTTTGTCCACGTTTCTCCTAATGAGGTATATTTATAATTATGTATTAGCCTATGTAAGCATGTACACTTTTATAATATTTGCATTACAACCTATAAGTGGATTGGATCCCCTAGTGTGGAACATACCTAGTATCCTAGGCCCAATGTGGGGTGTGTAGAGCCTCCTTGACCCACATGGTTCTGTAGGAGTAAACCTTGCCTTTCTTGGTGGTCTTCTCACCACTTGACCTTCATCTAGTGTATCAACAAGTAGTGCCCATTCAAGGTCTCTTGCCATTTCCGACATTATTTTTTTGCGGTGCAATCATGGAGGTGATCCACCCTGCATCAAACCCTCATTTGATAATCCCTCAAAACAAGTATAACTCTCCCCCTTAGGAGATTCTCAAAGTTCAAACAAAAATAAGGCAAACTACCTATTTTCAACTAGGAAAATGACTCTTTTTTTAAAGCCGATAAGAATCTCTTATAGTTTTACCATTTCCTTCGGTTCAAAACTTAATGATTAGAGTTTAGGTTTGACTTTATTCCCTTTCAAGGGAACCTAAGTTTCCTTCCCTTCTCAAGATAAGGTTTCTTCCCTTTTTTAAGCTAGCAAGATGATTCTTTCTTAAAGAAATAATATTTAGCAACAAGTCCATAGAAAAAATCTTTATTTCACTTTTTTAGAGATCAAACAATTTAGCTTACAAGTGCATGCTCAATTTGTCTAGTACTCATCCTTAATACAAGCTGTTAAATAGTTTAGCCATGCAATCAAACTTCATATAAGGAGTAATAAACATTTCCAAGTGATTATAATATCAAGTTACACCCTCTACTTTGTATTTTGTTTTACTTAATACAAGGGTACCTAGTGAGATTTAGGATTTGGGGTTGTGTACGTTATCTTGATTGTGAGTCTTAACCTGAAGCACTCCTCTTAGGTGCCATTAGTCACACATTACTTTGATGTTTCCATTCCTTAGCCCACTCCTTGTGCTAGGCCTTGAGCAATCCTAGTAACCTCCAAGATATGGAAGAGTGGCAAGATTCTCTCAATGTTGATTTGTGATTGGAAATGCTCAAGGGAAATAGGTGGGGATTACACTAGTTGTAAGATAGTGTTGTAATCATGGATTTTTTGGTAGATTCAGCGGTAGCACAATAGGTTAAATCACAAGCAAGGAACTTGGGCTTGCAAGAGAAATGATGATACGGGAGATACTAACAAGGGGGTGAGAGATTAAGAAGATGAGGATGGAAGAGGCTTAAATAACTGCAAGTTTTTAGGAGTAACAAAGAGGATATGGCTTATCATAGCATATGATATGGGTAGGATTGAGGAACTGAAGACCACAAATAGATGATGATGATGATGATAAGGTTAATTAATGCATCAATCATTTGTAGCATAGTCCAAGTGCAATGATGCACTAGCATCTCGATAGCTGGCTAGCAACCTCAATGGTGATGCTATATGTGTTAAGGTGCCAATTCTCCTCTCTCTCTCTCCCTCTCTCTCTCTCTCTCTCTCTCTCTCTCTCTCTCTCTCTCTCTCTCTCTCTCTCTCTCTCTCTCTCTCTCTCTCTCTCTCTCTCTCTCTCTCTCTCTCTCTCTCTCTCTCTCTCTCTCTCTCTCTCTCTCTCTCTCATATGTACACAACCTATGGGATCTACCCAAACACAAATATGCATGGCTCGATCTTGATTCTTCTCTTGATAGCTTGCCAAAGAGGGTGATACTTCCTGTTGGTATGCAAAGATGTTAGACTAAATTGGGCTACATGGATTTAGAATGGATAGGCTATCCCCCTTCCAGTATTCCCTTGATGCACCATCTCTTACTTTGAGCTATTCAGAGATTGGAAAGATTACCAAGATGGACCTCACTCAGCTAGACATCAGGAGGACATGGATAGCTCGTGTAGGAGCTAGGCACAAAGATGGCTTTCTATAGAGAGCATCTTCTATACACCACAAATGATGGATTTATTGTTTGCCTGAGATACATGGAAACTTGCCTCTCACATGGGATCAGATGTGATATTCATCAGCTAAGTACATCCTCACACCAGGTAGAGATTGACACTAGCATATACAAATCCATACTAGCAAAGGAGCATAGATGCCAATTATGTCAGCATGAGCTGTATATAGAGGAGCTCTATATATGCCACTACCCAACATCCTATGAGATCTTAGGTTGATGTCACTGCTTTTTTAGAGGCGGCTTTGGCCCCCTATCTAGATTCATGGATTTCCTTGATCAGCAGTGCCTTCCCTCTTCCTCCTTGAGATACGGTGACTTTGAGACGCCCTTCTTAGGAGTACAATAGTTATAGGACATCAAGGCCCTACTCAAAGGTAGCTCACAGAATCTCTTTAGGAGGGAGATCTAGGAAACTTTAGTACAATCACAGCCCTGGCCATCAAAGTACATTATGTGTGACAATATATAGAAGTAGTATCGACTTTCAAATACTTGGGGATTGAGATACCTGCAGACCACAAATGGCATACATGTGTGGAGTGGCGATTAACAGTAGGGAAAAGAAAAAACTATCACTTTGAAAATGACTACAACTGTACCGATACTAAATGCTGGAAAATACGTTGTATGATTTTTTATGCATATGTTCTACAGATGATATTATATGGAGTGGAAATGTGGGGGGGGAGCATCTCCTCATCTGCATAGAACAACATTGAGAAGCTGCAAAAAGCTTTTATTCGTAGACATTTGGGCATCAAAAGCACCACACCATATGTACTTATGCTTTTGGAAACTGGCCATCGGCCAATTAAGGTACATGCTATGATCCGAGTTCTGAGATATGCCACCCGAGTACATCAAATGGATGACAGTAGGCTCCCCAAATAGGCATGGGATGCTAGCACACACCTACAGAAAACATGGAAAAGTAAAGTGCTTTCAACAATATAGGTGCTTGATATGCGAAAATGGTTTAAAGGGTGGGGAGTGGATAGATATCTAGATATGGCATCCGAAGATATATGCATGGACACATTTCAATCAGACCTCTTATGAGCGTATCAAGCAAAACATCAAACCAAGGGAGAAAATGGCAAACTTGCTTATTACAATATGAATATCTATCCTTCATGTTGGGAATCCTACATGCAGGTAGAGGCACACACGTAGCCATACATAGCCAACCCGCTCTCAATGGTATTTAGATGGAGTATTGCAAGACTTTGAACTTGATCATACACTTTATTGATCGAGACAAGTGCATGGAGTGGACAGGCAAGAGAGACGAGGTTATGCAAGCTATGTGGACTATAGAGTGTAGAATCAGAGGAGTACATGATTATGACATGCCCAGTATATGCACACATACGAGTTGACTTTGATATCCCTTTACAAGGGCCACTTCACCAGTTTCTAACCACTACTCGAGTCTATATTGAAGTTAGGGGCTCTCATCACCCGCATGTTACGCTTTCGAGAGAACCACATTGCATAGATCGTTCTTTCACCGTAGCTATCCTTTCCTACCATGGGGGAGGAGAATCATTGTATATCTGGAAAGGTCTCATGGGTCATAATTTGGCCTTCCGTGGACGATAATAAACCACTCTACTCTATTCTACTCTCTCTCTCTCTCTCTCTCTCTCTCTCTCTCTCTCTCTCTCTCTCTCTCTCTCTCTCTCTCTCTCTCTCTCTCTCTCTCTCTCTCTCTCTCTCTCTCTCTCTCTCTCTCTCTCTCTCTCTCTCTCTCTCTCTCTCTCTCTCTCTCTCTCTCTCTCTCTCTCTCTCTCTCTCTCTCTCTCTCTCTCTCCCCCCAAACAAGATAGAAAGGAGGTGTGGAAAGCATTCCAGGAGCCCTAAGCCCATACACCCATCACCTCCCCTGGCACATGGCATGCATATGCTACCTCATTATATCAGGTACAGAGGCAGCTCTCGTTGCCTTGACCACCAAAGGGCATACCCACATCATCTACCTTCTTTAGCACAATGAGGGTTTGTGATGCCATTGATAGACTCTCACATGCCTCTCACATGCCTCTCATATGGACACATGCCTCTCACATGCCTCTCATATGGACACATGCCTCTCACATGGGATCAGATGTGATATTCATCAGCTAAGTAGATCCTCACACCAAGTAGAGATTGACACTAGCATATACAAATCCATACTAGCAAAGGAGCACAAATGCCAATTATGTCAGTATGAGTTGTATATAGAGGAACTCTATATATGCCACTACCCAACATCCTATGAGATCTAAGGTTGATTTCATTGCTTTTTTAGAGGCATCTTTGGCCCCCTATCTAGATTCATGGATTTCCTTGATCAACAGTGCCTTCCCTCTTCCTCCTTGAGATACGGTGCCTTTGAGACACCCTTCTTAGGAGAACAGTAGTTATCTCCTCATCTGCTCATCTCCTCATCTGCATAGAAAAACATTGAGAAGCTGCAAAAAGCTTTTATTCGTAGACATTTGGGCATCAAAAGCACCACACCATATGTACTTATGCTTTTGGAAACTGGCCGTTGGCCAATTGAGGTACATGCTATGATCCAAGTTTTGAGATATGCCACCCAAGTACGTCAAATGGATGATAGTAGGCTCCCCAAATAGGCATGGGATGCTAGCACACACCTACAGAAAACATGGAAAAGTAAAGTGCTTTCAACAATATGGGTGCTTGATATGCGAAAATGGTTTAAAGGGTGGGGAGTGGATAGATATCTAGATATGGCATCCGAAGATATATGCATGGACACATTTCAATCAAACCTCTTAGCAAAACATCAAAGCAAGGGAGCAAATGGAAAACTTGCTTATTACAGTATGCATATCTATCCTTCATGTTGGGAATCCTATATGCAGGTAGAGGGACACACGCAGCCATACATAGCCAACCCGCTCTCATTGGCATTTACATGGAGTATTGCGGGACTTTGAACTTGATCACACATTTATTGATCGAGACAAGTGCATGGAGTGGACAGGCAAGAGAGACGAGGTTATGCAAGCTATGTGGACTACAGAGTGTAGAATCAGAGGAGTACATGATTATGACATGCCCAGTATATGCACACATACGAGCTGACTTTGATATCCCTTTACAAGGGCCACTTCACCAGTTTTTGACCACTACTCGAGTTTATATTGAAGTTAGGGGCTCTCATCACCCGCATGTTACGCTTTCGAGAGAACCACATTGCATAGATCATTCTTTCACCATAGCTATCCTTTCCTACCATTGGGGAGGAGAATCATTATATATCTGGAAAGATCTCATGGGTCATAATTTGACCTTCCGTGTGGACGATAATAAACGACTTTGCTCTATTCTACTCTTCTCTCTCTCTATATATATATATATATATATATATATATATACAGAGGACATGGGTCAGCCCTGCACAGCCACTGCCACCGAAGATGGCACATTATTATACATAGTTCTTGAGCATATCAGAGCAGGGATTCATAGAGATTCCGAGATATATGCAGATCTATATGCCACATCGATTGAGAGTTCTTATTGGACAGCTCGGGGTATCATCACATCAGCTTATGGTTGAGAGTGGCAGAGCCAGTGGCATCCCACGGGAGGAGAGAATATGCCCCCTTTGTAGATTAGAGGTGGAGAGTGAGGAGCATTTTGTTCTCAGATGCCCGGCATACTCAGAGTTGAGATCTAGATACACATTGAGCAGCTCACTTCAGGGATGTATGATTGATATGGATCAGAGATCATTTGGCCGTTTTCTGGGAGAGGCATGGCACATCAGAGAGCAGAGCACACAGCGGGTCCCAGTCAAAGAGGGGCCCACCCAGACGACTATTACACAGACAGAGTGAGAGCTACTGTACCAGCCTCCAGCCAGACCTCCGGGCTCACACTACAGCAGGCTGAGGACCAGCGTACCTGACGCCGCACGAGGATACGTGGGTTTTGTACCCCACAGCCACATCGACAGGAGATCCGGAGGATTCTTGATCTACATCGACAGCAGACTGAGATCCAACGACACTCGACACATTGGATCTCAGATCTCCAGTTTGCTCTTTCTCCACCGTCGATGTACCACATCTTGCATCCAGGAGGGATCACCTGCTATTAGCGACTTCGACAACTGCTACTACATCCCAGGATAGTATATCTCCCTACATCTGTTACATATACACATCGCACCACTTTATCACAGCCGACAGTTGTTCCCCTATCACAGCCGACATTTGTTTCCCTTTTGTAGCCATTATCTGGAGTACCAGAGCTACATACGCACATACACATACACGACACTTATCACACTCACAGCACCGTATTTTCAGTTTCCAGTTTTTAGCTTTTCATTTAGCACTTTTATTTTGGATAGCTGGACCTCATCAGTTGTATCACAGTTTGTCTCATAGGCCAGTTTTGGTCTTTAGAAGACGTTAATATAACTTTCTTTCTTTCTTTCTTTTCTCTCTCTCTCTCTCTCTCTCTCTCTCTCTCTCTCTCTCTCTCTCTCTCTCTCTCTCTCTCTCTCTCTCTCTCTCTCTCTCTCCCCAAACAAGATAGAAAGGAGGTGTGGAAAGCATTCCAGGAGCCCTAAGCCCATACACCCATCACCTTCCCTGACACATGGCATGCATATGCTACCTCATTATATCAGGTACATAGGTAGCCCTCGTTGCCCTGACCACTAAAGGACATGCCCACATCATCTACCTTCTTTAGCACAATGAGGGTTTGTGATGCCATTGATAGACTCCGAAATAGTTGGGCCAGACCATGATGGACTAGTAGTAGAGCACCTATAAAATGCCAAAGACATCTTAGCCCACCTATTCAACAAGATACTAGTTGGTCAGCTAATACAATACTACCAATCCTAAAAGCTAGAGACCCCATAGTTCCTATGAACTATAGGATGGTCATGGTTGGCCATGTGCTAACCAAGATTTATGGATTGATACTAGTAGAGCATGAGGTGAGAAAATGGGCAAAGAAGCATCAACATCGAGCATGTAGAGATTGAGGAGAGTAGGCACAGGAAAGGTGGGTATACTATTGCTTTATGGATTTTTGTAAAGCCTTTGACACAGTACCGCATGCTAGGCTCATTCAGAGAGACTACATGAGCTGGAGGTCCTAATGGAGATAAGATGGGGGATATTAGCACTCTATGCATCGAGTATGAGTACTAGGAGGGCTATCAAAGGAGGAGACCACCAACACCAATGGGGTGAAACATGGATGTGCACTCTCACCTACGCTATTTGGCCTCTATATTAATGACCTATCAAACTACATTTATGGACTTGGAGGGGAGGAGCTAGCCTAGGGGGAGCATTGATACCCATATTACTATATGCCGATGATGACATTGTCCTCATCTCTAGCACACCAAAGGGATTGCATTGCTAGCTAGATGCACTACATGCCTTTTGGGGGATATTAGCACTCTATGCATCAAGTATGATTACCAGGAGGGCTATCAAAGGAGGAGACCACCAACACCAATGGGGTGAAACATGGATGTGCACTCTCACCTATGCTATTTGGCCTCTATATTAATGACCTATCAAACTACATTTATGGACTTGGAGGGGAGGAGCTAGCCTAGGGGGAGCATTGATACCCATATTACTATATGCCGATGATAACATTGTCCTCATCTCTAGCACACCAAAGGGATTGCATTGCTAGCTAGATGCACTACATGCCTTCTATTAGGACAAGGATCTCACAATGAACCTTGAGAAAACCAAGCTTATGGTGTTTAACACTTCCTCCCAGTGGATTCGGTGATAAATATCCCATTTCACATATAGGGAGGAGAAGTGGAGCTAGACCAAAGATATGTTTACTTGGGGATTATATTTTTGTGGTTGAGATTCACTTTGAGGAGAGCTGTAGAGGATAGATTGGCACAACGCTATGTAGCTCTAAGGGCGATGGAGAGCCAATGTGCATACATAAAGTTTTAGGAGCTACGGACAAAGCTTTGGATCTTCGACACTTTGGTCACACTAGCACTTCTATATAGGGCCCCCAGATGGGGATTCAACCTCTACCACACAAGAAGAGCCACATAGGATCTGCCACTACCTAAGGGAGAGAATATATGGGAGTAGATGCAAAGACCCTTAGTACTAATGATTACATAGATGATTCGAAGTAAGCCCTCTATACTACATGAGATTATCAAAGTAAAGATGGAAGAACCACCTATAATGGCAGAGGCCCTCTTCAATTCAATGGCTTTCTTACATAGTCTTTGGACCTTATTGAGACAAAGATATTCTTGGCTTGCACTAGAGTCATCTAGACTAGCTAGCTCGCATTACAAGGAGATACTAAGTGCTCATATGCCCAAAAGAAAGCATAGCTATAGTTACATGGATCACCCCTCACATATTAGACTCGACAAGTATGACCAGCTCAAAAAATCTAGCCCCATCTATCCAAATTGTGTCTATATCACGCCACGAAGTCACATTAGACTGGCCCATTGCACTTTGTAGAGCATAATGCCCTCAACCGATTGGCTGATGACGAATGAGAGGCCCATATCCCAGTTAGATCAAACTCATCATTATGAGATACAAGAGACTCACCCCACCACATATTAGCACACCATCCTTATACCACTTTAGGATGGAGATTCTATGTTGATCCTAAGACCTAGAGGGATCGCTCTAGCTAAATATCATAAATATATATACAGTCTTCATTTTTAGAATTAAAATTTTTATTTAAACTATAATAAATCATAGCCTCTTATTAAAATACATTTATTGCATGTAACTTCACTTCAACTTTAGTATAAAGAGATGACATTGGATATAGATGTATTGATTTTTGTCTCATAAGCCACATCGGCCTTTTGTAGACGCTAATATATTTCTTTCTTTCTTTCTCCTTCCTTCTCTCTCTCTCTCTGTGTCTCTTTTGCAGAGTGTGCCCGACCAAAACCAAAATAATATTTTTAAATTGGAAGATGACTAAAAGCCTTTATCACTAAAGCTTATATTATATATAGCATTAGTAGAAGCTCACTCTCTCATCATTGTTGTCTTGCTCTGAGTCTTCTCGGCCTCATCATGACTTGCCGTGACCTACTTCTCATCATGTCATTGAAGAAGTGTTTCTTCTAGTGAGGATGATGTGGCTATTATGAGTTGGATGGCGATTGCTCTAAGGGCGGCGCTTTAACTCAGCCATCCATCCGAGATGATGATGTCCATGCATCTGCTTGAGGTCGAAAATGTGGCTTAGTTCTAGTGGCGACTACCCAAAGAACACGTCATTAATCGTTTTACTTTGTAACTTTAGTTACTAGTTTTTGAGACCTTCCAAAGGTTCTCTCCTTCCTCCTCACAAGCCCCCATTCATGCTATGTAGGGTGGAGATATTACAGGAGTGGCATATGGTGTTGGCCATCAAACACCTAGTAGATTACTCATAGGCAACCTTAAGTTCTCTCGAAATATATGTAAACAACCTTAAGTTTGAGTATCCTCGTACTTGAGGTCATAAGCCTAGTAACTCTCCAACATCTTGCTTTGTGGCGATAGGAATACAAGTTTTGGACCTACCTTATTGACATTTTGTATCCCATAAATGGATTCTAAGATCGTCAGTTTATCTTAGACCCAGTTAGAGGTTTTTATTTAACTAGAGCATACTTGAGAGTGGTATATGGTGTTGGCATAATCAAATGGGGTAGCTTTCTTCTAATTGGAGCCCCATGCACCTCTAAAGTCGCTTTTGAAGACTAAGAGACAATTTTGGATGATGTAGGATTTGATTGGAGTTGTGATTAAAAAATTACAATTTTGATTAATATTGACACCTAGTAGTGTGATGTTGGACTTGCAAGTGTGAATGCAATCCCACAATTTTCACAATCGAGAGGGATATTGTGCACATTGTCTCCTCAACCTCAACATGATGTAGAGGTAACCATCGTCCACTATTGAAATGCTACAATGGCTACCCTATCATTGCATCCACTACCCTAAGAATAATATCATTGTTCAATCCCCTCCAACCAATCCATGTATATGAGAGATGCTCATTCAGAATATGTCAAGAATCATGTGTGGTAGGGGGACTTACTTGAGCTACTGTACCAAACACATACTATACACATAAGAGGAAACTCGCTCAATGATATAAGAAGAGAGATGGAGGCCAAAAAATTTTCTTGATGGTTTCTTCTTCTTCTTTTACATACAATACAATATACAAATACTATACATAAGATACAACATAAAGTAAATTAGCCTACTAAGTCAACATAACTAACTATACTAATTGAGATTGACACTATAACTATGCCAACTGTAGATAGGTGCAATGAAATAAATATAATAAGTGATAAGTCTATGGCCATGTGAGGATCACAATGTCCACCAATGTGCTAAGTGTAGATGTGCAAACCCATCTAACTAGGTGGTCCATCATCAATGTGTCAGTACATATTGAGCTTGCAATCTCGATAATATATGCCCCCTTTCCCCACCCCCTTGACACATGCATTTAGATTGATTGGCAAAGTCATTCGCATTTCCATTTTAACTAAATATATGTCACGAATCACATGGTGGAGAGACTTACTTAAGTTGCTACGCCAAATATATACCATATATACAAGAGGAAGCTTAGTCAAGAATACAAGAAGAGAGGTGGAGGCCAAGACGTTTTCTTGCTGGTTTCTTCTTCTTTTTTCACCCACAATATAATGTACAAAAGTATAGATAAGATACAACATAAAAGAAAGTGGTCTACTAAGTCAAATAGTGCATAACTAACTATACTAATCGACTAGTACTATAGCTATGCCAGCTATAGATAGATGCAATAAATTAAATATAATAAGTGATAAGTTAGTAGCCATAATGACCACCAACATGCTAAGTATAGATATATGGATCCTTTTAACTAGGCGGTCCATCATCAATGTCTGCATATATTGAGTTTGCCATCTCAACACTTCCCCTCAAGCTCAACTATATCTTTGCAACTCCAAATTTCGAAGCTTCTCTGCATCCAATGCCTTTGTGAAAATGTTAGCTATCTAATCATGTGTGTTGACATATACTATGTCAACCTCTCTTGCAAGTACCTTATCTCTCACAAAGTGGTAATGGACCTCAATGTATTTTGTCCTAGTATGGAACACTGGGTTCCTAGCTAACTATATACTACTCATGTTGTCACAATGAATGACAACTAGACATCTCCCTACACATCCAAATTACCTAATAACTTTTGCAAAACCATACCACCTCACATGATGCCATAGCAATATCTGTGTACTCAGCCTCTGTGCTCGATAAAGCAACTCTATGTTGCTTTTTCTTGTTCCATGTAACTACTACACTACCAATCAAAAACATAAATCCATTGATAGACCTTCTGTTAAGACGTGCTACCAGTCCAATTGTATCCAAACTTGTATATATTCTTATCTACCTCGTAATGAAGTCCATAATGTAAAGTGGACTTCACATGTCTAAATATGCGTCTAACTGCATCCAAATGAGGCTATTTAGGCATTTGCATAAACTGATTAACACGGCCAATAGCATAATGTAAGTCTTGTCATGTGATAGTCATGTAGACAAAACTTCCTTCTATTCTCCTGAACATAGTAAAGTCTTCTATCTATTGGGGATAAAGGCACATGTACCACCTATGTATTACTACACTGACAGTTGCAACACATATATATACTATAGGTGGCAAGCACATATCACTGTCACTTTTTTTCTTTATTCTTTCAATGACATTTGAATAAAGGGAACGTGATCACACATTGTGACTATTGGAGTTTCCACATCTTCTCTCTCTCTCTCTCTCTCTCTCTCTCTCTCTCTCTCTCTCTCTCTCTCTCTCTCTCTCTCTCTCTCTCTCTCTCTCTCTCTCTCTCTCTCTCTCTCTCTCTCTCTCTCTCTCTCTCTCTCTCTCTCTCTCTCTCCCACCATAGCTCTCTTGCTTTTGCTTGTGTGTTTTCACTTCAGGCTCACTCCCTTAAACTACTATTAAAGCCAACCATTTGAGGAGCTTCTCATCCTTTTCTTCAGCTCAAATTCAAAGCTTCAACTCAAGGTTTTATGGTAGCAATTGTTTCTTTCTCTCAAGGTATGCATTAGTCTTTACTTCTTGCTCCATACTTGTTGAAGAGCTTTGCAAGGCAGCTTAGCTAAGCCTTGTTGAGTGCTTATTGAGCTGAGCAGCATCCATTTTATCCATTTTTTGAGTGGATACAAGGCATACTATAAAAGTTGTGGATAATTATGGCAACTTGATAGCACTATCGTATTTTGGCCATAACTTTTGCATACAATATCAAATTTAGGCATTCTATAGGCTAGAAATGAAGAGTGCAACAAGAGCTATAAATTTGGGCACTCACAAAGTTAATTCTGTGTAATTTTTTATTATCTATTCTACACAGAACAAAACCATTCTGGTTTGGCCAGCAAACAATAAATGTCATAATGTATGTTTGATGCTTCAAGGATGTTATTTTGGTGCCCGGATGGTATGGTTATGCTTTTGGGACTAATTTGAGCTTGAAATAGCTAAAATATCACTGTCATTTTAGTGCTATAATAACAAAAAACAAACATTTATCAATGAAAAGCTTATGCCTAATGCTCATTGATGCTTTATGGAATACTCAGTGGATGTACCGCTACTTCGATTGTTAAGTATACTTTCCGATATACTATGGCATGCTTTTGAGCTAAGATTTGATCTCCATTACATTGATATTTGATGTGGTTACATACCTTGGTTGCTTTAGTGGCTTATGCAGTTATGGGCTTGAAAAATCTATTGGGTTTTATGCTATTGGCTTATACTTCATATATTTTGGATACTATGATGTATTCACATAATGTTTTGAGCTTTGCATGCTCATTTGGCATCGACTTTTGCTTCAATGAGAGCTAATCAGCTTGGTGTATTGAGCCACATTGGCAGTTGGATGTATTAGAGAGCATTTGGTTTATGTAGTTGAGCTTCAGCTTACAATGAGACAGTGGACCTCATTGTGATAAGTACATGCTCTCTTGATATTTGTTAGATGCAGTTACCCTTTTGTAGGCTGATTTGATCTCTTCGCTTGGACTTGGTACTTATGTCTATCAAGGTGTTTTTTAGTGGTATTTATATGCTATTGGATTATGTATTGAGCTTTTGCTTATTAGGTTATGCATCTGGAAGTTCTCTTAATTTACCCTTGAGACATACCATGTGCATGATGTCTATGCCTATTGCAGATATGGTTTTTGACACACTGTAGTTGTAACAATATCTTCAATGCTAGTTGTTCATGGCTTCTTCCTTCTTGGTTTCTCACAGTTTGTCATTGGTATATTGTTGCAATTTATTACAAAAACCTATCATTTCATTTCTATGCATTCTATTTGAGAGCAATCACCTGGATTGATAGTCTTTTGCTTACAGTTTGTGGATAACTCATTACTTTGGCAGTATCTCCTATCTCTCGCTTGATTTACCAATGGTTTTGGGACTGGTTTGTAGGGTATTACAATAGCCCCCATCTTGCCCTTTTCTGCACTTACTTGGTCTCATTATGGCTGGTGGATCTCACAACAATGCTATCTTCAATATTGAGAAACTAGATGGGACCAATTATAGGTATCAGAAGACCTAGATATGGTAGATAGTAGTATCTCCTATCTCTCACTTGATTTACCACTGGTTTTGGGATTGATTTGTAGGGTATTACAACAGCCCTAATCTTGACCTTATGTGTACTTACTTGGTCTCATTATGGCTAGTGGTTCTTGTGACAATGCTATCTTCAATATTGAGAAACTAGATGGGACCAATTATAACTATCGTCAGAAGACCCACATATGGTAGGCTTTAGTACAAATTGCAAGCCAGACCGCTCAAGAATGGGGGTGTCAAACTTGAAAACATTCCAACTCAGGATTGGAGAATGAACTAGATGAGCTATGCAAGTGCACAATCATTTTATCACTCTCTAAGTAGGTTCACTACAATGTGTAACTGGAAGTCAGACTGCATATGAGCTTTGGACAAGCAGAGTACTGTATCAAATGTATTGACTAAAACAATTGATGGACCTTTGTAGCATGAAGGAAGGGGCTTCTATGTATGCACACTTAAATGAATCTCACTCCATCATCAGCCATTTAGCTTCTCAAGAGATTGAGTTTAAGGATACTTTGCATCCTTTATTTCTACTTGATACCTAAGTTATGAGACACTTTCTATATGGCTCTTTGTGCTAAGGATAGGATGAAATTGTAGGATTTTGAGAGTGCCCTCTTGATAGAAGAGGTGAATATAAAGAATATGGATGCTTCCCGCATGTCCCATGCATTGACAATGAGAGGCCGAAAGGATGAAAATAGCCATGGTAGAGACTCTAATAGGTCTCAATCTAGGACAAGTGGGCAGTTTGTAGTCAGCAATCCCATGGTCATAAGTTGGGTCTTACTTGTCATTATTGTGGAAAAGAATGTCATATTCGGCCACAATGCCCCCATAAAATGTGCGAAGACAAGCACAAGGAAAAAAGATAGAGTAAAGTACATGACAAGAATAATGATCACAGCATTGTGCCTAGCAAGTCTAGTATCAAAATTGAGGAGATTAATGTGATATAGCCTAATGTATCTAATCATCTTAGCTTTGCGTCTTTTTCTTTGGATGCTTCATAGTTGATTGATGCTTTCCAGGATATACTCAATGTTGGTTTGATAGATTCAGGGGCTTCCTTTCATGTGACCCCTCATAGAGAGTGTCCATTTGGGTAATGACTTGGCATTAAAGATAGTTGGTATTGGTGATGTCTAGCTACATTTTTATTTAGGCAGTATGTTGACTCTTCATGATGTACATCATGTACCAGCTTGCCTTATCTTTGCTAGCACCTTGGATGATGCAAGTTATATTGTCTCTTTTAGTGATTCCTCATGAAATCTTACCCGTGGAAATCTTGTTTTTGCATGTGATGCTAAGTCTAATACCCTCTATCCTTTACTTGTATCTATGTCAGTTGACCATGTTTTGGATGTGGCTGCAATTCCACATGTATATCTTTGGCATAGTTGCCTCGAGCACATGTCTTTGAAAGGAATAAAAATGCTTACCAGATTGTAGTATCTTTTGCTCCTAGAGTATAATGTGGCTGCAATTCCACATGTATCTCTTTGGCATAGTTGCCTCGAGCACATGTCTTTGAAAGGAATAAAAATGCTTACCAGATTGTAGTATCTTTTGCTCCTAGAGTATAAGTGTTTTGAGTCTTGTGATCATTGTTTATATGGTAGGTAGACATGTAGTATACATAAGAAGTCTAGCATGAAGCGCATGGGTGAGCCTTTGGCTCTTGTTCATTTGGATGTATGTGGTTCCATGCCCACTCAAACACTTAGTGGTGTGAAGTACTTTGTCACATTCATTGATGATTACTCACATAAGGTCTAGGCTTACCCTATTGAGCAAAAATTGAATGTCTTGTCTATCTTTCAACATTGGCTTACTCTTCTTGAGAACCAGTCTAGATATAGACTGAAATATCTAAGATCAAATAATGGGGGCGAGTATATCTCAAAATCTTTTGAGCAATTTTGCAATGAGCAGGCTATTAAGCATCAAGCTAGTCGCCCCCTACACCCCTCCCCAGAATGGTATTACCGAATGCATGAATAGGACAATTCAGGAGAGAGTCCACAGTATGCTTAGCCTAGGAAGATTGTCCCAACACTTTTGGGATGAGGTAATTACTACTATCATATACTTAATTAATAGGTCTCCTTGCACTACTAGTGATTGCTAGGTTGCAAAGGATGTATGGGCTAGAAAACCTCCATCATATGCTTAGTTACACATCTTTGGTTGTAAGTCATTCTGTCATGTTTCCAAGGACAAGTGCAGTAAGATGGATCCTAAGTCTGTAAAATGTATCTTTCATGCTTATAGGGATGTAGGTGAGATGGGCTATCACCTATGGGATCTACAAGCTCACAACGTTATCTATAGCAACCATGATGTCATTTTTCATGAGGAAAATATGCATAAGTAACCTAAGCTGGTGGTTGAGATACGTAGGGTGATCTTTCAAGAGGAGCCTCCTACTCCCGTACAACTAGCTAAACAACCTGTAGAGCTGATGCTCCAGTGGCCTAGGCTAGTCCTATTGTGCAAGATCAACCTACTTTGAGATACTTTGCTAGAGCTAGATGTCAACCTATGAGTGATTTATGCCCTCCATGGATTATGTTATGGTGACAAATGCAGGTGAGCCTCTCGCTTATGATGAGGCCATGCATAGAGATAATAGTCACTCATGGGATAGGGCTATCAAGTTAGAGTTTAACTCCTTACAAACTAATAATATGTGGGATTTGGTTCCTTTAGCTAGTAGCAAGAAGGCATTGCCATGCAAGTGGATATACAAGTTGAAAAGTACCCCTGGATGCCCCAAGCCCCACTTATAAGGCCAAATTGGTAGCTAGGGGTTTTAAGTAAAAATATGGTGTTGATTTATACCTTATACTAGCATTGCTTACTCAGCTAGATCTGGACCTTTATCAAATGGATATAAAGACGGCTTTTTTACATGGGGACTTGCATGATGAGATCTATATATAGCAACCTAAGGGCTTTGAAGTAAAAGGTAGGAAACACCTAGTACGAGAGTTGAGAAAGAGCCTTTATGGCCTTAAGCAGGCACCTAGGGAATGGTACCATAAGTTTGATGCTTTTGTGCATTCACAAGGGTATAGCCATAGTATTATGGATCCATGTTTATACACGAAGAAGGCTCATGATGGTAGCCTTATGATTTTGGTACTCTATGTGGATGATATGCTTATTGATGGGAGAGCTCATGATGAATTGGATGCCTTGAAAACTCATCCCAAGAAGAGATTTGAGATGAAGGATATGGGATAGGCCTCGCATATTCTTGGAATGCGTATCATGCATGATCACTCAAAGAGGCTCCTTTATCTATCATAGAAGGAGTATATCCAAAAAGTCCTTGAGCGGTTTCATATGCACGATGGTAAGCCTATTGGGTCAAGCCGATTGTCAATAGTCTGATGAGTAGAAGGCAAAGACGGCCAAGATCCCTTATGCATCCACCATGGACAGTTTGATATATATCATGATAGCCACTCATCTTGTATATTCCTACTTACATCTTTATCGTGTGAAAAAGATTGTCTTGTCCACTTTCCAAAGTGACATTGGATTGCATTAATTTTAGCCTTTGCACATTTACATATCTAATACGTTCGTGCCATATTTTCATCTCTGTAACCACTCCTTTTTCTTTAGTATTCATAGCATGAATTCTAGCATCTAAAGTAAATATGCAGTCAACTCTACTTCCTTTTGTAACCAACCTACACTTATTATTAGAATCTTCCACAAATCAACCTTTTGCATTGAATCAAACCCGCAATCCTTGCTCTACCATTTAATCAACAGACACTAAATTATTTGTGATGGATAGTACATATAATATATCTAACAAACTCTTTGTCTAGCCATCATGCAAGAACAAGGAAACTTTTTCAATGCGTAAAATTGGGTGGCATGAATCATCCCCCGTTTGTATATAACTTGGATTTTGTAAATCTTGCATCTCTCCAAACCATTCAATATAGCTGGTCATATGATTAGATGCACATGAATCAACATGACATACATCATCATGTGTCCCCTTTTCTGTAAATCTTGCATCTCTCCAAACCTTTCAGTATAGCTGGTCATATGATTAGATGCACATGAATCAACATACCATACATCATCATGTGTCCCCTTTTCTGTAATAGCATTCATCATGTATTGCATAATAAAAAAATACTCATTTTTATCTTCATTCTGTTGTGAATATTATGCATAATTTCCTTCCTACAATTTACCACTGCAGGTATCATCCTTCTTAGCATAACAATGGACTACAATATGTCATATTTTGCCATAATAATGACAAACAACACTAGAATTTCCAGAACCTTTGTTTTGCTATCCATCTCTTTCTCTAGAGCTCCCCCCACCTCTAAAGTTTACATGGCCTCTTGAAACCTACATTTCACCGAACTACTAATTCAACATGTTTTACTAGTTATCACCAACACATTCCATACCACGAGCTCTTAAAGAGGATCTACCACATCCCCTTTCTAAACTCGAGTAAGATACTTGGACCTATTCACCACTTCTTTTAGATGATTTACCCTGCATCTTAATCTCCTCAGTGATCATGACAGAGACCAACTCATCAAAATCTGAAAATGGCTTTTGTATATATATAGAAGTAATAAATGATTTCCAAGCCTGTTCATTATTAAGACTACCCAAAGTAGATGATACCAAATCATCATCATTAGAAATTACATCAATCATTACCAAAGCATCTCCAATGCTCCTCACCTTCAAACCATACTCATTGACAGACATTTTTTCTTTCTTCAAAGTATTCAGCTCTTGCTTAAGCTGAATCTTTCGTGCCTTTGTATTCATAGGAAATATATTTTTAAACATGGTCCATGTTACATGTGAACTTTTTGCATTTCTAAAATACCCCAACATAGTATTATCAATGTGACAGATAGACAATACATCACCTTTTTGTCTTTTGCATTCCATTCTTTCAATTCCTTTAATTTATCTACAGTTGCAGGGTCACTCAGCTCAAGCTCCTTTTCTTCACCTGAAATAAACTCAAAAATGCATTTTCAATACGAAAGTTTGTCACACAAAACTTCCATGATGGGTAGTTGTTCTTATCCATCTTCTCAATGATGGGGTTTCCACTATTCTTTACTATTATCACAAAATTGATACAAAATAGCAAGTGAGTCTTCTATAACCTTTCACAACAAGTGCATTGCAATACACTAAGCAATCTTTTTCACTAATTGCTCAATAGTACATGCAAACTGCAACACATTTGCAGATAAAACTTGTCTTTGCTTCCTAGCAAACACCTTCAAACTTACAGATTCGAAATCTATAGCCTATGCATCCACTTTTAGCCAACGCAACTAAAATTGCGATATACCCTGAAACTGTTGTCCACAACCTTGCACTAATAGATCCTTCATTATGCCATCCTCACTAGTAATAATTCAAAGAAGTTGTAACATTAAATAATCTCATCAAACATCTAGTACATTACTCTTAAAATAATCATAAACAATGTTCAGTTCTTGTAACATTTCGTCATTTTATGAAACCTCCCCCCCTTTTTAATGAAAATAATGAAAAAAAAATTCATTTCCCCCCCTTCCATCGCCAATAGGTGGTGAGGGGAGAAAGTAGAAGTTGACATGGCGGAGGGAGGAGGCAATGACGCAGGGAAAGAAGTGGAAGTGAAGGTGATGATAGAGGGGGGAAGGCCATGTGGCCAAGCACGTCCCCCCCTTGGGCATATAACCCTATCCCGCAATCACCTCGCCTAGTCCCCCACCACCATCCACCACCCCACGTCCCCCCTCCCCCCAATTCTTATATAACCCCCCTTCCCCCTTAAGCAAGGGAGGGACCGCCTTATATTCCTCCCCCTCCTGCACACACACACACACAGTGAGTGAGTGAGTGAGGGAAAGAGAGAGAGAGAGAGAGAGAGAGAGAGAGAGAGAGAAGGTGAGGGAGAGAGAGGGGGAGAGAGAGAGAGGCACCACGTCTTTCCCCCCGTTACTGCCAAGAGAGAGAGAGAGAGAGAGAGAGGGCGAGAGAGAGAGAGAGAGAACGTGTGTGTGTGACAGAAAGAAAGAGAGAAAAAGCCCTCTAAGAAGGTTATTCTCCCCTTCCCCTCCTTAGAGGGTGACCACACGCAGTGTTCTTCTCCACCCCTCGTTTCAATTAGTTATCCACCACGTAATTGGCCCCGCTATTCAAGAAAGAGGTAGCTAAAGTCTTGTGGGGATTGTGTTTAAAAGTGAAGAAGATCTAAAAATAGCCCCCAAGCAAAGAATGTCAAATGTAGAGGAAATCCCATAATCCGCAACGAAACCTCCGACAAGGACACCGCCGCCAATCCAACTACAGTACTGATCGTAAGTAACGTATTTCCAGATTGATGAATGCTTGCTTTGATTCCCACATGAGATGCATTAGACCTGCACGAGAATGATTTATTGAATAATATAAATTCATCGCAAACATTCAAAAGGTGGAGTTTGCGAAGTGCTTGTATCAGGAGAAGCAAATTGCATCTAGTTGCTATGCGACAAATTTGTACGTAGCATAAATAGTATATAAGACTCCAAGGTACCATTAACTCTCCTTTTTCAAAAAATAATAGATAAGTATTTTTACCCCACTGAAAGTATGTTGAGCTTGCACGCTTGACAGATCACATGATAAGTAATCTATAGGAAATTCAATCTCCAATCTCTAGTGCATATTTAATACAAGCAACAGTCATAAGGACTAAAAACTAAGATGTCTTGAGATCCGTTGATAGTGACTATGTTTATCAATCCTATTCGAGAATTGGGTTAGATGCAAACAATGTCTCTAGGCCTGAAAGGCAAGGGAAGAAGTCAAGAGATTAGGAAACCTCAGGATCAAGTACAAGCCAATACTTCTAAACTTGTTGGGAAAAAGGTCAGGTTGTCAATCAATGTAAGTGCTCAATAGAATTTATATTCTTGCATAATTTCATGAAACCTTGGCATGTGTCTTAGTCAAAGGTTAAGTAAAGTTTGCATAGAATCACTTAGATCCCAAGGGGGAGAGCGAATATGCGATGAAAGGTTATCGCAACAACTATTCCTACAATGTTGAAAAAGGATATCATTTTTTTGTTGATTGATCTAACGTCATCTTAAATGCTTTTTGCATTAAACTAATGGTTGGGATGTGATTTGGATTATTATTCCAAGTGCTTGTGCTCGATGCTAAATGCATGGCAAGGGTGTGTGATGACAAGTTGCCATGGGAATAAAGGAATGTTTTCTTGGGAAATGATATCAAGGTTGAATGCCTTGTTTGTGCTTCATTCCTGAATGGATTAATTAAGGAAGGATATTTTTCACGGGTGGATCATCTCCAAGATTGCACCACGGATTACCCCGAGAGGGCACTGCTCAATTCACAAGCCGAAGGTCAAGTGGTGAAAAGGCCAACCACAGAAGTTGTGTCTCACTCCTAGGTCGCTTGGGGTCAGGTGGAGCTCTGGACATCCCTTGCCTAGTCCAGAATGGAGGTGAAGACTGCCGTGAGCCCAGCATCTCTAGGGCATTGGAAGATCCTATTCTAGATAATGGATGGAAATTATGGTGCCATGTGATTTGGACTAGGTATTTCTATTGGACAGAAGGGAATATATAATTTCTCATGTATGGGCAGGAGACAAGATTAACTTGAAGATAAGTTAAGGAAAGTGTTTGTCAAAAGGATTGCTTGCTCTATATTCGTGTCTGTGCCATAAATTATGCAAGCGAACCTCATTCCCTAAAAGGCCTAATTAAGGAAGCTGATTTTGAATGTCACACATAAATGTGATAGGACCTAATTAGAAAACTAAAGCTATCAAGGGAATTGGGTGGGTGGAAATCCCGACAGGTCCATCCTACAGCAAGGTGGTCCTAGAGAATTGGGAGGCTTCTCACAAGGTATTCCGCTTCAATCTTTAGATATTGTTAGGATAGAACCCGATTCATGCCGTTTTAGGGGACCGGAATGGGACTATGCCGCCCTATGGGTAGAGAGGTTGAGCAACACATCCCTCTCATTTCCCATTCTCTTTGAATCAAGTGTGGCATGGGTCCGCTTTGGCTAGGGTATTTCTGTGTAAAGTAGGATGTCCAAGTCCCGATGCTAGAATGATGATAGGAGACCTTGGCCACTAGGAACCCAGATTTTAGATTGATCCTAGTGGGTTTGCGGCCGCGAACATTCTGTTGTGAGGTGGACTCGGGAAACCCTAGGCAAAAAACCCTGAAACATTCCATGCAAGTGCCAGGCGGGGATGCTTAGAATTGTTTCTCGATGGACTGCTAAAACGTGCCTAGACAGCTGATAGGCGGGCACGTTACAAATAGTGTCAGAGCAAAACTTCATAATGGTACGTGATTGATTAATGTGTGGTTCATAGACATATCCTAAACATAATAACCTAAATGGTATGGCTTGATTGTTAGGCACCTTCTGCATCCACACGAATACTGACATGCAACAGAAGAAATTTCTCCTCAAGAAAATTAAGGCACCCGAGTTTGATGGAGAAGGAATAGACGTCGCAGCCAAGGCAGAGATATGGATTGAGTCGATGGATGATTATTTCTCTACTTCAAGAACCGATTTCTCCAATCAAGCAATGATAGCCAAAACTTAAGTTAGTTGGCCATGCTCGGATATGGTGGAAGCAATGGTGCAAAGATCAAGGTGTTTCCGAGGCCACTGTCACTTGGGCTCAACTAAAAGATGATACCTTCCGCCAACTTACCAGACTTTGAGAATGAATGAATTCTTCAAGCTCAAGTAGCTGGAATTAACCTTGGAAGCTTACTACTTAAATTTTGTAACCCTGCTAAAATATGCGCAGCAAGTATCTAACCTATGGATATTGCGTAGCAAGTATCTAAGTTTTGCCATGCTTGAGCACTCCTCTAAACCACCGTCTTGAAGCAATGCATCCAACAAACTTGCAAGATGCATTACTTGGAGCGACTCCAATCATCCAAGAACTTAAATCGGGCAATTGTAGCAAAGATGATTCCCGAGACCAGGATAAGAAATGCCACTTGTGTGGAGAGATAGGGCACATCCATAGGAGATATCCCAACCGCCTATGTTTTCACTACAATGAGCTAGGGCACATCCAAGTAGACTGCCCTGATATGGAGCCTCCAAGGAAATGAAGCTACACCAGTGTAGTCTTCGAATATATAGAGGAATCTGAAGAAGACAAAGACTTAGAACCCATTACACCTCTTTAGGATGATTAGAAATCCTAGGGACTTTATCGACATGTAATACAACTTCTATTGGAATAAACCTTACCCTTATAACTACAGTTAACCCAAGTAATATAAGTTGTATCTATTTTGAGCTTAGAACTTGCAAGTGATCAAAGATACTTTAGCAAGTATAACAATTATAACTTACAATGAATTTCTCTTAAGTCGTTTCTTCTTAACTAATATATATTGGGTCTTTATAGAATGTCGAAGCTTGGAAGTATTCTTTAGTATTACAAGCAAAGCCGATTGTCCATGGAGCTCAATCCCGAACTAAGAAGATGACAATCTAGAAACATAGTTTTCAAGATAAAGGACCACTTCGATCCGCTAAAAGGATCCTAAGGCAATTTGGTCTAATGAAGAAAATCCTGCCAAGGACAACCAGGAATCTTGTGACCGCAAGTGATAAAGCTCCGCGTTGTTTTTATTGCAGGGAGTTAGTTTATTTCAAAAGGGAATGTCCAAAGCACTCTAAACACCGCTGCTCCAAGTGCCACAACATTGGATGACATAACTACATCAATGTTCCCAACAGAACTCAAAGAGAACTTGATCTTACAAGGAATTAAGCTCTAGTGATCCAGAATATACCAGGTGCTTTTAGAAAAAACCTAGAAGATATCCATAAGATGTAACTAAATAAACTTTTCTCTTGTAATCCAGACTTGGATATATCAAATACAATAAGTTGTTATTTCAAAATACCACGTGCTTATAAGTGATCAAAATGTCACAACAAATGTGTGATGGATCCCTACCCCACATGTTCGAGAACGAAATCCCTAGTTCCTCCGATATGAAGACATCTCGAGTTCTCTAAGGGGGAGAGGATGCAACGTTCTGTCATTATGAACACCCCCCTTTTTAACAAAAATAACAAAAAACAATATTGTTTCCCCCTTGCCATCACCGATAGGTGGCAAGGGGGAAAAGTAGAAGTTGACGTGGCGGAGGGTGGCAATGAGCACGAGGAGGGAGAGGGCGATGATGCAACAAAAGATGTGGAAGTGAAGGTGGTGATGAAGGGGGGAAGGCCACATGGCCAAGCATGTCCCCCCCCCCCCCCCCACCTCAGGCATATCACCCTGTCCTACAACCACCTCACCCAATCCTTGCCACCATGCATCACCCCATGCTCCCCCCCCCCCCCAATGCTTATATAAATCCCCCTTCCCCCTTAAGCAAATGAGGGACCACCTTACATTCCTCCCCCTGATGTTGCACACTCACAGAGAGAGAGAGAGAGAGAGAGAGAGAGAGAGAGAGAGAGAGAGAGAGAGAGAGAGAGAGAGTGTGTGTGTGTGTGTGTGTGTGTGTGTGTGTGAGGGAGTGAGGGGGAGAGAGAGAGAAGGTGAGGGAGAGAGAGGGAGAGAGAGGAAGAGAGAGAGAGAGAGAGGCACCACGTCTTTCCCTCCCTTTGCTGCCAAGAGAGAGAGAGAGAGGGAGAGAGAGTGTATGTGTGACAGAAAGAAAGAGACAAAGAATCTTCTAAGAAGGTTATTCTCCCCTTTCCCTCCTTAGAGGGTGACCACACGCAGTGTTCTTCTCCCCCCTCATTTCGATTGGTTATCCGTCGCCTAATTGGCCCTGCTATTCAAGAAAGAGGTAGTTGAAGGCTTGTGGGGATCATGTTTAAAAGTGAAGAAGCCTGGAAAATGGCCCCCAAGCAATGAATGTCTAATGCAGGCAGAAATCCCATTATCCGCGATGAAACCTCGGGCAAGGACATCACTGCCAATCCAACTACAGTACCGGTGGTAAGTAATGTATTTCCAGATTGATGAATGCTTGCTTTTATTATCACATGAGATGCATTAGACCACATGAGAATGGTTTATTGAAAAAATATAAATTTATCGCAAACATTCAAAAGGTGGAGTTTGCGAAGTGCTTGCATCAGGAGAAGCAAATTGCATCTAGTTGCTATGCGACAAATTCGTATGTAGCATAAATAGTATATAATACTACAAGGTACCATCAACTCTCCTTTTCTGAAAAATAATAGATAAGTATTTTTACCCCACTAAAAGTATGTTGAGCTTGCACACTTGACAAATCACATGGTAAGTAATCTATCCTAGAGGAAATTCAATCTCGAATCTCTAGTGCATAGTTAACACAAGCAACAATCATAAGGAATAAAAACTAAGATGTATTGAGATCCACCGATGGTTACTATGTTTATCAATCCTATTCGAGAATTGGGTTAGATGCAAACAACATCTCTAGGCCTGAAAGGCAAGGGAAGAACTCAAGGGATTAGGAAACCCTAGGATCAAGTACAGACCAATACTTCTAAACTTGCTAGGAAAAAGGTCGGGTTGTCAATCAATGTAAGTGCTCAATAGAATTTACATTCTTGCATAATTTCATGAAACCTTGGCATATATCTTAGTCGAAGGTTAAGTAAAGTTTGCATAGAATCACTTAAATCCCAAGGGGGAGAGTGAATATGCGATGGAAGGTTATCGCAACAACTATTCCTACAATGTTGAAAAAGGATATCATTGTTTTGTTGATTGATCTAACATCGTCTTAAATGCTTTTTGCATTAAACTGATGGTTGGGATGTGATTTGGATTATTATTCCAAGTGCTCGTGCTTGGTGGTAAATGCATAGCAGGGGTGTGTGATGACAAGTTGCCATGGGAATAAAGGAATGTTTTCTTGGAAAATGATATCAGGGTTGAATGCCTTGTTCATGCTTGATTCCTGAATGGATTAATTAAGGAATGATATTTTGCATGAGTGGATCATCTCCAAGATCACACCATGGATTATCCCAAGAGGGCACTACTCCATTCACGAGCTGAAGGTTGAGTGGTGAAAAGGCCAACCAAGAAAGTTGTGTCTCACTCCTAGGCCGCTTGGGGTCAGGTGGAGGAGCTATGGGCACCCCTTTCCTAGTCCGAAATGGAGGTGAAGACTGTCGTGAGCCCAACGTCTAGGGCATTGGAAGATCCTATTCTAGATAATGGATGGAAATTATGGCGCCATGTGATTTGGACCGGGTACTTCTGTTAGACAGAAGGAAATATATAATTTCTCATGTATGGGCAGGAGACAAGATTAACTTGAAGGTAAGTTAAGGAACGTGTTTGTCAAAAGGACTACTTGCTATGTATTTGTATTTGTGCCATAAATTACACAAACAAACCTCATTCCCTAAAAGGCCTAATTAAGGAAGCTAATTTTGAATGTCACACATAAATATGATAGGACCTAATTAGAAAACTAAAGCTATCAAGGGAAGCGGGTGGGCGGAACTCCCGACGGGTCCATCCTATGGCAAGGTGGTCCCAGAGAACTAGGAGGCTTCTTACAAGGTATTATGTCGTTCGACCTTTAGATATTGTTAGGATAGAACCCGATTCATGCCTTTTTAGGGGACCGGAAGAATGGGACTATGCCCTACGAGCAGAGAGGTTAAGTGGTGCATCCCTCTCGTTTTCCATTCTCTTTGAACCAAGTGCGGCATGGGTTTGCTTTGGCTTGAGTATCTCTGCATAAAGTAGGATATCCAGGTCCCGACGCTAGAATGCTAACAGGAGACCTTGGCCACTAGGAACCCAGATTTCAGATCGATCCTAGTGGGTTCGCGGCCGCGAACGTTCTATTACGAAGCGGAATCGGGAAACCCTAGGCAACAAACCCTAAAACATTCCATGGGAGTGCCGGGCAGGGATGCTTAGGATCGTTTCTTGATGGACCACTAAAACGTGCATGGACATGGCAGGCACGTTACAGTTCTCTTAAAATACATATAAATAACCTTAAGTTGATTATCCTCATACTCCATGTTATAAGTGTAGTAACTCTCCAATATCTTCGTTTGTGGAAGTAGAAAATTAAAGTCTTGGATCTATCTTATTAATATTTTGTATTCCCTAAAGGGATCCTAATATAGTTAGTTGATCTTAGTCTAGGTTAGAGGCATTTGATTAAACTAGACAATACTTGGGAGGGGCATACGGTGTTGGCACAATTAAATGCAGAAGCTCTCTTCTAGGTTGGAGGCCCATGCACCTCTAAAATCACTTGTGAAGGTAGGGAGATGGTCTTAGAGGATGTAGGGTCTAATTGGAATTATGATTAAAATTTTATGATTTCAATTAAGATTGCAACTTGGTAATATGATGTTGGACTTGCTATTGTGAATAAGATCCCACAATTGTCACAATTGTAATGGATACTGCACATGTTGTTCTCCACCTCACATGATGTTGGAGTGACATTTTTCAACATTTGAAACACTATGATGGCCACCCTATCATTGGATGAACCACCCTAACAAGTATATCATTGTCTATCCCTTGCTGCCTATTGAGAAACACGGATCCTTGAGCAAGGTTTATCTATGGTGGTTGGAATTCATGGACAAGAAACATGATGACTTAGAGTATTACTCAAGTGAATTAGGTTCCAAGATAGATTAGTTTGGAATCATAGATACAATCTTGAGTAGACATGGACAAGACTAGAAGTACAAAGTACAATAGCATTACCTTCAAATGATTGTCAAGTACACTCTTTTATAGTTGCAGGATGGTACCACTTTTCCTCACTATGCATGTGGAATACAAGGCAGTTCTTCTAGCCTATTACATGTCCTTTGCCTTACTGCTCCATACAAAGAGCCTATCATAGGAGTGTGATTTCATGATTCTCAACACCCGTCCTCAATCACAACCATTAAAAACACTGAGTATACAAAGGCTATCATGAGTAAAACATTGCCAAGTGTAGACATGGAAAAAAAAAACCATATAAAGCTAGGGACTATCACAAGGCCTCACTAAGTGTGCAGAGGCTATAGTGCACAGGTTACATGAGGATTATAAAGCTTATGATTGGAGCATTAATGCAAGTACATATAAGGCTTAAAAAAGTTGGTCTAACTGATGAGGCTTGTCCTTTTGCTCTTGAGTGTCTTCTTCTTCTTCATGGTCTTCTTCTTCTTTTTGACAATTGCAAGGTAGGCCTTCTATGATCTTTTCTTGGTATGACAAAAATTTTCAATGTGCCCAATTCTTTTGCAAAAGTCACAAACAATATATTTCTTTCCTTTGTAATTGTTGTTGATATAGAGCAGTTGTTCTTCCTTTGAAGTGCTTGCTTCTTCTTTACCTCTGAGTTTTTCCTCTTCTTCAAGGAGTGATGCTTTGATGTCTAGCAGCTTTGTAATTGGCATATAAGACTCCAATGCATACATCTTCATCCATTTTCAAGTTAATCCCTGCAAGTTGAGTTTTCCATGTAATTAAGGTGGGTTGCAAGGAACGTATTACCCTTCATATCCAACCTGAAAACAATCCATATTTTGAAGATTTAGATTGGGTACTAAATAGTGTGTCCAATTGTTCCCAAGTGGTATGAGATGTATCACATGTGTTTACGTGGGTGGATATAATTATCATCAAGCTCAAGGTTGATTATTGCTTGGGCTTTGTCATCACTCTTTTGCCATACTACTACAAGAGTAGTATATCTGGGTTTTTTCTCCTGTCCACTGATTATTGACCATAGGCCTTTCTTCATGAGGATTAGCTTTATCCTTATCTACCATGTGTGGAAACTTGTTCCTTTGAAACGGCAGAATAGTGAATCTTTGCCCATACTGGATGGTAAGAGCAACAATAAATCAACACCAAATATATCAAATCAAACCAACATCTACAGGGATTGCAAAGACATTTGGATGTATTATACACTTTTATGCATTGGACATGGGCTTTTAGAGAACTTTTTATCAAGGTTATGATGTTTAATACTACACCATAGTGGGTCAGGAGATTAGCACCTAAGTTCACATATGAGCAGGAGGAGTTGGAGTATGTGCATTCTTATGTTTGGGACTCTTCTTTATTACAAGTCCCAGTTTCTCTATGAAGAGAGGCAACAAACACTATATTGATACAAGGATACACAACACTAGGTGGATTGGATAGAATGTGCTCATAGATCCAATTCCAAAAACCCCACACTAAGTTGTGACTCTTTAATACACTATCTGCATCCACTAGCCACATCCACATTACTCTATGAAGTATGAGTATGGGGCTTCACTCTTGATAATTGCAACTAATCAAGTTTCATATGTAATAGATGGAGGTCAATGGAGATACCCCTTATATCCTTGATCTCCAAGGTGATCAAATGTAAGGCCTCGATCCCATATGAGATCATTAGAGGTAAGTTAGTTGAAACCATCCTTCCTTCTTAGAGAGGGTGGTAATTCCCTAATTAAGCACTTTGTTACAGCAATCAGCAAATAAACATAAATTGAAATGCACAGTTTACCTTAATAATCTTCGACAATAGACACTCGATTGTGGCCCCAAAAATAGCATCCCTTTTGATATTTCTTTAACTTTAATTGCTAATGGATTAATAGAAGTTGAGATTCCACAATCTCCTTTGCTGATCCAAAAGCCCCTTACTGTACATACAATTAGCACACAATTTGGGCCAATTGCCCCTTGATTTTCACCTAGGAATTGCACAAATGAAACCACTAAGTAGCCAAATGTTGCCCCAATTCACGATGGATGGCATAGCATCCAAAATCCTTGTCAATTCCACAAACTTTAAGTTTTGATTTCAATGTACAATGCCTTCTCCTATTGGCATGGATCCCAAGGTGGCTCTACTAAGCCCTAATTTTTGTAGAAATTTAGGATTTACAATAGAGATCTCTCTACTATCCACCAAATTTGATTGAGATATGCTCAAAATGGCTGAGAAATGGTGAGATCTTTTGAGAATGGGTTGGAGAAGGTGAGAGAAAGCCAAGATGAGAGTGAAATCTACTTTTTTTGTGAGAAAACCCTAAATTTTGCCTTCTACTTGCTCTATCATGCATTTAATGTAACCACCTACTACTAGGCTTCTCCAAAATATTGCCACATAATCAACAATGCTATTGCCAGTCTCCTGGAAGGTGACTCCCTATTGTCTCTACTTGTTGAGGACCCTAAATGCCTGTCTTCTGCAACAAATTGTTGTTCTCTGATCCTCTCTCTCTCTCTCTCTCTCTCTCTCTCTCTCTCTCTCTCTCTCTCTCTCTCTCTCTCTCTCTCTCTCTCTCTCTCTCTCTCTCTCTCTCGTTGCAAATCAGAGTTGGGGAAGCATGAGAGAGTGTGCACACAAGAGGAAGAGAGAGAGCTCAAGTACAAGAACAAGATCTTGTTTAGTTAGTTGCTCAAGGTACAACTAGTTCACTCTCCTCTATACTTGAGTGTGTACTTTAGGCTGTTTATATAGCCTCTGGAGGAGTTAGGGTTAGGGTTTCCCCTTTCCTCCATTCCATTTACACCTAGCTACCCTTATCCTCTCCAATATAAGGAGAGTTCCTATGCTTTATCTTTCAACACCCCCCCTCAATGCCAGGAGGTGGCATTGGATAAAACATAATAGAATGCTTCCCCTTAATTCTTAATGAGATGCCTTTATAAATCAGGCTACAAGAAAAGGTTATAGGTAGAGAGTGTTACAAGACTCAAAAGAGTAATCCACTTGTGGATTGGGAGGTAAAGTTGGCCTCTAATTCCTTAGGTACTTTTGGAACACTGTGACACTTACTAGTGATATGCCCGGTCTTTTTGCATTTATTGAACATTTTATCATGATATTTCTTCCAACAGTTGCTCATAATATGCCCCTTTTTGTGACGGAAGGAGCACTTAGTAGAAGTTTTATGGACTAACACTTGCTCACGAGAAGTAAATGCTAAAGACCCTTCAGTATGGTTTCTCTTATCTTCATCCAGGCATGACTGGATGGTACTTGCTAAAGTTGGATTCGGGATATTAGTTAGGGTAGTCACAAGGGTTGGAAAGACCTTCTTCACATACTTTAGTAGGATGGCAATGGCATCTTCATCATGGATGGGTGCTTGAGCAAAGGCAAGCTATGCCATAAGCCCCTTCATATGTGAAATGAACTTGCTTAGATCTTCTCCCTGTTTGTATTCCAAGCTAAAAAACTCAATCTTGAGAAATATCTCGGAGTTCTTCCTTGTAGCACTGTAGAGCCCTTCAAGCTCATCCCACTTTTCTTTTGCAATTGAGAGTTGGTCAATGTGATGAATTAAATATTCATCTAAATGAAGCATGATGATGGCATGAGCCCGTTCATCATCTTCTACATTCAAGGGGATTGTATGGGTCAATTACTTTGGTCCCTTTTATGAAGGGCCAGTATCCTCTTTCCATCATTTTGTATTTGACCAAGACTTGCCAAGGATGAAAATATTTTCCATTAAATTTCTAAATTTGAGGACCGACATCATCATATGTTGTGGCCATTGGGAAGGTCTTACCACTTGTTAGTCCCTTACAACCTTGCCAACTGAATGTGGAAGTAAATCAAGGACCCTCTTACAAACAATTGATATCAAAGTTGTAATGAGGAGAAAGGCTAAAAATCATACATATGTAATATTTCAAAATATGACTTTGGTGGTCCTTTCTTATGTGCAATCTTCTTCCGAGGTTTAATGGTCTTTTTAGGCTTCAATGATGTGAACCTAGACTGGACTTCGAGCTCCTCCTTGTGGTATGGCTTAGTAGATGAACCTTGTGTTGGACAAGGATGGTCTCTAATTTCAATGCTCATTGCTAATGACTCTAAGGAGAGTACAGTGACACTCATCCGTCTAATTTCATTGACCAGGGTACTTGAAAAAACTAAACATGATATACAATACAAGTTTAGGATAGGATGGTCTATGTGTTTATAGTTGTACACATAGCCTTACAAAATGAAGTAAAGCACTCAATTGTTTTAATTTTTTGATGAAAATTTTTAGATTGTGTAAGTACCAGCAGCAATAATGATTGAGGAATGTGCCTTAATGTTTACAAGTACTCATCTCTAGTTTATGTTGCTAGAGATGGTAGATGTCGGTCTTGATGACCTTGATGATGACCTTCCACGTAAAAGAACCTCTGAAATGAAGTTCCCAAATTAGTAACTGACTCTGGAAGAGATGACTCAATGATTAAAATCATTGTTAGTGACCAAACATTGAAATTTTTGAAGGTTGAAAAAGCTTGAAGCTTCCTGGCTATGGCTACCAGAGACCCATAGTTAGGGTTTGGCTTATAGCAGCCAGCATAGATGGAATTTCTCCAAACCCTCTCAGGGGGAGATGGCCCAGTAGGGGGGCTATGAAAGCCCTATGGTGGCCAAGAAGAATGCACCATTAGAGCATACCATGCCACACGCAGAGATGCCACGCTACCCAAACTGCACCTTTTCCTATGTTTTTTTCAATGATGCCCTCTAAGATGCATATTGTCACCCTCTGATGTGCCACGCCAGGTTGCCTTGTGTTGGGAAATAAGTCCTCAATTAAGGTCAAGAGCTGGAATTCTCTGCTTTGGCTTCCCCAAGTCCTCCAAGGTCAGGGGGTCAAGGTTTGGCTATGGAGGTAAGAGGAAAAAGGTAAAGATGATGGAAAATCATGTGCACTTAGTGAAGCTGAGGGTATAGAAAGCTAAAAGGATCAAAGGAGGCTCTAATACCATGTTGTAAATCAAAGTTGGAAGCATGAGAGAGTGTGCACATGAGGAAGAGAGAGAGCTCAAGTACAAGAACAAGATCTTGTTTAGTCAGTTGCTCAAGGTACAACTAGTACACTCTCCTCTACATTTGAGTATGTACTTTAGGCTATTTATATAGCCCCTAGAGGAGTTAAGGTTAGGGTTTCCCCTATCCTCCAGTCCATTTATACCTAGCTACCCTTATCCTCTCCAGTGTAAGGAGAGTTTCTATGCTTTATCTTTCAACACACACACACACACACACACACACACACACATATATATATATATATATATATATATATATATATATATATATATATATATACATATATATATATATCCCACTCCCTCCCCTCTCTCTCTCTCTCTCTCTCTCTCTCTCTCTCTCTCTCTCTCTCTCTCTCTCTCTCTCTCTCTCTCTCTCTCTCTCTCTCTCTCTCTCTCTCTCTCTCTCTCTCTCTCTCTCAATGGCTGAGACTTGCCGATCCCCAAAGATGTTTTCTCAGTTTGCATGGGTATCTTTGCCAAGTGACAACCTTATAAAATCATTTTTTAATATTATCCATCCATTTAATTTACAATTAAATAATCCTAAAAAATAATGTTAACCTTTCTGGCCCTACCAAAAATTAAATGTGCCCATCCATAATTAAATTGGCTAGGCCATTTGCAACTCGGAGTGGTCCCCAACATTTGTTAATTGGTAATAATTAATTAATTAATGCTAGTCTCTAATGTCACTACATTAACACTTATTGACCAAATAAATATCCTAGGATCAAAACTAACACCACCTGATCCCCAAAGCCCAACTGGAATAACTTATCACAACTTTTACCTTTGACACCCACTGCATCCTCAAGGTCCTTAGCCTATTACCATGAAATAACTGGCATGTGCATTACATGTGCTAAACAACCTATTACATGGATCAATCAAGAGTGGATACAATTTTGTCACAAAAGGTTGACAAAACTATACCAGTCACATCCAAGGAGAACCATGACACAATAGCAGCAAAGCCTCAAGAGAAACATGAAAACCCCAAAAACAAGAACAATCCTAGCAGTGACCAATCTTGCTCATATAGGCCTAAGCCCCCAGCTATGTTAAAGCTTAAGGAAACTCCCAGAACCTTGCATGAGATAGCAACCAAGCAAGCCCTCATCGAACATAGAAGTGTCACAGAGTGCTTGACCGAGTTGGATGCTAAACTCAAATTATTCGCATGTGCCTACGTCCTTGTGGACATGGGCACATTCCCTAGGGAGCAACTTGAGGAATATTGGTCATATCCACTATCCTAGGAAGAGAAAGAATATCTTAACAAACACTATGAAAAGCTCCTATATGAACACATGCAACTCATCTCTGACTAGGAAGTCAATGAACTACGCTTAACTATGACATTCAACGAAGCGCATTGCCAACCAAATCTCTTAGAGATAGAGCAACTAAAGCGACAATCAAAGGGTCGAAGCCGATTTGAAAAGTTTTGGTTAGGAAACCGCACTACAATGGCCAAACTTAGAGCCCATCTCAGAGGAGCGACTGGCCCAATGGCGGTCCCAAAGAGACCCGACCTATGTGGCAACAACTTCCTTTTGAGTACTAACTGTCATTCGGGTTATGGACTTAGCCGGAACTAGCCAAGAGAACTCTCTGATTGATAAAATTCTCATTGAAGAGGAGCTACATGTTGCGAATAGACTCGGACAAGGCACCATGCTACTCAATGTTGCAAAATATATGTTGTTATTGAATAGGCTACCACAATTACTAGATGTGTGTGCCACACTCCAGTACAATCCTGAGTTCCACAAATTTTTTTTATCCTCACAAAGTGACATGGATTTATAAACGTGTACATAAATAAACAATGAGTTTTGTTACTATGAATAGGTAATACCAAAAAAGCAAAGCCAGCACACACACACAAGCAATGATAACCAAGTGCAGGTTGATATGCATCGAAGTCAACACCATGGGATTCAGATAAGTGATGTCTCTTTGAGCTGCACCTATTCATTATGGTTGAAGCATATGACTTGCATGTACTTTCATGAGTTGCCAAGTGAATGTAGGATGACATAGGTCTCTATACAAAAGTGTTCAATGTCCAAGCCACCACAAGACCACCAACCCCACAAAGAACCATTATGGAGAAAGTGACATAAGTACTAAGAATTAAGAGCCATGATGAAGCCCCGCTACTGGAAAAGAAAATCAACCCTACACATTGGCTTCTCTTTCTTTCTTGGCCAAACTCTACATCCGTGTAGGAGCCATACTCTCAACAATGACAAACATTTCTTCATCAATCATGATTCAATTTGCCAGATGCGTTGTCCCTTGCCCATGCACAGCTCACTCCAGTTGCCACCTCAATTGTTCTGATGTCTCATATGTTACAAAAGGTTTGCAAAATCTCAAGTGTATCTCTTTATCTCAACAATTGTTCCTCTAGCATCGAGGCTAGTAACACAATCATCTTTGTAATATCCATTTTTCATAGCCTTTGGATCTCGACATTTCTCAATCCAAATGAAAGGTTGATAGCCTCAACGTATTGCATTGATTGTTCGAAAAAAAAGGGAGAAAATAAAAAGAAAGTTTTAAAAAAAACAAAACAAAAAAAAAACAAAAGGCATCCACGATCACAGCACAGCACCTAGGGGTCCTCAAATCAGGTACGTCCAGTGACCTTGGTTGGCTGGCTCCATCCATAGTTCCCTAGCCCTTTAGATGTCCCCCACAATTGTTCAAGGCACATCAAGGGCAGGACATGCCTAGGGAGCTTGTCTCGCCTATGACTGTCGCCCTGAACCAATTGCATGATTCTTTTTTGCACTCCATCTTAGTACCATCGCAATCAATAGTGGTGAGCAAGGCACAAAAGACCATGGAAAGTACACAGTACTCTTCGAACAATACAAGTAGCCACCACCTACCAAAAGCTAAGGCATCAATGAGCTCAATTATACTACATCATGTTGTCAAAATCACAAGTGATTTCTCAAGAATCCTTTAAGTGTACGTCTCCTCAACATCGATAATTTTTTCCATCCCAGTGAACCCTTGCTTCATCCACACATTGCTACGAGGAACTAGACCAGCAGTCTTCTAACTACGTAACATCTAAGTATGCACGTGCACTCACATAATATCTACACCATAATCTATATACAATTTGGGTCCTCAAGTGTGCAGGACATTACTCCCAGCTCGTGACTTATCTTCCAAACTAATCAACTACATCTTGTGCACGATAAGAAGACTAGCACTACCCCTAGGGAGAGACCACATATGAGAGGTTTTTAATCACAGGTATTGAAGACTCCAACGAATGTACTGTCAGCTCTTCATCAACACTCAACTCTGAATTCTTATCCTTTATCATCCTGCAAGCCCACCAAAGAATCGTTGCCCGCCGTAGAATCCCCAGAACATCAATACCTGTGCCAACCCATTAGTGCAACTCCCAAAAAAAAATCAGCCCTATCACCAACTTCAACAACCTTATCACCAACCAATCAAGCCAACAAAGTGCCACCAACCACCTTCATCCATACCACCACCAAAAATCCTCCAAGGCAAATCATAGCAGTCCCTTCAACCCACGTCTTGGGTGCATGCCAAAGCCTGCTACCTACAACGGTGAGTGCCATGGAACTAGCACTCGTCTAGGTGGGGGTAATATTAACCCTCAAACGAATAAGGTGGAGAATCTGAAAAATATAAAGCAGAAGATAAGGCCAAGGAAAAAGTGAAACAGAAGACAAAGGCTTGCCAAGAAAAATCTGAAAACACAATAAGTGCAAAAAATCTAGAAACACAAGAAGTGTAAAAAAGTCCTAGATCAAGGAGAGAGATGCACAAGAAAAAATGCAAGTCAACACTTTTGTAAAAGAGCACAAGTTGCACCATGATTTATTTTAAGAGCGCCCGAGTAAATTGTAAAGGTAGATGGGTAGTAGGAAGGAAGCTAAGAAAATAGGAGGACAATGGGAAAAAGAACCTAGGCTATGGCCCGGCCATGTAAAAAAGGGGATAAGGGGATGACCGCCCAAAAGGGATTTAGGGTTTTGTATATAAAGTTGAAAAGTGAATGAGAAGCTCATTCTTGTGTGTGGCCAAAAGTGGCTCTCCTCTTCTTCTTCTTCTTCTTCTTCTTGCTTACTTGCTTAATCTTGTGCTTGAGAGAGGGATTGTGAGAGTGTGAGAGGGAGTGAGGGTGTGAGGGTGAGGGACCGTGGTGGAGAATCTCTGGGGTTCTCATCTTCTCTTCTCTTCTCTTCTCTTCTCTTCTCTTCTCTTCTCTTCTCTTCTCTTCTCTTCTCGCATCAATGGATCTTGGAGCATGAAACTTGAGGATCGAGCTCGCTTGAAGCTTGCACTTGGATCATGGAGCTATCCGAGTGCTCGGGGAGAGGAGGCAACTCAATCGGGCATAGAGGTAAGCTCACTATACTCATAGAGAAAGATAGTGCGTCGGCTATGTGAGAGGTAGCCATTAGTGCTCAGCTTGAAATGCTTGAACAATAAGTGGTCCATGGGTCTTGGAAATTGAGCATGAGCTCCCAACATTTTGGAGGAGGAGGGTGTAAGGTGGAGCATCTGGAAAATCTAAAGTAGAAGACAAGGCTAAGGTAAAAGTGAAATGGAAGAAAACGAATGCGCACCAAGAAAAATCTGGAAACACAAGAAGCTCAAAAAAGTCCTAAACCAAGGAGAGAGACGCACAAGAAAAAGCGCAAGTCAACACTTTTGTAAAAGAGCGTTGTCGCATTATGATTTATTTTAAGAGCGCCAAGCTCTCACCCGTGCAAATTGTAAAGATAGATGGGCGGTAGGGAGAAAGCTAAGAAGATAGAAGGACAATGGGAAAAATGGCCTAGACCGGCCATAAAAAAAAGGGGGTAAGGGGATAACCGCCCAAAAGGGATTTAGGGTTTTGTATATAAAGTTGAAAAGTAAATGAGAAGCTCATTCTTGTGTGTGGCCAAAAGAGGCTCTCCTCTTCTTCTTATTATTCTTGTTCTTGCTTGCTTGAGCTTGTGCTTGAGAGAGGGAGTGTGAGAGTGTGAGGGAGTGAGGGAATGAGAGTGAGGGACCATGGTGGAGAATCTCTCCATCTTCTCCTCTCTTCTTCTCTTCTCTTCTCTTCTCTTACTCGCGGCAATGGATCTTAGAGCATGGATCTTGAGAATGGAGCTCGCTTGAAGCTTGCCCATGGATTGTGATCTACTGAAGTGCTCGAGAGAGGAGGCAACTCGATCGAGCATGGAGGTAAGCTCACTACACTCATAGAGAGAGATAGTGCATCAGCTATGTGAGAGGTAGCCATTAGTGCTCGGCTTGAAACGCTTGAACAATAAGCATGGAGGTAAGCTCACTACACGCATAGAGAGAGATAGTGCATCAGCTATGTGAGAGGTAGCCATTAGTGCTCGGCTTGAAACGCTTGAACAATAAGCAGTCCATGGGTCTTGGTGGTTGAGCATGAGCTCCCAACAATATGTTAGAAAGTACCTCAAAGTTTGATTATCTGTCTGCACTGTAAAATCAACCCCCAACAAATAATATTTCCATATAAACAATGCATGACACATAGCCAAGAGCTCTTTCTCATAGACCTACAAATTCTTTTCTACACCGTGGAGAATTCGGCTCTTGTAAGCCATAACTCGGCCATCCTACATAAGAATGGCCTCAATGCTATACCACATGCGTCACACTAAACTATGAATGACTTCCTTTTAGATCAAGCAATACAAGCATAGGATCTGAAGTCATCTTTTTCTTCAATTTTTCATATGTTGAAATTTCCACAAATGTCCATCTAAATGGTATCCTTCTTCTACAAAGCATGTAATGGAGATGCAATTGCAACAAACCCACGTATATACTTTCTGTATTAAGAACATAAACCCAAGAATATGTGAATCTCATGCACATTTCTCAAAGGTGGCCATGATCCTATTGCTTCAACCTTTGCAAGATCCATATAAATACCATTAGCAAATACAATATATCCCAAAAAGTGGCTTTCATGCAAAAAGAATTCACTTTTCTTATCATTGATAACCAATCTATGTTCACACCATTCATTGAACACAATGTCTGAGTGTCTTCTATACTTTGCCTCATTCTTTGAATAGATAATCATGTCATCAAAGAAAGTGCTCACAAATCCTCTATGTGTCTTGAAGATGTGATCCATTATCCAATTAAAAGTGGCAGCAGCATTCAAAAATCAGGTAAGAGGATCCTTTGTCAATTCAACAAAGAGATTTGTTGTTGTCCTCATATGATTCTTAAATTGGTCATCAAATTCCTCTTCACTTTGCTAGTCATCAATCTCATTATGCCTTGAAGGCCCTGTATCTTGCCCAACAGTAACATTTTTAGCTTGATGTCCATGGTTTTAGCCTTATCCAAGATCAAGCATTGCATTTTCTTCATTCCCATGTGAATGTTCATACTGAGAGGCATCATGACTACTTGATTGCATCCCACGGTATGAAGACATATTGCTGTAATTTCTCAACTGAGAGCAACAATTAGCACTAGGCACAAAAGTTTGGCTTACAATCAGGTGCCTCAAACCCACCAAATCAAAGAAATGAGTGATATCCTAGCAAGGGAACCTTGAAACCAACCTTCCCTCTTGAAGAGGGTGGTAATTCCTTAATTAAGAACTTTTTTACAGTAATCAGCAAATAAACATAAATTAAAATGTACAATTCACCTTAATAATCTTGGACAATAGCCACCTAGTTGGTCCCAAAACTAATGCCTCCTCTTTGGTATTTCTTTAACTTTAATTGCTATAATGGATTGATTACAAGTTGAGATTCCACAATCTCCTTTGTTGATCCAAAAGCCCCTTATTATACATACAATCTACAAGCAATTTGGACTGATTGCCCATTGATTTTCACCCAAGAATTATACAAATGGAACCACCAACTGGCTAAATATTGCCCCAATTCACAATGGATGGCCTACTATCTAAAATCCCTATCAATTCTACAAATATCAAGTATTGATTTTAGTGTACGATCCCTTCTCCTATTGGTATGGGTCTCAAGGTAGCTGCTAAACCCTAATTTCTATAGAGATTTAGGGTTTATAACAAAGATCTCTCTGTGTCCACCAAATTTGGCTAAGAACTTCTCAAAATGGCTGAGAAATGCTAAGATCTACTAAGAATGGATTGGAGAAGGTGAGAGAAAGCCGAGATGAGAGAGAAATCTGATTTTCTTTACGAGAAAACCCTAAATTTTGCCTACTCTTGCTCTAGCCTGCATTTAATGCAATCACCTCTATTTCCAAGCACCTCATCATAGCAATGCTATTGCTAGCCCCTAGAAGGTGACTCCTTATTATCCCCTACCTATTGAGGCCCCCAAAAGCTTTTTTCTGTAGCAAATTATTATTCTTTGATCAGAAAATGGACTAGTAGCTCTCTCTCTCCCTCTCCCAAGATGTAAACTAATTGAATGGCAAAGGCCCAACTCCCAAAAATATTTTCTCAATTTGTATGGGCATCTTTGGCAAGTGGTAGCTCTAAGTAAGTAACTTCAAGTTCCAGTTCTAGTTCTTGTCTAGTCATGGTATCTAGCCTTGTCTTATCTTCCATTATACTCATGTTGTCTTGTCACCTTGTAATCTTGTAGTACAAGATCTTCTCTAGTATCGTCTTGTATCTTGTTCATCGCCATCGAGGGAGATCTTGTAATTATGATATCTTGTATCCATACCTATGATCCCAGGTTGTGGGATCCTTCATATCCTATCGTGTCTTGTTGTCTAAACCTACGGTCTTGGGTTGTGGGATTTTTCGTATCTTGTTAAGTTCATTGTACCTTGTGCCCCTACGTGGGATTATCTTGTAGTCAAAGTTCTTGTTAAACAACTCTTGCATCTACTCTAGCCTCTTGAGCACAGTCTAGTGCTCCCATAACAGTTTGGCAAGACTCACTTTCTAGCTCTATTGAGCACCATGGAAGTGACTCTTGAAAGAATTGTGGCCTCCCTTCAAAACCTCTAACAACAAATTCAAGACTTGAATGAACAACAAGCACAGCTCCAAATAGAACACCCTATGCATCTAGGCCCTATGCTTCAAGAGATGCAAGACCAGATCTGAGACTTGCAGAACAACAAAGGAAGTGATCAAATGATTCCGCGTATTTATCAACCCCCAACAGCGAACCCAAGATTAGTATGCCAGAGAAGTTCAATGGTGACCGTTTGAAGTTTAGGGGATTCCTGCAACAAGTAAAGCTCTATATCCACATGCAATTGGATAGGTATTCAGATGATGCTTCCAAGGTGGGATTCATTGGGATTTTGCTTTGTGGTCAAGCTTTATCATGGTTTGTCCCAATCTTGGAAAAGAATATGCCAGTACTTCATAACTATGAGGCATTTTTTTGCAAGCTCACTTCCACATTTGGAGATGCAAACATTAGTCGAGTAGCAGAACCAAAATTTCGAAAGCTATGATAAGGTAATCACCTTGCCTCTACTTATGCATTTGAATTTAGGCAATTAATATGTGAACTCACTTGGCATGAGGAGTATTTTATCAATCAATTCAAATGGGGCCTTCGAGATGACATCAAGGACCTCTTGCTCACTATGCCTAAGGCAAAAACACTCCACAATTATATCATGCAAGCCATCTAGTGTGATAATAGATTGTTTGAGAGGAAGCATGAAAAGCAAGAAGAATTAAGGCCTCGCCAATGGAACCCAGCCTCAATCAGAGACCCAATCAGAGAAGGAACCAAGCCAAACCGGTGCAAATAGATAATACCAAAATTTGGCCCTTGATCCCACAAGAAAAGAAAAGATGAAGAGAGAATCATCTATGCCTATATTGCGGAAATCCTGTACGCATCGCCCTAAATTTCCCAAATAAGAGGGCAAGAATCACAAGAGTTGCTGCAACCATCCTCGAGTAGGAAAGCGAGGGATATAAGAATGGGTCTCTTGATTCCAGGCACACCCATGGAAACTTTCATTATCAAAGCCTATATGATCTTGATGGAGGAAGACCATTTCCCTCAAAGCCTTGGTCACGACTCCGGGGCCTTTGCATGTTTCATTGATGATGGCTTTGTGAATAAATACTAGATTCTAGTACTCCAAAAAATCAATCCTACACCAGCTCAAGTCGTGGATGGAAAACCTCTAGCATCTGGAGATATTACCGAGGAAACCTGACCACTCATGGTGACTCTTGGTGATCACAAATCTCATGTATGCTTTAACGTCATATCCAATCCCACGAATCCAATCATCCTTGGGATTCCTTGGATAAAGAAACACAACCAAGAAATTGATTGGGTTAAGGAAAAGATTACATGTCATGAAAATCAAGGAAAGTTGGTATATCTAGGAGCCAAAGTCTTTATGCACATAGCAAGGTAGGAATAGACCTACATGATATATCATATACTAGCTCAAGAATCTAGTAAGGATGAGTTAGTTAAGCTACTAAGCCAGTATCAAGAATTCCAAGAGGTCTTTGAAGAAAAGAATGCAGATCTCTTGCTTGAGCACAAACCATATGATTGTGCTATAGAACTCCATGAGGGGGCTCAACTACCTTTTGGACCCATCTACAGGCTATTCCCTGATGAACTAGCTAAACTACATAAGAACATTGATGAGAACTTAGCCAAGGGGTTCATTAGGCACTCAAAGTCTCCTGCTAGAGCCCCAATTCTGTTCGTGAAGAAGAAAGACAAGTCGCTTTGAATGTGTGTGGATTATCGAGGACTCGACAAGATAAAAATCAAGAATAGATACCCTTTGGTGTTGATACCAGAACTCTTATAATGGCTTGGAAAAGCCAAGATCTTCACAAAGATTGATCTACAAGGGGCTTACAATCTTGTACATGGATCAAAGAAGGAGACGAATGAAAGATAGCATTTTGCACAAGAAGTTCGAGTATGTTGTTATGCCATTCGGTCTCACCAATGCTCTTGCAGTGCTTCAACATATGCTGAATGATATCTTCTGAGAGCATCTAGATGATTTTGTAGTTATCTACTTGGATGATATCTTGATATTCTCAAAAGATCCAAAGGAGCATGAGCACCATGTAAAATTAGTTTTGGAGAAGCTTAGAGAAAAAAGATTGTATGCAAAACTAGAGAAGTGTTTTTCCCATTAGATAGAAGTGGAAGTCTTGGGGTGCAATGTCTCCTAGAGAGGAATCTTCATGGACCCCAAGAAGATTGAGACTATTCTTGATCGACAGACACCCACATGTGTCTATGATGTCCAATGTTTCCTTGGCTTTGCCAACTTCTACCTGATATTTGTTAAGGATTACTCAAAGATAGTCACACCACTCATTAGACTCCAGGAAACTCAAAATTCTCATGGACCCTAGAAGCCGAGAAGGCCTTCCAGACCCTGAAGACTGCTTTCAAAAACCATTGTCCCAATTCTAGTCCACCCAGATTCTACCAACAAGCCATTTTTATTGGAGACTGATGCATCAGACTACGCCTTAGGAGCCATCTTGTCCTAACATGGAGATGATGATCATATGCATCCAGTGGCATTCCACTCAAGGAAGTTCTCCCCTCAAGAGATAAACTATGAGATCCATGAAAAAGAACTCCTCGCCACTATAGATGCCTTTGATGCTTAGCGTCATCATCTAGAGGGTGCATCCATAAAGTTATTGTCTATACAAATCACAAAATTTTAAAATACTTTATGACAACCTGCATCCTCAATTGAAGATAATGTCGTTGGAGTAACTTCTTATCTAGGTTTAACTTTATCATTATCTATTGCCTAGGACGCCAACAATGCCAATTAGATGCTTTATGAAGAGATCCTACTTGGCACCTAAGAAGGGAGAAGAAGCTTTTGATTAACAATGAGTAATACTACTCAAGCCAGAGCACCTCTAGCTAGCAGCCATCTCCAGTTGTCACCAAGATCATCCCACCTTGATCCAGTCAATCCACGAAGCCCTGCCACATGATGATTTGGCCAAAAATGTCAAGAGAAAAAATCAAGAGGGAAAAGGAAATGAAGTTTGTGAGTTCCAAGAAACTAATGGATTGTTATACTATAAGGATCTACTTTACATCCCTCCATGAAAGTTAAGACTCTAGGTACTCCAACAATGCCATGATATCCTAGCAGTAGGACACTTTGGAGCTAGTAGGACCTTAGAGCTTATTTCAAGAGATTTTTAGTGGCCCAAGATGTGGAAAGAAGTTAAGGAATATATAAAATCATGTGATACCTACAATAGGGCCAATGTACCTTATTACAGACCACATGGCCTCCTACAACCCTAGCCCATTCCAATGCAACCATGGTCTTCTCTGTCCATGGATTTCATAAGAGATCTTCTCAAATTAGATAAATATGACTCTATTATTGTTGTGGTAGATAGGTTCACAAAAATGACACATTTCATCCTTACCACCAAGAACATCATCACCACAGGCGCAACTACCGCTAGACTCTTCCTTAGATACATTTTCAAATTACATGGACTCCTAGATGACATCATCAGCAGCGATCAGGGTCCCCAATTCATATCTAGTTTTTGGAAGAGCCTTTGCAACCTCCTTGGAGTCAAGTCAAGTTATCCCCATTGCCAATCGTCCATAGAAGACTGATGGTCAAATAGAATGGGTAAATCAAGTATTGGAATAATATCTCCGCTGTACCATCAACTACCATCATAATAATTGGTTTGAGCTCTTGCCCTTTGTAGAGTTTTCTTATAATAATAGTATCCATGCATCTATCAAGAAAATTTCTTTCTTGTAAACTATGGTCAGTATCCAAGGATGGATGTACATCTCTCCAATCAAGTAAAGAACCTTGCCGCTCCAGACAAAGCTCAACGCCTAGCATATATACACCAAGGATCAAGCAACAAATCCAAAAGGCTCAAAATTAGTACAAGCACTATTCGGACCAACATCATCTCCAACATCTAGCATACAAAGTCAGTGATAAAGTATGGATACTTAGGTATAACCTCCAAACAACAAGGCCCTCTGCCAAGTTAGACCACCATAGGTTTGGGCCCTTCATTATCGTAGCCCAAATTGACCCAGTTGCTTATCAATTCCAACTCCCCAACACCATGAAGATCCACCTAGTCTTCCATGTTTCCTTACTCGAGCCATACCATGGCTCACCAGCAGCATCATCTCCAATATGTGGCATACAAAGTCAGTGATAATGTATGGTTACTCAAGCATAACTTCCAAACAACAAGGCTCTCCACCAAGCTAGACTACCAAAGATTTGGACCCTTCACTATCGTAGCCCAAAGCAACCTAGTTGCTTACTGACTCTGACTCCCCAGCACCATGAAGGTCCGCCCAATATTCGATGTTTCCTTGCTTGAGCCATACCATAGCTCACCACTGAGGGGGGAGAGATCAAATTCCCTACCACTCGTCTAGATTGAAGATCATGAAGAATTTGAGGTTGTTTCTTAGACTCAAGGATCTCCCAAGGAGGCTGATTGGAATACCTTGTTCATTGGAAAGGATATGACATCAATGATCGCACTTGGGAACTTGTAGAATATCTCCTAATGGCACCTCTTAAAGTTAAAGAATTTCACAAGAGGAATCCTATGAAACTTGGACCAAACTACCAAGCCGCTCCTTGTGGAACTCATTATTAGAGGAGGGGGTGATGTCATGGATATGCCATGATCAAGTGTACGTATTAATTCTTGCTCGTGCCATATGAATCCACACCCCATGCAAACACACCCCCTTAATAGGATATCCTCAAGCCAACTATGTGAGCCCATCCTTGCCATATGATCATAGAACCTTCTAGAAGACATATCATGTCATCGCCTACATAATTGATGATATCATCATAGAACCTTCTAGAAGATATACCATGTCATTGCCTACATCATTGATGATGCCATCATGGAACATTCTAGAATATCTTTAGCCGCCCTCCAACACCTATAAAAGGAGGAGCTTGCCATAGAGCTCCTTAGTCTTGCCAATGCCAGTCTTGGGAGCTCAAGGAGTCACAACCTCCAAGTAAGTAACTTCAATTTTGAGTTCTAGTTCTTGTCTAGTCATTGTATCTAGCCTTGTCTTGTCTTCCATTATACTCATGTTGTCTTGTCACCTTATAATCTTGTAGTACAAGATCTTATCTAGTATCATCTTGTATCTTGTTCATCCTCATCAAGGGAGTTCTTGTAATTCTGATATCTTGTATCCATACATGGTTCTAGGTTGTGGGATCCTTCATATCCTATCGATCCACGAGAATAGATAATTGATTTTCCAATCAAAATAAATTTACGAGAGTCCTATTGTCTAAACCTATGGTCCCGGGTTGTGGGATTTTCCATATCTTGTCAAGTTATCATTATACCTTGTGCCCCTACGTGGGATTATATTGTAATAAGAATTCTTGCAACAAATCTTGGATCTCAGTCGTCTAGCCTCTCAAGCACAGTCTAGTGCTCCCATAATAGATGGTGTGTTTAGATAGAGTACTCCACCCAAATACCACGATCCTTGCAAAACTGAGAAAATAAGTTAGAACAAAACTCATTGCCGTGGTGGTCACCACAAACTTTTAAAGAGGTTTGCATCTCCGCAAACACCTTCCACTCATAGAAGTGGGAATATGCCTCGCTCTTGTACTCCAAGAAATAGGGCCACACATAATGACTAAGTTGCCCACAATTAGTATGAGGTATTGGGCCTTACCAAGGGAGGTGATGCCCATAGGTCTGCAAAGGTTGGTGTGAACCAACTCAAGTAGTGTCGAAACCCTCCATGTACCAACTTGTGGATGAGGCTGCCAATGTTACTTGCCCCTCAAGCAACTGGGGCAAAGAATGTGAATGGGAGGGAAGTTTAGAAGTCCCTCCACCATCGTCTTCCAAGAAGCATGTAAAATAGCATCCATGTTCAAATGCCCATAATGAGCATGCCAAAAAATTCCAAGCTCATGTGAAGTCCACATAGCAAGGGCTGTGAGTGTGTAGAGTCCACCCTCCTGTGTACCTGTCCAAAGAGTAGTCCCTAAAGATGCATCCTCCATGGTGACTATATCCTGGGTAAAGACGACTCAGGTACCTAGCTATGTAAGATCGTAAATAGATAATATGTTAAAACCCAAATCTTGTACATTGAAGAATTTGGCCGAGAAAGTATGCAGATTGGGTAATAGGGGAATGGTCCCCACTCCTTGCATAAGAACAGAAGAGTTGACATCAATGGTGATAGATCCCCCTCTAGATCTCATGTCCTAAAGCCAATCATGGCAGTAAGTCATGTGGAAAGACTCAAGAGGCCCTACTATCCAACCATAAGCCAAGGCTTCTCCTAAGAAGAATAAGCAATTGGCATATCCTCCACCTGGAACAAGTGTATGAAGATAGAGTCTATAGTATAGCACGTGTGGCCTTTGAATCCTTAGACCCCTCAAGCTTCAAATGAGGGTACTTTTGCAAATACTTCTCCTAAGGCTAAGTACCCTTACCACAATGGGGGACACACTTCAACTTCTTGGAATCCTTGGAATAATCCTTCTTGTCCTCTAGTTTATTAGCATGGGGCTTCCCCTTCTTCTTCCCTCCCCTCGAACCCATAGCAAAAGCCTTCATGGAGTCAAATCCACTAGAACTTATACCTTTGAGCTACTCGTCATGCTCCAAGACTAGTGGGGCAAGGTCCTCCCAAAGAAGTGTATCTCGATTCCTCGAAGCTAGAAGCTTGTGTAGAATATATCAAAATTCGGAGATGACAACTGAGTCAATAGAATCATGGCCATGACCTTGGAAGATGTAGTTTGTCCAAGAGATGCAAGCTCATATCTCATGTCCTCCAATTTGTTGATGTGGTCCTTCATGGGAAGGAGAAACATTGATACTAAGCATCCAAAGCTTCTTTTCAAGGGATATGTGATGAGAAAAAGTCTTCTAATGGTAAAGAGATAGTCGCTTCTTCCAAATCTCTACAATAGTCTTCAATTTGTGAACATACACTAGGACAAAATCCTATAACCTCATAAAAAGAAAGGATCTAGCTCAAGAGTTGAGCAAATTGCATAAGGCAGCATGATCCATCATTGATCCCATTGTGGGATCCTCCATGGACAGGGAACATGATGGGAAACAAACTCCCAAAGGTCAAAGGTATTGAGAATACACTCCACCTTACATAACCACAATGAATAGTTGAAACCATCCAAGCTATCTTCATTCGACAAAGAAAAAAGTACGAGCAGCTGCATTGAGGGTGCCATAGGAGGTATCTTAGTCCATGGTGAGGGATCTTGTGTGCAATATGGAGGGGAAGGCTACAATACAAATTTACTAAGTGACCTTCGTTGTTCTCAGTCTTTGTGAGAGTACATAATGGAATAAGGACATGAACATAGAGAGAGAAGAGATAATAGGAAGAAGGAAGAAAGAAATCTACACTGACTAAAAATGAATTTCGAATATAATAGTGTGGACTAATCAATCCCTGCATGTAGCTCAGGCATCAATGAGGGTACCAGATTATATTGAGAATGATGATGGCACCAACAACACTAGAGATAGAGGAGAGTGATAGAGTTGAAGGAGCAACCCGTAGAAGATGAGTGCCAAAGTGAGGAGTGGTCATCTATAAATAGCTAAATGCCTACAAATTGACCTATCAAAATGACCTCTAAATCTGGTTGACCTTCTGAAAAATAACCTACATTAAAATGCCAGAGCTCCCATGTCTCTGTCAGAATCTGACAAAAGCTCACAATTAGGAGATGATAGACAAATGGCCCTAAAATAGGCAGGCAGATAGCATCAAGGGAGTAGTAGAAGGGAGGTAGCTTATCCATGTTAAACCCATGTAGTTAAAACCAATTTGACATATATGCATACCGACATGAAGTTGTCAAGATTGTGGGAGAGAAGGAAGGAGTCTCACTTGTAGCTTTCTTGCTTGCACAATGGGGGAATACACACAGAGGTGGAGGCTGAAAACAGTTTTCCTCTTCTTAGTTGTGTAAGCCAAAAAGAACTCTAGTACAAAGAAATAGAAGAACCCTATATATGGGTCTCAAACCAAACTCAACTAACTAAGGTGGCATACTAACTGAGCCACGAACTAGAGTAGATAAGGATAGCTATCATGTAGCTATTATTCATGGGCGGTGTACCAACCGCGTCTGCAACTGACAAGTCGGTGACATAAATACACAACGGTCACCCTGGCGTATCACGAGTGGAGCTCGATATCTCAACACTCCCCCTCGAGCTCAATTCCAATTCCTGCACACCAAGCAGGTCTCTGAACTTGCGCAGCTTCTCTGCACCCAATGCCTTCGTGAATATGTCAGCTACCTGATCCTCTGTGCTGACATAAACTAGATCAATAAGACCTAGTAAAACCCTCTCTCGCACATAGTGATAATGCACCTCAATGTGCTTTGTTCTAGCATGATAGACTGGGTTATTTGCCAAGTGTATACTACTCATGTTGTCACAATAAATGACAACTGGCCCATCTGTAGACTGATGCATATCATAAAGTAGCTTATGCAACCAAGCTACCTCACATGCAGCCATTGCTGCACCCCTGTACTCAGCCTCTGTGCTCGACAAGGCAACTGTAGGCTGTTTCTTGCTGCTCCAAGTGACTGCAGCACTCCCAAAAGAGAACACATATCCACTGGTAGATCATCTATCAGAAATACTACCAGCCCAATCAGCATCAATGTATCCATGCAACTGTATCTGAACCCCAGTCCCATAAAATAGTCCATACTGCAATGTGGACTTCACATACCTGAGTATGCGTCTAGCCGCATCCAAATGTGGTTTCCTTGGAGCCTGCATAAACTGACTTACCAATCCAATAGCATAGCTCAAATATGGCCTGGTAATAGTCATATAAATCAAACTTCCTACTATGCATCTGTACATAGTAGGGTCTTCTAGAAGCTCACCTGCATCTGTGCTCAGCTTCACATTCTGCTCCAAAGGAACTGAAATAGGCTTACAGCCTGTCATCCCATATTTGGACAGCATGTCCAATCCATACTGCCTCTGCAAGAGCTGTATCCCACTTGGTGATCTAATCACCTCAATGCCCAAGAAATAACGCAGCTCTCCCAAATCCTTCATCTCAAACTTCTGCTTCAATAGCATTTTCACATGAAGGATATCTTCATCACTGTCACTTGTCATAATCAAATCATCAACATAAATGACAAGTAGCATAATACCTTTCTCTGTTTTTCTCACATAAAGTGAGAAATCTGCCTTGGAAATTTGAAAGCCAATAGTGACAAGATACTGTCCTATCTTCTCAGACCATGCTCTAGGTGCTTGCTTTAGGCCATACAAGGCTTTCTTCAACCTGCAAACAAACTCAGGATGAACAGCATGCACATAACCTGGTGGCTGCTCCATATAGACCTCTTCTTGCAAATCACCATGCAAGAAGGCATTCTTTACATCCATCTGATGTAAAGACCATCCCTTTGATGCAGCCATAGCAATGACTGCTCTTACGGTTGCCATCCTTGCAACCGGATTGAATGTTTCTTCATAGTCAATGCCATATGTTTGTGCATACCCCTTGACTACTAATCTTGCCTTGTATCTGTTCACAGAACCATCTACATTGTGCTTCACCTTATAAACCCACTTACAGCCAATTGCATTCTTACCTTTAGGTAAAGGTACCAATTCCCATGTAGCATTTGTTTCCAAGGCATCCATTTCTTCATCCATGGCTTTCTCCCATTTTTCTTTTCCCATGGCTTGCTCAAAAGAAGTGGGTTCTGGTTCCTGTATCACTTTGACCATATAAGAATAGTGAATGGCTGTAAATCCATCATATTTCAACCTATCCACAGGATACCTAGCTCTTGTAGACCTGCGCAAAATAGGTTCACTCCCAGGTGCTCTCAAAACATCCCTGGTCTTCCTTACTCCAGGTGTAACAATAGAAGGAATACCCAACTCATCATCAATGCTCTGTTCTGAGCCACTGGATTCACCATCCACAAAAGAGTGACCTGCATTCACATCAAACATGGGCTAATCTACCTTCTCTTTTCCTTTTCGTGATACCTGCATACCACTATCTGCATTGCTTTGAGAAGATTCTCCTGATCTCAATCTGCCTGTCCATGGCGAAGAATGTGAATCACTGCTAGAGGACGCTCCAAGTCCACTAATATTTTGTGACTGCTGCTGTGAATTCTGTGCAGCATTATCATTTTGTGCATCTACATCATCAATCACATTTACTGGTCTATACCAGCTACTCATCTCATCAAAAACAACATCTCTGCTCACTGTAAACTTACGAGTAGAAGGGTTATAGCATCTATACCCTTTCTGCTGCAAAGAGTAACCAATAAAGATGCACTTCTCAGCTTTTGGATCCAACTTGGATCTCAACTCATTTGGCACATGTACATAGGCAATGCAACCAAAAATTTTCAAATGAGAAATATCTGGTTTCCTACCAGTATACCTCTCCTCTGGAGTCATCCCATGTATTGCTGCAGTGGGAGTCCTGTTCATTATATAGACTGCCGTAGCAACTGCTTCAGCCCAGTAAAAATCTGGCAAGTCTTTTTCGTTGAGCATGGCACAAGATACCTCTCCAATATGCCTGTTTTTTCTTTCTGCAACTCCATTTTGTTGTGGAGTATGCTGCATGAATATTGCTGCTTTATGCCATGCTCTTGCAGGAACCTTGAAAACTCATTTGAGAGGTACTCTCCCCCTCCATCTGACCTTAGGCATTTTATTTGCAGGCCTGTTTCTTTTTCAACCATAGCTTTAAGAGTTTTGAAATGCCCAAAAACTTCACTTTTCTTTTTCATAAAATACACCCAAACTTTTCTGCTATAGTCATCAATAAAACTGACAAAATAATGACAGCCTCCAAGAGATGCAGCTTTAGTAGTCCACACATCAGAGTGGATTAATTCCAATGGCTTCTTACTCTCTTGAACATGTCTAGGAAATGGTTTCCTTGCCTGTTTTCCAAACTGACAAGCTTCACATACCTTATGTATTTATGCAACCTTGAATTTTGGCAATCCTACAACAATATTTTGGGCCTGCATTGATTTAAGTCGTTGTACATTAACATGACCAATGCGTTTATGCCAGGTATCAATATCTGCAACTACACCAGTCCCATGAGCAAACATTGCTGCACTCAATTCAGACATGTCTGCATCCAATGTAAACATTCTACCCTTCTTCTTTCCTTTTGCTATCAAGCGACCTTTATTTTTCATATCCTCAACAAAGCATCCATGAGGATTAAATCTGACCTGCAAGCCCTGCTCAACCATTTGACCAACAGAAACCAGATTCTTGGTGATATTCGGGACATGAAATACATCGGATAGGTATTTCTTTTTCCCATCCCGCATAGACAAAGGAATTTTTCCAATCTACACAATAGGATGTACAGTATCATCACCAGTCTCCACAAATCCTGGTTTTTCCATTTTCCTTGCATCCTCCATCCATTCTGCATGACCTGTCATGTGGTTTGATGCACCTGAGTCAACATACCATACATCATTGCTTTCTTCTGCACTTGTCACAGAATTGTTCATGTGCTGCACCATAAACAAATGCTCATTTCTGTCATCACCCTGTCTACTAGAAGATGCATAATTTCCTTGTTGCAGTTTTCCATTCATGATGTCATTCTGCTTTTTATAGCAGTCTTTAACCATATGACCCATTTTACCACAGTAGTAGCATTCAACATTACTGTTTGCATTTTGGCCTCTTTGCCATCCACCACGACCTCTTTGGCTCCCCGTGCCTCTAGAGTTACCATGTCCTCCTCCATAGGACTGGTTTTCTTGAGTTTGCTGCATATTCTGATTTCTACCACGGCCTCCAAATCGGCCTCCTCTACCTCTGCCTCTGCCTCTACCTCTTCCAGCATTTGAGTAGAAGATAGCTTCCTTTGAAGTTCCTCCTGAAGAAGATGCACCACCATTTCTCTGCTCCTCAGAAATTAGAAGAGCAATCAACTCCTCAAAATCACGAAATCTTTCACGAACTGAAATGGATGTCCGAAACTGTGCATAATCCTTTCCTAGACCATTCAAGGTCACAGAAACTAAATCATCATCTTCCACTGGCGATCCAATGGAAGCAAGTGCATCTACAATCTTCTTCACCTTCATGTGGTAGTCATTGATGCTCATATTTTCTCTTTGCACATTATGCAACTCTTGCTTGAGCTGCATTTTTTTGGCTTGCGTATTTGTGCTATACATTTTTGACAAAGTATCCCATGCCTCCTTTGGCGTGCTTGCATCCTGAATATGCACAATCATAGAGTCTGAAATACTGATAGACAGCCAGTACATAACTTTCCTGGCTCTCTCATGCCATGCTTTGAATGCCTGCATTTGTTGTTGATTGGGAACATCAGGAAGAACTGGTTCTTCTTCATTTCCTGCAACAAATTCCCAATATCCTTTTCCCATAAGGAAATTTGTCATTCTAAACTTCCATGCTTGGAAGTTGTTCTTGTCAAGCTTTTCAGTGACAATCTGTGAAAGAGAATCAGACGCCATTACAGAACACTGCAAAAAATTATGTCACTGCAAAGAGCACAGCTTCAGCCTCACACAGGCAAATCTGCAAAACTGACGAAAGTGGTAATTGACGACACAGTCACTTCCTAGTGACGATTTTGCATCAACAGGCAACAGGGATGATTCTGTAACTCCCAATGTCTCTACGCACAGGCATACAATGCAATTTCAACAGTAACTTTTCACCGACCTGTAGAACAGTGGTCGCACAGCATAAAACTGGGCCTTTTCCTGAGTGCGTGTAGAAAACTTCCGCCTCCAAAACAGACCCGAAAATGGCCTCAAATCAAAAAAACAAGGTCGCCAAGGGATAAAGCCCTCTCCCACAGCATATATTGCCCTCTTGCTTCACCGCGAAGGGCGTCTCAACCTGAGACAATGCACTCCTGCACTTTCCGGCTGTGCTACCTGCAGAGATCTGCTCCCAAAACAGAAAATGAAAGCAACACTGCTCCTCTTACCAGAACACCGCAAGCTTGGCTTGCTTTCTTGAGCTCCTTACCACGAACAAGGCTCTGATACCATGTCAAGATTGTGGGAGAGAAGGAAGGAGTCTCACTTGTAGCTTTCTTGCTTGCACAATGGGGGAATACACACAGAGGTGGAGGCTGAAAACAGTTTTCCTCTTTTTAGTTGTGTAAGCCAAAAAGAACTCTAGTACAAAGAAATAGAAGAACCCTATATATGGGTCTCAAACCAAACTCAACTAACTAAGGTGGCATACTAACTGAGCCACGAACTAGAGTAGATAAGGATAGCTATCATGTAGCTATTATTCATGGGCGGTGTACCAACCGCGTCTGCAACTGACAAGTCGGTGACATAAATACACAACGGTCACCCTGGCGTATCACGAGTGGAGCTCAATATCTCAACGGAAGTACCATCATCTCTGACAAGTTGTCGGGAGGACTCAAGAGCTAGTCGTGTGTATTTATGTCTAGGTTAATCCTAGAAGCTATGTATGTATGTGAGTAATTGTGTGAGAGTCTCTACTACAATGGGTGTGGCTACTATTGTAACGAGGATGTGAAATTTTGAGAGGCTTTAATCTTATAAATAACATTTTATAAAGTTATTCATAAAATGTGCAAGGTTTTTTAGCACATGTGATTCACATGGCAATTATTTCATGGTAACAACCTAAGAACCCTAAGGACGTAGTGGGTGTCAAAGAGGTAAAAGTTGTGATAAGTTATGCCATTCTGGGTCAATTGGTGTCAATTTTGATCCTAGGATAGTTATTTGGCCAATAAGTATCGGTATACTGACATTAGAGACTAGCATCAATTAATTAATTAATGCCACTCTAATAAGGGTTAAGAGAGGTTGGGGACCACTCCAGGTTGCAAATGGACTAGGCAATGTTATTCAATTCTAGAAATTAATTAAATGATTGGATAATGTTAACTCCTTGAGCTCCCAAGACTAGCATTGGTAAGACTAAGGAGCTCTATGGTGAGCCCCTCCTTTTATAGGTGTTGGAAGGTGGCTAAAGATCTTCTAGAATGTTTCATGATGACATCATCAATTATGCAAGCAATGGCATGGTATATCTTTTAGAAGGTTCTATGTGTTGGGGGTAAAGGCACCTCCATCTAGCCACCCGTGTAATACTACACTTTACTACACTGACAGTACCCGCCACTGCACACTGCAGGTGGTCGGTGCCCGTCTCACAATCACTTATTCTTTATTCTTTTAGTGATAGTTTGAATAAAGGAAGGGACGGCCACACATTGTGGTTGTTGGAGTTCCCACTTTGAGTTTTTCTCTCTCTCTCTCTTGCTCTTTCTCTCCATCCGTCATAGCTCTCACCGCCAAGCTTCTTCCTCATGGGTTCTACTTCCATTTCAATTGGTATCAGAGCAAAGGCATTGGAGCTTGCCCGGCATTCTCTTCAGCTCAGATTTGAAGAGATTCAACTCGAGCATCAATGGTAGCCATGGCACCTTCATTTGCATGTATGTTTTAATCTCCTACCTCCTCCTCGATCTTCCCGGCCTTCATTTGGCACCTTCCAAGGCTGCATTAGAGCCCCCTGATCATTGCCAAGTGCTTAGTAGCATTGTTGAAGACTCCCCAGCCCCCAAAAGCAACCAGCGCAAAATGCATCGCATTTTTAGGGGACTGGACTGATCCACTTCTGGCATTTCCAGCTCCTTCCCCGGCTTCTGAGCATTGTTTACAAGCTTCCCGATCATCTTTGAACTCCCCGGCATTGGTTCTTGGCTCCTGGTGATTGATACGAGTGATTCCACCTTCAGCCATTTTTGTATACGCATTCCCAGGACTATCAAAAACAGGGGAGCACTTGACATTTGATGTTTGATGCTTTTTGGCATTGTCCATTGATGCCTATTGATGCCCGGTGATACCCAGATGTTATGAGATGCTATGTCTATGCTTTTGGGATTGATTTGGAGAAAATTTGGGCATCGATTGAGCTTCATAAACAGTGAATATGTTGTTGTAATACAGTGGGATGAAGCTCATTTACTTGGTGTATACATTGGTTCTTGGATACGGGGTGCTTACCGCAGTTTGAATGATCATACGATGTATTTGGAGATTGTCAAATGCTTTTTTTTTAAATTCCAGAATGATTTTGACCTTGGATTAGGGTCTGTCTTTCGTCATTCACTGGCATTTGAATTGAGTTGGCATGCTTTGGACCGGTTTATGCCTATTGTCACTACTTGACATTTAAACCTCTTGCATTTATGCTTTGGTCAGATATGGTTGCAACTTGGTTTGCCCATGCATGATAGCCACTTGGAGCTTCGTCTTTGGATGTATTTGAGCATTTTCGATCTACTAGGCATTACATTTCATTGTCAATTACATGCTATTTGAATGCTTTCAGGCTTACGCTTTACAGGTCTGAGATAGCTTGGGATTCATACTCCGGATGTACCCTACTGGGATTTGGAATGTCTAATGCTATGTACTCGATATATTTGAGCATTGCTTGCTTTATTTGCATATGACTTTACTTCCAATGGGAGCCTCTTGGCATATTCGGATGTACACAAAGTTTTACTTACACTTGAGCTTGAGCTTGTGGGACAGTTACATGCATTTGCTCTCTCTTGAGAGCTTTATGTCTGCAATTAGCCTATAGTGGGCTGATTTGATACACCTATTGGGGCAGGCACCTATCTTTGTCACAAGTTTGTCAATTTTGTATGTATCTTGGATGATTATGCATTGACCTTCTTGCTCTATCAGTTGTGCTTGTGCTTGGTCTCTTCTCTTACCCTGAGACCCATTACATGCATGACTTCTAGACCTATGAGATGTATCTTGCCTGACTGGTACCTTCTTGCCCCTTGACACTCACTGTTGAATGTATCTTGCTACTTGGAAGTTGCAATGATATATGTATCAGTGATTGCTTCACTTTGGCACAGTTTTACATACTGCTGTAATTTATTCTAGCAAGCTGAAAATCTGCAGATTTCAAGCACTTGTATGAGGGTAATGCTTACTGTTTGATGTTATCTTGGTCATATTTGGTGGACAACTGGTTCTCTTGGTGATATCCACTCTCTCAGCCAGTTTTAGCAGTGGTTTTAGTGCATTTTCTACTAATTACAGCAACCTGCAATTTTGTATTTTTGCTTTGATTTGGGACAGTATGGCTGGTCATCTAAAAAAGACAACTCTCTTTAACATTGCCAAGTTTGATGGTACCAACTATGGGTATTTGAAGTCCCAGATATGGTAGGTTTTGGTGCAGAAGTTGCAAATTAAACCATTGTGTTTCAAGGGTGCTAAACCCGAGGATATGGATGCTGATGTTTGGATGGAAGTTGATGAGCTATGCAAGTCTACCATTATCTTATCACTCTCAGAAGAGGTCCATCATAATGTTGTTGAAGATGAGAATCAAAGTGCATGGGACTTATGGGAGAAGATACAGGAGCTTTATGCGCAACAGAGTCCTGCGTCACAGATGTATTGCCAGTTAATGGACCTTCACATGAAGGAGGAGACATCCCTATCATCTCATTTCAGCCAGTTTCATGCTATCATGAAGAATCTATTGTCACAGGGTATTGAGTTCAAAGACAACTTTCACCCATTGTTTCTGCTTGGCACCTTGCCTGAATCATGGGATGTCTTCCGTACTGCCATATGCACGAACAAGCTTGATGGGCTAAAAATCAAAGATGTTGAGAGTGCTTTATTGACTAAGGAAATCAACAAGAAAAACAATGATGCTTCCCACTCTTCACATGCATTGACCATTCAAGGTGATAGACATGGTAGGCATGATAATGATCATAAGGGCAAGGACTCTCAGAAGTCTAGGTCAAAGTCACGTGGCCGCAGTAAGTCCCGCGAATGGAAGCTTGATCTTACCTATCACTATTGTGGGAAAGCAGGACATATTAGACCGCAGTGCCATAAGATGCACAATGATAAGCACAAGGAAAAGGGAAAAGAGAAAGTGCAGGAAAAGTCTTCTGAGCACAGTATTGTACCTGCAAAGTCCAGTGTGAAGATAGAAGAGGTTAATGTCATACAGGCCACTGATTCAGATGAGGATTACATACTTGCAACTTCTCCATGCAATGCCTTATAGGTTTCTGAGACACATTCTATGTATACGCAATGTTGGCTTTTGGATTCGGGTGTGTCATTTCATGTGACACCCTGTAGAGATTGGTTTCACACCTATCGTACCATCTTTGGTTCTGTGTGTCTTGGTGATGACAGATCTCTTGATATTATGGGCATTGGAGACGTTAGGCTACAGTTTCCTTCTGGCAGTTCTTTTGTTTTGCATGATGTACGCCATGTACCTACATTGACTCGCAGCCTTATGTCAATTGGACACCTTGATGATACAGGGTATTTTATGTCTTTTGGAGACTCTGCATGAAAGATTACTCGTGGCAGGCTTGTGCTTGCAAGAGGTACCAAGTCTAGCAGCCTCTATCCCTTACTTGTATCTGGAGCTACCTTGAATTATGTTTTGTCTGTGGGTTCTATCCCCCATGTATCCCTTTGGCATGCTCGTTTGGGGCATATGTCCCTTAAAGGAATGAAAATGCTCTGTGCTTTGTAGTATCTTCCGCCTTTTGACTCTTCGCATTTTGATTCTTGTGATCATTGTTTGTATGGCAAGCAGACTAGGAATACACATAAAAAGTCTCGTAAAAAACGCATGGGTGAGCCCTTGGCTCTTGTGCACTCAGATATATGTAGGCCCATGCCCTGTCAATCACTAGGTGGGGCAAAGTATTTTGTTACTTTCATAGATGATTACTCACGTAAGGTTTGGGCTTATCCCATAAAGAGAAGATCCGATGTCTTAGACACATTTCAGCATTGGCTTGCATTAGTAGAGAACCAGTCTGGGAATAGGCTAAAATGCCTAAGGTCAGATAATGGGGATAAGTATGTATCACGTGCTTTTAAGCAGTTTTGTGATGAGCGGGGTATTAAGCGTCAGTTGACTGTCCCTTACACCCTCCCCAGAATGGTATGGCTGAACACATGAATAGGACCATTCAGGAAAGGGTCCGTAGCATGCTTAGCCAAGCCGGCTTACCACAACACTTTTGGACTGAGGCAATTACTATTGTAGTGCATCTCATTAACAGGTCACCTAGCAGTGGCATTGACTTTCAGGTTGCAGAGAAGGTATGGGCGGGCAAGCCCCCCTCTTATGATCATTTTTCTGTCTTTGGATGTGAGGCATTCTGCCATGTGCCCAAGGACAAATGCAATAAGCTGGATCCTAAAAGTGTCAAATGCATTTTCATTGGCTATGGAGATGCAGAAGAGATGGGTTACCATCTATGGGATCCGCAGGCGTGGAAAGAGATCCACAGCCATGATGTCATCTTTCATGAGGACAAAATGCATATGCAGCCTGAGAAAGTCGGTGAGGTACGTAGAGTTATCTTTCAAGAGGAGCCACGTGATCCCATACAGCCCGCTCCAAGGCTAGCTAGACAGTGTGCAACATCACCTGATGCTCATGGCCCAGATGTTAGACATGCTGATGCTAGACAGGATGTTGGTCAGGCAGCAAAGCCTGGGTTGAGGCGTTCTGCAGAGATAGACAACCTCCTGACCATTTTGCGTCCTCTATGGATTATGTACTGGTTATAGATGCAGGAGAGCCTCTCACTTATGATGAGGCTATGCATAGGGGTGATTGTTACTCTTGGGAGAGGGCTATGCAGTCTGAGCTTGACTCATTGCATAAGAATCAGACTTGGGATTTGGTTTCCTTGCCTTAGGGTAAGAAGGCTTTGCTATGCAAGTGGATGTACAAGCTGAAAAGTACCCCTTGACACCCCAAGCCGACATACAAGGCTCGATTGGTTGCTAAGGACTTTAAGCAGGAGCATGGTATTGACTTTGATGAAGTCTTTTCTCTTATGGTCAAGATGACCACCCTACGCTTAGTCTTGGCTTTGGTTGCACATCTTGACCTGGACTTGTACCAGGACGGCTTTTTTACATGGAGACTTGCATGATGAGATTTACATGGAGCAGCCTGAGGGCTTTATAGACCTTGGCAGGAAACACCTAGTGTGCAAGCTAAAGAAGAGTCTATATGGCTTGAAGCAGGAACCTAGGGAATGGTACCATAAGTTTGATGCATTCATGCAATCCAGGGCTACAGCCGTAGTGCTATGGATCTGTGCTTGTACACGAAGAAAGACCGTGATGATGCTTTACTGATTTTGGTACTCTATGTGGATCACATTCTTTTAGCAGAGATAGCTCATGAGGAGCTCGATACTCTTAAGGCTCAGCTCAAGAAGAGCTTTGAGATGAAAGATCTAGGACAGGCCTCTCATATACTTGGTATACGCATTATGCGCAACAGATCTCAAGGACTACTCTATCTGTCCAGAGGGAGTACATTCATAAAGTCCTTGAGTACTTCTGTATGCAGGATATTAAGCCTACTAGCTGTCCATTAGCTTCTCATGTGAAGGTTTCACAGGTGGATTGTCCGCAGACAGATGAGCAAAGGGCCAAGATGGCCAAGATTCCCTATGTATCAGATGTGGGCAGTCTTATGTATGCCATGATAGCCACCCATCCAGATATTGCTTTTGCAGTTGGGGCTGTGGCACGTTATATAGCTACACCTCGAAAGAAACATTGGGATGCCATTAAGGGTATCATGAGGTATCTTAAGGGCACATCAGATATGTGTATTTGCTATGGCAGCCAGGATACAAGAGTCATAGGGTACACTGACTCTAATTATGCAGGACATGCAGATAGTAGGAAGTCCACTTCTAGCTATGTGTTCACTTATGTTGGAGGGGCTATCTCTTGGATGTCCAGGGCGCAGAAGTGTACGGCTCTTTCTACTACAGAGTCTGAGTATATTAGAGCCACAGAGGCTTGCAAGGAGGCTATCTGGTTAGGCCATTTGATTGCAGACCTTGGTATGACAGATGTTATGCCTACATTGCATTCAAATTCTATGAGTGCCATTCAATTGGCCAAGAATCCGGTCGTCCATGCGAAGACGAAACATATTGAGGTGAGGTATCACTTCATTCATGAGGTCATTGAGAACATATATGTTGACCTTGTCAAGATTCCAACTGAGCAGAATCCTGCAGACTTGCTCACAAAGAGCCTCACTACAGAGCGCTTTGCCTTTCTCAAGAGATTGATGGGTGTTGGATGAGATGACGTCTTTTTCCTCATCATATTGTACATGTGTACATGTTGTACTGTCATTTCTTTTCTTTTCTCTCTCACTGGGACAGATTCGCCTTTAAATGGGAGGTTGTTTGAGGTAAAGGCGCCTCTGCCTAGCCGCCCGTGTAATACTACACTTTACTACACTGACAATACCCGCCGCTGCACACTGCAGGTGGTGGGCGCCCACCACAGTCACTTACTCTTTATTCTTTTAGTGACAGTTTGAATAAAGAAAGGCCCGGCCACACATTGTGGTTGTTGGATTTCCCACTGAGTTTCTCTCTCTCTCTTGCTCTTGCTGCCTTGTTAAGGATGTGTTTGCATGGGGTGTGGATTCATATGGCACAAGCAAGAATTAACATGTACACTTGATCATGGCATGTCTGCGACACCATCAAAGAATGGTGTAGTGGAGCACACTAATTGAAACATGCTTGAAATGGCCATAGGAGCCTTCCTTATTCCTTGTGGAGTGGCATAGTAGCTACTGCGGTACATATCCACAGCATGTCCCTATTTCAACATTGTAGGATATGACTTCCTACCATGCTTTCTTTGGAAAGAAGCCTTTCATCTCCCACTTTTGCATCTTTGGGTGCAATGCATTTATCCATGTGGACCAAAAGAAAAGACAGAGAAAACTCGACCCCAAGTCGAAGAAGCTTATCTTCATGGGCTATAGCACAACCATGAAGGGCTATTGGCTCTATGACCCAAAGACAAATAAGATTGAGGTGAGCAAGAATGTGATCTTCAATGAGGCTACACCCTCCAAAGATATGATTGATAGTTCCAGTAATATAAGTGATTCTTCATCATCGACTCCCCCCCCCCCCCCCACCATCAGCCCCTTCCCTTCCTTCCACATTATTCCCTGGTACTCCTCCTTTGTCTATGACTCCTCCCTCTCCTTTTCCACCCTTGAGGACTCCTTCATCTACTACCTCATCATTGAGTGTTTTCACCCCTTCCCCATCTCCTTAGGTTTCTTTGGGGGGGGGGGGGGGGGGGGGAGTCTTCTTCATCGGATGAGAGGGATTTACCTTTCCTTAGTGAGGGAAAGTCCCTTACCTAGACAAGTGTTATAGGTATGAAGGCCTCAAGGTCTCGTTCACAACATGCTAAGTCTATCACTATCCCTCAGTGGTATCAAAGGCTCATGGAAGGTTTAGGGATAGCTCAGTTCCTTGAGATGCGTCTTAATCCATGCAGGTCAACCATGATTTAGGCCGGATGGGATAGTCCACTTTGCGTGAAATATACCCTTATGTCACAAATTCTTCAAGATCATGAGCCACTATTGTTGATCAGGCTCTTCCACAAGAGCTTTGGCGTAGTGCTATACAAGCTGAGCTTGATTCTATCGAGCGAAACTAGACTTGGAAGTTGGTTCCTCATCTAAAGAAATAGAAGGTGATTGGTATGAAGTGGGTCTATAAGACCAAGTATCTTGTAGATGGGACCTTGGACAAGTATAAGGCATGGCTTGTTGCCAAGGGATTCTATCAGAGGGTAGATTTGGATTACTTTGAGACTTTAGCACTAATAGCTCGCATGTCCACTATTCAAGCTATCTTGGCTTTAGCCACTCATCACCATTGGCCAATTTATCAAAGGGATGTGAATTTCACCTTTTTAAATGGCATCTTGGAGCAGGAGATTTTTGTCTCACAACCTCTTGGATTTCTTATTCAGGGGAAGGAGGGCCATGTTTACAAGTTGTGGAAGGCCTTGTATGGCCTAAAGTATACTCCTCGAGCTTGGTACCAAAGGATCGATCACTTCTTCTTACATACTTGCTTCCATCATTCAAATCATGACCCCAATCTTTACTACAAGGTTGAGGGTGACATGCATATTCTGATCATCTTGTATATTGATGACCTCATTATCACAGGGAAGGACTCACAAGAGATTGATCAGACTTCGAAGATATTGCAACAAGAGTTCCACATGACAGATCTTGGGATCCTACACTTCTTTCATGGTTTGGAGATTTATTAGATGGCACATGGTACATAGGTACACCTCCGAGTTACTTTTAGATTTTGGTATGGCCAAGTGTTGGCCTATTTCTTGCCCCATGGACCTGGAGTTCAAGCTATTGGTAGCAAGTGATCCGCTTCTAGATGCTACCCGCTATAGGTGCCTTGTTGGCTCTTTAATCTAGCTGCTCTACACTCGGTTGGACATCTCTTTTGTGGTGGCTTTACTATCTTCTTTTATGAGGACTCCTACTCACACTCATTGGAGAGTCGCTTTGCGTGTTTTGCACTATCTATAAGGGACTCGATCCTATGAGCCCTTGAGTGGAGAGAGGGCCACTCTTTCTAGATGGAGTGACTTTGATTGGGCAGGTGATATGGATTAAAGACGATCCACTACAGGTTCTTCTTTCGCCCTGTAAGAAGTAGCCTCCCATGTCACGCTTTCTTCTACAAAGGTAGTTTCATGCCTACGCAAAGCACATCGAGGTTTAGTACCATTATGTTTGAGAGCAAACCATCAAGGCTTCCATGCTTCATTACATGAGATTGTTGGGCCTTTAGATACTCCCAAGATTTGAGAGGGGGGGTTAGCCTACCTATTTTAGGGTTGTCAATCTGTCATCTCTTAGTTGTGAGCTCTTGTTAGAGTTTGATAGAGACGTGGGAGCTATGGCATTTTAGTGTGCATTTCTTTTGTTTCTTGCACTTCTCCTATGTTTGTCGGCCATTATTTACCCCGTGCTAGTGCCTGCCTACTACTAAACAAGATGCCAGGTCATTATTTTTCAAATTTTTCTATGTAGTCAAAAAACATTTATTACAACCCCAAGCTGTTGTTCAACAAGTTGACCACATTTTAAGACCATTTTGACAACTCAACCAAATTTGGAGACATTCAATCATTTATAGTTGATCGCTCCTCACTTTGAAACTCATATTTTACATGTTTCTCCTCCGACGTTGGCATTCTCCCCCATCTCTAATGTTGCTACTGCCATCATCATTCTCCAGCTTAATCTGGTTCCCTCACTTATGCCTCGGCCTATGTGCAAGGATTGATCACTCCACAATGTAATATTTATCATTCATTTTTAGTATGTGGAGATTTTATTCTTCCTTTTTCCTGTGTTCTCTTTCTCTCTCCGTGTTCACGTCCTATTGCACACTCTCACATATGCATCATCTCTTAGTTTCATCCACTTTGAGATTGGCAAGGTCATCAAGATGGATCTCACCTACCTGGCTAGAGATTATGGATTTATTGCCCCTCGAGATACATAGATACCCATCTTTCACATGGGATCATATGTGCGATTGGCTAGTTATGCATCTCTTCACAATCCATACCACTAAAGGAGCACATATGCTACATATGCCATCTAGAGCCAAAGACTAAGCACTACCAAGCATACTATGAGATTCAAGGATGTTTCATTCTCTCTTTAGAGATGGGTTTGAACTACCATCTAGAGTCTTGGATTTTACTAATCAATGGTGACTTGGCCACTTCCTCCTTAAGATATAAAAACTTTGTGACATGCTCCTCATAGTACAATAGCTCCAAGACACCAAGGCTCTATCCAACAACAGCTTACAAATTTCTTCATGAAGAAGTCTCTAAGAGGCTTGATCATAGTCACAATCTCAATCCACCCAAGGGAGGACCATAGAGCACTCTATCACCACCACAATCTACATATACATGAGGAATACTGATTGATCAAGCTATCCCAACTTGGGTGATCCAAATGTCCTAGACTCCAACACAAACATCAACACCACCTCTATATGCAAATACAAGAGATATTGCTTGGGCTAGAGCTAAGCTCTCTATACCCCCATGAGATTGTGTCACATATAGCTCTCTTTATCAACTAGAGCTTTCTTTTTTACTTATATCTTCCGACTTCTATTATTTGTTTGCATTTACATTTATTGTTCTTTTGAAACAATCGTATCATTATACAATTGATTGTAACTCATGGTCATTTGGCCCCTTGTAGACATTAATATATCATTTCATTTCCTCTCTCTCTCTCTCTCTCTCTCTCTCTCTCTCTCTCTCTCTCTCTCTCTCTCTCTCTCTCTATATATATATATATATATATATATATATATATATATATATATATATATATATATATATATATATATATATATATATATATATATATATATATAAGATTAACTAGCAAAGAGTAGTACTTGACAAACCTACGAGATCAATCCAAATGCTACCCCCCTACTATCTCATCAAGAATGCATGACATTCTTTATCCACACCGACCCAAACTAAGTGGAACTAAATTAGTATATCCAATTCAACCACACAACTAGATATGTACTACTCCATATATCTACTCCATCATATTCTTCTTGTATCCCTACATAGACATTGTATTGTACATCACTTTTAGCTTCTTTACATAATATACCACTAAGTATCATTTGACACGTTGAATTTTGATGTCTAGTAACTATTATTCTCTTACATGTTTTGTCTCATAGGCCGTCTTTAGCCTTAGCAAATATTAATATTCACTTATTTCTTATTCTTCTTCTCTCATTGCCACCAAAACCAAATCAAGAGCCAAGCCCACAAGAGGAATACTTGCATCAATGAAATTTACAACTTGGAAGCAAAGAATGTGGTTTTAAAAAGAGCCAAAACCAAATCAAGAGCCAAGCCCACAAGAGGAATACTTGTATCAATGAAATTTACAACTTAGAAGCAAAGAATGTGGTTTTAAAAAGCTCACTTGCCAAAGTACTTAAGTGCTTACATGCGTGATAGAGCTAATAAGAAAGTCCACAACAAATGTGGCTACAAATAATAAGTTCAAAGACGAAGTCAATGAAATAATGACTAAAATGCAAGAGGATATATAAAATGGAATTGAGACGAGGCAAATGAACAACATATGACAAACCCTATCCTTTTAATAATTAATAAAGCTATATTGCAAAAGAAGACTGCAATCCATGCATATTTAGGAGCCTCCCTCATGGATGGTATGAACACAAGGAACTAGACAATGAAGGCCATCAAGGGTGTCTAGAGACATATGGAGTAGAGACCAAACTAAGACCGATTCTAGAAGGAGAAAAGGTTCAAGAACACGAGGAACTAGACACTGAAGGCCACCAAGGCTGTTTAGAGACATCAGGTAGAGACCAAAGCCTTGGTAGCCACAAACATATTGACTAGAGACCAAACTAAGTCCAATTCTAAAAGAAAAAAGGTTCAAATGGATGATACCATTAAAGATCATCAAGTCAAAGAATCAAACGACTTCCATGTTTGGAAGCATGCAATATAAAGTTAAAGTATCAAAGCAATCAAAGTGTTTCAAGGGAACCCAAGCATGGATTGTGGATGAACTTACACTAGCTCAAAGAACGACCAACTAGAAAGAAGGGTAAATGAGCATTTATCGAGGTGGCAAAGCCATCATACAGGATTTCAAAAAGTCTAAGCCCTAGGTTATTTTTGTGTCATGATGTATTCAATAAATTTAATAGCTTTAGCAACTAGTTTTCTTTTTGTACTGATCATCCCATACAAAGGACCTACAATTCTACAAAAAGATCAACAATAGAGCGGCGAAAAGAACAACACCATTAGTACAATGGTAAAATACCAATGACCCAGAGGATTTAACCCACAACCTCAATGTTATCAGACAAACTCCTAACCACCAGGCTACCACTATTGGGGCCACTTCAAAGCTAGTTAACCAAATATTAAAGTCAACTATGCTTCCAACCAGCATCTGAGACTGCAAGTGCCACATAGATGGCATCTCATCCTAATATACCTGTAGGCAAAATCATCAGCAGATGAATGTTCAACTATTGCTTCTTTGGCGTAAGTCTGTGTATCAATAAAGTTGCGTCATTTACCAGGTAACCATCCATAGGGCAACAGATGGAACTGACTTCCAGTGAAAAACATGTGTACTCTGATGAAAACAATATACCTAACACTCCCAAAATCAGTTTGGTACACAGCAATCACCCATCAGCCACACCTAGTCTTATTGCCTTCTGCCCCGACCTTTTTTGAGCTTACCCTCCTTTTTCTCCTTTTCCTCTTGCTCACGTATTTTGCGATCCTGTTCTTCAAAGAAATTAAATGGGAAGAGGTTCTCAGGCAAGGAAACAGGTTCCTGCAGCACCACATAGGCTTTCTTGTAGGCTGGACGTGAAAGCATCCAACCTCCAGAAAGCCGCCTCTTTTTCCCATCCATATTGAGAGTGTTCACTTTGGAAACCTTCAAGCCATAAACAGACTCCAAAACTCTTTTTATCTCAATCTGCCACAAAGAGTTCAGAACGTAAGACCTAATGGAGTCATACTGCGTAACTTCTCCTTGTAACATAAAGCCCAAATAGCATGACACTATGGCCAGTCTATTTAAATTCATTAGTATGAATTACATCAAAAAGTACATAAAAGAAGCCATGAACTGGTTTTCTTTGAACCTGTTTCTAGACCCTTTGTTCATTTGCAATCTCAGAAATTTGATCTGACCATATGGTTATGTTCCAACTCATTCATATGCAGTGATTACTCTCTCCAATGAGAAGCAAAAACAACAGTAAGTCATTAGATATTATAAAGTTGACCGTGCAGGCCAGAAAGTTATGCAAAGCACTCTGCCCAAGGGTAAGAGAACTAGGCCAAAGTCTGGCTGTATAAGCCAAATAAAGCCTATCTAATGAGCACATCCATGAACTTTGTATTTTTTACGTTCAGCTATTATTCACATACAGAGGCATTTGACATCCTTAAAGCTCGAAATACTATGCTAAGCAAATGATTCTTGTCACAATTACAAGCTGGACCACAGGCTGCCAAACACATTCATGATTTGAATACTTTCAAATGGACTAAATTCTTCAGGAACTTCACTTTTCAAAGGATCTTTAACCATCATAAAGTTAACACACCGAAATGCAAGAAAGAGAGAAACAAGGAAAACCAGAATGCCTCCTATACAGACACACGACAAGATAAGGCAAGAAATTGGAGTCATTGAATCACGTCCAAAAATTGGATGGTCAAATGTTCTATGAATGACCACCAAAATGTTAGCAGGCATGCTTTACTGTCTTCTTACATGTTCACATCCTGTTTGTAAGCCTTAGCCAAAGTCCGGCGAGGACACCTGGAGCTCTGACACACTCTGTACATCCGTCCTTTGCTTGTGATAGCAGCCTTCATCATAGCACACCAGGTGGAGGTTAGGGTTTCCTAGCCCTGCACAGATCAGTCCTTGTTCTTCTCAGTCTCGTCTCAGCCTTTTCCCGGTAGCCCTCATGGCTCTTCTACTGCAAGAGACATGTCCTTCGTTGCATGGATGCTGTGTAAACATTTCAGACTGCTGGATGCCTGTTGAGAAACCACTTCTTCAGTTTACACGCTTCAGTTGGGGTTTCGTACTAACAGCCCCAAAAAGGGCTGGTGTCCACATTTTGGTCATTTCATCAATGGGCGTCATTCTTCACCCCTCTTCTTTCATCAATCCGACACTCCTCTCTCTTCACGCCACTGCTGCCCACACCCCTATCAGAGAACATCACATCCACCATCTACTGTGCTTGGCGTCATCTCTCCCAATTTGGTGAAAGGTTCTTGTTTGCATTTTGTATCCCGGGACATGTCCACCAGCAGGTATCACCTCTTCCACATCTAGCATGACCTTGGTATTTGCATTTAGTAAGTTGAAGGGCTTCTCACACCTTGGCAACATCTTCTCCACTCCAGCATCAAGTTTCTGCATCCAGCATCAATCTCCACCTGTCAGTGTCATCATCCACTTTGCGTTTGTCATCACCTAGCATCACCTCCACATCTGGCGATCTCCTTTGAGTTTTCAGCATTCTAGCCTCTAGGAGTTGCATTTGCTGCCCAGGCCATCTCCCCGACGTCCGAGGACTACAGTTTGATCCCTCAACAGCTAGTGATCATCTTCCTCATCTATGACAACATCAGAGGACTGCGGTTCGCTCCCTCAACAGCTATCCTTCCCCTTCCAGTAATTACTTCGATAGCCTACTGCCCAGAGGATTGTGTTTCACTTCCTTCACTGTGCAAATTCCCACAAGCAATGCCGCTTGAATCAGACAAGATAGTGCAGATATTTTCTAAGCTTCGGCTCCGTTGTATCAGCTTTTCGTTTCATTGCATGATTCAATGTATCATCACTGTGTTCTTGTGCATCTAAGTTTCTCTTCTCTCTCAATGTTTGCCGTACACACTGTGTTTCTCCCTACAAACCCTACTATCTCTCTGGTCTCTTAGTTATTTTTTGACATGGTATGAAAGCCTTCTTCTATTAGTCTTTTTTGACATGGTATCACAGCTAGAGACGCTCAGTGAGCCACAAAGATCCTCTACATCAAAGAAGGCAAAGACACATTGCTCATTCGGCATCATCTACTGATTTCCCCCTTGCCACTACATCACCAAGAGACAAAGATACCCTTCTCTTCCTCTACTTCCCACCCTCCCTTTTTACAGGTTGACACTCCGATGCTATGACTTCTCCATAGGCAGATGGGAAAACCACTGGATGCTCCTCTTCGGGCATCATCGGACGTCCCACCAATACTTGCTGACATGGACCTTTGCTCCCTACACTGCCGGAGTATATGCATCTACCCCCAAGCACTCATTATGCCACCTCTCCCTTTTGGGCCACAGAGTTTATTCTGCACCGGCTTTCATAGTTTTAGGCTCAAGGCAATAAAGCACATCTAATGAGCACTAAGCCCTATCGAGCAAAAGGAGGATCGTTAGGCGCTACGGCCTCCTCTCGACCACCACAATGTACTACAGAGGTTGCTTCTACTACTTCTAGGGTTTCAAAAATGCCACCTCAGTAGCCCACAATTCTACAATCTACTCCCTCAAGAAACGTTAATTGTTGGATACCGTCTTCTCAACAATCTGCTCCTTTACAAGCCAGTGACTATTCGACACATTCTATTACTTCGGCTCCAAAGTCCACTCCATTGAGAGACATCAACTGTTGCCCACCCTTGGCACCGCATGAGCCTTCCCCTTCCCCACCCTCGACTACTTGGGTTCGAGAGACCACCTTTGGGAGTTCTTCGACATCTTCGACACCCCACATACCTTCTTCGACGCAACCGACTGCACTTCCTTTGTCATCCGATGATTCGAAGTCCATGATCCATGAGTTTTTAGATTCCCTCTCTCTTGTAGAGGGGGATTCAGAGGGGAATGTATTCTCTTTGCCCTCACAAGGAGCTCTTACTTCTTTTGCTTCAGAGGGGGCCCCTCCCTCACTACCCTCACAGAGAGCACCTACTCATCATAAAGCTCTTCACCCACTATTTACTCTTTGGGGATGGTTGTTTCAAGCAGTCATTTCTCCTATTCATACCCAAGATCTTCAAGTACTCACTAGATCGGGGCCTTGGAGGTTCAGCTACGACTTGGTGACGAGGCCTTAGTATTCCTTCCAACATGGAGTTACGGAGCTAGTGGCTTCTCTTCCAAGGTGGAGTCAAGTTCTCTAGTTCATCCCATCTACTATTCCTTACTCCAGGTTCCTTTACAGGTGGAAATCTTGGATCTCCGAGATCCTCTACATCTTCATCGTATCTCTCTCTGCTCCTCTTTCTTCTTCCTTTTTGGGCTTGAGAGGAAAGGGCCGGTATCCACTTTTCGGTCATTTCTAAGGTGGTCGCCCAGACAGTGGTGCAACCCTGTCGTATCCTATAAATTAGCTGTCACTTCATTCATTCACCACCCAACCCACTTCAATCATTCTTCACCCCTCTTCTTTTGTCACTCTGACACTCTTCTCTCTCAATGCCACTACTGTCCACACCCATATCAAAGGACATCGTAGTTCATGCCCTTCTTCCACCATCTCCTACCTGGCATCATCTTGTCAGAGTACAGCGGTGCGGAAGCATAGGACTGAGAGAGAGAGAATGCAGAGAGAGAAGAGAGAGAAAGAGACAGTGGAAGATGAAGATCTGCTGTATAAAGTGTGCTGAATACAAAGATATGCAAATATATACACAGGCGCAATGCGATGGACTGCGTGTCTCCACCTCGACGATGCAACCTGCTGTTCACCTCGAAGTCCGCTGCAGTCTGCACTGTCTCCTGTCTGAAATCTGCGAACAGAGACGAAATCTGCGCGTGTCACCGGTCTGTAATCTGCGAGCAGAGAAGTGTAGGAGACTGCTGGAGATGTCGGCTATTTATAGCCAGAAATCTGGGGAAAATAGGGCGCCAGAAAACTGCCTGTCGGCTGCAGCCGACTGCCTGCACAGGTCGGACTGCCACGTGACAGTCCGACTGTGCAGTCCGACTGCACACTGCGGCTGCCTGTCCGACTGCACTGGCTGCCACTGCACTGGCTGTGATCTGATCTCTAACACCCCCTCTCAGAGCCTGGGCAGGGCAGAAGCCTAAGGGATCTGGAATGTCTCCGAAGTAGAGCCTGGGGAAGTGCCTTCGTAAACAAATCCGCAAGATTGTCCTCCGTCTTGCAGTACTCCACAGTGATGGTCTCATCCAGAAGCTTTTCTCTGATGAAGTGGTACTGGATCTCTATATGCTTCGTCCGGGCATGAAAAACAGGGTTCCGTGCCAAGGCAATGCAACTCTCATTGTCACATTGCAGCAAAGTAGGACGAGTCTGGGGGCACCCAAGCTCCTCCAATAATCTCCGAAGCCACACAGCCTCACATGTGGTGGAAGACGCGGGCCGATACTCCGCCTCAGTAGACGAAAGGGTTACCGTGGGCTGCTTCTTGCTACTCCATGAGATAACACCTGCACCCAAGGTAAAACAGTAACCTGTAGTAGACCGCCTATGGTCCACATCACCGGCCCAATCCGAGTCGCTCCAACCTGCAAGTACAAGATCTGAACCATCCGTCCCTGCAGGGTAATGAATCCCTAAATCAGACGTCCCCCTCAAATACCGAAGTTGTGAGAGTGCGCAACGGAAGAAGAACACGAACACAGAGGAGAGGAGAGAGAAAGCAGAGAATGAAGGAAGAAAGTCTGCACTGACTGAGATGAATGCTGAATACACTGAAATGGACAGAGCAGTCCCTGCATGCAGCCCGGAGCGTCAGTGAGGGCACCAGAACAGACTGGAAGCAATGGCAGCACCAATGCCGGAGACGGAGATGACGGAGACAGTGCTGAACCTGCAGAGTACAATGCTGGAATGACTGGGGGGGCTGCTATATATAGCCCCCAGGCCAGTAAACTGGCCGACCTGCCAAATCTGGCCGACCTGGCCAGATTTGGCCGACCAGCCAGATCTGGCCAACTTTGGCCAGATCTGGCCGACCTGCCCAGTAAACTGGGCCGACTGCAAAATAACAGCCCAGTATGGGCTGTGTGACTCCCAAAGGCTGCAGACTAACAAGGACAGCCACTAAACGAACTGACAGGGCTCCTCTGTCTTCTGTCAGACTCTGACAGGAGCTTACAACCAGGAGATGACAGACTGAGAATGATAAAGAGCAGGCTAACACCCCCTCTCAGATCCTGGGAGGGTCTGAAGACCCAAGAACCGCATGTGATGAAGCAAAGAAGCCTGAGGCAAAGGCTTCGTAAAGAGATCAGCTGCATTGGCCGCCGTAGGACAATAGACCACCACCAGCTCTGAATCCACGATCCGCTCTCGAACATAGTGATACTGAACCTCAATGTGCTTCGTGCGAGCATGAAACACCGGGTTCTTGGCCAGAGCAAGAGCACTCTGGTTATCCACGCACAGCTCCGTAGGTCCGGTCTGGGAAAGGCCAATCTCCGCTAGTAAGCGACGGAGCCAAACTGCCTCCATAGCGGTCGAACATAGGGCCCGATACTCAGCCTCTGTAGAAGAAAGTGCCACAGTAGGCTACTTCTTGCTGCTCCAAGAGACAGCACCGGATCCAAGGGTGAAAGCATAACCTGTAGTGGATCGTCTCGAATCCACATCACCTGCCCAATCAAAATCACTCCATCCAGAAAGGGTAATCCCATCTCCATGAAGCTCGGAGATGTACCTGTGCTGCGAGATAAAAATGCCCTGTGCCATCTGATAGATCTCCAGGCCTAGAAAGAAGTGAAGGATCCCTAGATCCGTCATGTCAAACTCCTGCTGAAGAATGGACCGTGTATGCTCCACCTGCTGAGTGTCGCTCCCTATAATGATAAGATCATCCACATACAAGATAAGGAACACAGAAAGAGAATCCACAACCCGTAAGTAGAGGTTGGGATCATAAGCGGAGCGCGCAAAGCCACTCTGTAGAAAGAAGCGGTCAATCCACTGGTACCAAGCACGAGGAGCCTGCTTCAAGCCATAAAGAGCCTTCCGCAGCCTGTAGACATGATCCTCCTTCCCCTGCACAAGAAAACCAGGAGGCTGTGAAACATAAATCTCCTCCTCAAGAACGCCATTCAAAAAAGCAGACTTGACGTCCATCTGATAAACAGGCCAACGGTGGTGAGCAGCAGGAGCCAAAAGAACTCGAATGGTGGACATCCTGGCTGTAGGAGCAAAAGTCTCGAAGTAGTCCAAGCCTGCGCATTGTGCAAAACCCTTGGCAACAAGCCTAGCCTTATGCTTGTCCAAGGAGCCATCTGCAAGATACTTGGTCTTAAAGACCCATTTCACACCTATCACCTTCCGTTTCGCGGGATGCGGAACAAGCTCCCACGTATGGTTTCACTCGATGGAATCGAGCTCGGCCTACATAGCCTGTCTCCAAATATCCTGTGCAAGAGCCTCCTCCACAGTGGAAGGCTCGGAATCCTGAAGAATCTGTGACATAAGAGCATAGTTCACACATAGTGAACTATCCCGCTGGGTCTGTAAACGTGCTGATCAACGTGGACCTGTAGAAGAAGCAGGAAAGTGAGTAACACCTGAATCCTGCATGAGCCGGCGATACCATAAAGGAATCCTGAGAGACTCCTACTGCTGTGAGGGAGACCGGGGGGTCTCCAAAACCTGCAAAGCACCCAAATCGGAGAGGGACTCCCCCTCACCGAGTGAAGGTAGTTCCTCCGCATCAGAAGAAGGCTATGTATCCCGTGAAGATCCCGAAGTGGAGGTGGAAGAGCTCGTAGAAGACGGAGTCACATCCACCAAAGGGGAAAGGGAAGCCGAAGGAGGAGGAATAGGGGGGGTGCTAAGGGGTATCCTGGAAGGAAGTGAAGGGAGAGAAGGTGGGGGGAGGTCCGTCGATGACGAAGAAACATCTGTAATGGAACCATCAATCGGATCCTCAGAGGCCGAAGCCTCATCAAAGATCACATCCCTGCTCACCTCAACCTTACGCATCGTCGGGTCGTAGAGCCGATATCCCTTCGTGGTCGTACTATAACCCACGAAGATAAGCTTTCTCGACTTAGAGTCGAACTTCGTCTTCCTCTTCTTCTTGTCCACATGGACAAAAGCATCGCACCCAAAGATGCGAAAATGGGACACGGAAGGCTTCTTGCCAAAGAAAGCCTCATAAGGAGTCATGTCCTGTAAAGCCGAAGTCGGAGAGCGGTTGCGAATATGCACCGTTGTAGCCACCGCCTCACCCCAAAGGAAATGAGGAAGACTCCTATGCTCCACCAGCATAGATCGGGCCATCCCCACCATGGTCCGATTCGCACGCTCCACCACACCATTCTCTGATGGTGTGTTCGGATGGGAATACTCCACCCAAATACCATGATCCCTGCAAAACTGAGAGAAAAGGTGAGAAGTGAACTCGCCACCGTGATCAACTCGAACGCCACGAACCTTGGAAGTTGTTTGGGTCTCCACAAACACCTGCCACTCACAGAAACGGGAGTACGCCTCGCTCTTGTACTCCAAGAAATAAGGCCACACATAACGACTAAAGTCGTCCACAATCAGCATCAAATACCTGGCCTTCCCAAGGGAGACCGTGCCCATAGGTCCGCAAAGGTCGGTGTGAACCAACTCAAGCGGAGAAGTAGCCCTCCTAGAAGCAACCTGCGGGTGAGGCTGCCGGTGCTGCTTGCCCCTCAAGCAGCTAGGGCACAAAGTGTGAAGAGGAGGGAAATCAGGAAGTCCCTCCACCATCTTCCTCCTAGAAGCCCACCGAAGAGAATCGAGGTTCAAATGACCATACCGAGCATGCCAAAGCAGCCCAAGCTCATGGGAAGTCCGCGCAGCCAAGGCTGTGAGCGTATAAAGCCCACCCTCCTGTGTACCTGTCCAAAGAGCATCACCAGTAGAAGCATCCTCCACTGTGACTGCATCCTGTGTAAAAATGACTCGGGTACCTAACTGAGTAAGGCCATGCACAGATAATAGGTTAAAACCCAAATCAGGAACATAGAGAACTTTGGCGGAGGAAGACCGCCTGTCAAAAAACATAGGTAAAGTCCCCACGCCTCGAACAGGGACTGTAGAATTGTCACCAATGGTGACGGTACCCTCTCTGGAACGAAGATCCTGAAGCCAATCCTAACGGAAGGTCATATGTGAAGATGCTCCACTGTCGACGAGCCAAGGCTTCTCCTGTGTGGTAGAAGCTAGGGCTGTATCCTCCTCAACAAAGACATGCACAAACGCAGATTCTGTTGTGGCTGGGGCCGCCTTCGAGTCCTTCTCCTTAGGCTTCAGATGGGGATACTTCTACCAACACTTCTCCTCGGGATGAGTGCCCTTCCCACAATGGGGACACTTGGGCTTCTTCTCCTTCGCATCCTTCTTATCCTCCTCCTTCTTGTCCTTGGCCTTCTCCTTCTTTTGTTTCTTCTTCTTGCCGCCACCTGTGCCGGCCGTAAATGCCTTGATGGAGCCACTGGCTCCCACCTCTTTGAGTCGCTCGTCATGCTCCAAGACAAGCGGGGAAAGCTCCTCCCATAGGAGTGTCTCACGGGTCCTCGAGGTGATGAGGCTGGTATAGAAGACATCATATCGGGGTGATGGCAGCTGAGTCAACAGAATCATCGCCATATCCTCAGACGATATCATACGACCAAGAGAGGCTAACTCGCCTCGCACATCCTCCATCTTCGTGATGTGCTCCTTCATGGAAGGAGAATCATCAAGACTGAGCATCCGCAACTTCTTCTCCAAGGAAATCTTGTGGACAAATGTCTTGTGCTGATACAAAGACGCAAGCTTCTGCCACACTTCCGCTGCAGTCTATAACCTGTGAACATGGACAAGAACAGAATCATGGAGACTCATAAAAAGAAAGGAACGGGCTCAAGAGTTGAGCCTATCCCATAAGGCTGCACGGTCCATAGTGGTGCCATCGGACGAATCCGCGGGGGGAAGGTCGATGGGTGAAGAAACAAGCTCCCAAAGGTCAAATGTATCGAGGATGCAGGCCACCTTGCATGACCAGAGGGAGTAGTTGGAACCATCCAACTTATCTTCCTTCGGAAAGGAAGGGAGAATCAGCACCTGAATAGAGGGAATCAAGGAAGGCATCCGCACATCTGAAGCAGTCTTCACTGAAGAAACCTTCGCGGTAGATGGAACCCTCTGAGATGCATGGACTGAAGAAGGACGAGTGCGAGGAGGTTCTTCCCGACGTCGAACCTCATGATAATCCCGCCTCCGCTCAGAGGAATGATGAGAAAGAAGTTCATCCTCTGAGTCATCAAAGCCAAAAAACTGGTAAGACATCTTCCAATCTGCAAAATACCAAAGAAAGTTGTGCCGATGTCGAAATATGACCAGCAATGTGGTCACCAACCACCAAGACGCAGGCAGAGAATGCCTACAAACACCTGGATCTGCAAAACGCAAAGATAACTGATGACGATCACCACAAAAAGAGACCACCAGCACCAGGAAACAGCCCGGAAAGAAGTCGCCAGCAGGAAATGTGCCGCCTGGAGTGGTAGCGACCAGCAGAACAGCAAAATGCAGCATGTAGATCAGTCGCCCAGCAGGAGGGACAGCCTGGTGGAAAACGCAGGGTTGTTGCGTCGCTGGATGACGTGGCAGCCTCTGTAGACAGCGTGGACAGGAAAACGCAGGCTGAAAGGCCTCCTGAAGAAGTCGCCTGGCAGTTGTTGATCAGATGGCAGCAGCAGTAAGGTATCTCACTCCTGAGGGTATGTCCTCCGTGCTCTCAATCAGGCGATGATACCATGTGAGAGTGCGCAACGGAAGAAGAACACGAACACAGAGGAGAGGAGAGAGAAAGCAGAGAATGAAGGAAGAAAGTCTCCACTGACTGAGATGAATGCTGAATACACTGAAATGGACAGAGCAGTCCCTGCACGCAGCCCGGAGCGTCAGTGAGGGCACCAGAACAGACTGGAAGCAATGGCAGCACCAATGCCGGAGACGGAGATGACGGAGACAGTGCTGAACCTGCAGAGTACAATGCTGGAATGACTGGGGGGGCTGCTATATATAGCCCCCAGGCCAGTAAACTGGCCGACCTGCCAAATCTGGCCTGGCCAGATTTGGCCGACCAGCCAGATCTGGCCGACCTGCCCAATAAACTGGGCCGACTGCAAAATAACAGCCCAGTATGGGCTGTGTGACTCCCAAAGGCTGCAGACTGACAAGGACAGCCACTAACGAACTGACAGAGCTCCTCTGTCTCCTGTCAGACTCTGACAGGAGCTCACAACCAGAGGATGACAAACTGAGAATGATAAAGAGCAGGCTAACAGAAGTATCCTCTGAGCAGCCTGCCAATGCACCGTCTTAGGTTCACTCATGAACCCTGCCAAGAGCCCAACAGCAAAACAAAGATCAACCCTAGTGTTGAGAAGCCAAATCAAGGACCCAATCAACAGACGATAGCGGGAAGCATCCGCCAAAGGAGAAGCTGACTGGGAAGTGGCCTTCCAGTTCGGATCCATAGGAGTAGATAGGGTCCGACAATCCTCCATCTCAAAAGACACCAAGAGCTCCTGTACATATCGCTATTGAGAGATGAAGATTCCCCTCTGCGAGGACTGATAAATCTCATGGCCCAAAAAGAAATGGAGTAGACCCAAGTCCGTCATCTCGAACGTCCGATGTAAAGCTGACTTCGTCTCTTGCACCTGCTGTGCATCATCACCTGTGACAATCAAATCATCAACATATAACACAAAAAGCACACAACCATCCTCGGAAGTGTGAACATAAAGCTGCGGATCCGCCTTGGAACGCCGATATCCCAACTGAGACTGGAGGAACGAATCAACCTTCTCGTTCCATGCACGCGGAGCCTGCTTGAGGCCATACAAGGCCTTCTTCAACCTGTAGACTTTCCCATCTGAAGATCCAAAGCCAGGAGGCTGCTCAACATAGATCTCCTCCTTCAAATCACCATTGAGGAAGGCCGACTTCACATCCAACTCGTAAACAGGCCATCTCCTATGGCCAGCCAAGGCAAGAACAGCTCTAATGGTCGCCATACGAGCTGTGGGGGCAAAAGTATCATGACAATCAATCCCTAGGCGCTGTGCAAAACCTTTAGCAACAAGGTGAGCCTTGTGCTTATCCAAAGAACCATCGCTAAGGTATTTGGTCTTGAAGACCCACTTGACGCCAATCACCTTCTTATTCGGGGAACGGGGCACAAGTGACCAAGTGCCATTCCGCTCAATAGCCTCCAACTCAGCTTCCATGGCTTTTTTCCATGGTGTGGACTCTAAAGCCTCCTTCACGGAGGTGGGCTTTGATCCTGCATAACACGGGTCATCAAACAATAGTTAGAGCAAACAAGCTCCGTTGAATGTGCCTGGTGCCGCCGTGACCGCCGCGGACCATCTTGCGGTCCCCACTCCTCAGGAACCCCCTCGATCCCTAAATCACGGAGTGTGTCACGGGCCCAGTGAGGAGGAGGCCGAACCTCCCCTCGTCTCTCTCCATCAGCGGAAGACTTTGGAATATCCACCGGTGGTAACTTCTCAGGGGTGACCGGTGGAATAGTAGACTCTGTGTCAGAAACAGAATCATAATCAAAAGGCACGGGCTCCAGTGGAACTGTAGAAGGAGCCCAACTCTCCCCTGGATCTCCAAGAACGGGATGCTCCTCACCCGTTGATATCGCCGGAACCTCAACAAACCGCACATCGCGGCTAGTGTACACATCCCGCTTGACGGGATCATACAATCGATAGCCTTGGGACTAGGAGCTGTAGCCAACAAATACCTGTCTTCGGGAAGCTGCTTCAAATTTATCACGGTGAGCCTTGGGAATGTGAACATAGGCATCACACCCAAAGACCCTAAAGTAAGAAACATCTGGCTTCGTCCCAAAGTAAGCCTCAAACGGGGTCATCCCTTCTACGGCCGAAGTAGGGGATCGATTAAGGATGTGGAGGGCAGTAGCCACAGCCTCGGCCCACAGAACCTGAGGGGTCTGTCGGTGCTCCATCATGGTGCGCGCCATCTCGATCACACTGCGGTTCTTCCGTTCAAGAATGCCATTTTCTTGAGGAGTGTTGGTATTGGCAAACTCCTGGTGAATACCTTTATCTGCACAAAACCGAGTAAACTCATTAGAAAGATCGAGTCCCCTATAAATAGTGAAGAACCCGCAAGGCTGCCTGCCAGTGATCCTGGGTAGGAGTCTGCATAAAAGAAGACAATAAAGCCACCACAAAAGAGATATCCGGCTGAGTGTGAAGCAGCCAGATAAGAGAGCCGACAAGGCACCTGTAACGGGTGGGATCTGAAAGGGAAACTCCAGCTGTCAAAAGCTTGGACTCGGGGTCCATGGGGCATGAGATAGGCCGACACGCAGCCATATCAAACTCCGACCTTGTCGGATCGCAAGGTCTTCAATTTCCGGCCCGATCGGTTCTCCTCAAAGAGAAGCCAATCCTTGAAGTGTGAGAAAGCTTCTGACTTTAATGCCAAAAAATAGGCCCATGTCATCCTGCTGTAGTCATCTATGATCAACATGAAGTACGAGCTCCCACGCAAGGACTCGTTCCTCATAGGGCCACATAGATCCGTAGATACAAGCTCCATCGGTGAAGTAGACCGCCGCGAAGCTGTGTGGGGAATGGCATCCCGATGCTGCTTCCCCCGAATGCAGGAGACACATGGCTGCTGGCTCACCACTATATCCGGCAACCCTCGAACAAGCTGTCCACGTGACGCCCTCTGAAGATAATCATAGTTGAGGTGACCAAACCGAGCATGCCATAACTCTGACTGTGACTGAGAGGTAAGAAGAAGAGTAGAGAGGGCGGTGGAAGACTTCAATTTATAAATGCCGTTCTCCTCATATCCGGATGATAGAACCTTCCTCGATCCACGATCAAGGACTCACACCGTAGTACTGTCAAACTCCACCAAAAGGCCAAGGGAGAAAATCTTATGAACTGACAGGAGATGGTACCCTAAGCCTGGTACATGCAAAACCTCTGAGGTATGGGTACCACCTCGTCCATCTGGAATAAGCTGCATCTTACCCCGACCTGCAATAGATACTGAAGAGCTATCTCCAATGAGAATCTGCCCACGCGAGGGTCGCAACTGGGCAACACCGTCTGATGAAGGAGTCATGTGCCGGGAGGCACCACTATCAACGATCCACTCTTGAGCCTGGGGAGCCGTCATCGCAGCATCAGAAGCATTCGGTGAAGCGTCCTCAATGACAGCTAGATGAAGAAATGCAGCTGATGAGAGTGCAGCCACCACTCGAGAATCCTTGGTGTCCTTCTTGTCCTTGTCAGGGCAATCCTTCTTCCAATGGCCAGTCTTTCCACAAATATGGCATGTGGATTCTTTGTCCTTGTCCTTCTTGGACTTGTTATCCCCCTTCTTCTTCTTTTGGTCATTCCCCTTCTTCTGAGAGACTTGACCTGTCAGCGCCTCCGACTTGGAAGCATTCTGTCCCTTTAACTGTTCCTCTTGGTCCAAGACCATAGAAACCAACTCTTTCCACCGAAGAGTAGACTCTCGCCTCGAAGCAATAAGGGCAGAGCAGAATGTACCGAATCGTGGCGGCAACTGGGACAAAAGTGTGGTCGCCATGTCTTCGGAGGAAATCGGCTTCCCCGCATTCTGAACCTGCATCTGAAGCTGCCTTAGCTTGTTAATGTGCTCTCGCAGCGAAGAAAACTTGTTTACGGACAAGGTCCGTATCTGTACCTCCAAAGAAACCCGCTTCATAAGGATCATCCGATTGTACATCTGATCAAGCTCCAGCCATATCTTACGAGCCACTGTCAAGTGCTCGATGTGAGCGATCACGGCTGTAGTACATGATAGAAAAAGAAAGGAACGAATCCTGGCATTCAGTTTGTCCCAATGAGACTGAGCCTTGGCCAACTTCGCACCAGCATCGGAAGAGAGTTTGGACTCATCTCTTACCGAGGGCCGGTCGATCTCCTCCTGTACCAGCTCCGCCAAATCATAGGACTCAAGGATGGCCAACATCATGATGCGCCAAATGCGGTAGTTGTCGCCGTCGAGCTTCTGATCTGCAAGAAGAGCCGATAAGACAGGCACCTTCCGGTCCATAATTGACTGGAACTCCAAGTCAATCTCTGTAGACATCTTCACTTGTAATGCTTTCACAAATGCAAAAGCAGCCCCCTCTGACTGTGCAAACTCAGCCTGCTAGGGCTTTTCCGCGTCCTGAAACTTCTTCGCCCGCCGAAGGCGATGAAAAAGCAAAACCTGCACTTGCAGGCTGAAAACTCAAACTTCCTCCGCGTCAAACAGCAGTCAGTAAACAGCAGCAAATCCACCACCTGGACTCCTTTCCTGTGCGCCCACGCTTGCCTCAGCCTTGTTCCAAGGCGCAGCCCTCCTGTCTGCCCTCAAACGCTGAAGACGCAAATTTGTGTCGCGATAGAAACTCCTCTTCAGGTTGATTCTACGCTCAGTCAGTCCTCTAACACTGCTCTGATACCATGTCAGAGTGCAGCGGTGCGGAAGCGTAGGACTGAGAGAGAGAGAACGCAGAGAGAGAAGAGAGAGAAAGAGACAGTGGAAGATGAAGATTTGTTGTATAAAGTGTGCTGAATACAAAGATATGCAGATATATACATGGGCGCAGTGCGCTGGACTGCGTGTCTCCACCTCGACGATGCAACCTGCTGTTCACCTCGAAGTCCGCTGCAGTCTGCACTGTCTCCTGTCTGAAATCTGCGAACAGAGACGGAATCTGCACGTGTCACCGATCTGTAATCTGCGAGCAGAGAAGTGTAGGAGACTCCTGGAGATGTCGGCTATTTATAGCCAGAAATCTGGGGAAAATAGGGCGCCAGAAAACTGCCTGTCGGCTGCATTAAATGCAGCCGCCTGCCTGCACAGGTCGGACTGCCACGTGGCAGTCCGACTGTGCAGTCCGACTGCACACTGCGGCTGCATGTTCGACTGCACTGGCTGTGATCTGATCTCTAACACATCTCTCCCACATCTGGCGGCTTCTTATATGTGTTTTATATCCCAAGAGCATCTCCACCAACAAGCATCACCTCTTCCATATTTGGTGTCACCCTAGTATCTACGTTTGGCAGTTCGAAGCGCTTCTCACACCTTGGCGACATCTTCTCCAACTTAGCGTCAAGTTTCTACATCCAAGCGTCAATCTCCACCTGATGGCGTCATCATCCACTTTGCGTTTGTCATCATCTAGCATTGCCTCCACATCTAGTGATCTTCTTCCACACAGGCGTCAACATCCAAGTTACTACAATTTGCATTTTCAGCATTCTAGCCTCTAGGACTTGCCTTTGCTGCCCAGGCCATCTCTCCAACGTCCGAGAACTGCAGTTTATTCCCTCGACAACTAGTGATCATCTCCGACAACATTAGAGGATTGAGATTCGCTTCCTCGACAACTATCCTTCACCTTTCAATGATTACTTTGATAGCCCACTGCCCGGAGGACTGTGTTCCACTTTCTTCACTATGCAAATTCCCATAGGTGCTGCCACTTGAGTCAAACAGGATAGTGCACGTATCTTCTGAGCTTCGGCTCCACTCTATCAACTTTTCTTTTCATAGCATGATTCGATGTATCATCACTCTGTTCTTGTGTTTTTGAGTTTCTCTTCTCTCTCAGTGTTTGCCGTATACACTGTGGGCTTTTTTGACAACCAAGGTGGACATTTACATGCCACTTCAAGGGCAAGAAGGACTTTTCATGTTTCAGCGAGCAGGTGGCCAGTTTTTCAGGCCCAATCAGCCAGTTTAACAGCATCTAATGCTGTCAGCAGCTTTCGGCCTGCTAGTTAGCCAGTTGACTGCACTTTGTGGACTACTTATTGTTGAGCTAAAACACGCTTTTCAGCTGATTAGCATTCTTAAACAGTCCAAAACACACTTAATTAATGAAAAACCCTAAAAAGGGGAGTAGTCCAAGAGAGATTCAGTGGTCCTCTAAAAACCTAATTCTTTGGGGCACCCTTCAACATCTATAAATAGACAGGCTGCCCCCATTCAGCCTCATTCCCATTTGTGCACGTTTCACACCCTTGAGTGCAAATTTCAGCCATCACTCTACCTCTATGTGGCTGCCCAGCCTTCGAGACCGCTGCCACCTCCCCATCAGCCCTTGCAATGCCCGGGCGCCTTCCTCCAAGCTATAGCCCATTGTCGGGCGCCTTCCTCCAGGCTGCATTTGGCATCTTCCAGCCATCGCCAGCATCTTCATCACCTTCTCCTACTTGCATTTGGTGCTCCAGGCCCTTCTCGCATCATCGTTTTGCGAATTCCACACTGACTAGTAGTCACAGACTTGGGATCCGTCACTGATGGACGTCACTCTCCAACACACTACTCTGCCCTTGAGTCTTACATTCATTTGTAGTATTCATTCACTTCAAAGTTGTATTCTTCTCTCCCTTCTTCTGTTTATGTTTGAGTTTCTGTGTTTGAGTTTTTGAGTTTTGTGTTTAGGGTTTGAGTTTTGCTTTCTGTGTCTGTGTCTCTCTTTGTGTTTCTGTCGAGGTCATACACTCTGTGTTTCCTCAGTGCAAACCCGAGCAATTTTTTTCACATGGTATCAGAGCCGGTGCTCTTGTAAAGAGCATCCTACGGATATTTTGGATAGCTAGTCTTTGTGCGAGGCACACAATACGACTTGTAACTGAATCACAATGTCCCAAACACCTTCTTCTCTAGTTTCTATGATGTCCTATCAGGCTTCTCCATCACTGAAGGCCTTGAGACAGCATTATGGACTCGGTGAGGAGGACGACACTCCACTTTCACCTTCACCTTCTTCTTCTACTCCTATTCCAAATTTCACTAACATGACAAAGGAGGACTTTGAGGAGTACTATCACAACAAGTACGGTAATGTTTACACCCCTCCTACAAGTTTTGCTACCATATTCGGACCGGTTGGTGAGGCTAGCCACCTCTCCGATCATAGAGGACATACGGCATTTGGAGCGTCTAGCAATCCATCTTCATATTTCAACCAAGTACAGTGTCAGGTTCATACAACCCTTCTAAGTTGAATGAATCAAAACCCTCGCATGTTTCTTCTTTTGAGATGTAGGTTCCAAATGGCTTTGCGTATGTGAACTTTAATAGAGGGGGCTCACAAAGTAGACGGAATTTACATCTATAGCTTCTGTTTCATTTGAGCATGTAACACACACTTCTCACTTCCCTCCCATCCCATCCTTTTCTACCTCCACCCTTGATCATCTCTCTTCATCCTTTCAAAATCTTGAATTACACTTCACATCTGCTTCACACACACTAGGGGTTGGATCTTCCATCTCCACTCCTAGCACCTTTTGCTTCTCTACTCCATTCTCTACCTCTTTGCACCATGGTACTTCGTTAGGGGAAATGCCACCCTTTAACACAATGCCTGTCACTTTTTGCGAATGTGCACACCCATAGCACCTGGGACAGCTATGATGGGCATCCCCCTCACTAACCCTAGATTCACCTTTCACATGACCACAGACGCAGGGGATTCCATCCTCGATTTATGGTACATCATCCCACTTACCTTGGGTTACATCTACATAGGAATTTCCATCTTATGCTCCACGTGTTTCCATCCCACCTCCACCATGGGCTACTCATACAGCTACCATGCCCATGCCTGGTCAACCCATCCCCATCTATGGATCCACCTTGCACACTACCCACATGCTTGGTGGGCACTCTAGGGCCCATTCCCAAGTGCACTCCACTGCCCCATCTTACCCCCATTACACTTTTTCACACTGCCCATCTTCGAGCACTACCACTCCTGTTGCAACAACCCAGAATGCCTTCACAGATAAGACTCGTTTTAATGGGTCGAATTTCACCACTTGGTCAAATTTCATGCAACAAGTGCTTGAATCTCAAGGTCTTTGGGACCTCGTCATTGGTCTAGAGACTATGCCGGACCCTCGACTAGCTCACTGTGACTACATTCGTCAATGGAGAGCCCGCAATGCCACAGCCAATGTCGAGCTAATGCAGGGATTGATTCCTGAGTTTCACTCTCAATTACAGCACTTCTCGCTCGCATCAAAGCGTTGGAGTCACCTTCTCGACCGCTATGCGGCCTAAGATCATACTTGGCGCATAAATCTTAACTTTGAGCTTCAAGAGTTCTCTATTAAGAAAGGGGATGATCTGAAAGTCAAGCTGGCTAATATCGACGGTTACTCGCCGAGTTCGCCACTACTAGCTCTCCAAAGTCAAATGACGATCAGGTTACGTTCTTCTTGAATAAGTTGCCCGAAAAATACTTCAATTTCATTCAGCACATCATCTCACAGCCTCTTGCCAACCTTCTACAAGTTTGAGTGCCAGTTCTTACGTTACGCGAGGCTATATGACCAAGTCCACAAGAAATCCTCATCACAGTCTTATTTAGAGCAGAGGGGGTTGGTTGCCTCTTCTTCGGGAGGAAAAACCAACAGTGGCAAGAATTCGCAAGATGAGAAGGCAAGCTAATCAAAGGGTGACTCCTCTTCCTCAAATGAAACCAAAGAATCTCAACCTATCTAGTAGTAACTCCCTAAGAAAAACCGGTTTTGCACACTCTGTGGATGAAAAGTGTCGCTCCAAGGCCCAAGGTCTTCCACCTAAAAAGACTCAACAAATTGCTACGACTGCACACTCCAGTGGGCATACGCCTTCCGCTCCTGCTTCATCTGCTCCTTCAGCACCCGTTGTTGCTGCTAGACATGTGGCTCGAGCACAACCTCAGCAAACAATCTCTTTCACTACCCCTAAGAGACTGGCTAATTGATCTGCAGGTCCCGATCTCGTTGCACTTCATGCATCCATCTCACCTTCCTCTCCACCTTGTCAGGCATTCCCTTGGCAAAGCCCTGCTACTGGACATATGTAATGGTGGACGCCTTCTAGACTAGCATGTCTCTAGGTCCTTTAGGATATCCTAGGTTAGTCCGGCATCCATTTTTCATACTCTTAGAGTCGGTCCCATAGGATTCATTATCCTTAGCTTTTCCATTCTAAGTCTTCCGCTGCATTTACTCACACACATACACATTCATTACATTGTCTTTTCAATTAGTTTTTCTCTCTGTTATGTTTTGCTTTGGAGCATCTCACCACTAACCTCTGTGTTTGCAAATTCTCATCTCTTTTGCAAGGTTTTGTCTTTCAGTGTAGGGCTAACATGCAGATTGCTTTGGTCCTACCTAGGTTAGAGACATGGGGATGCGCACCGTTTCTTTCATAGTTTCATCATCCTAGGAGTGCTTGCTCTTCTTCAAGCATGGTGGTTTTCCCTCCCAAGGCGGATCGTGTAGTATCTCTCTTGATACTATCATGGCAGTGACTTCTACCTTACTCTTCCAACGGGGTGCTTCATCTACTTCATCTTCTTCCATTCCTTATGGTTCTCGGCACCACACGAAGACCGACATCAGGCTCCTCCTCCTTCGGCATCTACATCCAAGTTGAGAGGGGATTCCTACCCTTCTTGGTATTCTATAAGCTTTAGCACTCTGTCTTCGACATGGGCTTCTCCCCCCTGTTGTACCTTTCCCCTTTGCATTGCATCATTTCATCATCTTTGTACTAGGACGCTTGGGCAAGTGAATAATTTTCCCACAAGGGATATTGTCCAAGTGGCACTTGTTGCATGAGCATTCTTCAACATGTAGCATCCTTTGTATCTCATTGTACAAAGCACCACTTGAGTGGATCCTAAGTTGTTTCCACCAACGGTGGTTATCACCACACCACCATACTCTATCACACGGATACATCATCTTTTTTTTTTCCTCATCATCGACACCCTTGAGTGGATGGGTAAGCTTATACTGTTTTGTGATGTGTTGGGTGTACCCTCCCTACTCCCGCCTTTTGGGTCATTGTTACTCAAACGGCCGCATCCCATAAAATTTAACTCTCACTTTTTTTTTTTTAAAGTTCAATGTGGTTCCATCCGCCTTTGTAGGGCTTGGTAGGCCACTGGGCAGCCGATGTGCACCCTTTGTCCGATGCCCTATCCTCTCCGGGGTGACTACTTGGACTCCCTTGGTAAGATAACCATCGCCTCTGTAGTCTTGGTAGGCCACTAGGTAACTGATGTGTACCCTTTGTCCAATGTCTTGGCTGCTTTGGGGTGGAACACCTTGGGGTAAGTAAAAATCAAAGTGGCTAGCCTAACCTTTTGGCTCCATTTTGGGCCTGAGAGGAAGTGTCGAGCTAAAACACACTTTTCAGCTAATTAGCATTCTTAAACAGTCCCAAAACACACTTAATTAATGAAAAACCCTAAAAAGGGGAGCGGTTCCTGTGAGGCTTCGGTGGTCCCCCAAAAACCCTAATTCTTTGGGGCACCCTTCAACATCTATAAATAGACAGGTTACCCCCATTCAGCCTCATTCCCGTCTGTTTGGTTCCACATTCTTGAGTGCAGATTTCAGCCATCAGTCTATCTCTACCTAGCTGTCCAACCTTCGAAACTGTTGCCACCTCTCCAACAGCCCTTGTAGTGCCCAAGCGCCTTCCTCCAAGCTATTGCCCACTATTTGGCGCCTTCCGCCAGGCTGCGTTTGGCATCTTCCAACCATCGCCAACATCTTCATCACCTTCTCCTACTTGCAATTGGTGCTTTAGGCCCATTTGGCATCATCGTTTTGCAAATTCCACACTCCGACTAGTGGTCACACACTTGGGATCCGTCACTAATGGACGTCACTCTCCGACACACTGCTCTACCCTCGAGTATCCATACACTCTTACATTCATTTGTGATACTCATTCACTTCAGAGTTGTGTTCTTCTCTCCCTTCTTATGTTTGTGTTTGAGTTTCTGAGTTTGAGTTTTTGAGTTTTGCGTTTAGGATTTGAGTTTTGCTTTCTGTGTCTGTGTCTGTCTCTTTGTGTTTCTATCGGCCGTTTCTGTCGACCGTTTCTGTCGTGGTCATACACTCTGTGTTTCCTCAGTGCCAACCCTAGTAGTTTTTTTCACACTTATAGCCTCAATCGCCCCTCCTCCAAGCTCTACCATTGCATTCACCCTCTCCACCACTCCTTACTATCGCAGTCAATCATTTCAACCACTATCGCTTCTCTCTCCTCTCTTCAATCAAATTGCTCTCTCCTGCCTAGACCCTCTATACAAGGGCTATTTATTGAGCCTGATTTCTATTAGTCCAAATCAGTCTTTTATTCCTTCATTTTCATTTGCGTTCTTCTTCATTCTTTGCGTTCTTACTTCTATACTGCACACTCCTATGCCATCATTCACCAAGTGTATTGCATGGAGAGATCATCTTGCTGTGTTTTCTCAATAACTGCTGCAATTTTCCTCCTTTCAACCATCTTTTCGGGCTAATAGATAGCAACAAGGAAACGTGTTTATTTGGTTTACAAACTTCAGAAATATTTCTAGAAGTAAGAAACGTGTCTAAGAGTGAAAAACATAAGGTTTTTTTAAATATGAAGTTGGGCTTCACCGAAACATTGTGTGATGTTGTCGGACCTTAATCTAGGCTTTTCTTTTTTAACTTCCACACAAACAACAACCCCCTTCTCATCCCCTCTCCCTCTAAGCTGCAGCCTTCATCTTCCACTCTACTTTCACCTCTCTTCTTCCCTCTCCTCTATTTTCTTCCCCCTCTTATTTCCTCTATTTTTTCCATGTCTTCTTCCCTCTTCTTCTCTCTCTTCTTCACTTTCTTCTTCCCTGAGCCCTCATCCTAGTGTAACCCATTCCATCTTCTTTGGCCTTCAGCAACATCTAGGATCTAAGAAGAGGTGTTAGCAATCATGTGTCTTCCACAATCATCTACTACCTACAAGCCTCTGTCCGAGTCAGACGAGGACATTAGGAGATCTAATACTCAGTCACGTCATATGTTTGTCATATGTTTTGATGGAGGAGTCAGCTCTATTCTATTTTCTTCCCCTTCTTCTTTCCTCTATTTTTTCCATGTCTTCTTCCCTCTTCTTCTCTCTCTTTTTCACTTTCTTCTTTCCTAAGCCCTCATCCAAGATCTGAGAGGGTGTGTCAACAATCGTTTGTCTTGCACAACCATCTCCTGTCTACAAGCCTCAGTCCGAGTCAAATGAAAACATTAAAAGCTAAAACACTCAATGTAAGCGCGGGGAAGAAAATGAGAATGACAATACTTTGAACTTAACCAACTCGATCAATTATCACCATGAAAATTAGAGAGAGAGAGAGGAGTCAACACCACGTTGAGAGGGAAACCGGCCACTCCCCCTTTACAAGCATTCATTGAAACAAAACCATGGGCACCAAGTGCCTCAACCTCAACCACATACAAGAGGCTGATTTGCTATAATTCTGAAAATTAGGATTTTGAAACCCTAATTTCTGCAAACTTGAGCAGCAAGCTAATTTTCTTCTTTAGTGCTTGGATTAGATCAAACTAAGTAGGAAGTGCTTCTTGGATGAGAGATAAATGTGAGAATACAAAGCATGTGGCTGAATTTTTAGCATGAGAGATTATTACAAATGAAGAGAGAGATCTCCAATATATAGGTGTGAGCTAGGGTGCTCATAAGTGGAAAGTAGAGGCTACAAATGACAAGTGTTTGCTGAAAATGACGAGTGTAGGGATACTTATCTCTTCAAAATGACACATCACTTTTCTAGAGAAAGAAGCTTTCAAACCTTCTACTCTAAAAATCTCTCAAATGGTTAAGAATTTGAGATAGCTACTATAGGCAAAATTGTTCCTTGCGAAATTTCGAGCCTTTGGCGCAAATAGAATTTCCATTAGAGCAACTAGGGATGGAGGTAGTTCATGTTGAGCTAAAACATGCATTACTTGCTGATTAGCCTTTTAAACAGCCCCAAAACACACTAAAAAATGCTCTTTTAGAGTAAAACCCTAAAACAGGGAGCGGTTCGAGAGAGTTTAGTGAAACCCTAATTTTTGGGGCGCCCTTCCACATCTATAAATAGACACGCTGCCCCCATTCAGCCTCATTTCGTTTGTGCAGGTTTCTCACTCCATGTGCAGATTTCAGCCATTAGCCTCCTCCCACGTGGCTATCCAACCCTCGAGACTACTACCACTCCATTCGTGTTTGCTCCTGCTGTTGGCGCCTTCATCCATGCTGACGCCAGCTGCTCGCGACTTCATCATCTGCTGCAATCAAATCATCCAGTCATCGCCAGCCACATCAGACATTGTTTCAGCCTGCTATTTACAGTAGACTGTGTGCAATTTCCAGCCTCCAATCGGCGGTACACTACTGCGTTTACCAATTTCCAGCCTCCAAACTGCTGCATTTTGGTGACAACCCTGTCGCCATTCACTATTCAGCACTCCTACGCTCCGACTGGTGGTCACAGACTTGGGATCCCTCTCCGGTGGATGTCACACTCTTGACATTGCTCTGCCCTTGAGCGCACTGTACACTCTTACATTCATTTACAACATTCATTCACTTCAGAGTTTCCAGCCTCAAGACTACTGCATTTTGGTGACAACCCTACTGCCATTCACTATTCAGCACTCCTACACTCCGACTGGTGGTCACACACTTGGAATCCGTCTCTGGTGGACGTCACACTCCAACATTGCTCTGCCCTTGAGCACACTGTACACTCTTACATTCATTTACAGCATTCATTCACTTCAGAGTTGTGTTCTCTCTCTCCCTTCTTCTATTAGTGTTTGAGTTTCTGTGTTTGAGTTTTGAGTTTTGTGTTTAGGGTTTGAGTTTTTGAGTTTTACGTTTAGGGTTTTAAGTTTTGAGTTTTTCCCTCTATGTCTATGTCTGTCTCTTTGTGTTTCTATCGTAGTCGTACAATCTGTGTATCCTCAGTTTCTTCACATGGTGTCAGAGCCGGTGCTCTTATAAAGAGTATCATGTGGATACTGTAGAGAGCTAGTCTTTGTGTGAGGCACACAATACAACTCGTAACCAAATCACCATGTCCCAAACACCTTCTTCTCTAGTTCCTATGATGTCTTATCAGGCTTCTCCATCATTGGAGGCCCTGAGACGGCATTATGAACTCGATGAGGAGGACGACACTCCACTTTCACCTTCACCTTCTTCTACTCCTATTCCAAATTTCACTAACATGACAGAGGAGGACTTTGAGGAGTACTATCGCAACAAGTACGATGATGTTTATACCCCTCCAATCAGTTTTACTACCGCATTCAAACCAGTTGGTGAGGCTAGCCATCTCTCCGATCATGGACGACATTGTTGGGAACAAAGGCCTCGTGCTTAAAAATGTGCTCAAGTGTGAACACATCCTTAGCACTTGTACTTACACATATATATCTATCTAAAAACCTAAAGGTACACTCTCGTCATTGTACCTAAAAACATGCTCACTCTTGACTCTGCTCTCTCTCACTCTCTCTGTCTCTCACTACGCATAACGATTGTCTATCCCGATCTCCGTGCCTAACCTGTCACTACAAACTCGTATCAGAGCTACGGTTGAGGCGTTCATGCCTCTCGGAGTTCGCAAGCAAGTAGGTGAGACAAGTCGAAGGCAAGCTTGTGTGCAAGAGAAGTAGTCGTGTTGCCAGTCAACAGGCGACTGACGGGAGCTGTAGCCTAAATCAAGCGGCAAGTCACAGGCGAGTAAAAAGTGTCGCAGGGCGTACGACAGTTTGTGACAGACGATAGCTGTGCGATAAGGCTCAGGCGAGCGGACAGTCAACAAGCATGTTACAGTCGACTGCCGCGTAACGGGCGACAAGGGCAGCAGTCGGTGCACTGCACGGCAACCAAGCAACAGTTGAGGAGGACCAGCGGGCAGCGGACAGTGCGTAACGGGGCAGCAGTCGCGCGACGGTGGTTCCTGGCGGGTAGGCGCAGGCGACATCCCGTCAGCGACCTGCACGGGGTCAACGGACCCCATCACACGTTTTTTTTCAAAATCGTTTTTTTTTTTACTTGGCCCGAAAATTTGGGACTTTTTCTGGATTTGGAGATTGTGATGTAGAGCAAGTTCATTTGTCTCAAAATTGCAGGAATTTTGTAACATTTTGTCCCCGACATTTGGGGCTTTTCATGTACATACGCAAATTGGGCTAAAATTTACCCAATTTCTCGACATTGATACACATTGGACCCTGTGCAATTTGGGGCATTTGCAGTTTGGGCAAATCTGTGAGGCATTTGGTCATTTTATGTACATGCCAAGTTGAATTCCACGCAATTTGGATATCAACACTTGGTAAAATTTGGGGGTTTTGCTGAAATTTCTCTATTTTGGCAAAATTGGCCTGTTCTATGCATGATAGAGAAAATGCAGATGTGTGCTTGATGTTTTGAGCACAAAATTTTAGGGCTTTTGACCGTTCATGTCAAATTTTATGCCCGTGGATACATGTACAACAGAAATTGCAGCTGAAATTTTGGGATTTCTCATGTAATGTGATGCATATGCCCTTGGAACGGCTGTAATCAGTTGTGGAATGCTGTAGCACATGGTTTGGTGCTTCTGAAAATTTATTTACAGATCTGAAATCTGTGCTTCTACATGGTCATTTATTGCTGATTGGTACTTGTTTGTACCTTGGTCACTTGGGTGACAGTTTTGGGCCTGCATTTGCTGTTTTTTTGTCACATTTGGGCTGCAAATCATGGCTGGCAGCAATGACAGCAGTAATCTGATGCACATAAAGAAGCTTGAAGGCGCACATAACTTTGCAATTGGCAAAAGCAGTGCTACAATATCCTGTTGCAAAAGAAGCAAGCAAAGCCGATCAAAACCAAAGGAGCAAAACCCGCGGACATGGAACAAGACGATTGGGATGAGTTAAATGAGCTTGCACACTCAACCATAGGGCTATCGATTTCTGATGCCTTGCTGTTCAATATTGAAGGTTTGGATTCTACATATGCTATATAGACTAGACTGCAAGAACTGTATGCACAAAAGAGTGCTACAAGCAAAGTGTATTGGCTGAAAAAGCTTATGGATTTACGTATGAAAGAGGGTACAACAATGTCTACTCACTTGAGTGAGTTTAACTCCATTTTCAGCCAGCTGATTGCCTTGAAATTCATGATTGATGAGGAATTTAAGGCTACTTTCTTGCTTTGCACTCTACCAAAGAGTTGGAATACATTCAGGACTGCTATGAGCAATTCTAATGTGATCCTTTTGTATGCTGATGTAGAGAGTGCTCTACTTATGGAAGAGATGAATCAGCAAAACAATGCATCCAGTAAGTCTTCCAGTGCTTTGCATACTAGGGGCAGATCACAGCAAAAGGGCAAATATGATAGCAAGGGACGCAGTGAATCACGTGGCAAAGATGTTGAATGTCATCATTGTGGCAAGAAGGGTCACTTTAAACGTGATTGCTACAAATGGAAGAAAGAGAAAGGAAAAGGCAAGAAGACAGATGATAGCAAGGAAGAGAAGGACAGACAGCCTAAGAAGAGCAGTGTAAAAAGTGAAGAGGTGAATATAGTCACTCATGACAGTGACAATGGGAGTGATGTACTCCTTGTCTCTTCACACTTTGGTACACATGCTTTACTTGCAGATACAAATGATGACATGCATACCTAGATTCTCGATTAAGGTGCTTTCTTTCGTGTCACCCCTCATCATGAGTGGTTCTCCGCCTATACAGGGGGTCGACATGGTATTGTCCATCTTGGGAACGACTATGCATGTGAGATTGCAGGTATTGGCAGTGTGCAGTTACAATTTCAGCATGGCTCTGTCTTTACACTTTAGCATGTACGGCATGTACCTCAGCTCAAGAAGAGCTTGATTAGCGTAGGGTAGCTAGATGATGATGGTTTTCATACCACCTTTGGTGATGGAAAATGGAAGATCTGTAAGGGATCTAGGGTCATTGCCAGAGGTTGCAAGAGTGATACTTTGTATCCACTTCATGTATCTAGTGCACGTGACCATGTTGTTGCCGTGACCAAGCAGCCAAGCATTCTTTGTAGCATCGCAGGTTGGAACTGTGCTTTCTCGTTTGGGTTACTTGCCTTGTCTTCGTTATGCTGATTTTGAGCATGTGATCATTGTATTAATGGCAAACATACACAGACATCTCACAAAAATTATCTTTCTTTGAAATCTTCTCCTCTAGAGTTAGTACATTCAGATGTACATCAAATGCCAAGATTATCTTTAAAGGGAAAAAAATATTTTATCACCTTTGTCAATGATGCAACACGGAAGGTATGGATTTACCCTATTCGTAGCAAGGATGAAGTGCTTGACAAGTTTAAAAAATACTTCGCATTGGCTGAAAATCAAACAGAGAAGACACTTAAGTGTCTTTACTCTGACAATAGTGGGGAATATGAGTCCAAGGCCTTTCAGGCATTTTGTGACAACAAAGAGATAAAGAGAGAGCTCACTGCCCCTCATAATCCGTCCCAAAATGGAGTTGCAAAGCGTGTGAATCGGACCATACAAGATAAGGTCCGTACGATGTTGTCTCATGCTGCATTACCCTATGGTTTTTGGGCAGAGGTGTCAGAAGTGGCACAACAATGGAAGCATAAACAACATGCTGAAATAAACTGCTGAAATACAAGACATGAGAATGAATGAATGAATGAACACAAATACAGATAAGAACTCAGATGTATGCTCGGGAAACGGAATCTGCAGCATACAACAGTGAGTCACTGGCTATGTGGACACCCTGGCACCGGCTCCTCTCTTCCCAGAAGAATCCACAAATGATGGCTGAAGTACACAGAGGAGGAGGAGTCCTAGCAATATATAGGCATAAAATGGGAGGAGGAGCAATAAATGCAGTCGGCCAGCATTGAATGCTGGTTGGCCAGCATTAAATGCTCCCTAGCCCTAAAAAGGGCACCAAAAAATGCCAAATAAATACTTCATAAAATGTTGTAGCCTCTACAGCACAAACTCACACTTGAGCTGACTAATCTGCTAACACCCTCTCTCAGATTAGGGGTGATCGAATACAATACAATAGTACGATGATTGGGTATCATAAACTATACAACATAGAACCACCAGAAGAACCATGGATATCCAAGCAGTGAGCGGCCAGTCCACCACCAAGATGCCTCAGAGAGTATCTGACGTCGATGTCAAGCATAACAACACCACCTGAAAATAGAGAAGAATCATAGCAGCTCTCTGTATTATATCGCTTGTGTCACTCACGACATACAAGACCAATCTGCCAAACATGTCTGAACATGTGGCCATGGAATCCCCGCCTTCAGCCAAAACCACCAAAGTGTCCCCTCATGTGGGCTCCAGACGAAAGCCTCCCGCTCTCTGTCAAGTAACCAGTCCATCATGAACCTGGATGTCAATTCTAGCTCCAGGATTTATACCTGCGAAACTTTGGTCGATGCGTCAGGGATGTCTCTCTCTGGATCCTGTGCATCTGTATAGACATATAGATGAGGCACGGACGCCCCATCTCACCACCCTCTCATACTCCCTCTCTAGCACTTGAGAGTTGTGAGGGATATCCACATCACCACCACTAGAAAGTAGCTGAGAAAGGGGCTACCAAGCCCTTCCCACGATCCAAAGAAGAGGATCCCTTCCGTGCCTTCAACTTCGCCTCGGCCAGAGGATCGGAATCAGAATCTAAGGCAGAGGATGACTCGTCAAATGAATCCACATTCCGCTTCGTCTTCTGCTCTTGTTTCTTCCTCGATGCCACTAACTCTTTGCAGTCCTTCCTTAAATGACCTTTCTTGCCACAGTGGTAACACTGGGCCTTCAACTTCTTCATCTTTGAACCCCTCTCTGAAGCTGCAAGAGCCTCACTTGAACCTCCATAATGTAACGGAAGCCTCCCATGTAGTCGCAAAGTAGCCTCATGCTCAAGTAGCATGGAGAACATGTAAAGAAAACTGATAGGAGTCGTAGATGTCTGTGCCCGTAAAGCATTCGCCATTCCATTAAACTCTCGAGGAAGCTTATAGAGTACCGTACCAACAAGATATGCCTCTAATAGGGCAGACTGCATAGTGCGAAGTTGGTTTTGGAGTTGGATAACACGAAGTAGGAAGGATTAAATCGTATCTTTGGATTCAAACTTCACTTGCTGGAGCTGGCCATATAGAGTAACGGCCCTCATGGTGGAAGGAGCCTCGTACATCAACTGTAACTTCGACCATACATATGAAGATGTCGTACAAGAGGTAACCGTCGGTAGGACTTCTTTGGAAATACACCGAAGTAATGCCAAATAAGCACGGGCATCATCCGAATCCCATGTAAGCACAGCCTTCTCATGGTTGTCTTCATCAAAAGCAGAGGGAGCAAAAGAAGGTTGTCGAGGATGTGCCACATCTCCGTTAACCACGTACCATAACCGCTTCTGAATAAACCAAGCCTTCATCACTGCACTCCACGTGTAATAATCAGGTCCATGGAGCTTGTCATCAGTGGATGTGCATGGAGGAGCCATCTGGAGAGGATTCAAAAAAGAACTAGAGAAAAGAAGGGATTGGGAGAGAGAACACAACCAAACCACGAGCATAAACTGCAAAAACCAAGAGTTCACATGCAATATAACCCAAAATCTGATTAAAATAAGACCAATGCTGCTGTAAAAAGTCAAGAAATCAATCAAAAAACTGTCAAAAACAGAAAAAACGGCCTGAAGATCTAAGCGCCCAAGCCAGGAAGAGATGCAAAAACACCAAAACGCAAGCTGAAATGGATGCACAGGCTGTACGGATGCTGACGTCAGCAAAAAAAACGCACGCAAAACTGGTCGCCTAATTGGAGCAGCAACTGCCTGATCAGCAAGAGGGAAAACAGTCCTGAATCAGCAATAAAAGACAGCAGAAACACAAATCCTGAAATCTGATACCATGTCAGAAGTGGTGCAACAATGGAAGCATAAACAACATGCTGAAATAAACTGTTGAAACACAAGACGAGAAAGAATCAATGAATGAACACAAATACAGATGAGAACTCAGATGTATGCTCGGAAAACGGAATCCATATCGAACACGAGACAACAGCATACAACAGTGAGTCACTAGCTATGTGGACACCCTGGCATCGGCTCCTCTCTCCCCATAAGAATCCACAAATGATGGCTGAAGTACACAAAGGAGGAGTTCTAGCAATATATAGGCATAAAATGGGAGGAGGAGCAATAAATGCAGTTGGTCAACATTAAATGCTGGTCGGCCAGCATTAAATGCTCCCTAGCCCTAAAAAGGGCACCAAAAAATGCCAAATAAATACTACATAAAATGTTGTAGCCTCTGCAGTACAAACTCACACCTGAGCTGACTAATCTACTAACAAGAGGCTGTTATGGCAGCCGTTCACGAAACAGGTCCTTGGGGAGGGAAAGTTCCCCAAGAAGCGTGGTCGGGCAAGCCACCTTCATATGCTCATCTGAAAGTGTTTGACTACGAGGCTTTTGAGAACATTCGTAAAGAAAAACGCAACACTCCCCTTTGCAACCAATCTTACTTTCTACTTTGGTGAGGAACCAGAAGTGACCTTCATCTTGTAAACCCATTTGCATGGAAGGATTTTCTGCCCTTTAGGCAACTGCACCAAGTCCCAAGTGCCATTTTTTTCAAGAGATTCCACCTTTGACAACATGGCTTAATACCATTTTTTGTTGTCCTATCTGTCCATTGCTTCCTTGAAGCAAGATGGTTTACCACAGTCTATCAACATGACATAATCAGCCACATTAATTGCACCAGGAACAAATTTGTTAGGTTGTCTAGTAGCCCTAGATGATCTCCTAACCCAATGGTCATTGTTTGCTAGCTGTTCTTGCAAATTTCCATTTTCAGCATGCTGTCCTGGCATTTCAACCTGCAAATCAGCATTAACAGCTTGTTGTCCTGGCTGTTCCTGCACATGTAATGGCTCATTTTCATGGGCAATAGCTGGCTGATCATTTCCAGCATCATTTCCAGCATTTACAGGTTCATTTACAGGAGGTATTTGCTCCTGTACAACAGTCACATTTTGCTGTCCGATAGGTATTTCTTCTCAGAATACAACCCTACGGGCCTCCTCAATCTTTTCGGGCTATTTGTGCATGCGACCTTCCTAGAAGATAACATCATTGCTGCGTACTACTTTTCTCGGGATCCCATAATTTGTACCCCATTTCACCCTCTTTACCATATCCTAGGAAAATGCATTTATAGGACTTTGGCTCAAGATGGAATTGACTTTCATGAGATTTTCTCTCCTATAGTCAAGATAACTACATTAAGAACCATTTTGGGCTTGGTTGCAGTTGAGGATATGGAGCTCATACAAATGGATGTAAAGACTGCATTTTTACGTGGTGATCTACATGAAGACATATATATGCAACAGCCAAAAGGGTTTGTTGAACAAGGGAAAGAAAAAATTGTATATAAACTCAAAAAGAGTTTGTATGGGCTGAAACAAGCACCAAGGAATGGTATCATACGTTTGATATATTCATGCAGTCCCAAGGCTTTCATAGAAGTCAAGTGGATCACTGCTTGTACGCCAAGAAGGCAGCAGATGGCAGCCTGAAGGATCTGTCAAAAGATGGTGTACCAGCAAGACAATAGGATTTGCGAGGAACACAGAGTGAACTCAACAAACGTGGAGAAGAGAAGAGAAGAGAAGAGAGAAGAAACTCTTATGAATGGAATGATGAAAATCTAAATCATGGAGTGAATGTAATACAAGGGAACAAGGGTGCCGTAGCACAAGGAAGATGATGAAGACAACCACGAACCACGAACCAGAATGTCCTCCTAAAGGGGTGTGAGGGTAGTGGAGAGGCTGGAGAGAAGAGGTGACGGACTGAATGAATCAACCGTAAGCAATGAATGAGAGAGTGGCCTATAAATAGGCATAGTCAGTCTAGGATAGCGCCCCTTTTTGGGACTGCAAACCCTAAACGCAAACCCTAAACGCAAAACGCAGAAATGCAAACTGCGGGTGAAGGGTGAAGGGTTTCTCAACACCCCCTCTCAGGCCCATAAAGGGGAACAAGAGAAGAGTGAGGTGGAGATGCAATGCTATATGCTGAAGAATGCTCATGCAGAAGATGCCACTTGCACAGTGTCCCTCGTGGGGAAATTGTTCACTTGCCCAAGCGCCCTAGTACATAGATGATGAAAACATGCAATTGCATAGAAGGAATGTCGAACTTTGTGTGGTGCCACGAACCATAAGGATATGCCCGTACTTAATCTCGAGAGGTGGCTCATACTGACCAAGTAACCAAGGCAAGAAGAGAAAAGAAGGAAGAAGATGTAGAGGATCCAAGATTTCCACTGGAAAGGAAACCTGCAGTAAAGAACAGTAGATAGAGTGAACTAGAGAACCTAAAACTCAACCTCGGGAGAGAAGCCACTAGCTCCATGCATCCACGCTCAAAGGAATACGAAGGCCTCGCCACCAAGTCGCGGCTGAACCTCCGAGTTCCCGATCTAGGTTGTACCTGAAGATCCTAGGTATCAATAGAAGAGATGATCGGTTGAAGACAGCCACCCCAAGAAAGTAGAGGATGGGTGAAGAACTTCATGTGGAGTAGATTTCCCCTCTGAGGTGGGAGGTGGAGGGGTCCCCACTGAAGTCGAAAAAGAAGTAGATGCCCCCTCTGAGGACAAAGAAATAACATCCCCTTCTGAATCCCCCTCTAAAGTAGATAGGGAATCCAAAAACTCATGGATCACAGGCTCTGAAATGTCTGGTGACGAAGGAAGTATCGCCGGTCGTGCCAAAGAAGATATCTGGGGTGCCGAAGAGCTCCTAGAGGTAGCCTCTCGAACCTGAGTAGTTGAGGGTGGGGAAAGGTGGGGCTCAGAATGAGCAAGAGGTGAGCAACAGTCGCTGTCTCTTAGTGGAGCAGACTGGGTAGCCGAAGAGAAGGAAGGCGTCGAGCAGCCATTGTCTCTTGAAGGAGCGGACTGACGTGGAGACGGTATTGAACATTCACGATCTCTCGGTGGAGCGGACTGCAGAGCCGTAGGTCGTGGAAGCCACTGTACCTGAAAATAAGTGGGAGAAGACTGCCGTTGGCATTGCAACGATCTCCAAGAGGTCGTAGCGCCAATCGATCCACCATGTGCTCGAAAGAACTTGGTGCGTATCGGATGCGTCTTATTGCCTTGAGCATAGTACTCTGATAGCTGATGCAGAACAATCTCGGTGGCCTAGAAAGGAGAGGCGGCACAAGGAGTGCCTAGTGGAAGACGCATGTACTTTGAAAGGGTAGGGAGCAAAGGTCGAAGTCGGCAAGCATCTGTGGTGTGTCCATTGATGCCACAGTAGAAGCACCCAGTAGTCAGGTCATCTATTGGTAAAGAAGCCATGGAGACCAGTGTGCCTTGCTGAAGAAGAAAGAGGTCAACCACCATCAACCACAAACCGCAATGTCTGCCTCAAGGGGTGTGAAGGCAATGTGAAACACGAACCGCAATGTCTGCCTCAAGGGGTGGAAGGGTAGAGGAAGGGTTAGAAGTGAGCTGCCTGTGGGAGGAGGATACGACCAGCAGTAAGAGATTGCAACTAGTAAAAAAATGCAGGTGAGGAGAGAGAAATACTAAAAACGCAAGCAAGACAGCCTGCAAGAGAGATAAATACTAAAAACGTGGGCAGCATGTGAGAGAAAGACTAAAAACGCAAGCAACAGGAGAGAGAAAGACTAAAAACGCAGGTAGGAGAGAGAAAGACTAAAAACACAGGTAGCATGAGAGAAAGAGACTAAAAAACGCAGGCAGCAAAACTGTGATGACGTGGCAAGCTGTACGACAGCAGGTTTGCACAGGAACAGCAGTCGCCTCGCTAGAATCAGCTCCAAACAACGTGAAGAGAGCTAGAAATCAGGTGCCAACTGATAGAGACAGCAATGGGCAACTTTGGCTGAGATGTTCTCCACGAACAGGGTGTGGGCAGCAAGTTGAAACACCTGAAATCTGCAAAAACGAGATTGTTTTCTGAATGGAGAGTGATCAGCAGCAGTCGCTTTGCTGTAAACAGCTACAAACTGCGGGTGGAAGGCTGAATACAGGCGCCAGACTGTAGATGACAACAAGAGACAACTGAGATTGCGATGTCCTCCGCGAAAGGGGTGTGGGCAGCAAGCTGAAAATACCTGAAACCTGCAAAAACGAGATGTTGATGCAACGGAAGAAGAAGAGAAGTGGATGCCAAACCCCCCCACCGGTCTTTGCTTTCACTAGAGTGGAGGATCTTCGCTGCTAGGTGAGCAGATCCAGCTCTGATACCATGTCAAAAGATGACATACCAGCGAGACAATAGGATTTGTGGGGAGGAACACGGAGTGAACTTGGCAAACATGGAGAAGAGAAAAGAAGAGAAGAAACTCTTATGAATGGAATGATGAAGATCTGAATCATGGAGTAAATGTGATACAAGGAAACAAGGGTGCCGTAGTACAAGGAAGATGATGAAGACATCCACGAACCACGAACCATGAACCGCAATGTCCTCCTGAAGGGGTGTGAGGGTAGTGGAGAGGCTGGAGAGAAAAGGTGACAGACTGAATGAATCAGCAGTAAGGAATGAATGAGAGAGTGGCCTATAAATAGGCATAGTCAGTCTAGGATGGCACCCCTTTTTGGGGCTGCAAACCCTAAACGCAAAACGCAGAAATGCAAAAACACAAACTGCAGGTGTAAACCCTAAACGCAAAACGCAGAAATGCAAAAACACAAACTGCAGGTGAAGGGTGAAGGGTTTTTCAATAGGATCTTGGTGATGCAAATCACATTCTTGGCATACGAATACTCAGAGATAGATCGAAAGGCTTACTCTATCCATCTCAGTAGAAGTATATCTTCAAAGTTTTGCAGCGTTTCAATATGGAGGGGGGGAAAACAATTGGGGTTCCATTGCCTCCATATGTGAAACTCAGTGCAGAGGACAGCCCTACATCTGATGATGAGAAGGCTGAAATGGCCAAGATACCCTATGCTTCAGCTGTTAGCAGTTTGATGTATGCTATGGTTGCTACACGTCCTGACATTGCCTTTGCAGTGGGAGTGGTTAGCAGATACATGGCAACCATTGGCAAGAAGCATTGGGATGCAGTGAAAGGTATTATGAGATACCTCAAAGGTACAAAGGAGTTGTGCATCTGCTTTGGAAAGCAAAGGCATCTGTTGTTGGCTTTACGGATGTAGACTATGCTAGTCATACGGACTTTAGGAAGTCCACTTTTGGGTATGTATTTACTTTCACAGGAGGAGCAGTCTCTTGGATCTCCAAGCTACAAAAGTATGTTGCATTGTCTACTACAGAGGCAGAGTATGTGGCTGCCACTGAGGCATGCAAGGAGGCTTTATGGCTTTCACGCCTGGTGGGAGAGCTTGGCATCTCAGAGTTACATGTTCTCCATTGTGATAGTCAGAGTGCTATCATGCTAGCACGGAATCCTATCTTTCATGCAAAAGGCAAAGCACATACAGGTGAAGTACCACTTCATTAGAGATATACTTGACAGCAAGAGCATTGAGCTTGTCAAAGTGCATACAGATGATAATCCTGCAGACCTTCTCATGAAGGGTCTTCCAGCAGAGCGGTTTGCTCATTACCGACAGATGATGGGAGTTGGATAGATATATGTATTTCAACTTTGTACATACCTAGACTTAGCCGATTCTTTTCTCCTCTTCAGGCACATTGCCTTTAGGTGGGAGGTTGTTGGGAATAAAGGCCTCGTGCCTTTAAATATGCTCGGGTGTGAACACACCCTTAGCACTTGTACTTACACATATATATCTATCTAAAAACCTAAAGGTACACTCTCGTCATTGTATCTAAAAACGTGCTCACTCTTGACTCTGCTCTCTCTCACTCTCTCTATCTCTCACTGCGCATAACGATTGTCTGTCCCGATCTCCATGCATAACCCGTCACTACAGACATACAGCATTCGGAATGTCTAGCGATCCATCTTCATCATCTCAGCCAGGTCCAATGTCAGCTTTGTACAATTCTTTTGTGTTGCATGAATCAAAACCCTCGTTTGTTTCTTCTTTTGAGGTACAGGATCCGGATGGCTTTGCATATGTGAACTTCAATAGAGGGGGCTCATGAAGCACATGAAATTCAGGTACATCTACAACTTCTGTTTCATTTGAGCATGTCACACACACTTCTCACTTCCCTCCCATCCCACCCTCTTCTATATCACACCTTGATCACCTCTCATTATCTTTCCAAAACCTTGGATTACACTCCACATCTGCATCACACACCCTAAAGGTTGGATCTTCCATCTCCGCTCCTAGCACCTTTTCCTTCTCCAGTCCATTCTCTACCTCTTTGCACCATGGTACTTTGTTATGGGGAATGCCACCCTTTAACACAGTGCCTCTCACCTTTCAGCAAAGCAACACACCCATAACTTTTGGGTCGACTGTGATGGGCATCCCCCTCACTATCCCCAGTTTCACATATCACATGACCACTCAAACACAAGGGTTTCCATCCTCAACTTATGGTGCATCTTTACACTCTCCTTGGGTTACACCTACATAGGGATTCCCATCTTCTGCTTCGCGTGTTTCCATTCCACCTCCTTGGGTTCCTCATGTGGCTACCATGCCCATGCCTAGTCAACCCATCCCTACATATGGATCCACCTTGCACACTACCCGCATGTCTGGTGGGCACTCTGGGGCCCATTCCCAAGTGTACTCCACTCCCCCATCCTACCCCCACTACACTTTTTCACACTATCCATCTCCGAGCAATTCCAATCCTATTGCAACGGCCAAGAATGCCTTCTCGGATAAGACACATTTTAACGGGTCAAATTTCACCACTTGGTCTAATTTCATGCAACAAGTGCTTGAGTCTCAGGGTCTTTGGGACCTTGTCATTGGTCTAGAGCCTATGCCGGACCCTCGACTAGCTCACCCTGATTACATCCGTCAATGGAGAGCCCACAATGCCAAAGCCAATGTTGAGCTGATGCAGGGGTTGCTTCCTAGGTTTCACTCTCAGTTGCGGCACTTCCCGCTCGCATCAGAGCATTGGAGTCACCTTCTCGACCGCTATGCGGCTCGTGATCGTACTTGACACATCAATCTCAACTTTGAGCTTCAAGAGTTCTCTATTAAGGAAGGGGATGATCTGAAAGTCAAGCTAGCTGAATATAGGCAGTTACTTGCCGAGTTTGCCACTACTGGCTCTCTAAAGTCAAATGACGATCAGGTTACATTCTTCTAAAATAAGTTGCCCGAAAAGTACTTCAATTTCATTCAGCACATCATCTCCAACCTCGATTGCCAACCTTCTACAAGTTTAAGTGCTAGTTCTTGCATTACGCAAGGCTGCATGATCAAGTCCACAAGAGATCCTCATTACAATCTAATTCAGAGCAGAGGGAGTTGGTTGCCTCTTCTTCGGGAGGGAATACCACCAATGGCAAGAACCCGCCAGATGCGAAGGCAATCCAATCAAAGGGTGACTCCTCTTCCTCATATGGAACCAAAGAATCTAGACCTATATGGCAGCAACTCCCGAAGAAAAACCGGTTTTTCACACACTACCAAAGAGCAGGCCATGTGGACGAGAAGTGTCGCTCTAAGGCCCAAGGTTTTCCGCCTAAAAAGCCTCTGCAAACCGCTACGACTACACAGTCCAATGGGGCTACGCCTTCCGCTCCTACTTCATCTGCTCCTTCAGCATCCGTCGTTATTGCTCGACATGTGGCTCGAGTAGAGCCTCAATAGCCCATCTCTTTCACTACCCCCTGAGGGACTGGCTGATTGGTCTGCAGGTTCCGATCCCGTTGCACTTCATGCATCTATCTCACCTTCCTCCCCACCTCGTCAAGCGTCCCCTTGGCACAGCCCTGCTACTGGATGTATACGACGGTGGTCACCTTCTTAGACTAGCATGTCTCTAGGTCCTTTCGGATACCCTAGGTCAGTCTAGCATTCATTTTTCGCACTCTTAGAGTCAAGCCCATAGGATTCATTGTCCTTAGCTTTTCCATTCTTTTGACTTCCATTGCATTTACTCATACACATACACATTCATTGCATTTATTTTGAGTTATATTTTCTTTCTGTTATGTTTTGCTTTGGAGCATCTCACCACTAACCTCTGTGTTTGCAGATTCTCGTCTCTTTTGCAAGGATTTGTCTTTCAGTGTAGGGCTAACTTGCAGATTGCTTTGGTCTTATCTGGGCTAGAGACATGGGGATGCCCTCCATTCCTTTCATGGTTTCATCATCCTAGGAGTGCTTGCTCTTCTTCTAGCATGGCGGTTTCCCCTCCCGAGGCAGATTGTGCAGCATCTGTCATAGGGACATAAAATTTTGAGATGCTTTAATCTTGCTAGTAACATTTGATTAAGTTATTAATCAAATGTGCAAGGTTGTTTAGCACGTGATGCACATGGCAGTTATTTCATGGGAACGCGCCAAGGACCCCGAGGATGGAGTAGGTGTTAAAGGCAAAAGTTGTGTTAAGTTATGCTAACTGGGTTTTGGTGGTCAATTGGTACTAGGTTGGATCCTAGGACAATTGTTTGGCCATTAAGTGTCAGTGGTGACACTAGGGACTAGCATTAATTAATAAATTAATGCTAGTTTAAGTGTCAACAAAGGTTGGAAACCACTCCAAGTTGCAAATGGCCTAGCTAATTTCATTACAGATGGGCATGTTTAATTTTGGGCAAGGTCAAAAGGGCTGAAATCAATTTTCAAAATTAATTCATTTTGAAAATTAATTTAATGGCTGAAAATGCATTAGAAAGGCTGCCACTTGGCAAAACTTTCCCGTGCAACTAGGGAGAAGGCTGTTGGAGGGTGGTGGAAGCTGAATTACAGCCATTCTGAGCTTGGTGGAGGGAGAGGAGGTGATCAGATTTGGCTCTGAGAGGCGACGACGACTGATCACGCGCCACGACAGGACAGGGGGGGACAGCAGGTTTTCTCTTCCACCTCAAGAGAGGCGGCGGTAGAAGAGGAGGGCTCGCCAACCGAGCTACTGTTTTACCCCCCCCCCCCCCCCCTTTTTGAAGCTATTGGTGCCATCAGATTTGTCATCAGAGCTACGAATCAAAAGATATATTTCAGCTGATTTTCTCTCTCTCTACGGCATTCTCTCATCTTCTCCAGTCTATGCTCAAGCATTCTTAGTAATTCTCAGCCATTGGTAGCAGAGTATAGCCAAATTTGGTGGACAACAGAGAGTTTACTGCTGTAAACCCCAAATTACAATAGTAATTAGGGTTTAGGAGCCAAGTTGGGACCCGTGCCATCAGTCGAAGGAATTGTACACTGAAATCAGCACTGGAAATTCGTGGAATTGTGAGGATTTCACATGCCAACCCATCTATTGTGAATTTGGGGCAGCATTTGACCAGTTGGGGTTCCATTAGAGCAAGTCCTAGGTGAAAATCAAGGGGCAATTTGCCCGAATGCTTTGCTGATTGTTGGAACAGCAAGGGGCTTTTGAATCAGCCAAGGAGATCGTGAAATCTCGGCTTGTAATTTATCCATTAGCAATTGAAATTAAAGAAATACCGAAAGGGGCGCCAGTTTTGGGGCCAACAAGGTGTCCACTGTCCAAGTTTATGAAGGTAAAGTGAGCATTTCAGTTTATGTTCATTTGTTGATTGCTGTAATTAAGTGCTTAATCAGGTTAAACCACCCTATCCGAGAAGGAAGGCTGGTTTTAGCATCTCTCTCGATGCTATCATAGCAGTGACTTCTACCTTGCCCTTCTAGCGGGGTGCTTCATCCACTTCATCTTCTTTCATTTCTTATGGTTCTCAGCACCATACTCCTCTTCCTTCTTCAGCATCTACATCCAGGTTGAGAGAGGGTTCCTACCCTTCTTGGTATTCTACAGGCTTCAGCACTTTGTCTTTGACATCGTGCTTCTTCCCCTGTTGTACCTTACCCTTTGCATTGCATGATTTCATCATCTTTGTATTAAGGTGCTTGGGCAAGTGAACAATTTTCCCATGAGGGACACTGTCCAAGTGGCACATGCTGCATAAGCATTCTTCAACACGTAGCATACTTTGCCTCTCATTGTGCAGAGCACCACTTGAGCGGATCCTAAGTTGTTTCCACCGGCGGCAGTTGTCACCACACCACCATCCTCCTTCATCACATGGATACCTCATCACCTATTTTTCCTCATCATCAACACCTTGAGTGGTTGGATTAGCTTGTATTGTTTTGTGATGTGTTGGGTGTACCCACCCTACTCCCGTCTTTTGGGTCACTATTACTCAATCGGCCGCATCCCATAAAATTTACCTCATTTATTCTACCAAAAAAAAAAAAAAAACAAAAAAGAGAGTTCCATGTAGTTCCATCTGCCTTTGTAGGGCTTGGTAGGTTAGTAGGCAGCCGACCGGCACCCTTCGTCCGATGCCCTGTCCTCTCTGGGGTGACTACTTGGATTCCCTTGGTAAGATAACCATCGCCTCTGTAGTCTTGGTAGGCCACTGGGCAGCTGGCGTGCACCCTTTGTCCGATGCCTTGGCTACTTTGGGGTGGGACGCCTTGGGGTCAATAAACCTCACAATGGCTGACCTTACCTTTCGGCTCAATTTTGGGCCTGAGAGGGGATGTTGAGCTAAAACATGCATTACTTGCTGATTAGCCTCTTAAACAAGCCCAAAACACACTAAAAAATGCTCTTTTAGAGTAAAACACTAAAACAGTGAGCGATTCGAGAGAGTTTAGTGAAAACCCTAATTTTTGGGGCGCCCTTCCATATCTATAAATAGACAAGCTGCCCCCATTCAGCCTCATTCCCTCTGTGCAGGTTTCTCACTCCACGTGCAGATTTCAGCCATTAGCCTCCTCCCACGTGGCTGTCCAGCCCTCGAGACTGCTGCCACTCCATCCATGTTTGCTCTTGCTACTGGCGCCTTCATCCATGCTGACGTCAGCTGCTGGCGACTTCATCATCTGCTGTGATCTAATCATCCAGTCATCGCCAACCACATCAGACACTTTCAGTCTGCTCCCACGTGGCTGTCCAGCCCTCGAGACTGCTGCCACTCCATCCATGTTTGCTCTTGCTACTGACGCCTTCATCCATGTTGACGTCAGCTGCTGGCGACTTCATCATCTACTGTGATCTAATCATCCAGTCATCGCCAACCATATCAAACACTTTCAGTCTGCTGTTTACAGCAAACTATGCGTAGTTTCCAACCTCCGATCGGTGGTACACTACTGCATTTACCAGTTTCCAGCCTCCAAACTAATGCGTTTTGGTGACCAGCCTATTGCCATTCACTATTCAGCACTCCGACTAGTGGTCACAGACTTGGGATCCGTCTCCGGTGGACGTCACACTCCGACATTGCTCTGCCCTTGAGCACACTGTACACTCTTACATTCATTTACAGCATTCATTCACTTCAAAGTTGTGTTCTCTCTCTCCCTTCTTCTGTTTGTGTTTGAGTTTTGAGTTTTGAGTTTAGGGTTTGAGTTTTTGAGTTTTGCGTTCAGGGTTTGAGTTTTGAGTTTTGCGTTTAGGGTTTGAGTTTAACCCTCTCTGTTTGTGCTTGTCTCTTTGTGTTTGTGTCGTGGTCGTACACTCTGTGTGTCCTCAGTGCAAACCCTAGCAGTTTTCTTCAGAGTTCGATCTAGGGGGAGTATTTTTGTCTCATAGCAAAAGTATGCCCTTCAGTTGGTGGAGTAGTATTGCATGGATCAAACACGGCGTGTGGCCACCCCTCTTGATCATGTCCATCTATCGAAGGATACCCTACGTCAACCCTTCGATACACACACCTATCAATTTGATATAGGGAAGCTTCTTTGGTTGATTCATACTAGACCAAATTTAGCATACTCAGTAGTGTACTTAGTCAGTATTTTTCAGCACCTAGGATGTCACATTGGATTGCTTGTCTTCATGTGTTGAGATATTTGCGGTGTACTTTTAATTATGGCCTTACTTATGGACATAGTTTATGCTTGCAAAGTTATACCAATTTTGACTAGGCGGGAGATCCTGACACCTGGCGTTCCCATGGCAGTTACCTCTTTTTCCTAGGCATGGCTCCCATTTCTTGGTCAAGCTGTAAGCAGTAGACGATGGTGGCTTCCATGGCCAAGGCCAAGTATAGAGCTCTCTTTGATAGTACCACTAAGGCCACCTATCTGAGGAGCTTGCTAGCTACGCTTCAGTTTCCTTGTGATTCTCCTACAATTATCTACTGCGACAACCAAGGTGTCATTGCCCTTACGGGCAACTCGATCATCACACCTTGAATGCAGTATATGGGAGTCCATTTCCACTTTACCAGAGAGCAGGTTGAGCTAGGCACTATTCACCTAGAGTTGGTGCCTTCAAGCAACAATTTTGCATATATTTTGACCAAAGCAATCAACCGACCGATCCTACATTACATCCTACCTTGGATTGGCTTGGGTGCACCTTCCTCTACATCTTCAAATTGACGGAGAGAAGGTGTTTCCCTCTTGCTTCTCCCTCCCATTTAAGAGGGGGCGGTTTCTTCTCTTGATCAGTGACAATGATGATATTTACAATTTAGCTTTAGACATTTGAGACATTTATTATTCTTTGATATTGTACATAAGGACATTTGTAACTTCATCTGCACTATCAAGATAATATAATTGTAAAAGGGCACTAGGACAAGTGAACACTTTCCCTATGAGGGCACTGTCCAATGGCACCGTTGCATCACATTCTACTTGAGTATGACATCTTGCATACCCCTTTGCATTACCCCATGCATTGGCATTCTCTTCATGTAACCGTGCATCTGTGTGCATTTATCCCTTTTCGATCTTTCATGAGTGGTCGACTCTAGATCCACCATATTCGTGGCATTGCATATGGCAGTTCTCCAAGGCAGTTTCCCCATACTTGCTTGCTTGCTTTGCTTGTCTTGCTAAGCTCACCATCATCTTTTTTGCCTCTCCACATATTCTCCATATAATTGGGCATATAGACACACTTCCATTATTTTTAAGCACTTATCCTAGTAGTGTGTGGGATTAGGTTGCTTGTTTTATGAAGTACTTGGGTTTATTTCCTCTCTAATACTTAATCGGTCACTGCCCCTCCATTACTTATGTATTCTCAAAAAAAACAAAAATAAAAAAAAGTTCATTTTTTATTCCATCCGCCTTTGCAAGACTTGGTAGCCCTTGGGCAACCAACAAGCACCCTTGGTCCGATGCCTTGCCCTCTTTGGGGTGATCACTTGGGCTCCCTTGGTAAGATAACCATCACCTCTATAGTTTTGGTAGGCCACTAGGCAACCATCGTACACCCTTTGTCAAATACCCTAACTACTTTGGGGTGGAACACCTTGGGGTAAATAAAAACTTTTGGCTAGCCCACTTGCTCAGTTTTGGACCTGAGAGGGGATGTTGAGCTAAGAAATGCACGTAGCCACTTAAACAATCCCAAAACAACTTATTTTATGCCTATGTTAGGCTTATTTTAGTTAAAACCTTAAAATGGGGCACGGATCAAGAGAATCAAGTGGGGACTCCCAAACTTTCTATAAATAGGCAGTCTTCCCATCTTGTTTTTGCAATTTTTAGGTCTTTTAGCTTGCTGCCCACACCCCGGACATGAAGGACATTACAATCCAAGCTGGTCATTGCTGTCTACATTAGTCTGGCGCTGTTTTCAACCTTTTCCATGTCGGAATCTGAGGCAGATGATGACTCGTCGGAGGAGTTCACATTCCGCTTCATCTTCTGCTCCTTTTTCTTCTTGGAAACCACTAACTCTTTGCAGTCCTTCCGCAAGTAGCCCTTCTTGCCACAGTGATAACACTGGGCCTTCAACTTCTTCATCTTCAAACCCCTCTTTGAAACTGCAAGAGCCTCACTAGAATCTCCATGTAATGTATCATCAGTGGATGAGCACGGAGGAGCCATTTGTAGAGGATTTAGAAGAGAAGTAGAGAAAAGAAGGTATTTGGAGAGGGAACACAGCCAAACCACGAGCACGAACTACAAAAAACAAGAGTTCACATAAATATAACCCAAAATCTGACCAAAAGAAGTTAAAAGCTGCTGCAAAAAATCAATAAATCAGTCAAAAACTGTCGAAAATAGTAAAAACGGCCTGAAGGTACAATCGCCCAGCCAGGGAGGAGTTAGGAACACGAAAATGCAGGCTGAATACTGCCACAAACAGGCGGGAAAACTGTCACAGCAACCTGAAAACTGAAAACGCAGGTAATCGACAGCAATGGCAAATCTGCAAAAAACGCAGGTAAAACAGGTCGCCTATATGGAGTAGCAATCACTTGATCAACAAGGGTGAAAACAGTCCTGAAATCAGTAAGAAAACACAATAGGAGCACAAATCTTGAAATCTAATACCATGTCAGAAGTGGTGCAGCAATGGAAGCGTAAACATAAGCTGTATAAACTGCTAAAACACAAGACAAGAAAGAAAGGGAAAGAAAGAACACAATACATATGAGAACTCAGATGTATGCTCGGGAAACAAAATCCATATATCAGACACGAGATTGTCGCATACAACAGTGAGTCACTAGCAGCGTGGGCACCGGCACCGGCTCCTCTCTCCACGGGACCTCCAGGTGGTGAACTGACCAACTGAGGAGGAGGAGCCCAGAATAAATAGGCACAAATAATGCCATAAAATATATTTGGTCGGCCAGCAATAAATGCCCAATATGACCATAAAATGACAATAAAAAATGCCTAAATAACGTAAATAATGTGCCCAAGCCTCTACAGCTCAGACTCACACATGAGCCGACATATCTGCTAACATGAAGTGGGTCTATAAGGTACCACTTCACACCTATAAAACCAAATACCTAGCTAATGGCACCTTGGACAAGCACAAAGCGAGGCTTGTTAGCAAGGGTTTTACACAAAGGGCAAGTTCGCATTACTCAAAAGACATTTGCACCAATGGGCCAAATATCTATAATTGGGGCTATCTTGGCTCTTGCAACCCATCACCATTAGCCTATTTTTCAAATAAATGTGGAGTCAACCTTCTTGAACGATGTGCTTGAGGAGGAGATATATGTTGATCATCCTCCCAATTTCCATATGCAAGGAAAGGAGGTGTCAGAAGTGGAGCAGCGGTGGAAGCATAAGCATGTGCTGAAATAAACTGCTGAAACACAAGACAAAAAGAGAAAAGAAAAGAACATGATACAGATGAGAACTCAGATGTATGCACGGGAAATGGAATCCATATATCTGAACACGAGACAATCGCATACAACAGTGAGTCACTAACTGCGTGGGCACTGGCACTGGCACTGGCTCCTCTCTCCACAGAGTCTGCAGATGGTGAAGATGATGATGATGATGATGATGATGACTGAGGAGGAGCACTGAGTATAAATAGGCTAAAAAAGTGGGGAGCAATAATGCTGGTCGGACAGCATTAATGCTGGCCGACTGGTGCATAAAAATGCTCCACTGGCATAAAATGCCACACCAGAAAAAAACCTAAAATACCTAAAAAATGCCCAGCCCAGATCAAGCTCAGACTCACACATGAGCTGACAAATACTCTGCTAACACCCTCTCTCAGATCATGAGTAATCTGATACAATACAATAGTACAATGAAAAGGAATCAGAAACTATACAACATAGAACCACCAAGTAGAACCATGGATACCCAAGCAGTGGGTGATCAAGCCACCACCAAGGTGCCTCGGAGAGAACCTGATGTCGATGACGACCATACCAAACACCTGAAAATAGAGAAGATCATAGCACGTCTCTGTGTCCGTGTCACATGACTCTGAAGAAGACCATAAAGCCAGAGAAAGCAGTCGCGATGAATGAGCACGAGTGATTTCTTTTACCTCCCAGCCTTGCCTAGTATATTGCTGGCCAGACCATCGTGATCCGATTGCCAGCCGTCAAACCTTGGTGAGTCCTACTATTCTTGGACTCTCTTTATTTCTAGACTCCCCTTAACCCCGTTCGGGCGCCCAAGAGCCCGGACAGTCATCCTCGTGCGTGTTCCCCTTGATTTACCTTAAAGTCACATTAAATGTCACTTTAATGTCACATTCAATATTTGTGACCTTAATGTCAAATTAAATATCACTTTAATGTCACATTTCCTTCCCCTTAAGAATCGGTTTCGTCCTCGAAAACGATACTTGGAAGGTCTAAGTGTAAATCGGGAAACCTTTTCTTTAAAGTACTTACTCGCTCCCATGTTGAGCTTTCTTCTGAACAATCTTTCCACTTAACCAAACATTCTTGATAAATAGTATTCCTTGTTCGTCTATTACGAACATTTAATATTCTTTCTAGTTCATGTGGATTAGATTGGTCATTGAATAGCTCCTCAATGTCATCATTTAAGATTACATTATCCAAATCACCCAGCTTCTTCCTTAATTTATTTACATGAAAAACTGGATGTATTTTACTACCAGCAGGTAGTTGGAGCTTGTAAGCCAATTCTCCCACCTTTTTAAGTATTATGAAAGGACCACAATACCTTGGTGAAAGCTTTGGACATTGTCCCTTTTTCATAGTTTTAGTTTGTTCAAGCATCTTAAGATAGACCAATTCTCCTTCTTCAAAGGAGATGTCTCTTCGGTGAGGATCTGCATATGCTCTAGCTCGGTTTTGAGCCTTTTTAATATTTTCTTGAGCAAATTTTAACATATTATTCATATCCTCCAAAAAGTCTTTGGCTGCCTGAACCTTTTCCTTATGCAATCCTACTGCAAAAGGAGCTCTGGGCTGAAACCCATACATTAACATAAATGGACTATATCTAGTGGAAGAGTGCTTGGCACTGTTATATGCAAACTCTGCTATCGGTAGATACTCTTCCCAATTAGTTTGCCTTTTACTTACATATGCTCTAAGCATATCTTCAAGAATTTAGTTAACCCTTTCAGTTTGCCCATCTGTTTCTGGATGATCCACTGTACTCATACTAAGTTTAGTGTCCAATTTCCTAAATACCACACGCCAAAATTGGCTATCAAATTTTCTATCCCAATCAGAAACTATATTTGCCGAAAGGCCATACAATCGGTATATGTTCTCTATGAACAATCTAGCCAATTCTGGTGTTTTAACATCAGTTGAAGTTGGAATGAACCTAGCCATTTTGGTTAACCTATCCACAATCACCCACACAGAGTCGTGCCCCCTCTGTGTTCTAGGTAAAGCAACAATAAAGTCCATGGAGATACTCTCCCATTTTCCCGAAGGAATTTCTAGTGGATGGAGAAGTCCTCCCATTTTCAATCTTTCAGCTTTATTAACCTGGCATTTATTACATTTGACCACATAGTCAAGGACGTCCTTATTCATTCCAGGCCAATAGAACTGCCTTTTAATAAGACTATAAGTCTTATTAACTCCTGGATGTCCCGCGCTAGGGGTATCATGACACTCAAAGAGTATCTGGCGCCTTATTTCTATATCTTTCGGCACACATACCCTACCCTTGTAGAGTAAATAACCATTATCAATGGTAAAATTCTTCCACTTGAATCCAGTTTGAGTAACCCCTAATGCTCCATTTCCTTGTTGAACATCGTCAGATATTCCTTCCTCAGTAGAAGCACTTTCATTTGGATCCCCATTTTTTATTGCTTCCCATATGTTGGAATATGCCGGATCAACCTGGCATTTCCCTTTTAAAGATTCAAGCAAGTTGGAAGTGAACTGAGTAAAACTCAATTCATTAATGATGGGCATTCTGCTAAGTGCATCAGCTACTATATTATACTTTCCTTTTCTATATCTTATCTCATAGTCAAACTCTTCGAGGAGTTCGGCCCATCTGGCTTTACGCCCGTGTAAATCCGGTTGATCATTAAGCCACTTAATGCTTTCATGATCCGATAAAATCAAAAGTTTGGCACCGTACAGATAGTGCCTCCATTTCTTCATTGCATGTACTATTGCATACAGCTCCCTCTCATAAACAAAATAATTCTGTTTTGCACGGTCTAATTTCTTGCTTTCAAAAGTAACTGGTCGACCTTCTTGTAATAAGACCGCGCCTATCGCCTTATCACTAGCATCAGCTTCAACCACAAACGGTTTATTGGGATCCACAATTAATAATACTGGAGCTATAGCAATAGCTACCTTAAGTTTTTGAAAACTTTCATTTTGATATGTTCCCCAATTAAAACTTTTTCCTTTCCCTTTAAGTTGGTCTGTCATTGGAACAGCTATTTTGGCATAATCTCGAATGAATCTATGATAAAATCCAGATAAACCTAGGAAGATCTGCAGCTCTTCCAGGTTCCTTAGAGATGGCCATTCAATAATTGTCCTTACTTTTTCTGAATCCATGTTGATTCCCTCTTTCAAGATAATATGCCCCAAATATTTGACCTCTTGTGCAAAGAATTCACATTTAGTTTTCTTCGCATAAAGGGAATGTGTTCTTAACAGTTGGAATACTAATTGTAAGTGTTCCAAATGTTCTTCCCTTGATTTACTAAAGATCAAGATATCATCCAAGAAGACTACTACAAAATGTCCTAGATAGGGCCGTAAAACACTATTCATCAGCTTCATAAAGGTAGCTGGTGCATTAGTGAGGCCAAAAGACATCACCAAAAAATCATAATGCCCGTATCTAGTACGAAATGCTGTCTTGGGAACATCTTGTGCCTTAATTCTTACTTGGTGATAACCTGATCTTAAATCTATCTTTGTGAAGAATTTTGCCCCTTGCAATTGATCAAAAAGATCTTCCATTCTGGGCATAGGAAATTTATTCTTCACCGTTATTTTATTAAGTGCTCTATAGTCAACACAAAGTCGCATAGAACCATCTTTCTTCTTTACCAATAAAATTGGTGAAGCCCAAGGTGAATTACTGGGTTGTATAAACCCTTTATCAAGGTAATCCTTAATTTGTCTTTCAACTTCTTGATGTTGTGTTTCACTTAACCTATACGGTGGTTTAGAAATAGGGTGTGTATCCTTATTTATATCAATTGGGTGATTTATATCACCCCTATCTGGTGGAAGGCCACTTGGTAAATCATAAGGAAACACATCTTTAAAATCATCTAACAAACTACTTAATTCATTATTAACATTCAACTCACAAACATAAAAAATTTGTTGCTTTATATTACAGAAAGTAAAAGTGTTCTGTACAGGAAGAGACCATAACATATATACCTCACAAACTTCCTTCTTCATCAGCTTCTAAATTTCAGTAGAACACAGCAAAGGATTATCAGATACTTCATGCTCACCTTGAATGACAAAAGTCTTACCATCCCTTTCAAATTCCAGTGTATTATGGTGATAACTACGTTTTAAGGATGGTTCCAATTCCCATAGCCACTCCCTCCCTAGAGCAATATCAGCTCTTTCCATGTTCATAATTTGGAAATCAAGTTTATCTTTATATCCTTGAATCTCAATTTCCAAATTGGATACCATTGTATCCCATATTTTATTGTCTTGGCCTTGCATCATACGAACAACATATTGATGCCCACTCTTTTGTTGGGGAAGTTTCAATTTTTTGACAAGTGCATAATTAATAAAATTATGTGTAGCAGAGTCATCAATCATGACTCTAACTCTCTTTCCAGCTATCAATCCATGTACTCTAAGTAAATCATGTGGCCCAAAAGTAGGCTGCCACATAGAAGTTGACATACAACACTTGTGTTGTACATCCATGTGCAAGACCTCTAAAGATTTATACTTTTCATGCCCCTTTAATTCTAAGGTCTGCACTACATGGATTTGTTTTTCTTTTCCCTTGCCCTTGTCCTTATCTTTTCCTTTGTCTTCCCCCTTTTTCTTTTGAGGGCAATTCCAAGCAGCATGGTTAGGGAATAGGCAATTGAAACACAACTTTTCTTTTTTGGCCTTATCAAAGTCATCAGGACTTAACTTTGGCCTCACATATGGTTTCTTTTCAAAAGGTTGTTTTTTACCCTTAAAGAATGGTATTTTCCTTTTAAATTTGCCCACAAATTTTGAGGTTTCCAATTCCTTAGACTTGGGCTCCGTATCAGTGAGACTAGTGAATGTACCTGGACGCACATTATCTTCATTGATTAATGCAATTTTAATTGCCTCTTCCAGCATCTTAGGTGAACTCCTTTTTACTTCCTTTTTACAGGCTTTATCTAGTCCCCTAATGAATCCTCTTGTTTTTTGAAATTCATCTATTCCTTCCAATTTGAGGATTATCTCACGATATTCCTCCAGATATGTCACCAGGGATCTTCCCTTTTGTCTGACATAATCCCAATCTTCCCAATTTCTTTCCATTTCATTTTCAGGAATGAATTCTTTCAAAAAGACGAATTCAAATTGAGCCCAAGTTTCAGGTATTTTATTTGCCTCCTTTAAAGTTCGCCACCACTTATATGCTTTGGGCCCCAAAGTTAAACTAGCCTCCAGTGCTTGGAGATGTGGTGGGGTATTTTTAAGTATATGTAAATCTTCCCATTTTTGGAGGAAATTAAAGATTGTATCTTTATTTCTATCTTTTTCCTCCCCGTGAAACTGAGGGGGTTTCATATCCTTTAGAACTGGATTATCCCTCAATTTATAGTGGGGTTCCTTAGGATCTCACATAGTCACGTCTAAATCTTTCGATAAAGATGGGACATCCGAGGTTTCTATCTTATTTTTTATCTCTTTTTAACAATAAAGTTAATTGAGATTTTATTTCAGTGAGTGTTTGGGTTAAAAATTCCATTTGAACCCCCTGAGCTTGTACACGAGCAGTAAGATCATCAAATTGTTCTCATGTAGCAAAAAATTCTTCCCACTGTTCTTCTTGTATCTCTGGTTCATGGGGATCTACCATAGGGTGGTCCCCAGAACTAGAACCTTCCATTATTCTCTCTTTCTCTTTTTCTGCCATTAATACACTGGAATTGGAAAGCAAAGATAAGAAATTTGCATACAAAGTAAAGTACTTCCCTGATTTTAATGGCAGGCAGTTGTTGGCTGGTTTGTAAATAAACCCGAAGAGTAAGGAACAAATTTTATCGCCCGAACAAAGTCGGTCACGCAGGAAATGGAGTTTCTTTGCAGAAACGACTAGTATTCAGCCCCCTTCTTAATAATCATGCAGGCCATCAATGCACCTTTCCTAAACTTGTTCTCTGCTGAGCTTGTACTTGTGATGCAAGTGCAGTCGAGGCTGGTGAGAAAAATTCCAAAACGTGCAGTCGACTGATCACACATGCATCAGAAAATAGCTTTAGTTTCAGCCTGCGAAAAGGGGAAAAAAAAACGTGTGGTCCATTGGTGCGTTTTCAGACGGGCTCCAGCCAAAATCCGTCGTGCGATCCAGCATACAGCGTTTTTGTAAAGGATAGCTTCCCCGCCTTATAATACGTGACGTAGATAATCGTCACGTCAAATTTTATGTGATGTGTCACCAGGCACTTTTGACCAACGGCTTCACGAGTCCTTCACGAGTCGACGAGGCAAGACCCGTCGACTGAAATAAATAGCGGGACGACTGAAACCCGTCGACTGACCTGTCAACTGAAATGAATAGTGGGACGACTGAAACCCGTCAACTGCCTTTTCGTTGAAGAACTCCACAGATCCACACGACTAAACCCGTCAGCTCTGATACCAATGTCAGATGACTCTGAAGAAGACCATAAAGCCAGAGAAAGCAGTCGCGATGAATGAGCACGAGTGATTTCTTTTACCTCCCAGCCTTGCCTAGTATATTGCTGGCCAGACCATCGTGATCCGATTGCCAGCCGTCAAACCTTGGTGAGTCCTACTATTCTTGGACTCTCTTTATTTCTAGGCTCCCCTTAACCCCGTTCGGGCGCCCAAGAGCCCGAACGGTCATTCTCGTGCGTGTTCCCCTTGATTTACCTTAATGTCACTTTAATGTCACATTCAATATTTGTGACCTTAATGTCATATTAAATATCACTTTAATGTCACAGTCCGTTACCAATGTCTCGCAGTAGCATACAAGACCATCCTGTCAAAAATGCCCCTGAACATAGGTGACCATGAATTCCCTACCTTTGGCCAGACTACCAAAGTGTCCCCTCATGTGAGCTCCAGACGAAAGCCTCCCGCTCTCGGTCAGATAACCAGCTCATCATGAACCTGGATGTCAATCCCAGCTCCAGGATTGGATTCCATCAGACTGAAGTCGATGCGTCAGGGACGTCCCTCTCGGGAACATGTGCACCTGTATAAAAGTATAGATGAGGCGCCGCTGCCCCATCTGAACACCCGCTCACACTCCCTCTCTGGCACAAGAGAGTCGTGAAGGATAACCTCATCACCACCACTAGAAAGCAGCCGAGGAAGGGGCCACCAAGCCCTTCCCGCGATCCGAAGAAAAGAATCCCTTCCACGCCTTGGACTTCACCTTGGTCGGAGGATCTGAGTCGGAGTCGGATGAAGGAGAGAACTCATCGGTAGAGTCAACATCCCGCTTCGTCTTCTGCTCCTTCCTGGAAGCCACTAACGTCTTGCAGTCCTTCCGCAAATGTCCCTTCTTGCCACAGTGGTAACACTGGGCCTTCGACTTCTTCTTCCCGTCACCCTCTCTGAAGCTACATAAGCCTCACCTCCATAATGTGCCGGAAGCCGCCCCTGTAATCTCAAGGATCTCTCATGCTCAAGAAGCATCGAGGTCATATGTGTAAAACTGACAGGAGTCGATGATGTTTGCGTCCGCAAAGCATTGGCCACTCCATCAAACTCCGGAGGGAGCTTGTAGAGGACCGTCCCGACGAGATGCGCCTCGGGAAGAGCAGATTGCATGTGCCGAAGCTGGTCCTGTACCTGCGTAACACGAAGAAGAAAAGACTGAATAGTATCTTTCCGCTCAAACTTCATCTGCTGGAGCTGGCCATAAAGTGTGACTGCCCGCATGGTGGAAGGGGCCTTGTACATCTGCTGCAACTTCTGCCATACTTCAGGAGATGTCCTACAGGAGGTAACCACCGGTAAGACCGCTTTAGAAATACACCGAAGCAACGCCGAGTAAGCACGGGCATCGTCCGAGTCCCATGTGAGCACCGCTTCCTCATGGTTGTCATCATTAAAGTCTTCAGGAAGAGGAAAAGGACATAGAGGTCGAGGAATAGCTCCACAGACGATGTACCATAACCGCTTCTGCACAAACCAAGCTTTCATGACAGCACTCCATGTGAGATAATCAGGGCCATGTAACTTATCATCAGTGGAAGTGCACGGAGGAGCCATATGGAAGATAGAGAGAAAACACAGCTAAAACACAAGCACAGACTGCAGAAAATGAGAGTTCACATGCAATAGAACCCAAAATCGGATCAATAGAAGACAAAATCTGCTGCAGAAAGTAAAAAAATCAGTCAAAAACTGCCAAAAAACAGCAAAAACGGCCTGAAGTAACATTCACCCAGCCACGAGAGATGCTGAATCAGCAAAACGCAGGCTGTAAACTGGAGAAAAACAGGTAGAAAACTGTCGCCAGCAGCTGCAGATGAAAAACGCAGGCAGTAGAGGGTGCGTAGGCAGCAGGCGATGGTAAAACTGCAGAAAACACAGGTCAAACGGGTCGCCTGTAGGGAGCAGCAGCCGCCTGAGCAGAAAAGGGGAAAACAGTCTTGAAATCAGCAGTAAAACACAGCAGAAACACACATCCTAAAAACTGATACCATGTCAGAAGTGGAGCAGCGGTGGAAGCATAAACATGTGCTGAAATAAACTGCTGAAACACAAGACAAAAAGAGAAAAGAAAAGAACACGATACAGATGAGAACTCAGATGTATGCACGGGAAATGGAATCCATATATCTGAACACGAGACAGTCGCATACAACAGTGAGTCACTGGCTGCGTGGACACTGGCACTGGCACTTGCTCCTCTCTCCACAGAGTCTGCAGATGGTGAAGATGATGATGATGATGATGATAATGACTAAGGAGGAGCACTGAGTATAAATAGGCTAAAAAAGTGGGGAGCAATAATGCTGGTCAGACAGCATTAATGCTGGCTGACTGGTGCATAAAAATGCTCCACTGGCATAAAATGCCACACCAGAAAAAAACCTAAAATACCTAAAAAATGCCCAGCCCAGATCAAGCTCAGACTCACACATGAGCTGACAAATACTCTGCTAACAGGAGGACCATGTCTATTATTTGCAAAAGGCCCTCTATGGCTTGAATCAAGCTCCTAGGGCTTCGTATTGGTGGATCCATTGGTTCTTTCTACAAGGTGGCTTCTTCCAATAGACATCCCATGAGATGGGATCATATATCCTCTACCATTGTGACTAAGAGTTATAGCCAACAAACACCTACTTCTTGAAAGCCAACTCAAACTTATCCCTTTGTTTCTTTGGAATGTAAACATAGGAAAGGAGGACCATGTCTATTATTTGCAAAAGGCCTTCTATGGCTTGAATCAAGCTCCTAGGGCTTCGTACTAGTGGATCCATTAGTTCTTTCTGCAAGGTGGCTTCTTCCGATAGACATCCCATGAGATGGGATTATATATCCTCTACAATAGTGACTTAAGAGTTGTAGCCAACAAACACCTACTTCTTGAAAGCCAACTCGAACTTATCACTTTATTTCTTTGGAATGTAAACATAGGTATCACATCCAAACACCCTAAAATAGGAAACATCCAACTTTAGTTCAAAATAAGCCTCAAAAAATGAGTCTTACTTGTAATGGCAAATGTAGGGGGGACCAATTTAGAGTATGAACTACGGTGGCCACTACTTCAGCCCAAAGACACTAAAGTGCCTACCAACGCTTCATCATAGTTCAAGCCATCTCAATCACAATTCTATTCTTCCACTCCAAAGTACCATTCTCTTGAGGACTATTCATATTAGCATACCCCTAATGAATTCCTCGATCTGCACAAAACTAAGAAAATTCATTGGAGACAAATTATCCACCTTTGTCGGATCTCGCTATCTTAAGCTTCCTACCTAAACAATTTTCCTCAAAGATGAGTCAATCCTTAAAATGTCAAAAAGTTTCAGACTTCGGTGCAAATGTTGTGCCTATGTCATCCTATTGTAATCATCTGCAATCCACATAAAGTAAAGACTCATTGAGTGACTCTCTCTCTTGATCGATCCACACAAATTTATAAAGAGAAGCTCTAAGGAATCCTTTGCCTTTCGCAAAGCCTTTCTAGGAATCACATCTCTATGTTATTACCACACATACAAGATACACACGATAGATGGCCTAATCATGAGCTACCTTCCTAAGGTACTCGTAGTTGAGGTGGCCATACCGTGTATGCCATAGCTTGAACTGAAACTAAGAAGTAAAAGCATGTGTCTCATCTTTCCATCAAGAACCTAAAAGAAGTTCCTATCAAACTCAACCATGTGGCTAGTCCACAAATCTTGCTCACTGAAAGGAGATGATAGTCCAAGCCTGTAACATAACGATCCTCCATGTGTGAGCACCATCATGCCCATCTAGAATCAGCTGTATATCACCCTTACCTTGTATAGGAACCAAAGAACTATCACCAATCAAAATATACCCATAAACAATCAACTGCATATCACCCTTACCTTGTATAGAAACCAAAGAACTATCACCAATCAAAATATACCCATAAACAATCAACTGCATATCACCCTTACCTTGTATAGAAACCAAAGAACTATCACCAATCAGAATATACCCATGCATTGGACGTATACAAGCAATACAATCTAGAGGAGTCATGTAGTGAGAAGAGCAGTACGCCACTATCCACAATCCGCTGGCAAGACTGTGGGGTCATCAACACTACATCAAACAGATCGTGTGGAGAAGGCTCAATAACCTCCAAATGTAGAAATATTGCTGATGAAGGAGCAACCACAAGTCCTAAGTCATTTGTAGTCTTCTTTTCCTCCTTGGTGTCCTTATCCTTATCAAAACAATCTTTCTTTTAGTGACCTCTCTTACCATAGATGTGGCAAGTAGACTCCTTGTCTCCCTCCTTTTACTTTTGCTTCCCCTTCTTTTCGAAAGCCAAAAGATGTAGACATTCAGCTTATCCCAATGTGCTTGTACCTTCACTAACTTTGCTTCTTCCGCTTGCTTCAAACTCATCTTTTGTAGAGAAGGTGAAGGCCATAAAGGCTTCCTCTTCCGTCTTCTAGCCCTAATAGTGCTACCATCCCTCACAACTCTCCACTGAAAGGAATGCAGGAGATGCGGGAGAGAAGAGCACACACAATGTAGGTGTTGTCAATAATATTATGACAACCTTATTGCACTTTCATATATATATGAATAAAGAATATGAGCGGTCACTGTACACGAGCAGACCCAAGGGCCTTTTACCCCAACAACCTCCCACTAAAAGGCCACTGGGCCAAGGAGTGAAAAAACAAAACAAAAGAAAAGAGACAAGGTAAGGAATCATGACATCTCACCCAACGCCCAATTGGAAAGCGAGCTGTGCAATAAGTGTCGGGAATCTCCGAGTCCAAGACATCCAGGAGGCAAGTGATCCCGCAAGCATCAGCATGGCACATACAAAACAGCGGAGAGCATCCAAACTCTCCAGAGTCAATCATTGAAAGAGGGCCAACATCCCGAACACAAGTCAGATGGGGTCTCAAGACAGTATGCAGCCTCAGCGAAGCGGAAGACTGACATACGACTGTAGAATCGACCATAAAGCGCACTGAACGCGTATCAAGAGGCCTGAGAGGTGCCTGCGTCTCATAAAAGACAGTATGACGGCTGCGTAGAACCTGTTGGGCATCCAAATTCCCAAAATTTGTAAGCCGTAAAGTCACCATCTCCATAACCAAGGAGAAGACATCTGCGTGACATAGACTCATGTGGCATACTGACAGTGGCCTGGCAGCCAAACATCCTCAAGTGATCATAGGAGGGTCATACCACTCCATGCCTCATGCGGAATAATAACATCCAAAGAGAAACACAACGTCCGATTAACCAAGTAGACTGCCGTCATAAGGGCCTTAGTCCAAAAGCCATAAGACAACCTAGCCGTGGTAAGCATAGAAGCAACCTTTGCCTGTAAAGTCAGGCACATGCCATGAGCAATCCCATAATACCGTGGGCATAAAAAATCAATGACATATTGCTGACAAGAGATCCGTAAGCTAGGAGAGATAGCATGACTCTCATAATCCATCTGCAAGTATCTAGGCCTGCTACCAGCAAAATCCATAAGCCTATCAAGCATAGTAACAGCATCCTCAATCCGTACCAAAGGGTAAGCCCAAACACGGTGGGTAGCATGATCCATAAAGGTCACAAAATACGACGCTCCACCAAGTGACTGGGAAGGCATAGGTCCATATATTGCAACATGGACTAGATATAGAGGAGCATGCCTCACACGATCGCCATAAGCCAAAGAGGCATTGCACGGACCATGAGTACAATGAGAACAAGTAGCATGGCGAAGAGCAGGCAATAAGCCCATATCACATAAAGCATCCATCTCAGTGTGTCGTACATGGCCTAGGCGACAATGCCATAACAATGCATATGGTATTTGCGTAACTACAACCATAGAATCTCCCACATGAGAGACATGCACTACATAATCACTGCCATATCTAGCACCTCTGGCCAATACCAAGCAACCACAATGGATTTTCCATGAAGTATCCCCAAGAGACATAATATCTTGCACAAGGCAACTGACTGACAGAGATCAGGCTCTTACTGAGCATAGGTATATGCAAGACATCACGGAGCATAAGAGAAGACCCATTTGGCAAAGCCAAGTGTATATCCCCCGTACCAATAACATGACAATTCTGCTCAAGGCCCAAAGAAATACATCCATCAACCTCCCTACAAGAAGAGAACCAAGCTCTATGCGGAGTAACATGACAAGATGTCATACTATCTAAAAGCCAATCAAAGGTATAGGCCGTATCACTGAGCAAGTAATCTGCAGGGTAACACGATGCCAGGAGTCTAGGCTCAGCTGCATCATCATGGGTAACTACATGTACCATACCACTATCAACAGTGGTCTCACCTACTGTATCACTGACTCTGCTCTCATATCTAATGCGGCGCAATCTTTTTTGCTCTCTAATCCACTTGAAGCATTTACGCTCCACATGCCCTGTCTTTCCACAATGAAAGCAAACAGAACTTGTAAAACCTGTAGAAGATGACAATTGCTTTGTAATAGCATAAGTAGGGCTGTCCAATACATCCAAAGAGCTCAAAGAATCAGGGGAACTCTCATCAGAGAGAACAAACTTATCAAGAGGACTGTCTGCATGACTAGAAGAGCTGGAAGTCGCCATAGTATACTGCAAAGGGAACTCATCCAAACCAAAAGGGGAGAACATAAAGGCATTAACCACGGATGCAAAAGCTCCCACACAGACAAGCCTAGCAGACAAAAGCATGACATATCCAACCACTGTAACTCGCAGCAATAAAAACGTAAGCATGCCTCGGAGCCATAAATGCATAAGCATCCCCGAAACATAGGAGTATACATAACTTTGCAGTGTCTCATACCATGTACTGACATACATGTCCAGCCAAGAACGGTAGGTGACAAATAAACTTGCAAGAATCAAGCTCCAACAAAAGCCCAAATATCTGTGTAAAAGCATCCAGGTAAGAGGCTTTGTAAAATACATAGCAACAGACCATATGCATACACAAGTGGCCATAAAGATCAATTGCTCCCTGACATACACGGGCAATAGCAGCCCAAATAGTAAAGATACCATACAACAAAGAAGCAAGACGGCCATAACTGTAAATCCCAAGCACTATCCAAGTCCACTGATCAGTAAGTATCCCGCATATCAAATGCAAAAGAGCAATCACAGCTCAATAGGCAACTGCGAAAACAAGAAAGCAATCACTGCTCAATACCTGTAAGTGCATCCAAGTAATAGCCAAGATCCATAATCGGACCATCAAATCCCATATAGCATCCAAGGTCGTAACGGAAAAAGCCAAGTCGTAACGGAAAAAGCCGAGTCAATGTCCAACTGCTCAAGGGGATACTCAGACGAGTGTCAAGATGAGGCTCAAACAACTGCCATCCACAACCAACCAAAAGCATTCACCAAGACATCATAACCTACACTGGGTAGCCTACGCATAAACCATATCATGACACCAAAATGCCTACTGCAAGGAAGTAGCAGTGAACCATAAAATCGAGCTCTAATCTCAGCTCAAAATAATTTCGGAGCATAGAAGAACCATGTGACATCATCCAAATGCATGAATACATCAATCCAAGTAGCCAAGAGCACCCGTACGCAATAGACATAACCTGGCAAATCATTGAATAGCTTCAGTCCTGAAGTTTCCAGCAGCATATAATCTCTGTAAACTGAGCAAATCAGTGCTCAATCCAAGCTCAAATCCATAGGCAAACCATAAGCATACATTCCCATATGTATAGGCACCAACCGGGCATAATCGGGCATCAAATGCTAAGACATGTAAGCATAAAATTGAAGTAACACGTGGCTGCCCTGTTTTGGACAGATCTAGGACTGTTCAAAGCAGTCAATGGCTGAGCTAAATCAGCTCTAAATGCGTCTCACATAAGAGGCATAACATCCACAAGTGATCCAGTACCAACAGACATCAGTAGAAGCATCACATAAGCCATAGGCATACAAATACATGCTGTCTCAGACTTGAAATCTATTGTAGAATATTATGTCATCAAAATTTGACAAATCCGACATCATCATCGCGCCCGGAGCATGCCAAAACCCCAACTTAGACTCTTACCTTGCCTGAATCGGATTCCCAAAGTCCAAGATATGACAAAAAGAGTGATTTTTGAGCCATTTTTGCAAACAGGTGTAAATAAACGTCCACTGCCAAAGAGGCAATATGAGGGAGTGGTGGTTTGGCATTCTAGCCTTGTTCATATATATGTGCAGTGAACCCGGACTAAGGATTCCCACACACGTTGAAGTCTAGCAAGTTTTAAAATCCTAAAGCTAGGATTAACATCCAAGTTTCTGGTGAGCTATTTTGCTTGACAAAGAGTGATCATTGCTCCTAGTTTTAGCTCACATGAGGGGACTATTTGGGTCTAGTCGAAGGTGATGAATCCATGGTTGTGATGTCCTTTTTGCGAAGCTAGTTCATGATCGGCATTGAGAGTTGCTCTAGCTAGCTTTTTGTTTTCAAGGCTTAGTATGATCAACATCAACATCAATGTCTTTCCAAGAAACCTTGGTGGTGGCTTGATCACCTACTACTTGGGTATCTATGGTCCTCTCTAGGTGTAATTGTCATATGTACTATGATGAGTCATTATCATTGTATATTTTATTGTCTCAATCATCCATGATTAGAGAAGGTTGATTAAGATTGATCGACTAGATTGCGGGTATCAATTCCTCTTTGATATTTTGTATGCCTATTTATAGGCACGCTCCCTCCTCCACAATTAGTCACTTTATTCACATCGTGGTGGAGAGAGGAAGACCATGCACAATAGTTTTGGGCTATCTTGTTCATTGCTATATGGATTCCATTTCCCATGCATATTCTTCTTGAGTTCTTCTTTTCTTTGTAGTATTCTTCTTTCTTTTTGTATTTGTGCAGTTTATTACAGCAGTTTCTCACGCTTCCATTGCTGCACTCTATTCTAATAAGATCTAGATAACATCTAATTAGGACTAGCTTCCATCCCCTCCTTCATGGCATTCATGGATTTGGAATAGCTTCCATTCCCAGATCCTTTCATGACACTCGTGGATTTCGTGTACATGATTAGGATCAGCTATTGTCATAAACCTAATTGGCATTGCTATACACAGATTTGTCTCATAGGCTAATAGGCCTCTACTAGAAATTCTCTCCCCCATGTGTGTGTGGTAAGCAAATTAGTTAGTTAATTAGAGAGAGACTTCCAAGCTCCTACCTTGTTTGCGCTTGGAATTGTCCTCAATGCAAACTCTCTGATGTTCTCTCTCGAGTCAGGCAGCATCAGCTTCAACGGCAGGTTCGGAAGATGTACAATGCGAGGAGGGAACTTTCGAGCGGTGGGGGGAAGTTTCGGACGAAACGTTGCTGAAGCCAAAAGATCTCTCCCAGCGAAAGACGAAGCCATTGTAAGCTCTTTCCGAGCAAGACACGAAGCCTTTCGAGCAAGCTTGGACGCCATCGTAAGCACGCGTACCCTCGCCTTCTGCCTCCTCAATGCCACGGCGTTCTGCTCATCTCTCTCCCTCTCTGTGCCTCTCTCAAAGGGCCTAGAAATTTTCTAATAATTGGGTTGAGGGCTTAAGTAGAAGGGTAACTTCACAGTTGTACTCTTTTTTTCAACACGCATAGATACGTATTAGAATAAGTAAAACTTCTAAAGATAAGCTCTTTTTTTAATGCGGCTTAATTATATATTTCATCAAAAGGGTAAAGTGAGTTTTTACAACGTGGCATTAAGCCATTAGACTAAGCTTTTTGCAAAAAAGCTAGTAAGTCTAATGAGAGCTTCTAAGCTGCTTCATCAACACTCTAATTTCCGAAGTTAGTAATTCCCAACACTCATTAGGAGGTTTCTTAGGTCCTCTCCCAAAAATGTAATCATTTCTTCTCCCCCATATAAACTTGAGAACAACAGCACTACTCGTGGAGATTAGTTTCCAATTGGCTTCATCTAGATTTCTAAAATCGGCAAAAAAAGCAACAGACATGTTGAATTGATTCTTGAGGTTGGCTTCATGCAACAACCGCTTGATTCTACTCTAGATTGGCCTAGTGTGGACACATTCCCAAAAGAGATGTTTTTTGTCTTCTTCCGCTTTATGCAGAAGGGGCAAAGAGTGGCGATATTTGCACATGACAAGCGAGACTCTTCCTCATTGGTAGTCTCTTGAGAAGGAGACGCCATCTAAATACATTTAATATGTAGGAAGAAGTGGCTGACCACACCCTCTTTAGTCGTGTTACCCAAGTGAATAGCCTTGTACGAGGAAATATCTTCTTCCATCCGGAGGAGACATTCATACTTATGATTGAGTTCGAGTCTGCAAAGTTTTCTTCCTACAGTGACCAAGTCTTTTACCATGATGTGTCTCTAGGGAATGAATCACAAGAATAGCCCTTGGCATGATAAAGGCTGGCCAGTCATCCCTGACCAGCAGACAGAAGGATTGGCTTACTTCTACATTGGCAAAGTTACCCTTGTGATAATAACTAATCCTATGTTCTGACATGTAATCGGTCTCCAGCTCTCCCTAGACATTCTTTTTCCTACTTCTTAGGTATAAGTTCCTTCCAAACTCTGTTTCTAGTATGCCAACATCTAAGAGACAAGCTAGTTCCTGTAGCACAACTTTCTTCCTGCACTTAGGGAATGGCTAATAGAATTGAGTGGGATTTCATTCTCCAATCCTTGTTGGACATGGGGTTGGGTAAAAAATTCATAAAATACATCTCTATCCTTTTCAAGAACACCTCAGCTAGAATAACAATCAAAGGGGATCTCACTCCCCCATTCCCCCTTGGGAGATCAATTAGGCAAAGTTGCCATCTTGCTCCTCTCCCTTTTTCTATTTTAGAGCTGATAGCCTTGGATGGCTGATAGAGGATCAATAGCAGAAAGGAAACATTAAAGGAATTAAACTGCCTTAGGGGAGCAAAGGATATGATTCTAAGCATGTTTGCTAAATGACAATAACTCTACCATAAACAATGACCCTGTCTCAATTGCTTCCTTTTGGGAATGCTTAGAGACCTTTTGCCTAGCCTCTGGCTCAAAGATCTAGAGGTTGGTTGTAAATCCATCAAAGAAAGCACAATCTTCCACCTATTGAGCATCCCCATGGGGTTTGGAGTCATCATGAAACAAAGATGGCAATGGGTGATGGACTAGTTACAAAACAAGTTGAATAAATGAAATTACCTCAAACAAGGGTTTGCCTCAAGAATAGTCATACTTAACCATATCATTCTACCCTCATGTGTCTACTTCATTTCCAACTAGCACCCTCTAGAATCCAACATGTCACAATTGGAGGCCCTTTGTAGAAATTACCTATAGGAAGAGTCTCCAAAGTTCAAAACACCAAAAGTTTCCTAGAAGACTTGCACTCTACCTAAGAAACTAGGGGGACTTTGCATAACTAACATATACTTTTTGGCAAACAAACTAGCAAGAAAGTGGGTGCTTAGAAGTATGGCTCATCCCCATGAGGACTAGGTTATTCTCTTCACTCACTCTCTAACCACATTCAGAGCCTCCTCTTGCCCAAGATTGCATTGCCTCTCCCCTCACACAGTGATCTTTGCATATGCTAAATTTACTTCCTCAAGTACCACACCACTTGTCAAAGAACTATGGATTGCATGGTTGAAATTCAAACCCCTCCTCCAAATACAACCCAAACCCAAAACAATGTGTTGGTCGGCCCAAGACTCCATATGGCTTAGTCAAACTATCTCTCCTATCCCTTTAGACCAACTAAAGCAAGCGAGTGGACTTTTCTCTCCATAAAAGTGTATGGACTCAAGAAAAAGCAAGGAGTATTGGGATCAATACATGAATATGTCCTCATTATGTAAAATAAATCAAAACTCTCCCTCATCTTTTTATCAGTTGCTCTATTGTCGAAGCTTTCGCAAGCTCAACCACCCACTGGAGTTGACAAAATGCTTATTGTTTCAAGCGCTTTATCCAATTTGACAATGGTTAGCTCTCGCATAGCCTATACATCCTCTGCACTCATCAATCTATCCATTCTTCTCCCAAAACACACGAAAGCAAGAATGAATAAATCAACAAGAGTATAATGAACTCACCACCTTATCTTCTTCTCGATACTACAAAGCAAAGGCTTGATGGTGGCTCCACGATCCTCATAATGCGCCTTGAGTGAGCTCCACTTCCATTCCCTCAATTGACATGCAAGCTCCATGAAGAATAAGAAGAGAAGAAAGAAGAAGAGGAAGACTAAGAGGAAACAAGAGCTTCTCCAAGCTAATCCCTAACTCTACCTCACACACACACACACACACACACACACACACACACACACACACACACACACACCCTCTCTCTCTCTCTCTCTCTCTCTCTCTCTCTCTCTCTCTCTCTCTCTCTCTCTCTCTCTCTCTTTCCAAGACATGGGAGCGGGAGACATGTAGAATTTCGGATATCCCAGGGTACATAATTCATAGTGCATATCAACCACATGTAGGAAAAAGAGGGCAAGGAGGAGTTGCATGCATATACAAATGTCATTGGAAGGAATGATTGGTGTACGTAAAGTAGACCGACATAAGTGGTACATATGGATTATGATCAAGCACACTATATCGATGTACATTGCGAGATGTTACATTCCACATAAGGAGTCCCCCTTCTATGCACGACATGAAGTGGATTCACAAGAACCTTTTGAAGATTTGAGTATGGATGTATGCACGTATATGCAAGGACATATGATGGTCTTAGGTGACTTAAATGCGCGTATTGGACGTATGCAATTTCAGCCCATAGCGCGTGATGAGCTAGACAAGGAAGAGGTTGTGGATGCACGTTGGTGTAGACAGTCTGAGGATATTGACATTAACACTCATGGACATGCTTTGAAGGATATGGTTAATGGTTTGCAAATGCCGATATTGAATGGTATGAATTGTTTCCCCGATACTTAAGGATACATGTGCTACTCAGCTAATGGAGATTCAGTGTGGTAGACTATACAATGGTACACATGAATGGTTTATGCATGATCAGAGAGTTCTAGTTAGGTGAAAAACATCCAAAATTAGATCATATAGCTTTGGGCTTGACACTTGATATTTGCCACCATGTAGGACATGCAGAGGACGTAGTAGGTATTGGTGCATTCTGTATTGATGTCGACAAGCCTAAGAGATGCAGTGTTAAATACGGGTATAGAGGTTTCTGGGAAACCAAAGAGCAATCACAAAAATGTCAAAGGATTGCCATGCAAGAAATGGTTTGATGATGAATGTAAGGCTACACGTAGAAAGCTAAAAATCCTCCCTAAGGGACAAGAACAAAGTGAGGCAGAAAAACGATATAATGCTCTCACACGTAAAAAGTGACAACAATATGTAGTGGCCCAAGAAAGTGAAGATACTAGGGAGTTTGAGAAATGTCCAAGGCACGCATGGAGAAATTTGCAAACCAAACGGTCAAATGTTATGGGGAATTTTACAGATGTTGACATGCTATCGTGTGTTTGGTGCGCAGATCGGTCGCAGATAGCTCACGTGGTGAATCCCGAAAGGTCCCCAAGAACAAAGTACTCTACTTTTTAGCACAAAAACCCATGTAAAAGCAAGCACGACAAGAGGCAAGAGACAAATTGGGTTCAATCTCCCCCATGCCTTGTGTGAGCGCTTCACAAAGCATGTATTTAATGTATATTTCCAATCTTCATGCTCAATAATAGCCCAATTACAAAAATATGACAAGCTTTTTAGCTTTTGAGTTTGCTTTCTACCAAAAATAGGAAAATAAAGCTAATGGACGGTGCCCATAGAGTCTGGCACGCCCAATCTCAATGTCCAAATAGAAATAACATATCCAGGCGCATAAGCGCATACAAAATAATAATAAATAATCGATGTCTCAATAGACATAACAAAATATAGGCGTGGCGCCTATCAAAATATAGTCCAAAGGTCGAAAACCCGCTAGACTCCAATGCTTTCCTCCGCCACTGCTGCTATCTCTACACATCAACTGAAGCATTCACAATCGTTAGTAAAATAATACAATTAAACTGACAAAAGTGAATACCTAGCAGTCTTCAGCTACATAAATAAATCAAATGGTTAGAAATAAATCCTAACCTTAATTTATTACGAGTGCGCACTCTAAACTCATAAACGTTTATTAATTTAATATGCATTTTGCGGAATCACCCGCTATGGAATCACCCATGTACACACTAAATTAATGAAACGCCCGAAAAGGACAGGCGTCCCCATCAACTTCTCGCACAAAGAATCCTCTTTGCGTATGAGCCCCGGTCATCTAAGTTTACGGAATCCACCGTAAAACCTCACGGAATCCACCGTGGAATATGCCTCCTGGCATCATACCCCCGGGGTGGGATAGCAATTGACCTCAATTGCTATTAGCTCAATGTGGAGCTAACAGAGTGGGGAAAGCATTTAAGTCTCTAGCGTGCATCCATTGTGCTTCCTCTACAGGATGGTTCTTAAAATTCACTAGATATCTAGAATACCTTCGGCCAGTTCTAGTGGTCATGTAGTCAGTGTCTATGATGGCTTGTGGTTCAAGTATTTCAGTCTCTTCTTCTAATAAAGGTGGGTTTTCATATACAGGGTGGATAGATAGTTGGCCTCTAAATGGTCTCAATAAACTAATATGAAATGTATTATGAATTTTCCAATGAGATGGCAGTTCTAACTTGAATGCATTGTCATTAATCTTATGAATGATTCTAAATGGTCCGTAGAATCTAGGAGCTAATTTGACAACTGGATGTCTATCTACACTTTGCAGTCTACGTTTTTCTATTCTAAGCCAAACATAATCATCAACTTTGAAATTCATAGCTTGTCTTTTCTTGTTGGCTTGTTTGGTATATGATTGTTGGGCTTTAGCAATCATATCCTTTACTTCGTCAAAAATAGTGTTATGCATAACAGCAATATCATCAGCACTCTGAATTCTATTAGACAAAGATGCAACAGGTGTAGATAATCTATATCCATAGATAACTTCAAAAGGTGCTTTCTTTGTAGATGTGTGCGGTGTATTATTATATGCAAACTGTAATAAATGTAAATGAGTATCCCATGTCTGAGGTTTAGAGATAGTGTATGCACGTAAAAGATCTAGAATGGTGCTATTTGTGGCTTCTGTTTGTCCATTTCTTTCTGGATGAAATGCAGATGAGAAATCAATCTTTGTGCCTAGATTTGCAAACAGTGTAATCCAAAAATTATTACAAAATCTAGAATCTCTATCTGAAATAATCACTTTCGGCAATCCATGGTTAGTAAAAACAATTTTCAAAAATAATTGTGCTTCTTGTGATGCTGTTAAAGTTTTCTTACATGCAATGAAATATGCTTGCTTACTAAATCTATCTACAATTGTCCAAATCATGTCATGGTTAGATTTAGTATTTGGTAAACCAGTAATGAAATCCATAGATATATGTTCCCAAGGTTTAGATGGAATAGATAAAGGCATTAATAATCCATACTGTTTACCATGATGTCTCTTTATTCTTTGACAAATCAAACATTCAGAAACGAAATTAGATACATCTGCATCCATATGCGGCCAATAAAAATCTTCAGTTAACATGCGTAATGTAGAGATGATACCTCTATGACCTTGATATGGGGGACAATGAATTTCATTCAAAACAAAAGATCGGAATGGAATAGTAACACACAGTCTCTTTTCAAAGAACATAAATCCATCATTATATGACAATGAATCAACAGGAATGAAATTATTTTGAACTAATTTTTGCCAATCAGAATGAAAAGTAATATCCTGGTGATATGTGTCTTTCATAGCAATCAAAGAATCAAAAGATATGATGGAAATATTATGAATTGCAGGTCTTCTACTCAATGCATCAGCAACTACATTTTCTTTTCCAGGTTGGTATTGAATGATAGGATGGAAACTTTGAATGAATGAAGCCCATTTGATATGACGGTCATAAATTTGGGGTTGGCTAAGTAGATGTCTAATGCTTTGCTGGTCGGTCTTTATCATGAATTCTGAACCCATTAAATAATGCTTCCATTGTTTTAATGCTTGTACAACTGCTAAGAGTTCTTTGTCATAAGTGGAATATTTAAGCTCAGAGGGTTTCAGCTTAGAACTAGAATATGCTATTAGATGGTTGTCTTGCATTAATACGGCTCCTATTCCTGATCCGCTAGCATCGGTCACAACTAGAAAGAATGGTCTATTAAAGTCAGGCAATTGTAGAACAGGGGCATTGGTTAATGCACGTTTAAGTAAATCAAAGGATTTCTGCTGATTTTCAGTCCATTGGTAAACAATTCCTTTCTTAAGAAGTTTGGTTAATGGTAAAGCAAGTAATGAGAAATTACGTACAAACTTCCTATAGAAACTAGCAAGACCAAGGAATGAGCGTAGTTCATGTACATTTTTAGGAATAGGCCAATGCAATATTGCATCAATTTTCTTAGGATTAACTTTTATTCCTTCTTTTGATACAATATGACCTAGATATTCTATTTCTGTCTTAAAGAATTCACTCTTGTCAGGATTTGCAAACAATTGATTTTCTTTCAGTAATTGAAAAACTAATGATAAATGCTCATAATGCTCTTTTTCACTTTGACTGAACACTAAAATATCATCAAAGAAAACAATCACACAATACTGATATTTTAGAAAAATACGGTTCATCATTCTACTGAAAGTAGCAGGTGCATTAGTTAATCCGAATGGCATGACTAAGAATTCGTAATGGCCAAACTGTGTCATGAATGCAGTCTTAAATATGTCGGATCTATCTAGCCTCACCTGATGATATCCAGACTTAAGGTCAATTTTACTAAATATAGAAGATCCTTGCAGTTTGTCCATAAGGTCATCAACTCTAGGTATAGGATACCTATTCTTTACAGTGATCTTGTTTAATGCTCGGTAGTCAATACACATCCGATAAGTATTATTCTTTTTCTTGACTAAGAGCACAGGTGCACCGAATGGAGAACTGCTAGGTCGAATTAAGCCTCTATTTAGTAATTCTTCAACTTGACTCTGGATTTCTTTTTGCTCTATTTGATTGTGCCTATATGGGGCTTTGCAAGGTGGTTGTGTGCCAGGTATTAGGTCAATCTTATGGTCTTCTGGACGTGATGGAGGTAAACCTGGTGGTAGGTCTTCTACAAAACAGTCCTTAAAATATGCGAGAAATTCCTTATGCCTAGGGTGCATATGATTTTCCTTTGCATGCAATTCATTCACCCAAATGAGATATGATTTGGTATTCTTGCGTAGTGCACGTTTTGCTTGAGTATGCGAAAGCAGTGGAAAAATATGAGATGCATGCATACCAAATAATGTAATAGATTTTCCTTGAAAATTAATAGTCATTGTGTGTGTGGAATAATCTATATTGGGATTATGTTGGTGTCTCCATGGCATTCCTAGAATAATGTCGCTAGACTGTAATGGGACAACTAAGAAATTTCTTCTTTCAATATATGGACCAATTTGAATTTCTAAATCTTGAACTTCTTGTGTGCCATTGTACCTAGTACCTAAAAATGCAGCTTTTATGCGATAATGCGTAGGTACAGTATGCAATTTTAATTCCTTTACCAATTTTGCTGAAATAAAGTCATGGGTACTACCGTCATCATGCAATATAGTTCTTTCTTTTCCATGCACCATACATTTCATAGTCAACAATGAATGTGAAGTAGGCATACCTGGTAGAGTGTCAGAAGTAGTAGTAATATCATCCTCTTCTTCAGTGAAATCTGGCATATCCTCATGCTCTTCTTCGTCCATAGCTTCAAGGTAGTTGATATGTGCTGGTGGCTTCTTTGAATGACAATTTGCTGCGAGATGCCCTGGCTGGTGACACTTGTAGCATACAATGGGCTTGGCTTTGGTCACATTATTTGCAATGGCTGGGAGTCTGGGTATATTTGGATTTGCTTGTGGAATAGGCTTAGGATTTGGATTGACAGTGGATGGTAATGCAGGTGGTTTAGGCCAATTCTTGCGGAAAGATGGTGATGAAAAATGACCTGGATTAAACCTTCTGAAATTGGAATTGAATTGTTTAGATCCATAATTACCGTTTGCTTGGAATGGCTGTGGTCGTCGATCTCTTCCGCGTAACTTATCTTCAGTGTCGTGAGCTAAGGAGATGGTGTCTTCAAGGGTAGCAGGCTTGAACATGTTTACTTCAGCGTAGTAATGTCCAAGAAGTCCAGACATATACTTCCGCTTATGCGTCGTCTCTGGTACGTCTTCAAGCATGCGTAGCCGTAGGAGTGCATTCCAAAAACGCTCTGTATACTGTGGAATAGGCTCACGATCTCGCTGTTGAAGTAAATCCCATTGCTTGATAGCCTTCTCATGAAATTGCGGTGGTAGGAAATTTTGCATGAACTTATTCTTGAAATCTTTCCATGTAGCAGAACATTCTATACTCTTGCGGACTACAGTCCACCAAAGTGATGCTCTGTCTATCAGATGATTAGTAACACACTTGATTTTATCTTTTTCGGGATAAGTTTCCTCATGGAAATAGTCATCAAACTGGCTAATGAATGATAAAACAGTCTTTCCTTCTCTTATGCCATTGAAAGTGCGAAACTTGAAACTTCGTTTACTTATCTTGGATTCCTTGCGAATGGTTTGTGCTTCAAGAGTGGCGTCGATGGTACGGCGAATCAAATATTCAGCTTGAGGTTCTTCTTTATCGGTGGACGCTCCTTGTAGCTTTGTCAATTGTGCTTGCAAGGCTTGCCTAGCTCTTCGCTCTTCTTCCAATTGTAGCATGATAAGGTCCAGCTTTTGTTCCATGGTAGGCTCGGGTAGATCGTCTTCAGCCATAGGATCATCCATATGTGGGGTAGTCATCCTGTAAAACTCAACAAACCTTTCTCACTCAAAATCAGTTAGCGGGATGAGCGTAGCTCAAATTTGGGGTTACAAGGCTATGTATTTTTTTTGGGTATTTTCTTCTTCAATTTTCAGAAATTCTGCAATATTTCTGTCTCCGTTTGCTGAAAGTACTGCAACGAACTTGCAGATAGGTAGAACAGCTTGCTGCGAACAACTTTCCAGTTCAGAGTTTTTGCATACAAACAAGTCTTCTATGAGTTTTAAGCACTAGTCAGTTCTGATTTAGTCTGACTTGCAGAGTTGCAGACTTAGCAGACTTGCAGAGTTGTTGACTTGCTGGACTTAGGCCGACTTGCAGAACTTGCAGAACTTGATTACCGTCGACTTACGGAACTTGACTTCAGGAGTGCGAGACCCGGAGTTACTGAACTTGTTTGCCCAGTGTGACTTGCAGAGGATTGTGTGACTTGAAGAAAGCTTAGTGATTTAAGCTTTGACTTAAGGATTAAGAGAGCTTAATGGTGGAGTACAGGCCGCCGTTTTTTTTCGTGAGGGGGGGGGCCGTTTTTTTTGGTCGCGCGTGATTTTTGGGGCATCTTCTGATAGCACGATGATAAATTTTGGAAGCTTAAAAGCTTCTTAAGCTTCTTCTAAGCTTAACTTAAGCTTAACTTATGAGAGATGAAAGATATTAATTTTATTTTCTCACTGTTTCTTCACGACTTGTATGTGAGGATGTAGGAGTGGTCCTCCGCCTGTAGAGCCTGGTCCTTCGCGATCTAACAGTGGAAACAGGGGTTCTTGATCGCCAAAAGTCTGCCTGTATCGACGGTTCGCGATGAGATTGACTGTAGAGCCCGTTTGTCCCTGGAGCTCCGCCTTCGCCCGAGATTGGTAGCGATTGGAAGCTCTTGATCTCTGCTCCGCTCTGATACCACTGGTGCGCAGATCGGTCGCAGATAGCTCACGTGGTGAATCCCGGAAGGTCCCCAAGAACAAAGTACTCTACTTTTTAGCACAAAAACCCATGTAAAAGCAAGCACGACAAGAGGCAAGAGACAAATTGGGTTCAATCTCCCCCATGCCTTGTGTGAGCGCTTCACAAAGCATGTATTTAATGTATATTTCCAATCTTCATGCTCAATAATAGCCCAATTACAAAAATATGACAAGCTTTTTAGCTTTTGAGTTTGCTTTCTACCAAAAATAGAAAAATAAAGCTAATGGACGGTGCCCATAGAGTCTGGCACGCCCAATCTCAATGTCCAAATAGAAATAACATATCCAGGCGCATAAGCGCATACAAAATAATAATAAATAATCGATGTCTCAATAGACATAACAAAATATAGGCGTGGCGCCTATCAAAATATAGTCCAAAGGTCGAAAACCCGCTAGACTCCAATGCTTTCCTCCGCCACTGCTGCTATCTCTACACATCAACTGAAGCATTCACAATCGTTAGTAAAATAATACAATTAAACCGATAAAAGTGAATACCTAGCAGTCTTCAGCTACATAAATAAATCAACTGGTTAGAAATAAATCCTAACCTTAATTTATTACGAGTGCGCACTCTAAACTCATAAACGTTTATTAATTTAATATGCATTTTGCGGAATCACCCGCTATGGAATCACGCATGTACACACTAAATTAATGAAACGCCCGAAAAGGACAGGCGTCCCCATCAACTTCTCACACAAAGAATCCTCTTTGCGTATGAGCCCCGGTCATCTAAGTTTACGGAATCCACCGTAAAACCTCACGGAATCCACCGTGGAATATGCCTCCTGGCATCAGTGTTACAGAACTTTAAATGCATAAATGGGTACAGCCCATCAAATGTGACGTACATGCATAGCCATTTAGTGCTATGTTTACTTTAGAAACATTGGAGGCAGCCCTCAACAAGATGGCTAATGGAAAAGCATGTGATACTTTGCAGTTGAAAGCGGAGATGTTGAAATGGATAACAAAGGAGACGAGACTGTTTATGTTGCATGTGATACATCATGCTTTTGCATATGGTTTTCCCCAAGAATGGCAAGAGAATTGGATACAACCGTTGTATAAGGGAGGAGATCGCAATTTGCTCACAAACTACTGTACGATTATGGTCAGTTCAGCCATGGCAAAGCTATTCATCACTATCCTGGAAATGCAATTGAGTAAATGGGTAGAAAGTAATAACAAACGAGCTTATGGACAAGCAGGTTTTCGCCCCAGTCATAACACCATAGACCATTTGGTTACTTTAAGTGTGCTTATGGATGAGAGTCAACTTGCGGGAGCAACCTTGTATTGTTGTTTTGTGGATTTGAAGAAGGCTTTTGACACCATACCAAGGGTTGGCTTATGGCAACAAATGCAAGAATTTGGGGTCTCAAATGATCTATGCATGGAAATTTACATGATATATCAACGAGTGGTGTGCCACCTCTCAGAGGTCGCAACAAGTTGCTGTCACAAGTATTTGAGAGTAATATGGGAGTCAAACAAGGTTGCCTGCTCTCCCCTACATTATTTGGTTTATCCATTGATAAGCCAGAGGAAATACTTCTCATGGCTATGAATGTAGAGGAAGCCAAAAGCCCACATATTGGTATGTTTGTCATCTTGCTCCTACTTTATGCAGATGACGTGGTCTTCTTTACATATATTGGGGAATGTATGTAGCAGTTCATGGGGATTCTTGAACGGTTTTGTCAAGATAGTGGTTTGACGATGAATGTATCAAAAACAAAGCTAATGGCTATGTGCACTAAGCAATCAAAGACCCCACCAAAAGTACATTATGCGAGACAGTCTATAGAGGTAGTATCTACTTTCAAATGCTTGGGGATTGAGATACCTGCAGACCACAGATGGCATACATGTGTGGAGTGGCAATTAGCGGCAGGGAAAAGCAAGTATTATCACTTTGAAAATGACTACAACCGTACAGATACTAAATGGTGGAAAATACGCTGTATGATTTTTGATGCATACGTTCTACAAACGGTATTATATGGAGTGGAAGTGTGGGAGGGGAGCATCTCCTCATTTGCATGGAATGACATTGAGAAGTTGCAAAAAGATTTTATTCGTAGACGTTTGGGCATCAAAAGCACCACACCATATGTACTTATGCTTTTGGACACTGGTCGTCAGTCAATTGAGGTACATGCTATGATCCGAGTATTGAGATATGCCACCCGAGTACGTCAAATGGATGATATTAGGCTCCCCAAACAGGCATGGGATGCTAGCACACGCCTACAAAAAACCTGGAAAAGTAAAGTGCTTTCAATAGTATGGATGCTGGATATGCGAAAATGGTTTAAAGGGTGGGGAGTGGATAGATATCTAGATATGGCATCCAAAGATATATGCATGTACACATTTCAATCAGACCTCTTATGATCGTATCAAGCAAAACATCAAAGCAAGGGAGCAAATGGCAAACTTGCTTATTACAGTATGCAATTCTATCCTTCATGTTGGGAATCATACATGCAGGTAGAGGCACACACGCAGCCATACGTAGCCAACCCGCTCTCAATGGTATTTAGATGGAGTATTGCACGACTTCAAACTCGATCACACAGTTTATTGATTGAGACAGGTGGATGGAGTGAACAAGCAAGAGAGACGAGGTTATGCAAGTTGTGTGGACTACAAAGTGTAGAATCAGAGGAGCACATGATTATGACATGCCCAACATATGCACGCATATGGACCAACTTTGATATCCCTTTACAAGGGCCACTTCACTAGTTTCTGACCACTACTCCTATATCGAAGTTAGGGGTTCTCATCACCCGCATGTTACACTTTCGGGAGAACCACATTGCATAGATCATTCTTTCACCGTAGCTATCCTTTCCTACCATGGGGGATGAGAATAATTGTATATCTGGAAAGCTCCTAGGGGTCATAATTTGGCCTTCCATGGAAGATAATAAACTACTCTACTCTACTCTACTCTCTCTCTCTCTCTCTCTCTCTCTCTCTCTCTCTCTCTCTCTCTCTCTCTCAAATTCTCCCTCTCTTACACAAGCAAGAAACAAGAAGAGAGCTCTCAAAATTACACACCACAAGAATGAGCTTATCTATTCACTTTCCAATTTTTATGCATGGGGTTTGGAGGTTGGGCTTCTGGGTGCTTGCCTCTCCTTGGCTATCGGACTTTCCCAATTTATGCATGTATATTAGATTACACTGACTATCATGAAAGTGAATGAAAGCTACTGCCTGCACCCTTGCCAAGCTACAGGTCTTTCTACCCACCAATGAAAAATATTATATGTTGAATGGGCGCTACACCTAGCTTTCAAAATATACTACACTTAACTATATGATTGTGGGCTTTGATTGAGAATTATATACCTTGTGCCCTTCACTTGATTTTCACTTCTCTTTACTTTTTTCGCCTTTGCACATCTTTGCCAATTTTCTTTACTCTCCAGCTACCTTATATTCTACAATTAACATGTGCTACTAATAAGAATCTTATGCAATGGCTATACAAAGTTGTCAAACACCTCCACCCCTATTGGTTCAACTAGAAGGAGCTTCTATTGGGTGAATCCAATGGTTTACCCTCTACTTTATGAACTTGTCTGAGGGAGTTGTCCCATGGAACCTCTAAATTCAAAGGAACGCGTTAGTATTCAAAGGGTGTTACAAACATGTCACCAATATGGACCATGCAACCAGAAAGAAGCAAAGGAAGACCAAGGAAGCCCAAGTCAAAAAGTGAATGGAGAAGCTCATTATGCCCAAGTGAGAAAAGTGGAGGAGAAGGCAAGCTCAGAAAAAACGTGGGAGAGCACCGAATATTTTAGCAAGGTGCTTCAAAGGCTCTAGCAAGGAAAGCGCAGGGCGCAATGTAATTCATTTTGTAAGAGCACCGGCGGGCTCCCTCCTGTGCAAGTTATAAAGACATGTCATGGGCATGGACCATGCAACTAAAAAGAAGCAAAAGAAGACCAAGGAAGCTCAAGTCAAAAAGTGAATTGAGAAGATCATTCTGCCCAGGCGAGAAAACTGGAGGAGAAGGCAAGCTCAAAAAAACGTGGGAGAGCACTGAAGATTCTAGCAAGATGCTCTCAAGGATGAAGGAGAGCACCAAATATTCTAGCAAGGCGCTCTCAAGGATAAAGGAGAGCACTGAATAAGGATTAAGGAGAGCACCGAATATTCTAGCAAGGTGCTTTGAAGGCTCTAGCAAGGAAAGCATAGGGCGCAATGTAATTCATTTTATAAGAGTGCTAGGCTCCCTCCTGTGCAAGTTGTAAAGTCTAAACGGACATAGGTGAAGGGATAAGGTAACTAGAAGGGAATAGGGAAAGAGGACCTTGGCAAGATGCCTGGTCATGTAAAAAAGGGGATGGGTGCCTAAGGGATCTAGGGCTTTTATATAAACCTAAAGAGTGAATGAGGGGATGGGTGCCTAAGGGATCTAGGGCTTTTATATAAACCTAAAGAGTGAATGAGGAGCTCATTCTTTGGTGTGTGGCAAAAGTGGTCTCTTCTTCTCTCCTTCTTGCTTGCTTGTGTGTGCTTAAGAGAGGGAGTGTGAGGGAGTGAGTGTGTGAGGGTGAGGGATCTTGGAAAGGAAGCACTCCATCATCTCCTCTCTTCTTATTCTCTTCTCTTCCCTTCTCTTGTCTCGTGCACAGCCATGGAGGATGGAGCTTGGAGGTGGAGACTTGAGGTTGCTTAAGCTCTCATCTCGAATCGTAGAGCTACCGGTCTACTCATGTGGGCATTGAGGTAAGCTCACTACACCCTTGTAGGATCGAAGGTGCGTCGACTAGGTGAGAGATAGCCATTTGTGCTTGCTTGAGATGCTTGAAGAAATAAGTGGTCCGTGGGTCTTTGTGGATGAGTGTGAGCTCCACTACATTTTGTTTTTTGTTGTTGCCGGACCAACAGATTCAGGCTTGAACACTTGTGCGCCTCAAATCGAGCATCGAAGTAGGGTTGCATCCTCGAACTGGTTCTTGATATAGGTAGGAGATTTGGGGTTTTTAATCTTCAAAACAAGTAAGTATTTGGGTTTTTGATGAGTAGACAAGTAGGATAAATTACTTTAGTATTTGAGTTTTGATTTTTTGTTGCATTTAGAGTAGGATAGGATCAAGAAATTGAAGCTAGAGGCCCAAACAAGGCAGAAACAAGGGAAAAATGGGGAAAAATAGCTCTTAGATGTGTTAATACAACAAGGGGAGTGATCGGAAAGGTCAAGGCTGAGCAAAACAAGGGTTTAAGGCCCCAGAGGGGAAGGGGGAAGCTCATTTGTACCTTCAATAGAGTGAGAAAGAAAATTTGAGATAGATAGATAGATAGAGAGAGAGAGAGAGAAGAGAGAGAGAGAGAGAGAGAGAGAGAGAGAGAGAGAGAGAGAGAGAGAGAGAGAGAGAGAGATCTTGAACTTTGAGTGAATCGATCGACTTTCACATGAGTTTTTTGCATGTGTCAGGTATATAGAAACCTTCCTATGTATCCATTCTTGTATTCGAGAGCTCATTGCATGTGGGTATGACCAAAATCATTGCCACGAGTCGATTTTTCATCTTCATTGTTTGTGTATTGTGGGAATCAAACATGGCTCACAAGGTTCGATTCCCAGAATCAAACAATCAAACATGAGATTCTGTCCAATCGAACGTTCAGACTTCCTTGACCTATCCGATCTCGGGCGCTACTCGTCTGATCCCAAAAATCAAACCATCCCTTGCTCGTCCGATCAGATGTTCACCCTATTCGATTAAGATAATCGGGCACATCACAATCAGATATCTCCCAAATCAAACTTGGACACTCGGCCATGGGCCACTTTGACGCACAATAATTGGACTAGTCTAAATCGATGCAGAACAATTGGACGCTAGAATTGGACTAGTTTGAATCGAACGCATGGAAATCAGACAGTTGAAAATCAAACGTCTGATTCTGGGGATCAGACACTGCAGAATTAGACAAAAAAACCTAATAGGAGAAATTGACAAATTTAGCGCATCTCGAGCGAAACAGAATACCTTCCACAACCAGAAAGGCTATGATAGTCTTATAGGCACAATTGACGTTAGAAATTGCAGCCAGATGGCTAGACATGACTGTTGACAGTCATGTTAGTTTTTAGAGCTATAAACTGACATGCATACCCCCATTTGGCCTTGATTGAGTTGAGTAGCGTAGCAAAAACCCTAGAGACAAGAGAGAGCAGCCAATGATGACTGAGTATAAAGCCTTATTCGAAGTGTGAAAGCTACATTCATTATCTCGTGTTCGCACCCACATTGTTTTCAACACTTGAAGTGCACTTGAAAAAATAAAAGCTTGATTTCACACAATGCACGGAAAAGAGTATCATGCACAAACTGAGTGAACATAAATTGAGACTTGTCTGTAAATTCAAAAATGCCCTTTAGCTACCAGTAAAATATCATTAAAATAATAGATAAAAAATAGGCTAATTAACACATATATGAGATTAAGAAGGAATACACTCATACTTAATAAACATAAACAGACCCACTAATAGGAGACGACCCTCAAACCTAGACGGGTGATCAAGAGCTCGAATCGGTAGGACCCAGTGAGAGACGCAATACGGAAAGCTAGACACATAGAAGGAACGACATCATTGGGAGCACGACACTACCCTCTTGTAGCTCCCTCACCCAACATTGTCAAGTTGTGTTGATGCGCGTTGATAGCTCCACCCTCCACCCGTGATAAGGTCCCTTGCTGTGCCTCTAGCTTATCTTGTACATACTCTAAATATGACATTCTGCCCTCAAGATGGACTATTCTGCAAAATGTGAGCATTGTGCCTTCCATGTCGCGTTTCGTGTTATGTTGGGTGTCATATGATGTGTTGAGTTGGTGACATGCCCCACGAGGGCATCGGACCATTACACTTTGATCAACCTCATTAACAACTTAGTGGAGCAAGAGACCACAGACATGGTAGAACCCAGTACAAACCGTGGAAACGAAGGGCTCGACCTAGGAGATTTCCTAGTTGAAATCCAACGGATGGTGGATGAATATGACACATAAGCCAAGATGGACCACCATGGCAGACCATCAGAAGACATCATAATAGACCTTGAGGAGGATAGAAAGCTGGCGTGGAAAGCTTTGCAAAGCATAGTGGCATACAACTAGCAACAAGAGACTACTAGGAGATTGTGGAAGGACATAGAAATGCAAGGTCTAACGCGTGCTAGCTCTAGCAAATAGAAACCGAACATGATTGAACACAGAGAGGAAAAGTGCGCTAGAGGTAGATTTAACATTGAGCGAGCTTCTCCAAAGAAGCGACTAATAGACAACACGTTGGTAGAATAAAGGGCAATGGCACTAGCAACATCATTGCTTTGCAGGATTAGGAGTTACCTAGGGCTCCAAGAGCCAATCCAGGATCCCCGCAGTTGCAAAACAACTAGACAAGTACCAGAGAAATGACCCATATAGTTTTGTAGAGCTATTCGAGCAGGTCTGCGAGGCTATTAGCCTCGCAGACACGGATCTTGCTCAGTGCTCACAAGCTTTTGGCCTATGCTTGGGTGATAATAAGGGTAGGATATGGTACACAAGCTTAGACACTGTGGAGTGCAACAATTTCAATGACCTCAAGAGTCTCTTCATTAAGAGATTCTCGGAGGCCGGGTACTCAGATAATCTTATAGTGCGGCTAATGAATGTCAAGCAAGGGGACAAAGAGGACATCAGGGACTACATTACTCACATGTGAAGTCTCTATAAGAGATGCCCCACTAACAAGTGACCCATCGAGAGAGTAGTGTCTGTTGTGTTCATCAATGGAATACACAGTGAGGAACTCTACAAGGCCTTGGCAAGCAACTCAAGCTTGCAGAGAGATGCACTAGCTAGTCTTTAAAGAGGCCATATGAGTGGACGACTAGCTTAAGGAGAGAAGCTCCATGAGCTTGAATCGAGATGAAACCGACTCTAGAATCCCAGAAAGGGCAACAACATCTAGCGAACAGTCAAGCCCAAGCAACCAAGATAAAGGGAAGGGTGTTGACCCAAGCCCGAAACTAGCAAATATGAAAATGGAGCAGTCTAGACTACAAGAGATTATGAGAAGACCTACGCGGTCACATGTCCAATGTTTTATTGTGGCGGAAACCACCTTCCAACTGAGTGTTAGGACTCTAGGTCCCAACCTTGCGCCACAACTGTGGTAGGTTTGGCCACAATGCCATGCACTGTAGACTGCCAAGGAGACTCCCATACTCACTGCCTTACAACCAGCCTTACCTAGGGAATAGGCCTCCAAATTTCTTTGGGAGAGGAGCCCCATTGGCTCTTCCGGCACCTAACGATGCCAAGCCAACCATCCGTAGGATGGAGACCAATCCCATAGGCATACCTAGGCCACCTGGACCTTACATAACCCATCCACCAAGTGATGCTCCATTCCACTACGTGGAGGAACTAAACGATAAGGAGTATTATGTCATGAACCCCTATGTCTCATACGATGAAGAGGGATATTTGGTTCTCATGAACTATCGACTAGTGTTGGTGATGGCATTAGGAAGAGGGAGAGGCAAAGACGTAGGAGGGTAGAACCAAGAGCCGATTTCTTGTTGGATTTGTGGTCACCAAGGACACATCTCTTCGTGCTGCCCCAAGAAGGAGCAAGCCAATTGAGATAAGGTTGATCTTAGATGTGCTGAATGTGGAATCACCCACCTTTTTGTCGATTGCCTTGTGTGGAAGCCATCCTCTAGTTCCGAAAATTGTGCCATTAGTTCCATTGTGGTTAATTGGCATCAAGACACTTGATGGGGAGGCCACAACCATCCCATTGCATGTTATGACCCATGTGCAAACGAAGCAGGCCGACATATCATTACCAAGGCCTAGTAACTTGGATGTAGCCATCGGAAAGAAAAGTCGTAGGCGAAGAAAGAAGAAAAGCAAAGCAAAGGTTACATTGAAAATCGGGAGTGCAACTACACTACCTGTCGAAAATAAAGTCATGAACACTAAGGAAGAAACATTCACTTCAAAGATTGTTGAGAAAGGGAGTGATAAGGTAGGGGAGTACCCCAACCTGAAGCACCAACTCAAAGCCATAGAAAAGGTCAAGGAGTGGGTGAGAGAAGCCCAGGAACACCTAAAGGGTGTTAAGCCCAACTTGGAGAATGAGATCAACGATCTCTCTTGCGTGAGCACACCAGTCTCTCCTACACGATCGAGAGACACATCCGCACTTCAAATTGTGCTGCCTAGACAAAGCTTGAACGCCATGGGCAACAAACCATTCGAGGCTTTAGGCCAAGGAGCGTAGAATCAGGAGATAAGCAAGCAGTTAACAATCTTCTCACAATGCTAGTGACCACCCCTATAACTGTGAGCCTAGGAGTCTGATTAGGCAGCATCCGATGCTATTGTAGAAGCTAGAGCAATGGGTGGAGGGATCGATGGAGCAAGCTGCTCTGCTGACTTGCAAGACCATGATGTAGTAACGCAAATACCAAGCCTACATTAAGCACCCAAGTCTTTGCATGTTAATGCTTTTTGGGAAGGCATTGAGATGCATGTGGCCTTGCCGATCTTAGCTCTAGGTGATACCACGAGGAAAGGGATTATAGACACAGGGGTAGGAGATAGTGTACTTAGCCACGTAGTACTCCAGGCTTGGGGTAACCTACCTGTTGAGGATGTTGGGTTCAACGTCACGCTGGCTAACAAAACGAAAGTGAAGCTATCTGGAGTGCTAAAAATTAGCCATTGAAGATTATAGGAGTTTGTTTCTCTATGGACTTTATAGTAATGAAAGAAGTGGACTATGATATCTTGTTAGACTTTGACCCTGGATGCGCAATGCACGAGTCATAGAAGATTGGGAGAATGGTCTTATTTTCTTGGGCAATTGGACGGAAGTGGTAAGAGTGGAGATGCATACATGGAAGACTACAGCAGTCAACCTAGACACCATCTCATCTATGCTCAAGGACAATGCTCAGATCAAGAAATCCTATGGGCTACTGACTAAGTATATCACTTGCCCTGAGGATGAGCGAGATTGGATGCATACACTAGCCACAATTGATCTACCATTCTCGAATAACGAGGAATACGAGCAAGCTACTAAGGCAGTCAATAAGCCGCATAATGGCTAAGAGCTCGCATGGGTGACTTGCCTCTATCACATTCCATGTCCCGAATAACAAATGAGACCTCCACAAGATCTTAGAGCACCTCATGGAAAAATTAGTTGGTAACCCAGCCGCAAATGTTAAAGTGCTCAAGGATCTCCTAGACAAACCCAAGTGGCAATGAACTAAGGTGCGTGACCTAAACTTGATGTATAATTGGGCCTTAGTCATCGACAAGGAATCACACTTAGGAGATGACAAGCAGTCGGATGAGGACGATTCTGATGATAAGTACGAGGACTATTGTTCCTCCAATGACAAGAGCGAAGAAGAGATTGGCACGATAGAGTACAACACTAATGAGGGGCATGAGATTGAACAAATATAGGTAAACTCCAAAATGTAGAAAAGGATCATCTTTAGAATCGAGAAAGGAGTCACGCAAATGGGTTGCAATTGCACTTGGTTGGAGCACATAGGAACGATTGATATTACGGAGCAGGTCTTGCCCAACCAAGTGTCGTACTAGTACTCAGAACAGAATCACCATAGTAGCTACGACCTCTAGGAGGGACTCCCTCTTCTAGTGAAGATGGAGAGTTTGATTTTGAGTTGGAAGTAAGCTCGGACAATGATCGTGAGATATCCCAACCACCTAAGACCAAACACACCAAAAAGATCTACCATACCATCTAAGGAACCAAAGGTTGAAGGAGGAGAAGAGAAAATAGCCTCAGGATCCGCAAGCTGAGGAGCAGAGGAAGTCGCAAGACTTGCCAAAACAATTCATGAGATTTATGAAAGGTGAGAGGGAAGTGGTCTTGCTAGGAGCCAAAAGATGGGGGCAAGTGAGTGAGCCTATAGAAGGACCCGCCACAGTCAAGGAGGTCAATCTAGGTGAGGAAGGGGAGATGCCCTGACATGTTTTTATGGCCAACAACTTGACTGAGGAAGAGGAGGAAACTCTTATTTCCCTCTTGGTGAGAGTACATAGACGTATTCACATGGTCCCTCAATGAGCTAAAAGGGGTAGATCCGAGTGTAGTGACTCATAACATCCCGATGACACCCAATGCAATGCCAGTCAACAAGCAGCAACCATATCCGATGAATCCCAAACATGCTCACACTGTCAAAGAGGAAATCGATAAGCTGCTAAGAGTAGGATTCATTTATGAAATTGAGGACATGGACTGGGTATCACCCATAGTGATTGTAATGAAGAAAAATGGAAAAATCAGAGTGTGTCTCAATTACAAGAAAGTCAATGCTACCACGAAGAGAGACAATTTTCCACTGTCGTACACTAAGCATATGCTCAAGAGGGTGGCAAGTAAAGAGACCTACAGTTTCTTGGACGACTTTTCCAAATACAATCAAGTGTAAATGCATCCGAATGATAGGTACAAGACTACATTTGCTACCGACGTGGGGCATATTTGCTTACGTAGTCATGCCCTTCGGGTTGACGAATGCACAAGCCACATTTCAAAGGCTAATGTATGCCATTTTCAAAGACATGCTTAGGCAAGAGTTAGAGGTATTTTTTCACAATTTATGTGTCCACTCTAATTGGAAGGCAAACCTAGGCAAGCTTCGAGCAGTCTTTGAAAGATATAGAATGTATCGTCTCTCGTTGAACCCCTTGAAGTGCCAGTTCTGGGTAAAGCACATATGTATCCTTGTTAACCCTCAAACGAACAAAGGTGGAAAATCCGAAAAAGCTAAAGCAAAAGACAAGGCCAAGGCAAAAGTGAAACAGAAGACAAAGGCGCGCCAAGAAAAATCTAGAAACACAAGAAGCGCAGAAAAGTCCTAAATAAGGGAAAAATGCACACAAGGAAAAGTGCAAGTCAATATATTTGTAAAAGAGCGCAAAGCGCATCGTGATTTAATTTAAGGAGCGCCGGGCTCTCACCCGTGCAATTTGTAAATGTGGACAGGCGGTGGAAAGGAAGCTAGGAAGATAGAAGGACAATGGGAAAAAGGGCCTACACCACGGCCGGCCATGTAAAAAAGGGAATAAGGGGATGACCGCCAAAAAAGGGATTTAGGGTTTTGTATATAAAGTTCAAAAGTGAATGAGAAGCTCATTCTTGTGTGTGGCCAAAAGTGGCTCTCCTCTTCTTCTTCTTCTTCTTCTTCTTCTTCTTCTTCTTCTTGCTTGCTTGAGCTTGTGCTTAAGAGAGGGAGTGTGAGAGTGTGAGGGAGTGAGTATATGAGGGTGAGGGACCGGGGAGGAGAAGCTCTCCATCTTCTTCTCTCTTCTTCTCTTCTCTTGTCTTGCTCGTGGCTATGGAGCTTGAGGATGGAGCTTTCTTGAAGCTTGCACTTGAATCATGGAGCTACCGGAGTGCGCGGGAGAGGAGGTAACTTGATCGACATGGAGGTAAGCTCACTACACCCGTAGATATGGATGATGCATCGGCTATGTGAGAGGTAGCCATTATGCTCGGCTTGGAACGCTTGAAACAATAAGCGGTCCGTGGGTCTTGGCAGTTGAGCGAAAGCTCCCACATTTTGGTTCCGTTGCCAAGACCAACGGATTCAAGCCTTGAGTGCTTGCGCGCTTCGAATCGAGCATTGAAGTAGGGATTTCCCCGAACCGGTGCTTGAGATAGATAAGTAGGAAGAGAGGGAGTTTGAAGAGGTATTCGATCTCCTTAGCAAGTAGGTTTTTGTTGTTTTGGACTTGGGAAAGCATGATGGAGTAGTGTAGGTAATTTTCTTATAATTTTTTCTTGCATTTAGGAAGGATAGGAGCAAAACATTGGAGCAAACAGTAGGGTTTTCTATTGATGTATAATAGGCTGAAACAGGAAAATAGGAACACAGATTCAGATTTCTAGCTGGAAGAGTATGAGGGATTAATTTTTGAGGTTACAGAAGGCTGGGATGGGACAATAAGAGGCCCAGGGAACCAGGAAGACCACATTTGACATCCTGCCTTCTGAGAAGAGAGTGAGCATGAGAGCCAGGGAGAGTGAGTGAGAGAGAGAAAGAGAGCAGTGGGGAGACCTCTGAAGTACCGATCGATTCGAGCGCCACAGTGGTTCTAGGTAAGTTTGGCATTTCCTTGTAGTGTTTTGTACCTATCTAGAAGGCGCTGGATAATTCCGTGGAGTAGGCATTGACCTTGAGGCATCCCGCGCAACCCGCGGGCCGTTGTCTGCGCCGTCAAACCAGTCTGTCCGATTCTGAGAATCTGACCATTCAAATTCGGGGTCGGACCTTCTGACTGCTAGAATCGGACCACCCTGTCCAATCCAATTCCCAGAATCGGACCACCTTGTCCGATCCAATTCCCAGAATTGGACCACTGTGAGAATCGGACCCAGTCTCAAAATCGGGCACTCGGACCTTGAAAATCGGACACACTGAAAATCGGACTTCAGAATCGGACACACAAAAATCGGACGCAAGGAATTGGACGAGTTTAGAATCGGACGCTTGTCAAAATCGGACGTGACCAAAATCAAACCACTAGACCAATCGGACCAACCCGAAATCGGACATCTGATTCTGATAATCGGACTCCTAAAAATCGAACATCTGAGAATCAAACAAAAAACTGTCAAAATCGGTCAGGTATCTAGAACACAAATTTTGACGCATCTAAACCCCGAAATTGACCCCAAAGGCTACGTAGAGCTAAAGGCACATCACAGATCCATCACAAGGCTGAAACTTAGAGCAAGTAATTCAAAATTTGGCTATAAAGGGTCTTCCAAATTGTGCATGGCGTTTACCGTAACGGCCCTGCGGGCCGGGGGGAATGCCCCTCCTGGACCCCCGCCCACAGAGGGGGCTTTGCCCCTCCGCACCTCCCCCAAGTAGATTGGAGAGAAAATGCGTGTCGTGACAAGTCCTCCAGATTAGGCCTTAGTGTAGTAATGGCTCTACACAAGCATATCTTCCTCCCTCTCTCTCTTAGTTTTCTTTTTCTTTTTTCTCTCTAGCCTAAAGGGTCCTCCCTCCCACGCTTAAGGCCTTTTTATAGGGTCTTGACACGACCACATTTCAAATCACTAAATCTTCATTAGCGGAAACTTGCAAGTGCCATGGAAGTGACACTCGTCTAGGAGGGGGGTACTCTTACAAACATGTCATCGGCACGGACCATGCAGGCAAAAAGAAGCATAAGAAGACCAAGGAAGTCCAAGTTTTTTTAAAAAAGTGAATGGAGAAGCTCATTTTGCCAAGGCAAGAAAAGTGGAGGAGAAGGTAAGCTTAGAAAAAATGTGGGAGAGCACCAAATATTCTAGTAAGGTGCTCTCAAGGGATGAAGGAGAGCACCGAATATTCTAGCAAGGTGCTCTCAAGGATGAAGGAGAGCACCGAATAAGGTGAAAGAGAGCACCAAATATTCTAGAAAGGTGCTCCAAATGCTCTAGCAAGGAAAGCATAGGGCCAAATATAATTCATTTTATAAGAGCACTAGGCTCCCTCTTGTGCAAGTTATAAAGACATGTCATGGGCCATGGACCATGCAGCCAAGAAGAAGCAAAGGAAGACCAAAGAAGCCCAAGTCGAAAAGTGAATGGAGAAGCTCATTTTGCTGAGGCGAGAAAAGTGGAGGAGAAGGCAAGCTAAAAAAAAACGTGGGAGAGCACCAAAGATTCTAGCAAGGTGCTCTTAAGGATGAAGGAGAGCACCGAATATTATAACAAGGTACTTCGAAGGCTCTAGCAAGGAAAGCGCAGGACGCAATGTAATTCATTTTATAAGAGCGCCAAGCTCCTTCCTGCAGTGCAAGTTGTAAAGTCTAAATGGACACAGGTGAAGAGATAAGGCAACTAGAAGGGAATAGGGAAAGAGAACCTTGGCAAGATGCCCGGTCATGTAAAAAAGGGGATGGATGCCCAAGGGATTTAGGGCTTGTATATAAACCTCAAAAGTGAATGAGGAGCTCATTCTTTGGTATGTGGCAAAAGTTGTCTCTTCTTCTTCTCTCCTTCTTGCTTGCTTGTGTGTGCTTGAGAGAGGGAGTGAGCGTGTGAGGGGGTGAGGGATCTTGGAGAAGAAGCTCTCCATCATCTCCTCTCTTCTTCTTATTCTCTTATCTTTCCTTCTCTTGTCTCACCCACGGCCATGGAGGATGGAGCTTGGAGGTGGAGGCTTGAGGTTGCTTGAGCTTACATCTCAAATCATGGAGCTATTGGTTTGCTTGTGGGAGGAGGCTACTCATACGAGCATCAAAGTAAGCTCACTACACCCCCGTAAGATTGAAGGTGCATCGGCTAGGTGAGAGATAGCCATTTGTGTTGGCTTGAAACACTTGAAGCAATAAGTAGACTGTGGGTCTTAGTAGATGAGTGTGAGCTCCCAGCACAAAGGGAATAAACATTTTTATCAAGTCAATCTCACTTTTGATTTTCTCTCACACATGCAATGACATGTTGAGCTTATCATGAAGTTGGAAACAGAAAGTTAGTGAAATTTTTGCATTCCTCTCTTAGATGAAAGTTGTTGCATTCACCAGCTTCCCTCCAAATGATATGGCCAAAGGAATTGGAGCTTGGATCAAAGATTTGGAAACTTCTTCTCTCTCACTCCTTCTCTCTCTCTTCTTGGCTATGCAACTTGACAAGGGGTGGGCAGGGTATCGCATGATACCAAGTGTGAAGGTCCAACCCTCAGAGATCCGCTCGGGACCCCCTGGGGACCCGTCTAGGCCCCAGGGCAGCACTAGACCCATTCCATAAGCTTGCCATCTTAACCCCTCAACACGTCACGGGACACCCCAACACGTCACGGAACGTGACACGGAATGCAACACGGAACATAACACGGCACATGATTTACCAAAGGGCCCATCTTGAGGGCTTCACTTCATATTCATAGCTAGAAAGCATTTACATGATCACCGGGGCTCAGCAAGGGACTATGTCACGGCGGGTTGGTGGACCTATCAATGCACTACAACACGACGCCACAACCGTGGGTGAGAGGGAAAAAGGCCTTTTATAGGGAGAAGGAGGAGTGCTATGGGGGGTGGCAGTGCCCCTTTCCTGACGGCTTGCACGGTGGCGGCCAGTTTCGGACCACCTAGGTGGAGGAGTTGGGGGAGGGATAATGGGGGAAGGGGGACGAAAGGTGGGACATGTGTGCCCCTCTTCCCTCATCTCCATCATCATCTTCTTCTTGTTTGCTTCCCCTCCTTCCTGCCAGTTGGTGACATCGACAGGGGGAGGGGGAGTAAAAATTTTTGAAATAAAATTATTGAAAATTTGTATTTAGGGAGGGGGGTCCTATGGGACACACAAAGGGGGGAGGGGGTTTACAACTCAAAATGCATGAAATAATAGGCATTCCATTAAGTCTAACATGCATGGCTTGTGAAAGTGATGACATCTTCTCCTATGCAAAGCTCATGGGGTGATTGAGGCTATGGAGATGGAGTTTGCTTGAGGGACACATGCTTGAGTCATGGAGCCATTGATGAACCTTTGTGAATAGACAACAACAAGAAGGTAAACTAGTGAATACACTAAGTTTGTTTTGAGAGTGTGCAATGGTCATATTAGAGGTGGTCATAGCCACATTGCTAGAAGCACTTAGAATAATAAGTGTTCCATCAAGTCCGGCATTCATACCTTGTGAAAGTGATGACAATCACCCACATTGGTATAAGATCATGTGATATGCATGAGTACATGTTACTAGAGTATAATCATCATTGCTTTGAATGGTTTCTACAAGGATTGTCAGTTCCTAATAAAAGGAAAGCTTCTACACTTGAGGTCATTTTTAAGCTAGAATCATTGATTTTGTGATCTATTTTGTCCTACATTTACTTGTGAAGCTTTGAGAGCAACATGTAATTGATTCTAGCTCAAAATATTGAAAGATTTGATGATAGCTTGAGCTTCCTATCATCATATCTTTTATTATATTTTTGAAGTTTCCTTGTATCCCCATAACCATAAATATAATGCATTATAAGTACTGTAGTATGACTGAGAAGGTGATCTAATAGTTTTTTCTATTAAAAGGGATAAATATAATATAACGAGGAACAAAAGAAAGGAAAGCTTATTCATATATAGAAGGAATAAGGTAAAAGATCTTGGTGGAGAAGGCACTAGGGCTAGAGCCCAAGGTGGAAAGGAGATCGAAAAGAGATGTCTATACCGTGGTTAAACATGAAGAAAGACCAGGTTGTTCTGACCAACGATGGCATCAGCATTCAAGACATCCCCAATTCAGAGATAAAGCTCTAAGCAAAAGTCATCCACTCCCTATTCTCCAGTCAAATGTATAATTTGCTCATGCACATAATCAATGTGCCCATGTTAGAGAGCTTGGTAGCCCACTCGTTAGATGAAGTCAATTGGAATGGATATGTGAGAAATCAGCCACCAAGGCACTAGCCCTCGGAAGTAGGCTGACAATAGGTGGAGAATCCTCGGCATCAAAAGGTGGAGCTAAAAGAAAGAAGCCATCATCAAAAGCCTCATTCATTGGGTATGGGGGATTTCTGATGGCTCTTATCCAAGAGGCAGTGAAAGAGATGCATAATGATGAAGAAAAAGGGATCGATGAGACACCAGAAAGGTCACCTCCCCACCATGAATGAGAGTGATTCAGTTAGAGAATAGTAACTGACAAAGAGGAGGAAAATGAAACATAATCTAGCCATGGAAGGGCTAAGAAAGCAAAGAAAAAGACTGCACGGGAGAAGCAAGAAGAAGAAAACAGGAAAAAGGAGAAGGTAGACGTAGAAAAGGCTAAGAAAGAATCTAAGAAAAGCGGAGGAAGAACGAAAAAAGAAAGAAAATGAGGAGTTAGAAAGGTTAAAAGAAGAATCAAAGAGAACCAAATAGGCGAGAAGGAGGAAGGCAGCTAAAAAAGAGAAAGAATTGAGAAGGAAGGAAGAAGAGGACATCATGCTAGCAACGCGCATGTCAATAGAACAATAGTGCAAACAGGACGAATAGGTGCTATGAGCCCACCACAAGATGAAGGCCCAGGCTTAAGTACCGAAGTTCTAGAGATCATATAGCCTCTAGTGAAATAAGGCAAGGGCAAGGGCCTTATTGATCCCATCCTTACTCTCCTAGTGCCCACCACCACCACCCCTACAACCACAACTACTAAAGGCTCCACGCCTAAAGTTGATGCTAGCAATATGTTGGCCTGGGTGCAATTCTTGGTGAATAAGGAAATGGCCCAAGGGGTAGGTGAAGGTATCACTGTAGCAAGATCTAAGAGACCAGTAGCAGTAGTAGCAGACGCGGAGTCGAGACAAGACCCTAAGAGCTAGAGGATGGAAGCCTCTACGACCTCCATTCCCACAATGATGATGCCACCTGCAAACTATGATGAGTGCGTCCAATAGCTTCTCTCACAGTTAGAGAAAGCAAAGGAGGATAAGAAGATAGTAGTGGCTAAGTTGGAAACCGAAAAAGGAGTTCATGGTGGCATTCCAATTAGAGAAGACCCGCCAAGTAGCTATGTGCCAGAAAGAAATACATGAGCTGAAGATAAGCTTGAAGCTAAGGAGGGCAAAGAAGGAACGTGGAATGCAAGGCTAGCTAGGGAGAGGGCCTGGTGAGGATGCAACAATGCATCGAGGAGTTGGCATGGTTGTATGAAGAGCTGCAAGAAGAAATGAAGAATGTCCAAGATGCCATAAAAATGCTAGAAGCAACACGAGAGGAAAGGGCACGCGTGTATCGAAAGGAGATAGAAAATTTGAAAAAGGAGGAAACCTTGGGGTAGGAGGAGCAAAAGAGATTGAAGAGCAAGAGCAATGGCTCATAATCTTGGCTCGAAGGCAAGGCGAGGGCCTTGAAGAAATGAAAAGAAGAGCAAAAGATTGGACTAATCACAATGAAAGAAGAGTCAATGACTTGGCGCGCCATCTGGCCCGGGTAGAAGCAGACAAGGTGCTAGCAGAGGGGAGGGTAGAGCTTGCTCAAGTGAGCCTAGAGACCCAACAACGTGCCTTTCTTAACACAATCCTAGACATCACTCAAACAAAAGAAGGGGAGGCTGTTGAACCATTGAAGAGAAAGCTAGGTATTGCCCACAGGGCCCTGAGAGCAGGATTGCATATGTGGGCGCAGGCAGTGGGTGTCAACCTTAGCCTCAAAGAATAGAGGAGTTATCTACTAAGGTCAGGCTTGACCCCACAAGAAGTGGATGCCCTAGGGTTCACCAAGGAAGCACAATAGCACAAGAGGGCAAGGCAAGATTGCGTTATGGTTAGATTTAATGATGCGAGCTCCTCTATTTTCCCCTTTTTGCTTAGCCCTCCTAGAAGATATGGATGATAGTCACTTCACCCAATGCAATCATCCATTTCTTTCCACCACCACTCTCCAAGTGCGAATGAACCTCGAGAGGTACATGCAAAGCTAGAAATTCCTTGAAAAATCCCTTAAGCCCTCAAATTTACCCTCTCATGACTCTGATGACGAAGATTAGCTTCTCGTCATATTTATGTAATTCAAAAAGAAAAAGACAAGGAAAAAGAAAAGCAAAGGAAGAAGAAAAGAAATAAGAGAATAAGAGAAAAAGAGAAGAAAATCACCAGAAAAGCAATCAAATCACCTTACTACGCATAGGTCACAGTCACTGCACCTAGGGGTTCTCAAGCTAGGTGCATTATTATGTCTCCTTATACAGTTGCCTTTTGCAGTGAGTGAGGGTTCTCATCTACCTCCCTCTTTGTAAAATGCCCTAGCTTTCTTTGGGTCCAAAGCTGACAAAATATTGCTCTCTATTCATCACCTTACCATCTTCTCTAGGTCATGGTCCCAAGTCGAGTGCATTTCATAATGCGTATGGGTCCAAAGGTTACAAAAGTCTCATCTAGATCTCCTTAAGCTAGAGTTTGGCCATGTGCTCAAGCTTGTTGGCTTTGAGGGTAAGATAGTTCAAACTCTCTCTTGGGGAACTCCTTGAGGTAGACGATGGCCAAGTGGGTAAGATAGTTTCAGGCATCTCACACACCTTGCACAATGATAAAAAACATGAGCTTTTTTTTAAAAAAAATTACACCAAGGTCTCATATCTCACTATAGTTTGTTCCAACACTTCGAATCTTTAACTCCCAAGTCTCCATATGTTTCTACCAACACAACAAGTTCCTCACACTTATGTGTGGCCCTCCACTCCCCTCACACTTGAACAAGTTTGTGTCTCAAGGGAAAGGTCCCTAAAAACTTCTCTCTATCCTTCTTACATAGGTTTTAGCTCTCTCTATCACACATGGTGCCTCTTGAAAAGCTAAAGGTTTTCTAATCGTTTCATGCTTTTCGTAAAGCTTTGAATCGTTTGCAAACTGAAAAACACAAAAGCTTTTTCTTAAAGCTATTCGTTCTTTTATGACCTTACGCGTTCTCTTCATCAAAAGCAATCAATCATTCTCGTCCACTGAACAATGAAGCGACACCGAAGATGCAATCCATTGCGATGCTACTTGTCGAAATGAAAACGTAGCCTTTGTTGAATACCCAAAAACACACAATTTACTTAAAGAAGAACTTCATTGATTTTCTTAAGCTCACTAAGGTCTTGCGCAGCTCGTGAATGTGTTCGTTCGTACTCTAGCCTTCCGTCGCTCAGCTGACTCACCGTTAATTTCTTGAAACTCCCCAAAAGCTGGTCCTATATATTGGACAAGGATGCCCAATCATCTCATATACTTGCTACTATTGCAAAGGCGCCCTTTCACATGTGCAGAAATTTCTAAACTTAGCTACCTCTGGCTTGATTTGCTAGTGCCCCATGCTCTTGGGATCATAAGAATGTGACACACACCATTCATACCTAGCTAAACACTGCCACGACTTGAAAACCCTTTTCATTTCCTTGCAGTAGGCCACTAGATCAAGTGCATGGTAAAAAGCTTCAATGGTATAAATAGCATCGTACGTATTATCTAAGACTAGCATGTTCATGAAATCCACAAGTCTTGTCAAGACCCCAAATTTTATTCAACTCAATTCCTCGTGTAATCTAGTAAGCGTTATCGTTCAAGCCAACCATAGAAGTACCTCCTCTCAATGTAGCAATCTCTCTCTAAAGTCCACCAATACCACACCCAACATCCAAAACCTTCAATCCTCGTTTGTAGACCAAGACATAGTGCAAGATAAAGTTCATGCCTTTTGATGCTCTCTTACAAGGTCATTAGCATGCTTTTTCTATTCCAATTATGGGCTATTGTATTAAATTTTCCCCCTATTTTGAAAGCATTATTGATTACCAAGCCAACTAGATGTACATGAAGGTTGTCTTGAGTTTGAATTGTTATACTAGTCTAGCAAAACTACAATATCCCCATCAATAACATGCATGTCCACTGCATAGAAACACACTTCAAAATCTCCTCCACAAGCTTATTGATCCCAAAAACTACGCGGACCAGCCTTCATAAGTACTGTGGTCGACAAAGTTGCCTGGCTGACCCTCAAAATCCATGTCGCTTAAATGTTCTCTTATCATCATGCCATTATATGCCTTCGTACGAACAAAATTCCTTAAGCTTCAAGATTCATTAAAGTATGAGCTTTGATTATTCTAGCGGCCATTGAAGCTAGTACGTCCTTCCAAACATTTCCAAACTATAAGCATGAGGGCTTCATCAGTCTTAACTTTTCCTTTAGTATGTCCATTATCTTCATGATCTTCCACTTCATTTTTTGGATTGGAAAAGTCTCCTCCAAGATCAATAACTCTGGCTCATATTAACTCCCCTTCTTGAGTCTTCAAAAACTTATATTTTCTTCATTTTTTGTTCATGCAATGTGTCCTAAAGAACATGCTTTAAAAAATATATGCCGTGCTCAGTCAAATATGATTTGAAAAAAGATGCAATATCGAATCCATGCTATGCAATCAAACAAGCGATGCTCCACTCGAAAAGATGAATGCACTAGAAAATATAGTGCCTAGCCTAACTACATGTGCCTCTACATCATGCAAAATGCAAACACAATTCCTTGATTAAATTAGATCCTTAATCTCACCTCTCATCACTCAACAAAAAGAAAAATATTGTACTCTACTCCACCCACCCAAAATCTCCTATTCACTCAAGAAAAATAATAGTCCTCAAGATGTTGACCAAGAAAACAACCCATCTCACCAATTGGTGGCATCCTTCATGACTCTCAAAACTTACCCAACCACCATTCCCACTCATCTAAAGGTTCCTAGTTTGGTGATGAATATCCCAACTCTCATGCGTGCAAAAAACAATGCATACACAATGAAGGTGCTCTCTCAATGGAAGTAATTGATAAAATTAGGAGACAACCCTCAGGTGCAATGTAATTGACAAGTGCAATGTGACATGTTCGTGAACCCACAGTAGAAATTATACCTATTTCAAAATGTTCGGCAGCTACCAACAAACTCTAGCTCCAAGCTATCCCAAAAACTCTCATCTTAACCAGGCTATCAAGTTCCCACACTTAAAAAACTCCAAACAAAATGACAAAAACAATTCCTATGTTAAACAAACATAAAAATTCAACTATAAATCAATAAAACAAATAGTGGTACAAGTATCCAAGTTACAAATATCCAACAAAACTAATGTTTTTTTAGGGTTTCTAGTTTTCACAAAAATGCTTGACAATGTAGCATTGAGGCATGAGTAAAATATAGTTTCATGTATCTCTTTAAGATTTCCTTGTGGTGGAGCTTGGCCATGTGTTCATCATCATACCATCTTTTCTAGGGCACGGTCCCAAGTCATGCATTTCATAATTTGTGTGGCTTGTGGAAAGTCTTGGAGGGAAAATAAGTGTAGGGGACGAAAGTGAGTGGGGAGGTGAGTGTCCCTAAGAAGGGATTGTTCTTGAACTAGGTGAGACCACCATATACATGGTGATTATATATATTATGTAGATGATGTGCAAAGTGGAAGGATGGTGTGCTTGGTGTGGATGATAGTTGGTATCTATGGATGTGACAAAGTGGAAATGGTGAGGGATATGTAGATATGATCTATGGCAATTTGGCAATAGTGGTAGCGAAGGACATCATTAGCACCATCGTCTCAATGGAGCCTAAGACCTAATCCACTGTACTCAAACCAATATGCTAGAAGCAAGTCAATGCTTCAACTTGCATGCACTTCCTCATCCTATTTTAGATAATAAGACGATGTTGTGACACTAGATTTAACAAGTGCTTGCTCATCTAATTGTAGTAGATAATGAGATGATGTTTTGACCCTAGCTTTAACAAGTGCTAGCCATAATATGTGCTTCCTCCTCTGATGTAGCTAATACCCCCACTAGTGTTTGCATCCTCTACACCCATTGCCTATAATCATGTCAAGTACTCAAAATCATGTGTCACGTTATCTACTCTCTATTGTGGCATTAAAATCTCCCATAAGAAGAATCTCTCCCAATCCAATGCAGTGTATAATCTTATTTGATAGATCTACGAATGTTGACTCCCTATCTGCTCCTCCATCTCACTATCCCTCCAGTTGGTATCTCTCTACTAGTAGCATATCTTGATATTTTTAGAGACAACCAACATATAGGGCTATGTATTGCATCCGATCCCCACCATGAGATCTCCACCCCAATCAACATGTATTGAGTATTAAGATCACATGCCATGAGGTATATCCTCATGCATACTTGGTCCTATAGCTCTTGTCTAATCAATACTTCAATACTACTACTCCTCGAGACCCTTGTGTGGTTCCTCGATGTCTTGTACTACATTTATAAGTGAAATGCTAGGTTATCCTTGAACGCTAAGTAGGCCCCTATCTTTTCTTTGACGTATCTATGTAATCATGTTTAGATCTTGATTCTCCATCACCTCCTTCATTCTCCGTTATAGTTACACATTGTCATCCATATCGCTAAAGTATTTGTATCATAGGCTATTGGCCCCTATTTAGCCATGTTGCCATCAATAATGACTTGGTCATCCTTGTACACTACATTCATGCCTTCTTTCCTATTTGTAATTGTTATGGGCATGTTGGTGCATCTATGCTCCACTTGCATTTTTGTGAGGTCATCATCTATGTAGATAGCATCTCCTCGAAGTCTTCGTACCATAGCCTTCTTTCTCATGAAGGCAGTCCTCCGACGTCATCTTGGAACTAAAATGTGTATCCTTTCCTACCCTCAAAGCTTTGGCAAAAGGGAGGGGATCATCCTCTTTATATGCAATATACACATATAGCACCTGACCGTTCTCTTTGGGTGAAGAGTTCTCTCTATCAGGTATGTTGATGACTCTCACATTCATGTCTTTCCTCTCTTCCTAGAGAGTGGCATTGATAAGGTGCAATTCCTTGATGGTGCCTATCTTTTTCCACATTCTTCTTGATATTGTACCTCATCACTTCTACTTATCCCTACTGCATGGCTTCAAGTTTGACAACTATGTCCTAGGTGATCACCTTGGCAAATTCTTCTTTGATGATACTAGTTGCATCCTCTCATTCTCCTTCTTCTTAGCCTTTGTTCTTTTGTATTGTGATTTTTTCTCTCAATTGTCCAATCTCTAGCTACATAGCTTGGGTGAGAAACTCATAAACAAGCACCCCTACTCAATGTCTACAATGCCTATAATAACTCTACACAATGCCTAGTGCAATGTCATGAGCTATCAAGTCTTATATAGATATTTTCCCCCTATTCCAATCAAATCAATTATTAAAAAATTACCCCTTAAATTTTGGAGAATACCATTTATGTCAAGAAGATCAAGTACAAGCTCAAGTACTATGCGAACAATGCTCAAGTAATGCTCCTACACAATATTGGAAATGTCTCCATTATAATGGGATACAAAGGGGAGCAAGTGGAAGGTGTCCAATGATGTCAATATGCTATGAAGGGGTAGACTTGAGGTGTTGGGATGAAACACCTTGAGCTTTTGAGGGTTCCCTAAATCAAACATTTAGCATGATGGAAAATGAAGTTGTGAGTGCAAATTTTGGGCTTTTCTTTGTGGGTAGAACCAAAGATCCTTAGAATGTAAATGATGCTAAATAAGCTTAACATCCTTAGAAACAACATGGACAATGAACACTTTAAGAAAACAAAAACAGAATGAAAGCAAAGCTCAAAGAAAAGTGCATTTGTTTTAGTGAAGTGAAATGATGCTCAGAAAGCTCTAAATAAGAAGCTCAAGAGACAATTATGCTCCTTCTCGTTGGATAATGATGGAGCTTCATGCAATAGTCATACTTGTCTTTCTTCTCGGGCTTGTCACCATCCTTATCAAGCTTCTTGATGTTAATTGATGCATACATTTAATTATCTTTGAAAAGCCCTTTCCCCTACCTCTTGACTAGTAATAATAGCTTGATATGAAATACTTATGGGCATGGACAACCTTCTATGCCCTTTGGAGAAGGAGAGGAGATAAAGCTATAATTTGCATAGTGAAGTTTTGGAATATATTTGGGTTCTCTATAAATTATGGCACTACTAATAAGCACTCCTAGTAGCACCAATGAGATCTCCCTCTAATCTCTCTTTCTACTCTCTACCTCATTTGCAAGGCCTCACTTTTGGTCTAGGTCCTATATTTATTAATTCATTTGTAGTTAGTGCAAGGAAATTAGAGGATCTTTATCCAATAGAAGATGAGTGGGCAAGTGTAACCTATGAGTGCAAATGGCAATGGGTTAGTGGTGGTAAGGTGAGGTGATACAAACATAGCAAGTAGGTAGAAATTGGCCATATATTGAACATTATTATTAGACATGAAGAATATTTAACCATCTAATATCGCATGTGTGTACATATATAATTATTTATTATTGATTTTCATTCTAAATGTGCATTCATGCATACATGGCAAGTAGGTAGGAATTGGCCATATATTGAACATTATTATTAGAAGTGAAGAATATTTAACCATCAAATATTGCATATGGGTACATATATAATTATTTATTATTGATTTTCATTCTAAATGTGCATTCATGCATATTTATTATAGGTTCCTTTATAAAGGTGGGCCAAGAAGACATTTGATGATGAGGAATGAGCTTGCATTTCATGATCTATGTAAATATTTATATGTACAATGGAAGATTGGTTTGTCAAGATGTTTTGTTTCAATTTATATTTTTTTGCACTCAATATCACAAGAGAGAGAAATAGTGACTTGAATAGGAGTGGGCATGTGATTACAATGAGATACCAATGTTGTTTGATATCATGTTCAATTTAGGCCTCCCGTTGCCTTAATAAGGTTTTTTTATGTTAATAAGCTATGTAAACATAAAATTTGAGGTGTGGTGCACTTGCATATGTATGATAGGTTGCTTTTTGAAGGTGAACTACAAAAATAGTTGATGAGGAATAAGTTTGCACCATGTGAACTGCACAAATCTTTATATGCACAATGGAACATTGGCTATTACAAATGTCTGTATAATGTCATGGCAAGGGAAATTTTAAATACATTTATAATATAATATAAGTAGGCAACCTTACAATTTTTGGTAATCACTTACTAGGAAATATAAGTAATAAAATGTTATGATTTTTATGGTGCATTTGATGTTATTTGCATAGGTGTAAGTATGGATGACATTTGAGAGAGAGAGAGAGAGAGAGAGAGAGAGAGAGAGAGAGAGAGAGAGAGAGAGAGAGAGAGAGAGAGAGAGAGAGAGAGAGAGAGAGAGAGAGAGAGAGAGAGAGAGAGAGAGAGAGAGAGAGAGAGAGAGAGAGAGAGAGAGAGAGCATGTGTGTGTGCAGCCACATGTGTGCACACTCAAACTTCCATCTAATTCAATCACACAAATGTTATATATATACGAGGATGCAAGCAATGAAGCTAATTGGCTTGTATTATTTTGATCATATGACTATGTTGGAGTGTCCATTGTTTAGGTAGCATAAAGACAAAGCCATTAGCAATGGTAATGCAATAGATGGCTTTGTTGAGCCAAGATGAGAGTGGGAAGCACCATCCATGATCATCACTTTGATTATACTTTGACACTCTAAGTTTTCAGCTTTGTATTTATGTATAGCAAGTTGTGTTTGCTATCGGCCTTCTGAAGTGTGGAGCTAGAAGACTAGCTAGAATAGACCTCAAAGACCATTCCCAATCGTCACTTTTGACACATATTGTTAACTATATCTAGTTATATGCATGTAGCTATACCCCATAGGTATAATGGAGATGATACATTAGGTGGATAATAAGGGATGCCATAGAGTAGGCCACATGTTTTTGTCTCTTCAATTCTTTATAAAGGACTTTAAGTGTTAATGTAAATTATGCAATTTTGCAATAAAACATTAGACAATTTTCTTCTATAAAGAGATCTCATGTTAGGCATATGTTAGACATAAAAATATACACATTGTGGAGCTTTTATATCCCTACAAATCTATTGGCATAAGATTTAAGCAATTATGTGATTGGGCTATTGGCCTTGAGTGCATGGAAGCCTTTAGGATCATGCAAGTGGAAGCAAAGGCCATCATGTCTTGCTCCATGCCATAGGGCAGCAACCTTAGTGATAAATCTATAAGCATGAGATTTAAGGATTCCTATGCCTGACCTGTTGGCCTTGAGTGTATGAAGGCCTTTAGAATCTTGCACATGGAAGCAAAGGCCGCCATGTCTTGCTCCATGTGAGAGGACACTAGCCTCAATGATAAGGGGAGATGCATGCTTGGCATATCTAGACCATCATCTACTACATGTTGAGAATCAGCAATCACACTCACTAAATAGCCTCTTTGTATGGAGCTTCAGGGCCAAGGACATGCAGGCTAACTTATCCCATATGCACAATGGTGCCTACTACAGTTTCCTACTTTCCTATAAAGCATTGTACTTGCTTCCTTTTTTCTTAATGCAATGATAGTACTCTTTTCTTTTCAGTGAAGTGTCAATGTCATTGTCCACATACACAAGATTGTGTTTATGAGTCCAAGTCTCAATCTTGGAACCTAATTCACTTGTGTAACAAACAGTGTCTTTGTCTTCTCCATCATGAGTCCACACTTCTCATTTCATCCTCCATAGCTTCCGGTTTTGCCATGCTCTAGATCCCGCATTTCTCACATGGTATCAGAGCCCAGTTGGGCATGGCATTGCTTCTCTAGCCTCTCTTGATTCCTCTCAACCTTAATCTAGCTCAATGTCAGCTCATGACTTCATCTCCCAACTCTACTCTCACTAAAGCTTCCATGTCAGCCATAGCCAGCAGCACCCTGTCAAATTGAGCTGCTTATATCTCACTCCACAGGTCAAATCTTTTGGAGCTTCCTTCTGGAAAAGTATTTCCCAACTCATAAAGCTTCCCTGTATCACATCAATCCAAGACATTGGACCATCTGGAGCTCAGCATTGTGAAAATCCTCAATCTCTGCTCTGTGTCTGCCATAGCCAGACATGACCTACCTTACTTGGAGCTTCAATAACTCCTCAATCAGGCCATTTCAGCCCACGATTTCTTCTAGGGAGTTGTTCCTCTACTCAAGACGCTTCATCCTGGCACGAGAATCGACGACATTACTGCGTCCTGACCCCAACATCGCGGAAATCGCGGAAATCTGACAGAATTGCGCCTGCTAACGTTCGAGCTACTGCCGCCATCGCTACAGGTTGTGATGTTGACGATCATGATAGGGCATTGATAGCCCATCACTCAAGCTTCATTTTGATAAAAAAAGTTTTGAAAATGATCCACTGTAGCTCCTGCAATCAGCAAAAAACCAGGCTGCCCCCAGAAACCCTAATGCAAAAGCCATAGCCAAAGCTTCAAAATTCTGACATTTTTCACTGTTTCTCTCACTGAAGTTATCAACAGTGATTTTAATCACTGAGCAATACTCTCTGAAGTTCATTAAAGTACTGTCACTCAGATTTGAAGGTATCAGCATCAAATCAAGAAGGGGAAGATTACACTTGGATTTAAAAAGAGTAAAGGACTTTGCAGATTTGATATTCATTGACACTCAGTTAGTGTTTTTTAGCACTTGTGTCTCTCAACCAACTCTTCTGCTGCTCAAATCTAATAAGTCTGAAGTTGATTTGCTACTGTTCCCGTAAGTCTAACATGGGAAAAGACTCTCCAAATGCTCGATTCAAAGGAGTCGGTTTTCACACCTGGCAAACCCGCATCAAGCTCATCTTGATGAAAAAGGGTCTCTGGGCCATCACAAATGGCAAAGAGAAGAAACCTCGAGACGCGGACCTTGCAACTACTTGGCAAAAGAATGATGACAGAGCCCAGGCCATTATCAAATTGGAGCTAGATGACAGTTATATCCACCATGTGGATAACTGTGAGACCTCACAGGATACATGGAAAATACTTGACACCCTGTTCGGTGCACAATCTAAATCATCAAAGTATGGTCTCCTGATTGAGTTCTTCAGACTTGAAATGAAGTCCAGCACATCACTTGCCACACATCTTAATTACATGGAAGGACTCCTAACCCAACTTGTAGGAATCAACATTAAAATGGATGAAGATGTTTGCATCGGTGTTCTATTTAAGAGCTTGCCTCCTGAATATAATAATGTATCAACAACTTTAATCAACATGCCAAATCCTGAACTTGTTGATATCCAGGCATTACTGTTAGAAGAGGAAAAGAAGCAAAAAACTAAGGAAGAACCAAGTACCTCTAGAGATGAGCATGCATTATATGTTGGCAACAGGTACAAAGGCAAGAAGGATCAGCTCTTCTGTGACTTCTGCAAAAGGACCGGACACACCGAGAAGTTCTGCCACGCAAGAAAGAGATTCCAAAAGGCCTATCTAGTTGCAGTCAAAGAAGAAGAAGAAAATGGAGCAAAGGAAGAAGAAGATGAAGATGAAGACCACCAGGATCGAAAGGACAAGACTCATCAGTCCTTGTACTCTCATAATTCTGATAGACTGTTGTAAAAGCCTTGTATTTCCTTGCCCTAATGCTTCCTGCCATAAGCTTTGTAAACTCCTTATATAACTTGGCATTTCAGTCCCTGTACACTTTGTGAGGCCCCTGTTACAGCCTCTGGATGTCCATCATGTTTTGGTGCCCACACTTAGCCTTTTCTGCGACAGCCTCTAGTGTCTACCATGTTTGTGGTGTGCCCACACTTTGCATGTGGTTCTCATTACAGCCTCTACACACTTTGTACCTTTCTAGTTGTGATTGAGGAGGGGTGTTGAGAATCAGCAATCACACTCACTAAACAGCCTCTTTGTATGGAGCTTCAGGGCCAAGGACATGCAGGCTAACTTATCCCATATGCACAATGGTGCCTACTACAGTTTCCTACTTTCCTATAAAGCATTGTACTTGCTTCCTTTTTTCTTAATGCAATGATAGTACTCTTTTCTTTTCAGTGAAGTGTCAATGCCATTGTCCACATACACAAGATTGTGTTTATGAGTCCAAGTCTCAATCTTGGAACCTAATTCACTTGTGTAACAAACAGTGTCTTTGTCTTCTCCATCATGAGTCCACACTTCTCATTTCATCCTCCATAGCTTCCGGTTTTTCCATGCTCTAGATCCCGCATTTCTTACACTACATGGCTGTTAAAAAGAGCTTCAGAGAGAGAGAGAGAGAGAGAGAGAGAGAGAGAGAGAGAGAGAGGATAGTTGAGTGACAAAGAAGGTACTACACGACCTTTAGTAGTGACTTCTTAAAGATTATGGATTTGTGTGTGAGAGAGAATGCTTCTTACATGAATCATTATCTCTTTATATTGGTGGGGTAGTACACAACATTATGCACATACATGCTGTCCATCCTTTTTGGTGAGTAATAAAAGTAACCGTGCAACTTATTGCTTTTGAGATTAAAAAAAGAAGAAGAAGAAAGAGAAAAAGACAAAGAGACAGGGGAAAGAGAGAGGGAGAATATAGAGAAAGAGAATTATAGAGAGAGGAAATATAAAATTAGAAAGAGCGAGAGAGAGAGGAAAAGAGAGGAGGGGGGGAGAGAGACAGAGAGAGAAAAGAAGAAGAGAGAATTTTAAACATAGAGAGAAAATTATAGAGAGAGAAAAGATAAAATTTAAAAGAAAGTGAAAAGAAAAAAAATTAAAGAGAGAAGAAGAAAAAAAATGGATAAAAGAGGAGAGAGAAGGAAAAGAGAGGAGAAGGGGGAGAGAGAAGAAAAGTGGCAAGAGAGAGATAGAGAGAAGAAGAAGAAGAAGAAGAAGAAGAAGAAACAGGAAAAGAGAAAGAGAAATGGGGAAAAAGAAAAAAGAGAAGTCTTTTTAAAATTTAAATATTTTTCGAGAGAGAGAGAGGAAGGGAGAGAGAGGGGAAGAGAGAGAGAATATAAAATTTAAGAGAGAGAGAGGGAGAGAAGAGAAAAAAGAAAATTAGGAGAAAAGGGAGGACAAAAAAAGGGGGCAGAGAGAGAGAGAGAGAGAGGAGAAGAGAGAAAATTATATATATGGAAAAGATAAAATTTACATACTTTGAGAGAGAGAGAGAGAGAGAGAGAGAGAGAGAGAATTAAAAAAATGAAAAAAGAGGAGAGGGAGAAAAGGAAAAGAGAGGAGAGAGGGGGGAGAATAAAAGGAGAGAGAGAAAGAGGAAAAGTGGGAAGAGAAAAAAGGGGAGAGAGAGAGAGAGAGAGAGAGAGAGAGAGAGAGAGAGAGAGAGAGAGAGAGAAACATAGAGGGATAAGAGGAGAGAGAAATATTAGAAATGGATTGTTGAGCGATCGCACGGCAACTTCACTTACCACTTTGAGACAGCAAATGTCGCGAAACGGCCTAACGTTCTGCAACGCGCTAGTGTATTTGTTATGCAGGAAGTATGCATTAGGTTGGTTACACACCAAATGACGGATGCTCACTTTGTAAGCTCTAACCAATCAAAACACTTATTTAAGGGTTGGGCGTCCACAATCCTTTACACACTGGAGAAGACATGATCTGTTGTTTACCTGCTAAAGAGGTGAACTCTCCGCCCACTTTTAAACAGGGAATCTCCCCTACCCACTTTGTAATGTGGCGGACAAAGATACACTTTTACATTTGTAACCAATCAAAAGATTTATAAATTTATTTTTTATATTTTTTTACAAACCGCGGCTATTTAGTGTATATCCGCACCCAGTTTCAAAAAGTATATAACCACACTCGGAACAAGCCCTCGCTGTCCATCACTTAATGTGTAACCAGCCTTAGCTATACAATGACGCGAACAGCGCGGTTAGCAGGATTGGCCAGCATCCCCAGCTAACCAGTTTATATTGCAGGGGCTCGAACCCGTACTCCCGAATCCTCATCTCTCAGCGACAACATTGGCGACACAGACACACTCTCTGAGAGAGAGAGAGAGAGAGAGAGAGAGAGAGTGTGTGTGTGTGTGTGGGGGTGGGCACATCAACCGCTCCGTTCTTCACGGACGGGAGTATGCTTCAGGGGAAAGTCTACTAGTTTCCTTCAGTCTCCGGTATACAGTTACAGATGGGAAAGGGACTTTGGACTGTATGCAAAATTGAGCATAAATGCGTGCCTTTGGCTTTTGTCCGCGCCTCATCATAGGTTACAAGGTTATTGCACCTTCTCAAGTCTGGAAGCTATGACGGTGACAGCAGTGTTGGCTTCTGGAATGACCTTGATGCCTGGTACTGCTGTAAATCCGTGTAGCTATTCACCGACTTCAACTGGCAGTGACCATCATTCTCACATTGCTCTCCAGCATACTCAGCTTTTGAAAGACCGTAAGTAACTATCTCATCCGTGTCCTAAAATTGAGGCCTATGGAAGCATGACCTTTAACATCTCCAAACGTTGCGCAGCTATAGTTCAATCTTCGGCCTCCAACATCAACAATTGGATGTGTACGCCTCCCATAACATGGATTCGCATGCAGCTTGCAAGACAAGCCCCTGATAGTATCACTGACACAGCACTTAAAACTGAACCGGTTAGCATGTAAGTCTCTCTAATTTGCAGTTACTAGAATACCTTGTGGGTTGCCATGATTTCATAGTACTGAATCATGTCATGGGTGACATGAATGTAAATTGAGCTCATCCGTTTTATTCAAGATCTGTTTTCAGAGGAAAAACCTCTCTCTTGTGGGCAGTCAAATGCATGGCAGCTATGTGTACTTAGTTTATTTTTTGACTAAGCATTGGAGAAACGTAATGGTTCTAAAGGCTTGAACTTTGGAATGAGAGACCATGAAGTGGTTTTCAAAGCACGAGGAGCTAAATTGCACCAAATTTGATCATAAGGCTATAAAAGCCACCTTGTGTATTTTGTAATAGCGGAAGTTGTCAACCCTTCAACCCATTTGCAATGAGTGCAGATAACACACATGTTCAGAATTTACTGTAGCATGGAAAAGAAATCAAAAACAGTTGTTATGCATGATTCGACAACACATGCATGCTAAAAATCAGGGGAAGTTTGGGCTGCTTCTAGCAGCATTCTGAAACATAAATTGATTAGTTCTTTTGTTTTCACAAATTTCATTGCATACTGTCCGAGCATTTTGAAGAGGCTCATAAATGGTTTTCGCTCTGTTCAAGCGTTCCAACACCAAAACACAAATCTTTTTCTAGTGTATTTGTAGGTTTTTGGAGATGGATTACTACTGATTCGATGCTTTTGACGATGTCAAAGAGGAGCTTCTCCCTTCTCTTGAGAGGCAGTCACACTAGGACCGTTGTGAAGAGTGACGCGAAGATCAGCATTCAAAGGCTTGTTCTCCCTTTGTTAGGTCAAGAAGATCAGAGCCTCCTCCATCTCCTCGTGCTTCTCTCCATATTTCATATAGGGCTTGTCTCTTATTCATAGTGCCATGATGGCATCCCCTGTTCAAGTTCCCGTGCTTGCTTCCTTCCCTACCAAACAAAGATCGACTTGATGGATCACACTACTCTCTTTGGTCATGTAAAGTGGAGTGCATCTTCGACACCTTTGATCTTTGGGATTTTCTTACCACCCCTGTTGCTTGGCTACTGAAGGATCCTTATATTGGTTCTATGATGGACCAAGCTGCTCTATGGGGTCGCCTCAACTCTAGAACTCGGTCTTTCCTTTTCATGACCTTACAAGATTCTTTCCTTGTCCATGTGCACGGACTTTGGATTGCAGCATAAGTGTTAGCTTCCCTTTATCACGAGAAGACATTTGCCCACCGTATCACCCTAGAGAAGAAACTTCAAATGCTTTTCATTGATGTTTCCCCCTCTATGTAGGAGCACATCAACCAGTTGGAGGATATGCAGAATGAGCTTGAATTCCTAGGTTGGACAATATCTTTAGGGTGGAGCCTCTAATGGGACACGGTGCCTGAAGGAGAAGAGGAAGGGTAACCATGAATCGCGATGCCCTCCAATAGGGGTATGGGCAGCAATGGAGCAAAGAGAGAAGAGTGTGGGAGTGATGGAGGAAGATGGGTGAAGAATGATTGAGGTGGTGTAGAATGAATGAAGTAATTGCCTATTTATAGACATATGCTGTCTAGGGTGGTGTACCACTGTATGGGCTCCCATTGAAAAGGTGGTCAAAATGTGAACACCAGCTCTTTTTGGGGCTGTCAATACGAAACCCTAACTGAAGTGTATAAATTGAAGAAGTGGTTTCTCAATATGAGGAAACCACCAAACGAGATGGTGGGGGATGAAATGGAACTTGTGGAATAGATGGTGCACAAGTGAGAATAGATGCGGCAATAGAAAGATGCTTTGAAGGGCTCTGCACAATGGAAGGGAAATGGAGCATATATAGCCCTTATTCATGCCAACTTGTCACAAAAGAGGCTTCTGTACAAGAATCCTCAACAAAGATAGCTGGCTCGGTGAAGATAACATGGCTCTTGATGAAAGGTGAGAAGGATTGTAGCTTGCTTGGAAGTGAGCTATGGGAACTGCAACAGTCACAATGCGTGATCGTGTCTTCCTTTATTCAAACTGTTACTAAAAAAAAAAAGAATAAAGTGACGGTGATGGGTGCCCTTCACTTGCAGTGTGTAGTGGCGGGTACTGTCAGTGTAGTAAGATACGGGCGGCTAGGCAGAGGCACCTTTACCCCCAAAAATCTCCCACTTAAAGGTGAATCTGCCCTAGTGAGGAGGGAAAAGAAAAAGAAAAGACAGTACAATGTATACATGTACAACAGGATGAGGAAAAACGTCATCTTATCCAATGCCCATCAATCTCCTAAGGAAGGCAAAGCGCTCAGTGAGGCTTTTCGTCACAACAGATCTGTAGGATTTTCGTTAGTGGAGATCTTGACAAGGTCAAGAGACTTGTCCTTCATGACCCCACGTATGAAGTGATACCTCACCTCAATGTGTTTCGTCTTCGCATGGAAGACCGGATTCTTGGCCAGTTGAATAGCACTTCTAGAATCCGAATACAGCGTAGGGATAGTATCAATCCCAAGGTCATGAACCAAACGGTCAGTATAGGCAAAGACATACTCAGAAGTGGACTTCCTACTATCTATATGTCTTGCATAATCGGAGTTTGTGTAGCCTACAACTCCTGTATCGTGGTTGCCATAGGAAATACACATATCGGCTGTGCCCTTCAATCTCATGATACCCTTTACGGCATTCCAATGCTTTTTGCCAGGTGTAGCCATATAGCGTGCCACAATACCAACTGCAAAGGCAATATCTGGACGAGTAGCTATCATGGCATACATCAAACTATCCACGGCTGATGCATAAGGGATCTTGGTCATCTCGGCCCTCTGCTCATCTGTTTGCAGACAATCGGCCTGTGAAACCTTCACATAAGAAGGTAATGGACAGTCAATAGGCTTTAGGTTCTGCATGTGGAAACGCTCAAGGACTTTATGAATGTACTCTCTCTGTGAGAGGTAGAGTAGTCCTTGATGCTTGTCGCGCTTAATACGTATACCAAGAATATGAGAGGCCTGTCCCAAATCCTTCATCTCAAAGCTCTTCTTCAACTGAGATTTAAGAGCATCCAACTCATCATGAGCTTTCCCTGCTATCAGCATATCATCCACATAAAGTACCAAAATAAGCAAGGAGCCATCACGTGCTGTTTTCATGTAAAGACACGGATCCATAGCACTCCTGTTGTAGGTCTGTGACTACATAAAGGCATCAAACTTATGATACAACTCCCTAGGGGCCTGCTTCAAGCCATAAAGACTTTTCTTCAACTTGCATACTAGGTGCTCCTTGCCAGGTTCTGCAAAGCCCTTAGGCTGCTCCATGTATATCTCATCATGCAAATCCCTATGCAAGAATGTAGTCTTGACATCCATCTGATACATGTCCAAGTCAAGCTGCGCGACTAAGTTCAAAACCAAGTGTAGGGTGGTCATCTTGACCACAGGAGAAAAGACTTCATCAAAGTCAATTTCATGCTCTTGTTTAAAACCCTTAGCGACAAGTCTTGCCTTAGAAGCCGGCTTGGGGTTTCCAGGGGTACTTTTCAGCTTGTACACCCATTCGCATGGCAAAGCCTTCTTGCCCTGAGGCAATGCAACTAAATCCCAAGTTATATTCTTATGCAAGGAGTCTATCCCAGACTGCATAGCCCTCTCCCATGAGTGACTGTCACCCCTACGTATAGCCTCATCATAGGTGAGAGGCTCGCCTGCATTTGTAACCAAGACATAATGCATCGAGGGATCAAATCTATCAGGTAGACGTCTATCTCTAGTAGACCGTCTCACGGCAGGCTCTGTGGCTGGTCCAACACCCTGGTCATGTGTATCAACTGCTGCTGCAGGCTGTCCATCTGGCTGTGTAGGAGCACGTGGCTCCTCCTGGAATATAACCTTGCGTATCTCTACCACCCTCTAAGACTGCCTATGCATCTTGTCTTCATGGAAGACTACATCATGACTGCGGATGACTTTCCGCGCTTGTGGATCCCAGAGGCGGTAACCCATCTCGCCTGCATTTCCATAGCCAAGGAAAATGCGTTTGACACTCTTAGGATCCAACTTAGTACGCTTGTCTTTGGATACATGGCAGAATGCCTCACATCCAAAGACACGTAAATGCGCATAAGATGGAGGTTTCCTAGTTTATATCTCCTTTGCAACTTGGAAATCCAAACCACTGGAAGGTGATCTATTTATGACATGCACAACTGTAGTGACCGCTTCAGTCGAGAAGCTCTGTGGTAAGCCTGCATGGCTAAGCATATTGCGTACACGCTTTCGGATGGTTCTATTCATCCGCTCAGCCAAACCATTCTGGGGTGGGGTATAGGGGGCGGTCAACTGATGCTTAATACCCCTCTCGTCACATAGTTGCTCAAAAGAACGTGACATATTTTTCTTCATTGTTAGTCCTAAGGCATTTCAATCTATGCCTAGTCTGGTTCTCAACCAATGTAAGCCATCTCTGAAACACAACCAAGACTTCGGACTTAAGCTTAATGGGGTAAGCCCAGACTTTACGCGAAAAATCGTCAATGAACATCACAAAATACTTTGCACCACCCATAGAGTGATAGGGTATGGGTCCACAGACATCCGAATGTACCAATGCTAGGGGCTCACTTATGCATGTCCTATCCGATTTCTTATGCGTATTCCTAGTCTGTCTGCCATAAAGATAATGCTCACATGAATCAAAACATGTGTAGTCAAGGGGCGGTAAATACTGCAAACCAAAAAGCATTTTCATTCCCTTCAAGGACATATGGCTCAAATGGGCATGCCAAAGAGATACATGTGGGATGGAACCCACTGGCAAAACATGTTCAACAGAGGATCCATCAACTACAAGAGGATAGAGGTTGCCAGCTTTGGCATCTCTAGCTAGCACAAGTCTGCCACGGGTGATCTTCCAGGCAGAATCCCCAAATGAAACAGGAAACCTAACATCATCAAGCTGCCCTGCAGACATAAGACTGCGTGTAAGTGCAAGTACATGACGTACATCTTGTAACAGAAAAGTATTGCTAGTAGAGAACTACAGCCGTATATCCCCAATGCCAACAATAGCAAGTGACCTGTCATCAGCCAAGCGAATTGAATCAGAGACAGTGTGGTAGGAGTGGAACCACTCACGGCATGGTGTAACATGAAATGAAGCACCAGAATCCAAAAGCCAGCACTGCGCATACATAGAGTGAACATCGGTCAACGATGTAACATCACAAGAACTAGCTGCAAGTATGTACTCTCCATCGGAGTCATCAGTCTGTATGACATTTATCTTCTCAATTTTCACACTAGATTTCAGAGGTATAATGTTGTGATGAGAGGACTTTTCCTGTACTTTGTCTTTCCCCTTCTCTTTGTGCTTCTCATTGCGTAACTCATGACACTGTGGGCGTATATGACCCTTCTTACCGCAATGATGACATGTCACATTAGCATTTCTCCCACGAGACTTGCGATGCGACTTAGACCTAGACTTCTGCAAGTCTTTGCCACGGCCATTTTCATGGTCATTCTTGCCATTACCATCTCTACCTCTAACAGTCAAAGCATGCGACACATGAGAGGCATCCAAGTTCTTATGCTAAATCTCTTCCTGCAGAAGAGCACTCTCTACATTAGGCAAGTTCAAAATAGTAGCAGGAGCACATAAGGCATTGCGGAATATATCCCATGACTCACTTAGAGTCCCAAGCAAAAACAATGGAGTAACCTCATCATTAAAGGTAATACCCTGCGAAGTCAAGTTCTTGAGAATAGCATGGAACTGGCTCAAATGAGCAGACATTGTCATATTCTCCTTCATGCGTAGGTCCATAAGTTGCTTCAGCCAATATATCTAACTTGCTGGACTTTTCTTGTCATAGAGGTTCTTAATTCCATCCCAAAGCTGCCAAGCACTCTGTGCTTCCTCAACCACATTGTAATGCACCTGTTCAGTGAGAGACAAGATGAGGGTGGACTTGCATAACTAATCAAGCTCATCCCATTCGTCATTAGTCATAGTTTCAGGCTGCTCGCCATGCATCCTTAGTGGCTTTGTCTGCGATTTTTGCACCAATACCTGCCAAACTTGGGTCTTCCAATAGGCATAATTCGTACCATCAAGCTTAGTGATGTTGAAGATAGCATTGTCAGTGGAAGAAGAACCCATAATGCAGTCCAAAACATTGCAGACAGTTCAAAACTACTTGCTGTTTTCTACTGTAAACAGCCAAAATACCACCATGACATGTATTTTTTAAACCTTAACATGTGGATTAATTTTTAATCACATGGTTGAATGAATGTTGCATATGTGAGGTGTAACTAGGGTTAGAGTAAATTTACGAGCCCAAGGCCTGAGGAAATCACGAGATGTCAAAGGCAAGAGTTGCTATAAGTTAGGCTGCATAGGCACTTGGTGGTATCTGGTGCCAATTGTTGGCCTAGGTCATTCATTTGGCCATAAGTGACAGTTGATGACACTAGAGAAGTGGCGTTTAATGGTACTTAACACTAATCGTCAAAGATGGCACTGAGACACTCGGGAATGGAAGTTGCTTGGTCTATTTTATTATTGGCCAGTTAGATGATTTTTTAGGGCTCAGAAATAATTATTAGATTAATTTTCAGTATTTCAAGACTGAAAATTAATATTTAATTATGGATAATGTTGGAAAAACCATTTGGAAACATTGCCACTTGTCAAAATGCCCATGCAAGACTAAAGAACGTCTTTAGAGGCTGGAAAGAGGCATTTTAGTGGATTCACCTTGCAAGAGAGAGGGAGGAGATGTTGCTGGTCTGATTTGTAGCAATTGGAGGACCTTTTGGGGCAGCCAGGGGCAGGAGAAGACCAATCAACAGTAGGTGACAACATTTACAGGCTGTTGAGATAGGGTAGCAGCAGTAAATGACTGATTTTCTTAAGTTCTTTGCATCCACAAGCTGTTGAGTCAATGCAGCCCAATAGGAGGAGATTATGAGTCAAGTAAATGAGCTATTAGAAATGTTGGAGCTCAGTTGGATGCAATAGAAGTTCGAGGAGTTTGCGTGAGTGTGACGGCTAGTGAGAGTGAGTCAGAGAGAGAGAGCAAAGTGAAAGTACGATTTGATATGAGTGTATCAACAATGTATTGGTACACGAAGAATAAAATGTATTTATACTTAGGGCACGAAAGGGTGCATTTACATGTACAACTAAATAATGTGCGTATACTATACACGGAAGGTTAAATGGGCCTTTAGTCTTTATCCCAACAACCTCCCATTTAAAGGTCCAAAGTGAACCTCTAACCATCTTTCACTAGTTGTATGCAATGCTCGTGCTAAGCTTTGCTATGTTCCCAAGGAAGTGAATCTCTTCCAAAAAGAATTCACTCTTCTTGCCATTAAGGAGCAATCTGTAACGCTTAAGCTCATTAAAGACTGTAACTAAGTGTTTTCTATGCTTCTCTTCATTCTTTGAAAAGATGATCATATCATCAAAGAATGTGTCAACGAAACTTCGATAAGGGCAGAAAATTCTATCCATCATCCTGTTAAACGTGGTAGGAGCATTGGTCAATCCAAACGGCATGACTAAAAATTCATAGAGACCAAATGTTGTTCTAAAAGCAGTCTTATGGATATCCTTTGGCATGATTTTGATCTGATGGTACCCACTTTTGAAATTTATCCTACTAAACATTTCTTCTTCATGTAATCGATCAAGAATGTCATCTATCCTCGGAATCGGAAACCTGTTCTTGATCGTATTCTTATTCAAGGCTTTGTAGTCAATACACATTCGCCAAAAGCCGTCCTTTTTTTGAACTAGCAACACAGTGAACAAAACAGAGAACTATTGGGCTGAATTGGTCCTTTCTCTAAAAGCTCATTAACTTGTGTCATAATTTCTTTCTACTGCGCTGCACTGACCCTGTACGGTGGCCTATTGGGCGGATTAGTCCCTGGAATAAGATCTATGGTATGATCTTCAGGTCTCTCAAGGGGTAACTCTCCTGGTAACGAATCTGAGAAACAATCACTGAATTTATCCAAGAAAGCCCTTCTACTTTCATCTAGTACAGACACGCTAGTGTCAACTTCATTAACTTGCTTTGCAAAAACCAAGTACGCAGAAATATGATTTTTCATTACAGAAGTAATTGCAGAAGCAAAAACAATTGGCACAAACTCTCCTTGAAGCTTCACGTCTAACACATGAGTCTTGCTCCTATGTATAAGAGTAATCGTTCTATTGTAAGTATCCAAGATAGCATGCTTCGTGTGGCACCATGGAATACCCAACAGAACATCACAGCCCTCTAAAGGCATAATATGGAACTCCTTGTTAGCAGAGTATTTGTCAGCTCATGTGTGAGTCTGAGCTTGATCTGGGCTGGGCATTTTTATTAGGTATTTTAGGTATTTTTCTGGTGTGGCATTTTATGCCAGTGGAGCATTTTATGCAGCAGTCGGCCAGCATTAATGCTGTCTGACTAGTATTATTGCTCCCCACTTTTTCAGCCTATTTATACTCAGTGCTCCTCCTCAGTCAGTATCATCATCATCACCTTCACCATCTGCAGACTTTGTGGAGAGAGGAGCCAGTGCCAGTGCAAGTGCCCACGCAGCCAGTGACTCACTGTTGTACGCGACTGTCTCATGTTCAGATATATGGATTCCATTTTCCGTGCATACATCTGAGTTCTCATCTGTATCGTGTTCTTTTCTTTTCTCTTTTTGTCTTGTGTTTCAGCAGTTTATTTCAGCACATGTTTATGCTTCCACCGCTGCTCCACTTCTGGCATGGTATCAGTTTTTAGGATGTGTGTTTCTGCTGTGTTTTATTGCTGATTTCAGGACTGTTTTGTACCCCTACTGATCAAACGACTGCTGTCGCAGCCAGGTGACCTGTTTTGGGGCTGTTTTCAGCCTGCGTTTTCTGCAGTTTTGCCATCGCCTGCTGCCTACGCACCTTCTGCTGCCTGCGTTTTTCATCTGCAGCTGCTGGCGACAGTTTTCTACCTGTTTTTCTCCAGTTTACAGTCTGCGTTTTTGCTGATTTAGCATCTTTCGTGGCTGGGTGACTGTTACTTCTGGCCGTTTTTGCTATTTTTGGCAGTTTTTGACTGATTTTTTGACTTTCTACAGCAGATTTTGTCTTCTATTGATCAGATTTTGGGTTATATTGCATGTGAACTCTCATTTTTTGCAATCTGTGCTTGTGTTTTCGCTGTGTTTCCTCTCTACCTTTCATATGGCTCCTCCATGCACTTCCACTGATGATAAGTTACATGGACCTGATTATCTCACATGGAGTGCTGTCATGAAAGCTTGGTTTGTGCAGAAGCGGTTATGGTACATCGTCTGTGGAGCTATTGCTCGACCTCTCCGTCCTTTTCCTCTTCCTGAAGACTTTGATGAGGACAACCATGAGGAAGCGGTGCTCACATGGGACTCGGACGATGCCCGTGCTTACTCGGCGTTGCTTCAGTGTATTTCTAAAGCGGTCTTACCGGCGGTTACCTCTTGTAGGACATCTCCTGAAGTATGGCAGAAGTTGCAGCAGATGTACGAGGCACCTTCCACCATGCGGGCAGTCACACTTTATGGCCAGCTCCAGTAGATGAAGTTTGAGCCGAAAGATACTATTCAGTCTTTTCTTCTTCGTGTTACGCAGGTACAGGACCAGCTTCGGCACATGCAATGTGCTCTTCCCGAGACGCATCTCGTCGGGACGGTCCTCTACAAGCTCCCCCCAGAGTTTGATGGAGTGGCCAATGCTTTGCAGGTGCAGACATCATCGGCTCCTGTCAGTTTTACACACATGACCTCGATGCTTCTTGAGCATGAGACATCCTTGAGATTACAGGGGCGGCTTCCGGCACATTATGGAGGCGAGGCTTATGTAGCTTCAGAGAGGGGTGACGGGAAGAAGAAGTCGAAGGCCCAGTGTTACCACTGTGGCAAGAAGGGACATTTGCGGAAGGACTGCAAGACGTTAGCGGCTTCCAGGAAGAAGGAGCAGAAGACGAAGCGGGATATTGAGTCTACCGATGAGTCCTCTCCTTCATCCGACTCCGGCTCAGATCCTCCGACCAAGGTGAAGTCCAAGGCGCGGAAGGGATACTCTTCTTCGGATCGCAGGAAGGGCTTGGTGGCCCCTTCCTCGGCTGCTTTTTAGTGGTGGTGATGAGGTCATCCCTCACGACTCTCTTGTGCCAGAGAGGGCGTGTGAGCGGGTGTTCAGATGGGGCAGCCGTGCCTCATCTATACTTTTATACAGGTGCACAGGTTCCAGAGAGGGATGTCCCTGATGCATCGACTTCAGTCTGGCGGAATCCAATCTTGGAGCTGGGATTGACATCCAGGTTCATGATGAGCTGGTTATCTGACAGAGAGCGGGAGGCTTTCTTGTGGAGCTCACATGAGGGGACACTTTGGCGGTCTGGCCAAAGGCGGGGAATCCATGGTCACCTATGTTCAGGGGCATTTTTGCCCGGATGGTCTTGTATGCTACTATGAGACATTGGTGATGGACACAGAGACATGCTATGATCTTCTCTATTTTCAGGTGTTTGGTACGATCAACATCGACATCAGGTTCTCTCCGAGGCACCTTGGTGGTGGCTTGATCACCCACTGCTTGGGTATCCATGGTTCTACTTGGTGGTTCTATGTTGTATAGTTTCTGATCCCTTTTCCTTGTACTATTGTATTATATCAGATCACTCATGATTTGAGAGAGGGTATTAGCAGAGTATTTGTCAACTCATGTGTGAATCTGAGCTTGATCTGGGTTGGGCATTTTTATTAGGTATTTTAGGTATTTTTATGGTGTGGCATTTTATGCCAGTGGAGCATTTTATGCAGCAGTCGGCCAGCATTAATGCTGTCCGACCAGCATTATTGCTCCCCACTTTTTTCAGCCTATTTATACTTAGTGCTCCTCCTCAGTCAGTATCATCGTCATCACCTTCACCATCTGTAGACTCTGTGGAGAGAGGAGCCAATGCCAGTGCCCACGCAGCCAGTGACTCACTGTTGTATGCGACTGTCTCGTGTTCAGATATATGGATTCCATTTCCCGTGCATACATCTGAGTTCTCATCTGTATCGTGTTCTTTTCTTTTCTCTTTTTGTCTTGTGTTTCAGCAGTTTATTTCAGCACATGTTTATGCTTCCACCGCTGCTCCACTTGTGACACTCCTCTGTGTCCACATAGCTCTGAATGTGCATACGGAGTTTGCCAAGAATGGGGGTGATAGGTTCAGTATGTCCTAGGCATACCAAATCAGTATGTCCAATTGATCCCATTTCCTCGGGACGTATACCATAGTATCTTGAAACGCTGTTTCGGCAGTGCTGAAACGAATCGGCCGTTTCGGACTAGGACGAAAACGAGAGACCGCCGTTTCGGAATCCTATGGCTTGTTTCAGAGTGGTTATCCAGCGCCGGATCGCGATTTGATTCATTCTTCTTTCCGATTCACACGTGCGGCACATTGAGTACTCAGCAGCTCTCGCCTCCTCCTCCTCGGACCTCCAGCTCCCGCCTTGAGCTTCCGCCTCCTCTTTCTCTTCCTCTTCCTCTTCCTCTAAGCTCTTCTTCTTCTCCTTCTCCTTCTTCTACTTGTTCCTTCTTTTTCCTTCTTCTTTTTTTAAAAAAAAATATTCTTCTTTTTTTTCTTCTCCTCCTTTAATCCATTATCTAGGTCCTAAAAGCTAATTATATCATGTCGTCGGACCCATATTGGAGGCACGTTACTCCAATCAAGGGATACGAGGGCTCCGGTAGATCAAAGAAGTGGTGGTGCAACTATTATGGATTGGAGAAATCGGGGAGTGTAACGCACGTGAAAGACCACTTTGCATGCGTTTTTAACGAAGACGTTGGGCCTTGTGCTAATGTGCCGGTAGAAGTAACAGTAAGTCTCCATCTTTGGCGCTGAAAGCGTACAGGTATTGAGTTGGAAGAGGATGAAATGATACCAGATCGGGCTAATGAAGCACAAGTGGAGCAAAGAGAGGCTAGTGGGCCTAGTGGCGCTAGCCAAATTGGAAGTGCCAGTGGCCCATAAAAAGGAAGTGTATCCATATCCGTATCGTGTCCAAGTGCAAAAAGGAACCCGTTGCCATCTTCTAGTGGTGGTGGACTAAATGGCTCCTTGCATGGTGCAAGTGTCCATGCAGGACTTCGAAGGCAGGCAATTCTGGAGGCAACTAGGGAACTCATAAGGTTTTTATTCGATGTGCTATCCCTTTCAATGTGGCCATTACACATCAATGGAAGAAGACAATCAAGGCAGTGAGCCGAATAGGGTGTGAGTGGGAAGGCCCATCCGCAGATGCATTACACACATGGAAGCTCCGAAAGGAGAAAGCATCTATAGAGGCTCAATTGGAGCCCTTGAAGGAGACATGGGTGAAATATGGATGCACAATATTATGCGATGGATGGTCAGATATGTGCTGAAGGAATGTTTACAATGTTTTGGTGTCTTCATGTAAAGGCACCATGTTCATTAAGACCATCGATGCATTTGTCTTAGGTCTTACCATCACAGGAGCTTTCATTTGGGAGCAAATTCGACAGGTCATCATGGACATAGGAGTCCAAAATGTGGTGTAGGTGGTGACAGATAATGGAAGCAATTGTGTGTCTATGGGACGTATGCTTGAGGAGGAGTTTTTTAGCATAATATGGACTCCATGTGCATCCCATTGTCTTGACTTGCTTATTGAAATGAGGCGTCTCACAGGGGATAATATAGATATGATGAGAAGAGTAGAAGATGATTTGCTGGCATTTCATAATCATTCTCTTTATTTTGGCAGACCCACAGCTAGGCTTCAAGAGACACAGCTTTAGCTTGTCTCTTGGTAGGAGAAATACGGCAATTGTGCTCTTACTTTGGTATGTGACTGGTGACTTTTATATTTTGAATCTTGATTATCTAATGCATTATGCAACCTAGGTAACAAGTTTTGTAATCTATTGCCTACTCAAATGTTAATTTTGCGGCATACATATTAGCAATTGCCAATTACTTAATCTTAATCTCTTAAATTTGAATAGAAACGCATTGCCATTCAGGTCCTCTTGCAAGATTGTAGTTCAGGACTTGCTGAGAGGAACTAGAGCACATGGGTCCTCTTTTATACTAAAAAGAGAAACAAGCTTACAACTGCCCAATTGGAGCATTTAGTGTTTTGCCATTGTAATCTTCAGCTTCTTGAGAGGACTGCTCTGTCCCTTGAGCCTTCACAGGTAAATTGGTAATGATTAGTATTATGTATAATTAACTTTTTAACCTTGAGTCCTTGACACTTGACATTGCTAATTTGCTTGGATCGTTCACCTTTACAGGTGAATGTTGACAAGATTGATATAGAGAAGGTGCGTGACATTTTGCAGATACCACAGGAGCAGCAGGATATCTACTCCATGCTCTATGAGGAGCTATCGGCACTGGTGTATGAGACTCGTGCAGAGAGGAGGGTTAGAGCGAGGGCCACACATGGTCGTGCATCACAGACAGAGTCAGAGCTAGAGTCTGAGGATGAGGCTAAGGCTACTTCATCAACTTCTCGATTAGGATCCTCCGAGTCGGACGAGGAGATGGTGCACAGATCCTCAGAGTTTGGATGAGTCATGAGTCATGACTCGTGATATACAAGAGTCAGTTTAGCAGTGGAGAGTCCAGACTAGAGTTGCCTGTTGTTCATTGATGTTGATAGTTATAGCCTCACTGGAGTCCAGGACTTTGGAGTTTTAACAGATTATTCACATGACATAGTTACTATCATTGTATCTTGATCCCACTTATTATGCATCTTGATTCTTGTTCCATTGTTCTTGATGTCAGTCTTCATTGCTCTTTAGATCATAGATTATTCATGAGTGATAAATTCTAATTCATTTTGTTGCCTTAAGTTTTGAAAATTAAGTCTTAATTGTGTTAAGTTGTCTTAAGTTTCAACCATTGTCCTCAGTCTTGACTCCTCAATCTTCACTTGTGAGTCGTGAGTCGTGAGTCGTGAAATGTGTAATGAATCATGATTTCAATCATATGACATAAAGACTCAAAGTTTTGTATGAAATTTGGATACATGTTGTTGTTGTAGGCATTGATATATTTACATACCTATATATTACTGTATTTTTTTTAGTGTACAATCCAAAACGTTGTTTCCCCATTTCCCTGTTTCCAAATTTTAGCCGAAACTCTGAAACTCCGGTTTTTTCCGTTTCCGTTTCCCCCCTTTCTAAAACTCCCTCGTGCTATGACGTATACCTAGCTTAGCTGCCAATGCCGATGAGATAAAGTTTGCACGAGCTCCAGGATCAAAGAAAATAAGCATTGTGGAATCTTTGATCTTTCCTCAAGCTCTACACAATTCTGTAGCATCATTAGCTGATTGATCTTCCACCATATCAGACACTAAGTCAATGTCGGGCTTCTTTTTACTTGGCGTATCTTTATCCTCCGCATCTTTAGAAGATTGCTGTGGGCACTTAGAAGCAATATGGCCTTTTTGTTCACATATAAAGCATTTCCCAGCCATCATTAAAGCCTTTCTTTCTTCAAATGATTTGCCAAAAAGTGGCCTCTTCTGTCCCTTGCCCTTCTTAAAATAAGTCTGAGGTTGCTATTGAAATCTTTTCTTTCAAAAAGACTTCTTTGTAAAGCTGGTCTTTTTTGGAAATTGCTTCTTCTTCTTGCCAGGATCTTGCTTAAACTGATAATCCTTCTTTTCAGTGCCTTTAAAGTTGTGAGCTTTTCCTTCCAACAATGTATTTGCCACACCAACATTTTCAATTAATTGTACAACATTTTCAATTATCTTTATCCTCCGCATCTTTAGAAGATTGCTGTGGGCACTTGAAAGCAATATGGCCTTTTTGTTCACATATAAAGCATTTCCCAGCCATCATTAAAGCCTTTCTTTCTTCAAATGATTTGCCAAAAAGTGGCCTCTTCTGTCCCTTGCCCTTCTTAAAATAAGTCTGAGGTTGCTATTGAAATCTTTTCTTTCAAAAAGACTTCTTTGTAAAGCTGGTCTTTTTTGGAAATTGCTTCTTCTTCTTGCCAGGATCTTGCTTAAACTGATAATCCTTCTTTTCAGTGCCTTTAAAGTTGTGAGCTTTTCCTTCCAACAATGTATTTGCCACACCAACATTTTCAATTAACTGTACCATATTTGTAACCCTAGTTTTGGTACAATAATTCGTGATGGCTTTGGGCAAACCGCAACAGTACTTTTCAATTTGTTCTGACAGGGGCACTGTCCTGTAAGAACTCACGGGCAAAAGTGCTTGCCAAAATTTCTTATTGTACTCTTCTAAATCCGCACAATTTGCCACGTTCAATTTATGCCATGTAGTCATGACATCTACTTTAAACGTGCTAGTTAACCATGAGGCTGCAAACAACTGTTTAAAATGGATCCAAGTGGTAGGTGCATATCCTTGCATGAACAATATGTTTCACCACTACAAAGCATTACCTTTCAAAAAGTTGCAGCCTTCCGCACCTTAGAAGTCTCAGTAAAATTCCCTCCAGTGTAAGCTGCATCAAACTGCTGTATAAATGTCAAAGCTTTCAGCTTATCTTGCATACCACTGAAGGTTTCAAACTTTAATGCCTGACCACCCTCTTTATAGTCTTTAGGCTTTGCACTTTTTGGTATCAGGTTGTCATAGACAGGTGGCTGTAAAAAGGGGAGTCCCCTAGGCACATTATCAACATTCATTTCACCTGTCTTAGCTGCCATATGCCCTTTAGGCTGAAAAAAACCAGCTATTGCATTTTGTACTCTAGGCGTCAAATAAGGACTCTGCAAAAGTCTGATAACGGGGCTGTAGACCAATATTAGCATAAAGTGGGTTCATTGCCTCAATAGGCATCATTCTTGGTGGCCCTCTGGGCAAGTATACTTGATAACCTGTGGGTAATCCAGCCATTGCTTGAAAAACTGACCCACCACCAAAGTAACCAAGATAAGTAGCAAACTGAGGAGGAATAGTTTGCTGTGCCACTTGTGCATAATTGCCTTGACCATTCACTCCTTGATCCTGTGCTTGTGCTTCTTGTTGCACTAGACTCGTCTCCATGTTTGGTGTCTTTTCCACATGCTCACGCACATTAGAGGTTTGCCTTTTTTGAGCGCTCCTGGTATGATGTGATGACTTAGCCTGAGAATCCTCATTATGCGACTTCAAAATTTTTGCATCCAAGGATTCTTTACAAGCTGTTGGAAAGAGCCAACCATATTGAGGTGGTGTGCCATAAACAAGTCCTCTTGTTCTTGCTCCTCATCCTGTGGTTCAATTTCGGTTCTAGAAGGTGCTGACACCTGTGTACCATATACTCTCTCTTTGGTGTCTATGAGCAGTAGAAGAACTCTCTTCTTCATGAGGGAGTTTTCCTTTGGCGTTATCCATGTCTGCCATCTCTCTAGTCCTGTCATCTCTGTAAATCGTGTGTGTATGGCCTTTTCACCCATAAATTCTTATAGAAAAGAATTCAAATCCCGGGATGGAACCATGAAACCAGTCTATGACTCACATAAAGCGGTAGTTTCTGTGAGAGTGCGCAACGGAAGAGGAAATACGAACACAGAGGAGAGGAGAGAGAAAGCAGAGAATGAAGGAAGAAAATCTGCACTGACTGAAATGAATGCCGAATACACTGAAATGGACTGATCAGTCCCTGCATGCAGCCCACAGCGTTAGTGAGGGCACCAGATCAGGCTGATGACGATGGCAGCACCACCACGGGGGAGGAATGTCGGAATCTGCAAGAAGACAAGTGATCAAGTGGGGAGGGGGGCTGCCTATAAATAGGCAAAGGACAAACCCTAACCCTAACCCTAAAATGGGCGCAAACCCTAAAAATGCCCTAAAATGGGCGCCCCACAACAATGACCAAAAAGTGGCCAGGCAGCCAGTGGCTGCCCACTAAAAGAGGCCAAAAAGAAATACACAACCTAAGAGAGCCAGTCAAGAGTGACTAGCCTCCCCCATCATAACACATGACAGACATGTCAGAGCTCCTAATGTCCTCGTCTGACTCAGACTGAGGCTCACAGGCAGGAGATGACAAGGCATGACAAACATGATTGCTAACACCCCCTCTCAGATCCTGGATGTGGCTGAAGGCCGAAGAGGAATTAGATCCTGGGGTGGCAAGAGGAATGCCAATGTCGATGAAGTTCGTCGATGTAGATTGCCGCTGAAGGAGCTCCTCACGATCCTGGGAATCCCCCTCTAAAACACTAGGGGCCAGGGAATCCACAGCCGCATCACCGAGATCGTCCCCCTCTGAAAGGGATAGGGGGTACGAGGGAACCACTGGAGGAGAAGGTGGGGGATGGGAAGGAACCTATGGAATAGAAGGTGCACAAGCGGGAACGGGTGTAGCAATAGACTGCCGCGGAGGACCCTGCATCAAAGAAGGGGAATGGAGTCTGTAAAGCCCGCTCTCCTGCCAACCTGTAGATAAGACAGCTTCTGTAAAAGAATCCTCAATAACAACGGCATGCTCGGTGAAGATCACGCGTGTGCCAAGCCTCATAAGGCCATAAACTGAGAGGAGGGGAAGGCCCAAATCCGGAACATGTAGGGCCTGTGAAAAGGAGCTCGAAGGTCGGTCGGTAAACAAAGGCAATGTGCCAACACCACTAATAGGCACCGATAAAATGTCACCAATAGTGACTGAACCCTCTAATGGACGGAGATCCTGTAACAAATCACCTCGGGGAGTCATATGACTCGAAGCACCACTGTCCACTAACCAAGGCTGCGCAGAAGACACTGCAGCCACGGAAGAAGGATCCTCCTTCAAAGCATGGATATGAAGGAACACTAACTCATGGGTAACAGCTGGTGTAGAGGTAGAAGAAGGCTCCGATGTAGATCCACCCTTCGCTCCCGGACGAAGGTGAGGGTACTTCTTCCAACATTTCTCCTTGGGATGTGTCCCTTTTCCACAGTGTGGGCACTTCAGTCTCTTTGAATCTGTGTCAGAGCCTGAAGAACTGTCCTTCTTCTTAGCCTTTGACTTCTTCTTCTTCTTCTGTCCTCCCGAACCTGCAACAAAGGCACTAGTGGAGTCGGATCCACTAGCACTGACCTCTCTGAGTCGCTCGTCATGCTTCAAGACAAGCGGGGATAGCTCCTCCCATAGAAGCTTCTCACGGGTCCTCGATGTAAGAAGGCTGGTGTAGAAGACATCAAACCGAGGCGATGGCAGCTGAGTCAAAAGAATCAATACCATGTCTTCAGAAGATATCGTCCGACCGAGGGATGCAAGCTCATCCCTCATATCCTGTAATCTGTTGATGTGGTCCTTCATGGAAGGACTATCATCAATAGCAAGTATCCGCAACTTCTTTTCGAGAGATATCCGGTGGGCAAACATCTTCTGTTGATAGAGAGATGCGAGCTTTCTCCACACGTCTGCTGTAGTCTTCAACCTGTGAACATGAACAAGGACAGAATCCTGCAAACTCAGAAAGAGGAAAGATCTGGCTCTAGAATTGAGCCGATCCCATAAGGCTGCACGATCCATAGATGTCCCATCTGCGAGATCCACCTTAGGCCGGGGAATAGGAACAGAAACAAGCTCCCAAAGATCGAAGGAGTCCAAGATACACTCCACCTTGCAGGACCATAGAGAAAAGTTGGAGCCATCCAACCGGTCCTCTTTGGGCAGTTGAGGAAGTACGGGTACCTGTACAGGGGGTACCAAAGGCTACATCTTCGGCCCACTGGAAGGGGCTCGCCGAGATACATGAATAGAAGGGGGACGAGAAAGAGGAATAGACTCTGGAAATCACGCCTCCGTTCAGATGAGTGTCGAGACAAAAGCTCGTCATCTGAGTCATCAAAGCCCGTAAACTGATGAGAAGACATCTTCGATATCTGCAAACACCAAAACACAACAAGGGAAGGTTGCCGGTGCCGAAACACAAACACCAGAAGCTCCTGAGCTGGCCGCCTTGCACAGAACGCAAGGATGATGTCAAACGCAAATGCTAACGATGCAGTCACCACAGAAAAACAGCCTCCTGCCTGAAAACGCAGCCTGGGAATAGGTCGCCAGCAGGAAAAGAGCCGCCTGAAGATGGAACAACAGCCAGAACAGCAAGGCGCAGGCTGGAGGAGTGTCGCCCAGCTGGAGGAGGGCCGCCCAGGCTGAAAACGCAAGCAGGAAGAGGTTGGTGATGACGTGGCAGCCACTGGAGAAGGCGCCAGCAGCAAACGCAAATATGTGACACCAAAACAGGCCGCCTTGATCAAGGAGATGGTGCAGAAGGTGACGCCTCAGCTGTTGGAGACGTCTTGACCAGCAAACGCAAAGTGGGTGTTCTCCCGCATAAAACTCAGCTCTGTGTACTCTCCTTTAGCTCTGATACCATGTGAGAGTGCGCAACGGAAGAGGAAATACGAACACAGAGGAGAGGAGAGAGAAAGCAGAGAATGAAGGAAGAAAATCTGCACTGACTGAAATGAATGCTGAATACACTGAAATGGACTGATCAGTCCCTGCTCGCAGCCCACAGCGTCAGTGAGGGCACCAGATCAGGCTGATGACGATGGTAGCACCACCACGGGGGAGGAGTGTCGGAATCTGCAAGAAGACAAGTGATCAAGTGGGGAGGGGGGCTGCCTATAAATAGGCAAAGGACAAACCCTAACCCTAACCCTAAAATGGGCGCAAACCCTAAAAATGCCCTAAAATGGGCGCCCCACAACAATGACCAACAAGTGGCCGGGCAGCCAGTGGTTGCCCACTAAAAGAGGCCAAAAAGAAATACACAACCTAAGAGAGCCAGTCAAGAGTGACTAGCCTCCCCCATCATAACACATGACAGACATGTCAGAGCTCCTAATGTCCTCGTCTGACTCAGACTGAGGCTCACAAGCAGGAGATGACAAGGCATGACAAACATGACTGCTAACAGTTTCTTCAATTAACACCTGATTTTTTCTCTCTTTCTCTCTCTCTCTCTCTCTCTCTCTCACACACACACACACACACACACACACACACACACACACAAACAGAGACCTCACTACCTCGCTCAACACTAGATTGGCCCTGAAGACCGGCGCCTCTCTCGATATTTCTTTATCAATTAAAAGATGGAAAGTTACAAAAATGAAATGTTTCAAAATACATAACCTGTGAACAGTTGGTTTTCATCTTTTCTGAGTAAATCCCAGTTGTATAAGGACAATATACAATTTGACCAAAACAACATCCCTTTTAGGAAAGCATTTTCTGTGACCATAATTCAATGAATCATGTGCAGAATTGCAGTCTACAGAACTCTGTATTCACTGTTCTTACTGTCTAGCATATCCAGAACATCCCTTTTAGAAAAGCATTTTTTGTGACCATAACTCAATGATTCATGTGCAGAATTGTAGTCTGTAGAACTCTGTATTTACTGTTTTACTGTCCAACATATCTAGAACAAGATCCCTTTCACCTTGGCATTATTCCAGCAGTAAAAAAGTCCCACAAACAACACTAAATCAGAATTGAAAAACCCTGTTCCTGTGTGGCATGGTCATTCCTTTCTTTAGTTCCTGCATTGGAGAAGCCAACAGCTGCTCTTGAACCTGGACAGTGAGGCTCTTGCCTTTGCAAAAGTTCAAAGAAAACACAGAACTGTACCTTCGATGGAATCAGCCCATCATGCAGAGCATTTCCTCTAATAATAGAGAGAGAGTTGACCAGAGGGAGCAAGCTCTACCTTTGTACATGAGTCAGAGACGAAAAAGTACTCTCTATAGTTGATAAAATTGCAGCAATCTACCCTCAGCTCCTTCAAAACTTCACTTTAGATCTGTCCCTCATTCCTATTACGTTTTTTTTAATGCTCTCTCTTTCTCTCTCTCTCTCTCTCTCTCTCTCTCTCTTTCTTTTGGGAATTTGTGCCACATGGCGTACATGTAACAAATTTCCCTTATAAACCTTCTGGTCTAAAATTCTCCATGATCGGTGCAAAATTTGACCTCAGGATGACCAGAGAATTAATCCTCGTGCAAAAACGAAGATAATGACGCGAACAAATTCTGGGATCCAAAAATAGTAACTCCCTAAATTTTAGGGATAGTAACCTCTACATTCCTTAAGTTGTTTCGAGCAACTTTTATCATTGCAACCACATCAAAAAGTGTAATGTGGCTCAATTACGGTGACTTTTATTCTGTGAGTATTCTCACATGTGCATCTTCTATCTTAGCTAGATTCATTGTCTTGCACCCTCTCCAATGGCTAAGGACACAGTCCCAAACCACTGGAGAAGGTAGCAATCTTTCTAGTGGCCCTAAGCTATAGGTGATAGGTTCTATGGCTGTTTAAGCAAGGTATCAACAATTTTTCAGTACTTCTCACAATGAAACTCCGAAATTTTTCTCTACACCATTCTCTCTCATTCCCCAGTCATTTCTTAAGTTATCTCAACATTTTTGAGCAGTTTGAGCCATCAAAGAAAGAGATTTCAATCAATCTCTCCTGTATACCCTAATTATAGAAGAAATTAGGGTTTTGACAACCATCTCGTGATACGTGCTTAAAATTAGAGCCTAGGACTTAAATTCCAACAATTGAAATTAATGAATTTCAAGGAGATTCAAAAGGCCAACCAGCCAATATCAGATCTGGGGATAATTTTGTCGTTCAAGAAGCAAGGTGAAGGGCAATCCCCAAGCAAATCAAGGGGCAAATTGGTTTGGAGGCTTGCTGGGCAATTTTGATAGCGAGAGGCACTTGGATTAGCAGAGGAGATCAAAGAATCTTAGTTATACTGACACCAAGCGGTAATACTTTTTGCAGTTGCTTTTCTTATTTACTTATATAAATATTTTATTTTTCTTTTCTTTAGTTGCTGTTGCTTTTAATCCCCAGGGTTCTCTTGGATTAAGCCGGGATCTTTCTATAGCCAGAAGAGGCAACCATTGGGACAAATTGAACTAATGGTTTGTCTGAGTGTTAGGACCGGTTCCATATTGAATGGGCACTAAAGAAAATCCTTAGTGGTTGCAAATCATAGCAACAACATCTCCTTGCTCTCGAAGAGCCTTCTCTCACAGTGGTTAGAATAGACTTCCACCAGCTCCTAAAAACGTTTTTTTAACTTGTTGTCACCTATTCTTGGAGGGATTCAAATTGTTGTTACTTACTGTAGGATTGATCCTTGGTGGTTACAAATCATAGCAATAGTCTCTTCTTGCTCTCTAAGAGCCTCCTCTCTTACAATGGTTGGAACAGACTTCCACGAGCCCCTAAAAACGTTTTTTTCACTTGCATGGGTAAGTCTTGCCAAGTGGCAGCCTTCTAATTCATTTTTTAGCATTATCTTGCTTATTAAATTAATTTTAGAATATTAAATTTAAAACTTAATTTAATAATTATTCTAGTGTTAAAAAAATTAATTCCGCTAGCCAATAATTAAATTGGCTAGGCCAATTTGTCTTCCAAGTATCCTTGAGGAGTTACTGATCCTTAGATCAGAATTAGTTAGTTAATTAATGCCTAGTCTTTAATGTCACTACTGACGTGAGTGGCCGATAAATTGGTCTAAGCCTAGGTCTGACACCAGGTATCATCTAGTACCTATCGGGTATAACTTATTATAACTTTTCTCTTTGACACCAACTACTATCTCGGGGTCCTTGGCTAGAGGGACTATCTATGCTCCATTCCCCTTTCTTTGTGTAAGGCCCACTGAGGCATCTTTCTATAGTTGCACTTGTTCTTGATTGTGCACCATTTTTACCATAGGTTCTATCCCATCTCCCACCATCTCCTCTGGTGGTTTCCTCATACCTCCCATCCCTTTTAGAGGGGGACGATATTGGTGATGTGGCTGTGGATTTCTTAGCCCTTTGTGTTTTAAAGGGGGCTTCCTAAGATCATTAGGAGTTGCTTCAAGGTTTCTAGTCTACTTTGGGCCTTTTTTTTCGGGGCTATCCCTTTTTTTCGTCATCAAGTCACCATCCCTTCCCACTTGGTCCTTGGTCCCTATTCTTTCTATGCAGCTTATGGTACCTTTGATAGTTTCTCGCTATTGTCTCATAGTTGGGTTAGAGGCTTGACTCACTCATCCTCGACTGGAGTTTTTTGGAGTGATCCTTTTGATGCCTCTCCATTTCCATTACCCTTTGGTGGTTCCGTTTGATCGGCTGTTTATATGGAGAGGGGTCTTACTCCTTGGTTGGCTTTGTTCATCAACGGACTTCATCGATATTAGCACTCTTCTTGCCACCCTTGGATTTGCATCTCCTTTGGCCTTTTGCCACATCTAGGATCTGAGAGGGGGTGTTAGCAGTCGTGTGTCTTGTGTGGTCATCTCCTAGTTGTGAGCCTCAGTCAGAGTCAAACGAGGACATTAGGAGCTCTGACATTGTATTTGTTTGTTATTTTATGTCTTTTAGACTACTTTAGATGGAGGGCACATTAGTGCATTTCTTTTTGTGCACTTTTGGCTATTTTTAAAGGGGTTTGACCACATTTAGGGTTTTCCCTCTTTTTCGCCCATATATAGGCAGCCTACCCTCCCACTTTCATTATCTATTATCCATCATTGATCCTTCGTGATCAGCCAACCCTCCTTATTCTCTCATCCCCCGGCTACCGTTTGGCGCCCACATTGACGTGTAGAGCTGCATGTTGGGGCTGATTGTTGCAGCCTTGTACCTCCAGCCATTGTAGTCACATTGTTTCTTCTCTCTCATGCATTCTCTCTGTCTCCTCTTCGTGTTCACTTTCCTCTTTGTGTTGCACACTCTCACAATAACATCCTTTTGCAACTTGTTTGTATCATATGCAAATGAATAAAAAAGGGGATCAGTTGTATGTGCAAATAATACTTGACATGCAATCCAAGGCATTGTACAGATTCTTGCTGTTGCAATAGGTGGGAAAATTATCATGCTTGAAAAGGTTTTGTATGTACTTGGCATAAAGAAGAACTTGCTTTCAGTTTCAGCTATTGCATGTGCAGGTTTTGTGGTTAAATTCCATTAATTTATAGAATTCTCTTTTTCTAGGGAAAGAAAAGAAAAAAGCTTCCACCTTGCTTAGTGGTCAAAGTAATTAGTTAATTGGACAATGTTGTGCTTGCAATTTGAGCAATAAGGACTAACCTGTGACTTTTACTTTGTGCTTGTTACTTCATGTTGCAATTCGAACAGTAAGTGCTAATCCTTTTTTACTCTTGACTTTTACTTTTATGTCTTGTACTTGTTACTTCATGTGGCAGGGTTTCAGGGAATGACACTTCAGTTTATTTTTCTTTGTTTTTGGAGTTGTCAGTACAGTATTTGATGGAAAAGGAGTACTTGAGGAAGAAGAGTTTCAAACACAGTGCAGTCAACAACATGCCATTGTTGATGTTGATGCCTTTCTACTCTGTCTTCAGACATGCATTAGTAATAAAGATGCGGCAACAGGAAGGAAGGTGCATGCCCTTGCTGTTGAAAGTGGATTGGATTCCAATGCTGTATTGGGAAGCTTTCTTGTTCGCATGTTTGCTGCTTTTGGGGATCTTGCAGAAGCAGAGCAGGCATTCCTGAAGTTAACAGGACCAAATGTGTATTCCTGGAGTGCGCTTATTTCTTTGCATGCTGATTTTGGTTATGATGACCAAGCTCTCAAGTTGTATGAGGAGATGAGGTTCTCAACAGTGAAACCAGATGGATATGTTTACGTGTCAGTCTTGAAAGCATGTTCAAAATTAGCAGCATTAGATCAGGGTAAGATTGTTCATGCACATATCGTGGAGGATGGGCTAGGGTCAGACTTACATGTTGGCAGTGCACTCATTTGCATGTATTCAGATTGTGGTAGCATTTCTGATTCATGCATGGTATTTGAGAGACTTCCAGTGAGAAATGTTGTGGCATGGAGCACACTAATTACAGGATATGCACAACATGGCCACAGTCAGGAGGCACTGGAAACTTTTCAGCTAATGCAACGGGAAGGAATGGAACCAGATTTGGTTACATTTATTTGCATATTGAAAGCGTTTTCTAATCTGGTAGATTTAGGCAAGGCTTATGACCTTCATGCTCATATTCTTGAAAGAGGCTTTGAGACAGATGCAATTATCAGCAATGCCCTTGTGTGTCTCTATGCCAGATGTGGAGACCTACACAGAGCATGTTGTATGTTTGACAGGTCATGGGAACAAGGTGTTGTGGCATGCAGTGCACTGATTGCTGGCTTCACTCAATGTAACCAGGCTGAAAAGGCCCTTCAGCTGTTTGATAAAATGCATAAGGACTGGTTATCGCCAGATATAGTAACCTTTATTTGCACCTTAAAAGCTTGTTCTAGCATTGGAGCATTGGAATATGGTCGCTATATTCATGCCTGTCTTATTGGATGTGGGGTTGAAACTGATGTAGGTGTTGGCAGCGCCCTTATTGATATGTATGCAAAATGTGAAAGTCTCATTGATGCTCATGTGGTGCTTAACAAGCTGCCAAAACAAAACATTGTTGCTTGGAATGCTTTCATTGTGGGTTTTAACCTGCAAGCATGCAGTGAAGTTACTGTCAAACTTTATGATCAGTTACAACATGCAGACGTATGTCCTGATCAAGTAACATTCACAGCAACCTTGAAAGCATGCTCTAGCGCAATCCATCTGAGTAAAGGCATGCAAGTTCATAGTCGTATAGTGGAGAGGGGGTTGGAGCAAGAGGAACTTATCTGTAATGCTCTAGTTGGCATGTATGCCAAGTGTGGATACCTACCAGATGCACATGTTATTTTTGATACACTACCCAATCGAGATGTTGTGACATGGAGCTCTTTGATTGGAGGATATACCCAACAAGAACACATTCAGGAGGCTTTGGATCTTTTTGAAGAAATGCAAAAAGAAGGCATAGAACCAGATCCTGTGTCATTCTCTTGCATCTTGAAAGCACTTTTTAGTCCAGATTACCTGGACAAGGGAAGAGAACTTCATGCCCAAATCATTTTGACTGGCTGGGAAGCAGATTCATTTCTTGGTAGCTCCTTGATGAACATGTATGCTAGTTTAGGTAGTCTTGAGGACACATGCATTTTATTTGACAAACTGCAGATCAGAACTTTGATGGCATGGAATGCATTGATTGCCACTTACACTCTGCATGATCACAGTCAGGAAGCTCTTAAACTTTTCAAGAACATGCAAGAAGAGTGTGTGCAGGCTGACCTTGTCACCTTTGTTTACACTTTGAAGGCATGTGCCAATATGTCAGCATTACATCAAGGCAGGCAGGTCCATAGCTACATTATTAATAGTGGATGCACAGTGAATGTTGTCATCGCTACTACTCTTATTGATATGTATGCAAAATGTGGAAGCCTTGAAGATGCAAAGAATCTGTTTGAGAGTGTACCTGAGCGAAATGTTGTGGTATGGAGTGCGTTAATTGCAGGATATGCACAACATAATGATTATCGTATGGCTTTGCAAAGTTTTGAAAGCATGCAACAAGCAGGCTTGAAGCCAGACAGTGTCGCATTTCTCAGTTTGATTTCAGCATGCAGTCATGCTGGTCTTACTGCGAAAGGTTTTTTGCATTTAAAGAGCATGAGAGATGAGTATGGCATTCTACCAAAATTAGAACATTACAACTCTGTCCTAGACCTTTTGTGCCAAGAGCATGACATGGAGAAAGCAGAAGATTTACTTGAGACCATTCCATGTAGAGCTAACGTAGTAGGCTGGACGTCATTGCTAAGTTGTTGTAGAAGACACCATTCTGTTAACCTTGGAAGACGATGCTTTGACCATCTCATCATATTGAACTATGAAAATGCTGTTGTTTTTGTGCTGATGTCAAGTATATATGCCCAGGCTGGCATGTGGGAGTATGCAGAGAAGATTGAAGCATTAAGGAAATGTTCGAATGGATGGAAAAAACCAGCTAGAGCATTTATTGAGGTAGACAACAAGGTGCATGATTTCATAGTCGGGGACAAAATTCACCCCAGAAGTGTTGATATTTATGCAAAAATGAAATCCTTAAGCATGCAGTTGAAATTGTGAGTTGGTCAGCCCAACTTTGTCCTTATGTTGGTTTTGAGATTAGACCAAATAGAAATGCTGCTGGGCCTGGTGGTGAAGATCTGGTCATAAGTAATCCTGAATTGAGCTTCTTAGCAATGCTCTAGAAAGATTCTGTTGATAGCAAGGTGAATTTGTACAGACATTCCATTTCTGTTGGTTTGATGGTCATCTTGTGTCAGGTGATTATACTCTTGCCCCAACAATGGGGATTATAAAACAGAAGTTCATACTTTCTAAACAATCCAAGAAGATCAGTAAACTTGTTTAAATTGTCTCCCCTTATGCTAGTAAAAAAACTAATGCTATAAGTATGATGGGTTTCTTTTGGTGCTTAAGCTTGCCCTTAAATATTCATGTCCCTCTCCTTGATTTACCTAGATATTATCCGTACATTGATTTCATCTTGTGTAATATTCCTCAAGATAGTCTATCAAACTGGTTCGTTTGTCTTGGACATTCTGCAACTGCCATCATTAACATTAGTAAAGTGAGTGATTGACCCATCATACCGTCCAAATAAACAGCAAATACTGGCTGTGTGTGAAAAGAAACTTGCTGCATGCCTGATTTAGTTCCCTAGGTTGTAACATGAAGTTGATTGCCTATATAAATTTCATCAGCTTACAAGGCTGGGAATGATCTCCTGCATGTGTGACCTGACTGTTTAGCGTCATACAATGTAAACACAATTTTATGCATTTAATAAAATTCAAGCTTTTAGTTGCGCATCTTGACCTGCGTAAACAGGGCCTTGGACCTTGTATGACCACTCTCTTTTCTCCATTTGATCAAATCATTATTGTACAGCTCTTTAGTCCTTCTAATCAAAGAAATACTTGGAGCTGCTATTAGAGTTCCTGGAGTTTCATTGATTTGGGAAAGGCAAGACCAATGAGCAGCAAGAGTAGCACAAAAAGAAACAGTCATGTGCTGCGTTAGAGGTACGTGGAAATACTTTGTTATATTTTCTACTTCTCATTTGCTGCTGCTGGATTTAGTGATTTGATGCATTCACTTAGGATTGTGCCTCGTATCGAGGTTTCTATGACCTGCCAGAGCATGGGCACATGGTATATCTAATGACACTTGCACTATCTAGTTCACATAATGCTTTCTCTGCTTTCCATGAAGCCGCCATTAATGTTGTTGATACATGTGGGAACTCTCTGGTGGTATATCTTTTCAGCTAATGAATAGTCCAAGTACACACGGGATAACCAGCAGCTTGGAACTCCATCAATTGTGTGACTGATTCAATTTAAATAACTTATCTCATGAAGGATGGTTTGATCACACAACTTTGGCATTTGTATATCAGAATTTTGTAATATGACTGGCCATTTGAATTAGGACCTTCCTTTTGCATTTTTCTACTAGTTTAGATTACGCACTACTAAGTGTAACGAACTACCTTTATTGTAGCTAAGAGGCCCAATTTAACCTATTGACAAAGAATGTAGGCCAGCTCTCACGAAAACTCAAAGCTATTTGAGGCATTCTAGCTAAAGCTAGCCAAATTGTCGAGGAGCATATGAACTTATGAAAATATTAATTGACATGGATCCCTTCATATAATCTAGAAACCATCATGTGGCCATGCCAAAGCCCGAGTTCCCTAAGGTTGTGAGAGTGCACAATGAAAAGGAACAGAAACATAGAGACAAAGCAACATGGAGAGATTGCAAGAAAAGAAGAATAAAATCTGCACTGAACAAGAAAGAGTGCACATACAAACAAGAAAGCGGAAGGAGATTGGTTAGTCCTTGCATGCAATCCACAACATCAGCGAGGGCACTAGATTAGGCCAATGATGATGGCAGCATCAAGCACAGAGGAGACGAGTGTTGGAGTATGCATTTGTTGGAGAGAAAGAAGATTGACAAAGTGTTGGAGTGAGGGCACCTAATTAGGCTAATGATGACGGCAGCATCAAGCACAGAGGAGACGAGTGTTGGAGTGTGCATCTACTGGAGAGGAAGAAGATTGTTTTAGAGATTAAGTGATTGCCAAGTGGAGGACAACTATACATAGCCACAAAATCCATAATTATGTGTGGCTGGAAATGCCATAAATGTTGGTTGACCAGCATTTAATGCTGATCATGGCATAATAAATGCCTGAAAAATACTAGATGGCCACAAAAAAATATTGATTAGCAAGGGCAATGACTGATAGGTGTGGACAGCCTAAGAAATGTAGAAATTACCCATGGAAAACACATTGGAATTTGACAAACAAACTAAATGCACTTAGACAGCCACTCTAGAGCGAGTAGCCTTCCCCATCAAAACATGACGGAGATGTCAAGAGCTCTAAAAGTCCTCGTCTGATTTAGATTGAGGCTCACAAGCACGAGATGACAATGCATGACTGCTAATATCCCCTCTTAGATCTTGGATGTGGTGAAAGGCGAATGGAGAAATGAATCCTGGGGTGGCAAGAGGAATGCCAAGGGTGATGAAGTTTGTCGATGTTGATTGTTGATGAAGAAACTCCTCACGATCATGGGAAATCCTCTTTAAAGCACCAGGAGCTAGGAAATCCATAGTTGCATCATTGAGATCATTCCCCTCTAAAAGGGATGGGGGGTATGAGGGAACCACCAAAGGAGAGGGTGGGGGATGGAAAGGAACTTGTGGAATAGATAGTGCATAAGCGAGAATAGGTGTAGTAGGAGAGGGTCCCCAAACGAATAGACTAGATGACTTGCGTTCTTCATGATCCATGCGATAATCTCACTGTCGTTTGGATGAGTGCTAAGAAGACTCCTAATTTTTATCATCAAAGCCACGAAACTAGTGATAAGACATCTCTAACATTTTACAAGACACCCATAAGAAATTTGCGTTTCGGCAGTAGATAGCCTCAAATAAGAGGAAATCTACTAAAGGACGCTAAGAGATCGATGTAGAATGCGCTAATCTAGGCTTGTAATTTTTAATACCTCGGCTTCTTTGATAGCTTCTTTTAGGTGATTATCTATTGGTATTGATCTTTGACCTTGATTGAGACTTTTAAGCATTGGGCTAGAGTTAGTAGGCCCTATGTATGTTCATGATATTCCTAGTATTGGCTTTTGTATATCAAGTTTTGTCACCTTGGATTATATCAGTTATGAATTTTTCTTTTATTGTACTATTAAAATTTAGCTTTCTACTATTCACTTTACATTTATTGTTATTTGCAAATAGTTGTATCATCAGACAGATGGTTATAACTCTTGGTCTCATAGGTGTTGAGATGGCAAGCTCAACATGTGTGGACATTGATGATGAACTGCATGGCTAGATGGGTCTACACATTTATACTTAGTACGTCGGTGGTCATCATGATCCTCACATGGTCATTGCCTTATCACTTATTATATTTAGTTTGTTGCACCTACCTACAACTGGCATAGTTATAGTGCCAATCAACCAGTATAGTTAGTTATGCATTATTTGACTTATATCTTGGTGTAATGAACATTTTGCAAAATACTTTCTTGCATTTGTATTTTCAATACTAATTGCCAAATTTCTTATTCTTTTATGATAAACGTCACTTTTTGCATCGGCTAGATCAAATCTAACGAGTTGTTCAAAAAGTTTTTACTATGGTATAACAATAGAAAAATGATGTTCCTAAACAAAACGATTTCAATTAACGACAGTAGTAGTATGAATATATTGGTAGAGATCTAGGATGAATAAGAAATATGTAATAATTTTTTAATTTTCATATTGAACTTTCATTTGAGAATTCTTTTACCGTTTGATCCAATGAAGTTCCATTGAACCAGAATAGATCGAGGAGATATTGATAACTCGTGAGCAACATATTATAAATAAGAAAGCCTTTGAGTTGGGAATAGTTCAGTCTCATCCATCTATTTCTATAATTTATTAAACTCTATTTTTGATTCAAAAGAAATTGAAAAGAGGAAAATCCGTGGAAATCCAATGGAAGTATAGAGGATCAGACGTTTCATGTGGCCTGGTCATCGCCTAGAAGAATTAGTATGTATCAATAGATTTTGCTTCGGTATTGCCAATGGTAGTTGATTCTTAGCTCTTAGAATAAGAATGTATCCAATTATCGAAGACTAGTTAAAATTCAATAGTTACTAAATTTTCGTCAATTGGGGTAACTAAATCTTGGGTAATCTCATTTGAAGAAAATATTGGATTAAAATCAATAAATTCATTTGAGAAACTCGAAAGCTTTTCATTATAGATAATGATTTCTTCTTCAACGATTTTCTTGCATCCTCAATGGATTATTTGTTGTTTCTCTCCCCTTTGTTTAAAACCATCAGAGTACTAAATTTTTGTTAAATTGATGCAAAAAATGATCGGATTCCTTGGTTTGCTAGTAATTAATTGAGAGTAAGAAGCACTCCTTACTATTATTATGGACAAAAATATCTCTATTTTTTCATTGTCGATTACTAAGAATGATAGTATTGGATCTTTCACATCTTAAGTAACTTAACTTCTGGAGTCTCGAGAATTACTTCTCATTTGGAATGATATCCTAGAGATTTTTCTTCCCAAAGGGGCCTTTGGAAATACCAGTAATCATGAGCCGCTAATACAACCAGTAGCCCCAAAATATGCGGAAATAGGGTGAGTTCCATAATTGTTAACTCGGTTCTTGGAGACTCTAAATACCATTAGATAAGTGATAAAATTGCTTCTTTAGTGTATTAGTACGAATCCACAAAGAATATGTGGTAGGAGTATCCACCAAACTCTTTTTCGGATGGTGTATGTTTGACTGCAACAACTCAAGCAAGTTTCCCCATGACGCGATTCTTGACATGGTATCAAAGCGGTGCCACTAAGAGAGGCCGATTTTGAAGGCTGAAGTGAAGGAGAAGAAGCAAGGATTCAAGCAAGCAAGCAATGGGTAAGAAACTCTCTCATTCTTCCATAGTGCTTATGGAGGCACCGAAAGCAGGGCATAGTAAAAATCTTAGATTGCTATGAGATTTGGTGTGTGAGTAGAGCACTGTAAATTTTGAGGCCATCTGAGGCTCCATTTTAGACACGCAAGATTGCGGATAGCAGTTTTAGAGCATATTGCAATTTTGACTGTGTTGGCCAAAAGTTGGTATATAGATTACAAATGTCAGATCTGTAAGTTTTGAGGTGTTTGCTAGGAAGCGAACATAAGTTTTATTTGCAAACATGTTGTAGATTACATGTACTATTGATCTGTCAATGAAAAAGGTTGGTTGGTGTATTGTTGTGCACTTTTTATGAAAGATTGCAGAAGACTTGCTTGCTGTTTTGTATAGTTTCTGTGGTAATGGCAGAGAATAGTAAAAACCCCATCATTGAGAAGCAGGATAAGAACAACTAACCATCATGGAAGTTTTGTGTGTCGAACTTCCTTATTGGAAAATGCATTTATGAGCTCGTTTGAGGTGAAGAAAAGGAGCTAGAGCTGAGTAACCTTGTGAATGCACATTTCACTACCAAAACCTCTTTCACCCGTTGCTGTAGCCTTCTCTACCATAGTTGCAACTGCTTTTTTTCTCCTTTTTTTCCGCTTTCTTTACCACCATTCTCTTCTTTACACCTCCTTCTCAACCCATCGCCACCCCAACCATATCCCACTCTAACCACTTCCTCTACCATTGCCATATTGAAAAGAAGCCGTTGCATGTTGCAACAAGAACCGTTGCGGCCACTAGAATATTGCCACCATAAAGGCAAGGAGGTGCTGTTGCTATTATCTCCTCGAGAGGAACCTCGAGAGGAAGAGTCACCAAAAAACGTAAGCAAGGAAGAGACGCTACCGCGAGAGGAGGATCGCAGGGTTAGTGGGGGGAGTAGAGGCATTGAATAAGTTTGTTACAAAAAGAGTTTATTGTAACAAGAAGTGGTTGCTGAAGTTGTCATTTTTGATTTGTCCATTAAAATATTGGAAGGTTCTTTGTGTAACTAAGACCTCATGTTATTAGCCTCAAGTTGTCCACCTAAAACTTGTCAACCTAAAACTTGTTGATGTTTGATGTGGAGTTTTCAATCTAAAACTTATCAATCTAAAACTCATTAATGTGAACTTGTCAAACCAAAGCCCATCAAACCTAACCCATCAACGTGAACTTGTCAAACTAAAAGCTGCAAACCAAAACTTATCAGTTTAAGCAAAACTTGTTGATCCAAACTTGTCAATGTAAGAACCAAAACCCATCAACTAAACTTGTCAAACTAAACAATAAACCCTGTCGAATCCAATCAATGTGAAGTCATCGATTGAAAGTTGTCAACCTAAAACCATCAACCTTAACTTGGCAAAACAAACTTGTCAACCCCAATCTATCAACTTATAAGTTGTCAATCAAAGTTGTCAACATAAACTATCAATCCAAAATCATCAAGTCATCAACTCGTCATTCTCAACCTATCAATCCCAACTTGTCAACCCAAATTCATCAACTTGAAACCATCAACCTCAAACCATCAACGTGAACTTGTCAACTTGAATTTGTCAACATAAACCTATCAATTTAAACTTGTTGATCCTAAACTTGTGGATCCAACTCATCAAGCTAAAATTTTCAATTCAAACTTGTCCACCTGAGCATGCCAAACCTAACCTAACTCCTCATACTTGTCAACTCATCAGGGGAAATCTATAAATTTGTTTGAGAAGTGTGTCAACTTGTTGGGATATGTGTAAGCTTGACTAACTTGTCAATCCATCAATACAAAACTAATCAACTTGCAAACACATAAATTAAACTTGTAAAAACAACTTAATCTCTTTAAGGGAGACCACTCATTAAGGGAATCTTGGCAAATTTTCAACACAAACAATCGCCAACTCATCAACGTATCAATTTATCAGCTGATCAATGTGTCAACCTACCAACAAACTTGCCAATAAGAAAGATTGACATACTGAGAGACATAATTATCATGTTGAGACTCAATCTTGTCAACTTGAAACTCATATGTTGTCGCTTCATAAAAAACTTATCAAGCAACCAGCTTGCCTTAAACTTATCAACAAAGAAAGAACTTCAACTTGTCAACTTGACAAATGAAACTAGGAATATAATCCATTGTCAACTTGTCACACTTGATGGTCAAAATGTCAAATGTTAGTGTCTCAACAAATTGGTACTTAAAATTGTAAAGTGTCAACACCAAACCTATCCAATCATTTACATGAGATTGGTCTATTCATCAAAACATGAACTTGTCAAGCCCTCGTAGTAAGAAATCATTAATATTTAAACATATCTTGTCACCTCATCATTTGAGCAAGCATTGGAACTTGTGACATATAGTAGAATTGTCTATGCACTAAAACATGAGCCACTTATTGATCTTATGGCTTGACAACTTGCCAACCTATCAGCCAATCAACTCATCAATTGAGTTAAAGCATTTGAACATATCTTGTCACCTCATCAATTGAGAAAGCATTGGAACTTGTGACATATGGAAAAATTGTCTAGCCACTAATACATGAGCAACTTGCTCAATCTTGTGGCTTGACAACTTGCCAACTTGTCAATAAATCAACTCATCAAATGAGTTAAAGCTTGAATACTCACTACTTATGAGAAAGTGAGTCATAAGGAAAATCATCCTATCAACCTAGCGGGACACCAATAAGTCAGTTGGGAAAACTCATCATACCTCAATCTTGCTTATTCTCTCACACATGTTAGGTGTTAACATGGGATTTTCTAATTTGTCAAGAAGTAGAGTGTTAGTTTGTGGGAATTGACTCTTAAATTGCACCACTCATCTATGTGCATTTGATAGAGGTTTGCTTGGGGTGGAAAATTGCATCATCTTAAAAGTTGTGAGAGGATTCCATATGCAATCATTGATTGTGCATGTAAAAGTAAACAATAGTGTGGATTGCTTGTCTTTGAAATCATACTTGTTTTGGAAAGGAAAGTGAATAGCCCGATTGAGCATAAGCACTCATTAAATAACTTGTATTACACCATTCACATTGCTCGCAAAAAGTACAAATATCTTGATTGATAACAAGAAATAGTTAGGGTTTAAGTTGTCTATTGAAGTTAAACACAACCTTTGCAATTGAGATAAACAAATCTAAGTCACCCTCGTTAATAAAATAAACCCATCGAATAAAGAGCAAACAAGGATTGGAAGGACAAGACATAAAAAAGAAGCCTCAAAAGACAACGATCTCTAAACAAAGAGCAAATTGGCATAGCCTTCTAAATCACATTGCTAGAAACATAGATGAGTGGCCCTTGCTAGGATACACATGATGGAAAAAGAAGTGTTGGTGAGAGATGTGCTCAAAGAGTTGAAGGCAACACTTGAAAAATTTTGGGCTACTACCAATAAGGACATTAATAGAGTGTCATCAATAGCATTACAAGACCAATATAGCACCTTGGCCGAACAAAGCAAGGACACACTAGCTATTGGATCTAACCTTAGATACTCAATAGGAGAAAGAAAGCATGCAACAAGAGATGGATGACATAAGACATCTATTGTAAAATGCAAATGTTGTGGGATCTTCTATTGATTCAGTGAGTGATTTATTATAGTGGAGGTTGCTAGATAATTCAAAAGCTTTCCACATCAAAACACATGGCTAACTTATGGTTAGTGGGACGATGTTGTGCTAGGATTGAAGGACTAGAAAAAAATCTCACAACCTCATGTCAATGATAAGAAGGCTCAAGCTTTAGACTTTGTTTGAGCGATAAAGGTAAAACATGGTTCATAGGATTGGATGCAAATGAAAAAGTGTACTTTTTCAACCACAAGGACCTACTATCATGTGATTTATTGAATCCAGAGATTGGGACAACCTCATTGTATGGTTCATAAACTTGTAGTAACAAGAGGAAGAAAGAATATGCAAATATATCTCCAAGGTTCAAAGCTTGTATAAATGAATCCCTATTGTTGAGAGGCCAAATCCCAAGGATGTCTCAAAAGCATTTGTTAAGGGAAATTTGTTATGAATTGCATGATGGGGGCACTTGCTTTAGTTGCTGCACCAAACACACATCGTACACACAAGGGAAAGCTTACTCAAGAATAGAAGAAGAGAGATGGAGGCCAAAGCCTTTTCTTGCTAGTTTTCTCTTTTTCTTTCACACATAATACAATGTACACAAAGCATATATAAGATACAATATAAAGGAAATTGGCCTACTAAGTCAAATAATGCATAATTGACTATACTAATTGATTGGCGCTATAACTATACCAGTTGTAGGTAGTGCAAAAAATTAAACATAATAAGCAATAAGTTATTGCAAATATAAGAGTCATAATGACCACTGACGTGCTAAGTGTAGATGTGCAGGCCCATCTAACCAAGTGATCCATCACCAACATTCACATGTGTTGAGCTTGCCATCTTAACACTCCCCCTCAAGCTCAAATCTATTTTTGCAACTCAAAAAGCTTTGAAATTTTCGAAGCTTCTTTGCATCCAATTCCTTTGTGAAAATGTTAGTTATCTGATCCTATGCATTGACATATACAAGTCAATCTCCCTTGCAAGTATCTTCTCTCTCACAAAGTGGTGATGCACCTCAACGTGTTTTGTCCTAGCATGGAATAGTGGGTTCCTAGCTAACTATATGCTTCTTATGTTGTTATAGTGAATGACAACTAGACCATCTCCCTATACATCCAAATCACCCAATAACTTTTGTAGCCATATCACCTCACATGTTGTAATAGTAGCACCTTTGTACTTGATAAAGCGATTGTAGATTGCTTTTTGCTCCTCCACCTAACTACTACACTACCAAGGGAAAACATGAATATACCGGTAGATCTTCTATCAGACATGCTATGAGCCCAATCTGCATCTATGTGTCCAAACACCTATATATCCTTACTTGCCTCATAAAAAAGTTCATAATGCAAAGTGGACTCCATATACCTCAATATGTCTCTAACTGCATCAAATGAGGCTTTCTAGGCATTTACATAAACTAACTAACAAGGCCAACATCATAACTTAAGGCCTTGTGATAGTCATGTAAATTAGACTCTCTACTATCCTCTTGAACATAGTAGGGTCGTCTATCTCATTCCCAATATCAGCACTCAACTTCACATTTAACTCTAATGGCACTGAAAGAGGCATACATGCTATCATACCATACTTGGACAACATATCCAAGTCATATTACCTTTGGGATAGCCATATACCATCATCACATCTGATCACCTTAATACCAAGAAAGTACCTTAGCTTACCCAAATCTTTCATTGGAAACTTCTTCTTCAAAATGTCATTGACTTCAGAAATCCCACTGTCATTGTCACTTGTAGTAATCAAGTAGATGACTATGATGACCAACCTACATCTCCCTTTCTCATACAAAGTGAGTAATTAGCATTAGAAACATAAAAGCCAATGTTGACAAGATATTCTACAATCTTGTCAGACCATGCTTTAGGTGCTTACTTTAGTCCATAGAGTGCATTCTTCAACTTGTACACATGTGCCATGCTTTAAATCTTCATAATCTGTTGGCCGCTCCATATACACCTCTTCTTGCAATTCACTATGAAAGAAGACATTCTTTATATATATTTGTTGTAAACTCTAACCTTTGGCTATTGCTAAAGCAATTACATATCTAATAGTTGCCATCCTGGCAACTGGATTGAACATCTATTCATAATCTATGCCATATGTTTGAGCATAGCCTTTTGCAACCAGGCTAGCCTTGTACATGTTAATATAACTATCTGTATCATGCTTAATTTTGAAGACCTAATTACAATCAATTAATTTTTTGCCCTTAGGTAATGTGTTTGGAATAAAGGCCACTGTGTCTAGGCACCCTTCGGGGTTGTACCTTTATTGATATACCTATATGGAAAAACCTAAGTGGTACTATCTTTTTTGTACCCACAAATTTTGTCTCTGTCTCTCTCCCTCTCTCCTTGCATCATTGCATCCATTGAAGCTCCACACTCCATCGATCACTTCACTTCAAAGTGGTATCAAAGCTTGGCATTTTCGGAGCTTGAGAAGTTGGAGTGGTCAATGGAAAAGAGAGTTTTGGGAAATTTCCAACCAATAGCAGTCAAACTTGTGAAATCTAATCCTTGACAATCATATCTCACCTTGGAAGGTTTGTCTTGATCTCCTCTCTCTTGGAATTCTCACAGAAGCATTTGAGCTCCATCAAGATATTGCTTGAGCTATTCTTGAGCTCATTTTGGAGAGATTTGGCACAGAAGTAAAGCAAAACAGGGTTGCTATAACTCATTTTTTGAAGATTTGCTTGTTCTCTACCCTTCATACTTGATTAGAGATTAACTTCAAGCCTTAGTAGGCACCCCATTGGTGCCCCCTACATTGCCCGTACCCACAGCAATAGGTTGTGGTGTGTTTTGACTCTAGGCAACCCATGTGATGTTGCCAAACTACGCCTATTTGCTAGTAGTTTCTAGCTAGCCCATCCTTTGGCTCTCCATTCTTCTTGGCGGCTCATAAGTGATCATTATTACGTTTGGATGCTTAGTTCTCATGCTAAGTACTGATCTTGGTCATTGGAGGTGATTGCCATTAGTTTGGTGATTGGAAATTTCAAACAGAAGGCTAGAAAATAAGGCATCACATACTCTTTTAGTGTTTAAATACTTATGGATTATGCTGATGTGGTGGCTACTTGATTCCTATTGATGCTAAATGGTTGACGATGTATGCCTCTTGTTTGGACATGGTTTTGGGATTGCTTTGAGTCAGTTTGTAGAGAAATTGGTGGCTATAATTGACAGGATGAAATTTAAAATTTTAGAGGCATCTCATGTCGACTTAACAGTGGTCATGTCTATTTGATGCAAATGTTGAGATTTAGGCAATCACACCAAGTGTGTCTCTTTGTATGGAGCAGTTGGGCCAATGACATGTAGGCTTACTGGATCCCATAAGCATAGTGGTGCATAGTGCTAGCTCTCCTAAAGCTAGAAAGCATTGTACTTTCCTTTCATTTTGAATGCAATGTCATAGTACTTTTGTCCTTCCACTCAAGTGTCTGTGCCATTGTCTACACACAAAAGATTGAGTTTATGAGTCCAAGTCTCAATCTTGGAACCTAAGTCACTTGTGTGACATTCTATCTTCATCTCTATGTCTTCATGAGTTCACTCTATGTCTTCAAGCCACAATAGCCATGCTCAGATCCATGCATTTCAACATAGTATTAGAGCCATGGTGAGCATGGCTGTGAGGTGTCCACTAGTCTCAATCCAAGGTGCACCTTTTAGTAGTCCATCGGTAGGTTTTCCAAAATGACACCGCTTGGCACTCCCTTGGAGTATCATGGGGTTGGTCACTTAAGCCCTACTGAGTCTACATTGGAACAAAAGAGTTCCGGCTGAACCCACTGGGATTGACTTGAATTTTTGGGTTCCTAAAATCAGATGGGTCTCCTAACAGCTAGCTAGCGTCAATAATTTTGAGTTTCCACTTCCTACAGGATTACTTGAAGTGAAGCGGACTTGCCATTGCACTTGGTTCAAAGAGAATGGGAGATGGAGGGGAGTGCGGTACATCAATCCTCCTACCCATAAGGCAAAATCCCATTCTGGCCCCTTAAAACAATGCAAGTCGGTTCTACCTAATGACTATTCGTCAATTTATTGTCTTCCTATTTCTATCACCGATTTAGAAAAGCTCCTAGCTTTCCGAGACCACCCTACTGTTGGACGGACCTGTTGGGGATCATGCCCACCTAATTTCCTTTGATGATGGTATCATCTTTAGTTTTCAAATTACCTATAACACATTTATTGAAAGATATACAATCAGCTTCCTTAATTAGTCCTATTAAATCACCGGTTCCTTCACATAATTTATTTCATGAACATGCATATAATTCAAAAAACCCTTGAATTAAAAAACAAATTCCTTTTTATATTGGAAGTTTATTACAATTTCCATCTTTCCGATCCTATGGAAGATATACAAAATTCCATAAGGGTATTTTGTCAACCAAAATTCCTCCGTTGTAACTAGTATTAGGGTTCCAGGATCCCATCTTGGGTCGTGAAGGGACTCCTTAGATTCTAGGAGTAATGCAAAATTTACAGCAGGCAGAGCCCCCCATGGCATCCACATTTCCTACTGCTTGAGATTGTTAACTCTCAAATGAACAAAGGTGGAAAATCTGAAGCAGAAGACAAGGCAAAGGCAAAAGCAAAACGGAAGGCGAAGGCGCACCAAGAATCTGGAAACACAAGAAGTGCAGAAAAGTCCTAAATTAAGGAGAAAGATGCACAAGAGAAACGCAAGTTAATACTCGTGTAAAAGAGCGCAAGGTGCACCAATATTCATTTTAAAGAGCGCCGGGTTCTCATCCGTGCAAATTGTAAAGGTAGATGAGTGATAGGAAGGAAGCTAGGAAGATAGGAGGACAATGGGAAAAAGGGCCTAGGCCACGACCGGCCATGTAAAAAAGGGGATAAGGGGATGATTGCCCAAAAGGGATTTAGGGTTTGTATATAAAGTTGAAAAGAGAATGAGAAGCTCATTCTTGTGTGTGGCCAAAAGTGGCTCTCCTCTTCTTCTTATTCTTCTTGTTCTTGCTAGCTTGAGCTTGTGCTTGTTGAGAGAGGGAGTGTGAGAGTGTGAGGGTGAGGGACCGGGGAGGAGAAGCTCTCCATCTTCTCCTCTCTTCTTCTCTTCTCTTCTCTTCTCTTGTCTTGCTCGCGGAAATGGAGCTTAGAGCGTGGAACTTGAGGATGGAGCTTGCTTGAAGCTTGCACTTGGATCGTGGAGCTACCGAATTGCGCAGGAGAGGAGGTAACTTGATCGGCATGGAGTTAAGCTCACTACACTCATGGATATGTAGCGTGTCAGCTATGTGAGAGGTAGCCATTAGTGCTCGGCTTGGAACGCTGGAAGCAATAAGTGGTTAGTGGGTCTTGGCAGTTGAGCGAGAGCTTCCACATTTTGGTTCCGTTCTGGGGCGAACGGATTCGAGCCTTGAACACTTGCACGCTTCGAATCGACCATTGAAGTAGGGTTTTTCCCGAACCGGTGCTGCTTGAGGTAGATAGGTAGGAAGTGAGGGAGTTTGAAGAGGTATTCGATCTCCTTAGCAAGTAGGTTTTTGGTCTTTGGACTTGGAAAAGCATGCTGGAGTAGTACAAATATTTTCCTTATGATTTTTTCTTGCATTTAGGAAGGATAGGAGCAAAACATTGGAGCATGCAGTAGGGTTTTATGTTGCTGTATAACAAGCTGAAACTTGGAAAAAAAGGGCAAAAAATAAAAATTTGGGTTAAATAATTGTGAGGGAAGCAAGACTAAGGTGAGTATAGGCCTGGGCAGGGTGATAAGGGGCCATGAGTGACAAGGAAGACCACATTTTGCATTCCAGGGTTTTAGGAGTTTGATCTTGCCATCGATTGCCCATCACAGGTAATTCCACACCTTCCCCTGCATGAGTAGCTTGGATCTGGAGGTGCTCGACTAGTAGGAAGGCCTCAATCGCTCGACACGACAAATTCTGTGGAGTCCGACGAAAAATGCACCGCGCTCGACTCGTCTGAGTGACAACAATTCTAGATCGAGTCCCAGAATCGGCCCCTGGCACCCTATCCTGTATTTGACCCTCAACCCACTCGACTCGGATACCCACCACTCGGCCCGTCTGAATAGACCACTTGGACGAACTTAATATTCGGCCCAACTTGGCACTTGGCCCTTGGCCCTTGGACCACTCAGCCGTCGTCAACCCACTCGGCCCACTCGACCCTCAGAGCCGAATTCACCCTTCGGACCATTTGCATTCGGCCCACTTGACTTGGCTCTCGGATGTGCTGAATCGGACATTCGGCCCCCCTGCAATTTGCACATGCTGGGCCGAATTGAGATTTTTTTCAAAATTTTAACCTGTAGATTCTGAAACTAACCAGAGACCACATAGAGTCAAAAGCACATCATAGATCTATTACTAGACTGAAATCTAGAGCAAGTAATTTAAAACTTAGTTATAAACGGTTCTTCAAATAGCTCATGGCATTTACCGTAACGGCCCTGTGGGTCAGGGGGGACTGCCCCCCCTGGACCCCCGCAGAGGGGGCTGTGTCCCCTCCGCACCTCCCCCAAGTAGGTTGGAGAGAAAACGCGTGCCGTGATAGGTCCTCCAAATTAGACCCTAGTGTAGTAATGGCTCTACACAAGCATGGGTTCTCACTTGCAAAGGAGCAACCAAAAGTTCATACCCAAACAAAGACAAATAGAGACCCTAGTGTAGTAATGGCTCTACACAAGCATGGATTCTCACTTGCAAAGGAGCAACCAAAAGCCCATACCCGAACAAAGACAAACAAAGACCCTAGAACCTCAATGGGCCAATCTAGCCAACAAGGGCAAAAGTGCCACACCACAAAAATACGTATGTGTTGTGTTCGGACTGCATCTAGTCAAAGCGGAATGGAACAACAAGCTTTAACTACGAGGATGACTAGATGTGACAGTCCTGACGATAGATGCACCTTGAATAGTACTACACAGACGATCCAAGATATCAGTGGAGAATCCACATCTGGCCGTGTAGTTGGGGACTCAAGGGCATTTGTCAGAAGGCTTAAAATTATAAGTCAAGACCTGGAAGATGAAGACATAGTACCGCCTACTTATCTGAGGGTCAAACTCACTAGGAAGAGAGAGCACACTATCGATGCTCTCATTGATGAAGGAGCTGATTTTAATATCTTGGCTTATGACACATGGACCCTACTAGGCCAACCAGAGCTCACACCGACTAATGCACCTCTTAGTCCTTATGCGGGACACTCACAAGGATTTATAGGGAAGTGTAAAATCCTTGTAACTATTGAAACGGAAAGCTTGCCTATCCTCTTCCATGTTCCTCCAAATAGTACTAATTGTGGAAAAGAAACCCTCCTAGGAAGACCCTTGAAAAGGGCGACAAAGTGTGAGGCTGATTATGTAGCACATATGATACACTTGAGACTACCGGGTGTGACGATAGTCACAACCTTAGTAAGGGTGACCTTATCAAACGTCGAGGGAAAGGCAATGAAGGTGTTGACATAACAGGCAAGCCTACTAACGAGAGCAAGGACTTGTTGAAAGAGTTGATACAAGTGCATGTCGAACTGAGAGAACCAGTGAGTGGGGCCATGCTTGGAACAAGAAGGTCAAGAGACAATACCAAGGATAGGCTTTGGACTTACAAATATCGTAGAAGACCACAAAAGAAGTCCAAGTCTTATAGACGAAGGTATTGATGGAGAGCCAGCACAATGGCGTGATGGATATCCAAAGCATTGCTACGTGCTCAAGGATATTATGTAGGTAACGAATGGATTTGGCCCCCAACTAAACCACCTTTGTCAGCTGAAGGCCAGATCGTATCAAGAGTGAATAAGCGTAGGAGGAAATCTAAACGAAAAACCAAGTCTCGAGTAAAAACCATTGGAGTGACCGAGCTCCTCATGATCGAAATCAAGAAACCAAACGGGACTATTGGAAGGGTAGATCCTTAGCCTAGCGTGCTTGACAAGCAGATACTAGATGTAATCGTTGAGGGTACACAAAAGCCACTAGTGCCCAAGGAGTCTTTGATTTACCAAGTGGATAACAAGCATCATAGGCACAACATTGCTCATGGCAAGGCTAAACGCTCAACAAAGCAAATGGCAGAATCATCTAACAGCCACGAGCAATTCTCCCAGCCACCAGTGTCAAAGCCACTTAGGAGTCCCAAGTCTCCTACACCCTCTTTCCCCAAACAGACACACGAAGTGCAACAATAGTCGTCAAGTGCAGCTACTCAATCCCAATCTCTATCTCCATCTAAGCTTCCAAATGTCCAAGAGGTGGGACATGACACCACCTGTAGCTCTTGGCCCAAGGATATGCCTATGCAATCTATTGTGACTAGATCAATTGAGGCTCGATCTGCACAAGTGAATACTCAAAGGGCAACAAAAGACACAACCACTTCCGATCTGCCTGAGGACCTGACACTACAATCTACTAACAATAGCCAGTCCACTGAATTAGCTGCTACTACATCCAATCAGGAATCACAGTAGTCATGGTCCTTGGCCGTGACGATGCCCCTTGCAGAATGTGTCTTTAGCAATTCAATAGTGGAAGAGGTGTCGCAACCAACATCCTTGACACCTCTAGCACTACCAAAGCACCTAAAACCTAGTCTTGAGGAGAAATAGCTTGAAGGTTTAGCCAAGAAGATTGCGCATCTGACTAATGACCCAGAGAAGAAGTGCCTGATGAAGCTTGATCACAAGCTGACAGCCATCACACGTGCGTATGTCCATGTGGACATGGAAAGGCCAACACTAGAGCACACAAAGCTCATAGCCAAACCCCTAACTTGGGATGAGCAACAACATGTTTGCTCCCACTATGGCTACTATCACAAAAAAAGTCATAAAGGATATCCCAAAAGCCATAGCTAGAGAATTGTGCTTGATACTCTCACTCTATACTACTCAATGTGAGGCAAACAAGGAAAAGATCAAAGCAATCAAACGAAAAGGGAAAGGACAAGGTGAGTTCATGAAAAAATGGTACTCCAATCAAATTTTGGAAGCCAAAATTGGCCACCAACTAATGACACTCGCTGAGCAAAGAAAAGCCCTTTGGACATCAAAACATGATCCCACGTACATTGCCCCAACCTCATTACGAGTGTTGGCAGTGGTCAATGAGGTTCAACTTTCTGCCACTGTCCAAAAACATCCCTTGTATGATAAACTGCTTCTAGAATAAAATCTACACGTGGCTAGCAGGCTAGGAGTAGGGAGCATGATTCTTGATGTTAGTGCATATGTCTTTTGCCTCACTCAAGACCCTGCAATTCTAGATCTCTATGCTTCCCATCAATACAACCCTGACTTCTTCAGCTGGTTTCATCCAAGCTTACCTGACAAGAATCCTAGACTATCTCTTGATTCTACATTAGAGTCACCCAAACCTCCTGCGCAAGAGAAAAATAGCTCTAAACACAACACCTGCACTGATAAGAAGCAATGGAGGCATATTCCAATGGGTAGGGACAAGAGTCTAGAGCAAATGCCCAACCAAAAGCACCTGACAATGCAATCAGATGAGGAGCTAAAAGGAGGCGAATTAGCTGAAGATCTAGGCTCTCCAAAAAGAGAGGCAATTGTACCCTCACAACTTGGAAAGGTTGTTCAGTAGGCCATAGCTATGACCGATAAGGACACACTAGAGAAAGAGAATGCTGAGGTCCAGCCAAGAACATCAACGACTAACCTAGTTCAAGGTCTCGAGTCTTCAAGGGATACACCTCAATTGCCTAAGAAAAAGAAGAGAAAAGAACGAAAACGACAACAGTAGTTGTAAGTGGTTGTAGACCCCGAGAGGATTGAGACTAAGAGCACCGAAGAGCTGAGGAATAAAGCATCGAGTCCACCCATGAATGAACCCATTGCCACCTCTCCTAGTAGCGGTGAAACCTCATGCGCATCCATGTGCTCTGAAAAATCAAAGCAACCATTACTATCAACGGTTTGTTGCAACACTCAATCCACCGACAACATAACTCGCCTTGACCAATCAAGAGTGGATACAACCTTGTCACAATAGGGTGACAAGACTATACCGGTCACATCCAAGGAGAACCATGATAAATAGCAGCAAGGCCTCAGGAGAAACATGGAAACTTCGAGAGCATAAGCAATCCTAGCATTGACCAATCTTGCTCATCTAGGCCTGAGCCCCCACCTATGCTAAAGCCTAGGGAAACTCCTAGAACCTTGCATGAGATAGCAACTGAGCAAGCCCTCATTGAATATAGAAGTGTCATAGAATGCTTAACTGAGTTGGATGCTAAAATCAAAGTATTTGCATATGTCTACATCCTTGCAAACATGGGTGCATTCCCTAGGGGGCATCTGAAAGAATACTTGCCGTTTCCCCTATCCTGGGAAGAGTAAGAACATCTTGACGAGCACTATGATAGGCTCTTGCATGAACACATGCGACTCATCTCTGACGAGAAAGCCGACGAACTACGCTTAACTGTGACATTCAATGATGTGCTTTGCCAACCAAATCTCTTAGAGATAGAGCAACTAAAGCGACAATCAGAGGGTCAAGTCGATTTGAAAAATGTTGGTTTGAAAACCGTGTTGCAATGACCAAATTGGGAGCCCAAATTATGACAGTCTCAGAGGAGCGATCGGCCAAATGGTGGTCTATGTGGCACCGACTTCATTTCGATTATACTGACTGCATTTCGAGGTGTGAACTTAGACGGAACTAGCTAAGAGAACTTTGGTTGATAAGGTTCTCATTGAAGAGGAGCTACATGTTGCAAGTAGACTTGGACAAGGTACCATGCTACTCGATGTTGCAAAGTATCTGTTGTTATTGAGTAGGTCGCCACGAGTACCAGATGCGTGTGCCACACTCCAATACAATCCTGAGTTCTACAATTGGTTTTTATCCTCATGAAGTGACACGGAGTTATAAATGTGTATATAAATAAACAATGTGTTTTGTGACCGTGTATAGATAATACAAAAAAAAAGCAAAGCCAGCTCACACACAAGCAATGATAGTCAAGCGCAAGGAGAAGAGTTGGGTTTGACAGGCAACCCTCATTACCGTCATAGGAAGCCCTGAACAACAATATCTGACAATGTAGATGGGGCGCTGTCCCCTTTTATACACCTTTCTCCTTTTCGGTCTATCCTTCTGGGGACGATCCCTGCTCCACTCCATCACAACCAGTCCACGTATTTTAGCATAAGCCAAGATTTGCTAATGACTGGAATATGCCCCGCAGTCAAAGCAGGACGAACATCATCACGGGGGCCATCCCTCTACAACAAACACTGCATGTCTCACCGCACCCCTCATTATATGTGCTTGATAATCCATTGTATAATCCCTTTCACACAAATAATTCTATCCTGCCTCAGGGCTTAACCCTTGGTTCACATTTTGTAGGTTCCCCCATAGTAGCTGTCATGGAGCACATAGTGCAACTGGCCTGCAAGGAAGCTCTCCACCGCGGAGGGAGCATAAGGCATTAGCGCGTCCACCAGAATTCTACGTGCCTACTCTAAAGAGGTACATGCCAAAAAGAGGCCCCAAAAAATACCGCCCAAGATGTAGGCCGAATATTCCCCAAGCCAAGAGGACGAAGGCTCAAGGGAGCACCCATGGTGTAGTGACATCGGCCGTGCAGGCCCTCACCGGATGCTTGGGCACCAGGTTCTTGAAAGAGGAGAAGGCATCTAGAAACAAGAGGGAATTTAATGAATTATTTAAAAGCATTCTTGAAATAGCTGTGTCTAGGGATTACACCATTCGGGTCTTAGCCGATATCTTTCCTTCCCAACCTGATGAGAGCCCCTCACTAGCACAGCCCCAGTCGCCTGACCACCCAAACTCACCCCGCCTCCTACAAATAAAATAGCCCCTATGTTGGATAAGCTGCTTAACAAAGGCCATCTTGCCATAACTTTTTGTCCTTAAGTGGTTAAAGGGGAGGCTCTCCAATTGTACAAACCTCCCTTATCTACTACTAATCCATGTCACGTCTTTAAGAAGCGCCAATGATATACATCACAGTTAGCACCATAGGATTTTGATAAAGTAATATCTTTTTGTGTTGCATCTGTTCATTATAATTGAAGCATGTGACTTGCATATACTCTCACGAAGTGTCAAGTGGATGTAGGATGGCACAGGTCTTTGTACGAAAGTGTTCAATGCCCAAGTCACTGCAAGACCACTAACCTCACAAAGAGCCATGACGAAGCCACACCATCGAAAACGAAAATCACCTTTTCTGATCGCCCACATTGCATGGCCCAAAGCATGATCAGTGGCCACTTTCTCTTTCTGGGTCAAACTCTACACCTGGCACTCAGGGCAGCTGTTACCTCAATTGTACCAACATCGCACATTACAAAGAGGTTTTGCGAAATCTCTAGTGTATCTCCCCATCTCAACAATTGTTCCTCTAGCAATGAGGCTAGAACACAATCATCTTTGTAATATCCATTTTTCACAGCCTTTGGATCTCCACATTTCTCAATCCAAATCAAAGGCTGATAGCCTCAACATACTGCAATGGTTGCATTCATTTTTCCACAAAAAAAAAGAGAAAAGAAAAAAAAAAGAAAAAAAGGAAAAAAGAAAAGAAAAGAAGCACTCATGATCACAACATAGCACTTAGGGCTTCTAAAATTAGATATGTCCAGTGACTTTGGTCAGTTGGCTTCGTCCCTAGTCCCCTAGCCCTTTACACATCACCTACAATTGTTTAGGGCACATCAAGGGTTTGTATATAAAGTTGAAAAGAGAATGAGGAGTTCATTCTTGTGTGTGGCCAAAAGTGGCTCTCCTCCTCTTCTTCTTCTTCTTGTTCTTGCTAGCTTGAGCTTGTGCTTGAGAGAGGGAGTGTGAGAGTGTGAGGGAGTGAGTGTGTGAGGGTGAGGGACCGGGGAGGAGAAGCTCTCCATCTTCTTCTTTCTTCTTCTCTTCTCTTCCATTCTCTTCTCTTCTCTTGCTCGCGGAAATGGAGCTTGGAGCATGGAGCATGAGGATGGAGCTTTCTTGAAGCTTGCACTTGGATCGTGGATCTACCGGAGTGCGCGGGAGAGGAGGTAACTCGATCAGCATGGAGGTAAGCTCACTACACTCATAGATAGGTAGCATGTCGGCTATGTGAGAGGTAACCATTAGTGCTTGGTTTGGAATGCTTGAAGCAGTAAGTGGTCCGTGGGTCTTAGCAGTTGAGTGAGAGCTTCCACAGAGACTATTTGTATGGACAAACCTTTTCGTTAGGCATTAGTCTAAGCCTCTCAAAGTAATAATCATGACCCCCTTGGAGTAGGGTCTAGCAGCAACTAGCTTGGGGGTAGCCTAACACGACCTTTCCTTTTATCCTGTTTGGCAATGTCTTTAATCAAAGATCTAGATTCTAGAAAACACAAACAATCCATGACAATCACACCATTGTGCAATTCACATATTTACATAGCCAAGGTAGATCCTTAACCCAAGGTAACCTTACATTCTAATGAGGATTCTTCTTCCCACCATAAAGAAGTGTTGAGTACAAATCTTTCAATGCTATTAAGCAAGACACGAATTTCCTATTTAGAGCTAATTTACCCAATATAAGCTAATTTCTTTTAGTTGTTTGGTACTTAGAAAAATATTGCAACAATAATTTAACAAGATGATTTACAAGATTATTTAAATAGACTTTCACTTTTTAAGCATTAATCAACTCCTAACTATTGTCGCGTTTGGCAATAAATATATCGAGTTATTTTACTAATCTCGAGTGTGTATAACATCCTTTACTCATTTCGTGCAATAATCTCCTGTAACTATTTCCATCATGATTCTACAAATTATAATCTCAATTAATCTATCTACAAATCATAGGTAGCAGTTAACCGTTTGTGCGTGTATTAATACGCTCTCTAGATGAAACTAACATCTCGTATAAGTGTAAATGAAAAAGCCAACATTTATATACTTAGTTTTAGAAAAAATCTTATTATTTTATGTGGTGATATGAAAGTAATAGCCTATTTTTGAGTTGTGAACAACTTGGTTTGGCATATTGTCATTGAGAATTTTGTCTTTGCTCGCGCTTGCATTCACCACACCCGATGTTTTGTTGTGGTGGTGGCGATTCCGGCAACCTTGAGAATTTCCGTATCTTTGGCAATACTCGTTCTTTGACCAGCTGGCGGTGGATTTCATGGTCTTTTCACGTCGTTGCTTTGGAGTCATTGTTTGTAAGCAGGTTCAAGAGGTAGAGAAGGTGGAATGAATTCGAGATGGGAGAGTGTGAGAGCAGCTTGCGGAGTTGAAGACGGAGACAGGGGAGGTTAAGTTAATTCGTTTTCTCTCTAACCCCCTCTCTAATTCCCTCTCTTGCAGCCTCTTGGGATCTTCTTTCCTCTCTCTCTCTCTCTTTCTAATTCTCCACCTCTCTACCTCCCTCTCACAGCCTCTTGGGAGGGTATCCTTCTACCTCCCTCTCACAGCCTCTTGGGAGGGTATCCTTCTACCTCCGTCTCTTTTCCTCCCTCTTGCTCTATACTCTTGAGAAGGGCATCTCCCCTCTTGCTCGGACCTCTCTCAACTGCTCCCCAGGCCTCTTATTTATAGCAAAATTAGAGAAGAAGGGTTGTGGCTAAGAAGAAGAGCTCTTTATGGAGGGGATCTTGGCAAAATAAGCAATGTGAAGCTTTCAAGATGCAATCTGATGCTCAAATCACAAGTCTGATGGTTCTATTGGCTCTGAAAGGGATGTAAAACCTCATGACACCTCTTGATAAATCTTCCAGATCACTCCTACTTCTCCCCATTCGGATTGCGGTTCGCTGCCTATAAATTGTGATCCTGATACATATGATTTCATCAATCATTCTTTTTGTATTAAATCTCCAAAATGGGTTGAAAAAGCCACTTGATTTTTTTACATGACACCATGTTCTAGAAATTTCCATAGCTTTTTAGGATATTTACAATAAATAATATCCAAAATATAAAGAATATGCTAGTTTTGTTAAAAAATCTAGTATTTTTGGACCATCCATACTATAGATACTAATACAAATGACTGATATGGCTCATAAATCTTGTTCATGTGGTAACTTTCATCACAGGTGGCTACAATCCTTGTCAATCTTGGAAAAATATCGGGTTACGATCCTCGAGGTTTTTTGCTCGAGATATTCTCTATTTAATGATTTTAGAGTTTTTCAAGTCCATTTTGCGAGAAGTCCGGAAGATTTTAAATCAAAGTCGGGATATCACATCCTCTCCTCCTTAGAGGAATCGAGATGTCCTCATCTCCAATGAAACTAGGGACATTGGTTACACAGTGACTCACGGTCAATCCAAGTGGTGTCCTCTTCAGGGTAGTCTTTTCACTAGATGAGATATTCTCTAAGGGTTGTACCCCTCAATTTTCTCTCCCTTACATCAATTACTCTATCAAGTTGTAGCTCAAGGACTCCTTGGTTAGGTATTACAACTTGTTGATCATCAAGGATATGGTTAGGGTTAGCTACGTATGCTTTCAATAAGCTAACATAAAATACATTGTGGATTTTTATATTCTCATGGAGTTGTATCTTGTAACCGCTTGGTCCTAAGCACTTGAGAACCTTATAAGGTCCACAATATCTTGGACTTAGCTTCTTAAATTCTCCTAAAGACAAAGAACTTTCCTTTGGATGGATACGAACGAAGACCATGTCTCCTTCTTTAGATTTGTTCTTGCCTTTTTGGATCAGCATATGCCTTTTATTTTGGCAGCTTAAATATCTTGTCTGATAATCTTGATTCGATCATCCATTTCTTCTAACATTTTTCTCCAAGCTTCTACCCTTAGAGTAAGATCGAAAAAATTAAGTGGCATACATCAATATTGACCATATACTGCCTAAGAATGGAGTTGTCTGAATACTTCGATGATAGGAGGCATTATAAGCAAATTCCACTAAGGGTAGATATTGAATCCACCTTTTAGGTTCCTTTGTTGCACTTTCACAGAATATCATCAATTACTTGATTAACTTGTTTTATCTTCCCATCAGTTTGTGGATGATAAGCAATGCTGAAACAAAGTTGGGTTCCAATGGCTTCAAATAAACTCTTCCAAAAATGTGATGTAAAAATAGAATCACGATCACTCATGTTCCTTTTAGGTAACCCATGTAACCTAAAAATCTATTTTACAAAAATTCTTGCAATACCTGAGGCTTTGTAATTGGTTTTTATTAGACTAAGATGAGCGACCTTTGTTAACATGCCTACTATTACCATTGTTGAGTTATATCTTCCTTGCATAGAAGGTAACCCAACTACAAAGTCCATGCTAATAAACTCCCATTTCATCTGGGGAATGTCAAGTGGCTGGAGTTTTCCTAGTAACTTGACACATTCAAATTTTACCCTTTGGTAATTTAGATGTTCAGTGACATACTTAAGTACATCACCCTTGAGTCTTTGCGTATAATAACTTTTCCTACCATCATTAAGAGTTTTTGCATATCCTAGGTGTCCTGAAAAAGGAGAGTCACGTGCTTCCCAAAGTATCCTTCTCTTGAGAGTCTGACTTGAAGGAATGCATAGTATTATTTTGAAATAAACAAGTCCTTTGTCTTCATCTGTAGAGAATTCTTAATACTTAGTCTTGAATTTGGGATCTTGTTCCTTATTCTGAACTTCCCAAAACAATTGTTGATAGTCTGGGTCCGTATTTGCTTCATCCTTAGTCAACTCGATGATAGGATTAGTTGGCATTGATACCCATTGTAGCTAGAGTTTTTTCCTTAGATGGTTGTTTCGCAATAAGAGCCTTAAGGAATGCTTTACAAAGACTAAGGGCATCTGCTACTACATTTTCTTTACCAAGTCCGAACTTAATTTCAAAGTCATACTCCTATAGAATTTCGATCCACCGTCGTTGCCTCATATTAAGATCAGGATGAGTAAAAATCCACTTAAGACTTTTATGATCTGTGACTAAGGAAAACTTATTTTCAAGCAAATAATGTATCCATAATTTGAGAGCATGAAGAATCATAGCTAACAACTCCAAGTCGTGAGTAGCATATATCTTTTCATGGGCTTTCAATTTTCTCGAAGAGTAAGCTACATGATGACCTTCTTGCATTAGTCCACACATCCCAATGCAAGAGAGCTGGCATCTGAAACAACTTCAAATTCCTTGCTTAAGTTAGGTAGCCTTAAGATAGGAGCAGTTATCAAACTATTCTTTAGTTGCTCAAAGTTAGATTGTTCAATTGGCGTCTAGATAATGGCAACTTGCTTTTTGAGTAGCTCTATAAGAGGTGCTGCAATTTGAGCATAGTTTTTGATGAATATCCTATACCATCTTGTTAGACCTAGAAATTTCTCATTTCCTGGATAGTAGTTGAGGGTGGCCAATCTTGAACATCTTTGACCTTGGCAGGATCTATTGATATATCTTTAGCCAGTCACTATGAATCCCAAGTACTCATTCTTCCTTTTGAAGAAGGCACACTTCTTGTTGGCATACAATTTGTGTGTTCTCATCGTCTCTAGGACAATGCAAAGATGTGGTTCATGTTCTTCTTCCTCCTTAGAATAAGTTAGGATGTCACCAAAGAATACAAGAACAAAATCATTGAGATGAGACTTGAAAATATCTTGCATTAACCAGTTGAAGGTAGCTCGGTGGGCATTTGTCAACCCAAATGACATCACGATGAATTCGAAATGACCATTTCTTTTGTTGAAGGTGCTTTTAGGAATATCTTCATCCTTGATTATGATTTGATAATATCCTGACCAAAGATTGATCTTAGAAAAGATCCTTGCTCCGTGTAGATGATCAAGAAGCTTGTCTATCCTCGGGATTGGGTATTTATTCTTCATTGTTACTTGGTTTAGCCCTTGGTAGTCAATACACAGACGGAGAGTTCCATCTTTCTTCTTTTGGAATAATATTGGGGCTCCCCATGGTGAACTACTTGGTCAAATATACTCTTGTTCTAGTAGTTGTTTGAGTTGCTCTTTTAGTTCGATGACTTTAGGAATAGACATTTTGTAAGTTTTTTTGCCCCACTAGAGCCCATCTTGGAACAAGTTTGATCTCATGATCGACTTCTCTTTTCGAAAGTAACTCAGTTAGCTCTTCAGGAAATACGTCGGTGTATTCTTTTAACCAAGATCGCTCTTCTTCTGTCTTATCATCTTGATTTACGTTGTTAAGCTTGATCAAGTAAACTGGTAATTCTTTCTTCAAGCCTTTCACAATTCGAGAAGCTCTTGCTAATTGAACTTTAGGTTTCCCTATTTCATCTTGTGTAGTTGCTATTTTATCGTTCAAATTTTGAAATGTGACTTGACCTTTCCCATAATGGATATGAGCACAATTGGGAATTAGCCAATCCATTCCTAGTAAACATTCATAAGCTCTTAAGTTCATTACTCTAAATCTCATTCTTGAAAGGTTTCCTCCTAAGTAAAACTCTACCTTGGCATTTTGTTGTGTAGAAAGTATTTCCTTTCCATTTGCTAATTCCACAAGCAGTTTTGATGCATTTACTATATCTGTTCTTAACTTCTTAGCACACTTGGGAGAAATAAATGAGTGTGTACTTCCATAGTCAATCAAAACTTTAAATAATTTACCTCAGTGACTAGCTGTCAAGAATCGCGTGGTGGGGGGAGTTGCTCAAGATGCTGCGCCGATCACACACAGAATGCACAAGGAATAGCTCACTCATGAGACAAGAAGAGAGATGGAGGCCAAAACGTTTTCTTGTTGATTTCTTCTTCTTCTTCCACACACTTTACAATGTACACAAAGTATAGATAAGATACAACATAAAGGAAAGTGGCCTACTAAGTCAAACAATGCATAACCAACTACACTAGTCGACTGGCACTATAACTATGCCAGCTCTGTAAATAGGTGTAACAACCTGAATATAATAAGTAATGAGTCAGTGGACATGTGTGAGTCATAATGACCACCGACGTGCTAAGTGTAGACGTGTGGACTCATCTAACCAGGTGGTCCATCATCAATGTCCGCATATGTTGAGCTTGTCATCTCAACACTCCCCCTCAAGCTCAACTGCATCTCTACAACTCCAAGTAAGCGTCGAAAATTTTGAAGCTTCTCTATACCCAATACCTTCGTGAAGATGTCAGCTATCTGATCCTGTGTGCTGACATACACCAAGTCAATCTCACCTGCTAGTACCTTCTCTCTCACAAAGTGGTAGTGTACCTCAATATGTTTTGTCCTGGCATGGAACACAGGGTTCCTAGCCAACTGTATACTGCTCATGTTGCCACAATAAATGACAACTGGACCTTCCACCTGCACATCTAAATTAGCCAATAACTTTTGCAGCCATACTACCTCACATGCTGCAACAGCATCACCTCTATACTCAGCCTCTGTACTCGACAAAGCAACTGTAGATTGCTTTTTGCTACTCCAAGTAACTGCTGCACTACCAAGAGAGAACATGTATCCGCTGGTAGATCTTCTATCAAACATACTACTAGCCCAATCTGCATCTGTGTATCCAAACACCTGTACATCTGTACCTGCCTCATAGAAAAGTCCATAATGTAATGTGGACTTCACATATCTTAATATGCGTCTGACTGCATCCAAATGTGGCTTTCTAGGTACTTGCATAAACTGACTCACAAGACCAACAGCGTAGCTCAAGTCTGGCCTTGTAATGGTCATGTAGATCAAACTCCCCACTATCCTCCTGAATATAGTAGGGTTTTCTATCTCATCCCCAACATCAACACTCAACTTTACATTCTGCTCCAATGGGACTGAAAGTAGTTTGCATGCTGTCATACCATACTTGGACAACATATCCAAGCCATACTGTCTTTGGGAGAGCCATATACCATCATCACATCTGATCACCTCAATGCCAAGGAAGTACCTTAGCTCACCTAAATCCTTTATCTCAAACTTCTTCTTCAAAAAGTCCTTGACTTCATCAATCCCACTATCACTATCACCTGTAATAATCAAGTCATCCACATAGATGACTATGATGACCAAACCTGCATCCCTTTCTCACATAAAGAAAGTGATCAGCATCAGAAACATAAAAGACAATATTGACAAGATACTCTCTTTTCAGACCATACTCTAGGTGCTTGCTTGAGCCCATACAGCGCCTTCTTCAACCTGCACACATACGTGGGATGCTCTAAATCTTCATAACCTGCTGGCTGATCCATATACACTTCTTCTTGAAAATCACCATGCAAGAAGGCATTCTTCACATCCATTTGCTGCAATCTCCAACCTTTGGCTGCTGCCAAAGCAATCACACATCTGACAATTGCCATCCTAGCAATTGGACTGAAGTTTTCATCATAATCTATGCCATATGTTTGGGCATAGCCTTTTGCAACCAGCCTAGATTTGTACCTACTAATAGAACCATCTGCATTGTGCTTAATCTTATAAACCCACTTACATCCAATGACTTTCTTGCCCTTTGAAAATGATACTAGATCCCAAGTCTTATTGGCCTCTAATGCAGCCATCTCCTCATCCATTGCTGCATCCCAATGAGCATGACCAATAGCCTTCTCAAAACATGTGGGCTCAACATCCTCAACTAATTTCACCATATAAGCATAATGGTGAGCTGCATAACCTTCAAAACCAAATCTTTTAACAGGGTATCTGACCCTGCTAGACCTACGTACCAATGGATCACTCAATGGAGTCTTTGCATTAACGCGTGCTCTCTGCACACCTCGAGTCCTCACTGAAGGAATGCCAAGCTCATCATCCAGGCTCTCTGAGCCACTAGAGTCTCCATCAAGAACTGCATCAATGCCTTTTGACACTTTATTCTTTCCTTTGTCTTTACCTGTAGTGCTACTAGATGCACCTGAGGATGTAGAGGTACTCCTTAGTCTCCCAGACTAAGGACTACCAGATGATGTCTCTGGTCCACTAAGAGTCCGTGATTCTTGCTTTTTAGCCTGAACATGAGTGTCATGATCATCATCATCATCCAATGTATCACCACTAGATGCATACCAACTGCTCATTTCATCAAAGATGACATCCCTGCTCACTTTGAACTTACATGTGATAGGGTTATAACAACGATACCCTTTCTGCTCTAAAGAGTATCCAATAAAGACACACTTTTCAGCCTTTGGATCCAGTTTCTTCCGCAACTCATCCGGCACATGAACATACGCAATGCAGCCAAACACTTTCAAGTGTGAAACATCAGGCTTCTTACCTGTAAAACATTCTTCGGGGGTCATACCATGATTTGCAGCTGTGGGAGTTCTGTTCATAATATAAACAGCAGTATCAACAGCCTCATACCAAAAATGCTTAGGCATATTCTTTTCAGCCATCAAGACACGTGCAACTTCTGCAATATGCCTATTTTTCCTTTATGCAACCCCATTTTGCTCAGAAAATCACTGAACTTTCTTCGAGAGGTACTTTCCCCCTCCATCTGACCTCAAGCACTTTACTTTCAAGCCTGTTTCTCTTTCAACTGCAGCCTTGAAAGTTCTAAAGTGCTCAAACACTTCACTCTTTTCCTTCATAAAATATACCCACAGCTTTCTAGAACAATCATTAATAAATGTGACAAAGTATGAACTGCCTCCAAGAGATACATTTTGTGTAGGCCCCCAAATGTCTGTATGCACGACATCAAGGATATTTCTGCTTACAGCTCTATCATGTGAAAAGGGTTGTCTTGCCTGCTTACCAAACTGACATGCTTCGCATACCTTATGAAATTTTGCAACTCTAAATGTAGGCAAACCTGTAACCAACCCTTTGGACTGCATTAATTTCAGCCTTTGTACATTTGCATGTCCAATGCGTTTGTGCCAAATTTCAATGTCTGCAACACCTTTTCCTTTAGCATACATAGCAGCATTCATAGTAGGAATTCCAGCATCCAGAGTAAATATACGTCCAACTCTACTTCCCTTTGCAACTAACCTGCACTTGTCATTGAAGTCTTCTACAAAGCAGCCCTTTGCATTAAATCTGACTTGCAACCCTTGCTCTACCATCTGACCCACTGACACCAAGTTCTTTGTAATAGATGGCACATGTAATACATCTGAAAGACTCTTTGTCTTACCATCATGCAAGGACAAGGGAACTTTTCCAATGTGTGAAATTGGGTGGCATGAATCATCACCCGTCTGCACATAACCTGCATTTTGCAAATTTTGCATCTCTCCAAACAATTCTGCATGGCTGGTCATATGATTGGATGCACCTGAATCAACATACCAAACATCATCATGTGTTCCCTTTCCTGTAACAGCATTCAGCATATGCTGCATAACAAACAGACGTTCATTTTTATCTTCATTCTGTTGTGAAGACGATGCATAGTTCCCTTGCTGCAACTTGCCACTGCGGATATCATCTTTCTTAGCATAACATTGGGCTGCAATATGACCTGCTTTGCCACAGTAGTGACACATAATAGCAAAGTTGTTAGAATCTCTGTTCTGCCATCCAGCTCTTCCTCTAAAACTCCCCTTGCCTCTAAAGTTACCACAATCTCCTGAAACCTGCATATCGCCAAATTGCTGATTTACTCTGTTTTGCTGGTTGTCACTACCACGTCCTGTACCACGGCCTCTTGAAGAGAACCTGCCACGTCCCTTCTCTGCATTTCTGATATGTCCCAGCATATTATTGTCAATTACTACTGACAGCCAATACATGACCTTCTTGTCTTTTGCATTCCATTCCTTCCGTGCCTTTGTCTCTTCTGCAATTGGAGGATCACTCACCTTCGGCTCCTTTTCTTCACCTGAAACAAACTCGTAGAGGCCTTTTCCAATAAGAAAATTCGTGACATGAAACTTCCATGAAGGGTAGTTGTTCTTATTGAGCTTCTGAATGATGGGGCTTCCACTATTCTCTGCCATTATCACAAAACTAATACCAAACAATAAGCAAATCTTCTGCAACCCTCGACTTGTAGTGCACAGCTATATACCAGACAGTCTTTTTCACTGTCTGCTCAACAATACATGCAATCTGCAACCAGTTTGCAGATAAACCTTGTGTTTACTTGCTATAAGCACCTTTGAACTTACATATTTGAAATCTGTAACCTGCACACCCACTTTCGGTCAATACAGTCGAAGTCACAGTGTACCCTGAAACTGATGTCCGGAACCTTGCGGCTCTAAAACGGGGCCTGAAACGGCCTCAGATGCCCAAAATAATTGCGGAAAAGCCCTAAAGAGATAATCTGCAGAAATACACAGCGCTCTTCACGTACACCAAATCTCACTGCAATCTGAGATTTTTGCTCGACCTTGCTTCCGGTGCCTCCACAGGCACTATCCAAGAGAAAGAGTGGAAGGATGGGAGAGCTTCTTACCCGTGGCTTGCTTGCTCAAACCTTGCTTCTTTTCCTTTGCTTTAGCCTTCAAAATCCGCCTCTCTCAGTGGTGCAGCTCCGATACCATGTCAAGAATCGCGTGGTGGGGAGAGTTGTTCAAGATGCTGTGCCGATCACACACAGAATGCACAAGGAATAGCTCACTCAAGAGACAAGAAGAGAGATGGATGCCAAAACGTTTTCTTGCTGATTTCTTCTTCTTCTTCCACACACTTTACAATGTACACAAAGTATAGATAAGATACAACATAAAGGAAAGTGGCCTACTAAGTCAAACAATGCATAACCGACTACACTAGTCGACTGGCGCTATAACTATGCCAGCTGTAAATAGGTGTAACAACCTGAATATAATAAGTAATGAGTCAGTGGCCATGTGTGAGTCATAATGACCACCGACGTGCTAAGTGTAGACGTGTGGACTCATCTAACCAGGCGGTCCATCATCAATGTCCGCATATGTTGAGCTTGTCATCTCAACACTAGCTAGTGTTTGTATAATCAAATATTGATGATTTGGACCCTTCTTATGGAATGCAGCATGAACAGTTACTTTTTCAATATCTTCTTCCATAGTAGGGTCTTCCTCCTTATTAATCTCTTTAAGGGTAATATTTGACATTCTTTCTCTTGCCATAGCTACCTGGCCATGGCCTTGGGCAGCTCTATCTTGACTTCAAAATTGGCCTTGGTGATGGTTTCCACCAAGCTTTGGACAATCTCTCCTGAAATGTCCTGGCTCATTACAATGAAAGAACCTAAGACCATCCTTGTTTCCTTGGGTAGGAACAAAATTTCCAACTACATTGGATTTTGCATTTTTCTTCTAACCTTGGTGAAATTGGCCTTGGGTTCTTTTTGCTTGACCTTTGAATCCACCTTTGTTTTGGTTATTGTAGCTCCAAAACTTTTTATTTTTAGGCTTTGATTGTACTTCCCACACAATAGGAGTAGCTCGAATCAAAGCATCTTGGAGGTCTTTTGGGCGCATTGATTCCAAACGAGTGTTCAGAGGAGAATTTAGCCAAATGTAGAACTTGGACACTTGTTGAGTAGTATCCATGGAGGGTGCATATTTAAGAAGTGAAACAAACTTGGAGTAATACACCTCTGGGTAGTCCCATTTGCTTCAAATTAAAGAACTCATTCATCTTTTGGGTGTGATAAGCTGGAGGTAAATATCTTCCTCTTACAACTTCTTTCAGCAAATCCCAAGTAATGATATTTTTAGGGACACGTGATCTCGATACCATTGCTTTCACCAAAGTCGAGCTTCGCTAATTAATTTTAGCTTAACTATCATGGCTTGGTTGGTTGGGATAGTTGTAGTAGCAGTAAAATAATCTTCCATGGATTTGATCCAAATTTTTGCATTAGCTTCCACATTCTTGCCTTTCCCGTCAAATTTTGGAGGTTTGAGTTGCTTTAAAAGATTCATTTTCTCTTGGAAATTATTGTAGGTGCAAAATTCTAAGAAATTTTCAACAATTTCCAAGTTAAACTTTACGAAATTTATGTAGCGTTAATATTAGAGTTTGATACTCAAATTATTTCTCCCTTAATTTATTGAAACAATTTCAACTAAAACTATTTTCCCATTGCTAAGTTAAACTGTAGTTTCAGAGGTTTCAAGGGAAAATAAGGTTCCATTATTTCTCTGATTGATAAAGTATCAATCAATCTTTATTAGAACGGATATACAAGGTAATCAAATGGGAAAAAAACATTATTCAAATAGCTCACAGGCTCATCTTATTTTTTTCCAGAAAAGGATTCCCTACTATAATCTAAGCATGACACTTTGATACATCATTTATGAAGTAACTTGGATTCTGAGAGTAGATATCTAGGAATCTATATTTTTGAGGAAGTTCAGGAAATCCATCCTTTTTGTAGTTGTGGCAGCTAGAGTGACCTACGACTTTTGCTTTGTCCCAACGGCAGCTGGAAGGATATTCATAACTTCCTTATAGATGTACTGGTTTAGTTTGATCTTCTTGCTCCTAGTTTATAGGGTGGAGTTTACATTGGCTTCACAAAATAGATAGATCTTGACAACTTTAAGATCTTCCATCCATTTTACTCCTTTCAGATTATTCTAAAGATAAGCTAGATGGCTTGCATCGATATAGTAGTATCCTCCACTAATCATCCACCGTCTTTCACGATATAGAGGCAAGGGGTTGTATAACTGATCTAGTATCTGCATCATTTGATTTCTCTAGGCAAGAATGAATGAATGCATAGCTGACACAAACATTACTTGGAAGATCAAGACTTGTTTCCAAGATTCGTTATTCTGCCATAATTAAAAAACATACATTAACAAAGAGAAGAAAACATGTCTTAGGCTATATTTACTATCCAAGAATTTTTTTTCTTAAGCTTATGTCATATTCTATTCTAATGAGCGCTCTAATAACGATTGTGAGGTGTCCGTTGGTCTCAATCCAAGGCATATCTTTTAGTAGTCCATTAGTAGGTTTTCCAAAATGATGCCGCCCAACGCTCCCTTGGAGTATCATCGGGTTTGTCATTTAGGCCCATGAGTCTACATCCAAGCAAAAGAGTTCCAGACAAACCCACTAGGATCGACTTGAATTTTCAGGTTTCTAAAAAGAGAATGGAAAATGGAGGGCAGTGCAGTACGTTAACCCTCCTGCCTCTATAAGGCAAAATCCCATTCCGGCCCCCTAAAACAATGCAAGTTAGTTCTACCTAACAACTAGTTGGTCAATTTATAATCTTCCTATTTCTATCACTGATTTAGAAAATCTCCCAAGCTAATCGGGACCACCCTACCATTGGATGGGGACCCGTCGCGGGTCATGCCCACTCACTTTCCCTTGATGATGGTATCATCTTTAGTTTTTTAATTACCTATAGCACATTTATTGAAACATATACAACTAACTTCCTTAATTAGTTCATTAAATCACAGATTCCTTCACGTAATTTATTTCACAGACACACATACGCTTCAAAAAACCCTTGAGTAAAAAAAATAAATTCCTAAATTATACTGAAAGTTTATTACAATTTCCATCTTTTCCATCCTGCGAAAGATATACAAAATTCTATGAGGATATTTTGTCCACAAAGATTTCTCCCTTGTAACTAGTATTAGGGTTCCATGATCCCATCCTGGATTGTGAAGGGGCTCGTTAGATTCTAGGAGTAATGTGGAATTTACAGCCAGAGCCCCTATGGCATCCACATTTCCTACTACTTTGAGACTATCTGTACGGACAGACCTTTCCGCTACGGAGCCGGTCTAAGCCTCTCGAAACGATAATCATGACCCCCTTAGAGTAGGGTCTCGCAGTAGCAAGCTTGGGGGTAGCCTAGCACGATCTTTCCTTTTATCTTGTTTGCCAAATTTTTTAATCAAAGATCTAGTTTCTGGCAAATACAAACAATCCTTTCAAATAATGAAAATCACACCATCATGCAATTCATAGCTTTACATAGCCAAGGTAGATCCTTAACCCAAGGTAACTTTACATTCTAACAAGGATTCTTCTTCCCATACATAACTGCTGAGTACAAATCTTTCAATGTTGTTAAGCAAAACAAAAATTTCCCATTTAGGGCTAGCTTACCCAACATAAATGTATTTCTTTTAGTTGGTACTTAGAAAAATATTGCAACAATAATTTAAGAAGATGATTTACAAGATTCTTCAAATAGACTTTCACTTTTTAATTGTTAATCAACTCCTAACCATTGTCGCATTTGGCAATAAATTTATCGAGTTATTTTACTAATCTCAAGTGCGCATAACATCCTTTACTCATTTTGTGTAATAATCTCCTGCAACTATTTCCATCATGATTCAACAAATTATAATCTCAATTAATCTATCTACAAATCATAGGTAGCACTTAACCGTTTGTGTGTGTATTAATACACTCTCTAGATGAAACTAACATCTTGTGTAAGTGTAAATGCAAAAGCTAACACTTTACGTACATAGTTTTGGAAAAAAACTTATTATTTTATGTGGTGATATGAAAATAATAGCCTATTTTTGAGTTGCGAACAACCTAGTTTGGAACAACGTCATTGGGAATTTTGTCTTTGCTTGCATTTTCATTCACCACCACACCCGATGTTCCGTTGTGGTAGGTTAATTCCGGCAACCTCAGGCATTCTCGTATCTCTGGCAATACCCATTCTTTGACTGATTGCGGTGAATTTCATGGTCTTTCTGTCTTGTTGCTTTGGAGTCATAGTTCGTGAGCGGGTTTGAGAGAGAGAGAAGGTGGAATGGATTCAGGATGGGAGAGCGTGAGAGAAGCTTGTGGAGTTGAAGACCGAGACAGAGAAGGTTGAGTTAATTCATTTCCTCTCTAACCCCCTCTCTAGTTTCCTCTCTCACAGCCTCTTGGGATTTTCTTCCCTCTCTCTCCCTTTCTAATTCTCCCCCTCTCTAGCTTCCTCTTGCAGCCTCTCGGGGTATCCTTCTATCTCCCTCTCTTTTCCTCCCTCTTGCTCTTTAATCCTGAGAAGGGCCTCTCCCCTCTTGCTTGGACCTCTCTCAACTGCTCCCCATGCCCCTTATTTATAGCTAAATTAGAGAAGAAGGGTTGTGGCTAAGAAGAAGAGCTCTTTATGGAGGGGATCTTGGGAAAATTAGCAATTTGAAGCTTCTAAGATGCAAGGTTCAGTTGGCTCCGAAAGGGGGGTAAAATCTCAGGACACCTCCTTGAAATATTCCAGATCACTCCTTCTTGTCCCCGTTTGGAGTGCTATTTGCTACTTGTAAACTGCAATGGCCGGGTCGACACATAAGAATTCACCAATCCTTCTTTTTGTATTAAATCTCCAAAATTGATTGAAAAATCCACTTACTTTTTTTTACATGACACTCTCTTTTAGAAGTTTCCATCACTTTGTAAGGATATTTACAATAATAAATAATATCCAAAATATAAAAAATATGTTAGTTTTATCAAAAAATCCAAAATTTTTGGACCATCCATACTATAGACACTGACACTAATGACTAATATTGCTCATAACTCTCGTTCACGTGGTAACTTCGTGACAGGTGGCTACAGTTTGCCAATTTGAAAAAAATGTCAGGTTATGATTCTCACGTTTTTTTGCTCGAGATCTTCTCTATTTAATGATTTTAGAGTTCTTCAAGTCCATTTTGAAAGAGGTCTAAATTAAAATCATGATATCACAATGGCTCAGCTCCCTTCTATGCTCTCTTAGCTTCTCTTCACTTTTGGTTAGCTCATGAGCTCAGTTTCCACCTCTATCTCCACTTGACCTTCCATGGTAGCCATAGCTAGTAGGACATAGCTCAGTTGGAGCTTCTAGATCTCTCTCTGTATGCTATATCTTTTGGTGCTTCCTTCTAGAAAAGTGTTTCCTAACTCCCAAAGCTTCTCTATGGCACATCAAACACCAACATTGTTCTAGTCAAAGCTCAGTATTTCAGAAATTTGTGGTCACTTTCCTGTTTTATGCTTGCATGCTATTTATGTCTCTATCCGCGTCTGCATGTTGTGATTCACTCTATGCCTATAGGGCATTTGAAGCCCATCACATGATGTTCTTTGTAGAGGTGACAAGCTCAAGCACCGCCAAGACCCATGTGGCACTGCTTATTCTTTCAAGCATTTCAAGCTGAGCACTAATGGTTAGCTCTCACATAGTCGACACTCTATCTCTCTCTATGAGTGGAGTGAGCTTACCTCCATGCACGATCAAGTTGTGTCCTCTACTGAGCACTCTGGTAGCTCCACGATCCAAGTGCAAGCTTCAAGTGAGCTTGATCCTCAAACTCCACGCTCCAAGCTCCGTTGCTGTGAGCAAGAGAAGAGAAGAGAAGAGAAGAGAAGAGAAGAGAAGAGAAGAGAAGAAAAAAAAAGAAAAAAAAAGAAAAGAAAAGAAGAGAGGAGAAGATGGAGAGCTTCTCCACCACGGTCCCTCACCCTCACATGCTCACTCCCTCACACTCTCACACTCCATCTCTCAAGAACAAGCTCAAGCAAGCAAGCAAGAAGAAGAAGAAGAAGAAGAAGAAGAAGAAGAAGAAGAAGAAGAAGAAGAAGAAGAGGAGAGTTACTTTTGGCAACACACAAGAATGAGCTTCTCATTCACTTTTCAACTTTATATACAAAACCCTAAATCCCTTTTTGGTGGTCATCTCCTTATCCCCTTTTTTACATGGCCGGCCCTTTTTCCCATTGTCCTCCTATCTTCTTAGCTTTCTTCCTATTGCCTATCTACCTTTACATATTGCACATGCGCTCTTAAAATAAATCATGGTGCACCTTGTGCTCTTTTACAAAAGTATTGACTTACACTTTTTGTTGTGCGTCTCTCTCCTTGATTTAGGACATTTTTACACTTCTTATGTTTCTAGGTTTTTCTTGGTGTGCCTTTGTCTTCCATTTCACTTTTGCCTTGGCTTTATCTTCTGCTTTAGATTTTCTGGAGGGTTAACATTTCCCCCCTTCTAGGCGAGTGCCAGTCCCATGGCACTCGCCATCATAGGTAGCAGACTTTGGCATGCACTGAAGACATGGGTGGAAGGGACTCTTCTGGTTTGCCTTGGAGGAGTTTTGGTGGTGGTGCGGATGAAGGTCATTGGGGGCATGTTGTTGGCCTGATTGGCTGGTGATAGGGTTGTTGGAGTTGGTGATAGGGCTGTTCTTTGTTGGGAATGGCACTCATGGCTGGCACGTGTTGGTTTTTGGGGATTCTGCACGTGAAAATTCTTTGGTGGGCTTGCATGATGATACATGACTTTATTTTCGTTGGAGTCTCCAATACCTGTAATTGAAAACCTCTCACATGGTCTCTCCCTAGGAGTTAGTGATGCTAGTCTTCTTATCATGCATAAGACGTAGTTTGATTAGTTTGGGAGATAGGTCGAGAGTATTGACCTGCACTTGAGGACACAAACTGTATATAGATTGTAGTGTAGATATTATGTGAGTGCACATGTATACTTAGATAGTAAATAGTTAGGAGGCTCCTAGTCTAGTTCCTCGTAGCAATCTGTGGATGAGCGAGGGTTCAATGGGGTGGAAAAAATTATCGATGTTGAGGAGAAGTACAATTGAAGGCTTCTTGAGACATTATTTGTGATTTTATCAACACGATGTAGGATAATTGACCTCATTGATGCTGTGATTAGATTGCAGAGGTCCAGATTAGATTTGATGCGGTGGTGGGGGCCTTCAATGTCAATGGTTGATCACCATTGTTGAGTATACCTGAAAAAAGAAAAAGAAAGTGCACTACCTGGGGGTGCAACTACCTCACTGTGGAGTGTTGCATGGTGTCCATGCTAGTGAAATTGGGAGTTGGGTCAAGGGGAAGCCTGCGGTGTCCATGCTAGTGAAATTGGGAGTTGGGTCAAACCTTAAGGAAACCTGTGTTGTTGTCCCACACTTGAGGACCTAGTTTGTGTATAGGGGAGGTGCTGTGGATGTCAGTTAGGGAGACATATCTAACCATTGTCAAGATTGTGGGAGAGAAGGAAGGAGTCTCACTTGTAGCTTTCTTGCTTGCACAATGGGGGAATACACACAAAGGTGGAGGCTGAAAACTATTTTCCTCTTCTTAGTTGTGTAAGCCAAAAAGAACTCTCATACAAAGAAATAGAAGAACCCTATATATGGGTCTCAAACCAAACTCAACTAACTAAGGTGGCATACTAACTGAGCCACGAACTAGAGTAGATAAGGATAGCTGTCATCTAGCTATTATTCATGGGCGGTGTACCAACCGCATCTGCAACTGAGACGTCGGTGACATAAATGCACAATGGTCACCCTGGCATATCACGAGTGGAGCTCGATATCTCAACACTCCCCCTCAAGCTCAATCCCAATTCCTGCACACCAAGCAGGTCTCTGAACTTGTGCAACTTCTCTGCGCCCAATGCCTTCGTAAATATGTCAGCAACTACTTGATCCTCTGTGCTGACATAAACTAGATCAATAAGACCTAGTAAAACCCTCTCCCGCACATAGTGATAATGCACCTCAATGTGCTTTGTTCTAGCATGATAGACTGGGTTATTTGCCAAGTGTATACTGCTCATGTTGTCACAATAAATGACAACTGGCCCATTTGTAGGCTGATGCATATCATAAAGTAGCTTATGCAACCAAGCTACCTCACATGTAGCCATTGCTGCACCCCTGTACTCGGCCTTTGTGCTCGACAAGGCAACTGTAGGCTGTTTCTTGCTACTCCAAGTGACTGCAGCACTCCCAAAAGAGAACACATATCCACTGGTAGATCGTCTATCAGAAATACTACCAGCCCAATCAGCATCAGTGTATCCATGCAGCTGTATCTGAACCCCAGTCTCATAAAATAGTCCATACTGCAATGTGGACTTCACATACCTGAGTATGCGTCTAGCCGCATCCAAATGCGGTTTCCTTGGAGCCTGCATAAACTGACTTACCAGTCCAACAGCATAGCTCAAATCTGGCCTGGTAATAGTCATATAAATCAAGCTTCCTACTATGCGTCTGTACATAGTAGGGTCTTCCAGAAGCTCACCTGCATCTGTGCTCAGCTTCACATTCTGCTCCAAAGGAACTGAAATAGGCTTACAGCCTGTCATCCCATATTTGGACAGCATGTCCAATCCATACTGCCTCTGCAAGAGCTGTATCCCACTTGGTGATTTAATCACCTCAATGCCCAAGAAATAACGCAGCTCTCCCAAATCCTTCATCTCAAACATCTACTTCAATAGCATTTTCACATGAAGGATATCTTCATCACTGTCACTTGTCATAATCAAATCATCAACATAAATGACAAGTAGCATAATACATTTCTCTGTTTTTCTCACATAAAGTGAGAAATCTGCCTTGGAAATCTGAAAGCCAATAGTGACAAGATACTGTCCTATCTTGTCAGACCATGCTCTAGGTGCTTGGTTCAAGCCATACAAGCTTTCTTCAACCTGCAAACAAACTCAGGATGAACAGCATGCACATAACCTGGTGGCTACTCCATATAGACCTCTTCTTGCAAATCACCATGCAAGAAGGCATTCTTTACATCCATCTGATGTAAAGACCATCCCTTTGATGCAGCCATAGCAATGATTGCTCTTACGGTTGCCATCCTTGTAACTGGACTGAATGTTTCTTCATAGTCAATGCCATATGTTTGTGCATACCCCTTGACTACTAATCTTGCCTTATATCTGTTCACAGAACCATCTGCATTGTGCTTCACCTTATAAACCCACTTACAGCCAATTGCATTCTTACCTTTATGCAAAGGTACCAATTCCCATGTAGCATTCCAAGGCATCCATTTCTTCATCCATGGCTTTCTCCCATTTTTCTTTTCCCATGGCTTGCTCAAAAGAAGTGGGTTCTGGTTCCTGTATCACCTTGACCATATATGCATAGTGAATGGCTGTAAATCCATCATATTTCAGCCTATCCATAGGATACCTAACTTTGGTAGACCTGCACAAAGTGGGTTCACTCCCAGGTGCTCTCAAAACATCCATGGTCTTCCTTACTCCAGGTGTAACAATAGAAGGAATACCCAACTCATTATCAATGCTCTGTTCTGAGCCAGTGGATTCACCATCCACATAAGAGTGACCTGCATTCACATCAAACATGGGCTGATCTACCTTCTCTTTTCCTTTTCGTGATACCTGCATACCACTATCTGCATTGCTTTGAGAAGATTCTGATGATCTCAATCTGCCTGTCCATGGAGAAGAATGTGAACCACTGCTAGAGGATGCTCCAGGTCCACTAATATCTTGTGACTGCTGCTGAGAATTCTGTGCAACATTACCATTTTGTGCATCTACATTATGAATCACATTTACTGGTTTATACCAGCTACTCATCTCATCAAAAACAACATCTCTGCTCACTGTGAACTTACGAGTAGAAGGGTTATAGCATCTATACCCTTTTTGCTGCAGAGAGTAATGAATAAAGATGCACTTCTCAGCTTTTGGATCCAACTTGGATCTCAACTCATCTGGCACATGTACATAGGCAATGCAACCAAACATTTTCAAATGAGAAATATCTGGTTTCCTACCAGTATATCTCTCCTCTGGAGTCATCCCATGTATTGCTGTAGTGGGAGTCCTGTTCATTATATAGACTGCTGTAGCAACTGCTTCAGCCCAGTAAAAATCTGGCAAGTCTTTTTCGTCGATCATGGCACGAGATACCTCTCCAATATGCCTATTTTTCCTTTCTGCAATTCCATTTTGTTGTGGGGTATGACTGCATGAATATTGCTGCTTTATGCCATGCTCGTGCAGGAACCTTGCAAACTCATTTGAGAGGTACTCTCCCCCTCCATCTGACCTTAGGCATTTTATTTGTAGGCATGTTTCTTTTTCAACCATAGCTTTAAGAGTTTTGAAATGCCCAAAAACTTCACTTTTCTTTTTCATAAAATACACCCAAACTTTTCTGCTATAGTCATCAATAAAAGTGACAAAATAATGACAGCCTCCAAGAGATGCAGCTTTAGTAGTCCACACATCAGAGTGGATTAATTCCAATGGCTTCTTACTTTCTTGAACATGTCTAGGAAATGGTTTCCTTGCCTGTTTTCCAAACTGACAGGCTTCACATACCTTATGCATTTTTGTAACCTTGAATTTTGGCAATCCTGCAACAATATTTTGGGCCTGCATTGATTTAAGTCACTGTACATTAACATGACCAATGCGTTTATGCCAGATATCAATATTTGCAACTACACCGGTCCCATATGCAAACATTGCTGCACTCAATTCAGACATGTCTGCATCCAACGTAAACATTCTGCCCTTCTTCTTTCCTTTTGCTATCAAGCGACCTTTATTTTTCATATCCTCAACAAAGCATCCATGAGGATTAAATCTGACCTGCAAGCCCTGCTCAACCATTTGACCAACAGAAACCAGATTCTTGGTGATATTCGAGACATGAAATACATCGGATAGGTATTTCTTTTTCCCATCCTGCATAGACAAAGAAAATTTTCCAATATGTGCAATAGGATGTGCAGTATCATCACCAGTCTCCACAAATCCTGGTTTTTCCATTTTTCTTGCATCCTCCATCCATTCTGCATGACCTGTCATGTGGTTTGATGCACCTGAGTCAACATACCATACATTGTTGCTTTCTTCTGCACTTGTCACAGAATTATTCATGTGCTGCACCATAAACAAATGCTCATTTCTATCATTACCCTGTCTACTAGAAGATGCATAATTCCCTTGTTGCAATTTTCCATTCATGATGTCATTCTGCTTTTTATAGCAGTCTTTAGCCATATGATCCATTTTACCACAGTAGTAGCATTCAACATTACTCTTTGCATTTTGGCCTCTTTGCCATCCACCACGACCTCTTTGGCTCCCCCTGCCTCTAGAGTTACCACGTCCTCCTCCATAGGACTGGTTTTCTTGAGTTTGCTGCATATTCTGATTTCTACCACGGCCTCCAAATCGGCCTCCTCTACCTCTGCCTCTACCTCTTCCAGCATTTGAGTAGAAGACAGTTTCTTTTGAAGTTCCTCCTGAAGAAGATGCACCACCATTTCTTTGATCCTCAGAAATTAGAAGAGCAATCAACTCCTCAAAATCAGGAAATCTTTCACGAACTGAAATGGATGTCCGAAACTGTGCATAATCCTTTCCTAGACCATTCAAGGTCACAGAAACTAAATCATCATCTTCCACTAGCGACCCAATGGAAGCAAGTGCATCTGCAATCTTCTTCACCTTCATGTGGTAGTCATTGATGGTCATATTTTCTCTTTGCACATTATGCAACTCTTGCTTGAGCTGCATTTTCCTGGCTTGCGTATTTGTGCTATACATTTTTGACAAAGTATCCCATGCCTCCTTTGGCGTACTTGCATCCTGAATATGCATAATCATAGAGTCTGAAATACTAATAGACAGCCAGTACATAACTTTCCTGGCTCTCTCATGCCATGCTTTGAATGCCTGCATTTGCTGTTGATTGGGAACATCGGGAAGAACTGGTTCTTCTTCATTTCCTGCAACAAATTCCCAATATCCTTTTCCCATAAGGAAATTCGTCATTCTAAACTTCCATGCTTGGAAGTTGTTCTTGTCAAGCTTTTCAGTGACAATCTGTGAAAGAGAATCAGACGCCATTACAGAACACTGCAAAAAATTCTGTCACTGCAAAGAACACAACTTCAGCCTCACAGGGGCTAATCTGCAAAACTGACGAAAATGGTATTTGACCACACAGTCACTTCCTAGTGACGATTTTGCATCAACAGGGAACGGGGATGATTCTGTAACTCCCAATGTCTCTGTGCACAGGTATATGATGCAATTTCTATAGTAACTTTTCACAGACCTGTAGAACAGTGGCTGCACAGCATAAAACTGGGCCTTTTCCTGAGTGCGTGCAGAAAACTTCCGCCTCCAAAACAGGCCCCGAAATGGCCTCAAATAAAAAAAACAGGGTCGCCGAGGGCTAAAGCCCCTTCCCGCAGCATATACTGCCCTCTTGCTTCACCGCGAAGGGTATCTCAACCTGAGAGAATGCACTCTTGCAATTTCCGGCTGTGCTACCTGCAGAGATCTGCTCCCAAAACAGAAAATGAAAGCAACACTGCTCCTCTTACCAGAACACCGCGAGCTTGGCTTGCTTTCTTGAGCTCCTTACTACCAATAAGGCTCTGATACCATGTCAAGATTTTGGGAGAGAAGGAAGGAGTCTCACTTGTAGCTTTCTTGCTTGCACAATGGGGGAATACACACAAAGGTGGAGGCTGAAAACTGTTTTCCTCTTCTTAGTTGTGTAAGCCAAAAATAACTCTCATACAAAGAAATAGAAGAACCTTGTATATGGGTCTCAAACCAAACTCAACTAACTAAGGTGGCATACTAAGTGAGCCACGAACTAGAGTAGATAAGGATAGCTGTCATCTAGCTATTATTTATGGGCGGTGTACCAACCGCATCTGCAACTGACACGTCGGTGACATAAATGCACAACGGTCACCCTGGCATATCACGAGTGGAGCTCGATATCTCAACAACCATAGGTGAGCACAAACTCCCTAGGTGTGTCCTACCCTTGATGTGCCCTAAGTGTGAAGTGGGGGGACAGGAAGGGCTAGGGGGTTAGGCATAGAGTCGGTTGACCAAGGCCACTAGACATGCCTAACCTAAGGACCCTTAGGTGCAGTGTTTGTAGCACTCTGATATACATGGAAAAGCTCATTTTTCCTTTCTTTTTTCTTTGTGTGGGTCTTTGTTTGTTTTGTCTTTTCCTTTTCTTTCTCCTTTTTTGTTTGTTTTGGAGATGCATTGGGAGGGGGCATGCTAGATATCATCCTGATGCTCTACAATAGTTACATTCCGAGGGGGTCTAAGAGATTTACCAGGAATGAATGGCTTGGCATGGAGCCCTTTTTTCTTCTGACTGTACTTGTTGTGGCCATGGAGGGGGACTTGGCTCCTGCACTCATTCTTTCTTTCGTTGATTTGATTTAGAGTCACGCCCTTCTTCGTGGACCAACTCTAGTGGCTCCTTTTGAGGCGGCTACATTTGTTGTTTTGGCTCCCTAAGCCCTTAACAAGGAGAGTTCATGTGAGGTTCAGTCAGTTGAGATTAGGGGAGCACATTGCTCCTCTACTCCTAAGCCAGTGCTAGGCTTAGATGTCATGACATGGAGTCCATGTTGCAACAATGTGCCAGCTTGTAGGCTAAATATTTGATTCCATCTTCATTAGAGTAATCTCCTCCTCCCTTTTGCCTTAGTTGTTCTTCCTCCTCTTCTGGCATTTGCTTGCACTCTTCTTCTAATCTCTTCGATTCCTTCTCCACCCTTTGCAGCTTTATGTTTTCTTTGGAGGTGGATCGAGTTGATCTTATGGGGATTTTGAGAGTGTGATCTTTCCTTTCTGCTTGACTTGACAAACTTTTAGCCTTGCTACTCACGGATTGTCCTCTCGGTCTCTTGCTATTGAGATGGTTGGTCATTCTCCTTTTTGTTGAGATGACAAGCTCAACACATGTGGACATTGATGATGGACCGCTTGGTTAGATGGGTCCACACGTCTACACTTAGCACGTTGATGGTCATTATGACTCTCACATGGCCATTGACTCATTACTTATTATATTCAGGTTGTTACACCTATTTACAGCTGGCATAGCTATAGCGCCAGTCGACCAGTGTAGTCGGTTATGCATTGTTTGACTTAGTAGGCCACTTTCCTTTATGTTGTATCTTATCTATACTTTGTGTACATTGTAAAGTATGTAGAAGAAGAAGAAAAAAACCAACAAGAAAACGTTTTGGCCTTCATCTCTCTTCTTGTCTCTTGAGTGAGCTTCTCCTTGTGCATTTTGTGTGTGTTTAGCGTAGCATCTTGAGCAAGTCCCCCCACCACACAATTCTTGACATGGTATCGGAGCCACGCCACTGAGAGAGGCTGATTTCAAATGCTGAAGTGAAGGAGAAGAAGCAAGGTTCGAGCAAGCAAGCCACGTGTAAGAAGCTCTCCCATCCTTCTACTCTCTTTCTTGGATAGTACCTGTGGAGGCACTGGAAGCAGGACAAAGCAAAAATCTCAAATTGCAGTGAGATTTGGTGTGCGCGAAGAGCGCTTTCTATTCTGCAAATAAGCCCTTAAGGCTTGCCCGCAGTTATTTTGGGCATCAGAGGCCGTTTCAGGCCCCGTTTTAGAGCCGCAAGGTTGCGGACAGTAGTTCGAGATACCCTGTAATTTCAGGTGTGTCTGCCGTATACAGGTGCACAGGTTATAGATTTTAGATCTGTAAGTTCAAAGGTGTTTACAGCGAATAAACATAAGGTTTATTAGCAAACTGGTTGCAGATTGCATGTATTGTTGAGCAGAGAGTGAAAAATGCTATCTAGTGTATTGCTGTGCACTACAGGTCAAGGGTTACAGAAGATTTGCTTGCTGTTTGGTATTAGTTTTGTGATAATGGAAGAGAACAGTGGAAACCCCATCATTGAGAAGCTCAACAAGAACAACTATCCTTTATGGAAGTTCCGTGTTATCAACTTTCTTATTGGAAAAGGCCTCTACGAGTTTGTGTCAGGTGAAGAAAAGGAGCCGGAGGTGAGTGATCCTCCAACTGTAGAAGAGACAAAGGCACGGAAGGAATGGAATGCAAAAGACAAAAAGGTCATGTATTGGCTGTCTGCAGTAATTGACAATAATATGTTGGGACATATCAGAAATGCAGAGAATTCATATGCAGCTTGGACCATACTTGAAAGTATATTTTTTGTAAATACAAAGGCACGAAAGATTCAACTCAAGCAAGAGTTGAATACATTGAAGAAAGGGAAGATGTCTATCAATGAGTATGCACTGAAGGTAAGGAGCATTGCAGATGCCTTGGCAGCGATTGATGTAATGCCCGATGATGATGATTTGGTGTCGTCTACCTTAGGTGGACTTAACAATGAAAAGGCTTGGAAGTCTTTTGTAACTTCTGTATATGTCAGAAAGCCATTTTCAGATTTCGATGAGTTGGTCTCCCTTATGATGACTGAAGAGATCAACATGCAGAATGAGACATCTAAAAGAAGTGGTAAACAGGTCCAAGCTTTCTACTCCAGTTCAGGAAGGGGACCTAGCAGGTTCTCTTCAAGAGGCCGTGGTACAGGATATGGTAGTGACAACCAGCAAAACAGATTGAATTAGCAATTTGGCGATATGCAGGTTTTAGGAGGTCGTGGTAACTTTAGAGGCAAGGGGAGCTTTAGAGGAAGAGGTGGATGGCAGAACAGAGGTTCTAACAACTCTAGTATTGTGTGTCACTACTGTGGCAAAATAGGTCATATTGCAGCCCAATGTTATGCTAAGAAAGATGATATTTGTAGTGATAAGTTGCAGCAAGGAAACTATGCATCGTCTTCATGACAGAATGAAGACAAAAATGAACGTCTGTTTGTTATGCATCATATGTTGAATGCTGTTACAGGAAAGGGAACACATGATGATGTTTGGTATGTTGATTCAGGTGCATCCAATCATATGACTAGCCATGTAGAATGGTTTGGAGAGATGCAGGATTTGCAAAATGCAGGTTATGTGCAGATGGGTGATGATTCATGCCACCCAATTTCACACATTGGAAAAGTTTCCTTGTTATTGCATGATGGTAAGACAAAGAGTCTTTTAGATGTATTACATGTGCCATCTATTACAAAGAACTTGGTGTCAGTCGGTCAAATGGTAGAGCAAGGGCTGCAAGTTAGATTTAATGTAAAGGGCTGCTTTGTAGAAGATGTAGGATGGTAGCAAAGGGAAGTAGAGTTGGATGTATGTTTACTCTGGATGGTGGAATTCCTACTATGAATGCTGCTATGTATGCTAAAGGAAAATATGTTGTTGCAGATATTGAAATTTGCCACAAACGCATTGGACATGCAAATGTACAAAGGCTGAAATTAATGCAATCCAAAGGGTTGGTTACAGGTTTGCCTACATTTAGAGTTGCAGAATTTCATAAGGTATGCAAAGCATGTCAGTTTGGTAAGCAGGCAAGACAACCCTTTTCACATGACAAAGATGTAAGCAGAAATATCCTTGATGTTATGCATACAGATATTTGGGGGCCTACACAAAATGTATCTCTTGGAGGTAGTTCATACTTTGTCACATTCATTGATGATTGTTCTAGAAAGTTGTGGGTATATTTTTTGAAAGAAAAGAGTGAAGCATTTGAGCACTTTAGAACTTTCAAGGCTGTAGTTGAAAGAGAAACATCCTTGAAAGTAAAGTGCTTGAGGTCATATGGAGGGGGAGAGTACCTCTCGAATGAGTTCAGTGATTTTCTGAGGTCTCATGGGATAAAGAGACAGTTCACATGCAAGTATACCCCACAAGAAAATGGGGTTGCAGAAAGGAAAAACAGGCATATTGTAGAAGTTGCACGCGCCTTGATGGCTGAAAAGAATATGCCTAAGCATTTTTGGTCTGAGGCTGTTCATACTGCTGTTTATATTATGAACAGAACTCCCACAGCTGCAGTTCATGGGATGACTCCTGAAGAATGCTTTACTGGCAAGAAGCCTGATGTATCGCACTTGAAGGTATTTGGCTGTGTTGCATATGTTCATGTGCCAGATGATCTACGGAAGAAGTTTGATCCAAAGGCAAAAAAATTTGTCTTTATTGGATACTCTTTAGAGCAGAAATGGTATCGCTGTTATAACCCTGTCACATGTAAGTTCAGAGTGAGCAGGGATGTTATCTTTGATGAAATGAGCAGTTGGTATGCATCTAGTGGTGATGCATTGGATAATGATGATGATCATGACACTCATGTGCAGGCTAAAAAGCAAGAATCACAGACTCTTAGTGGACTAGAGACATTATCTGGTAGTCCTTGGTTTGGGAGACTAAGGAGTAGCTCTACATCTTCAGGTGCATCTAGTAGCACTACAGGTAAAGACAAAGGAAAGAATAAAGTGTCAGATGGCATTGATGCAGTTCTTGATGGAAACTCCAGTGGCTTAGAGAATTTGGATGATGAGCTTGGTATTCCTTTTGTCAGGACACCAGGTGTACAGAGAGTTCATAATCATGTAAAGGCTCCATTGAGTGATCCGGTGGTACGCAGATCTAGTAGGGTCAGATACCTTGTTAAAAGATTTGGATTTGAAGGTTAATGCAGCTCACCATTATGCTTATATGGTGAAACTAGTTGAGGATATTGAGCCCACTTGTTTTGAGGATGTTGTTGGTCATACTCATTGGGATGCAACAATGGATGAGGAGATGGCTGCATTAGAGGCCAATAAGACTTGGGATCTAGGATCATTGCCCAAGGGCAAGAAATCTATTGGATGTAAGTGGGTTTAGAAGATTAAGCACAATGCAGATGGTTCTATTAGTAGGTACAAAGCTAGGCTGGTTGCAAAAGGCTATGCCCAGACATATGGCATAGATTATGATGAAACCTTCAGTCCAATTGCTAGGATGGCAACTGTCAGATGTGTGATTGCTTTGGCAGTAGCAGCCAAAGGTTGGAGGTTGCAGCAAATGGATGTGAAGAATACCTTCTTGCATGGTGATTTGCAGGAAGAAGTGTATATGGATCAGCCAGCAGGTTATGAAGATTTAGAGCATCCCACGTATGTGTGCAGGTTGAAGAAGGCGCTGTATGGGCTCAAGCAAGCACCTAGAGCATGGTCTGACAAGATCAAAGAGTATCTTGTCAATATTGGCTTTTATGTTTCTGATGCTGATCACTCACTTTATGTAAGAAAGGGAGATGCAGGTCTGGTCATCATAGTCATCTATGTGGATGACTTGATTATTACAGGTGATAGTGATAGTGGGATTGCTGAAGTCAAGGAATTTTTGAAGAAGAAGTTTGAGATGAAGGATTTAGGTGAGCTAAGGTACTTTCTTAGCATTGAGGTGATCAGATATGATGATGGTATATGACTGTCCCAAAGACAATATGGCTTGTATATGTTGTCCAAGTATGGTATGACAGCATACAAACCACTTTCAGTCCCATTGGAGCAGAATGTAAAGTTGAGTGCTGATGTTGGGGATGAGATAGAAGGCCCTACTATGTTCAGGAGGATAGTGGGGAGTTTGATTTACATGACCATTACAAGGCCAGACTTGAGCTACACTGTTGGTCTTGTGAGTCAGTTTATGCAAGTACCTAGAAAGCCACATTTGGATGCAGTCAGACGCATATTGAGATATGTGAAGTCCACATTACATTATGGACTTTTCTATGAGGCAGGTATAGATGTACAGGTGTTTGGATACACAGATGCAGATTGGGCTGGCAATATGTCTGATAGAAGATCTACCAACAGATACATGTTCTCTCTTGGTAGTGCAGCAGTTACTTGGAGAAGCAAAAAGCAACCTATAGTTGCTTTGTCGAGTATAGAGGTTGAGTATAGAGGTGCTGCTGTAGCAACATGTGAGGTAGTATGGCTACAAAAGTTATTGGCTGATTTAGATGTGTATGTGGAAGGTCTATTTGTCATTTATTGTGACAACATGAGCAGTATACAATTGGCTAGGAACCCTGTGTTCCATGCTAGGACAAAACATATTGAGGTACACTACCACTTTGTGAGAGAGAAGGTATTAGCAGGTGAGATTGACTTGGTATATGTCAGCACACAGAATCAGATAGCTGACATCTTCACGAAGGCATTGGGTACAGAGAAGCTTCAAAAGTTTCAAAGCTTACTTGGAGTTGCAGAGATGCAGTTGAGTTGGAGGGGGAGTGTTGAGATGACAAACTCAACAATGCGGACATTGATGATGGACCGCCTGGTTAGATGGGTCCACATGTCTACACTTAGAACGTCAGTGGTCATTATGACTCTCACATGGCCACTGACTCATTACTTATTATATTCAGGTTGTTACACCTATTTACAGTTGGCATAGTTATAGCGCCAGTCAACTAGTGTAGTCGGTTATGCATTGTTTGACTTAGTAGGCCACTTTCCTTTGTACATTGTAAAGTGTGTGGAAGAAGAAGAAAAAAACCAGCAAGAAAACATTTTCGCCTCCATCTCTCTTCTTGTCTCTTGAGTGAGCTTCTCCTTGTGCATTTTGAGTGTGTTTGGTGCAGCATCTTGAGCAAGTCCCCCCACCATGCGATTTTTGACACTTTTTATAGTAACTCTCTCCATGTTGTCTTGTTTTTCCTTGTGGACTTTGTCTCCCTCTTATTCCCGAATTGGTGACGGCTCAACCCTAGCATGTTATACACATCCCTCCTTAGGCGTTTCTCAGTCCTGCTACTGCTGGCTAAACCCAAGGCCTCCTCTACCATCGTAGGGCTCAACTCCACCTCTACTTGGAGAGCTTCTTCTCCTCTTCTTACCATTACCATACCATAGTTTCTTTTGGCATTGAAGCTTCTCAAAAATTTTGTGCACTTGCTATAATCGATAGCCTACCCACAACCTTCTCTACATAGTTCTGTAGACTACATTGGTCCAGGAGTTGTTTTACGGTTGGCTCCTCCATGATGGCGTCTTCTAGGTTTAGGGTAAGCTTAAATGTGAACTAGCTAAAATCCCTCATTTCTACCATCAAGCAGTACTTTGCTTGCTCTTTTGTAGCGTGAATAGGAGCTTGCCACCTTAATCTGGCCCCGGATCTAGAGTCTGGCCAAGAAAGAGAGTGTAGCCACTAATGACTATGATTTTGGCCATGCTCAAATGCAATGTGTGCTTTCTGCAGGGGTGATTTTCTCTTCCAGTAAGTGGAGTTTCCACCATGGCTCTTTGTTCTTGGTATTTTTGTTGCTTTCTCCGTAATGGCGCTCTTTGTGGGGTTGGTGGTCTTGTGGTGACTTGGACATTGAACACTTTTGTACAGAGACCTATGTCATCGTGTATTCACTTGGCAACTTGTGAGAGTAGATGCAAGTCATATGCTTCAATCATAATGGACAGGTGCAACTCAAAAAGACTGTATTGATGGGAAGCATAGAGATCTAGTATTGCAAGGTCTTGAGTGAGGTAGAAGACATATGCTCTAACATCAAGTACCATGCTCCCTACTCCTAGTCTGCTAGCCACATGTAGATCTTCTTCTAGAAATAATTTATCGTACAAGGGATGTTTTTGGACAGTGGTAGAAAGCTGGACCTCATGGACCATTGCCAACACTCTTAATGAGGTTGGGTCACGGTACGTGGGATCATGTATTGATGTCCAAAGGGCTTTCCTTTGCTTAGCAAGTGTCATTAGTTGGTGGCCAATTTTTGCTGCCAAACTTTGGTGTGAAGTACCATTTCTGCACAAAGTTACCTTGTCCTTTTTCTTTTTGTTTAATTTCTTTGAGCTTTTTCTTATTTGTCTGACATTGAGGAGTATAGAGTGAGGGTATCAAGCACAATTCTCTAGCTGTAGCCTTTGGGATGTCCTTTATGAATTTCTCAGCAGCAATAGCTACATAGCGGGAGCAAACATGTTGTTGCCCATCCCAAGTCAGGGGTTCGGCTATGAGCTTTGTGTGCTTTGGTGGTGGCCTTCCAATGTCCACATGGAGGTATGCACGTGTGATGAATGTCAACTTGTGATCAAGCCTCATCATGCACTTAATCTCTGGTTCATTGGTCAGATGTGCCATCTCCTTGGCCAAATCTTCTAGAGATTTCTCCTCAAGCCTAGGCTTTAGGTGCTTCAGAAGTGCTGGAGCTGTCAAGGATATTGGTTATGACATCTCTTCCACAGGTGAATTATTAAGGACGCATTCCACAAGGCGCATTGTCACGGCCAAAGGCTGTGATTGTTGATTGGAAGTAGTAGCAGCTAGTTCAGTGGACTGGCTACTATTGGCAGACTGCGGTGTCAAGTCCTTAGGCATATGTGGTTGTGTCTTTTATTGCCCTTTGCACATTCACTTGTACAGATGTTGAGCTAGTCACAATGGATTGCACATGCATTTCCTTAGGTTGAAAACTAAGGGTGGTGTCATGTCTCGCATCTTGGACATTTGAAAGCTCAGATGGAGATAGAGATTGTAATTGCGGAGTTGCACTTGATGACTGCTATTGTGTTTCCTGTGTCCATTTAGGAAAAGAGGGTGTAGGAGATTTGGGACTCCTAGGTTGTCTTGGCATGCAGAAAGATTTGCTCTTGGCTATTAGACGAATTTGCCATTTGCTCTGTTGAGCAATTAGCCTTATCATGAGCAACATTATGCTTGTGGTGCTCATTATCCTTTTGGGAAGTCAGAGGCTCCTTGGGCACTAGTGGTCTTTGTGCACACTCGATGATTACATGTGACATCCGCTTGTTAAGCATGCTAGGCTGAGGATGTTCCTTTTGAATAGTCATGTTTGTTTTCTTGATTTCAATCGTGAGGGGCTCAGTCACTCCAATGTTGTTGACTCGAGATTTAGATTTTTGTTTAGATTTCCTCCTACGCTTCTTTGCTTTTGATACGATCTGGCCTTCAACTGATAGAGGTGGTTTAGCAGGGGGCTTTGGTATCCAAATCCATCGGTTACCTACGTAATACCCTTGAGCACGTAGCAACACTTTGGATATCTTGTTGGGGTAAAAGGCCTTTGGGCCTACCCGTGTATATTGTGACTGCCCATTCTTTATTCATATATAATATGATAGTGCAATAAGGCTGTTAGTTCGGTTGGACAACACCTACATTGTGTGTGCTCTTCTCTCCTACATCTTCCTCTTCTCCTTCTCCACTGCCATTGCATCCCCTTCAACTGGTATCAAAGCGGGATCTTTGGAGCACTTCTTGACCATGCACGTGAGCTTTTGAGATCTTCCTTCACATGTATTCTTAGACATTCACAGGAACATCAGGGTTTCTTGAAGTGTGGCCACCATTGGAGCTTCACCTTGAAGCTTGGCTACTCCCCCCTACCTTTAGGTTGTTTGAGGCCTTCCTTGGCTTTAATCGGACCCCTCCGAAGCTTGGCCACCATTTTTTGCAGACCCAGGGACATCATTTATAGTTGGCGCAATCATGCAGCCCTCCCATATGTGTCTTCAGCATTGACAGTCACAACAGCAGCTCTCCCTCTCCTTTGGCACTTGATTTTGACTCATTTGGAGCCCTCGAGCACTTGGCATTGAGCATTGACACTTGCATTTGACTTGGGTGATATTTTGGGTCTGATTTGCATAGTCCCAGGACTGTTTACACTAGCTCAAAGACATTACACAACAGTGTAACATTGGCATTTGTTGCTTGGGCTTAGTGGCATTGGCATTTGATGCCTGAATGGTCCCGTTTGGTGCCCAGATACTCAGAGATGATGTGCCTATGGTTTGACTTGGGTTTGAGCTTCGATTGAGCACTGTTTTGATTGGTTTTAATAGGTTATATGCTACTGTTATGAACAGGGCTGAAGCACAATTGCTTATGGTTGATGGTCATTGGATGCCAATGTATGCCTGGTTGGTAACCCCCATGCTTGGGAATGTTGTGCCCATGTTATGACTTGGTTTTGGTGCTGAGTTTGGCCCTAGATTACCTCTGTTTAGCAGTCATTTTACTGCTGTTATGAGCAGGGATGAAGCTATTTAATGCTATACTTGGCTATGCCTATTGGTCTATGAGGGGTGCTCCCGGCTACTTGGGATGATGTATTCATGTATTTGGATGATGCCACATTGATGTTTTATGCTCCGAAATCACTTTCAGCTGAGATTTAGAGCTCGATTTATGGTTTCACTATCATTTTTTATTTGCAAATGGCAATCACTTGAAATAGTTCACTAGTACCTATCACTTGAGTGATGCTTCTACGACCCATTAGGGAATGATGTCTATAGTGGATGCTTTTGGGTTTGGTTGTAGGATGGTAGATGTTTCGACTTCGTGTAACTTGCCCGCCCCTCAAATTGCAGGACACGTCTTAGCAGCCCATCGAGAGATCAATCTAGAAGATGCCGCTCGGCATTCCCAAGGAATGACACAGGGTTTTCCAACTAGGGTCTCTCAAGTCTGCCTCGCAATGGAACTTATCCGGTCATACCCACTAGGATCGACTTGAAGTTCGGGTTCCTAGTAGTCAAGTCTTCCTAACAACCTTCTAGTGTCGATCGACAGCCGCTCCACTTGTGTAGATACAACTGGACCAAAGCAGGCTCATACCGCACCTTGTTCGAAGAGAATGGGAAATGGGAGGGATGCATCGCTCGACCTCTCTGCCCGTAGGGCATAGTCCCATTCCGGTCCCCTAAAACAGTATGAATCAGGGTTCTAACCAACATTGTCTAAGGTCATCGTCTGACTTTCCCTAACATTCTTTGTTAACATTTCTTTTGAGGAAAGCTCTCGGCTAACCGAGACCACCCTTCCATAGGATAGACCCATTGGTCACATCCACCACGCTTCCCTCGGGGGTTGTTTTAGTTATCTAATTACCTATCATGTTATGTTTGACACATAAAAGCAGTCTTCCTTAATTAACCCGTTAGTCACTGGTTCCTTTACGTAATTTAGGGCACCAACACGAAGACAAGATAAAATAAGATCAAAGAATTCCTTAACTTATCTTAAGATTAATGTTTGTCTCCTGCCCATACAGGAGAATTAAGTGTTCCTTTTTGCCTTCGCAGAAAAATCCTTCCATCTTTCGGCAATAAAACCTGAAGGTTTATCCTTCCAAGATTCTGCCTTGTAACTAGTATGAAGGCCTTGAGATCCCATCTCGAGTCACGTAGAACACTTGTGTAGGGCCCAGAGGCATTGGGATTTACGGCCAGAGCCCCCACTGGCACCCAAGCGTTCTCCTATGCCAAGTAATTTCCACGTAGAGACCTCTCGTGGCGGGTTCGGTCCACATTCCCAACACGGATTCACAACCCCCTGGTTAGGGTTTGGCGGTTCGCAGGGGGGTAGCTAGCACCATCCTTCCTTAATTATTCCTTTAGGAAATCAACCACAGCTGAAGCAACCAGCATAATAACAATTTCTAGAGAAAACGTCCCTTTCATTTCCAATCAAGAAAATATCATTTTCTACATCAAGCAATCACTTTGCTTATAAACCACTTGTCCTTAGTAGGATCTCCTCTTATCAAGGCAACCAGTCAATTCATTTAGCAATATCCTTTTCAAAACAACCAAGCATAAGCCTTGATTAACATTCCATTTAGAGTCAGCTTACTAGCCTAGCTTAAACTAGGAGGATATCCACTTCTAATAATTTAAGACAAGATTATTAAAACAACTCACAAGCTCGTGTGTTTAATCACTCAATTTCTTTTGAATCTCTCTTCCCCTTGGGTTTTATCCTAGGGTTCCAAATTGTGAATCCTCGATTCCTTGCATGTCTTTTAACATACTTGGTAATCTTTAAAACACATTAAATATATTGCAAGACTTTTCATACATTCTTTCCACCCTTTCTTAGCGCGATGCTATGCAGAATTTTGCCATCAAACTCATCTCCCGTGCACAAGGATCAATTAATAAACTGACACAATCTATGAACCTTAACTCCCTTCACATTTAGTCGATGACTTTTTAATCCTAATATGCATGTATTTGTGTGGCTTAAGTACATGAAAGCCTAAATTTCCATGCATTTGTGTATTTGCATGCTATGAACGGGAGCTATCATTTCATGTGTGTAAACCTGGGCTTGATTCGTGTGTGCTGCATTGGTCGTTCAGTTCATCCCTCCAGCATTACCGGTGGCTTGGACGCTTATGTTTCCCATGTCTTTCTTCTTGGGAGCCATTCGCCTTGTGGGGATTGGGCAGGCCAGGTTTCAGGCGGGTTTCGGGTTGACAGGTTTGGCCGCTGGATGGGGTCCTTTTCCGAGAGAGGGGTTTGGATGTGGCTTCCAACTCTCACTTCTTTCTTTCTCCCTCCCTCTCTTTTTCTTCTTTTCACTTAATCTCCTACTCTCTCACTCTCTCTCCTTCTCTTCTTTCTCCACTTATTCTCCTACTTTCTCTCTCTCTCTCTCCCCTACTCTCTCACTCTCTCTCCTTCTCTTCTTTCTCCACTTATTCTCCTACTTTCTCTCTCTCTATCTCTCTCCTTCTCTTCATCTCCTCTTACTAACTCTTCTCCTTCTTCTTCTTCTTCTCCTGATCCTCTTCTCTCCCTCTTCTCCCTCTTCCCTCTTCTTCCCCTTCCTCTTCTTCTCCTTCTCTCTTCTCTCCCTCTTCTCTCTTTCCTCCCTCTTCTCTTCCCCTTCTTTTATTCTCCTTCCCTTCTTCTCTCCCTCTTCTCTCTCTTTCCTCTTCTTCCCCTTCCTCTTCTTCTCCTTCCCTCTTCTCTCTCTTCTCTCTCTCCCTTCTTCTTTCCCTTCTCTCCTCCTTCTCTCCCTCTTCTTCCCTTCTCTTCCTTCTCTCTCTCTTCTATTTCTCCCTTCTTCTTCCCCTTCTCTCCTTCTCCTTCTCCTTCTCTCCCTCTCCTTCCCTTCTCTTCCTTCTCTTCTCCTCCTCTTCTCTCTCTTCTCTCTCTCTCCCTTCTTATTCCCCTTCTCTCCTTCTCCTTCTCTTCTCCTCTCTCTCTTCCTCCTTCTTCTCTCTCTTATCTCTCTCCTTCCTCTTCTCTCTCTTCCCTCTTCTCCACGGCCGGTCAAGGTGGCAAGAGAGGGCTTCCACATCAGCAGGGGGCTATTACGTTCATCGGAAGACCGTGAATGGAGGGGGGATTGTTGCCATTGGGGCCCAGGGCCGCTGCTATTGCTGCAAGGAGGAGGATGACGCAGAGGGGGGCGTTTTGACAGTTCTAGTGGAGGGGGACGCTGTCTCTGAAGGGGGGAGTATTATATAGTTGGGGGGGTTCCTCTCCCCATGCTCTCGACGTGTGGTGCAGGCATTCAGGCCTGTAGTCATGCCCTATTGCATGGTGGCCACATCGAGTTGATGATGAGGGCAGAATGAGAGCGAGACATTACACTTCGTCTTGACTTTCATCGAGTATTCCATTGAGCAGTTTGACATTTGATTGGCTTATTCCGTATGCAGTTTTGATGCTATTTCTGGCCTTGGTTCTTCAATGTATGTATCCTAATGTTTGGGTGATGCAGACTTATGTATGAGCAGTGATTGCTCTACTCTTTCGTAGTTAGATACTTGAGCTTTGATTACTCCCTGGTGTTTGGATTTTTTGCGAGTTCTTTGGTTGACTAGTGGACTTATTGACAGTGCTTGGGCTTCGCAATCATTATGGCTTTTATGCTTCTCTGTTGCCTAGCCTCTATGCTAGTTGGGTTGCTTTTGCCCATGCAGATCAGGGAGCAGATGCTATGTATGCTTGCCTATCTATGCACATGGTCTACTGTCATATACCTTACAGAGCCACTTATATGGATGTTGTTGTACATGTACTTGGGCTTCTCTTGGAGCTTGACCATTGCAGGATCTTATGCCACTTATCAGTCTTGCATTGACTTGGATACTACTATGTGGTTTGATCTACTGTAGAGTCATGCTTACAGATATGGTTATGGGCTAATTTCTTGGCTGAAATCGATATGCTCTTATGACAGATGTCTTAGCTTTTACACTGTTGTGGTTGGCTATGTCATGTAGTTACCTACGAGGCTTGTTCATGTGGAAAATTCTGCATCTTTTCTTGATGCCTCTATGTTTTCTTTTCCGTTATGGATGGATGAGTCCTTGCAGCAGCATGCTTCTACCACTGATGTACTTGCAGAGGGTTGTCTTGATGAGCAGGTTCCCTCTGTTGGGGCAGCTCTACACTCCTTGAGCTCTTCAGATGCTTCGGATAGTCCTATTGATGAGGCTTCAGTTGCTTCATCATCATCATCATCTTCTTCTATAGATGTATGCTTCCATTGTGGGAAGCTTGGGCATGTTAAAAGGAAATGTTTCAGATGGATTAGAGAGTAGCAGAGACAGAGACGGATTCGACATGAGTAGAGAGTCAGAAATACAATGGATGTAGCATGTGATACCACTGCTACTAGTAGTGAGGCACATGTTACCCATGATGATGTAGTTGAGCATGTACTCCTGTCATCTAGTTTCCCTACATCTTACTTGCTTAGTGATCAAGCCTACGCCTATGCTTGGCTTTTGGATTTTTTAGCATCTCGTCATGTTACCCCTCATAGAGCATGGTTCTCTTCTTACAGAGAGGTTGATGGATGTATTGATCTAGGCCTTGAGCATACTTATGCTATTGTTGGTACAGGGAACATACACCTAGCTTTGCCTAATGGGACTTCTCTTATGCTCAGGGATGTTCTACATGTTCCCATGCTCAGTAAGAGCCTGATTTCTGTCAGTCAGTTGCATGATGCAAGTTACTCTGTTTCTCTTCAGGATAGGTCATGGAAGATCTGTCATGGTTGCTTGGTTTTGGCCAGAGGTTCTCGAGTTGGTTCTCATTACCCAGTGCATGTCTCTCATGTGGGAGATTCTATGGTTGCAGTTATCCGGATACCACATGCATTGTTATGGCATTATCGCCTAGGCCATATGCACTACAGAGAGATGGAGATCTTGTCTCGTTCAGACTCATTGCTGCCTCCTATGTCACTTATGAATCTTGATGCTTGCCTTGATTGTACTCTTGGTCCTTGTAGAGCCCCCTTGGCTTATGGCGATCGTATGAGGCATGCTCCTCTAGATCTTGTCGATTGTGCAGTATATGGATCTATGCCTTCCCAGTCACTTGGTGGAGCATCATACTTTGTAACCTTTGTTGATCATGCTACCCATCGTGTTTGGGCTTTTCCCTTGGTGCAGATTGAGGATGTTGCAGTTATGCTTGACAGGTTTATGGATTCTGCTAGTAGCAGGCCTAGGTGCTTGTAGATGGATTATGAGAGTCATGCTCTCTCTCCCAGCTTTCGGACCTCTTGTCAGCAGTATGGCATTGATTTCTTGTGTCCATGGTATTATGGAATTGCTCATGGCACGTGTTTGGCCTTACAGGCAAAGGTTGCTTCTATGCTTACCACAGTTGGGTTGTCTTATGGCTTTTGGGCTGAGGCCCTTATGACAACAGTCTATTTGGTTAACAGGACGTCGTGCTTGACCTTGGGTGGTATTACACCCCATGAGGCATGGAGTGGCATGCAACCCTCCTATGATTACTTGAGGATGTTTGGCTGCCAAGCATCTGTACGTATGCCACATGAGCCTATGTCACGTAGATGTATCCTCCTTGGTTATGGAGATGGTGACTTTAAGGCCTACAGATTATGGGATTTGGATGCCCAGTAGGTCATACATAGCCGTCATGCTGTCTTCTATGAGATGCAGACACCTCTTAGCCCTCTTGATGAGTGTTCAGTACGCTTTATGGCTGATTTTACAGCAGCTACAATGCCATTACATCAAGCTCTTTATGCTGAAAATGAGGCACTTATTGGCCTAGATGACTTAGCTATGCATAGCAGTCAGGGTCAAGATGTTGGTGGTCAGTTGCTAGACCCCTTGCAGGCTCATGAGAGCCATTTTCTTGTAGTTTTGTAGGCTAGACAGCTAGCCATATGTCAGTCTTCCGCTTCGCTGAGGCCACATGTAGTCTTGAGACCCTGTTGGACGAGTGTCCGGGATGTTGGCCCTCTTTCAATGATTGACTCTGAGAGTTTGACTACTCTCTGCTGTCTTATATATGCCACGCTGATGCTATGCACGACTTGATGCTTTACAACCGTGCATTGATGAGTTTTGCTTGCTTCATGAGAAGCATTCTTGGATTGCTCCGTTGTATGGAGTTGCCAGATTGCTTATCTCTTGGATGTCATGGACTCGGGGATGCTTGACTCTTCTTTTGGAGAGGTTCGTGACACTACTTGCACAGCTCGCTTTTCGATTGGGCGTTGGGTAAGATGTTATGATTCCACACCTTGTCTTTTTTTCTCTTTTCTTTGTTTTCACTCCCTAGCCACATTGGCCTTTTAGTGGGAGGTTGTTGGGGTAAAAGGCCTCTGGGCCTACGTGTGTATACTATGACCGCCCATTCTTTATTCATATATAATATGATAGTGCAATAAGGCTGTCAGTTCAGTTGGACAGCACCTACATTGTGTGTGCTCTTCTCTCCTGCATCGTCCTCTTCTCTTTCTCCACTGCCATTGCATCCCCTTCATATCCATCGCGGCATTGTGCTAGCTCTCCATCGATACCTTTGTCTATAAGGCTTGGGCTTCTTTTGTGGTCTTCTATGATATTTGGAGGATATTTGTAAGTCCAAAGCCTATCCTTGGCATTGTCTCCTAACCTTCTTGTTTCAAGGATGGCCTCACTCATTAGTTCTCCCTGTTCAACATGTGCTTGTATCAACTCTTTCAACAAGTCCTTGCTCTCGTTACAAGGCTTGCTTGGTACGTCAGAATGTTCCTTGTCTTTCCCTTGAGGTTTGATGAGGTCATCCTTACTAAAGGTTGTGATTATCCTCATACCTGGTAGGTGTATCCTCCTGTGTGCTACATAATTAGCCTCACACTTTGTTGTCTTTTTGAAGGGTCTTCCTAGGAGGGTTTCCTTTCCACAATTAGCACTATTTGGAGGAACATGGAATAGGATAGGCAAGCTTTTCGTTTCAATAGTTACAAGGATTTTTTACTTTCCTATAAGTGCTTATGGGTGTCCCTCGTAAGGACTAAGAGTTGCATTAGTCAGTGTGAGCTTTGATTGGCCTAGTAGGGTCCATGCTTCATAGGTCAAGATATTAAAATTAGCTCCTTCATCGATGAGAGCGTTGACACATTGCTCTCTTTTTGCGGCGAGTTTGACCCTAAGATAAGTAGTTGGTACTATGTCTTCATCATCTAGGTCTTGGCTTATAAGTTCAAGCCTTTTGGTACATGCCTTTGAGTCCCCAATTGGCTATGAACGGTCCTTTAAATCTAGCGCCATGGTGTTTAGTGTAATGGCCCTATGGGTTGGGGGGACTACCTCCCCCCCCCCCTTAGACCCTTGCCACAAAAGGGGCTCTAGCCACTCCACACCTCCCCCAAGTAGGCTAGAGAGAAAAAGCATGCCGTGACAGGTCCTCTAAATTAGATCCTAGTGTAGTAATGGCTTTGCACAAGCATAGATTCTCACTTACAAAATAGCAACCAAAAGCACATACCTGAAAAAAGACAAATAGAGATCTTAGAACCTCAATGGGCCAATCTAGCCAACAAGGGCAAAAAGGCCACACCACAAAAACATGTATATGTTGCATTCGGATTGCATCTAGTCAAAGCGCAATGCAACAACATCAAGCTACAATTGCGAGGATGACTAGACACAAGAGTCCTAACGATAGATGCACCTTGAACATCACTGCATAGACAACCCAAGACATCAGTAGAGAATCCACATCTGGTTGTTGATTCTCAGAGGTTCGATTCTTAGGAGTCCAATTTATTGAGATGGCAAGCTTAACATGTGCGGACATTGATGATGGGCCGCCTGGCTAGATGGGTCCGCTTGTCTACACTTAGCACGTTGGTGATCATTATGATACTCACATGGCCACTGACTTATCACTTATTATATTTAGTTTGTTACACCTACCTATAGCTGGCAAAGACATAGTGCCAGTCGATTAATGTAGTTGGTTATGCACTATTTGGCTTAGTATGCCACTTTTCTTTATGTCGTATCTTATCTATACTTTGTGTACATGGTATAGTGTGTGGTAGAATAAGAAAAAACTAGCAAGAAAACGTTTTGGCCTCCATCTCTCTCCTTGTGTTCTTGAGTGAGCTTCCTCTTGTGTATACGGTGTGTGTTTGGCGCAACAGCTCAAGCACATCCCCCCATCACGCGATTCTTGACATGGTATTAGAGTCGTGCCACTAAGAGAAGCTGATTTTGAAGGCTGAAGCAAAGGAGAAGAAGCAAGGTTCAAGCAAGCAAGAAATGGGTAAGAAGCTCTCCCATTCTTCCACTCTCTCTCTTGGATAGTGCATGCGGAGGCACCGGAAGCAGGGTCGAGCAAAAACCTCAGTTTGCTATAAGATTTGGTGTGCGAGCAGATCACTATATATTCTGTAGATAATCCCTTTAGGGTTTTCCCGCAGTTATTTTGGGCGACTGAGGCCATTTCAGGCCCCGTTTTAGAGCCGCAAGGTTGCGGACATCAGTTTCAGGGTACACTGTGATTTCGGCTGTATTGACTGAAAGTGGATGCACAGGTTACAGACTGCAAATTTGTAATTTTCGAGGTGTTTGCAAGAAGAAAACATAAGGTTTATCTGCAAAAAGGTTGCAGATTACATGCACTATTGAGCAATCAGTGAAAAAGTTGCTTGGTGTATTGCTGTGCATGTGTTGTGAAAGATTGCAGAAGACTAGCTTGCTGTGTTGTATCCTTGTTTGTGATAATGGCAGAGAACAGTGGAAATCCCATTATTAAGAAGCTTGACAAGAACAACTACCCCTCTGACTGTAGATGGGTTAAAAGCATGGAAAGAGTGGAATGCGAAAGACAAAAAGGTGATGTACTGGCTATCAGCAGTCATTGATAATACTATACTGAGACATATCACGAATGAAGAAACTTCACATGCAACTTGGACAATTTTGTCAAGATTGTGGGAGAGAAGGAATGAGTCTCACTTGTAGCTTTCTTGCTTGCACAATGGGGGAATACACACAAGGGTGGAGGCTGAAAACAGTTTACCTCTTCTTAGTTGTGTAAGCCAAAAGAACTCAAGTACAAAGAAATAGAAGAACCCTCTATATGGGTCTCAAACCAAACTCAACTAACTAAGGTGGCATACTAACTGAGCCACGAACTAGAGTAGATAGGGATAGCTATCATGTAGCTATTATTCAGGGGCGGTGTACCAAACACATCTGCAACTGACAAGTCGGTGACATAAATACACAACGGTCACCTTGGCATATCACGAGTGGAGCTCGATATCTCAACACTCCCCCTCGAGCTCAATCCCAATTCCTGCACACCAAGCAGGTCTCTGAACTTGTGCAACTTCTCTGCGCCCAATGCCTTCGTGAATATGTCAGCTACCTGATCCTTTGTGCTGACATAAACTAGATCAATAAGACCTAGTAAAACCCTCTCTCGCACATAGTGATAATGCACCTCAATGTGCTTTGTTCTAGCATGATAGACTGGGTTATTTGCCAAGTGTATACTACTCATGTTGTCACAATAAATGACAACTGGCCCATCTGTAGACTGATGCATATCATAAAGTAGCTTATGCAACCAAGCTACCTCACATGCAGCCATTGCTGCACCCCTGTACTCAGCCTCTGTGCTTGACAAGGCAACTGTAGGCTGTTTCTTGCTGCTCCAAGTGACTGCAGCACTCCCAAAAGAGAACACATATCCACTGGTAGATCGTCTATCAGAAATACTACCAGCCCAATTAGCATCAGTGTATCCATGCAACTGTATCTGAACCCCAGTCTCATAAAATAGTCCATACTGCAATGTGGACTTCACATACTTAAGTATGCGTCTAGCCGCATCCGAATGCGGTTTCCTTGGAGCCTGCATAAACTGACTTACCAATCCAACAGCATAGCTCAAATCTGGCCTGGTAATAGTCATATAAATCAAGCTTCCTATTATGCGTCTGTACATAGTAGGGTCTTCCAGAAGCTCACCTGCATCTGTGCTCAGCTTCACATTCTGCTCCAAAGGAACTGAAATAGGCTTACAGCCTGTTATCCCATATTTGGACAGCATGTCCAATCCATACTGCCTCTGCAAGAGCTGTATCCCACTTGGTGATCTAATCACCTCAATGCCCAAGAAATAACGCAGCTCTCCCAAATCCTTCATCTCAAACTTCTGCTTCAATAGCATTTTCACATGAAGGATATCTTCATCACTGTCACTTGTCATAATCAAATCATCAACATAAATGACAAGTAGCATAATACCTTTCTCTGTTTTTCTCACATAAAGTGAGAAATCTGCCTTGGAAATCTGAAAGCCAATAGTGACAAGATACTGTCCTATCTTGTCAGACCATGCTCTAGGTGCTTGGTTCAAGCCATACAAGGCTTTCTTCAACCTGCAAACAAACTCAGGATGAACAGCATGCACATAACCTGGTGGCTGCTCCATATAGACCTCTTCTTGCAAATCACCATGCAAGAAGGCATTCTTTACATCCATTTGATGTAAAGACCATCCCTTTGATGCAGCCATAGCAATGACTGCTCTTACAGTTGCCATCCTTGCAACTGGACTGAATGTTTCTTCATAGTCAATGCCATATGTTTGTGCATACCCCTTGACTACTAATCTTGCCTTATATCTGTTCACAGAACCATCTGCATTGTGCTTCACCTTATAAACCCACTTACAGCCAATTGCATTCTTACCTTTAGGCAAAGGTACTAACTCCCATGTAGCATTTGCTTCCAAGGCATCCATTTCTTCATCCACGGCTTTCTCCCATTTTTCTTTTTCCATGGCTTGCTCAAAAGATATGGGTTCTGGTTCCTGTATCACTTTGACCATATATGCATAGTGAATGGCTATAAATCCATCATATTTCAGCCTATCCACAGGATACCTAGCTCTCGTAGACCTGCGCAAAGTAGGTTCACTCCCAGGTGCTCTCAAAACATCCCTGGTCTTCCTTACTCCAGGTGTAACAATAGAAGGAATACCCAACTCATCATCAATGCTCTGTTCTGAGCCACTGGATTCACCATCCACATAAGAGTGACCTGCATTCACATCAAACATGGGCTAATCCACCTTCTCTTTTCCTTTTCATGATACCTGCATACCACTATCTGCATTGCTTTGAGAAGATTCTCCTGATCTCAATCTGCCTGTCCATGGCGAAGAATGTGAACCACTGCTAGAGGACGCTCCAGGTCCACTAATATTTTGTGACGGCTGCTGTGAATTCTGTGTAGCATTACCATTTTGTGCATCTACATCATCAATCACATTTACTGGTTTATACCAGCTACTCATCTCATAAAAAACAACATCTCTGCTCACTGTAAACCTACGAGTAGAAGGGTTATAGCATTTATACCCTTTTTGCTACAGAGAGTAACCAATAAAGATGCACTTCTCAGCTTTTGGATCCAACTTGGATCTCAACTCATCTGGCACATGTACATAGGCAATGCAACCAAAAATTTTCAAATGAAAAATATCTGGTTTCCTACCAGTATATCTCTCCTCTGGAGTCATCCCATGTATTGCTGCAGTGGGAGTCCTATTCATTATATAGACTGCTGTAGCAACTGCTTCAGCCCAATAAAAATCTGGCAAGTCTTTTTCATTGAGCATGGCACGAGATACCTCTCCAATATGCCTGTTTTTCCTTTCTATAATTCCATTTTGTTGTGGGGTATAATTGCATTAATATTGCTGCTTTATGCCATGCTCCTGCAAGAACTTTGCAAACTCATTTGAGAGGTACTCTCCCCCTCCATCTGACCTTAGGCATTTTATTTGCAAACCTGTTTCTTTTTCAGCCATAGCTTTAAGGGTTTTGAAATGCCCAAAAACTTCACTTTTCTTTTTCATAAAATACACCCAAACTTTTCTGCTATAGTCATCAATAAAAGTGACAAAATAATGACAGCCTCCAAGAGATGCAGCTTTAGTAGTCCACACATCAGAGTGGATTAATTCCAATGGCTTCTCACTCTCTTGAACATGTCTAGGAAATGGTTTCCTTGCCTGTTTTCCAAACTGACAGGCTTCACATACCTTATGCATTTCTGCAACCTTGAATTTTGGCAATCCTGCAACAATATTTTGGGCCTGCATTGATTTAAGTCGCTGTACATTAACATGACCAATGCGTTTATGCCAGATATCAATATCTGCAACTACACCGGTCCCATGTGCAAACATTGCTGCACTCAATTCAGACATGTCTGCATCCAACGTAAACATTCTACCCTTCTTCTTTCCTTTTGCTATCAAGCGACCTTTATTTTTCATATCCTCAACAAAGCATCCATGAGGATTAAATCTGACCTGCAAGTCCTGCTCAACCATTTGACCGACAGAAACCAGATTCTTGGTGATGTTCGGGACATGAAATACATCGGACAGGTATTTCTTTTTCCCATCCTGCATAGACAAGGGAATTTTTCCAATCTGCACAATAGGATGTGCAGTATCATCACCAGTCTCCACAAATCCTAGTTTTTCCATTTTCCTTGCATCCTCCATCCATTCTGCATGACCTGTCATGTGGTTTGATGCACCTGAGTCAACATACCATACATCATTGCTTTCTTCTGCACTTGTCACAGAATTGTTCATGTGCTGCACCATGAACAAATGCTCATTTCTGTCATCACCCTGTCTCCTAGAAGATGCATAATTCCCTTGTTGCAGTTTTCCATTCATGATGTCATTCTATTTTTTATAGCAGTCTTTAGCCATATGACCCATCTTACCACAGTAGTAGCATTCAACATTACTGTTTGCATTTTGACCTCTTTGCCATCCACCACGACCTCTTTGGCTCCCCCTGCCTCTAGAGTTACCACGTCCTCCTCCATAGGACTGGTTTTCTTGAGTTTGCTGCATATTCTGATTTCTACCACGGCCTCCAAATCGGCCTCCTCTACCTCTGCCTCTACCTCTTCCAGCATTTGAGTAGAAGACAGCTTCTTTTGAAGTTCCTCCTGAAGAAGATGCACCACCATTTCTTTGCTCCTCAGAAATTAGAAGAGCAATCAGCTCCTCAAAATCAGGAAATCTTTTACGAACTGAAATGGATGTCCGAAACTGTGCATAATCCTTTCCTAGACCATTCAAGGTCACAGAAACTAAATCATCATCTTCCACTGGCGACCCGATGGAAGCAAGTGCATCTGCAATCTTCTTCACCTTCATGTGGTAGTCATTGATGCTCATATTTTCTCTTTGCACATTATGCAACTCTTGCTTGAGCTGCATTTTTCTGGCTTGCGTATTTGTGCTATACATTTTTGACAAAGTATCCCATGCCTCCTTTGGCGTACTTGCATCCTGAATATGCACAATCATAGAGTCTGAAATACTAATAGACAGCCAGTACATAACTTTCCTGGCTCTCTCATGCCATGCTTTGAATGCCTGCATTTGCTGTTGATTGGGAACATCAGGAAGAACTGGTTCTTCTTCATTTCCTGCAACAAATTCCCAATATCCTTTTCCCATAAGGAAATTCGTCATTCTAAACTTCCATGCTTGGAAGTTGTTCTTGTCAAGCTTTTCAGTGACAATCTGTGAAAGAGAATCAGATGCCATTACAGAACACTGCAAAAAATTCTATCATTGCAAAAAACACAGCTTCACCCTCACAAGGGAAAATCTGCAAAACTGGCGAAAGTGGTATTTGACCACACAGTCACTACCTAGTGACGATTTTGCATCAACAGGCAACAGGGATGATTCTGTAACTCCCAATGTCTCTGCGCACAAGCATACGATGCAATTTCTACAGTAACTTTTCATCGACCTGCAGAACAGTGGCTGCACAGCATGAAACTGGGCCTTTTTTTGAGTGCGTGCAAAAAACTTCCGCCTCCAAAACAGGCCCCGAAATGGCCTCAAATAAAAAAAACAAGGTCGCCGAAGGCTAAAGCCCTTGCCCGCAGCATATACTGCCCTCTTGCTTCACCGCGAAGGGCGTCTCAACCTGAGACAATGCACTCCTGCACTTTCCGGCTGTGCTACCTGCAGAGATCTGCTCCCAAAACAGAAAATGAAAGCAACACTGCTCCTCTTACCAGAACACCGCGAGCTTGGCTTGCTTTCTTGAGCTCCTTACCACGAACAAGGCTCTGATACCATGTCAAGATTGTGGGAGAGAAGGAAGGAGTCTCACTTGTAGCTTTCTTGCTTGCACAATGGGGGAATACACACAAGGGTGGAGGCTCAAAATAGTTTACCTCTTCTTAGTTGTGTAAGCCAAAAGAACTCAAGTACAAAGAAATAGAAGAACCCTCTATATGGGTCTCAAACCAAACTCAACTAACTAAGGTGGCATACTAAGTGAGCCACGAACTAGAGTAGATAAGGATAGCTATCATGTAGCTATTATTCAGGGGCGGTGTACCAACCGCATCTGCAACTGACAAGTCGGTGACATAAATACACAACGATCACCCTGGCGTATCACTAGTGGAGCTCGATATCTCAACAAATTTTTGAGAGCATGTTTTTAGTAAATACAAAGGCACGAAAGATTCAACTCAAGCAAGAGTTGAATGCCTCGAAGAAAGGGAAAATGTCTACCAATGAGTATGTATTGAAGGTGAGGAGCATTGCAGATGCTTTAATAGCGATTGATGCAATGCCGAATGATGATGATTTGGTTTTATCCATTCTGAGTGGCCTTAACAATGAGAAGGCATGTTACTTCAGTATATGTACGAAAGCCATTTTCAGATTTTGATGAACTGATCTCTCTCATGATCACTGAAGAGATCAATATGCATGGTGATTTGTCTAAAAGAAATGGTGAACAAGTCTAAGCATTTTACTCGAGTTCAAGAAGGGGACATGGTAGATCCTCTTCAAGAGGCCATGGAATGGGACGTGATGGCGATAACCAGCAAAACAGGTTCAATCAATAGTTTGGTGAAATGCAGGTTTCTGGAGGTAGAGGAAACTTTAGAGGCAGGGGGAGCTCTAGAGGAAGAGGTGGATGGCAGAACAGAGGCTATGGAAATTTTTCTATTGTTTGCCATTATTGTGGCAAAATAGGACATATTGTAGCCAATTGTTATGCTAAGAAGGATGATATTCGCAGTGGTAAATTGTAGCAAGAAAACTATGCATTCTCTTCATGACAGAATGAAGACAAAAATGAGAGTCTGTGTAATGTCTCCCCCCCGTGACCCTTGTGACTCCCCCCCTCCCCTAAGAAAAATTTTCAAAATTTTTTACTCCCTCTCTCTCCCTTGCCGACTGCATGGCAGGGAGGGAGAGAGAGAGAGAGTGAGAGTAATGTAGAGTTGGGGGGCATGCAGTCCCACAGCTAGCGGGGAGCACTGACTCCTCCCCCCTTACCTCCTCCCCTCCTATAAAACACAGCGCCCCCTCCTCCCTTAGATGGTACAACGCCCCCCCTCCGTTGAAGCTGCAACAGTGTCCTCTTCAGCATCTAAAAACCCCCTGCTCACGTTGCATCGGGCATCCTTTCAAGTTCTCTCGCAGGCTCCCAGGTCCAGGCATGGTGGAGGAGAACCTCCCCCCCTCCTCGTTGGCCAATGACTTAACCCCCCTGGCATCCTGATCGATAGCCCCCCCATGGATCATCGTGAAAGAGAGGAAGAGGGAACAGAGAGAAGGAGAAAAAGAGGGAGAGAGAGAAGGAGAAGAAGAAGGAGAAGAAGAGAGAGAGAGAGAAGAGGGAGAGAAGAGAGAGAAGGAGAAGAAGAAGAAGAAGAAGAAGAAGGAGAATAAGAGAGAGAGAGAGAAGAGGGAGAGTGAGAAGGAGAAGAGAGAAGAAGAAGAGAAAGAAGAAGAGGAGGGGTGAGAAAGAAGGAGAGAAGAGAGGGAGAGGGAGAGAAGAGAGAGAAGGAGTAGAAGAAGAAGAAGAAGAAGAGGAAGGGAGAGAAAGAAGGAGAGAAGGGAGGGAAGGAGAGGAGAGAGAGAAGGTTCTAGAACTTTTCCAACCTTCCCCACCTAAGCCCAATTCACGCACGAGCTCCCTTTTTGTGCCTTTGGAAGTACATCTTCATCATTAGGATATGCTCAGGTGGCATTGGAGTGCTAGAGTTATGCAATCCCTACACAAGAAGATGCATCCCATTAAAGCTCTCTACTGAAGTTTGTGTATGAGATACATGGCTCCCAATAGGTGCTCCCTATTCGTACATTGTCTCTTGGCCAAGGTTCTTATGGACTTTCTCTCCACGACTCAGAGAGTCTCATAATTGAGGATGGCCCCGAAGCAGAGATCTTCCCAAGTGAATGGGAATCTCACAACCATGGACAGAGATTCAGGTCAAGATGCCACCACCCATGCAAACACACTGCCAAGGGTAAACAGTAAAGTTTCTCCCCACAATCAGGTATTGCTTCGATGTCTTGCTTATCTCATGAGGATAGGGGATCATAATAAAATTCATATGGCATGGTTTGTTGGGTAAAGAACCTAGGCATGAATCTAGTTACGATAGTTGTAATAATCATTTCATGTTAATGGTCAATGAAATGATAGGTAAAATTGATTAAGGAAAACACATTATAAGATGCCAAAATTCCTGACACAAACACTTGCATGAAGAACATTCTATTGATTAATAATAGAAGATATTTTTGTATTATACACTGAATGGATTACCTTAGTTTGCATTTAGAAAGAGCTAGAATCTTGCATTATTTTCATGAAAAGGATTGGACCCTCGCATCGAAAGAGATACAAATACTCCCTTATCAAAAAAATGCAATAGCATCCTAAGATTGCAAACCAGTTTTTCATGCGCAAGGATGATAGAGTACATTAAAGTAACAGTTAGATCATGCATATGTCGATATATGTTCGGATTGCACGATAAACATTGTTAGAATAGTATTTCTAAAAGAAATTCCGTTTAGAGATCCTTGTTCAAACTCTAGCCGATAGATGAAGATTGGATAACCTTTGGCTAATCAGGTTGGAATTTCGTTAATGTACTCTTGGTGATGTACTAGCAATATGGGTTAGCACTTGGTGACCTGTGATATTAGATAGCTACTCTAGGAATTGGGTTGATCTTCTACCCTAAATAGGTAGCTAGGATTAATAAAGGTCAATATGAAATCACTTAGTTCATTTAAAAAATCTAGAAGGAACTTGTTAAATCGGCCTTGCGAAGCCCTAACCCAAGGGGGAGAACAAACTTTAGGGTAGTTGATTCATGCTAAGCATGTTGCTTGGAACTGTTGAAATGGTTTTAATGAAGGTTGATCTTGTTAAAGATGGATTGTTGACCCAAGTTATGCATGGTTGTTTGAAAAGTTTGTAAAAGTGTTTTGATACATCCAAGTTAAATTCTGGTTGTGCATGCAATGGGATTACGATGCCTTGAAGCAAGAGGTTGTGCATTCAACTGTTTGTTAATGTGGTTTTGGATGTTAACCCAAGTGGGGTGTGGTTGATGATTTCATGGCCGGGTCTGTGATGATTGATTGCCATGGGAACAAAAGGGATGTTTTCCCTAGTAAATGTTATTAGGCTAGTTGCTTCAGCTGTGGTTGATTTCCTAAAGAGTTAATTAAGGAAGGATGGTGCTAGCTACCCCCCGCGAACTGCCAAATCCTAACCAAGGGGGTTATGAATCTGCGCTGGGAATGTGGACCGAACCCACCACGAGAGGTCACTTCGTGGAAATTACTTGGCATAGGAGGACGCTTGGGTGCCAGTGGGGGCTCTGGCCGTAAATCCCAATGCCTACGGACCCTACACAAGTGTTCTACGTGACTTGAGATGGGATCTCGAGGCCTTGATACTAGTTACAAGGTGAAATCTTGGTAGGATAAACATTCGGGTTTTATTGCCGGGAGATGGAAGGATTTTTTTGTAGAGGCAAAAAGGAACACTTAGTTCTCCTGTATGGGTGGGAGACAAACATTAATCTGAAGATAAGTTAAGGAAGTGTTTGATCTTGTTTTATCTTGCTTTCATGTCAGTGCCCTAAATTAAGTAAAGGAACCTGTGATTAACGGGTTAATTAAGGAAGTTGCTTTTATGTGTGAACATAATGTGGTAGGTAATTAGATAACTAAAACAACCCCCGAGGGAAGCGTGGTGGATGTGACCAATGGGTCTATCCTACGGAAGGGTGGTCTCAGTTAGCCGAGAGCTTTCCTCAATGGAATTTATTTGATGCGAATGTTAGTTAGACAAGGACCTTAGAACTTGTAAGTTGAAACTGTGATTCATACCGTTTTAGGGGACCGGAATGGGATTATTCCCTACGGGTAGAGAGGTCAAGCGATGCCTCCCTCTCGCTTCCCATTCTCTTTGAACCAAGTGCGGTATGAGTATGCTTGGGTCCAATTGTATCTACACAAAGTGGAGTGGCTGCTGACCGACACTAGAAGGCTGTTAGAAAGACCCGACTGCTAGGAACCCGGACTTCAAGTCGATCCTAGTGGGAACGACTGTATAGGTTTCGTTGCAAGGTAGACTCGAGAGACCCTAGTTGGCAAACCCCGTGTCATTCCTTGGGAGTGCCGGGTGGCGTCTTCTAGATATATCTCTCAATGGACTGCTAAGACGTGTCTCGCAATTTGAGGAGCGGACACGTTACAGTCTATTTGTTATGCAACATATAATGAATGCAGTTACAGGAAAGGGGACAAATGATGATGTATGGTATGTCAATTCAAGTGCATCTAATCATCTGACCAGTCATGTTGAATGGTTTGGAGAGATGCAGGACTTACAAAACCTAGGTTATGTGCAAGCGGGTGATGATTCATGCCACCCAATTTCACACATTGAAAAGGTTCCCTTGTCCTTGTATGATGGCCAGACAAAGAATCTGACAGATGTATTACATGTGCCATCAATTACAAAGAATTTAGTATATGTTGGCCAAATGGTAGAGCAGGGGTTGGAGGTCCGATTCAATGAAAAATGTTGTTTTGTAGAAGACTTTAATGATAAGTTCAGGTTGGTTGCAAAAGGAAGTAGAGTTGGCCGAATGTTCACTTTAGATGCTGGAATTCTTGCAATGGATGTTGCTATGTATGCTAAAGGAAAAGGAGTAGTTGCAAATATTGAAATATGGCATAAACGTATTGGACATGCAAATGTGCAAAAGGCTGAAATTAATGCAGTCCAGAGAATTGGTTACAGGGTTGCCTTCTTTTAGAGTTGTAGAATTGCATAAAGTCCGTGAAGCATGCCAGTTTGGTAAGTAGGCAAGACAACCCTTCTCGCATGATAGATAAGTGAGTAGAAAAATACTTGATTTAGTGCATAGAGATGTTTGGGGGCCTACACAGAATGTATCTCTTTGATGGCAGTAAATACTTTGTCACATTTATTGATGACTATTCAAGGAAGTTATGGGTATACTTCATGAAATAAAAAAGTGATGTGTTTGAGCACTTCAAATCTTTTAAGGCAGCTGTTGAAACATAAACATGCTTAAAAGTAAAGTGCTTGAGATCAGATGGAGGGGGAGAGTACCCCTCGAATGAGTTCAGTGGCTTCTTGAGGACTCATGGGATAAAGAGGCAATTTACTTGCAGGTATACCCCACAGCAAAATAGTGTTGCAGAAAGAAAAAACAGGCATATTGCAGAAGTTGCACGTGCATTAATGGTTGAAAAGAATATGCCCAAACATTTTTGGTCTAAGGCTATCCATACTACTATTTACATTATGAACAGAACTCCCACAGCTGCTATTCATGGGATGACTCCTGAAGAATGCTTTACTGGCAAGAAGTCTGATGTATCGCACTTGAAGGTATTTGGCTGTGTTACATACATTCATGTGCCAGATGAGCTACGAAAGAAGCTTGATCCAAAGGCAGAAAAATGTGTTTTTATTGGATACTCTTTAGAGTAGAAAGGGTATCACTGTTATAACCCTGTCACACGTGAGTTCAGAGTGAGCAGGGATGTTATCTTTGATGAGATGGGAAGTTGATATACACCTACAAGTGATGTTTTGGATGATGATAATGATCAAGACAGCTATGTGCAGAAAGATAAAGAAGAATCACCGAGTCTTGGTGGACTAGAAACATCATCTGGTACTACACCTACAGTGAGCCCTTGGTCTGGGAGACTAAGGAGTAGCCCCACACCTTCAGGTGCATCTATAAGTGTTGCAGGGAAGGACAAAGGAAAGAAGATAGTGCTGGATGGTAATGATGCATCTACTAGTCATTTGGGATTTGATGGAGATTTTAGTGGTTCGGAGAGTTTGGATGATGAGCTTGGCATTCCTTCAGTCAGGATGCCAGGTGTACAGAGAGCTCATAGTAATGTAAAGGCTCCATTGAGTGATCCGGTGGTACGCAGATCTAGCATGGTCAGATACCCTGTTAAAAGATTTGGTTTTGAAGGTTATGTAGCTGTCCATTATGCTTATATGGTGAAACTAGTTGAGGATGTTGAGCCCAGTTGTTTTGAGGATGCTGTTGGTCATGCTCATTGGGATGTAGCAATGGATGAGGAGATGACTGCATTAGAAGCCAATAAGTCTTGGGATTTGGTACCCTTACCTAAGGGTAAGAAAGATATTGGCTGTAAGTGGGTTTACAAAGTCAAGCATAATGTAGATGGTTCAGTTAGCAGGTATAAGGCTAGGCTGGTTGCAAAAGGCTAAGCTCAAACATATGGCATAGATTATGAAGAGACATTTAGTCCAGTTGCTAGGATGGCAACTATTAGGTGTGTGATTGCCTTGGCAGTAGCCAAAGGTTGGAGTTTGTAGCAAATGGATGTTAAGAATGCCTTCTCGCATGGTGAATTGAAAGAAGAAGTATATATAGAGTAGCCAGCAGGTTATGAGGATTTAGAGTATCCCACATATGTGTGCAGGTTAAAGAAGGCACTCTATGGGCTGAAGCAAGCACCTAGAGCATGGTCTGACAAGATTGGAGAGTATCTTGTCAATATTGGATTTTGTATTTCTGATGCTGATCACTCACTTTATGTGAGAAAGGGAGATGCAATTTTGGTCATCATAGTCATATATGTGGATGACTTGATTATTACAGGTGACAGTGACAATGGGATTGCTGATGTTAAGGACTTCTTGAAGAAGAAGTTTGAGATGAAGGATTTGGGTGAGCTGAGATACTTTCTTGGTATTGAGGTGATCATATGTGATAATGGTATTTGGCTATCCCAAAGGCAGTATGGCTTGGATATGTTATCCAAGTATGGTATGATAGCATGCAAGCCTCTTTCAGTACCATTGGAGAAAAATGTGAAGTTGAGTGCTGACGCTGGGGATGAGATAGAAGACCCTACTATGTTTAGGAGGATAGTAGGGAGTTTGATTTACATGACTATCATAAGGCCAGACTTGAGCTATGCTGTTGGCCTTGTCAGTCAGTTTATGCAGATGCCTAGAAAGCCTCATTCAACACCATATTGGGAAATATGGGAATTTTCCATAAGTTTGGGACACATGGTCAAATCTTTGGATTTGTCATAACTTGAACACTATAACTCCAAATCGAGCGCACTATAGCTCAATAGATTCTATTTTTCAAGCGCTTTCTAATGATAGGTCACATCATATGGTTTTGAGAAACTTATGGGCATTCGGGTGCCACCTTTTTAGTATTCAAAAAATGGGAATTGGGAGATTCCCAAACTCACTAATATTGTGTTATTTGGATGCAGTTAGACGTATATTGAGGTATGTGATGTTCACTTTACATTATGAAATTTTTTATGAGGCAGGTAAGGATGTATAAGTCTTTGGATACACAAATGCAGATTGGGCTGGTAGCATGTCATACAGAAGATCTACGAGTGGATTCATGTTTTCCCTTGGTAGTGTAGCAGTTACATGGAGCAGCAAAAAGCAACCTACAGTTGCTTTATCGAGTACAGAGGCTGAGTATAGAGGTGCTGCTATGGTAGCATGTGAGGTGGTATGGCTGCAAAAGTTATCAGGTGATTTGGACGTGTAGGAAGATGGTCCAGTTGTCATTCATTTTGACAACATGAGTAGAATACACCTATCTAGGAATCCAGTGTTCCATGCTAGAACAAAACACATTGAGGTGCACTACCACTTTGTGAGAGAGAAGGTACTTGGAGGAGAGATTGACTTGGTATATGTCAGCACACATGATCAGATAGCTGACATTTTCACAAAGGCATTGGGTGCAAAGAAGCTTCAAAAGTTCTGAAGCTTACTTGGAGTTGCAGAGATAGAGTTGAGCTTGAGGGGGAGTGTTGAGATGGCAAGCTCAACACGTGCGGACATTGATGATGGACCGTCTGGCTAGATGGGTCCGCATGTCTACACTTAGCACGTTGGTGGTCATTATGATACTCACATGGCCACTGACTTATCACTTATTATATTTAGTTTGTTACACCTACCTTTAGCTAAGGCATAGCGCCAGTCGATTAGTGTAGCCGGTTATGCACTGTTTGACTTAGTAGGCCACTTTCCTTTATGTTGTATCTTATCTATACTTTGTGTACATTGTATAGTGTGTGGTAGAAGAAGAAGAAACCACCAAGAAAACGTTTTCGCCTCCATCTCTCTTCTTGTGTTCTTGAGTGAGCTTCCTCTTGTGTATACAGTGTGTGTTTGGCGCAGCAGCTCAAGCACATCCCCCCATCATGCGATTCTTGACATAATTATCAAAATCGGACGTCAGATTTTTTTGTTGATGTGATTGATTGATGGAATGGTTTGAGTCTGAGTGGTCCAATTATGGGTTGGTCTGATTATAGGTTGGTTATTTTTATGGTCTAATTCTGGGAGTCTGATTTGATAGGTTTCCAATTTTGGAGTGTCTGATTCTGGATCGTTTGATTTTTGTGTGTTCAATTTTCGTGTGTTTGATTCCTAGGTAGTCCGATTTTGAGGGTTCGATTTTTGTGTCCGATTATGGGATGTCTGATTTTGGAAATCGAATAGGGTGTGTCCAATCGAACATGATGGGTTGGTTCGAGTTCAAAAATCAGACCGTCCGATTTTGGGAATTGGACCACATCTGATGCGGATTCTGGGAACTGCACTTTGGTACAATAGTGTCCAATTCCTGTGAATGAGTTTCTAGGGATGATGAAAATCAACTCGATTCTAATGATTTTGGTTATGAGAGGTCACACAAACTTTCAGAATGTAAGAATAGACCCCAATGAAGGATTGTATATACCTGGAATAGTAAATAAACTCCAAAATACAAATCAGCAAACAAATCAAACCCTCTTGCCCTGTTATGCACAATAAAAACCCTAATGTATGTTTTCCTTTTTTTCTTCGTTTTTTCCTACCCTAATGCATCCAAATCACAAAGCAAACACCTGCACTACTCTAGCATCCAAAAAACCAAAAACTTACTTGCTAAGGAGATCAAATACCTCTTCAAACTCCCTTACTTCCTACCTATCTAGCTAAAGCACCGGTTTGGGAAAAACCCTACTTCAATGCTCGATTTGGAGTGTGCAAGTACTCAAGGCTTGAATCTGTTGTGGTTTCGGAAGTGGAACCAAAATGTAGAGGCAAAATCGCCAAGACCCATACACGATGAACATCAGAGACCTTTTGAAGGCAAATTGGTAGGTCCTACACTTGTCTGCTGCTATTTGGGGATTTTTATATGCATGCTATGGATCTGAAATGTCATTTTCATGTTGGAATATGTTCAATAACCGGAAAAAAAGGACTAAAAGTACACAACAAGTTAGTTTTTCGCACCCCTTCTTGGTCACTTGTTTGATGGATTAGGCTTGTTCTCCTGCCATTTTGAGCTGCAATCATGGCTAGCAGTAGTAGTGATAGCATCAACCTACTACACATCAAGAAGCTTGAAGGGGCACATAACTTCATGATTTGGTAAAAGTATTGATACAATGACTTAGTGTAGAAGAGACAGGTGAAGCCTATCAAGATGAAGGGAATACAACTAGTTGACATAGCACAAGATGATAGGGATGATCTTGATGAGCTTGCTTGCTTAACCATTGAACTTTTAGTTTTTAATGCTTTGTTGTTTAACATAGAGGGATTGGAATCTGCCTATGCTATGTGGAGGAGACTTGAAGAGTTGCATGCTCAGAAGAGTGCTACAAGTAAAGTTTATTGGCTAAAGAAGTTAATGGATATCAGCATGAAAGAGGGTACTGCTATGTTTGCACACCTTAATGAGTTTAATTACATTTTTGGCCAGTTGGCTGCCTTAAAGTTCAATATTGATGATGATTTCAAGGCTACTTTCTTGTTATGTACTCTACTTGAAAGCTGGGATACTTTCAAGATAGCCATAATTCAGATGCTATGCTAATGTAGTATGATGTAGAAAGTTATCTGCTTATGGAAGAGATGAATTGGCAGAACAATGCATCCAGTAATTTTTCCAGTGCTTTGAATACTCGAGGCAGGTCTCAATAGAAGGGGAAATTTAACAGTAAAGGATGCAATAAATCTCGTGGGAAAATGTAGAGTACCATCATTATGGCAAGAAGGGTCACTTCAAGCATGATTGACGATAGGAAGGATCAGAAGAAGAACATACAGCCAGCAAAGAAGAGCAGTGTCAAGATAGAAGAAGTAAGTGTAGTCAGCCATGAGTGTGAAAATGGTAATGATGTACTCTTTGTCTCTTCTTGCTTTAGTGCACATGCCTTGGTAGTAGATACATATCATTACATGCATATTTTGATCTTGGACTCAGGTGCCTCATTTCATGTCACTCCTCAGCATGAGTGGTTTTCTGATTACACTGGGAGTAGACATGGTGTTATCCACTTGGGGGACAACTATGCATGTGATATTGCAAGCATTGATAGTGTGCAATTGTACTTTCAACATGGTTTAGTATTTACTCTTCAGAATGTCAGGCATGTATCCCAGATCAAGAAGATCTTGATTAGCATAGGGAAGCTAGATGATGATGGTTTTCATACCACCTTTGGTGATGGAAAATGGAAGATTTGTAAGGGATCTAGGGTTGCTAGAGGGTCAAAGAGTGATACTTTGTATCCGTTATATATATATCTAGTTTGCATGACCATGTTATTGCCGTAACTGAGTAGACAAGTGTTTCTTTGTGGCATGGTCAGTTGGGACACATGATTCAAATTGGAATGAAAGCGCTTTCTCGTTGGGTTGTTTGCCTTGTTTGCGGCATACTGATTTTGACCACTGTGATAATTGTGTCTATGGTAAGCATGGTCAAATTTCACATAAGAAGTCTGTTTCATTAAAATATTCTCATTTAGAGTTGGTACATTTAGATGTATGCCAGATGCCAAGGTTGTCTCTAGGGGGAAAGAAGTACTTTATCACCTTTGTGGATGATGCAACAAGCAAAGTTTGGGTGTATCCTATCCGTCGTAATAAGGATGAGGATTTGGATAAGTTTAAGAAATTCCTGGCATTGGTTGAGAATATGACTAGTAAGACATTGAAATGTCTTTTCTCTGACAATGGTGGGGAATACATGTCCAAAGCCTTTCAGGACTTTTTTGATAGTAAAGGGATAAAGTGGGAGCTCACTGCCCCTCATAATCCACCCCAAAATGGAGTTGCAGAGCATATGAATCAGACCATTTAGGATAAGGTTTGTATTATGCTGTCTCATACTGCATTACCCCATGGCTTCTAGGCAGAGGTTGTTATGACAATGATTCACTTAATTAATCGATCACCAAGTAGGTATTTGGGGGGAAGGGGAGAGTCTCTCAGGAATTTTAGTTGGGCAAGCCACCTTCATATGATCACTTGAGAGTGTTTCTATGAGGCTTTTGTACATGTCCATAAGGAGGAATGCAACAAAGTTGAGCCAAAGTCTTGTAAATGCATTTTTCTAGGATATGGTGATGAGGGTGAAATGGGGTATAGGTTATGGGATCCTGAGAAAATGAAAATAGTATGCAGTAATGATGTAATCTTTTGTGATGAAGTTCACATGCATAAGCAACTTGAAAAAGATAGTGGAGGTCAAAAGGGTTGTTTTCAGGGAAGATATATCAGTTGGATAGTAGAGTGTGCCCAATAGATAACAGGGAATGCCTACTATAAATGAACCTAAAAATGCAAGGAATGATGCTGAAAATGGTCACCAAGGTATTACCATGGTGCCCCACAATCTCATCATAAAAATATGTAGTTTAGACATCTAGATGTGGTAGGACAGACAACATGCTGATATTTCTAGATAGAAAGCTATAAATGCACATTTTTAGGCCCCATAGCTTGCAAATACTGAACCTTCACTTCATAGATTGACTCAACCTTCGAGGCCATAGGTATCTGCATTCCAAGAATATGATTTGCATCACCAAGAATATGATCTCTTGAAAAGAATGGTACTTGGGTTTTGGTGCATCTACCTAAAGGGCACAAGATTCTTCCATGCAAGTGATGCCAGGAGGCATATTCCACAGTGGATTCTGTGCCATAGTGGATTCCGTGAGGTTTTACGATGGATTCCGTAAACTTTGATGACCGGGGTTCATACATAAAGTGGATTCTTTGTGCGAGAAGTTGATGGGACGCCTGTCCTTTTCGAGCGTTTCATTAATTTAGTGTGTACATGGGTGATTCCATAGCGGGTGATTCCACAAAATGCATATTAAATTAATAAACGTTTATGAGTTTAGAGTGCGCACTCGTAATAAATTAAGGTTAGGATTTATTTCTAACCAGTTGATTTATTTATGTAGCTAAAGACTGCTAGGTATTCACTTTTGTCGGTTTAATTGTATTATTTTACTAACGATTCTGAATGCTTCAGTTGATGTGTAGAGATAGCAGCAGTGGCGGAGGAAAGCATTGGTGGATAGCGAGTATTCGATCTATGGATTATATTTTGATAGGCGCCACGCCTATATTTTGTCATGTCTATTGAGGCATCGATTATTTATTATTATTTTGTATGCGCCCTTGCGCACGGTTATGTTATTTCTATTTGGACATTGTATTCGGCGTGCCAGACTCTATGGGCACCATCCATTAGCTTTATTCCTATTTTTGTAAAAGCAAACTCAAAAGCTAAAAGCTTGATATATTTTTGTAAATTGGGCTATTATTGAGCATGAAGATGAAATATACATAAAATATATGCTTTGTGAAGCGCTCACACAAGGCATGGGGGGAGATTGCACCCAATTAGTCTCTTGCTCTTGTCGTTCATGCTTTTTACCTTGTAATTTGTGCAAAAAGTAGAGTTCATTGTTCTTGGGGACCTTCTGGCATTCACTACGCGAGCATACAACGTCCAATCTGCGCACTAGTGGTATCAGAGCGGAGCTGAGATCAAGAGCTTCCAATCGCTATCCATCTCGTGCGAAGGCGGAGCTCCTAGAACGATCGGTCTCTACGGTCAATCTCGTCGTGAACCGTCGATACAGGCAGACTTCTGGCAATCAAGAACCCCTGTTTCTGTCATTAGATCGTGAAGGACCGGGATATACAGGGGGAGGACCACTCCTACATCTCCTTCAACAAGTCGTGGACAACCAGAGATAAGCTTTACAATCTCCATAGCTAATTCTTTTCAAAATCTTAGTAGTGAAGCTTAAAAGCTTTAGGAAGCTTTAAAAGCTTCAAAATTCGTTAGTGAGGTATCAGAAGACCTTCGAGATTTGCGCGACGGCTGAAAAATGCCCCCCCCCACGATCTGCGCCGTTTTCATTCTTATTAAGCCTTAAGCTTAATCCATTAAGCTTATCTACCTAAGTTATCAACCTTCCAAGTCATAAATGTTGAGATATCGAGCTCCACTCGTGATACGCCAGGGTGACCGTTGTGTATTTATGTCACCGACTTGTCAGTTGCAGATGCGGTTGGTACACCGCCCCTGAATAATAGCTACATGATAGCTATCCTTATCTACTCTAGTTCGTGGCTCAGTTAGTATGCCACCTTAGTTAGTTGAGTTTGGTTTGAGACCCATATCTAGGGTTCTTCTATTTCTTTGTACTAGAGTTCTTTTGGCTTACACAACTAAGAAGAGAAAAACTGTTTTCAGCCTCCACCCTTGTGTGTCTTCCCCCATTGTGCAAGCAAGAAAGCTTCAAGCGAGACTCCTTCCTTCTCTCCCACAATCTTGACATGGTATCAGAGCCTTGTTCGTGGTAAGGAGCTCAAGAAAGCAAGCCAAGCTCGCGGTGTTCTGGTAAGAGGAGCAGTGTTGCTTTCATTTTCTGTGTTGGGAGCAGATCTCTGCAGGTAGCACAGCCGGAAATTGCAAGAGTGCATTGTCTCAGGTTGAGACGCCCTTCGTGGTGAAGCAAGAGGGCAGTATATGCTGCGAGGGAGCTTTAGCTCTCGGCGACCTTGTTTTTTTGATTTGAGGCCATTTCGGGGCCTGTTTTGGAGGCGGAAGTTTTCTGCACGCACTCAGGAAAAGGCCCAGTTTTATGCTGTGCGACCACTGTTCTACAGTTTTGCAGATTTGCCCTTGTGAGGCTGAAGCTGTGTTCTTTGCAGTGACAGAATTTTTTGCAGTGTTTTGTAATGGCGTCTGATTCCCTTTCACAGATTGTCACTGAAAAGCTTGACAAGAACAACTTCCAGGCATGGAAGTTTAGAATGACGAATTTCCTTATGGGAAAAGGATATTGGGAATTTGTTGCAGGAAATGAAGAAGAACCAGTTCTTCCTGATGTTCCCAATCAGCAGCAAATGCAGGCATTCAAAGCATGGCATGAGAGAGCCAGGAAAGTTATGTACTGGCTGTCTATCAGTATTTCAGACTCTATGATTGTGCATATTCAGGATGCAAGTACGCCAAAGGAGGCATGGGATACTTTGTCAAAAATGTATAGCACAAATACGCAAGCCAGGAAAATGCAGCTCAAGCAAGAGTTGCATAATGTGCAAAGAGAAAGTATGAGCATCAACGATTACCACATGAAGGTGAAGAAGATTGCAGATGCACTTGCTTCCATTGGGTCGCCAGTGGAAGATGATGATTTAGTTTCCGTGACCTTGAATGGTCTAGGAAAGGATTATGCACAGTTCCGAACATCCATTTCCGTCCGTGAAAGATTTCCTGATTTTGAGGAGTTGATTGCTCTTCTAATTTCTGAGGAGCAGAGAAATGGTGGTGCATCTTCTTCAGGAGGAACTTCAAAAGAAGCTGTCTTCTACTCAAATGCTGGAAGAGGTAGAGGCAGAGGTAGAGGAGGCCGATTTGGAGGCCGTGGCAGAAATCAGAATATGCAGCAAACTCAAGAAAACCAGTCCTATGGAGGAGGACATGGTAACTCTAGAGGCAGGGGGAGCCAAAGAGGTCGTGGTGGATGGCAAAGAGGCCAAAATGCAAACAGTAATGTTGAATGCTACTACTGTGGTAAAATGGGTCATATGGCTAAAGACTGCTATAAAAAGCAGAATGACATCATGAATGGAAAACTGCAACAAGGAAATTATGCATCTTCTAGTAGACAGGGTGATGACAGAAATGAGCATTTGTTTATGGTGCAGCACATGAACAATTCTGTGACAAATGCAGAAGAAAGCAACGATGTGTGGTATGTTGACTCAGGTGCATCAAACCACATGACAGGTCATGCAGAATGGATGGAGGATGCAAGGAAAATGGAAAAACCAGGATTTGTGGAGACTGGTGATGATACTGCACATCCGAATGTGCAGATTGGAAAAATTCCTTTGTCTATGCAGGATGGGAAAAAGAAATACCTGTCCGATGTATTTCATGTCCCCAATATCACCAAGAATCTGGTTTCTGTTGGTCAAATGGTTGAACAGGGCTTGCAGGTCAGATTTAATCCTCATGGATGCTTTGTTGAGGATATGAAAAATAAAGGTCGCTTGATAGCAAAAGGAAAGAAGAAGGGTAGAATGTTTACGTTGGATGCAGACATGTCTGAATTGAGTGCAGCAATGTTTGCACATGGGACCGGTGTAGTTGCAGATATTGATATCTGGCATAAACGCATTGGTCATGTTAATGTACAGCGACTTAAATCAATGCAGGCCCAAAATATTGTTGCAGGTTTGCCGAAATTCAAGGTTGCAGAAATGCATAAGGTATGTGAAGCCTGTCAATTTGGAAAACAGGCAAGGAAACCATTTCCTAGACATGTTCAAGAGAGTAAGAAGCCATTGGAATTAATCCACTCTGATGTGTGGACAACTAAAGCTGCATCTCTTGGAGGCTGTCATTATTTTGTCAGTTTTATTGATGACTATAGCAGAAAAGTTTGGGTGTATTTTATGAAAAAGAAAAGTGAAGTTTTTGGGCATTTCAAAACTCTTAAAGCGATGGTTGAAAAAGAAACAAGCCTGCAGATAAAATGCCTAAGGTCAGATGGAGGGGGAGAGTACCTCTCAAATGAGTTTGCAAGGTTCCTGCAGGAGCATGGCATAAAGCAGCAATATTCATGCAGTCATACCCCACAACAAAATGGAATTGCAGAAAGGAAAAACAGGCATATTGGAGAGGTATCTCGTGCCATGCTCAATGAAAAAGACTTGCCAGATTTTTATTGGGCTGAAGCAGTTGCTACAGCAGTCTACATAATGAACAGGACTCCCACTGCAGCAATACATGGGATGACTCCAGAGGAGAGGTATACTGGTAGGAAACCAGATATTTCTCATTTGAAGATTTTTGGTTGCATTGCCTATGTACATGTGCCAGATGAGTTGAGATCCAAGTTGGATCCAAAAGCTGAGAAGTGCATCTTTATTGGTTACTCTCTGCAGCAAAAAGGGTATAGATGCTATAACCCTTCTACTCGTAAGTTTACAGTGAGCAGAGATGTTGTTTTTGATGAGATGAGTAGCTGGTATAAACTAGTAAATGTGATTGATGATGTAGATGCACAAAATGGTAATGCTGCACAGAATTCACAGCAGCAGTCTCAAAATATTAGTGGACCTGGAGCGTCCTCTAGCAGTGGTTCACATTCTTCGCCATGGACAGGCAGATTGAGATCAGGAGAATCTTCTCAAAGCAATGCAGATAGTGGTATGCATGTATCACAAAAAGGAAAAGAGAAGGTTGATCAGCCCATGGTTGATGTGAATGCAGGTCACTCTTATGTGGATGGTGAATCCAGTGGCTCAGAACAGAGCATTGATGATGAGTTGGGTATTCCTTCTATTGTTACACCTGGAGTAAGGAAGACCAGGGATGTTTTGAGAGCACCTGGGAGTGAACCTACTTTGCGCAGGTCTACGAGAGCTAGGTATCCTGTGGATAGGCTGAAATATGATGGATTTACAGCCATTCACTATGCATATATGGTCAAAGTGATACAGGAACCAGAACCCACTTCTTTTGAGCAAGCCATGGGAAAAGAAAAATGGGAGAAAGCCATGGATGAAGAAATGGATGCCTTGGAAGCAAATGCTACATGGGAGTTAGTACCTTTGCCTAAAGGTAAGAATGCAATTGGCTGTAAGTGGGTTTATAAGGTGAAGCACAATGCAGATGGTTCTGTGAACAGATACAAGGCAAGATTAGTAGTCAAGGGATATGCACAAACATATGGCATTGACTATGAAGAAACATTCAGTCCGGTTGCAAGGATGGCAACCGTAAGAGCAGTCATTGCTATGGCTGCATCAAAGGGATGGTCTTTACATCAGATGGATGTAAAGAATGCCTTCTTGCATGGTGATTTGCAAGAAGAGGTCTATATGGAGCAGCCACCAGGTTATGTGCATGATGTTCATCCTGAGTTTGTTTGCAGGTTGAAGAAAGCCTTGTATGGCTTGAAGCAAGCACCTAGAGCATGGTCTGACAAGATAGGACAGTATCTTGTCACTATTGGCTTTCAGATTTCCAAGGCAGATTTCTCACTTTATGTGAGAAAAACAGAGAAAGGTATTATGCTACTTGTCATTTATGTTGATGATTTGATTATGACAGGTGACAGTGATGAAGATATCCTTCATGTGAAAATGCTATTGAAGCAGAAGTTTGAGATGAAGGATTTGGGAGAGCTGCGTTATTTCTTGGGCATTGAGGTGATTAGATCACCAAGTGGGATACAGCTCTTGCAAAGGCAGTATGGATTGGACATGCTGTCCAAATATGGGATAACAGGCTGTAAGCCTATTTCAGTTCCTTTGGAGCAGAATGTGAAGCTGAGTACAGATGTAGGTGAGCTTCTAGAAGACCCTACTATGTACAGACGCATAGTAGGAAGTTTGATTTATATGACTATTACCAGGCCAGATTTGAGCTATGCTGTTGGATTGGTAAGTCAGTTTATGCAGGCTCCAAGGAAACCACATTTGGATGCGGCTAGACGCATACTCAGGTATGTGAAGTCCACATTGCAGTACGGACTATTTTATGAGACTGGGGTTCAGATACAGTTGCATGGATACACTGATGCTGATTGGGCTGGTAGTATTTCTGATAGACGATCTACCAGTGGATATGTGTTCTCTTTTGGGAGTGCTGCAGTCACTTGGAGCAGCAAGAAACAGCCTACAGTTGCCTTGTCGAGCACAGAGGCTGAGTACAGGGGTGCAGCAATGGCTGCATGTGAGGTAGCTTGGTTGCATAAGCTACTTTATGATATGCATCAGTCTACAGATGGACTAGTTGTCATTTATTGTGACAACATGAGTAGTATACACTTGGCAAATAACCCAGTCTATCATGCTAGAACAAAGCACATTGAGGTGCATTATCACTATGTGCGAGAGAGGGTTTTACTAGGTCTTGTTGATCTAGTTTATGTCAGCACAGAAGATCAGGTAGCTGACATATTCACGAAGGCATTGGGCGCAGAGAAGCTGCGCAAGTTCAGAGACCTGCTTGGTGTGCAGGAATTGGGATTGAGCTCGAGGGGGAGTGTTGAGATATCGAGCTCCACTCGTGACACGCCAGGGTGACCGTTGTGTATTTATGTCACCGACTTGTCAGTTGCAGATGCGGTTTGTACACCGCCCCTAAATAATAGCTACATGATAGCTATCCTTATCTACTCTAGTTCGTGGCTCAGTTAGTATGCCACCTTAGTTAGTTGAGTTTGGTTTGAGACCCATATCTAGGGTTCTTCTATTTCTTTGTACTAGAGTTCTTTTGGCTTACACAACTAAGAAGAGAAAAACTGTTTTCAGCCTCCACCCTTGTGTGTCTTCCCCCATTGTGCAAGCAAGAAAGCTTCAAGCGAGACTCCTTCCTTCTCTCCCACAATCTTGACAATAAACTCCAGGTCACACCAACAAATTCAAGTTCTGCAAGTATTTTCTGATCAAGTTCTGCAAGTTCCGTAAATCGAATAAGTTCTGCAAGTCTGCAACTCTACAAGTCACATAAGTCTGCAACTCTGCAAGTCAGACTAGTCAACTGGAGTCAGAACTGACTTGTGCTCAAAACTCCTAGAAGGACTGTTCTTGCGCAGAAACTCCGAACTGCAAAGTTGTTCGTTGGAAGGTACTCTATCCATACGCAGGTTTGCTGAAGCATTTTCAGCATACGAAGAAGGATAAATCGCAGATTTTCTGAAGATTGAGAAAGCTATACCCAAAAACACATAAGCCTTGTAACCCCGAACTTGAGCTACGCTCATCCCGCTAACCTGATTTTGAGTGAGAAAGGTCTTTTTAGTTTTGCAGGATGACGGAACCACATATGGATGATCTTATGGCTGAAGGCGACCTACCTGAGCCTACGATGGAGCAAAAGCTGGACTTAATCATGATGCAATTGGAAGAAGAACGAAGGGCTAGGCAAGTATTGCAAGCGCAACTGGCAAAATTTACAAAGAGCGTCTACCGACAAAGAAGAACCAGCTAAAGATCTTATTCGACGTACCATCGACGCAACTCTTGAAGCTCAAACCATTCGCAAGGAATCAAAGATAAGTAAAAGAAGTTTCAAATTTCGTACTTTCAATGGCATACGAGAAGGAAAGACTGTTCTAGCATTCATTAGTCAGTTTGATGACTATTTCCATGAGGAAACCTATGCAGAAAAAGATAAAATCAAGTGTGTTACTAATCATTTAGTAGACAGAGCATCTCTTTGGTGGACTGTAGTACGCAAGAGCATAGATTGTCCTGCTAATTGGGAAGATTTCAAGAAGAAGTTCATGCAGAATTTCCTTCCTCCTCAATTTCATGAGAAAGCTATTAAGCAATGGGATCTTCTCCAGCAACGGGATCGTGAGCCTATTCCTCAAAATACAGAGCGCTTTTGGAATGCACTCCTCCAGCTACGCATGCTTGAAGACGTACCAGAAGTGACACATAAGCGCAAGTATATGTCTGGACTCCTTGGACATTACTACGCCGAAGTTAACATGTTCAAGCTTGCTACCCTTGAAGACACTATTTCACTAGCTCACGACATTGAAGATAAGCTACGAGGTAGAGACAGACGACCACATCAATTCCAAGCCAATGGTAACTATGGATCTAAAAAATTCAATTCCAATTTTAGAAGATTTAATCCAGGTCGTTTCTCTTCATCATCTTTCCGCAAAAATTGGGCAAAACCACCTGCATTACCATCCGATGTCAATAAAAACCCTAAGCCTATTCCACAGCCAAATCCTAATGTACCTAGACTTCCTGCCATTGCAAACAATGTAACCAAAGCCAAACCAATAGTATGCTATAAATGCCACCAGCCTAGACATCTAGCAGCAAATTGTCATTCAAAGAAGCCACCAGCTCATATCAACTACCTTGGTGCAATGGACGAAGACGAACATGAAGATATGCCTGATTTCACTGAAGATGAGGACGACACTACTACTACTTCCGATACTTTACCAGGTATGCCTACTCCACATTCATTATTGACAATGAAATGTTTGGTGCATGGAAAGGAAAAGACTATTTTGTATGATGACGGTAGTACTCATGATTTTATTTCAGCAAAATTGTTAAAAGAATTGAAATTACAGACTGTACCTACGCATTATCGCATAAAAGCTGCATTCTTAGGCACTAGGTATAATGGTACACAGGAAGTGCAAGACTTAGAGATTCAAATTGGTCCATACACTGAAAGAAGAAATTTCTTAGTTTTTCCATTACAGTCGAGTGACATTATTTTAGGTATGCCTTGGCGTCACCAGCATAACCCAGATATAGATTATTCCACACACACAATGAATATTAATTTTCAAGGAAAATCTATTACATTATATGGTATGCATGCATCTAATGTTTTTCCACTGCTTTCGCATACTCAAGCTAAACGTGCATTACGCAAGAGTAGTAAATTCTATCTCATTTGGGTGAATGAATTGCAAGTAAAAGAAAATCATATGCATCCTAGGCATAAATAATTTCTTGCATATTTTAAGGACTGTTTTGCAGAAGACCTACCACCTGGTTTACCTCCTTCACATCCAGAAGACCATAAAATAGATTTGATCTCTGGCACACAACCACCTTGCAAAGCACCATATAGGCACAACCAGATAGAACAAAAAGAAATCCAGAGTCAAGTTGAGGAATTACTAAATAGAGGATTGATTCGACCTAGCAGTTCTCCATTCGGTGCACTTGTTCTGTTAGTCAAGAAAAAGAATAATACCTACCGTATGTGCATTGACTATCGAGCTTTAAATAAGATCACTGTAAAGAATAGGTATCCTATTCCTAGAGTTGATGACCTTATGGATAAACTACAAGGATCTGCTATATTTAGTAAAATTAACCTTAAGTTTGGTTATCATCAGGTGAGACTAGATAAGTCTGACATATTCAAGACTGCATTTAGAACACAGTTTGGTCATTACGAATTTTTAGTCATGCCATTTGGATTGACTAATGCACCTGCTACGTTTAGTAGAATGATGAACCGTATATTTCTAAAATATCAGTATTTTGTAATTGTCTTCTTTGATGATATTTTGGTGTTTAGTCAAAATGAGAAAGAACATTATGAGCATTTGTCATTAGTTTTTCAGTTATTGAAAGAAAATCAACTGTATGCAAATCCTGAAAAGAGTGAATTCTTTAAAACAGAAATTGAGTACAGGATGTGGTAGTGACAACTAGCAAAACAAATTGAATCAGCAATTTGGCGATATGCAAGTTTCAGGAGGTCGTGGTAACTTTAGAGGTAGGGGGAGCTTTAGAGGAAGAGGTGGATGGCAGAACAGAGGTTCTAACAACTCTGGTATTGTGTGTCACTACTGTGGCAAAACAGGTCATATTGCAGCCCAATGTTAAACTGAGAAAGATGATATTCACAATGGTAAGTTGCAGCAAGGAAACTATGCATCGTCATCACGACAGAATGAAGACAAAAATGAATGTCTATTTATTATGCAACATATGCTGAATGCTGTTACAGAAAAGGGAACATATGATGATGTTTGGTATATTGATTCGGGTGCATCCAATCATATGACCAGCCATGTAGAATGGTTTGGAGAGATGCAGGATTTGCAAAATACAGGTTATGTGTAGATGGGTGATGATTCTTGTCACCCAATTTCACACATTGGAAAAGTTCCTTTGTCCTTGCATGATGGTAAGACAAAGAGTCTTTGAGATGTATTACATGTGCCATCTATTACAAAGAACTTGGTGTCAGTCGGTCAAATGGTAGAGCAAGGGCTGCAAGTCAGATTTAATGCAAAGGGATGCTTTGTAAAAGACTTCAATGACAAGTGCAGGTTGGTTGCAAAGGGAAGTAGAGTTGGACATATGTTTACTCTGGATGGTGGAATTTCTACTATGAATGCTGCTATGTATGCTAAAGGAAAAGGTATTGTTGCAGATATTAAAATTTGGCACAAACGCATTGGAAATGCAAATGTACAAAGACTGAAATTAATGCAATCCAAAGGGTTGGTTACAGGTTTTCCTACATTTAGAATTGTAGAATTTCATAAGGTATGCGAAGCATGTCAATTTGGTAAGTAGGCAAGACAACCCTTTTCACATGATAGAGATGTAAGCAGAAATATCCTTGATGTTGTGCATATAGATATTTGGGGGCCTACACAAAATCTATCTCTTGGAGGCAGTTCATACTTTGTCACATTCATTGATGATTGCTTTAGAAAGTTGTGGGTATATTTTATGAAGGACAAGAGTGAAGCGTTTAAGAACTTTAGAACTTTCAAGGCTGCAGTTGAAAGAGAAATAGGCTTGAAAGTAAAGTGCTTGAGGTCAGATGGAGGGGCAGAGTACCTCTCGAATGAGTTTAGTGATTTTCTGAGGTCTCATGGGATAAAGAGACAGTTCACATGCAGGTATACCCCATAGCAAAATGGGGTTGCAAAAAGGAAAAACATGCATATTGCAGAAGTTGCATGTGCCTTGATGGCTGAAAAGAATATGCCTAAGCATTTTTGGTCTGAGGCTATTCATAATGCTATTTATATTATGAACAGAACTCCCACAGCTGCAGTTCATGGTATGACCCCCGAAGAATGTTTTATAGGTAAGAAGCCTGATGTCTCACACTTGAAAGTGTTTGGCTGTATTGCATATGTTCATGTGCTTGATGAGTTGCGGAAGAAACTGGATCCAAAGGTTGAAAATTGTGTCTTTGTTGGATACTCTTTAGAGCAAAAAGGGTATCGTTGTTAAAACCCTGTCACATGTAAGTTCGGAGTGAGCAGGGATGTCATCTTTGATGAAATGAGTAGTTGGTATGCATCTAGTGGTGATGCATTGGATAATGATGATGATCATGACACTCATGTGTAGGCTGAAAAGCAAGAATCACGGACTCTTAGTGGACCAGAGACATCATCTGGTAGTCCTTGGTCTGGGAGACTAAGGAGTAGCTCTACATCTTCAGGTGCATCTAGTAGCACTACAGGTAAAGACAAAGGAAAGAATAAAGTGTTAGATGGCATTGATGCAGTTCTTGATGGAGACTCAAGTGGCTCAAAGAGCTTGGATGATGAGCTTGGCATTCCTTCAGTGAGGACTCCAGGTGTGCAGAGAGCATGCGTCAATGCAAAGACTCCATTTACGCAGGTCTTGTAATATTTCCATACGAAATATTAATGACCCTGCACACGATGCGCAAAAAGAGGTCTAAAATAATCTTCCGCATCCATAAATTTTGGTGGCTAAGTATTTCCTCTGCATGCATTGATAAATTCCGGCTCTGTGACGTGCATAAGAGGCCGTGGCTTGAAGACCGCAAACCCACATAGGAACACCTCTTCAAGGGGGAAAAAAGGGGGTAATGGTTAAAATTTTGACAAATTTTTTAAATAATCCCCTCCCCCCCTCAGCAGATGCATGGCAGGGGGAGAAGGAGTGTGAGAAGAGCTTGGGTTAAGTGGAGTAGGCATGGGGAAGCATGAGGGAGGGGAGCATGCAATAGCCATGTGTATGGCTATCCCCTTCCCCTCTACCTAAATGAACCTCCCCCTTAGGCTTGAGGGGAGGGAAGAGGAGGGAGCCATGCTATGCTGAAGGGAGGAGAGAAGATCGTGATTGTGCTACTCGTCTATGAAACCAGGCCGCCGCCATCCACCTCCACACTGCCTGTTGCCGCCATGCTCGCCCGCTGCTGCCTCATCACCATCGCCATCATAATCATCATCCTCATCCTTTTCCCAAATTTTCCCCCCCTCCTCCACATCATTCAAACTGTTTAGAAGCTTAGAAGCTTCTTTGGAAGCTTCCACTAAAGGCTTCCATAAGCCTGGTTCCCCCGTGTTTCCTCGGGAATTTTAAAACCAAGTCCTTAAAGCTTGTGTCCTGCACGAAAGGAGGAGATATCAGACAAAAGTAGATTCGATATGCGAAGTGACCTAGAGGAGAGTTGCTGGAACAAAATCACTGCATCAAATGGCCCCCAAACCAAAGACTCGAGGCGCACACATGGGAGCCTCCAACCCAAGTTCACGAGTGGACAACTCTACGAGTCCTCATGCCCAGGTTCCAATTGTATTCTCGCATCAAAGGGATACGTTAAGCATGATGGTTCTTAGGAAAATTTAAATGCATTTATTCATTCGTTTACGAAGTTAGTGCATGTTGTGCATTTGAAATTACTTACACTTCCAAGTTGTGATCCTGAACGCGTATTGCATAGGTTAAAAAGATGGATTTGTCTAAATGCATCCTAGATTGCCTCGTGGAAAAGAACAGCGCATAATGCATTTAGATAACAACTTCCTAGCTATGATTCATAAGAGATAATCGTTGCCGTCCATTTAAATGTTGTCCAAGTAAGTTGCATTGCATGAAAGGGATTAATTAAATGTCAGACTTATGGTATTTCGTTCATTCATGGACTTCATTTTATCGAAGTTGTATTTAGAAAAGGATGCCTGTTTCATATTAAAGCTTGAATTCAATGCATTAGACGAAGGGTTTATGGGCATAGTTCTTGATGTAAATCAATGTAGGGTTTATATGAGTAGCCCTAGATTGTTGATCATTATAGTTTAGGCAAGGAAAAGAAATGATCATTGTAAATCTTATAGTTGCATAGAAGGAAAAGGTCCATGAATCACTTATTTGCATGGAATGTTGTACCTTGAATTTATTTACATCTCTTAGGAAGAGTATTTGCATCTCTTCTAAGGGAAGATTACATCCTGTTGCAAGAGAAGTCGATCAACTAGGCAAATCCCTTGTAATGGGGTAACTCAAATGATGATCACCTCAATGCACTAGGTAGAGCTAAGCCGCGATAAAATTCTGCCTAGTATCGCACTTGAAAAACTGACTCAGTATTTCCGACCTCAAAGATCCTACCCACATTCACGGAATGTTAGGGTTAGTTAAATGCCCATGCAAAAAACGATCTAGGGTTCTTATCCTAGGGTCAAATTGGCCTAATAATAGACTTCCGCAGGGAAATTAGAAACCCTAGGGCTAAGCGTTATCGGCCTAGCAGGATTAGGGTTAGGTTGGGTCAAGAGGACATCCCAAACCCTACATCTTGATCAAAGTATTCTTGACCCAGGAATACCGTCTGACGGGTGAAATAATCCCGCTAGTTAGGTGCGACACTTGTCTCGTGCAACAAGTTGTAACATGTCCACCTGTCGACTTGTAGGACACGTTACAGTTGGTATCATAGCGAACCAACGAGGATCTAATATTTATAAGGAAACTTAGTGAGGTGAGGTAGAGAAAATGTTTATGTTAAGAACACTTTCTTGCTTACTTATCGATGCTGGTCTGCAGAGTCGCGAAGCATGGAACAAATTCTTGGTGTTCCAGGTTATGCTTATTCATGCGATGCGTGCCACGGATTATCGACGGAGGTTAGATATGATGAATATCCTAGACCGCATCTACAATCCTTCACCCCTATACATGGAATGGAGATGGACGGGTGATTCAGGAATTTATTACATAGCTACCCACCAACTCGCATACCTTTGAACCAACTTGAAGAGAATCAAGATGATGGAGGACTTAAAGATCGTGAAGCTGTTCATCTTTGCTGAGGCTCACACAAACGCAACCCTACATGTTGGCGGTCAAAAGGTCAAGTAGAATACGTATGTGTACAAGGAAGTGACTCGAATAATCCCTGCCCGACAGAATCAAGGTGTTGGGACGTTATGAGAAGAATGGATATCAATGGAAAGCATATCCTAATCTTCCTAATCTTCCTAAGAACGGATATCAAAGGATAGCATACCCTAATCTTCCTATGACCTATCAATTCCTGAAAATCCATGATCCCAAGCCATACTATTACTCAGTTCCCGTAGAGCTGGATGTAACACAATCTTATTCTCCCCAAATAAATGTATCAGCTTATTCCATCTTTTCCAAAAATATAATTGTACTCGAAAGGGCTATGCCCATATGACTGAAATATATATTTTTAAATCAACGACTGTCTTGGCTGTAAGTGTTGGTAACAGAGTTGTGATTAGGTCACTTGGTTAAAAGCTGAACTGGGCATGTAAAGTAATGTGAGTTAACGTAAAGAATTTCAATGCCCAGGCACAACCTCAAGTGCAGATTCCTAGTCCGCCGACCCCTACACCAAGTACGGCCATGATTCAGGAAAAGAAGTTTCTTCTCAAGAAAATCAAGCCACCAGAATTTGATGGCAAGGGAAGGACCGTCCAAACTAATGCCGAGATCTGGATCGAATCCATGGAGGATTGTTTCGAAGCAGCAGGTACTGCACCCGCCAACCAAGCAATGCTCGCCATGCTGAAGCTTATCGGCGAAGCAAGACTTTGGTGGAAGCAATGGGGCAGAGACCAAGGGATCTCGGAAGGGTCAGTTACTCGGGAGAAGCTTAAGAAAGCTGTGCAAGGGAGATATCTACCTCCTACCTACCGCATGCAAAAGATGAACGAGTTCTATGAGCTAAAGCAGCTTGGTCTATCCCTTGATGCATACTATTCAAAGTTCGTCTCTCTTTTGAAGTACGCACCTCAAATGGATATGACACAATAGGTGTCAAAGTTTTGTGCTAGATTAAACCCACCCTTAAACACCCGCCTCGAATCAATGCGCCCAATAGACCTTCAGGATGTGCTCATTCGAGCTGCACCCATAATACAGGAAGTGCAGACCAGTCCAAGAAATAACAAGACTTGGTCTTACAAGGATCAAAACAAGGGAGTGTATAGATCCCATGCTAAGAGAGCACAGGGCCAAAATTCGGGACAACGGAAGAAAACGAGGGCTAACACTATCAACAATTTTGTGTCGACCCAAGGTAATGGCCGCAATCTCTGTTGCTTCCATTGCAACGAGCCCGGTCATTTTAAAAGGCAGTGTCCCAAGCTTAACGGAGGACAACATCAAGGACCATTCCAAGGAACCGTCCGTGGCCAAGGAGCCGCTGTCATGGCCAGAGGAAGAACCTCTAATGTCACCAACAAGGAGCTGTGTGATGAAGAAGACCCATCCATGGAAGCAGACATTGATAGGGCAACGGTTCATGCCACCCTTCACAAGAAAGGCCCGAATCGCCAATTTTCGGTGATTCAAACTCCATCGGATTATCAAGGTAAAAGCTTCAAAACCATGATTGATTGTGGCAGTACACATTCCTTTATTTCACCAATCTGTGTAAGGAGAGTAGGAATAGCCACAATAGATGCACCTACCTTACTTGTGGAATTAGCAAATGGTCGTGAGGTCACTTGTACTAGGCAAACTGCTAAGGTGAGATTCTTACTAGGTGGAAAGTCGACTTCGGTCAGATTCAGGGTTATGAACCTAGGTATCCACGAGTGTTTACTCGGAATGGATTGACTTAAACCTAATGATGCCCACATTCACTATGGAAAGTGCCAAGTTTCCTTTTGAAATTATGAAGGGGAGTTGGTCACAACTCAAGGAGAGGCTGGGAAGCTAAAAATTCAATTGGCCAAAGCATCTCGGATAATAAAAGGAGTTAGAAAGGGGCTACCTGTCTATTTGATTAAGCTAAATAAGCTAGATCAGAATAAGGAGTCTAGGGAAGAACCTTCATGGTTAAAGGAATATGCAGACGTATTTCCCGAAGAGTATTTCCTCCTCAAAGGGAAGTCGATCACGAAATCAAGTTAAATGCTAGGGAAGTTGCAACCACTTGACATCCCCAAATGAAATGGGAATTCATTAGTATGGACTTTGTTGTTGACCTACCCCAAGTTCAAGGAGGATACAACTCCATTATGGTTGTGGTGGATATGCTCACCAAGGTTGCACATCTTATTCTTGTTAAGACAAACTATAAAGCCTCAGACATTGCAAGGTTATTCATCAAGGAGATATTCAAGCTGCATGGGTTACCCAGAAGACTCATTAGTGATCGTGACTGTTACAGTGTTTCCCACAGCACAGAGAAGCGAAAAACAGAAAAAAGGAAATAGCAAAAAGGCGCGGGATAAAAGCAGAAAAAAACGCCTTGACCGGTAACCAGATCTTGAAAAATTTAAAAGTTTGGGCACGACCCTCAGAAAGTCTCAGTGTCGCCCCGAGGCAACAAAAGGGTAAAAGGCGCACCATTAAATATGGAAGCGCTCCCGAATCCTTGTAAAAGAGCGCCAGGCTCGCTCCTGTGCAAAGTGTATGCATTAGTTGGGAATGGGATAAATTAGAATGGTGGGAAATGGGAAAAAGGGCCTAGGCTACGGCCGGCCATGTAAAAAAGGGAAAAGGGGATGACCGCCCAAAAAGGATTTAGGGCTTTGTATATAAAGTTGAAAAGTGAATGAGAAGGCATATAAGAGCCAGGAGGCCAAGGGAGAGCTCATTTGTGCCATTCCAGTGAGAGAGAGAGAGAGAGAGAGAGAGATAGAGAGCTCCAGCCTGTATCAATTCGATCGCATCACTGATGCACTTACCGGCCTGTTCAGGTATACGAATCTATCCCTCTACTTCCCTAGATGCGATCTGGAAGTGCATGACCATGGCACCAGCCTACATTTGGTGAAACGATCGAAATCGGGTTCGCACGGGTTACGCACGCCGCATTCGGCCCGTCCGAGTGGCCTCTCCTAGGCCGAGTCCCAGAATCGGCCCTCGGCCCTTGTCACTCGGCCCACTCCCTAGTCGGCCCTCGGACCGACCCCCGGAGGTCTGAGGCAACTGTCCGAGTCAACCTACTCGGCCATCCGAGTCAAAGCTTTTTGCCATGTGGCACATCCGGCCTCGGCCCGTTCGAGCGACCCATCCGAGTCCCATATTTTAACCCTCGTCCAGGTGCCGTTCGGCCCGTCCGAATCAAAATCGTCCGAGTCAAACCCAAAAATTCGACCCTCAACCTTGTGCCTCGGCCCGTCTGAGTGGCCTACTTGGACCTGCAATTCGGACCAGTTGGTCCGAGTGCAACTTTTTGTCAAATCTGTCAGAAATTTGACCTGACCCGGTAAATACGCAGCAACGTAAACTGTCGAAACCCTTCGGGCGCTCAGAACCTGATTCTAGCACACGTGATAAGAGAAATTGTAGTGCGCTGTCGCTTAGCGGCTAGAAGTGGACAGTTGCGAGACCCAAGGACTTAGACGCGAGCTGATGAACCGTAAAACCTTATCGATCGAAAGCGAACAAGGCAACATACGAGGAAACCCTAAACCCTGACAAAACGGCCAGAAAATGGACCTACAAGCCTATCAGGTCCAAACAAGCGTGAGTCTGTAAGATGCTGAGGAATTGCTTGCTGCACTCACATTGAATTTCTGCACTTGAAGTATACTTAAGAAAGCTGAAAGCCTGATTGGGCACAAGTGCATGAGAAATGACACACTCACCGAGTGACCATAAATTGAGGTCTGAATCCAATAACCAAAGGAACTCACTCAGATAAAACACTCAAGGAGCCCACCAATAGGAGAGGACCCAAGATATAGACAAACCATCAAAGCATAGAGTAGGACCAAGCAAGGAACGCCAACGACGCGGATTTGCCAAGTCTATTCAACCTAATCGACAGCGTAGTGGAGCGCAAGAATTCAACCATGACGAAAGAAAGCTCAGACCATCGGTCTAATGAGGAGCTCGATTTGAGTGTATTCCCAGATGCTATCCAGCAGCTGGTGAGCAGTTATGACGAGCACGCCCGGTACGAGCACCGTGGCAGAACAGTAGACGCAATCATTGTAGATCTAGAGGAGGAGAGAAGGCTAGCCCGCAAGGCATTGCAGGGTATAGCCGAGTACAATAGGGATCAGCAGGCTAGGAGCCAAAGGCAAAGCATGGAGCTGCATGAGCTGCAGCGAGTGTTGAACTTGGCTGGCCAAAACCGAACGGACTATGAGAGAGCACTGGAGGAAGACTTGACATTGAGCGAGCTCCTCATGAAACGGCTGCTCGATAATATCGCAGTAGAGTAGAGTGCCACCGCACTAGTGACGTCGCTGCTCGCAGGATTAGGGGCAAACCAAAGCTCAAAGAGCCAGGCCAAAATACCCATTGTTGCCAAGCAACTTGATAAGTACCAACCTCAGGACGACCCATACAACTTTGTTGAGCAGTTTCAGTAAGTCTGCAAAGCCAATGGCCTCAATGACCAAACTCAATGTTCGCAACAAGCATTCGGGCTTTGCCTAGGCGACAAGGGTAGGACGTGGTATACAAGCCTGGATGCCGTAGAGCGAGCCAACTTCAATAATCTCAAGGATATCTTTGTTAAGAGATTCGCCGAGCCCGGATACTCCGATAACCTGCTGGTGCGCTTGATGAACGTCAAGCAGAAAGAGAAGGAGGACATCCGTGACTACGTGACCCATGTGAGGAGTCTCTTCAAGAGAATCCTCTAGGTGAGCGACCGACTGACATAGCAATTTCAATTGTATTCAGCAGAATTTGAGACGAGGAGTTGTATAAGGCTTTGGCAGGCAACTCAAGCTTGCAGCGGGACACGGTAGCTAGAGTGTTTGAGGAAGCCATCAGAGTTGATGATCAGCTGAAAGAGCGGGGCTCCAGGAGCTCAAATCTCGAGGAGACCAACTCGCGAAGCTCAGAGAGAGCATCAGCCTCTAGTGAGTGGTCAATCCCATCATCCCAAGATAAGGGGAAGGCCACCGAGATAGACCAAGGCTTGGCTGAGGTCAAGATGGAATTGGCCAAGTTACAAGACATGTTGAGACGACCAACGCGCCCGCATGTCCAATGAGTGTACTGTGGCGGAAACCACTTGCCGGCCGAGTGTCAAGACCCTAGGTCAAGACCTTGTGCTAACTGCGGTAGGTTCGGCCATGATGTCGCGCATTGTAGATTACCAAGAAGACTTCCATACTCGCAACCCTACGGCCAACCTTACCTAGCGAATAGGCCACAACCATTCTTCGGAAGGGGAGCCCCATTGGCTCTCCCTGCGCTTAACGATATGAAACCAGCCGTCCCTAGAATGGACATAAATCCTAGAGGCATTCCTAGACCGCCTGGTCCTTACTTGACCCACCCACTGTGTGACGCTCCAGTACACTACGTGGAGGAGCCGAACGATGAAGAGACCTGCATATACCCTTACGTCTCACATGAAGACGAGGGCAACATGGTCCTCATGGATTATCGACCCGTGTCGGTGATGGCATTAGGACGAGGACGAGGTAGAGGCCTAGGAGGGCAACCGCAGGATCCAGTCACTTGTTGGACTTGCGGACACCCTGGTCATGTCTCATCACGCTGTCTTGAAAGAGAGCAGCAAAACAGGGACAAGGCCGACCAAAGGTGCGCAGAGTCCGGAATCACCCATCTTTTCATAGATTGCCCAAAGCGAAAGCCATCCTCTAGCTCAGCCAACGTGCCATCTGTCCCATTGGGGCTGTTTGGTGTTGAAAACCTCGATGGGGAGGCCATGCCTATCCCATTGCGGGTCATGACCCGAGCCCAAACGAAGCAGACCGGCATCTCTCTGCCAGGACCTAGCAACCTCGACGCAACCTCCATAGGGAAGAAAAGCCGCAGGTGGAAGAAGAAGAGATCGGAAGCTAAAGTAGCACTAAAAACCGAGAGTGCTACGACTCTGCCTGCGGCAGGAAAGAAGGTTTTAGACCAGAGGTAGAGACTTCAGTCCCTAAGACAGCGGAAAAGGGAAGCGCTAAGGTAGGGGAATACCAGCATCCGAAGCGACAGTTAGAGGCCATAGAAAAGGTGAAGGAATGGGTGAGGGAGGCTCAAGAGCATCTCAAAGATGCTGAGCCCATCATAGAGGACGAGATTGATGACCTCTCCAATGTAAGCACACCGACATCACCACCTCAACCTAAGTTGGCAGAATAAACCGCGCCACGAGCTGTGCCACTGAGACCAAGCCTAGATGCGACAGAGCCGCAGATCAGCCACGGCCATTGGCCCGGACAGTCTAGGTTAGGGGAAGGAAGAGTATCTAATGATCTGCTGACCACACTAGTGACCACCCTTGTAACACTTAGCGTGGGAGATCTGCTTAAGCAGCATCCTACCCTATGGCAAGATCTTAAGCAGTGGGTCGAAGGATCACAAGAGCAGGTCACGGCAGACCCTCAGGACTAGGATGCAGAAATGCAATTGCCATGTTTGATGCTGCACTCCGTGCCTAAATCCTTGCACGCCAATGCCTTTTGGGAAGGCTCTGAGATGCATGCGGTCCTGTCGGTCCTGGCCCTGGGTGACACAACAAGAAAGGGAATCGTAGACACGGGAGCTGGGGTTAGTGTGCTTAGCCAAGCAGTGCTTCAGACTTGGGGAAACCCGCCTGTTGAAGATGCTAAGTTTAATGTCACGCTAGCAAACGGCATGAGAGTGAAGCCATTCGGGGTACTGAAGAATTGGCCAGTGAAGATCGTAGGTGTCCAGTTCTCTGTCAACTTTATAGTCATGAAGGGAGTGGACTACGATATCCTATTAGGCCGACCCTGGATGCGCAATGCTAGAGTCATCGAAGATTGGGGTAACAGCTTGATCTTTCTTGAACAATAGAACGGACACTGTAAGAATAGAGATGGACACTTGGAAGACCTCACCAGTCGACCTAGATGCCATCTCTGCTATGCTCAAAGGACACACTTAGGTCAAGAAGCCCTATGGGCCCTTGACCAAGTATATCCCATGCCTAGAGGATGAGCGGGATTGGATGCACATTCTCGCTACAATCGACCTACCATTCTCAGACCATGAGGTGTACGAGCAAGCCATTAAAATGATCGGCAAGACCAACGAAGCACTCTCTACACCAGTCTGCATGATGGCAGCAAGCCTCCATGGAAAGCCTAAGCCTGTCACCTCCACGTACCTTCCAACAAAAGGGAACTCCAGGGGATACTCGAATACCTAACGAACCAACTAGCTGGCAATCTAGCTGCAAATTTCAAACCACTCCAGCATCTCTTAGAGGAATCCAAGTGGCAATGGACCAGGGTGCACGATTTGAACCTCATGTATAATTGGGCCCTAGTTCTTGACCAATGACATGAGGCATACCAAGCCCTAGAGACGATGAGAAGTCAGATGACAAAGATTCCAGCAACGAATACAAAGACTGCCAATCCTTCAGTGATGAGAGCGAGGGTGAAGTAGATATCATAATTGAGACATTGAACGACGAGAAATTAAGCAGATACGAGAAGATGCCAAGCTGCAGGGAAGGCATGCCCTTAGAGTAGAGCGAGGAGTCATGCACATGGAATGTGACTGCGATTGGTTGGAATGCATAGGAGCCATAGACCTTGAGCAAGCTGGCCTAGCCTAGCCCAGAACGACATCAATACTTAGGACCAAATCGCCATCTGAACTGCGGCCACCAGGGGAGACCACCTCTTCTAGCGAAGATGGAGGGTTTGACTTTGAATCGAAAGTTACTTCAGACAGTGATCCAGAGATCCCTAGGCCGCCCATGACCAGACGCACCAAGGGGGACCTACCCGTCCACCTGAGGCACAGACGGTTAAGGCAGGAAAAGGCAAAGCACCCCAGGGATACATGATCAGAAGAGCAACGAAAGCCACAGGACCTCCCTAAACGCTTCACGAAATTCAAAAAAGGGGATAGGGTAGTAGTTCTGTTAGATGCCAAATGTCAAGGGCAGGCGAGTGAACCAATCGAAGGACCAGCCAAGGTCAAGGAGGTAGACCTAGCCTAGGAAGGGAAAACACCCCGACCAGTATTCATTGCCGACGACTTGACTGGTGAAGAAGAAATAAGTCTTGTCACTCTCTTGCGAGAGTATATAGACGTGTTTGCCTAGTCCTTAGAAGAGCTACAAGGGGTAGATCCGAGTGTTGTGACTCACAACATACCCATGACGTCGGACGCAACGCCGGTCAAGCAATGAACGTACCCTATGAATCCAAAACACGCTCATGCTATCAAAGAGGAAATTGACAAGCTGATGAGAGCTGGATTCATTTACGAAATTGAGCACATAGATTGGGTATCACCCATAGTCATTGTGATGAAGAAGAACGAAAAAATCCGAGTGTGCGTCAATTACAAGAAGGTGAACGCTGCTACGAACAGAGACAACTATCCATTGCCTTACACCGAGCACATGCTTGAGAGGGTGGCAGGCAAGGAAGCCTATAGTTTTCTGGATGGCCTCTCAGGGTACAACCAGGTGCAAGTGCATTCTGCAGACAGGCACAAGACCGCCTTTGCCACTGAGTGGGGCATCTTTGCATACATAGTCATGCCCTTTGGGTTGACCAATGCCCTTGCCACTTTCCAACGCCTCATGTGCACCATCTTTAAGGACATGCTTCGCAAGGAGTTAGAGGTCTTTGTCGACAACCTGTGTGTCCATTCGACCTAGATCGAACACTTAGACAAACTCCATGCAGTCTTTGAATGGTGCCACTTATATTGTCTCTCCTTGAACCCCTTGAAGTGTCAGTTTTGGGTAAAGCACGGATGCATCTTAGGACACGTGGTGTCGAAGAACGGCATTGCCATTGACTTCTTGAAGGTCAGGGTTATTGTTGACCTTCCACCCCCAATTAATTACAAGGGAGTTCAATGCTTCTTAGGCCATACAGGATACTATCAGCGGTTTGTATTGAACTATGCATTGATCGCCAGGCCATTGTACAAGCTGTTGATTGTCTTCGAATGGACCAAGGCATGCCAATGAGCATACGAAGAATTGAAAAAGGCTTTAACAACAGCACCAATTCTACGAGCCCCAGATTGGACCATTACCTTCCACGTGCACATCGATGCTTCTAAGTTTGCCGTGGGGGCAGTGTTGTGCCAACCTGGTGAGCACAACTTAGATTATCTAGTGAGCTTTGCTAGCCGACAACTCACTGAGATGGAGATGAACTACTCAACAACAGAAAGAAAGGGATTAGCCATGGTGTTCGCTGTGAAGAAACTCCGGAATTATCTATTGGCCACACCCTTCATCTTTTTTGTGGACTATCAAGCCCTACTCTATTTAGTGAACAAACCTTGTGCTACAGGGCGCATAGCTCGATGGCTCCTCCTGCTCCTAGAGTTCAATTTCTCTGTGGTCGTACGAAAGGGAAAATAGCATTACATGGCTGATCACATGTCACGCATATCCACAGGAGAAGCCGCTGGACAAGGCATCGTTGAGGAGTTACCTGACGCCCACTTATTGCACCTGTCTAGCGAGAGAGATTTATTTAAGGCTGACCTAACGCCATATTGGGCGGACGACATAGTCCAAGTGCTCAAGCACGGACTACCTGAGCGACCAATAGAAAAAGCCCGACTTGGGCGCTTGATCCTGAAAATCTAGCCCTACCAGCTGATTGAGGCCAGCCCTATAGGCTGGGGCAAGACCGATTGCTGCGAAGGTGCGTGTGTGAGCATGAGATGCACGATGTGCTCTTGGAGGCGCATAGTGGCATTGCGGGAGGACACTTTAGTGGAGACACGACAGCAAGGAAGGTGCTACAGTCTCAACTATGGTGGCCCATACTTTTCCGCGACGCCAAGCGATTCGTCAAGCATTGTGACGAGTGCCAATGGACAAAAGTCCCGATTCGCAAAGATCAAATGAAGTTGACCCCAATTATTGCTTGCCAACCCTTCGAAAAATGGGGAATTGACTTCATAGGACCCATCAGTCCTGCGGCGCAGTACTCACAAGCCAAGTACATCGTGGTGGCCACAGATTACCTCACGAAATGGGCAGAGGCAAGAGCCACACGAAAAAATGACGCTAGGACGACTGCCAAGTTCTTATGGGAGCAAGTGATCTCGTGCTTCGGTTGCCCCATCAAACTGGTTAGCGACCAAGGCACACACTTCATCAACGAAGTGATAGCACATCTCCTATCCAGCTTTCTCATCATCCATTGCAAATCCTCACCATACTACCCTCAGGCTAATGGCCAGGCAGAATCAACTAACAAGATTCTTATCAATGTCCTGACTAAAGTAGTCTCTGCCTCACGTAGCGACTGGGACAACAAGCTGATGGCAACCTTATGGGCCTACCGCACAGCTTATAAAACGGCTGTCGGAGGCCAAACCCCCTTTAGGCTGACCTATGGAAGTGAGGCAATTCTACCGTTAGAATTCTTCGTTCCTAGCATGAGAATAGCACTTCAAGAACGATGGGAAGGGAAGGAGCCATGGACGCAACGCCTGGTCGAGCTGGAACGCCTATTAGAAACTTGTCTTCTACCCACCCACGCGCTGATTTGTGAGAAAGCACGACGCAAGAGCTAGTTTGACAAGCATGTCGACCAGCGCGAGTTTGAATAGGGTGACTTAGTGCTCCTTTACTCAGTTAAAGGGCATAAGCAAAAAATGAAATTCAGAGGTCTTGGACCCTTCAAGGTTCGTGCGATCAGCCGAACCGGCAATGTCGAGCTCGAGACACTAGACGGTGAGAAAATAGGATTCTTCAATGGCAGTCGTGTTAAGAAGTACTACCCTCCCATGCATCCTTTGCATGAGCCACCATTGTTAGAACCGCTGGTCAAAGTATGAGTAGCTACAATCGCTGAAATCAACGAAGATAATGAGGAAGCCATAGAACCCGGTTACCTCCGTGTCACGGTCACTGCCAAGCAAACATGCGCTTTCAATGCCTTGATCGACGAGGGAGCAAACTTCAATGTCTTAACCCACAATCATTGGATCCAACTTGGCAAACCCCTACTTCAACCCACAACTGCCAAATTAAACCCATATGGGGCTCAATCATATGCACTTCTCGGCAAGTGCAGAGTCCCTGTTTCAATTGAGTCTGAGACTGTTCCAATGCTTTTTTACGTGTTGCCAAGTGCTATAGATGCATACACAGAGTCACTGCTGGGGCGAACCTTCAAAAAGCAGACTCACTGCAATGTTGATTATGAGTCGTAGCGCATCCACCTAGCAATAGGCAACGTGTGCATTGTCACAGCTTTCAGCAAGGGCTGCGCGACACTATCACTATCCGCAAGGCCAGCGGTAGAAACATCCGTAGGCAAGACTAAGGAGGGGGTAGTGCGCGGCTGCCGCTCCCCGACTTCCATAAACCATAGCCCGTAGCGACCAAAGCAAGGGCCCAACAACCTCGCTGCCAATGGGTGCCTAAACAGTCATAACAACCGCCTAGGACTCGACGCGCCTATCCTCATAAGACCCAGAACTCTAAACCTAGGAGGCCAAGATGCACTCACAGGAAGAGAAGTGTGATCAAGCAAAGATGGGTCCCTAAAGCCCTCTTGCATGCGCAATGCTACTATGAGGGAAATACTTGGCTGTGGATCCCTAAGCTCCCCACGGCCAAACGTCCTATTCATACGCCACCCTCAAACTTGACCAGCCCACATCCCCCAACACATCAAATCCATGGGCCACAGTGCTCTCTAGAGCCCCAACCATTCGACTCATCTACGCTTCGGCCCAAGAGAGTCGCACAAACCTATCGGCCCAAGCAACAGCCATCGTCACAGGAGGCATCACCCAACCAAGTCAATCCGACTCCCCAAAGCAAAGCTGAATATAGCAGTCCATCTGTTAGGACTGACCCTAATCCACCCATATTCCAAGCAGACCAACCGCAAGCTCAAGGAAACTCCCAACCGCCCATCTTTGTTGTCAAAAATGCTTGTTCTACCAAACCTCAACCATCAGTCGGCCTTATGCCCTTCTACGAACGAAAATCCTTTCTAGCGCTAGCCGCTGACCTTGCAGAGGACACCGGGATGACGTAGTGGAATGCATTAAATGACTTGATGCCACCTTCATATCGCTAGCCCTCAGCTTTACGACTGCTTGGACTTGGGTCTATTAGAAGAACCCTTTGCAACGGAAGTGTACAATATGCCTTGCTCTTGGGAGACTTTTGAATTCGCATTTGCAAAAGCTTCTCGCTCTGCTACTGAGTTGCTCAGCAGCGAGATCTCCAAAGAGCAAGCCATTAAACAATGTCTCATCACATCATATGATCCACGGACCACTTTTGCTATCACTGACCAAGAGATCGCAAGGTTATCACACCTTGTTGACACTAGATCACCTTTCTTGAGGCAGTGGTACACTCTTAGGTTGCAATGGGAAGTTGACGGATGTCGTATAATAACCAATGCCGAGCAACACCGAGCCATCAAAACGGCAGAGTATGATCCCACTTACGTCGCGCCTACCTCGTATAGAGTGTTAACCACTCTTCAGGGCCGACCCATGGACGAGCATATCAAGGGGCATCCCTACCTTGACCGCCTCTTAACAGAGGAAGAGCTCCACATCACGAGTCGGGTCGACTCTGGTGAGTTCCTCACAGATGCCCTCACATATGTCACACACGTAGGAATTTGACCCTTTGATCTGGACCGCGTAGCTCAACTGGAATACAATCCAAATTTCTATACTTGGCTCCTTCACAAGTAACTCCTACCCCAACATGCCGAGAGTCCCTAACCTTTTGACCTCCAATCCTAAGAAGGATTCTTTTCAAGATGGAAGGGGAGGGGGTAAGGGTAAGGTGAAATGAATTAGATGGGAAATGAATCAAAAGGGATATAGTAAAGTAAAGGTAGTGAAAGGCATAAGCATGTAGTATGAAAGAAACGGACAGGGTAGGAAAATGGGCAGGAAAAACTTTGAAGTAAAGGGCGAAAGTCTAAGTCTAAAAAGGAAAATCTACATGGCTTCCTAAGAAATTCATTCCAAAAAAAAAAAACATAGAGTTTTTATTTTCACGCAACCAGCGAATTGATATGTGGAAAATACTAATGAAAGTTATGATTTATGGCAAGAGCATAAAATGTCGCAGCAAGACCGCGCCCATCGACTCCTGTTCACAGATGAGGAAAGGGAGCAATACCGCATCCATTTAGAGAACCGCGCCTTTAGCCAACTCAAATTCTGAACCATCCACAACATAGAGGTCGTGGTGGTGGCCAAGGAGGAAGCAGCCAGGAGGGTGGTGGAACAATGCAACCTCACAAAGTATCTTGAAAAATTCTCGCAGGAGCCAGACCACCTAAAGTGCATGGAGTTCCTCAGAACATACAACCCAAACCAAGAATGTGGTATTGTAACAGTGGGCAGAGGAGAAGGTCCAAAGCAAGTACAAGTCCGGTTGGATCCAACCTTGATCCAACCTTGGTGGAGAAGGCTTTGGGATTGGTACCAAAGACGGAAAGGAAACAAAAAAGGGATGTTTATGCCATGCTAAAAATGAAGAAGGAAGAGGTGCTCACAAATGATGGCATGAGCATCCATGACATCCCTGACACAGAAGCCAGGTTGTAGGCCAAGCTGATACATGTGCTCTTCTCCAGCCAACGTTACAATTCCTTGATGCATCGAATTAGCATACCAGTGCTGGAGAATGTAGCAGCCCATACCCTAGATGAAGTAGATTGGAATGGGTACGTGCAAAAAACAATTGATCAAGTGGTCAAAGCACTGGCCCTAGGAAGTGTACCAGCAGGAGGAGAATCTCCAGCTTCTAAAGTTACGGAAAGAAAGAAATCCTCCTCCAAAGCCTCCTTCATCGAATATGGAGGAGTCTTGACTGCATTCATCCAGGAGGCAGTGAAGGAAGCATAGGAGGCGGAAGAAGGAGAAGGAGAAACGCCAGAGAGGTTGCCTCCTTACCAGGACAAAGATAGGTCCACCGACAGAACTGAAACAGAAGAAGAAGGGGAGGGACAGACTAGCAAAAAGACAACCAGGAAACCCAAGAAGAAGACGACGCAGAGGAAGAAGAAGGATGACGAAGGTAGAAAGAAGGAGAGAGAAGACTTGGAAAGGGCAAAGAAAGAGTCCCTAAAAGAAGCAAAGGAGAGAGAGAGGACAAGGAGACAGGAGGAGGAGAAGGAAAAAGAAGAATTACAGAAAGCAAAGAAGGCGTCGAAACAAGAAGCAGAAGAGAAGAAAAGGAGGGAAAAAGAAGAAAAAGGAAAAAAGAAGGAAGAGTAGAGAAAAGCGGAGGAGGAAATGAAGAGAAATGCGGATGATAAAGAGGAAGAGCTACGAAGGAAGGAGGAAGAGGATCTGGTAGAAGCCACCCACCGGTCCATCGAGCAACAGAGCCGAGCAGATGAACTGAGGAGCCTGAGCCCACGTAGAGAAGAGGGGCCAGGGTCTAGCACGCAGGTGCCAGAGTTTGTGCCACCTCCACCCCCTGAGGGCAAGGGCAAGGCCCCGATTCATCCGATTCCTACCCTCTTGGTGCCTTCTGCTGAACCCACCACCATCACCCCTACCATCCCGACCAGTGCAGATGTGTCAAAATTCGTGGCGTGGATGCAATATTTCATCAATAAAGAGATAGGCCAGGGACAGAGCACAGAAACCACGGCCACAGAATAGAAGAGGCCAGCTACGGATGCGAAATCCAAGCAAGAGCCCAAAAGACAGAAAGTCGAAGCCTCAACCTCGCCCATCCACACAACGATGACGCCATCGGCTAATTACGATGAATACGTCACTGAGCCGCTCTCCCAATTGGAGAAAGCTAAGGAGGAACGAAGGATAGCCATGGCTGAGATGGCAGCCGAGAAGGAATCAGTGGCCGCCTTCCAGCTGGATAAAATGCAAATGATAGCCATGCAGCAGAGGGAGATCGTAGATCTCAGACAAGAAATGAAGGCTAAGGATGAGAGGGAGGGGCACTGGAGACAACAGCTTGAAAACGAGACACAGGAGTTAGTAAAAATGCAAAGAGAACACAAGCTCGTGATAGTGCAATACCAGGAGCTTGCTGCGAAATCTACTCAGATTGATGCACTTATGGCCGAACTGAATGCGAGGGACGAAGAGAGAAAACAAGGCATGAAGGAACAACATGAGGAAATCAAGCGCCTGACAGACCAGCTAACCTCTGAAAAAGAAGAGCAAGAGAGGCTAGTCAGGGAATTGAAAGACTATGAGCAGAAACTCATGATGCTAACCCTAAAGCAAGGAGAAAGCTGGGAAGTGATAAACAAAAGAGCAGAGGAGTGGGCTGCGCACAATGAAAAGAGGGTGAAGACATTGTCGTGGCGCCTTGCTCTGGCAAAGAAGGAGAAAATCATCGCAGAGAGTAGGGCAGAAGCAGCCCAAGTGGCCTTTAGCACTCAAAAGAAAGCCTTCCTCGACACCATCCTAGACGCCACCCACGCAGTGCAAGGAGAGCCATTGGAGGTGATGCAGAGAAAGCTCGGCATGGCACAAAGGGCCTTACATGACGCTAGACTACAGATGCCACCCTTACCTGAGGAGGTTAGGTTGAGCTTGGATGAGCAACGAAAATACCTATTGCTGGCCGGCCTAACCCCCCAGGAAATCGACGCCCTCGGATTTGAGGAAGAAGCAGCACACACAGAATGCCAGGGGGAGGAAGCAGAACTAGAAATTGATATGAATCTATTCAGGGAGGATGTAGTCCCACAACCCCCCTCGCCGCAGTATCAAGAGCCACCACAAGAGGACCCATCTACGGAAAGAAAAGCCGCCTCTAGGGAAAGAGGCAAAAAGCTGGTGGAGAAAGCTAGGAGAAAGCTGAGAGCCAAACCAGCCGTGCTACCGTCCGCACCTCTCCCACCATGCCCTGATGATCTTCCCGCAGGATTCCACGTAGAACTGGTGTTGTGGGAGATACAGGAACAAGGAAAGGATACATTCACCTTTAGTTTCCTCCTACCCAACAGTCTGCGGAGGGTCCTACCGCTCAAGGTAATGGATGAGGTAATCGCAGTCGGTGGTCGGTTGGGGCAAAGATGGCTAAAAGAGCGAGAATAGACCCTGACCTCTTGGGGCACAGAAGCGGCCGACTACTGGCAAAATAAAGTTTTTGAAGTCCCACACACTGTACAGGGCTACAAAAGCCAACCCCTGTGGAGGAGGCGAGTATGCGACATTAGCATGCTCGCCTGGATGGTGTTTTGTAATACCTTGCCATTCGAGCGGAACAACCCTACCTACATGGCGTACCCTCGAAGGGTAGGAGTGGATTTTGATGCCACCCTCCACGGGCGGTACGACTTCCCTATTATTTATAACTCCACTGTAGTATCCTTCAAGCATGCCCTTCTCTTTACCACCGAAAGCCTAGATGAGTCAATGATGCGCTTTCTTGCAGATTTCTCCTCATGTCCTGACCCCGCTTTTGTAACAACTTGTAATTATCTTAGGTTACTTAGGCTCCTCCTTAAGCAGGAACTGACTCCATAAGAGTGCGGCCTACCTCCCCTATTCTTTGACCCTAACGCTATAGATAACTGCGCCATGGCTCGTCTTATGATGAGGGCTAGTCTCCTTCCCTCTTTTTGCCTAGCCCTCCTAGAAGATATGAACGACAGCCAATTCACTAGGTGCAATCACCCTTTCCTCTTCACCACTTCTCTTCATGTCCACATGAATCTGAAAGATTACATGCAGAGTCGCCAATTTTTGAGCAAATCCATCTGACCCCCTTCCCCTCCTCATTCCGATGAAGACAATTAGGCCCATTTATCATTTCCAAAAAAAAAGAAAAGAAAAAGAAAAAGAAAAGAAGAAGAGAAGAAGAAGAAGAAGAAACAAGAAGAAGAAGAGAAAAAGAAAAAAAGAGAAATGCACCACAGTCACTGCACCTAGGGTTTTCCCTAGCCCCCTCCCCACTTCACACTTAGGGCACATCAAGGGCGGGAATTTCAGACCTGTCACCCTAAGACTTGCACCGCACCTCCAACAACGCACGAAGTGGGTCCTCAAGTGTGGGACTTTACCAAGGGTTTGCCCAAGGTTAGACCCATCTCCCAGTTCCACTGCTACGGCCACCACACACTACATGGAGAGGCAGACACACCCCTTACAGAGTGCACAACTTTTCTTGCAGGTTATGTTTGAGTTTCGATGAATGGCTACTCCGCTGAAGAGGATCACCCGCGGCATCCTTTAATGACCAAATTTTTTTTCCATGTGCCGGTGTCCAGCCATCTGCTTGCTGATGGCTACCATGATTGAACCAAGTCAAGATAGATCTGCCATTGGCATAGATCTTGGAACCTCATCTTCCAAAGATGCATGCCCAATGCCTCAAGATCTACGGATCGCTTATTGATTCCACAAGCCTGAAGAATTTCAATGCAGAGTTGAAGACCTTCAACTCAAAGACAAAGACCTTCAAATCAAACACACAGATTTTCAATGCGGAGCAAATAATATCTTTGTCAAGATAGAGTTCATGGGGGCTTCTCCAGAATAAATCCCTCCAATACCATCCTCCTAGGGGATTGTTTATTGCTTCAAGCATTTTTGATGCTCAAGGGACGATCGGCTACATAATGGACCCCACAACTGTGCAAAAAATGCCGAGCATCTTCATGGAGACTAAAGCACGCCGTGGTCATCATCACTAAACTCCATCAACTCTGATTCACATAATCACCTTGGAAACGGTGTCATCCACCCACCAGTTCCGCCTCGCAGCACACCTAACTAGCCACTACTTCCCATCGCAGTGCCATGGGACTGGCACTTGGCTAGGAGGGGGGTAATGCTACCGTGTTTCCCGCAGCACAGAGGAGCGAAAAATGAAAAAAAGGAAATAGCAAAAAGGCGCGGGATAAAAGCAGAAAAAGACGCCTTGACCGGTAACCAGATCTTGAAAAATTTAAATGTTCGGGCATGACCCTCAGAAAGTCTCAGTGTTGCCCCGAGGCAACAAAAGGGTAAAAGGCACACCATTAAATATGGAAGCGCTCCCAAATCCTTGTAAAAGAGCGCCAGGTTCGCTCCTGTGCAAAGTGTACGCATTAGTTGGGAATGGGATAATTAGAATGGTGGGAAATGGGAAAAAGGGCCTAGGCTACGGTCGGCCATGTAAAAAAGGGAAAAGGGGATGGCCGCCCAAAAAGGATTCAGGGCTTTGTATATAAAGTTGAAAAGTGAATGAGAAGCACATGCTTTGGTGTGTGGCAAAAAGAGTCTTCTTCTTCCTCTCTTCTTCTGTCCTTCTTGCTTTTGTGTGCTCTTGAGAGAGGGAGTGTGAGAGTGTGAGGGAGTGAGTGTGTGTGGGAGTGAGAGATCAAGGGGGTGAAGCTCTTCACCATCTCCTCTTCTCCTCTTCTCTTCTCTTCTCTTCTCTTCTCTTGCGTGCGCGGCTATGGAGGATGGAGCTTGGAGATGGAGGAGGCTTGAGGATGCTTGAGCTAGCATCAAGAATCGTGGAGCTACCGGAGTGCGAGAGAGAGGAGGGTACTCGATCAAGTATCAAGGTAAGCTCACTACACTCGTAGGATCGACGGCGCGTCGGCTAGGTGAGAGATAGCCATTAGAGCTCGCTTGGAATGCTTGAAACAATAAGCGGTCCGTGGGTCTTGGCGGTTGAGCGAAAGCTCCCACAGTGACTCTCTCTTCACATCACATTTCTGGAGGGCTATCTTCGAGGCCATTGGGACTCAACTCTGTTTCAGTACAGCTTACCATCCCCAAACTGATGGTCAAATGGAACGAGTCAACCAAGTCATTGAGGATATGCTAAGGGCACATTGCTGCCGTGAACCCAAAAAGTGGATTCAATCTTTGCTACTGGTTGAGTTTGCCTACAATGCTTCTTACCAACAAAGCATTCAGATGACCCCTTTTCAAGCATTGTACGGGCACGATTGCCATAGTCCTTTAAACTTTTCAGATCCAACCTTGAGGGTTGAAGCTTCAAAGCAGATGCTGGAAGATATGGATGACCAAATCAAGTCAATAAGATAGGACATCCAAGCCGCCAAGGATAGACAAAAGGCTTACACGGACCCAAAATGTCAAGACAGATCCTTCATTGAAGGTGACATGGTCTTCATTCACGTACGTCCCAAGAAGAGTTCCCTATCCTTAGGGGAATGAAAAAAGCTAAGTCCAAGGTATTGTGGACCTTACAAGATTCTCAAGTGCCTAGGGCCTAATGCTTACAGACTTCAACTCCATGAGAACCTAAAAGTTCATAATGTATTCCATATCAGTCTACCGAAAAAGTATGTACCTAACCCTAGTCACGTGCTTGATGATCAACAAGTTGTAATGCCTAGCCAAGGAGTCCTTGAGCTATGGCTTGACAGGATCTTAGATGTTAGGGAGAGGCATTTGAGATCCAGAACCTTGATAGAATACCTCGTCTAGTGGAAAGATTATCCCACAGAGGATGCCACTTGGATGGATGAAAGTAATCTCAACCAACAATACCCCCAGTTCTTCTCGAGATGAGGACATCTCGATTCCTCTAAGGGGGAGAGAATGTAATATTTCCATACAAAATATTAATGACCCCGCACATGACGCACAAAAAGCGGTTCAAAATAATCTTCTGCGTCGATAAATGTTGGTGGCTAAGTGTTCCCTCCACGTGCATTGATAAATTTTGGCTCCATGACGTGCATAAGAGGCCGTGGCTTGAAGACCACAAACCCGCATGGAAACACCTCTTTAAGGGGGGAAAAAGGGGATAATGGTTAAAACTTTGACAAATTTTTTAAATAATCCCCTCCCCCCTCAATCGATGCATGGCTGTTCAGAGATGAGAGAGAGAGACAGGGAAAAACTCCATATCCATGAACCTTTAGGCTCTCATTGTCTTTTCTTCATTATGCAGAATAACACTAAACCACACAATACAATGTAAAGTAAACTAGACTAGCTAACTCTACTCAAGTCACTGACTAACTACTAACCCGACTTATTTAATGTAGTCACATGGAGACAGCTATACACAGTAGCTGTCACAGATGTCGGTTACACACCAAGACAAACTGACGGGTGGAGCTTGATTTCTAACACTCCTCCTCAAGCTCAAACCATAAACTCAAACCATTTGCATCACTCCAAGTAGCTGTCTAAAGTGAATGAACTTATCTTTACCAAGTGATTTGTTAAAGATGTCTGCTACCTGGTCTTCAGTCTTCACATGCTCCAGGTCAATCTGATCTCCTAAAACCATTTCCCTGATGAAATGGTAGTGAACCTCAATGTGTTTCAATCTTGCATGATAAACAGGATTACTTGCTAACATGACGCTGCTTAAATTATCACAGTACAGCCTTACTTTGTTGTCCAAGTGTATTCCCAAGTCATTCAGCAACTTCTGTAACCACATAGCTTCACAGGCCGCTAAGGCCGCACCATGATACTCTGCTTCCATACTGGACAGTGGAACTATAGGCTGTTTCTTACTCTACCAACTGATCATGCTACTACCCAATCCAAATGCATAGCCGTTGGTTGACCTCCTGTCATAAGTGCAACCAGCCTAGTCAGCATTAGTATACCCCATCAAGTCAAGGGGTTTCCTATATGCATAAAACAGCCCATGATCTGTGGTACTCTTTACATATTTCAAAATTCTCCTAACTGCATCCAAGTATGGTTTGTGAGGCTTCTGCATGAACTGACTGATCAGCCCCACAGCATAACTCAAGTCAGGTCTAGTAATCGTGAGATAGATCAAGCTGCCTACCATCTGTCTATACATGATAACATTCTCAATCTCTATCCCAACATCAATCTGTAGCTTGACATTCTGCTCTAAAGGCGTATCCATAGGCTTGTAATCAGCCATACCATATTTCTGTAACATGTCCTGAGCATACTGCTTCTGTAGCAGCCATATGCCTTGAGGTGTAGAGACAACCTCAATCCCCAAAAAATATTTTAGCTCTCCTAGATCCTTGACCTTAAACTCAGCCTGTAAACATATCTTTACTTCAGCAATCCTGCTTTCATCATCTCCTATAATGATTAAGTCATCAACATAGACAACTAGGAATACATAACCACGGTCTGTCTTCTTCACAAACAAACTATGATCAACATCACCCAATCGGAAACCATGTTGCTGCAAATAACTACTGATGCAAGCATTCCATGCTCTGGGTGCCTGTTTCAGCCCATATAATGCCTTTTTCAGCCGGCATACATGTGCTAGAAATTCTAGATGCACATAGCCTTCAGGCTATTCCATGTAAACTTCTTCTTGTAACTCTCCATTCAGAAAGGCATTCTTTACGTCCATCTGCCATAGTTTCCAGTCTCTAGCTCCTGCCAAAGCAATCACAGTTCTAATTGTAGCCATCTTTGCTACATGGCTGAAAGTCTCCTCATAATCAAGACCTTACTGCTGTGCATACCCTTTTGCAACCAGCTTGGCCTTGTATCTTTCCAATGATCCATCTGATTTCCATTTTACCTTATACACCCACTTGCAGCTAATAGGTGTTTTGCCCTTAGGCAACTGTACCAAATCCCATGTGCCATTTTTAGCCAAAGCTGAATATTCCTCATCCATAGCAGCACGCCAATCCTCATCTGCAACTGCCTCATTGTTAAATGATGTGGATCTAGGACATGACACAAGCTATGGTGGATCAAAGATGTAAACTAAGTTCATAATGACATGGACAAGTAGAGACAAACTATTACACAAGTGAATTAGGTTCCAAGACAGATTAGCTTGGACTCATAAACACAATCTTGTGTAGAATTGACAATGACAAGACACTTAACTGAAAGTACCAAGCATCATGATATTGTGTTCATTTCATAGTCAAGTACAATGCTTTATAGACTTTGAGTTGTTCCACTCTCCTCACTGTGCATATGGGATTCAGGACAGATCCTCTTGGAGCATACATCATTTGTCTATTTCTCAACACCCCCCCTCAAATGATGAGTCCCTACACTTGCTGGCTTTTGTCCCCCCTTCATGATAACATGGCCCGGAAGACTAGCTCATAGGCAGCCTAGTCAAGTTAAAGCTTGAGACTTTACATCTTGGCAAGGGTTGTACAAATCAAATTCACTAAGGAAAAGAAAGATCCACTGTGGGAAAAACATATGAAAGATACAATGAAAGTTCTTCAAAACAATCTGTCAGAGTTGTTGATGGTAGTGAAAGCATATTCTTCTTCTTCTCTTTCTTCCATGTATTTGTTCTGGTGATGATCACTTTGCAATTTTTGGGCTCTCTTCTTGTGGAAACATTCACTGGCTACATGGCCAGTCTTACCACAATAGTGACATGTAATCCGATCCTTGTTATTGTTGTTGATGAATCCTTGACCTCTCCCTTTAGGTCCAGCAGCTCCTTTGGTGCACAAAAGATTTTCCCTAGATGATGAGACATTTTCTTTTGCATTCTTGGTTTTTACTTTGCCTTCTTCATCGAGTAGTGAGTGCTCAATATCTTTAAGTGTGAGGCTTGGAACATTACTCAAAGTGGACACAAGATTTTCATATGGATCCTTGTTTACACTTGCAAGTAGTATGGCTATTGCTTCATCTTCCTCAATATTTTTTTAACAGAAGCAAGTTGAGTTTTTAAACTCTTAAACTTATTAATGTGTATGGTCATAGAAGCACTGTCTTTGATATCCAGTTTATAAAAGTGCATGAGAAGTTTTACCTTTGAATTCTTTGCTTGAGTACGAAACATTTTATCAAGTTCCTCCCAGGCAGTTCTAGCATTTCTAATGCCAGATATATGATGTAACACGTCATCACTTAGTCCCCAGGCAATGATGCCTAGTGCCTTATTATTCATCTTCTTCCATTCTTTGGATTTGAACTGTTCTTCTTCAACGAACCCGTTTTCATCATCTTCCTTCTTGTTATCTGCATCATCTTCAAACAGGTCCCACAAGTCTTTCCGCATTAGGTGATACATGGTCTTTTCCTTCCAGGCATGGAAGCCTTCTCCATTGAATTTTGCTATTTGCTCAAGTTCTGCCATGTTGAGCAGCTCCAATTAACTGAGAAAAGACCAGCAAGGGGGATTTGTGAAGTGTCATAAGGAGGTTAGTGTCATCTGACACTAGTTGAGTATCAATAGATACTATTCTTGAGCTTAGTATTGAATGTCGGTGCTTGATCTTCTTCTTGCTTGTTGATTTGAAGTGTTAATCTTGCTGGGAACTGAGTTCAAACTCAGATAAGAGTGGCAGTGTGTGCCCTCAGTTGAAAGGAATGAGAAATTGAAGGAAAAATGAGCTTGCACCTTGATGGCTATGGCTTCCTGGATTAGGGTTTTGACCCAGACCTGGTTTTTTCCAGATATCTAGAGCTAGAGTTGATCATTTTGGAAACTTTTTTTATGGAAATGTAGCTTACTCCATGCTCTACAAGAGCCCCATGATAATCGTCAAGATCGTGTACTGCAGTCCGCGCGCAGATTAGCGAAACATAACCAGGTGTAGATATGGCAGCGACGTCGAATTTCAGCAATGCCAGGCTTGTAGGTATCCAATGTCAGGCTTAGATGTGATAGGAAGAAGCTCCTTGAGTAGAAGAACAATCCTCCTGAAGAAAGCACACTGAAATATTGCCTGATTTGAGAGATATGAGAGCTCAAAGTGAGGTATGTCCTGCAGGCCACAAACTGGGGCTATGGCAGCAACTGACAATAGTGACAATGCTGAGGTCTAGATAGACAAATCTCATGGATTGATGTGATACAAGGAAGTTTTGTGAGGTGGAGAACAACTTTCCAGAAGGAAGCTCAGAGAGATTTGGTATGTGGAGTGAGATACAGGAGCTTCAAGATGACACAGTGCTACTGGCTATGGCTGCCACAAGGTCCAACTGAGATTTGAAGTTGAAACTGAAGATATGAGCTGAATGTGGGCTGGTTAGAGATAATCAGAGATGAAGGGATACTAGAGATTTAGAGTGTGAGCTGTGCCATGCCCAACTGGGCTCTGATACCATGTTAAATGATGTGGATCTAGGACATGACACAAGCTATGGTGGATCAAAGATGTAAACCAAGTTCATAATGACATGGACAAGTAGAGACAAACTATTACACAAGTGAATTCGGTTCCAAGATAGATTATCTTGGACTCATAAACATAATCTTGTGTAGAATTGACAATGACAAGACACTTAACTAAAAGTACCAAGCATCATGATATTGTGTTCATTTCATAGTCAAGTACAATGCTTTATAGACTTTGAGTTGTTCCACTCTCCTCACTGTGCATATGGGATTCAGGACAGCTCCTCTTGGAGCATACATCATTTGTCTATTTCTCAACACTCATCAAACTTACTTGGTTCTCTAAAACCTGTTACTTTCGTCATATAAGCATAATGACGGGCTGAATATCCAGTGTAAGTGTATCTATCAATAGGTCATCTGACCCTCTCTGATCTCCTGAGCTGTGGCTCACTATGAGCTTGCCTCTCATGAGGCGGCACATAACGACTCTGCCTAGCACCTGGCGTCATAATAGATGGAATCCTCAATTCAGTGTCTAAGCTCTCACTGCTAGATGACTCATAACCTGCAGTGAGTGGACTTGTTACATCTTCAAAAGCCTTTTCTTTTCCCTTATCTGTTCTCCCCCTCACTGACATATGTGTGTCAGTGGATGCAGTAGTGTGACTACGCAATTGTCCTGTCCGACTCATTGTAGATGATACATGACTTGTTGGACCACTCATGGAAGTACTCTCTGTAGGAGTATTTTCAGCATGACTCATACTGGGTGAGCCATCAATAGGCACTGCAATAGGATTCCCATACCAGGATGCTAACTCATCAAATACCACATCTCTACTTATGAGTGTCTCATGTGTAGAAGGTACATAACACTTATAAGCTTTTTGTTCCTGTGCATATCCCACAAACATACTCTTCACTGCCTTAGGATCCAATTTCTTCCTCTTTTCATCTGGTATATGCACATATGCAATGCTGCCAAATACCTTGAAGTGCGAAATATCAGGTTTATGACCATACAACCTCTCATATGGAGTGACATCATGAATCCTTGCTGTAGGGGTTCGATTTAGTACATATACAACAGTCATCACTGCTTCAGCCCAATAACCATTTGGCAGACATTTCTCATTCAGCATAGCTCTAGTTGATTCCATTAGGATCCTGTTTTTCCTCTCTGCAATACCGTTTTGCTGTGGTGTATAGGTACAAGTAAGCTGTCTTTTGATCCCATATTTAGCAAGATACTATCAAAGTAATTAGAGACATATTCACCTCCTCCATCTGATCTCAAACATGATATGTAGCAGCCCAACTCATTTTCTGCATGCTTCTTGAAATCTTTGAATGCATCAAACACATCATCTTTATGCTTCAAAACATAAAGCCAAGTGTACCTACTGAAATCGTCAATAAATGAGACAAAATACCGTGCACCTCCAAAGAAGCATTATGTGAAGGACCCCAGACATCAGAGTGCACTAACTGTAAGGGCCTAGTGCTATTTTTTACATGTCTCATGAAAGGAAACCGTGCGTGCTTTCCAAACTGACATGCAGGGCATACATGACCAAAGTCATTATACTTGAATTTAGGTAATCCAAGTACTACTTCCTTCTGCTACATAGATTTCATCTTTTGTACATTGACATGTCCAATCTGCTTGTGCCAAATCTCTACATCCCAAATGGCACTCTCATCATGAGCAAACATGGCTTCCTTAAGTCCCGGAATGTTCGCATCCAAAGTAAACATCCTGCCATCCCTTCTTCCCTTGGCAATTAACTTGCAGCCATTTCCATACTCCTCAATGAAACATCCATCTTTGTTAAATCTCACTTGCAGATTCTGTTCTGCCATTTGACCCACAAACAAAAGATTCTTTGTTATGGTCGGTACATGTAATACATCATGCATGCCTTTCTTCTTGCCATCAGGCATCATGAGAGGAACAATCACTTAATGCTTTATGTCATGTTGGGTGTCATCCCTAGTACATACATGACCATGTGTACCTGCAACCATCTCATCAAACCACTCTCCATGCAGTGTCATGTGGTTTGACACTCCAGAGTCAATGTACCATCTATCATCTCTATTATGTCTCAATGCATTTTTAGATACATGCTGCATGGAAAATAGTCTATCAACTTGCTCATCATGAGCACCACTGGAAGATGCATAGTGCCCATGCTGTCTGCCCTTTGCCTTCATATCTCCCTGCTTCTTGTAGCAATCCTTTGCAATGTGCCCATACCTGCCACAATAATGGCAATCCTTGTCCCTGTTGGACTGATCAGATGACTGCCATGAACCAGATCCACCACCTCTACCTCGGGGTGATCTCCCCCTGCCTCTAAACCCGCTAGATCCACGCTGGCCTTGTGTATTTGCACCATGCCAATTACCCTGTTGCTGCTACTGTCCATAAGCATTATGAGTGTCACCACGACCTCGAAATGAACCACAACCTCTAAATCCTTTGCCTCACTGGCTAGAGTATAACATATTGTCTCTACTCTGAGATACACTGGAACCTATATTCAAACCAAGTTTGACCTCCTCATGCAGCAACAAAGCAACTAGCTCTTCCTAGGTAGGGGAACTCTTCTCTAACAGAAATGGATGTGTCAAAAGCTTTGTACTCTTTCCCTAATCCATTCAAGGCAACAACAATCATATCATCTTCTAATACATTTGAGCCAACGGTAGCAATTGATCAGCTATGGTCTTAATCTCCGTGGCATACACTTGGATGCTCCTACCATTCCTAGACATGTTGTTGAACTGCTGTTTCAACTGGATCTTTCGTGCATGTGTCATGGTTCCATAATTTTTCATTAGTATGTCCCAAGCATCCTTCGGAGTCTCACATCCAGTGATTTGAATTACCATAGCATCAGATATACATAGAGAAAAACAATGCAGCACCTTGCATGCTCTCTCATTCCATAGCCTATGAGCTCTTTTCTGTTCATTAGTTGGATTCGTTGCAGGCAACTCAGGAGCAGCCTCATCTCCTATACATAGATCCCAATAACCCCTACCAACTAGAAAGTTCTTCATTGTGAATTTCCATAATGCAAAGTTCTTGTTGTCTAACTTCTCTCCAACTATCTGTGTGATATTATCAGTCCCATGTGGATTAGTCATGATGCAATAGACTGTCTATCAGATGTTTAACTACTTGCAAACCAATCAGTTTATGACAGTTTTTTGCAACTAATTGCAGTAAAAAAACAGGGTATTTCAGACCATTGATAACCCAAAAAAGTCCCAAAACAAATGGTCTAACCCGTAGGTAAAACAATCAATATATATGTTATGTATTTGCTTCAGTTTAAACTCCTGCAACCTCACTGCCAGGGACCAAAGACGCAGTTTGAAAACTGTAGACTGTGTATAACCAGCAACAATTTCAAGTCCAAAAACAACATGCATACATGTCATACATGTCCCAGAACTTCCCAGATAGCTACTAGTACATGTGTCAAGCCATACATAGGCATATAAGCACAAAATAGTGCATAAGCAGCAAGTACAAGTGTCAACTAATTTGGCTACAGGTTGTAGTCAACCAAAAATCAGCATAACAAGCTTTAAGCAGCTCCAAAAAGTCTTCAAATCATGTCATACATTTGCTCTAGTGTGATAGAGTCAATACATGACTATGCGGGTAACTCTAGGCTTCCTGCCTTCAATGAGCCAAGTCATACATTACATTTATAGTCTATATTTAGCCAAGAAGATGAACTTGCATTTGCTTCAGCTCCAAAACTTCAGCATTCAGTAATATCCAAAGCTCTCTTTGATCCTCTAAGAACTCAGCATACATATGACACCTCATGTAGATGACGGGTGCCCAAGGTAGCATGTAATGCTTCAGTGGAAAGTGATGCTTGTTGTCCACTATTTAATGACAATTTCTGGCCTGTCAATGGCTTTCAGATCTGAGTGTTCTGAGTAAGAAATTTGAGCTCCAAGACATTAGATCCAATGTATACATGATTTGACACATTCTTGTGCTTTAATGATGCCTTCTGAGTGTAACACAAAGGTCCTGTATGTCAATAATGACTGAATGCATGCTGTCCATTCATTTTCACAGCAGTTCAGAACTGATTATAGGTCTATGTCTAATTACTCCAGCTCATAATAGAGCTCCCACATAAGCATTTGCTTCTTGTACTCTTCAAGTACCTTCAAGAGTGAGCATTCATGCTTTATGGGTCTTGTTCATGTGCCCCATTTGATGTTTCATAGGTTGTAGTCCATTCTGCCCCATAGTTGCAGTTCACGCAGAGTGAGCAGGGGTTGCTGCTGTACATGATGACTAATATGAGCCTATATAAGGCTTGCATAGGCTCAATAGGGCCTTTCAAATGCTCCAGCAGGGTCACCAACAACCTCTTGATCAATGGCTAGTCTCCTTCAACAATGCATACCTCTGTGTGACCAAATGGTAAAAATGATAGTCAGTCCTCTTCTTTTTCCAGCCCTTCAGGTCAGTCTTGAAGTCATCTTCTGCAATGCTCTACTCCACAGAGCCCAGTCTTATGGGAGCTCTGATACCATGTTCATAGATGAGAGAGAGAGACAGGGAAAAACTCCATGTCCATGAGCCTTTAGGCTCTCATTGTCTTTTCTTCATTATGCAAAATAACACTAAACCACACAATACAATGTAAAATAAACTAGACTAACTAGACTGGCTAACTCTAGTCAAGTCACTGACTAACTATTAACCCGACTTATTTAATGTAGTCACATGGAGACAGCTGTACACAGTAGCTGTCATAGATGTCGATTACACACCAAGACAAACTGACGGGTGGAGCTTGATTTCTAACAATGGCATGGGGAGAAGGAGTGTGAAAAGAGCTTGGGTTAAGTGGAGTAAGCTTGGGGAGGGAAGAGGAGGGAGCTGTGCTGTTGTTGAAGGGAGGAGAGAAGATCGTGATCGTGCTGCCCGCTTGTGAAACCAGGCCAACGCCATCCACCTCCATGCCGCCTGCCCGCCGCCACGTTGGCCCACTACCACCTCATCACCATCACCATCACAATCATCATCCTCACCTCCTTCATCGTCATCCTCAACCTTTTCCCAATCTTTCCCCCCTCCTCCACGTCATTCAAACTGTTTAGAAGCTTAGAAGCTTCTTTGGAAGCTTCCACTAAAGGCTTCCATAAGCCTTGTTCCCTCGTGTTTCCTCGGGAAGTTTAAAACCAAGTCCTGAAAGCTTGTGTCCTACGTGAAAGGAGGAGATATGGGATAGAAGTAGATTCGATATGCGAAGTGACCTAGAGGAGAGTTGCTGGAACAAAATCACTGTGTCAAATGGCCCCCAAACCAAAGACGCGAGGCGCACACGCGGGAGCCTCCAACCCAAGTTCATGTGTGGACAATGCTACAAGTCCTCATGCCCAGGTTCCAATTATATTCTTGCATCAAAGGGATACGTTAAGCATGATGGTTATTAGGAAAATTTAAATGCATTTATTCATTCGTTTACGAAGTTAGTGCATATTGTGCGTTTGAAATTGCTTACACTTCCAAGTTGCGATCCTAAACGCATATTGTATAGGTTAAAAAGTTGGATTTGTCTAAATGCATCCTAGATTGCCTCGCGGAAAAGAACAGCGCATAATGCATTTAGGTAACAACTTCCTAGTTGTGATTCATAAGAGATAATCGTTGACGTCCATTTAAATGTTATCCAAGTAAATTGCATTGCATGAAAGAGGGATTAATTAAATGTCAGACTTATGGTATTTCGCTCATGCATGGACTTCATTTATCGAAGTTGTATTTAGAAAAGGATGCCTATTTCATATTAAAGCTTGAATTCAATGCATTAGACGAAGGGTTTATGGGCATAGTTCTTGATGTAAATCAACGTAGGGTTTATATGAGTAGCCCTAAATTGTTGATCATTATAGTTTAGGCAAGGAAAAGAAATGGTCATTGTAAATCTTATAGTCACATAGAAGGAAAAGGTCCATGAAACACTTATTTGCATGGAATGTTGCACCCTGAATTTATTTACATCTCTTAGGAAGAGTATTTGCATCTCTTCTAAGGGAAGATCACATCCTGTTGCAAGACAAGTCGATCAACTAGGTAAATCCATTGTAATGGGGTAACTCAAATGATGATCACCTCAATGCGCTAGGTAGAGCTAAGCCGCGATAAAATTCTGCCTAGTATCGCACTCAGAAAACCGACTCAATATTTTCGACCTCAAAGATCCTACCCACATTCACAGAATGTTAGGTTTAGTTAAACAACCATGCAAGAAATGATCTAGGGTTCTTACCCTAGGGTCAAATTTGCCTAATAATAGACTCCCACAGGGAAATTAGAAACCCTAGGGCTAAGCCTTATCGACCTAGCAGGATTAGGGTTGGGTTGGGTCAAGAGGACATCCCAAACCCTACATCTTGACCAAAGTATTCTTGACCTAGGAATACTGTCTGACGGGTGAAATAATCCCGCTAGTTAGGTGCAACACTTGTCTTGTGCAACAAGTTGCAACGTCGCATGATTTTGTGTTAAATCACAAAATAAGTATTGCCACTCCTTAGAACAAGGTTGGCGAGATCTACGTACAATTCTAATTTGCAAGAGGATGTATAGACATCCTGCTACATCACCCTTCTTTGAGGCTGATTTGCCAAGTTAGGGAAATTATGGATTGCCTAGCAAGCAATTGAACAATCAAGTTAGGGTGACAAGGTTGCCCAAGAATTGTTGACCTTAATACAAGGAAACCTAAGGTGTTTGTTAATTGGGTTTAGAGAGTATAAACCTTAGCCCAAGAAAAAAGGGTAAAATAACAATCACAGCTTACGAAACCCTTGGGGATCTTGCCAAGTTGCATCTGATCCTGGATCGAATGCTGGATGCATTCGGAGAGAAGGATTCACACCTTAAAAGTGGCCAAAAAAACGATCATTGGATTGATTGTGTTTGTACAGTTAGGAGCACTGTTTGTACTTCTTTGCTCAAGGAATCTAATGCTGGAAAAATAATTAATGCTTCAGGTTGAAGGCCTGGAGGGAGAGGCAGCATCAGTTACCCCCGATTGTTTGCCTAACCCTAACCAAGGGGGTTGTTAGCTGTGCCGGGTACGTGGACTGAACCCGCCGTGAGAGGTCTCTCCGTGGGTGCTACTTGGAGTAGGAGGACGCTTGGCTGCCAGGAGGGGGGGCTCTGGCCGTAAATCCCTTGCCTCTGGGTCTTGCACAAGAGGTCGACGTGACTCGAGATTGGATCTCAAGGTCCACATACTAGTCTATGGGCGGAAACTTGGAATAGCGATCCTTGAGGATTGCTGGAATTGCCTTCGGGCGGATTATGGAATAGCCTTTGGGCTAGATTATATGATGTATTCCAAATACTGATAAATAAGATCAATTGTTGAAAAGGAACTTGCTTGACATTGTTTTTCTATGTCAGTGCTTAAGTTACATGAAGGAATCGGTGATTAATTGGCTAATTAAGGAAGCTGTTTTTGCTCATCAAACTAAATGTGGTAGGTAATTAGACAACTAAAGCAACCTGAGGAAAGTGCGGTGGATGCGACCATGGATCCGGCCTATGGAAGGGTTGGTCTCGGTTGACTGGAAACTTTTCTCAACGGAAACGATAGCAAGGTAACAGTGACCTAGAATTTAGGAAGTTAGAAACCCGATTTACACTATTTTAGGGGAATGGAATGGGCTATGCCTTATGGGCAGAGAGGTCGAGCTTCACATCCCTCTCGTTTCCCATTCTCCTTGAGCCAAGTGTATTATAAATCCACTTCGGCCCTGATGTTTCTGCATAAAGTAGTTTATTTGGGATTCGACGCTAGTTACCTCCGAGGAACTTGACCATTAGGGAAACCCTGATTCATGTTGATCCTAAGTGGGAACGGCCGGAAGGCTTCTGCTTCGTGATAGACTCGGGAAGACCTAGATTGCAAACCCCGTGACGTTTCATGGGAGTGCCAGGCAGCGCTTTCTGGACTCTCTTCCCAATGGGCTGCTAAGACGTGTCCTACGAGTGAACAAGTGGACACGTTACAAGTCTAGCAGGGTGAGATACCCTGTTAATAGATTTGGTTTTGAAGGTTATGTAGCTCACCATTATACTTATATGGTGAAAGTGATTGAGGATATTGAGCCCACATGTTTTGAGGAGGCTGTTGGTCATGCTCATTGGGATGCAACAATGGATGAGAAAATGGATGCATTAGAGGCCAATAAGACTTGGGATCTAGTATCATTGCCGAAGGGCAAGAAAGATATTGGATGTAAGTGGGCTTATAAGATTAAGCACAATGCAGATGGTTCTATTAGTAGGTACAAAGCTAGGCTGGTTGCAAAAGGCTATGCCCAGACATATGGCATAGATTATGAAGAAACCTTTAGTCCAGTTGCTAGGATGGCAACTGTCAGATGTGTGATTGCTTTGGTAGCAGCCAAAGGTTGGAGGTTGTAGCAAATGGATGTGAAGAATGCCTTCTTGCATGGTGATTTACAGGAAGAAGTGTATATGGATTAGCCAGCAGGTTATGAAGATTTAGAGCATCCCACCTATGTGTGTAGGTTGAAGAAGGCGCTCTATGGGCTCAAGCAAGCACCTAGAGCATGGTCTGACAAGATCAAAGAGTATCTTGTCAATATTGGATTTTATGTTTCTGATGCTATTGATCACTCACTTTATGTGAGAAAGGGAGATGTAGGTTTGGTCATCATAGTCATCTATGTGGATGACTTGATTATCACAGGTGATAGTGATAGTGGGATTGCTGGAGTCAAGGACTTTTTGAAGAAGAAGTTTGAGATGAAGGATTTAGGTGAGCGAAGGTACTTCCTTGGCATTGGGATGATTAGATCTTATGATGGTATATGGCTGTCCCAAAGACAGTATGGCTTGGATATGTTGTCCAAGTATGGTATAACAGCATGAAATCCACTTTCAGTCCCGTTGGAGCAGAATGTAAAGTTGAGTGCTGATGTTGGGGATGAGATAGAAGACCCTACTATGTTCAGGAGGATAGTGGGGAGTTTGATCTACATGACCATTACAAGGCCACACTTGAGCTACGCTGTTGGTCTTGTGAGTTAGTTTATGCAAGTACCTAGAAAGCCACATTTGGATGCAGTCAGACGCATATTGAGATATGTGAAGTCCACATTACATTATGGACTTTTCTATGAGGCAGGTACAGATGTACAGGTGTTTGGATACACAGATGCAGATTAGGCTAGTAGTATGTTTGATAGAAGATCTACCAGCGGATACATGTTCTCTCTTGGTAGTGCAGCAGTTACTTGGAGCAGCAAAAAGCAATCTACAGTTGCTTTGTCGAGTACAGAGGCTGAATATAGAGGTGTTGCTATTGCAGCATGTGAGGTAGTATGGCTACAAAAGTTATTGGCTAATTTAGATGTGCAGGTGGAAGGTCCAATTGTCATTTATTGTGGCAACATGAGCAGTATACAGTTGGCTAGGAACCCTGTGTTCCATGCCAGGACAAAACATATTGAGGTACACTACCACTTTGTGAGAGAGAAGGTACTAGCAGGTGAGATTGACTTGGTGTATGTTAGCACACAGGATCAGATAGCTGACATCTTCACGAAGGCATTGGGTACAGAGAAGCTTCAAAATTTTTGAAGCTTACTTGGAGTTGTAGAGATGCAGTTGAGCTTGAGGGGGAGTGTTGAGATGACAAGTTCAACACATGCGTACATTAATGATGGACTGCCTGGTTAGATGGGTCCACACATCTAGACTTAGCACGTCGGTGGTCATTATGACTTTCACATGGCCACTGACTCATTACTTATTATATTCAGGTTGTTACACCTATTTACAGCTGGCATAGTTATAGCGCCAGTTGACTAGTGTAGTTGGTTATGCATTTTTTGACTTAGTAGGCCACTTTCCTTTATGTTGTATCTTATCTATAATTTGTGTACATTGTAAAGTGTGTGGAAGAAGAAGAAGAAACCAGCAAGAAAACATTTTGGCCTCCATCTCTCTTCTTGTCTCTTGAGTGAGCTTCTCCTTGTGCATTCTGTGTGTGTTCCATGCAGCATCTTGAGCAAGTCCCCCCACCACGCGATTTGTGACATACCTTGGCTATGGAAGCTATGAACTGCATGATGGTGTGATTGTCATTGTTTGAAAGGATTGTTTGTGTTTGCTAGAATCTAGATCTCTGATTAAAAACATTGAAAAATATGATAAAAGGAAATGTCACGCTAGGCTAACCCCAAGCTAGCTGTGAGACCCTACAGCAAGGGGGTCCTAGTTATTGCTTCGAGAGGTTTAGACTGGCTTTGTAGTAGCGAAAGGTCTATTTGTAGGGATAGCCTCAGGTAGTAGGAGATGTGGGTGCTAGGGGGGCTTTGGCCGTAAATTTTGCATCATCCCTAGAATCTGACGAGCCCCTTTGTGACCCAAGATGGGATCTTGGAACCCTAAATACTAGTTACGAGGGTGGAATCTTGGTGGGTGGAATACCCTCGTGGAATTTTGTATATCTTCTGCAGGGTCAAAAAGATGGAAATTGTAATAAACTTCCAATATAATAAAGAAATTTGTTTTATTCAAGGGTTGTTTGGATTGTATGCGTGTCCTGAGATAAATTATGTGAAGGAACTTGTGATTTAACAGACTAATTAAGGAAGCTGGTTGTATATGTTCCAATAATGTGCTATAGGTAATTAAAACATTAAAGATAATTCCATCATCAAAGGAAAGTGGGTGGATGTAACCCTCGACGGGTCTGTCCAATGATAGGGTGGTCCCAGTTAGCTAGGAGCTTTTCTAAATTGGTGATAGAAATAGGAACACGATAAATTGTCCAACTAGTCGTTAAGTAGAACTGACTTGCATTGTTTTAGAGGGATGGAATGGGATTTTGCCTTATGGGTAGGAGGGTTGATGTACCGCAGTCCCCTCTGTCTCCCATTTTCTTTGAACCAAGTGCAATGGCAAGTTCACTTCAGATTGAGTAATCCTATAGAAGTGAAAACTCAAAATTATTGACGCGTAGCTGGCTGTTAGGAGACCCTTTGATTTTAGAAACTCAAAAATCCAAGTCGATCCGAGTGGTTTTGGCCAGAAAACTTGTGTTGCGAATGTAGACTCAGTGGGGTCTAAGTGACAATCCCCATGATGTTCCAAGGGAGTGCTGGGCGGCTCATTTGGAAAACCTGCTGATGGACTACAAAAAGGTGTGCCTTGGAATAAGCCTGGTGGACACCTCACACAGGTGGCCTTCAATTCCCAACAACCTTCCACTTAAAGATAAATGTGCCTTAGTAAGGAGCAAAAGAAAACAAAGAAAAGTACATATACATAGAGTACAACAGAATTAGAAAAGACATCATCTCATCTTATACCCATCAACCTCTTGAGAAAGGCATCTCATTCCATTGGGAGACTTTTAGTGAGTAGATCTGTAGGATTTGTATTTATAGGTCTCTTGACAAGATCAATGGACTTGTCCTCTACTACCCCTATGCTAAAGTGATAGCACACCTCAATGTGCTTCATGAAAGACCAAGTATGAGTCAACTGAATGACACACATCTAATCTGAATGCTATGTAGGAGTCATAGTCATACCAAGATTTTCAATTGGACAACCTAACCATAGGGCCTCCTTGCAAGCCTCAGTGGGTGGCTGCAATGTACTTAGCCTCAATAGTGGACAAGGCTGTGCATTTTTGCACCCTAGACATCCAAGAGATAACACCTCCAATGTAGTAAATACATACCTAGAGGTAGAATTCCTATTGTCTACATGTCCTGCATAATGGGAGTTAGTATAGTCTATGAATCCTATATGTTGTCTACCATATCAAATGCATATATATGCTATGCCTTTCAGGTATCTCATGATACCCTTCACCACATCCCCATGTCACCTTCCAAGTGTAGCATATAGGATGCCACAATTCCTACTACAAATGCTATGTCATGATGAGTGGCTATAATAGCATACATCAAATTGCCCATTGTAGATGCATATAGAACTTTGGCCATCTTGGCTCTCTCATCATATGAGTGCAAACAATTAGCATGACTAACCTTTACATGAGAAAGAAAGGGATAGCCCATAGGCTTACTATCGTGCATATGGAATCACACAAGTACTTTGTCGATATATGCCTTATGGGCCAAGTAAAGAAGTCCCTTAGAGAGATTGCGTATAGTGTAGATACCAAGTATGTGTGAAGCCTATCCCATGTCCTTCATCATAAAGCTCTTCTTGAGCTAAGTCATTAGAGCATCAAGCTTTGTATGAGCGCTTATAGCTATAAGCATATTGTTAACCCTCAAACGAACAAAGGTGGAAAATCCAAAAAAGCTGAAGCAGAAGACAAGGCCAAGGAAAAAGTGAAACAGAAGACGAAGGCACGCCAAGAAAAATATGGAAATGCAAGAAGTGCAGAAAAGTCTTAAATAAAGGAAAAAGGCACAGAAGGAAAGGCACAAGTCAATACTTTCGTAAAAAAGCACAAGGGCACCATGATTTAATTTAAGGAGTGCCAGGCTCTCACTCGTGCAATTTGTAAAAGTAGATGGGCGATAGGAAGGAAGCTAAGGAAATAGGAGGACAATGGGAAAAAGGGCCTAGGCCACGGCTGGCCATGTAAAAAAGGGGATAAGGGGATGACTGCCCAAAAGGGATTTAGGGTTCTGTATATAAAGTTAAAAAGTGAATGAGAAGCTCATTCTTGTGGGTGGCCAAAGCTTCTTCTTCTCTTCTCTTGTTTCTTGCCTTCTTGCTTGTGCTTGAGTGAGGGATTGAGGGAGTGTGAGGGAGTGAGGGAGAGAGTGTGTGAGAGTGAGGGATCATGGAGAAGAAGCTCCCCATCTTCTCTCTTCATCTTCTCTTCTTCTCTTCTCTTCTCTTCTCTTCTCTCATGCGGCTATGGAGGATAGACTTGATGGAGAGGGCTTGAGGTTGCTTGAGCTTTCCACAATGATCATGGAGCTACCGGAGTGCAAGAGAGAGGAGGGAACTCGATCGAGCATCAAGGTAAGTCACTACACCCGTAAGGTAGGCATTGCATGTCGGCTATGTGAGAGGTAGCCATGGCTGCTCAACTTGAAATGGTTGATCAATAAGCGGTCCGTAGGTCTCGGGGTAGGGCTCCGTAGCTTCCCTTAATTTTGGTTTCATTGTCGGGACTAACGAAATCGAGCCTTGAGCGCCGCGTGCATCGAATCGAGCATAGAAGTAGGGTTTGCAACTCGAATCGGTGCTTGAGATAGTTAGGAGATTTAGGAGGTTTTAATCCTTAGAGCAAGTATGTATTTTGATTTGTTGTTGAATATTAGAGTAGGACCATCCATCTCCATCTTTGTTTTTGATTTTTGTTGCATTAGGTTAAGATTAGGATAGGAAAAAGAAAGAAAACAGAAAGGGTTCTGTTGCTGCTGGAAACAGGGAAATAGGGGCACAAATTCAAATCTCTGGTAGTGTGAGGGATTAGCTTCTGAGGTTACAGCAAGTTGGGATGGGGCAATAAGAGGCCCAAGGAACCAGGAAAGTCCTTATTTGACATTCTGCTTTATGAGAGAGAGTGAGCTTGAGAGCCAGGGAGAGAGAGAGAGAGAGAGAGAGAGAGAGCTGCAGGGAGATCCTTGGAAGTGCTATTCGATTCGAGCACCACAGTGATTCCAAGTATGTCTAGCATTTCCTTGTAGTGTTTTGCACCTATCTGGAAGGCACTGGATGATTCCATGGAGTAGGCGCTGAGCTTGAGTCATCGTGCGCAACTTGCGGGCTGTCGTCTGCGTAGTCGGACCATTCGTCCGATTCCCAGAATCGGACCACCCAATTTTTAGAATCGGACCGTTCGACTGTGAGAATCGGACCACCCCATCCAATTCGATTCCAGCAGTTAGACCCAGTGTGTCAAAATCGGACCATGTGTCCCAGTGCCAAAATTGGACCAACTACAAGGATTGGACCACTTTTCCTAGTGTGAGAATCGGACCATTGGTCCTAGCGCCACAATTGGACCACTTGTCCTATCGCAGGAGTCAGACCCCCCTGTCTGACTAGGGAAATTTGGCCAAAGTAGAAATCGGACTGTCTGATTTTCACAATCGGACCACCTTGTCCGAGTCCCAGAATTCGGACAAGCCTGTCTGATTCCCAGAATCGGACCACTTCACCAGAACTTAAAATAGAGGGTTTTTGAACCTGCCTGATAGTCCTGGCCACCCTGTTCACATCTCTGACTCCCCCTGGAAGCCCAATTTAGCCCTTAGAAGCCAAAGATCAGGCACGATAATGGAGGATTCATCCCAAATAGTTAGACACTGAGCGGACTGAACTTAGAATTTGACTTGACTTTCGGTAACCAACCGACCAACCCTGAAGTAGAATAGAGAATGCAGCATGGACTTTCAGTAAGACCTTAGATCAGCCAAAACCTACGCTTAGAGCCATATCAGGCTACGAACGTGAGGGGAAGAGTGGAGTTTGCATTGAGCATTTCCTACATCCGCACCTCACTTTTGATTTTATCACCAAAGGTGCACTACAAGAAAAGAAAAAGCCTGTTTTCACACTAAGCACTAGAAAGCACGAAGCACAACTTGTGAATAAGATTGACAACTACTTTCAATAACAAGGAACTCATCAGGAGATATAATAACATCAAGGAACCCACTATTAGGAGAAGATCCCAAAACATAGTTGGGTGCCTAAGAGCCCCATCAATAGGACCTTAAGAGGAAAAGAAGGTCCAGAAGGCGACAACATAGGGGATCGGACAATGCCGGAGCTACTCAAATTGATAGACGACCTTGTGGAGCTAGAAGTAGGACCTTAAGAGGAAACGAAGATCCAGAAGGCAACAACATAGGGGATTGGACGTTGTCGGAGCTACTCAAATTGATAGATGACCTTGTAAAGCCCCATCAGTATGACCTTAAGAGGAAACGAAGATCCAGAAGGCAACAACATAGGGGATCGGACGCTGCCAGAGCTACTCAAATTGATAGATGACCTTGTGGAGCTGGAAGTGGGAGCAATGTCAGGATCACGAGGCGGAAAAGGAGAGGACCGACTGGACTTGGGAGAATTCCTAGTCTTAGTGCAGGAGTTAGTCAATGAGTATGACTTGTTGACTAGGATGGTAGTTCAGGGCAGACTAGTAGAGGAAGTAGTAGCAAGCCTAGAAGAGGAAAGAAAGGCGATTAGAAAGGCGCTAGAGAGCATAATTGCCTATAGCCACGAGCAAAAGGCTAGGAAACTCCAACAAGATGTAGACATGTACGAGGCCTGGCGTGTGCTAGCCTTGGCTGGTGCAGCCAAAGCAAGGCCAAATGCAGAGAGAGAACAAGCAGCAGAGGTTGACTTATCATTGAGTGAACTCGTAGCCAAGCGGGTCATGGACAATACGTCTGCTGAGTAGAGTGCAACAGCCTTAGCCACCACATTACTCTCGGGATTAGGGGTCATGCAAGGGGCAAAGGGGCAATCTAGAATCCCTCTTGTAGCAAAGAAGCTAGACAAGTATGAACCTAGCAATGACCCATATAGCTTTGTGGAGCAATTTGAATAAGTTTGTGAAGCAAATACTCTCACGGACCTTGCACAATGCTCTCAAGCTTTCGGTCTGTGCTTAGGTGATAAGGGGAGAATTTGGTACACTAGTCTAGATGTAGCTGAGCGCACGAATTTTGCCCGTCTTAAGGACCTCTTTATCAAGAGATTCTCTGAGGCAGGGTACTCTGACAATCTCATCATCCGGTTGATGAATGTCAGTCAGAGGGAAAAGGAAGACATAGGGGACTATGTCACTCATGTGCGTAGCCTCTTCAAGAGGATCTCTGCAAATGAGCGACCTAATGAGAAGGATATGTCTATTGTATTTATAAATGGAATTTGAAGCGAGGAGCTCTACAAGGCTTTGGCTAGTAACTCGACTCTACACCGAGATGTGTTAGCTAGAGTCTTTGAAGAGGCAATAAGGGTGGACGATCAGCTTAGGGAGCAAAGCATGAGGAACACCAGTCGGGACAGTACAAGTCAGAGAGCTCCAGAGCGGTCAACAGTTCCCAGGAGAGAGAGAGAACTCTAGCATACATGATAAGGGAAAGAGTGTTGACCAAGGCCAGGAGCTGGCTGAGGTGAGAATGGAGCTTACATGACTGCAAGACCAAATGAGGAAACCTGTGCGGTCGCATGTGCAATATATAACCACCTCCCAGCCGAATGCCAAGATCCTAGATCTAGGCCGTACTCGAATTGTGGTAGGTTCGGTCATGACGCATTACATTGCAGACTGCCAAGGAGATTCCCATATGTGCAGTAATACAACCCTCCATACTTAGGCAACATGCCACCTAACCTCTTTGGCAGGGGAGCCTAGTTGGCACTTCCAGCACCAAATGATGCAAGACTGGCCATTCCTAGGCTAGAGATGAACCCAATAGGCATACCCAGACCACTAGGGCCCTATGTAACCCATCCACCGAGTGACGCTCCTGTTCACTATGTGGAAGAACCTAGTGAAGAGGAGACCTACATGAACCCATACATATCCTATGATGAGGAAGGAAATCCATTCCTGATGGACTATCGACTAGTACCGGTGATGGCGCTAGGTAGAGGAAGAGACAAAGGCTTTGGAGGACCAAGCCAATATCCAATCTCATGTTGGACTTGTGGTCATCCATGCCATATTTCATCACGCTGCCTGGAAAGGGAACATGCAAATAAGGACAAAGCTAACCTTTGATGCACGGAGTGTGGAATCACACACCTATTTCTTGACTATCATAGATGAAAGCCATCGACTAGTTCTGCCAATGTGCCCTCAGTACCCTTGGGGTTGTTCGGTATGGAGACCTTTGACAGTGAGGATACACCCATCCCACTACATGTCATGATGCGAGCACAGACAAAATAAGCAGGCATCTCATTGCCTGGGCCAAGTAACTTGGATACAGCCTCATTGGGAAAGAAAAGCCGGAGGAGAAGGAGAAAGAGAATAGACACAAAGATTACCCTTAAGATTGAGGAAGCTATAACGCTAATGACAAGAAAGAGGGTCACTAATGTAGAGGCAGAGACCTCAGCTCCTAAGATATCAGAACTAGGGAGTGCCAAGGTAGGGGAATACCCCCACCCCAAACGGCAACTCGAGGCTATAGCCAAAGTCAAGGAGTGGGTCAAGGACACCCAGGAACACCTTAAGGATGTAAAGCCAATATTGGAAGACCAAATTGAAGACCTCTCTAGTGTGAGTATACCCGTTTCACCATCGCAACCTCAATGGGGGAATGCACCCACACCACATCAGATGCCATAGAGGCAAGACCAGGAAGAAGCATGCCAGCAAGCTAACCAAGACATATAGCCAAAGAGTGCTGACCAAGGAGGAAGGCAATCACCCAGCAACCTCCTCACCACTTTAGTAACCACTCCAGTAACCTTGAGCCTAGGAGATCTGCTTCGGCATCACCCTTCCTTATGGCAAGAATTAAAGCACTGGGTGGAGGGAAAAGAGGAGCACACTGCCGCTGACTTGCAAGAGCAGGACGCAGTCACACAGATTCCAAGCCTAACACTATACTCAATTCCAAGATCACTGCATGTCAACGCTTTCTTGGAAGGCATTGAGATGCATGCAGTCTTACCTATCTTAGCCTTGGGGATGCAACACGAAAAGGAATTGTAGACATAGGTGCCGGTGTCAGTATCTTGAGCCACGCAGTTCTATAGGCCCGGGGAAACCCACCCGTGGAAACAGCTAGGTTCAATGTCACATTGGCCAACGGAATGAAGGTCAAACCATTTGGGGTCCTAAAGAACTGGCCAGTGAAGGTTGTAGGGGTGTAGTTTTTTGTGAACTTCATTGTCATGAAGGGAGTGGACTATGACATATTGCTAGGCCGACCTTGGATGAGGAACACTCAAGTTATTGAAGATTGGGGTAACAATCTCATCTTCTTGGGGAATAGAACAGAAGCGGTAAGGGTTGAGATGGATACCTCGAAGACTACCCCAACCGACCTTGATGCTATCTCCACCATGCTAAAAGGTGATGCACATGCAAGCAAACCCTATGGGTCATTGACCAAGTACATCCCTTGCCCTAAGGACGAGCGAGATTGGATTCATGTCTTGGCAACCATTGACCTACCATTCTCAGATGAGGAAGAGCTATATAGGCAAGTTGCTAAATCCCCAAGCATGCCAGCAAGGGAGCCCATCGTGCCACTTTGCATTATGGTAGGAAGCTCACGTAACCCAGGGAAACCAGTCTCTTTTTCATATCCCCACCAACAAGCTCAAGCTTCAGGAAATCATAGAGTACCTAACCGATAAACTGAAGGGCAACATGGCTGCCAATCTAAAACCCCTAAGTGATCTTTTGGCTAAGCGTGAGTGGAAATGGACCAAAATTCACGATCTGAACCTATTATACAATTGGGCTTTAGTCACTGACAAAAAGGAGATTGGAGAGGAAAGCCTGGGGGATGATGAGCAGTCAGAGGGGCAAGACTCTAATGATGAGGAGTATGAGGACTACTGCTCTATTAGAGACGAGAGTGAAGAAGAGTTAGACACGATAGAATATGACACTAAAGGGATAACGATCGAACAGATCAAGGAAGACTCTAGGCCTCAAAGGGAAAGGGCAGGCTGGAATGAAAGAGGAGTCACGTGGATGGAGTGTGATAGATCCTGGTTGGAGCACATAGGAGCCATGGATTAAGAGCAGGTAGGAGTGGCACAACCATTGGTAGTTCCAGTGCTTAAGATGATACACCTACTGAATTACAACCCCTTGGCGAAACTCCTTCCTCAAGCGAGGGATGTGAGTTTAACTCGGAGTCAGAAGTCAGTACGGAGAGTGATCCCGAAATACCCCAACCCTCTATGGTCAGACGCACCAAAGGGGACTTGCTAGTCCACCTAAGGCATAGACGTCTAAAGGAGGAGGCTAGGAAGGGAACTAAGGACTCAAAAGCAGAGAGGCAAAAGAAGCTACAGGATCTCCCCAAATGCTTCACAAAGTTTAAGAAGGGTGATAGAGTGGTGATTCTGCTAGGAGCAAAGAGACAAGGGCAAACCAGTGAGCCAATTGAGAGACTTGCCAAGGTCAAGGAAGTCAACTTGGTAGGGGAAGGTGAGAAGCCTCGATCTGTGTTCATTGCTGATGACTTGACCAAGGATGAGGAGGCTAAACTTGTTGCTCTCCTACGAGAGTATGTTGACGTGTTTGCCTAGTCCTTGGAGGAACTTAAAGGAGTCGATCCTAGGGTTGTGACCCATAATATCCCAATGGTTCTAGATGCGGTGCCAACAAAGCAACGACCTTACCCTATGAATCCCAAACACGCCTATGCAGTGAAGGAGGAAATCGATAAGCTCATGAAGGCAGGATTTATATATGAGATTGAGCACACGGATTGGGTATCACCTATAGTGATCGTTATGAAAAAGAATGGTAAAATTTGAGTGTGCATGAATTACAAGAAAGTTAATGCCACTACGAAGAGGGACAACTACCCCTTATCGTATACCAAGCACATGCTAGAGAGGTAGCAGGCAAAGAAGCCTACAGCTTCCTCGATGGCTTCTCTGGCTATAATCAAGTGCAAGTGCACCTTGACGATAGGCACAAGACTGCTTTCACCATGGAGTGGGGTGTATTCGCCTACATCATTATGCCCTTTGGGCTAATGAATGCACCTGCAACCTTTCAACGATTAATGTACACCATCTTCAAGGATATGCTTAGACGCGAGCTAGAGGTGTTGTAGACGACTTATGCGTACACTCTCGTTGGGTCGAACACTTAGAAAAGTTGAGAGTTATCTTTGAACTGTGCCGGTTATACAACCTCTTGTTGAATCCCTTAAAGTGCCAGTTCTGGGTGAAGCACAGATGTATCCTAGGGCACGTAGTGTCAAGGAATGGCATTGCCACTGACTTCTCAAAAGTCAGGGTCATTGTCAACCTACCACCACCTATTAACTGTAAGGGCGTTTAGTGTTTCTTAGGACATATGGGATACTATCGACACTTTGTACTGAATTACGCACTGATTGCTGGACCATTGTACAAGATGCTGATTGTATTCGAATGGACTGAGGAATGCCAACATGCATATGAAGAGTTGAAGAAGGCTCTCACCACTGCACCAATCTTAGGAGCCCCAGACTGGAGCATAATGTTTCATGTACACATAGATGCCTCTAAGTTTGCTATTGGAGCTGTTCTATGCCAGCTTGGTGAGCATAACCTAGATTACCCCGTGAGTTTTGCCAGGCAGCTCATTGAAATGGAGATGAACTATTCCACTATAGAAAGGGAAGGGTTAGCCATGGTGTTTGTTGTAAAGAAATTAAGGCATTATCTGTTGGCCACCCCCTTCGTCTTTTTTGTTGACCATCAAGCCTTGCTTTATCTCGTGAACAAGCCGTGCACTACAGGTCACATAGCTAGATGGTTACTTCTCTTGTTGGAATTCGATTTCTTTGTGGTTGTACGTAAGGGAAAGTAGCACTACATGGCTGATCACATGTCTTGCATACCCACAGGAGAAGCTGCTGGACAAGGCATACATGACGACCTATCGGACACTCATCTCTTTCACATGTCTAGTGAAAGAGACTTGTTTAGAGCCGATCTGAGGCCGTATTGGGCCGATGATATAGTTCAAGTGCTAGAGAATGGTTTACTTGAGAGACCTATTGAGAAAGCCAGGCTAAGGAGACTTATCTTAAAGATCCAGCCATACCAACTGATCGCCAGCCAACTCTATAGGCTAGGACAAGATAGTTTGTTGCGTAGATGTGTGTGTGAGCACGAGATGCATGATGTATTAAGAGACGTGCATGGTGGAATAGCTAGAGGACACTTTAGTGGGGATAAAATAGCCCGTAAGGTGCTACAATCCCAACTATAGTGGCCCACCCTATTTCTGTTGTTGCTAAATTTGTAAAACACTGCGATGAGTGCCAAAGGACTAAGGTGCCTATGCGCAAGGATAAGATGGAGTTGACCCCAGTAATAGCATGACAACCCTTCGAAAAATGGGGCATTGACTTCATTGGACCTATCAGTCCTACAGCACAGTACTCCCAGGCAAGCTACATCATTGTGGCAACTGATTACCTGACGAAGTGGGCAGAGGCAAGAGCCACTAGGAGGAACAACGCTAGAACCACTGTGAAGTTCTTGTGGGAGTAGGTCCTTTCATGTTTTGGTTGTCCAATTGAACTAGTAAGTGATCAGGGCACACACTTCATTAATGAAGTGATATCCCACCTACTCTCGACCTTCCTAATCATTCATAGAAGGTCATCGCCCTACTACCCTCAAGCAAATGGCCAAGAAGAATCCATGAATAAAATCCTAGTCAACGTGCTTACGAAGGTGGTATCCACATCATGAAGCGACTGGGATAACAAATTAATGGCGGCCTTGTGGGCCTATCGTACAGCTTATAAGACGACTGTAGGATAGATGCCCTTTAGGCTGACTTATGGAACAGAGGCCATTCTACCCTTAGAGTTCTTTGTCCCTAGCTTAAGGATAGCAGCCCAGGAGTATTGGGAGGGAAGAGAGGCTTGGACCAACCGCTTAGTGGAGTTAGAGCGTCTCACGGAGACTCGACTCTTAGCCACCCACGCTCTGATTTGTGAGAAGGCATAAAGAAATATGTGGTTTGACAAGCATGTCAAACAGTGCAACTTTGATCAGGGGGACCTCATTCTACTATACTCTGTGAAGGGTCACAAAGAAAAAATGAAATTTCGAGGACTAGGACCTTGCCGAATACGTACAATTAGTAGAACAGGAAATGTTGAATTGGAGATGCTTGAAGGTGAAGGAATAGGATTTTTCAATGGCAGTCGCATGAAAAAGTACTATCCTCCTTCCCATCCGTTGCACGAGCCACCTATGCTTGAAGCCCTTGACAACGTCTGCATGGCCACTATTACCGAACTGATAGATCAAGATGAAGAAGCAGTGGCACCCGCCTACCTATGAATCACGGTCACTGTAGAATGGATGTATTCTTTTGATGCCTTGATCGACAAAGGTGCCGACTATAATATCTTGACGCATGACCATTGGACACACATTGGTCAACCTAAATTACAGCCAACAATCGCTAAACTCAGCCCATTTGGGGGCAACACTTACTCACTCTTAGGAAAATGCAAAGTGGCTGTCTCTATCAAGTCTAAAAGTATACCAGTCTTCTTTTATGTGTTTCCAAACACTAAAGGGGACGGTAATAAGTCACTACTAGGTCGCACTTTTAAAAAGTAGATGAACTGCAATGTGGACTATAACCTAGATCGCATCCATCTTGCTATAGGCAATGTGCGCATAGTGACTACTTTCAACAAGGGTTATCTTGATCCTTCTACAATTGCAGAGCTACTGATAGAGACCCCTATGACCACGCCTATGACCAAGCCTAGGGAGAAGGGCTGTGATATCTCACCCCATGCTCAAACTACTAGAACCAAGCCCACCAAGGCCATTCACAAGCCCAAGGAGTCCACGATCATATGGGTGCCAAAACGACAAGGGCCACCTCCTTGTAAACTGTAGAAACGTGCTTCTAAACGCAAAAACTATCAGTCATCATAGCCTAAGAGGCAGCTTAGACGCTATCAACGTAGGCACACGACCATGCCGCAATGGATCCCCAAAGATCTCTTGCAAGCACAATGATACTATGAGGGCAACCCCTGAATATGGGTGCCTAAGAGTGGACATTCAAGAGGCTCAACTCTAAGCAACCTCACTCCAGCTAGAGAGGCTTGCACATACGGAGCCTAGGCTACAAAGCAAGCTGGACCAGCATCGGTTGTGATTAATGAATCCCAACTCATTTATCATCCAAAGCTAGATGTCCCAGAATTATCCAAGTCAGAAAATTTTAGCACCCCCGTGCTGGCTCAGATAGAATGCAGCACACCTCCTATGCCACTGGAGCCCCCTGCAGTGTCTCAAAGTGCTTATGAGTGCAAAGTCCCATTTGTGACGCCATCAATGGAGTCATCACTGTCCATCCCAATTGCACCATCACCACCAGTAGGTCTTAGGCCTTCGTATGAAAGACGATCTTTCCTTCCAGTGGCCAAGGATCTTGCTGAGACCTCGGGAGATGACGTAGTGACATGCATCAAGGAGTTAGATAACACCTTCACCACATTCGTTAGGAGCTATGAGAGGCTTGACCTAGGACTTCTCGATGAACCCCTTGCTTCTGATGTTCGTGCATTGCCATGCACTTGGGAAGACTATGAATTTATGATCATCAAATTCTCCAAAATTACCGTCGAATTAATCGCTAATGGAGAGATCTCAAAAGAGCAAGCCATTCTCAGAAGACTAATTACCTCATACCGCAAGCTTGCTCACTCTACACCTGAACAAGAACTTGAGGAGATTATGCAGCTTGCAGCTCTAATTCTTTGTTCTTACAACTGTGGTATGCCTTGCAACTCCAATGGGAGAAAAAAGGCTGCTGCATCATGACCAATGCCGAGCAAAGAAGGGTAATCAAAACAATTGAACACGACCCTACTTATGTGGCACCTTTTTCGTTTAGGGTTTTGGCCATTACACGCAACATACACTTAGATGACCATGTGTTAGCCCACCCTTATATTGACCAATTCCTTACGGAAGAGGAATTGCACGTTGCTAGCCACCTCAACTCCGGGGACATCTTTCATGATGTCTTGACCTATATCACCCAAGCTTCCATATGACCATGTGAACTTGATCGTCATGCCCATCTTGAATATAACCCTAACCTCTATACTTGGCTATTGGCCAAGTAACTCGCCCCACAAAGTCCATGTGAGTCCTCCTTCCCTTGCTAATCCTAGGAAGAATTCTTTTAAAACTTAAGGAAGGGGGGGGGGGGGGGGGAGTAAAGTGAGAGCCAAGTGATGTAGCAAGTTGTAGTGATGGATGAAAATGATCGATTGAATTTGAATAGGAAAGAATGTGAGGAGGAAATAGATGTTGCTTTTCAATTATTTCCAAGGTTTATACCTCTGAAGCAGCACGTCAAATTGTCACACGCATTCTTTCTTGGGTTTTTGTTAGTGATGAGTCAATTCATAACGCTAATATTGTCATGGTGTAATGACAGGCACCTACCATGGCAGGATAAGAAAAGGGGGTAAACTTCCATTCACTGAAGAGGAGCTGACAAAGTATGGGATCAGTGTTGAGACACATCGATTTAGCCAGTTCACATTCAAACATACCCTGAATTTAGACGATGCCATCCTAGAAGAGCCGACAGTGAAGGAGTTGGTGGATAAATACAACCTCTGAAAGTATGTGGAAAAGGTCGGACAGGCTATAGATTACAGCATGTGCACTAACTTTTTAAGGAGCTTTGATGAAGGTAGGGACTATGGCATGGTCACAGTAAGGACTGGTGACTAGGCACGAAGGGTGCAAGTGCCCCTTAATGCAATTATCATCGAGAAAGCCCTAGGACTTGTGTCCAAGAAGGAGAGGCGCCCAGGAAGAGATGCATATACCATGTTGGGAGTCAAAAAAGATGATGTGCACATAGTGGATGGAATCAATTTGGCTGATATTCCAAACCCCACAACAAATATCCAAGCTAAAATGGTCCACCCCCTTTTCTTAGGATAGAGATACAACACTTTAATGAACAAAATCGGGGTGCCATTACTAGAGAGCATCGCTGCAGGAGTTCTAGAGGAGGTGGATTGGAATGGTTTTTTGCAGAAAACTATCAAGAGTTCAGCCGCGCTCCTGGCTCCAGCCGTAGCACCAGCTGGTGGGGAGTCTCCTGCTTCTATTGCATGATCCGCAAGGAAAAAGCCTGCCTTGAAAGCCTCCACAATCAGATTTGGTGGTGTCCTGATGGCAATCATCCATGAGGCTATCAAGGATGATGGTGTAGATGAAGAGCAAGCTGTGTATCAAAGCTCACCTCACCATGAGGAAGAAGGCTCGAGTGAAAAGACAATAAGCGACAAAGAAAAGCCAGAGGTACCACCTACTCAAGTGGCTAAACCACGAGAGCAAAAGAAGAGTGACAAGAGCCAGAAGGAGAAGAAAGAAAGACTGAGCAAAGAAGAGCGAGCTAAGATGAAGAGGGCTCAAAGGGAGTCAAGAAGGGTGGAGGAGGAATGAAGGAAAAAAGAAGAGGAAGAACTCGAAAAAATTAGAGAAGAATCAAAGAGGGCAGAAGAAGAGAGGCAAAGAAGGGCAGAGGAGGAAGCCGAAGAACTAAGAATGAAAGAACTTGCTGAGTTGGCAAAGGCCACTCGTAGATTTGTCGAAGAAACCCATGGGGGAGGAGAGATCGATCCTTTGAGTCCCTGCCATGAAGCTGAAGCAAGTGGCAGTGTGGAAACGGCCCCAGTAGTTGTAGGCAAGGGCAAGTCCTTGCTACACCCCCTGCCTTCCTCCTTTGTGCCAGTACCAACCGGCACCACAACCACAACCACCCCGCAATCCACGCCCTCTCTAGACACGGCCCAATTGATGAACATGATGCAGCTAATTGTCAGTAAAGTGGCTGAAATTGTACCAGAAGCCAGAGCAAAAAGGCCCCTGCCGCAGATGCCGAGTCTAGGCAAGATGCAAAACAACAGAAGCTAGAGGCATCAACCACTACAGCCCCTATTCCCATGCCATCTGGTGTCGACTATGACGCTTATGTGGCTGAGCTTCTGGCACAATTGGACAAGGCAAAAGAAGAAAAGATGATAGCTCTGGTGGAGTCAGAGAAAGAAAAGGAAACTTCGGCAGCCTTAAGGCTAGAAGTTTCAAAGCAAGGAGCCGATCGAAGAAGGGAAGTGAAAGCGCTACAAGATCAGCTAGAAGCAAAGACCAAGGAAGCCCAGGACAATGAGAGCCACCTAAGACAAAGGCTGGAAGATGAAGAGAAAAACCTGGTGGCAGAACAGTGAAGCTTGAAGTTACTAGTGCAGCAGTATGCTAACTTGGAACAGAGAACTGCCAAATTGGAAAGGTATGGACATATAGAAGCTTAGGAGGGCAAGCCAAGTGAGCGACAAGAAGATGCCATAACTTTCCGGCTATGGTATGAACTTGAATAACAAGACAAATTGGAGAGGGAAATAGAGTTCCTAGAGAAGGAAAGGCCGGGAGTTCCCACAGCAGAAGCACAAAGGCTGCAGAATGAGGCACAACGACTGCAAGATGCATTGGAGATTACCAAGGGAGACATGGAGGCCCTCATGGCCATGGCCTTCACTCAAAGAAAATTGCACTTTGCAGAGATCCAAAGTCACGAGCAACTTGTACAAGAAAAGTCAGAGCTATTTTTTGAGGTAGAAAAAAGATTCAACATTGCAAATCAGGCAAAAGAAATTGCTGAAGAACAGCTGGCTCAAAAATCTAGGAAAAGGAACCAACTCTAGTTCTTAATGAATGAGCAGCAGTAGGTTGTGACAACCTTGGCAAAGTGAGCTGGAGAAGTGAAGAAAGAAGATGGATGAGAGAGCCAGTGAGTGGGAAAGAAACAATTTTGAAAGAGTTAAGGATTTAACAAAACGCTTGGCGGTGGCTGAGTGCAAGAGAGTGCTTGCAGAGTCCAGGGTAGAAGCTACTACTATATGTGCCAACACACAAAGGCAAGCCTTCCTCAGCACTGTACTACACGTCACCCAGGTGGAGGGAAATGATTCAGTGGACAAGGTAAGAAGGAAGCTAGAATTGACTACCTGAGCACTAAAGTATGGCCTTCAAGAATGTGGGAGCTTTCGCTCAACCGCCAAGACCCACGGACCGCTTATTGATTCAAGCGTTCCAAGCGAGCTCTAATGGCTATCTCTCACCTAGCCGATGCGCCACCGATCCTACGAATGCAGTGAGCTTACCTTGATGCTCGATCGAGTACCCTCCTCTCTCTTGCACTCCGGTAGCTCCACGATCCTAGATGCTAGCTCAAGCATCCTCAAGCCTCCTCCATCTCCAAGCTCCATCCTCCATAGCCGCGCGCGCAAGAGAAGAGAAGGGAAGAAAGAGAAGAAGAGGAGAGGAGATGGTGAAGAGCTTCACCCTCTTGATCCCTCACTCTCACACACACTCACTCCCTCACACTCTCACACTCCCTCTCTCAAGAGCACACACAAGCAAGAAGGGGAGAAGAAGAGAGGAAGAAGAAGACTAGTTTTGCCACACACCAAAGAATGAGCTCCTCATTCACTTTTCAACTTTATATACAAAACCCTAAATCCCTTTTGGGTGGTCATCCTCTTTTCCCCTTTTTACATGGCCGGTCATAGCCTAGGCCCTGTTTTCCATTGTCCTTTTATCTTCCTAGCTTCCTTTTCACTGCCCCTCTACATCTACATTTACAAATTGCACGGGTGAGAGCCCAGCGCTCTTTTACAAGATTTTAGGGTGCGCCTTTTTATTTAAAAATGCGCCTTTCCCCTTTTGTATTTGCCTTGGACTTTTAAGGTTGCCCTTGCGCTTTTGGCATTTTCTCATTTTCTTTCTTCAGTCGGGCTACCTTTTTTCTGCCTTTGCCGTGCGTCTTTTCCACTTTCTTTTGCGTCTTTTCCACTTTCTTTGATTTCCTCATGTTGGGGTTAACATTACCCCCCTCCTAGACGAGTGCCATTCCCATGGCACTCAGTGTCATAGGTAGCAGGTGGTAGCATGCACCGAAGACGTGGGTGACAAGGACGCCGGGGGTGTGCATTGGTGGCCGGCACACGTGTTGGTTTGTTGGGGATTCTGCATAGGATGATTCTTTCTGGGCTTGTCGGATGATGAGGGGTGAGCAGTCAGAGTTGGGCATTGATGAAGAATGAATGACACTTTCGTTGTGGTCAGGTGGTCTCTCCCTAAGGGTAGTGCTAGTCTTCCCTATTGTGCACAAGACATATTTGATTAGTTTAGGAGACAGGTCAAACTCTAAGCAAGCTGAGAGTATTGTCCTGCACTTGAGGACCCAAACTGTGAATATATTTCAGTGTAGGCATTATGTGAGTGCTTGTGCGTACTTAGATATTACTTAGTTAGAAGATTGTCGGCGTGGTTCCTTGGAGAGCAGGGGGCTAAGTTGATGGAAAAATGTGTTAATGAAGAGGTGGAGCACACTTTTGAAGAGGGGTTTAAAAAAAAAATTTATAACAATAGCATGAGGAGGCGTATACATGGAGGCAACGGTTCAAGAGCATGACAAGAGTTTTACTCCTTGTCATCCGAATAGTGGGTAAGGGTTGGCGGGGGGCCTTGTTAAGGAATTTTCAACTTAACAAGTAGGCTTTGATGTGGAGGCGGGTTTTGAGGGTGGTGGTAGAAAGAAAGGGGTGGTTGCACTGGGTAAATTTACTGTCCTTCATGTCTTCGGGTAATGCACCACAGAAGGATGGCAAAAAACAAGCACGCATCATGAAGCGAGTCATGGTGTTGCTGTCTATGGCGTTGGGGTAAAAATAGAGGGGTGGGAGATGGCGTTCTTGGGGTACGGGTTCTTGGTGGACTAGGATCCTAATTAACCTAAGATAATTACAGGTGGTGATGAATGCGGGGTCGGGGCAAGAGGTGAATTCACTAAGAAATTTATCTATAGAGCTATACAAGTCGGGGAGGGTGAAAAGGAGGGCGTTTCTATGGGAGGTGGTATTGGCGTTATAGATGATGGGGAAATCGAACCTGCTGTGGATGGACGGGTTGAAGTCCACTCCTACCCTTCGAGGATACGGCATAAAAGTGAGGTCGTTTCTCTCTGAAGGGAGGGTGTTGCAAAATGCCATCCACGCTTCCAGGTTGACGTCAAAAATGCGCCTCCTCCAGGTGGGTTGGCAATTATAGCCTTCCACTATTCGAGGCACCTGGAGGACTTTATCTTGCCAAAACTCACGGTCCTCGGCTCCCCAAGCAGTTGGGTGAGCCTCACGCTCTACTAACCATTTGGCTTTGAGCCTGGCCCCCATGGCAATGACATCATCCACCAGCTGAATGGGCAGCACCCTATTCAAGGCCGTGGGAAACTCAAAGCGCATGTCGAAGGGGTCACGGTTATACTCCTGCTATTCCCAGATAATCATTTCGGTGCAGAATTCAGCAGGGGAGTCTTGGGTGCGCAGTAAGAGAGGGGCAGGCTGTCTCTGGACAGGTTTGGCATTCAGCTTTCTTCTTGCCTTCTCCACCATCTCCTTCCTACGGTTGGTTTGGGCCGCTCTTTGCTCGGCAGATGTGTCAGGGGGCTGTACTTTGGCTTGCTATGGTTGAGGGGGTGGTGGGACATATTCCTCCTCTTGAGGTCCCAGATCGAGCTCCGGTTTACCCCCTTTTGCTTGCTTGTCTTCTTGTGTTTTCTCCTCTGTGAAACCGAGGTCGTCTATCTCCTGTGCCGTCAAGCCTACTTGTGCCATATATCTTCTCTGCTCTTCTAGGCTCTGCGGTGGGCCTCCTAGCTGCAGCGGCACGTGTAGGCCTACTGTGAGAGCTCTGCGCTCAATGGTTAGTTTCCTTTGCAGCTGATCATTGGCTTCATCTCCTCCTGGTCGGGTGGTGTGGAGCAGCGTGTTGAGAAAGGTGTGCTGCTGAGCTATCATGGAGAGCTGGGCTGCTTCTGCCTGATTCTCAGCCAGCACCCTGTCTCCTTCGGCCTTGGCTAGCTGGCGTGCTAAGTCCCGTACTCTCTGCTCGTTATGATCGGACCATTATTTTGCCCTTCTCTCCATATCTTCCAGGCTCTCCCCCTGATGGAGGGTCATTGCCATGAGTTGTTGTTGCTGGGCCTCAAGCTCACGGTGCAGGCGGGACTGCTCCTGGTGTTCCTCTGCGATTTGCGCATTGAGCTGGTCCAGCTTCACCTGCATCCTGCGCACCTGTTCTGCCCTTAATTGATCCAGCTTTGCAGTCTCCTGTTTGATTTTGTCAAGCTGGCTTTGCGCTTCCAGGTTGGCTGTAGATAACTGATCATTCTTGTGCCGAAGGTGGGCATTTGTTTCCCTCTCCCCGTTGAGACGCTCCATCAGGATTTTCCTTCTTCCCTCCTAGGCATTGTCGCGTTCTTTCAGGGCTCTTAGTTCTTCTACCTCCTTAGTGCTGGCCTCCTCCCTAAGCATAGCGATCTCTTTTTGATATTCTGTTATTTGCTTCACTCAGTCCAGCTGGAGGGCGACTTGTGATTCGCGTTCCGCTGCCAGCTTCTCCACGACTATCCTCCTTTCCTGCCTGGCTTTTTGTAACTGTGCGAGCAGCTCCTTCACGTACTCGTCGTAGTGGCCTGCTGGAGGTGGGGGGTGGGCCATGGTTGTAGTGGTGGCAACCTCTTCCAATTTTTGTCTTTTCACTTCCGACCTTGGCTCCAGTTTGGCCGTGCTGCCCTTTTGGCACCTGAAGCTGGAGTGGCCCCGGCTACTTCCCTTGCCAGCTCCCTTTCCACCAGGAACTGCAGCCAGGTGACCACGTTGCTCTCATCAATTTTTGGGGTGTGACCCTGGGTGGCGGTGGCAGGGGGTGTCACCATGATGGGGGTGGCTTGCACGGGTGGCATGAGGAGAGGGGAGGCTGGCCTGATTGGGTCTTTTCCTTTACCTTCTGCAGGAGGCAGGTGCACAGTTTCCGACACACCAGTGCTAGGACCGGGTGCCTCAGGTTGGTATGGACCCCCTACTCCGTCCTCATCTCTTCTTCACTGTTCCTCGATGGAGCGACGGGTCGCCAGCTCCAAATCTTCTTCTTCCCTCCTTCTCAACTCATCCTCAGCCCTCTTTTGTCTTTCCTCCTCTTCCCTTACCGACTCCCTTTGGGCCTTAGTCTGTTGTTCCGCCTTTCTTTTTGGTGTAGCCTGGGGTTCTCCCTCCTCGTCGGTGTCCGTTTCCGTTTCATCAGACTGCTCTTCCACATGAGGTTGGGACTGCGACAACGATTTGCCACTTTTCTCGTCACCTCCCCGTTTGTCTTCTCCTGCTTGTCCCTGCCCTATTGCTTCGTGGATGATCGCGGTAAGGGCACCTCCAAACCCTATGGTGGAGGCCTTGGAGGATGAGGCTTTGCGGGTCGATCGGGGTGAAGGGGATTCTCCTGCCATGGCCCTTCCTCCTGTCGCTAGGGCCTTTGCCGACGCCTCAATTGTCTTTCTTACGAACCCATTGAGGTTCACCTCGTCTAGCAATTGAGCAGCGATGCTTTCGAGCAGGGGTACATTGATTCTGGACATGATGCTGTTGTACCCCTGGCTCGAGAACAGGGTATGCATCATCTTTACCTGCAGCTGAATCTCTTGATTGGGGATGTCTGCCAGGCTAATTCCGTCGTTGGTGTGGACCTTCACTTTGTCCATCCCCAACATGGCATAGACGTCCCTTTTTGGTTTCTTCTCCACCTTGTTTGGAAGCCCTAGTGCCCTTTCTATTAGTTCGGGGGTCAGTTTGACCTGCACTTGTCTGGTGGCTTCCCTGTCCCGCACCGTGACGATGCCCCTGTTTCTGTTGAAGGTGCGCAAGAACTCGGCGCACAGGGTGTAGTTTATCCTCTGGCCCACTGCGTCCAGGTACCTTTGTAAGTGGCATTGCTCTATAATTTGTCGTACCGCCGGTTCCTCGATGACCACATCTTCCAGGTCGAATATGTGGCGGAACTTCAGCTGGTTGAACACCCTCGTTTCCACCGTGAGGCCGTACTTCACTTGTTCTTCCTCCGAGAAGGGGAGCTTGCCTGCTTTGTCTTGACTTGCCATGGTCGCCACCTGCATATTTAGCCAATTCCCTTTTTAGTATTTTTTTGCAACCAATTTGCTGGACGACCACAAACATAGCAGATTTTATTGTCCATAGCCCTAACTTTTCCTTTCAGACTTCTATCACCCCTTTTTATATGGCATTTCAATTTTGAGCTTTTCACGCTTGGTTTACTTTTTAGTTTTAACTCCGTTTATCCGCTTACTAGTTTTAACTCCGTTTATCCCCTTACTTACTGCCCCTTCCCCTTTGTGGAAAAGAAGAATCCGTCCCAGGATTGGAGGTTGTGGGGCCAAGGCGTTCATGTCTGTTTGTGTATGAGCCAATCGTAGAAGTTGGGGTTATATTCTAGGTGTGCAGCGCAGTCCAGGTCACAGGGTTGAATGCCTACATGTGTGATGTACGTGAGGACATCTGTGAGCAAATCACTGGAGTCGACCCGACTTGCGATGTGGAGCTCCTCCTCTGTCAAGAGGTGGTCGAGATAGGGGTGCCCTGAGATATGATCATCCATGGTTCGACCCCGAAGAGTGGTTAACACTCTATACGAGGTAGGCGCGACGTAGGTGGGATCATACTTAGCTGTTTTGATGGCTCAGCATTGTTCGGCGTTGGTCATTATGTGGCATCCATCGACTTCCCATTTCAACCTAAGAGCGTACCACCGCTTCAAGAAGGGTGATCCCGTGTCGGCCAGGTGGGACAACCTTGCTCTCTCTTGGCCAGTGATGGCCGACATTGTTCGTGGGTCAAATGATGTGATGAGGCGTTGCTTAATGGCTTTTTCTTTGGAGATCTCGCTAGCGAGCAGCTCGACGGCAGAGCGAGAAGCTTGTGCAAAGGCGAATTCAAAAGTCTCCCAAGAGCAAGGCATATTGCGCACGTCTGTTGCAAAGGGTTTTGCTAATAGTCCCAAGTCCAGGCGATCATAGCTGAGGGCCAGTGCAACAAAGGTGGCATCGAGCTATTTGATGCAATCCACCACATCATCTCCAGTGTCCTTTGCGAGGTCAGTGGCCAGCATTAGAAATGCCTTTCGTTCATAGGAGGGCTTAAGGCCGGCGGGTGGTTGAGGTTTGCTGGAGCTGGAGGCTCTGACAGTACAGAGCTGCGCGGTTGGGGGTCCGTTTGAGTTGGCAACCTGGGCGTTGGCCGGATGGATGGGTCGGGTTTGATCTTAGGGGCTATGCTGCTGCAGTTAGCTAGGCTGCTGAGCGGTGGGTGGGGTTGGTTGGATGATGCCACTTGTGGTGATGGCCATTGTTTGGGCTAATGGGCGTGTGCAACACTCGTGGGTTGACACGCAGAGGAGTTGGGTGAGTGGGTTGAGCCCTGCAATTCGTGGTCTTGAGGCATCGGGGAACAAGGACTGATTAGACTTGAGGTCGACGCAGAACTAGTGCGTTTGACAGTTGGGATTTCAGGGATCCACAGCGAGGCATTCCCCTCATAGTAGCCTTGTGCACCCAGGAGGAGTTTAGGGACCCATATTTGTTTAATCATGCGGCACTTGCGATGATGGCGTCTTGGTTTCCTAGGTTTAGATTTGTAGGTCTTCCGCGGACATGCGCGTCTAGTTCTAGGCAGTTCTTGAGGCTTCTTAGGTACCCATTGCAAGTGAGTCTGTTGAGGTTTTGCTTTGGGTGAGGTGGGCCGCGGTTTATGGGGATCTGGGTGTGGTAGATATGCATGGCCCCCTCCTTAGTCCTAGCTCCGGCTGTTTCTATTGGTGGCCCTGTGAGCGGTGATAGGGTTACGAGGCCCTTGCTGAAAGACGTGACAATAGGCACGTTCCCAACCGCTAAGTGGATGCATTGCGACTCATAATCAACATTGCAGCGGGTCTGCTTTTTAAAAGTTCACCCGAGCAATGACTCTATGCTTGCATCCATGGTACTTAGCAATACGTAAAACAGCATGGGGATAGTTTCAGACTCGATAGAAATGGCGAGGATCGGGTAGGATTGAGCCTCGTATGGACTTAATTTGGCTATTGTGGGATGAAGTATTGGCGTGCCAAGCTGGGTCCAATGCTCGTGCGTTAAAACGTTAAAATCCGCTCCCTCATCGATCAGGGCGTCGAAGGAACACGTCTGCTTGGCCATGACCGTGACATGGAGGTAGGCGGGTTCTACAGGCTCCTTCTCATTTTCGCAGATTTCTGTAATTGTGGCTACTAGTATTTTGACGGTGTGGTTCTACCATTGGTGGCTCGTGCAACGGATGAGTGGGTGGGTAGTACTTCTTGACCTAACTGCCATTGAAGAAGCCCATTCCCTCACCATCCAGTGTTTCCAGCTCGACATTACCAGTTCGGCTGATTGCCCGGACCTTAAAGGGTCCGAGACCTCTAAATTTCATCTTTTGCTTATGTCCTTTAACTGATTAGAGGAGCACTAGGTCACCCTGCTCAAACTCCCATTGCTTGAATGTTTGTCAAACCAGCTTTTGTGTCGGGCTTTCTCGCAGATAAGTGCGTGGGTTGCTAGGAGACGAACTTCTGACATGCGTTCCAGCTCAACCAAGCGTTGCGCCCATGCCTCCTTCCCTTCCCATCGTTCTTGGAGTGCTATCCTCAGGCTAGGGACGAAGAATTCTAATGGGAGAATGGCTTCGGTCCCATAGGTTAGCTGAAAAGGTGTTTGACCGACGGCCGTTTTATAAGCTGTTCGGTAGGCCCACAAGGCTGCCATCAACTTGTTATCCCAGTCACTTCGTGAGGCTGAGACCACTTTAGTCAGGACATTGATGAGAATTTTGTTGGTTGATTCAGCCTGGCCATTAGCCTGAGGGTAGTATGGTGAGGATTTGTGATGGATGATGAGAAAGGTGGATAGGAGATGGGCTATCACTTCGTTGATAAAGTGCGTTCCCTGGTCGCTGACCAATTCTATGGAGTAACCAAAACGCGAGATTACTTGCTCCCATAAGAACTTGGCAGTCGTCCTAGCATCGTTTCTCCATGTGGCTCTCGCCTCCGCCCATTTAGTGAGGTAATCCGTGGCCACCACGATGTACCTGGCTTGTGAGTATTGTGCCGCGGGGCTAATGGGTCCTATGAAGTCAATCCCCCATTTTTCGAAGGGTTGGCGAGCAATAACAAGGGTTAACTCCATATGATCTTTACTAACCGGGACTTTTGTCCGTTGGCACTCGTCACAATGCTTGACGAATTGTGTGGCATCGCGGAAGAGTGTGGGCCACCATAGCTGGGACTGCAGCACCTTCCGTGCTGTAGTGTCCCCGCTAAAGTGTCCTCCTACAATACCGTTGTGCGCCTCTGAGAGCATATCGTGCATCTCATGCTCACATACGCATCTACGTAACAATCTGTCTTGCCCCAACCTATAGAGTTGGCCTGCAATCAGCTGTAGGGCTGGATTTTCAGGATTAAGTGCCTAAGCCGTGCCCGTTCTATTGGTCGTTCGGGCAGCCCATGCTCGAGCACTTGGACTATGTCATCTGCCAAGTATGGTGTCAGATCGGCCCTGAATAGGTCTCCCTCCCTGGACATATGGAATAAGTGGCTGTCTGGTAACTCGTCCATGATGCCTTGTCCAGCGGCTTCTCCTGTGGGTATACGGGACAGATGATCAGCCATGTAATGTTGTTTTCCCCTCCACACCACCACTGAGAAGTCGAACTCTAGGAGCAGGAGAAGCCATCGAGCTATACGTCCTGTAGCACGTGGTTTGTTCACTAAATAGAGCAGGGCTTGATGGTCCACGAAGAAGGTGAAGGGGGTGGCCAATAGGTAATGCCGGAACTTCTTCATGGCGAACACCATGGCTAATCCCTCCCTTTCCGTTGTCGAATAATTCATCTCCATCTCAGTGAGTTGCCTGCTAGCAAAACTCACTGGGTAATCTAGGTTATGCTCACCCGGTTGGCACAACACTACCCCCACGGCAAATTTAGAGGCGTCAATGTGTACGTGGAAAGTAATGGTCCAGTCTGGGGCTTGTAGAATAGGTGCCGTTGTTAGGGCTTTTTTCAATTCTTCGTACGCTCGTTGGCATGATTCAGTCCACTCGAAGACAATTAGCAGTTTGTACAATGGCCTAGCGATCAGTGCGTAGTTCAGTACAAACCGCCGATAGTACCCTGTGTGACCTAAGAAGCATTGAACTCCCCTGTAATTACCTGGGGATGGAAGGTCCATGATAACTTTGACCTTTGAGAAGTCTGTGGCAATGCCATTCTTGGACACCACGTGTCCCAAGATGCATCTGTGCTTCACCCAAAACTGACATTTCAAGGGGTTCAGGGAGAGACGGTACAAGCGACACCGTTCAAAGACCGTGCGGAGTTTGTCTAGATGTTTGATCTAGGTTGAATGGATGCACAGGTCATCGACAAAGACCTCTAACTCCTTGCGAAGCATGTCCTTGAATATGGTGCACATGAGGCGTTGAAAGGTGGCGGGGGCGTTGATCAGCCCGAAGGGCATGACTACGTATGCAAAGATGCCCCACTCAGTGGCGAAGGCGGTCTTGTGCCTGTCTGCAGGATGCACTTGCACCTGATTGTACCACGAGAAGCCATCCAAGAAATTGTAGGCTTCCTTACCTGCCACTCTCTCAAGCATGTGCTCGGTGTACGGTAAAGGGTAGTTGTCTCTCTTTCTAGCGGCGTTCACCTTCTTGTAATTGACGCACACTCGAATCTTGCCGTTTTTCTTCATCACGATGACTATGGGTGATACCCAGTCTGTGTGCTCAATTTGGTAAATGAATCCAGCTCTCATCAGCTTGTCGATTTCCTCCTTGATAGCATGAGCATGCTTTGGATTCATGGGGTATGGTCGCTGCTTGACCGGCGTTGCATTCGTCGTCATGGGTATGTTGTGAGTCACAACACTTGGATCTACCCCTCGTAGCTCTTCTAAGGACCAAGCAAATACATCCCAGTACTCCCGCAAAAGAGTGACAAGACTGGACTCTTCTTCCGTGGTCAAGTCCTCGGCAATGAACACTGGTTGGGGTACTTCCCCTTCCAGGGCTAGGTTTACCTCCTTGACCTTGGCTGGCCCTTCGATTGGTTCGCTGGTTTGCCCTTGTCGTTTGGCACTTAGCAGAACCACTACCCTGTCCCCTCGTTTGAATTTAGAGAAACGTTTAGGGAGGTCTTGCAGCTTTTTTTGTTCCTCTGTTCATGCATCCTTGGGACACTCTGCCTCATCCTGCCGCAACCTTCTGCACCTCATGTGGACAGGTAAGTCCCCCTTGGTGCATCTGGTCATGGGTGGCCCAGGGATTTCTGGGTCACTTTCCGAAGTAACTTCCGATTCAGAGTTAAACCCCCTGTTTTCACTAGAGGAGGTGGTCTCCCCCGGTGGCTGCAGTTCAGATGGCGATTCGGTTCTAAGCAGTGCTGCCGTTCCTGGTTGGGCTAGGCCGGCTTGCTCAAGGTCCACTGCTCCCATCCGTTCCAACCAAGCACGATCACATTTTGTACACATAACTCCTTGGTCAACTCTAAGGGCCTGTCTCTTCTGCGGCTTAGCGTCTGCCCAGATTTTCTCAATTTCTCGCCCTTCGGTGTCGTATTCTATGGTATCCACCTCACCTTCACTTTCGTCATCAAAGGATTGGAAATCTTTGTATTCATCACAGGAATCTTTATCGCTCAACTGTTCATCGTCTCCCAAGGCTTGTTCTGCCTCGTCTTGTTGGTCGGGAACCAAAGCCCAGTTATACCTGAGGTTTAGTTCATATACCCTGGTCCACTTCCACTCGGACTCTTCCAAGAGGTCTTGGAGAGGCTTGAGATTGGCGGCTGCGTTGCCTACCAGTCGGTCCGTTAAGTGCTCTAGTATTCCCTGGAGTTCCCTCTTGTTGGTAGGCACTTGGAAGATGACAGGCTTAGGCCCTTCATGGAGGCTTGCTACCATCATGTAGACAGGTGTAGGGAGTGTTTCTTTTGGCTTGCCAATTTTTTTGACGGCCTGCTTGTACGCCTCATGGTCTGAGAACGGCAGGTCAAGTGTAGCGAGAACGTGCATCCAATCCTGCTCGTCCTCTGGGCATGGGATGTACTTAGTTAAGGACCCATAGGGTTCCTTGTCCTGAGTTTCTCCCTTGAGCAGAGTAGAGATGGCGTCTAGGTCGACTGGCGAGGTCTTCCAAGTGTCCATCTCTATTCTCACAGCATTAGTGCGGTTGCCAAGGAAGATCAGGTTGTTACCCCAGTCTTCGATAACTCTAGCATTGCGCATCCAGGGTCGACCCAATAAGATATCATAGTCCACTCCCTTCATGACTATAAAGTCAACAAAGAACTAGACTCCTGCAATCTTCACTGGCCAATTCTTCAAGACCCCGAATGGCTTCACTCGCATACCGTTTGCTAGCGTGACATTAAACCGAGCAGCTTCGATAGGCGGGTTTCCCCACGCCTGTAGCACTGTGTGGCTAAGCACACTAACCCCAGCTCCTGTGTCTACAATCCCCTTCCTCGTTGCGTCTCCCAGGGCCGGCAGGACTGCGTGCATCTCCGAGCCCTCCCAGAAAGCATTGACGTGCAAGGATTTAGGCACGGAGTGTAGCGTCAAACTTGGCAAGTGTGTTTTCGCATCCTGGTCTTGAGGATCTATCGGGGCCTGCTCTCGCGGTCTCTCGACCCACTGCTTGAGGTCCTGCCATACGGCAGGGTGCTGCTTAAGCAGATCTCCCAGGCCAAACATTACAGGGGTGGTTACTAGTGTGGTCAGGAGATTGCTAAACACTCGTCCTTCCCTTAGCCCAGACTGTCCGGGCCAATGGCCGCGGCTGATTTGCGGGTCTGTTGCGTCTAGGCTTGGCCTTGATGGCACCGTTTGTGGCATAGTAGCCTCGGTAGACTTAGGTTGGGGCGGTGATATTGGCGTACTTATGCTGGAGAGATCATCAATCTCGTCCTCCGTAATGGGTTCAACATCCTTGAGGTGCTGTTGAGCCTCCATCACCCATTCCTTCACCTTTTCTATGGCTTCTAATTGCCGCTTGGGGTGTGGGTATTCCCCTACCTTAGCACTTCCCTTTTAGGCTGTTTTAGGGGCTGAAGTCTCTGCCTCCGCGTCTGAGAATTTCTTCCCTTGGGGTAAGGTCGTAACACTGTCGGTTTTTAGTGTGACCTTAGCCTCTGATCTCTTCTTTTTCCGCCTACGGCTTTTCTTTCCTACTGAGGTCGCGTTAAGATTGCTATGTCCTGACAGAGAGATGCCGGCCTGCTTCGTTTGTGCTCGGGTCATAACTCGCAAGGGAATAGGTGTGGCCTCCCCATCGGGGTTTTCAACACCAAACAGCCCCGGTGGGACGGACGGCAAATTAGCTGAACCAGAAGGCGACTTCCGTTTTGGGCAGTCTATGAAAAGATGGGTGATTCCGCACTCTGCGCACCTTTGGTCAGCTTTGTCCCTGTTTTGCTGCTCTCTTTCGGGGCAGCGCGATGAGACGTGACCGGGATGTCCACAAGTCCAACAAGTGACCGGATCCTGTGGCTGCCCTCCTAGGCCTCTATCCCATCCTCGTCCTAATGCCATCACTGGCACGGGTCAGTAAACCATGAGGACCGCATTGCCCTCGTCGTCATGAGAGACGTAAGGGTATATGTAGGTCTCTTCGTCACTGGGCTCCTCTACATAGTGTACGGGAGCATCGCTAGGTGGGTGGGTCACATAGGGACCAGGCGGTCTAGGAATGCCGGTAGGATTTATGTCCAGCCTAGGGACCGCTGGTTTCATATAGTTAGGCACCGGTAGGGCTAGCGTGGCTCCCCTTCCGAAGAATGGCTGTGGCCTGTTAGCCGGATAAAGCTGGCCGTAGGGTTGCGCGTATGGCAGTCTTCGTGGTAGTCTACAGTGTGCGGCATTGTGGCCGAACCTACCGCAGTTAGCGCAGGGTCTTGACCTAGGGTCCTGACACTCTGCTAGCAGGTGGTTTCCTCCACAGTACATGCACTGGACGTGCTGACGCGTTGGTCGCCTCAACATGTCTTGTATTTTGGCCAATTCCGTCTTGACCTCGGCCAAGCCGTGGTCCGTCTCGGTGGCCTTTCCCTTATCTTGGGATGATGGGTTTGATCGCTTGCTAGAGGTTGACGTTCGCTCTAAACTCCGTGGGTTGGTTTCTTCTAGGTTTGAGCTCCTGGAGCTCCACTCTTTCAGCTGGTCATTGACCCTAATGGCTTCCTCAAAAACCCTAGCCACCACGTCTCGTTGCAAGCTTGAGTTGCCTGCCAGTGCCTTGTACAATTTCTCATCTCGAATCCCGCTGATGAATACGGTCGACACTGCCCTGTCAGTCGGTCTCTCGCCTAAGGGAATTCTTTTAAGGAGGCTTCTCACATGGGTCACATAGTCGCGGATACCCTCCTTCTCCTTTTGCTTGACGTTCATCAGGCATACTAGCAGGTTGTTAGAGTATCCGGGTTCGGCAAACCTCTTGACAAAAAGGTCCTTGAGGTTATTGAAGTTGGCTCGTTCTATGGCATCTAGGCTTGTATACCACGTCCTACCCTTATCGCTTAAGCAAAGTCCGAATGCTTGCGAATGTTGAGCCTGGTTGTTGAGGCCATTGGCTTCGCAGACTTGCTCAAACTGCTCGACAAAGCTGTATGGGTCGTCTGGTGGGCTGGTACTTGTCGAGTTGCTTGGCGACAATAGGTATTTTGGCTTGGCTCTTTGAGCCCTGGTTTGCCCCCAGCCCTGCAAGTAGCGAGGTTGCTAGCGCAGTGGCATTCTTTTCTACCGCGGTGTTATCGAGCAGCCGTTTCATGAGGAGCTCGCCCAGCGTTAGGTCTTCCTATAGTGCTCTTTCCTGGTCTCCTATCCGGTTTCGGCCAGGCAAGTTCAGCACTCGCTGCACCTCATGCAGCTCCATGCTTTGCCTTAGGCTCCTAGCTTGTTGGTCCCTATTATACTCGGCTATGCCCTGCAATGCCTTGCGGGCTAGCCTTCTCTCCTCCTCTAGGTCCGCGATGATTGCATCTGCCATCCTGCCACGGTGCTCGTACCGGGCATGCGCATCGTAACTGCTCACCATCTGTTGTATGGCGTCTAGGAATGCACTCACATCGAGCTCCCCTGTAAACCGATGGTCTGAGCCTCCCTTTGTCATGGTTGAATTCTTGCGCCTGGTCGTGAGTCAGATCCTTGTCGTTGACGCTCCTTGCTTGATCCTACCGTGCGCTCCGTGCGTTTGCCTATACCTTGGGTCTTCTCCTATTGGTGGATTTTTTGGGCGATTTATCTAAGTGAGTTCCTTTAATTTTTGAATGCAGTGCTCAACTTATGGTCACTCATGAGTGTGTTGTTCCTCGTGCACTTGTGCTCAATCAGGCTTTCAGATTTCCTAAGTGTACTTCAAGTGTGGAAATTCAACCTGAGTGCTGTGAGCAATTCCCCAGCGTCTCACTCCCTCTCACTCGTTTCGGGCTTGATAGGCTTTGCTACTCCAGTTCTCGCCATTCTACAGGTTCTAGGGTCCTGTGCTGCTTCCTCTTATTCACGCGGGGGTGGGTCGCTGGGGGAGTGCCCCAGTGTGTCCCTGGAGGGGTCAGGTTTTATTTTGGTTTGACTCTGAGAATTGGACGTTCGATTTACCAATGGTCTGATTTACCAGTGGTTCGATTTTGGGAATCGGACCAGGTGTATCAGGGCTGAGTGGCAGTCTTAAGGTCCGTGTGTCCGATTCTCAAAAATCGGACGGGCAAGTGTTCGAAGAATTGAACAAGGGGGTCCGATTCTGGGCTGGTCTGATTTTGGGTGGTTTGATTCGTCCGAATGGTCCAATCGGACAGGGTAGTCCGATTTCTAGAATCGGGCAGACTGGTCCGAGTGTCCAATCCTAGTGGTCCAATTATGGGTGGGTCCGATTCTGGGAATCGGACCGGGCAGGTGGTCCGATCGGTGACGTATATTAATTCGTCCGATCGGACAGGGTGGGTCCGAGTCAAAGCATCCGAGTCGGATGGGTTGGTCCGAGTCCAAGTGTCCGAGTGGTTCGAGCGTCCAATTCTCAGAATCGAACAGGTTGGTCCGATCCTGGTAGTCGGATAGGTTGTTCCGATCGGACGATTGTCCGAGTGTCCGATTCTGGGAATTGGACACTGGGTCGGACGTCCGAGTCCACCGGTCCGATGAGCTTGCACACGCGGATTTGCCCAACTATCTCCAGATGTTTATTCCTATTGACCACAAGATTCACCAGCGATGGAGTTGGAGTGGTGAGGGGGAGATCGGTTACCTGGGAATCGCCGAACGCAATGTCCTCCATGCCCTGGTCGATGGGACGGTTGCCAAGCTCGCTCTCTCTCTCACTCTCTCTCTCTCTCACTCTCCGTTGGTTGGAAATGGGGGTTCTCCTGCCCTCCCAGAGTTTATACCCTGCTGGTTCTTCCCTGAACACTACAGATCCCTTTCTTGGCGTTTCCTACGCAGTTACCTTCGCATTTACTCCCTTTTCCCCCTTGTTTCCTGCGATTTTCCCCTTGTTTCACAGCAGCAGCCCTTTGCCTCTTCGTGTGTGATTTCCTACTGTTACTCTACCCTAAACACAACATAAATCAAAAGCAAAATACTGAACTAGTTTTTCCATGTTTTCCAATCATCAACAACCAAAATATCCCAAAATACTTACCTGTTCTAAAGATCAAAAACACCCAACTTCCTACCTATCTCAAGCTCCGGTTCAAGCGTTCCAAGCGAGCTCTAATGGCTATCTCTCAGCTAGCCAATGCGCCGTCGATCCTACGAATGCAGTGAGCTTACCTTGATGCTTGATCGAGTACCCTCCTCTCTCTTGCACTCCGGTAGCTCCATGATCCTAGATGCTAGCTCAAGCATCCTCAAGCATCCTCCACCTCCAAGCTCCATCCTCCATAGCCGCGCGCGCAAGAGAAGAGAAGGGAAGAGAAGAGAAGAAGAGGAGAGGAGATGGTGAAGAGCTTCACCCTCTTGATCCCTCACTCTCACACACACTCTCCCTCACACTCTCACACTCCCTCTCTCAAGAGCACACACAAGCAAGAAGGGGAGAAGAAGAGAGGAAGAAGAAGACTAGTTTTTCCACACACCAAAGAATGAGCTCCTCATTCACTTTTCAACTTTATATACAAAACCCTAAATCCCTTTTGGGCGGTCATCCCCTTTTCCCCTTTTTACATGGCCGGTCATAGCCTAGGCCTTGTTTTCCATTGTCCTTTTATCTTCCTAGCTTCCTTTTCACCGCCCCTCTACATTTACAAATTGCATGGGTGAGAGCCCGTCGCTCTTTTACAAGATTTTAGGGTGCGCCTTTTTATTTAAAAATGCGCCTTTCCCCTTTTGTATTTGCCTTGGACTTTTAAGGTTGCCCTTGTGCTTTTGGCCTTTTCTCCTTTTCTTTCTTCAGTCGGGCTACCTTTTTTCCGCCTTTGCCCTGCGTCTTTTCCACTTTCTTTTGCGTCTTTTCCACTTTCTTTGCTTTCCTCGTGTTGGGGTTAACAAAGAACGGGAGCTTCCAACAGGCACAGGAATCACAAGAGAACAACAATTTCACTACCTACGCCGTGCCGGCCTCTCCAGTATTGAGCTTAAGGAACTTGGGTTTGAAGAGCATGAGCAATCACCATCACCACCACAAGCGGTTCTATCAGTTGTCGAGCAGAATGTCGAAGAGGGCCTGGACTTTGAGCAGGATGCTGAAGAAGAGCAACAAAGAATGCCCAGTCCGCCTCTACCAGACCTCCCGCCTAAAGAGCCCAAAGATGCACATATGCCCGAGTGCATTGTGGTAGCCAGAAGAAGAAGACAAGAACTAACAAAGGAAGCCCAATGCAGAGTACGATCACTGCCAAGACAATTCCATGAAGAGTCTGTGCCACTACGGGGGGATCCCCATCCTATCGATTGGCTTCAGGAATTGGACATATGGCGCCAAAGAGAGTTCCAGACGAGGCCGTTTGAACTTTCATTTGCTTATCCACGCTCTCTGGACTGTGCTTTGCCTCTAGGTATTCTAGCCAAGATCAAGGATCTGGCTAATGATCTTACAAACGGGTGGATAGAGGAAAGAAGCCTCATAATAACCAGATGGAGGCAAGAGCCTGAAGACTACTGGCAAGACAAGGTGAATAGGGTTCCCAAAACCGTCCAAGGCTAGGAGGCACAGCTGAAGTGGCAGAGGAGGATCTGGGATAGCAATTTTGACACCTGGACCGCCTTTTGTAGCTCGCTCCCTGAAGAACGCAACAAACCCATCTACATGCCCTACCCCATAGGCATGGAGCTGACTATGATTGAAATATTCATGGGGATTTTGACTTTCCTAAGATATATAATGTTAATTCCCAGAGCCCCGATGAATGCCTAGTCTTTAAGTTAGAGGATCTCCTCCCATCTATCAATTGCTTCCTGGCAGATTTTTCTTCTTGCCCAGATCCAACCTTCTTAACTACCTGTAATTATCTTAGGCTTATCAAGTTCCTACTAATGCAGAGACCCGCAGCCAAGGAAGCCCACCTCCCTCCACTCTTTTTTGACATCAACCTAGGGATAGATAGTAGAGCCATGACTAGAGTAATGATGAGGGCAGCCCTGCTTCCCTCCTTTTGCCTAGAAATATTAGAGGATATGAGTGATACCCGCTTCACGAGGTGCAATCATCCTTTCTTGTCATCCACATCTCTGAAGGCCTGGGCCGGTATTAAAGAATATCTACAAAGTCGCACATTCCTATCCCAATGCTTGCAACCCCCTCGTAATGCAGCTGAAGGTGATAGGCATTAGGCAGGACATCTTCCTTGTATGCAATTCTTCAAAAAAAAAAGAAAAATAAAAATAAAAATAAAAAAAGCACGAGGGCTCACTTCACTCACTACACCTAGGGTTTACACCTAGCCCCTTTCCCACTTCACGCTTAGGGCACATCAAGGGCAGGACTTCTAGACCTGTCACCCTAAGTTTTGCACTGCACCTCCAACAACACACGAACTGGGTCCTCAAGTGTGGGACATTACCAAGGGCTTACCCAAGGTTAGACCCATCTCCCAGTTCCATTACACATGCACTTACACCATACCGTGAGACAGACACACCCCTTAGGGAGTGCACAACTTTCTCTTGTAGGCTATGATCGTGACTCAGTGAATGGATACCGAGCTAAAGAAGATCATCCATGACATGCGCTAATGACCAAGAATTTTTCCCTGAGTTAGACAGGACACCACTACAGCAGCTTCAGGAGCTTTCATATACTCCGATGGTTGGATGGACCAACATGCTTGATGTAGCCAACCATCTACCTGTTGATGGCTACTATGACTGAACCAAATCAAGCAGAAGAAAAACTCAGTGATGGACCCACAATTGGCATAGATTTTGGAACCTCATATTCTCCAAATGATTAGAGATGCCCATGCAAAACCTTTATCAACCGTCGCAGAATGGGAGCTACAACTGTGTGAGAAATGCCAAGCATCTTCATGAAGTCTAAAGTGTCAAGATTGTGGGAGAGAAGGAAGGAGTCTTACTTGTAGCTTTTTTGCTTGCACAATGGGGGAATACACACAAGGGTGGAGGCTGAAAACAGTTTTCCTCTTCTTAGTTGTGTAAGCCAAAAGAACTCTCTTACAAAGAAATAGAAGAACCCTATATATGGGTCTCAAACCAAACTCAAATAACTAAGGTGGCATACTAACTGAGCCACGAACTAGAGTAGATAAGGATAGCTGTCATCTAGCTATTATTCATGGGCGGTGTACCAACCGCATCTGCAACTGACAAGTTGGTGACATAAATACACAACGGTCACCTTGGCGTATCACGAGTGGAGCTCGATATCTCAACACTCCCCCTCGAGCTCAATCCCAATTCTTGCACACCAAGCAGGTCTCTGAACTTGCGCAGCTTCTCTGCGCCCAATGCCTTCGTGAATATGTCAGCTACCTGATCCTCTGTGCTGACATAAACTAGATCAATAAGACCTAGTAAAACCCTCTCTCGCACATAGTGATAATGCACCTCAATGTGCTTTGTTCTAGCATGATAGACTGGGTTATTTGCCAAGTGTATACTACTCATGTTGTCACAATAAATGACAACTGGCCCATCTGTAGACTGATGCATATCATAAAGTAGCTTATGCAACCAAGCTACCTCACATGCAGCCATTGCTGCACCCCTGTACTCAGCCTCTGTGCTCGACAAGGCAACTGTAGGCTGTTTCTTGCTGCTCCAAGTGACTGCAGCACTCCCAAAAGAGAACACATATCCACTGGAAGATCGTCTATCAGAAATACTACCAGCCCAATCAGCATCAGTGTATCCATGCAACTGTATCTGAACCCCAGTCTCATAAAATAGTCCATACTGCAATGTGGACTTCACATACCTGAGTATGCGTCTAGCCGCATCCAAATGTGGTTTCCTTGGAGCCTGCATAAACTGACTTACCAATCCAACAACATAGCTCAAATCTGGCCTGGTAATAGTCATATAAATCAAACTTCCTACTATGCGTCTGTACATAGTAGGGTCTTCTAGAAGCTCACCTGCATCTGTGCTCAGCTTCACATTCTGCTCCAAAGGAACTGAAATAGGCTTACAGCCTGTTATCCCATATTTGGACAGCATGTCCAATCCATACTGCCTCTGCAAGAGTTGTATCCCACTTGGTGATCTAATCACCTCAATGCCCAAGAAATAACACAGCTCTCCCAAATCCTTCATCTCAAACTTCTGCTTCAATAGCATTTTCACATGAAGGATATCTTCATCACTGTCACCTGTCATAATCAAATCATCAACATAAATGACAAGTAGCATAATACCTTTCTCTGTTTTTCTCACATAAAGTGAGAAATCTGCCTTGGAAATCTGAAAGCCAATAGTGACAAGATACTGTCCTATCTTGTCAGACCATGCTCTAGGTGCTTGCTTCAAGCCATACAAGGCTTTCTTCAACCTGCAAACAAACTCAGGATGAACAGCATGCACATAACCTGGTGGCTGCTCCGTATAGACCTCTTCCTGTAAATCACCATGCAAGAAGGCATTCTTTACATCCATCTGATGTAAAGACCATCCCTTTGATGCAGCCATAGCAATGACTGCTCTTACAGTTGCCATCCTTGCAACCGGACTGAATGTTTCTTCATAGTCAATGCCATATGTTTGTGCATACCCCTTGACTACTAATCTTGCCTCGTATCTGTTTACAGAACCATCTGCATTGTGCTTCACCTTATAAACCCACTTACAACCAATTGCATTTTTACCTTTAGGCAAAGGTACCAATTCCCATGTAGCATTTGCTTCCAAGGCATCCATTTCTTCATCCATGGCTTTCTCCCATTTTTCTTTTCCCATGGCTTCCTCAAAAGAAGTGGGTTCTGGTTCCTGTATCACTTTAACCATATATGCATAGTGAATGGCTGTAAATCCATCATATTTCAGCCTATCCACAGGATACCTAGCTCTCGTAGACCTGCGCAAAGTAGGTTCACTCCCAGGTCTCTCAAAACATCCCTGGTATTCCTTACTCCAGGTGTAACAATAGAAGGAATACCCAACTCATCATCAATGCTCTGTTCTGAGCCATGGATTCACCATCCACATAAGAGTGACTTGCATTCACATCAAACATGGGCTGATCAACCTTCTCTTTTCCTTTTCGTGATACCTGCATACCACTATCTGCATTGCTTTGAGAAGATTCTCATGATCTCAATCTGCCTGTCCATGGCGAAGAATGTGAACCACTGCTAGAGGACGCTCCAGGTCCACTAATATTTTGTGACTGCTGCTGTGAATTCTGTGCAGCATTACCATTTTGTGCATCTACATCATCAATCACATTTACTGGTTTATACCAGCTACTCATCTCATCAAAAACAACATCTCTGCTCACTGTAAACTTACGAGTAGAAGGGCTATAGCATCTATACCCTTTTTGCTGCAGAGAGTAACCAATAAAGATGCACTTCTCAGCTTTTGGATCCAACTTGGATCTCAACTCGTCTGGCACATGTACATAGGCAATGCAACCAAAAATTTTCAAATGAGAAATATCTGGTTTCCTACCAGTATACCTCTCCTCTGGAGTCATTCCATGTATTGCTGCAGTGGGAGTCCTGTTCATTATGTAGGCTGCTGTAGCAACTGCTTCAGCCCAATAAAAATCTAGCAAGTCTTTTTCATTGAGCATGGCACGAGATACCTCTCCAATATGCCTGTTTTTCCTTTCTGCAATTCCATTTTGTTGTGGGGTATAACTGCATGAATATTGCTGCTTTATGCCATGCTCCTGCAATAACTTTGCAAACTCATTTGAGAGGTACTCTCCCCCTCCGTCTGACCTTAGGCATTTTATCTGCAGGCCTGTTTCTTTTTCAACCATAGCTTTAAGAGTTTTGAAATGCCCAAAAACTTCACTTTTCTTTTTCATAAAATACACCCAAACTTTTCTGCTATAGTCATCAATAAAAGTGACAAAATAATGACAGCCTCCAAGAGATGCAGCTTTAATAGTCCACACATCAGAGTGGATTAATTCGAATGGCTTCTCACTCTCTTGAACATGTCTAGGAAATGGTTTCCTTGCCTGTTTTCCAAACTGACAGGCTTCACATACCTTATGCATTTCTGCAACCTTGAATTTGGGCAATCCTACAACAATATTTTGGGCCTGCATTGATTTAAGTCGCTGTACATTAACATGACCAATGCGTTTATGCCAGATATCAATATCTGCAACTACACCGGTCCCATGTGCAAACATTGCTGCACTCAATTCAGACATGTCTGCATCCAACGTAAACATTCTGCCCTTCTTCTTTCCTTTTGCTATCAAGCGACCTTTATTTTTCATATCCTCAACAAAGCATCCATGAGGATTAAATCTGACCTGCAAGCCCTGTTCAACCATTTGACCAACAGAAACCAGATTCTTGGTGATATTCGGGACATGAAATACATCGGACATGTATTTTTTTTTCCCATCCTGTATAGACAAGGGAATTTTTCCAATCTGCACAATAGGATGTGCAGTATCATCACCAGTCTCCACAAATCCTGGTTTTTCCATTTTCCTTGCATCCTCCATCCATTCTGCATGACCTCTCATGTGGTTTGATGCACCTGAGTCAACATACCATACATCATTGCTTTCTTCAGTCCTTGTCACAGAATTGTTCATGTGCTGCACCATAAACAAATGCTCATTTCTGTCATCACCCTATCTACTAGAAGATGCATAATTCCCTTATTGCAGTTTTCCATTCATCATGTCATTCTACTTTTTATAGCAGTCTTTAGCCATATGACCCATTTTACCACAGTAGTAGCATTCAACATTACTGTTTGCATTTTGGCCTCTTTGCCATCCACCACGACCTCTTTGGCTCCCCCTGCCTCTAGAGTTACCACGTCCTCCTCCATAGGACTGGTTTTCTTGAGTTTGCTGCATATTCTGATTTCTACCACGGCCTCTAAATCGGCCTCCTCTACCTCTGCCTCTACCTCTTCCAGCATTTGAGTAGAAGACAGCTTCCTTTGAAGTTCTTCCTGAAGAAGATGGACCACCATTTCTCTGCTCCTCAGAAATTAGAAGAGCAATCAACTCCTCAAAATCAGAAAATCTTTCACGAACTGAAATGGATGTCCGAAACTGTGCATAATCCTTTCCTAGACCATTCAAGGTCACGGAAACTAAATCATCATCTTCCACTGGCGACCCGATGGAAGCAAGTGCATCTGAAATCTTCTTCACCTTCATGTGGTAGTCATTGATGCTCATATTTTCTCTCTGCACATTATGCAACTCTTGCTTGAGTTGCATTTTCTTGGCTTGCGTATTTGTGCTATACATTTTTGACAAAGTATCCCATGCCTCCTTTGGCGTACTTGCATCCTGAATATGCATAATCATAGAGTCTGAAATGCTGATAGACAGCCAGTACATAACTTTCCTGGCTCTCTCATGCCATGCTTTAAATGCCTGCATTTGCTGTTGATTGGGAACATCAGGAAGAACTGGTTCTTCTTCATTTCCTGCAACAAATTCCCAATATCCTTTTCCCATAAGGAAATTCGTCATTCTAAACTTCCATGCTTGGAAGTTGTTCTTGTCAAGCTTTTCAGTGACAATCTGTGAAAGAGAATCATATGCCATTACAGAACATTGTAAAAAATTCTGTCACTGCAAAGAACACAGCTTCAGCCTCACAAAGGCAAATCTGCAAAACTGACGAAAGTGGTATTTGACCACACAGTCACTTCCTAGTGACGATTTTGCATAAACAGGAACCAAGGATGATTCTGTAACTCCCAATGTCTCTGTGCACAAGCATACGATGCAATTTCTACAGTAGCATTTCACCGACCTGTAGAACAGTGGCTGCACAGCATAAAACTGGGCCTTTTCCTGAGTGCGTGCAGAAAACTTCCGCCTCCAAAACAGGCCTCGAAATGGCCTCAAATAAAAAAAACAAGGTCGCCGAGGGCTAAAGCCCATGCCCGCAGCATATACTGCCCTCTTGCTTCACCGCGAAGGGCGTCTTAACCTGAGACAATGCACTCCTGCACTTTCCGGCTGTGCTACCTGCAGAGATCTGCTCCCAAAACAGAAAATGAAAGCAACACTGCTCCTCTTACCAGAACACCGCGAGCTTGGCTTGCTTTCTTGAGCTCCTTACCACGAACAAGGCTCTGATACCATGTCAAGATTGTGGGAGAGAAGGAAGGAGTCTTACTTGTAGCTTTCTTGCTTGCACAATGGGGGAATACACACAAGGGTGGAGGCTGAAAACAGTTTTCCTCTTCTTAGTTGTGTAAGCCAAAAGAACTCTCTTACAAAGAAATAGAAGAACCCTATATATGGGTCTCAAACCAAACTCAAATAACTAAGGTGACATACTAACTGAGCCACGAACTAGAGTAGATAAGGATAGCTGTCATCTAGCTATTATTCATGGGCGGTGTACCAACCGCGTCTGCAACTGACAAGTTGGTGACATAAATACACAACGGTCACCTTGGCGTATCACGAGTGGAGCTTGATATCTCAACATAAAGCACATCGGAATCTCTCCCGGTCATCGTTAATCAAACTCCATCACCTCTCATTCACAACAGCACCTTTTGATTGTGGTCATCTACCCACCAGTTCCACTTAGCAACAACCCCAACTACCCCACTACTCCCCACCACAGCACCATGGGACAGGCACTCGTCTAGGAGGGGGTAATGCTAACCCTCAGATGAACAAAGGTGGAAAATCCGGAAAAGCTGAAGCAGAAGACAAGGCTGAGGCAAAAGTGAAACAGAATATGAAGGCGCGCTAAGAAAAATATGGAAACACAAGAAGTGTAGAAAAGTCCTAAATAAAGGAAAAAGGAGCACAAGGAAAGGCGCAAGTCAATACTTTCATAAAAATGCGCAAGGGCACCATGATTTAATTTAAGGAGTGTCGAGCTTTGACCCGTGCAATTTGTAAAGATAGATGGCCGGTAGGAAGGAAGCTAGGAAGATAGGAGGACAATGGGAATAGGGGATGACCGTCCAAAAGGGATTTAGGGTTTTGTATATAAAGTTGAAAAGTGAATGAGAAGCTCATTCTTGTGGGTGGCCAAAGCTTCTTCTTCTTCTTCTCTTATTGCTTGCCTTCTTGCTTGTGCTTGAGTGAGGGATTGAGGGAGTGTGAGGGAGTGAGGGAGTGAGTGTGTGAGAGTGAGGGATCGTGGAGAAGAAGCTCCCCATCTTCTCTCTTCATCTTCTCTTCTTCTCTTCTCTTCTCTTCTCTCGTGCGGCTATGGAGGATGGAGCTTGACGGAGAGGGCTTGAGGTTTCTTGAGCTTGCCGCAAGGATCATGGAGCTACTGGAGTGCAAGAGAGAGGAGGGAACTCAATCGAGCATCAAGGTAAGCTCACTACACCCGTAAGGTAGGCATTGCGTGTTGGCTATGTGAGAGGTAGCCATGGCCGCTCGACTTGAAACGCTTGATCAATAAGCGGTCCATAGATCTCGGGGTAGAGCTCCATAGCTCCCCTTCACATATCATCAACATAAATCACCAAAATAATAAGATACTACAATGGGCCTTCTTCATGTATTAACATGGATCCATATCATTGCGAAAATATCCCTATGAATGCATAAAACCATCAAACATATGGTACCACTCCCTATGTACCTACTTAAGCTTATAAAGGTTCTTCTTTAATTCACATACTAGGTGTTCCTTGCCTTTCTCCACAAAGCCCTTAGGCTATTGCATATAAATCTCATCATGCAAGTTTCCATGTAAGAAAGCCATCTTAATATCCATCCGATAAAGATCAAGTCCAATTAAGAAACCAAGACCAAGACCAACTATATTCATCTTGACTATAGTAGACAAGACTTTATCAAAGTTAATACCATGCTCTTTCTTAAAACACTTCACAATCAATCTAGCCTTATACGATGGCTTAGGGCAACTAGGGATACTCTTCAACTTGTACACCCACTTGCATAGCAATATACATTTCCCATCAGACAAGGAAACCAAGTCCCACATGTAAGCTCTTTTGCAACAATGAATCAAACTTAGAATGCATAGCCCTTTTCCAAGAATGAGAATCACCTCTGCACATAGAATTTTCATAGTTAAGTAGCATAGTAAAGTCAGTCACCACGACATAATCCATAGTGGGCTCCTAGAAAGCAAGAGGATGTGAAGCTCTAGTGGAGTGCCTCAAAGTTGGCTATGAGGCTTGTACGGATGACATATACCCACTTGCATGGCAATGCACGTTTCCCATCAAACAAGCAAATTAAGTCCACGTGTAGCTCTTCTGTTGAGATATTTGCTTCATCCTGGAATGAGCAGCCTTCTTTTTTAGACCTCTTCCTAACGTGAAGTTGCTTCATCCTGGCATGAGCAGCCCCAACATTATGCACTCTATGACTTAGCATTTCAGGTTGGACTTCGTTGCTTGTTTTCTGCCCGTACAGCTCGTGTTGATTCTGTTGGCTATAATTGATCTTGGAACCATAGGGATTTGAAATCCCACCATCTAAGCCACCTTCCCTTCCAATATCTCATTAAATGATTGCTTCTACAGCCTATGCAGACTTAAAAAACAGTCATCTGGTAGAACCCTAAATAGAAACTCCATAGCCTTTGAGATTCAAGCTCATAAACCACTTCATTTCTCACTCCTCTTGACTCGACAAAGTTGTTGCCACTCTGATTTGAGTTCCTACTCAGTTCCCAGAAAAGCATCACTCCAAATCAGCAAAGAGCCAACTCAACAAGAGGATCAGCATCAACACGAAGCTCATCTAGATAGTATCTCTTGATACTAAGTTAGTGCTTGTTGGCACTTGTGCTCTTTAGCACATTAAAGATTAACACTTTGCTAGTCATTTGGAGCCGATATCCTATCATGGGAATGCCAAATAAGAAAATTTTTATATGGCTACTTCCAATGAAGAGTATGTCTCATTTTAATCACATAGAAGATGTGCTTGTCTTACTTGCAGGGAATGATGGATTTGTGAGCATTCAAGTGCTATCACTATTTGAAGAAATGCCTCCTACCTTGACGAAAGTGCAAGAGTTTGAAGTCAATTTCGTTGCCTCAAAGATGATACCTTTGCTTGAGGGGGACATGGACATGAAGACTAATGCAACTAATGCAAGCAAAGTCAATGAAGAAGAAGGCCAGGAGGATCTAGAAGAAGAGGACCAAAAGATCAAAGTGGTGGACATTGAAGCTGCAAGCAAAGAGAAGAACAAGTACAAGATAAAAAGACCAAGTTGGACTACATCGACAAGAAGACCTATAATGAATTGAATATCTATGTCAAAAGAAACACTGAAAACTATAAGGGCTTGACCATCCTTGAACCAAATTTTTACTAGAATTTTTTTGCCTTGTAATGCCTAGCCCAAATGTCTTTATCGTAAGCTTTTAGACTCCTCATGTAGCCATGTACTATATCCTCTAGATGTCCACCAAGTTTGTGGTACCCACAATTAGCCTTTTTTGCGACAAGATCTGGTGTTTTGCCATGTTTATGGTGTGCCCACACTTTGCAGGTGTTACTCTCACTAAAGACTCTACATACTTTGTACTTTTTGGTTGTGATTGAGGAGGGGTGTCGAGATATTTGCAATCACACCCACTATGGCCTCTTTGTATGAGGCAGTTTTGGGCTTAGGACATGCAGGTAGATTGAATCCCATATGCACAGAAAGGGAAACTGCTACCCATTCAACAACTATAAAGCATTGTACTTGACTACCACTTATTGATATATGATGAATGCAATATCATGATGCTTTCCCATTTCAATTAGTATCTTGGTCATTGTCAGTCTCATACTCAAGTTTGTGTTTATGAGTCCAAGCTTCCATCTTGGAACCTAATTCACTTGAGTAACAATTGGTCTCTTTAGTCTATGCCATCATGAACAGTCTCTTTGTGTTCCATCCGCCATAGCCATACTCTAGATCCTGCATCTTTTCACATCAGCTGCATTAGTGAATCAAACCTAGAATGCATAGCCCTCTCCCAAGAATGAGAATCACCTTTGCACATAGCCTCCTCATAGATAAGTTGCTCAGTAGACTCTATCACCATGACATAATCCATAGAGGGCTCATAGCATGCAAGAGGGTGTGAACCTCTAGTAGAGTACTTGAAAGTTGGTATATACAACATGTCCTCTGTGTCCAACAACATGATCCTTCATAATGGATGGATCGTGGGTAACTATATCATCAACAACTATAGTAGAACGTCTCATTGGGACTAGTTGTACAATAAAAGGAGGCTCCTCCTAAAAGATCACCCCACATACTTCAGTCACTTACTCTAGGCTCATATGCATCTTATCCTCATGGAAGATAGTATGGTGTCTACAAATAACCTTCTAAGCCTATGGATCCCAAAGAGATGATAGACCAATTCATTTGCATCCCCATATCTAAGAAATATACATTTGATAGATTTTAGATTCAACTTGTCTTCAATTTATTCTTATTCTCTTGGTTGTACAATTATAGTACTTCCTCATGTGTAATATTCCCACCATAACACTTCATATCAAGAGATGAATTTGAGCTTGACACATTTTAAAAATTACTTATCGAGCTATCACATAAGTGACCGCACGTAATTTTCTTAATATCGAGTCTTGCATTAAATCAATTCCGCAATTTGACACGAGAAGACGCCTCAATGTTCCCAGCCAACAAAAAGCAAAGACATCTCGTAAATAATATTACGATATCTTGATCATAATTTTTTATGCATTATATTTGATTTAGCATTCTCAATTCCATTTAACGCATCAAAGATCATATTGATTTCGTAATCACAAGACAAATAGCAAAAGCCTTAATCGGTAGACAAAGAATGTACAAGAACAAGCATGATATTGAGTAAGTTAAGTGTCAAAGAATATGACATGACTTTATAAACTAGATAAGTCATGAGGTAACTTGGCCAAAAACCACAAGATGAAGTCGTTTTGAAAAAAAAAGATGCTTTTAAAAAAAGGAAAAAAATAATGACTTTTTGATGCCTGGAGGGAGAGAAAGCATTTTAAAATCATCCCCATGTCACCAACCAACAGGTAGGCAATCAAAATGCATTTTTAATAAAGCTCACTTGGCTCTTGACAAGTAGCCAAAAGAATGAGTCGATTGCATGCTCCCCCTCATGCCTATAAATACACCCCCTCTCCTTCACAAAGAAAGCAATAAGGAAGACCTCTTGATGATATAAAAATTTCTCTACTTCACTTTTCCATTGTAGCTTGAGCCTTAAAGGAGGAAAATACCACTCTTCTACCTCATTTCCATTTTCTCTATCTCCTATTACGTCTTCCTCCGATATAGCTAGATCGCTAAGCAAAACCTGGCAAAATTTTTCTGGATAACCTCCAACTCTCCCTGAACTAGAACGTTAATTTCACTTGATATACATGGCTCCACGAGGTCATAGAAATTCAAAAAGCCCATTTGAAGCAAGGGAAGCAAAGAATACGACCGATGGAGAAAATGACGCGGTAGGAATTGGTGAAACCCCCGTTATAACAAACCTAAGAGAGGTAACATCTCGTCGGTTTGGAAAAAAATAACATTTTATAAGCTTATTGCTATATTTGACTTTAAACGATTACAAATGCATTCTAAAGAAAATGCATATGAACTACCGCTTAGGAAAATAGCAAAAGCAATATAATAGTTAACTATTTAGTGAGAAGACTCTTTCACTTGGAAAAGGATTATATGCTTGTCATTAAGAAAATATTGTAATTATGGTTTATTTCATGTTATTTATTATTATTTTATTAATGATACGTGTGATCATAATAACATAAAAAAGGTAGACGATGTTAGGGAAGAGAATATTTTATGAATTTTTCCTCAAAGTGGCTATCTTTATTTCATTTTGCTAATGATAAACAGATGCATATGATTTTTATAATAATTTATAGAAAATAATTTAGATAATATCATGAAATAATCAATGCATTAAGTCAACAAAAAATTGCATAGGATAATATATACTAGATGCGCATAAATTAGGTACAGAATAATATAATTCATATCTGAAAGATAAAATAAAAATTACACTTATGATTTTTGCATTGCCTAGAATAAAGTTTTTAGAAAAACAATTAGCATTGCACTTAGGACATAAATATAGGGGAGTTTTGAGGTCTCAAAAATGCCTTTTAGGATGTGGAGAGAGAGTGCTCTAGACCAATAGGAGCAAAGCCTCTGTAACGGAACTTCTATTTTAAAAAAATTAAAAATTTATTTTACAAAAATATATAAATATAATAATATTACGAATTTGTATTTTTATTATCTATTTTAATCTCTTATATTCGTGTTTTCCTACTATCATTAGCAAAGGTAGTTGGATCACCATGCAACAAGCAAAATGTGGAAAAATGCAAAGACATGAGAGCTCATTTATCTCTGTTTGGAAGGGCAGAATCCGAGATTTTAAGCTTGGAGCAAATAAGAATAGCATCAAAGAGGTACTAGTGCAACATGTGTTCATGCATAGAGAGCTGTGTTTAGAACCTGGATCTTCAAAGCTTCCAATGCATAGACCAAATTGTAAGAATTTGATTCTTAAAGTTTTTCCTTTCTTAAACATGGTTTAGGTTTTTCTATTATAATATTTATTTGTCTTGTAGATGTCTATCCCTCTAATCTTGAGGAATGGCAACCAGTGGAGTCTATTGTTGATGTTATTGATGCTATACATGGTTCAATTGGAGAAGAAATGTATAGAGGCAAAAAGAAGACAGAGCTTGCAGAGAATAAAATATTCTTTTATGACCATTCTTATGTTATTCCTATGCGGCGTTGCCAATGGGGATCAATAAACCTCCTTTCTTTGCCAAAATTTTCAAGCTTTGAGTGGCCTTTTCCAAGTCCAGCTACTAGTGAGGGCTATAGATGTAAGATATTTTCTGAGATCGAGAAAGCATTAAAATCTAATATCTCAAGTAGGCTAAGAAAAGTTACTTTGTTTATGCCTATTAATATATTTATTGATTTCTTCTCTAATATGGAGATAAGAAGAACAAAAACCATGATTTCAGTGAAGAGACTAACATATGATCATGTCATACAATTTGTTGATGAAGGATGGGATACAAGGACAGAAGGAAAAATTATATGTAAGATAGATCAAGACTCTATAGCTTGTAAATATATGATTGCTACTCAAAATTTTATCCTTAGCTTTTACTATAGTCGATGGCATTTTGTTGGTAGTAGTCTAGTTGCTTTAAACTAGAATCTTGATGATTTCAGCAAAGATCCTATAGTGGATCTTGATATTTGGTTCAATGAGGATATTATTGCAATCTTAAAGATCAGAAAATCATGTACGCTACATCAAGTGAGGATGGATTTACAAAATGAAGACATTAAACTATCATGCTCCTTTGTATTCCAACTTGACAAGAAACGAGTAAGTTTTCACATCATATTATATCTACTTAGATGTATATCAAGATCTCACTTCCTAAGTAACAAACATTTGTAATTTATTTTTTGCAGATATCGAAAAGGAGAGAAAAGAATATACACTGCAAGGACATTCACGAAAAAATATCTTTACTATCAATATAAAATATATGTACAAATTTTGTAGCAGATGTCTATCTGCCATCTCTATGAGATATAAAGGGCTGAAGGGCAAATTTCTATATATGAAGGCTTACAAGGCAATATGGCAAAGCTATTTCTTTTTTCGAGAACTATCCTTTCTAGGAGTCCTTTTGTCTTTCTTTGATGCCTTGGGTATAGAAGATGTGGGTAAAGGTGTTGAAGCTGTGGCTTCACCTTCTGTGGTTATAGGCACCGCATCTCCTTCATCGTGTAAATCCCCACCAATCTCTGTTGTTGGTTGTATACAATTGACCATTATATACTTCAAGAGCTTTGCTCTGACATACCAAACATGCTCAGATGTATAGCAATCCTTTGAAAACTGTCACACATTTATAAGAAAAAGTGTTTTAGTTCATTATTGTTCTTACAATAGACTATATTTTTATCATCAATGGACTATTTGCAATGAATATCTATCTTAAAGTTTAGCATCTTTCATATTACCTTTACATGTTTATCATCATTAAGATAAACAAAGTTAACCATTCTTCTAGCATTTGCAATCACCCTCCAGCTAAGAATGGCTATCATCCTAATGAGGACACTGCAACCACCAACACAAAGTAAAACGATGAAATTTATGAATGGTAGTTCATAGAATAAACTTATATTTCAATTATTTTAATCAATAACTTACCGCAACTTGTCTATATTGCATTGTTGCAAGCAAATCAGATGGCATAGGGGACCTTTTCTCTAGCTCTTCAATTAATATTTTTGCACCTCTATATAAAAAATATATTAAAATTTAGAGTACTTACAAAAAAAAAGAATTGAAATATCAAGGAGCCCTTGGATAATATAGCTTACAATTTAGCATTTCCATAGCTTCCTTTCATAGAGTTGATTAAAAAACATTGCTTATCCACACAGTCTATTGCAATCAAGCTCCAATGAGAACTAAAAGCAATCATATCTCAACACATTAGTATGATAAAATCTCAAAAACTCTAATAGAATATTGAATCACTTACTTTTAATTATATGGAATTATAAGGAGCTCCAAAGTATCAAAGTCAATCAGATTGAACCACTGCTCAACAAAACTTGTATCAAGCTCGTTCCTCATAAAGTATGAGATAAATGGATCAAGAACCTCAATTTTTTGTTGCATATTCAAAGGAAACTCATGCATTACACACCTAGAAAAGGCATAGAAATAGTGAGTATAAACAAGAAAAATCTTATTGTTAAAAAAATATCAAAAACTAGAAGTAATTATGGGTGGATATACCTTAGGCTAGCAAGAATAATACTGCCATTTATTTCTCTTCTTTTATCCTTAAGAATCTGAACACAGGCATCATTAAAGGAGATAATCTCATCTCTTTTGCCTAAGTCACCAGGTAAGAAACAAAACACATTGAATCCTTCTGGATTAGCTGCTTTAAGAAGGGTGGCCAGCTCATTTTCAAAGGGCTCTAGTTGCTCTGCTTCCCTTTCTTTAGCCCTTTGCCTCCTATACTCTCTCCATTTATTTGCTTGTTCCTCTTTAGCTTTCTCCTCTTTTTCATGTTGCCTTGTATCCCTCTCATGGGTGACATCCTCAACCTTGGGACCAGAATCATCTTTCTTTCTCCTAGCTGGGGGAAAATTAAGGATATTAAATGTCTTCTCATCAGTGAGGGGAACTAGCTCAAGGACCTTTGAAAATCTATATCTTAGCCTCCTAAGAATTACCATGTCCTTGTCCATGAGTGTGAGCCTATGAGCATGAGCAGCACAAATATAGGAATCTTGAAAACACTCAACTAAAAAATACTCTATGGCTTCCTGTATACAATTAAGGGCTATTCTTGTCCACTTGAAACTATACAAACTATATTTGTCACAAATCTCCCTGACAAGCCTTTGAAAAGGCAACTTTGGAATTGCATTGTTTAAAGTCTTTATTGCCTTCCTAATCTCCCGTAGGCACCTGACATTTTGAGAAAACTTTCTCTTTGGCTTTGACTTTCTAGACGGCTTCTGAGGCTTTGAAGATTGATGAATCTTTGATGTTAAACCCCTAGGATCAATCTTCTCCTTCCTTGTTGTTGCTTTAGTCCTAGCCATCTGCCAAAAAAAGACATATTACTTCTTGTCCAATGAAATGCGAGTTTGAGAAGAGAGACCTTCTTGCAACATGTTATTTTCACGTTTCACCAGACAACACATAAATAGCAAAACAATCAACAAAACTAAGGAAAAAAAAACATTAACCTAAGGAATACCATAACAATTACCTACAATCTCTACACCATTAAAGCCATAGAAGCAATGATATAAAACATCAAGGGAAAGATAATTCTTTATACTACCACCAGGTTATATCATAGACATGAACTTTTCAAATGCGAGTCAAAGGAAAAGTGCAGAAAACTAGACCTTGTCTCATGCTTTGCTGGAAAAAGTCCATTTAAAACCAATTTTGTGAATAAGCCCGATGAAACGTGAATACATTCTTCACAACCACAGCTCGAAGACCCTGATCGCGTTTCACACGACAATGTTATGCTAGTACAAAAAAAACAAGTATAAAAGTGACAACTACCTGTAAGCTCCATACTATCAAAACCCTATAAGCAATGTCATAAGATATGAAAAGAAAGATACTTTTTCACACTGGTATCAGCTTACCTTACAGACATGGATTTTGAAGCGTGAATCAAAGCCAAATTTAAAAAAACTCCCAGTGAAACGCGAAAATGTGTTGCATGACCATGAAAATGTGCTGCATGACCACAAAAATGTGAAACAAATTTGGCCATTGTTTCCCTTTATTGGGGGACTTTTCTAAAAATTGATGGTACATGCATTAACTGGCAGTGTGTTAAGTGGAACACATGCACACATATTCTGAGATATTGTTATCCCTGAAAAAAGGGAGTGCGCACATATTTTGAGATATTTCATGCGGTGTGTTAAGTGGAACACGTGCGCACGTATTCTGAGATATTTCATGCGTGCGGAAATATTGGAAATTTCCTCGAAATTTGCAATCGCCTTTATTTTGCCATCATTACGTTAACTTTTTCCTTGGAACTATCAACACACGTTTGACAATTAATCAAACTCTAAACACACAATATTAATATAAAAGCTATTTGAAATCATCTTCTCCGATATTGTCTTTCTTTCTCCCAAAATTTTACTTCAATTTGTCTTCAAGGCCCTTGCTTCCTGTTTGAAGAGCACTTCAACAATTTCTGATAGGTAACAAAATTTTGTTATTACAAGTATCTAAACAAAATTTCATTGATTAGTATAGAAAGAATTTTTAACAACACTTGAAAAATCACAGATGTCATGTGTTTTGTGCCTTTCAAAAGGAGCATGGCACTTCCAGAAAGAATTTTATCACAAATTTATGCGTTTTAATAGAATTAATTCATAGTTCATGTTTCTCTTCTTGTTCTGAATCTATTGACCGATGAAACGCGAAATAATGTCTCTGGTTAGTGATGTCCTTCTAACTGTCGTGTTTCACCGATCAAATGTTGAAATAACACTTGTTTTCAAGTAGTGTCCGGTGAAACGCGAGTTCTTCACCAGATTTGGCCTCTAGACACCTGTTTTCGCGTTTCACCGGTCACATAAAATTTTTTCTCCTTTTTCGATCTTTTGTCTTGTGAAATGCGATTTGTTTGCATTTGAGGCCTCTTTCCATGGTTCTATCATGTTTGATTGGACATTGTTGCCATTCTGATTTGTTTGCAAGGATAAATCTTTTGTTGGTCAAGATGACAAAGAGAAAGCTATCTTTGGAAGGAATGGATGAGGAGGAGCTAATGGAGACTTCTGATGATAGGCTCTTTGATTTCCTACACACAACTGGAAATTCTTCCAAGTTTAGCTATATCAGGGAAATTTTCAATGTTCCTTTTGATTTGAAAGAGTTATTGGAGGATCTTGAAGATAAACTTAAGGAGTACAGATAATTTTATGATAGACATGTGCAAGGTTTAGAAGTCAATGGATTTGTTCATTATAGTGATGTCATGGGAGCCACCAGTATAGCCAGATCAACTTTACTAGGCAGGTTCAACCTCATTGATGAGGAATTCAGGAAGAGAGAAACATGTTACCCTTTCCACAGGGATCAACACCAATGTCTTCTGATCCACAAGGATGTTGAATTTATTGTGTATCTTCAGTACATGGAAAATTCTTCTCCAGATATAGCCCGACAGAGAAAGCTAGAGGATATTGCAAGTATGGATAAGGAGGTCAAAGAGAAGGAGGAGATGTTCCAAGAAGATATTGAGAATCAACTTGTCCAAGGTTTTGATGTAGGTTTGTTTAAGAGTGACAATATCACAATGGTGGAAGAAAAGGAGATCGAGCCAAGTGCACAGGTTGATGAAGAAGGTCCTCTTGCATGTGTTCCAACATTTCCCACTTATAGTTGGTATCAGAGCGAACCAATGAATAAGATAATCAGGATGGGAATTAATTGGGAAAAGCGAAGTGATGTTTTCACTAGGAAACCATTTTTTTTTCTTTCACTCACTTGCGGATTGTTGTTGTTTCCAGACCTACAAGGCATGGAGTAGGTTCCTTGTATTTCATATCATGTTCAGGATGACTATGAACTCTTCAAGTTATCGCAGACGATCTGACATGATGGGGATCATGGATCTCGACTCTAAAACTGTTCACCGCTGTATCTGGAAAGACATTGGACTTGGAGCATGGGTTACTGCTATATAGATGCCAATTGACTTGCCTATCTTCAAAATAATCTGAAGAGGCTAAAGTGGTTGGAGGACTTGAAGATTATCAAGCTATTCATCTTCCATGAGGCTCTTGTAAACTCAATCCTACACATCGCAAGCTGGCAAGTAGAATAGAATCACTATATCTATGAGGAGGTGGTCAAAGACTTGCTAGGAGAGACAGAATTAAAGTAATGGGGTGAAACAAATGTCATGGTTATCAAAAATGGGGATTTCCTGAACTTTCCATGACTTATCGCTTCGTGAGAATCCATTTCCCAAATCCATATTACTGTTTTGTCCCTATAGCTTAATCCAATAGGAAATTATTAACCTGGCATTGATGCATCTCTTGAAAAGAAAATCATCCCATCCAATCTCTATCTATTCTATGATTGTACTTAAGGTTTACACTTCTTTATGGATAAACAAGAATTCTATGATTGTTTGATTTGTCGCACCATAGTAATGAGAAATAATTTGCACATTGATTTAAGTTATGTAGAGACGTGTAAATGCAGTCCTAATGCAGAAGTTTAAATTGAAAACGAGATACAACCCCAAGCGTAGAACCAGAATCTTGTTTCTGCACTAAGCCCGACGGAGGCACAAGAGAAGAAGTTTCTTCTCAAACAAATTAAACCACTAAAATTTGACGGAAAAGGGAAGATTGTTGAAGATGATGCTAAAGTATGGATTGAATCCATGGAGGATTACTTCAGTGCAGTAGGAACAACACTTGTAAACCAGGCTATGATTGCCAAGCTCAAACTTACCGGCGAAGCTAGGCTCTGGTGGAAGCAATGGTGTAAAGACCAAGTAGTCACGGAAAGCACAATAACTTTAGATAAAATAAAGGAAGTAGTGTAGGGAAGGTACATGCCACCTGCATAAAGAACTCAGAAAATGAATGAGTTTTTTAAGTTGAAACAGTTGGGCCGGTCTTTGGAGGCGTACCACTCGAGATTTGTCTCCTTGTTGAAATACGCCCTAACAATGAGTATTCCCCAACAAGTTGTTGAGATATCAAGCTACACTCTTGATATGCCAAGGTGACCGTTGTGCATTTATGTCACCGACTTGTTAGCTGCAGATGCGGTTGGTACACCGCCCATGAATAATAGCTAGATGACAGCTATCCTTATCTACTCTAGTTCGTGTCTTAGTTAGTATGCCACCTTAGTTAGTTGAGTTTGGTTTGAGACCCATATATAGGGTTCTTCTATTTCTTTGTACTAGAGTTCTTTTGGCTTACACAACTAAGAAGAGAAAAACTATTTTCAGCCTCCACCTTTGTGTGTATTCCCCCCATTGTGTAAGTGAGAAAGCTACAAGTGAGACTCCTTCCTCCTCTCCCACAATCTTGACACAAGTCTCAAAGTTCTGTGATGGGCTGAACCCACCAATGAACAATCGATTGGAATCAATGTATCCTTGAAATTTACAAGATGCATTGATGAGAGCAGGACCTATCGCCCAAGAAGTCCAAACCAAAGTCCAAGAATAATAGGCCCTGGTCTCACATAGACCAGAATCCAGGGATGTTGAAAGGTCAATTTAAAAGGGCGTAAGGACAGAGTCAAGACCAACCAAAGAAGCTAAGGGAAAATGCAATCAATGACTTTGTCTCCGCTCAAAGAAGTGACCAAAGCCTACGATTTTTTCACTGCAACAAACTTGGGCACTTCAAAAGGGAATGTCCCAAACTTGGTGAAAATCATCATTAAGGAAAATTCAGTGGCCAAGCCAGAGCTACCCATGGCCGCGGTCGTGCAGCAATGGAAAGGGAAAAAACTTCCAATATCTCCACTAAGGGAATCAACGAAGAAGAAGGCCCGTCCATGAAGAAGAAGGCCCGTCCATGGAAGCTGAGATTGAGAGGACATCCATTCATGCCGCTCCCCATAAAAAGGGGTCGAACCACCAATTCTTAGTGATCCAAACACCATTGGATTACCAAGGTAAGAAATTCAAAACCCTAATTGACTGCGGCAGCACTCATTCTTTCATTTCACTGGCTTGTGCAAGAAGGTTAGGGATAGCCATTGTAGATGTACCTACTTTGCTTGTCGAACTAGCAAATGGGTGAGAAATCACTTGCACTAGACAAATTGCTAATAAGTTGGAATTCCTACTCGAAAACGAGCCCACCTCTATTAAGTTCAATGTAATGAATATAGGAGTCCATGAGTGCCTACTCGGGGTGGATTAGTTAATCCCCCAACGACGATCATACCCATTGTGAGAAAGGACAAGTCTCCTTTTGGAATCCTAAAGGTGAGCTAGTTACAACACAAGGAGAAGTAGGTAGACCAAAGATCTAGCTAGCTAAGGCAACACGAATAGTTCAATAAGAAAAGAATTACTCATTTATCTGATCAGGCTAAACAAACCAAAACAGGTAGAGGACTCCAATGAAGAACCATCATGGCTAAAAGAGTATGTGGATGTGCTCCCAGAAGAATTGACAGAATTACCACCACCAAGGGAGGTGGATCATGAGATAAAGCTAATATCAGGAACTGCACCAATCACAAAAAGACCCTAAAATATGTCCATTCCTAAAGCTATTGAGTTAAAAGAACAACTCAAACAGCTATTGGACCAAGGGTACATGTGCCCCAACGGTTCTCCTTGGGGGGCTCCAGTCTTGTTCCAAAAGAAGAAGGATGGTACACTTCACCTTTGCATCAATTATAGAGGCTTGAACCAAGTAACCATCAAGAATAAATATCCTATCCCAAGGATAGACGAGTTACTTGATCGATTGCAGGGACCAAAAATCTTCTCCAAGATTGATTTGAGGTCAGGACACTACCAGATTCATGTCAAAGAAGAGGATATTACTAAGACAGCATTCAACACCAGATATGGTCATTTTGAATTCACAGTAATGTCTTTTCGATTGACTAATGCCCCTGCCACCTTTAATAGGCTAATGTAGGACATTTTTAGACCATATCTCGATGATTTTGTGCTTGTCTTCTTTGATGAAACCTTGGTTTATTCCAAGGAAGAGGAGGATCATGAGTCCCAAGTTTGCATTGTCCTTGAGACCATGAGGACTCATAAGATCTATACTAAGAAGAAAAAGTGTGTCTTCCTCAAGAGGCAGATCGAATATCTTGGATTTATTGTGTCAAATGAAGGAATCTCTATAGATCCTACAAAGGTTAAGAATGTCCAAGAGTGGCCTCCACCAATCACTGTTAAAGAAGTGCCTAGATTTCTTGGATTAATAGATTGGTACAAGATTTTCATTAAAGACTATGCCTTAATTGCATCACCCCTCACAAATTTGCTGAAAAAGCAGGTTGCCATAGTGTGGATGCCCACTGAACAATCAAGTTTTGATCAACTCAAGAATAGCCTAGCGACAACACCAATTCTGAAACTCCCCAACTTGAGCAAGGAATTTGAAGTTGTCACGGATGCTAGCTCACTTGCACTAGGCTGTGTACTAATGCATATCTTTGAGAAAGCTAAAAATCCATGAAAGGAATTATGCTACCCATGACGTGGAGCTACTAACAATTATTCATGCTCTCAAAATTTGGTGACACTATTTGCTTGGCAACAAGTTCTCTTTGGCCACGGACCATACGAGCCTTAAATGAATCGTCACCCAGACCGACCTCAATATGAGGCAACGTCGTTGGATTGAGGTTCTGCAAGAATATGACTTTGAGATAAGGTATCAATCTGGTAAAGAGAATATGGTCGCTGATGCCTTAAGTTGCAAGGCATTCCTCAACTCCCTTATCATGGAGGAACCTCAATGGTAGAATCATTGGCAACTATAGTATCAATGCCTAGCAACCATATCCTTGAATTAGCAAAGGAGGAAGCTAGCCATGACCTTGTTAAGATGGCAAGCTCAATACGTGCAGACATTGATGATGGACTGCCTGGCTAGATGAGTCCGCATGTCTACACTTAGCACGTTGGTGGTCATTATGATACTCACATGGCCATTAACTTATCACTTATTATATTTAGTTTGTTATACTTACCTACAGCTAGCAAAGATATAGCACCAGTCGATTAATGTAGTCGATTATGCACTGTTTGACTTAGAAGGCCACTTTTCTTTATGTTGTATCTTATCTATACTTTGTATCAATTGTATAGTGTGTGGAAGAAGAAGAAAAAATTAGCAATAAACATTTTGGACTCCATCTCTCTTCTTGTGTGCTTGAGTGAGCTTCCTCTAGTGTATACAATGTGTGTTTGGCGTAGCAACTCAAGCAAGTCCCCCACCACGCGATTCTTGACATGGTATCAGAGCCATGCCACTGACAAAAGCTTATTTTGAAGGCTTAAGTGAAGGAGAAGAAGCAAGGTTTGAGCAAGCAAGAAATGGGTAAGAAGCTCTCCCATTCTTCCACTCTCTCTCTTGGATAGTGTATGTGGAGGCACTGGAAGCAGGATAGAGCAAAAATCTCAGATTGCTGTGAGATTTGGTGTGTGAGCAAAGCACTGTATATTCCAGCAGTTTATTTGGGTATCTGAGGCCATTTCAGGCCCCATTTTTTAGTTGTATATAATGAACTTCCTCATTAGAAAGGGCCTTTATGAGTTTGTTTCAAGTGAAGAAAAGGAGCCAGAGTTGGGTATCCCTTCGACTACAGATGAATTAAAAGCATGGAAAGAATGGAATGCGAAAGACAAAAAGGTGATGTACTGGTTATCTGCAGTCATTGATAATACAATATTGGGACATACAAGGAATGCAGAAACTTCACATGCAGCTTGGACAATTTTTGAGAACATGTTTTCAGTAAATACAAAGGTATGAAAGATTCAACTCAAGCAAGAGTTGAATGCCTTGAAGAAAGAGAAAATGTCTGTCAATGAGTATGTGTTGAAGATGAGGAGCATTGTAGAAGCTTTAGTAGCGATTGATGCAATGCTTGATGATGATGATTTTGTTTTGTCCACTTTAAGTGGCCTTAATAATGAGAAGGTATGGAAATCATTTGTTACTTCAATATACATACGGAAGCCATTTCCGGATTTTGATGAGTTGATCTCTCTCATGATTACTGAAGAGATCAATATGTAGGGTGACTCATCTGAAAAAAATGGTGAACAGGCTCAAGTATTTTACTCAAGTTCAGGAAGGAGACGTGGTAGATCCTCTTTGAGAGGCCGTGGTATGGGACGTGTTGGCGATAACCAGCAAAACAGGTTCTAGGAAGGAGCTCTAAAGGAGGAGGTGGATGGTAGAATAGAGGTTCTAGAAATTCTACTCTTGTTTGCCATTATTGTGGAAAAACAGGTCATATTGTAGCCAATTGTTATACTAAGAAGGATGATATTCGCAGTGGTAAATTGGAGCAAGGAAATTATGCATCGTCTTCACGACAAAATGAAGACAAAAATAAGCATTTGTTTGTTATGTAGCATATGATGAATGCAGTTACAAGAAAGGGGACACATGATGATGTATGGTATGTCGATCTAGGTGCATATAATCATATGACCAATCATGTTGAATGGTTTGGAGAGATACATGACTTACAAAATCTAGGTTAATGTGCAGATGGGTGATGATTCATGCCACCCAATTTCACACATTAAAAGGTTCCCTTGTCCTTGTATGATGGCAAGACAAAGAGTCTGACATATGTATTACATGTGCCATCAATCACAAAGAATCTAGTGTTTGTTGGCCAAATGTAAGAGTAGGGGTTGCAGGTCTGATTCAATACAAAAGGTTATTTTGTAGAAGACTTTAATGATAAGTGCATGTTGGTCACAAAAGGAAGTAGAGTTGGCCACATTTTCACTTTAGATGCTGGAATTCCTGCAATGGATGCTGCTATGTATACTAAAGGAAAAGGAGGAGTTGCAAATATTAAAATATGGCATAAACGTATTGGACATGAAAATGTGCAAAGGCTGAAATTAATGCAGTCCAGAGGATTGGTTACAGGGTTTCCTTCTTTTAGAGTTGTAGAATTGCATAAAGTCTATGAAGCATGCCAGTTTGGTAAGCAGGCAAGACAACTCTTCTCGCATGATAGAGAAGTGAGTAGAAAAATACTCGATCTAGTACATACAAATGTTTGGGGACCTACCATGAATGTATCTCTTGGTGACAGCAAATACTTTGTCACATTTATTGATGACTGTTCAAGGAAGTTATGGGTATACTTCATGAAGGAAAACAGTGATGTGTTTGAGAACTTCAAATCTTTTAAGGCAGCTATTGAAACAGAAACAAGCTTAAAAGTGAAGTGCTTGAGATCAGATGGAGGGGGAGAGTATCTCTCTAATGAGTTTAGTGGCTTCTTGAGGACTCACAAGATAAAGAGGAAATTTACTTGTAGGTATATCCCATAGCAAAATGGGGTTGCACAAAGAAAAAATAGGCATATTACAGAAGTTGCATGGGCATTAACGGCTGAAAAGGATATGCCAAAACATTTTTGGTCTGAAGCTGTCCATACTGTTGTCTATATTATGAACAAAGCCCCCACAACTACAGTTCATGGGATGACTCCTAAAGAATGCTTTACTGGCAAGAAGTCCAATATATCGCACTTGAAGGTATTTGGATGTGTTGCATATATTCATACGCCAGATGAGCTACGGAAGAAGCTTGATCCAAAGGTTAAAAAATATATTTTTATTGGATACTCTTTAGAGCAGAAAGGGGATTGCTGTTATAACCCTATCACAGGTGAATTCAGGTGAGCAAGGATGTTATCTTTGATGAGAATGATGATAATGATCAGGACATCTATGTGCAGAAAGAAAAACAAGAATCACGGAGTCTTAGTGGACCAGAAACATCATTTGGTACTATACCTACAGTGAGCCCTTGGTAGACTAATGAGTAGCCCCACATCTTCAGGTGGATCTATAAGTGTTGCAAGGAAGTTTAAAGGAAAGAAGAAAGTGCTAAATGGGAATGATGCATCTACCAATCATTTGGGATTTGATGGAGATTCTAGTGGTTCACAGAGTTTGGATGATGAGCTTGGTATTCCTTCAGTTACGACACCAGGTGTACAGAGAGCTCATAGTAATGTAAAGGCTCCATTGAGTGATCTAAAGGTACTCACGTCTAGTAGGGTCAAATACCCTGTTAAAAGATTTGGCTTTGAAGGTTATGCAGCTCACCATTATGCTTATATGGTGAAACTAGTTGAGGATGTTGAGCCCACTTGTTTTGAGGATGCTGTTGGTCATGCTCATTGGGATGCAGCAATGGATGAGGAGATGGTTGCATTAGAAGCCAATAAGACTTGGGATTTCATACCCTTACCTAAGGGTAAGAAAGCTATTGGATGTAAGTGGGTTTACAAAGTCAAGCATAATACAGATGGTTCAGTTAGTAGGTATAAGGCTAGGCTGGTTGCAAAAGGCTATGCTCAAACATATGGCATAGATTATGAAGAGACATTCAGTCCAGTTGCTAGGATGGCAATTGTTAGGTGTGTGATTTCCTTACCAGCAGCCAAAGGTTGGAGTTTGCAGCAAATGGATGTTAAAATTTTCTTCTTGCATGGAAAATTGCAAGAAGAAGTGTATATGGAGCAGCTAGCAGGTTATGAGGATTTAGAGTATCCCACATATGTGTGCAGGTTAAAGAAGGCACTCTATGGGCTGAAGCAAGCACCTAGAGCATGGTCTGACAAGATTGGAGAGTATCTTGTCAATATTGGATTTTCTATTTCTGATGCTGATCACTCACTTTATGTGAGAAAGGGAGGTGTATGTTTGGCCATCATAGTCATCTATGTGGATGACTTGATTATTACCGGTGACAATGACAATGGGATTGCTGAAGTTAAGGACTTCTTGAAGAAGAATTTTGAGATGAAAGATTTGGGTGAGCTGGGATACTTTCTTGGTATTGAGATGATTAGATGTGATGATGGTACATGGCTATCCCAAAGGTAGTATGGCTTGGATATGTTATCCAAGTATGGTATAACAGCATGTAATCCTCTTTCAGTACCATTGGAGCAAAATGTGAAGTTAAGTACCGATGCTGGGGATGAGATAGATGACCCTACTATGTTCAGGAGGATAGTAGGGATTTTGATTTACATGACTATCACAAGGCCGGACTTGAGCTATGCTGTTGGCCTTGTCAGTCAGTTTATGTAGATGCCTGGAAAGCCTCATTTGGATGCAGTTAGACGCATATTGAGATATGTGAAGTCCATTTTACATTATGGACTTTTTTATGAGGTAAGTAAGGATGTACATGTCTTTGGATACACAGATGCAGATTGGGCCGGTAGCATGTCAGACAGAAGATCTACTAGTGGATTCATGTTTTCCCTTAGTAGTGCAACAATTATATGGAGCAGCAAGAAGCAACCTATAGTTGCTTTATTAAGTACGGAGGCTGAGTATAGAGGTGCTGATATGGCAGCATGTGAGGTGGTATGGGTGCAAAAGTTATTAGGTGATTTGGATGTGCAGGGAGATGGTCCAATTGTCATTCATTGTGACAACATGAGAAGCATACAATTAGCTAGGAATCCAGTGTTCCAGGCTAGGACAAAACACATTGATGTGCACTACCACTTTGTGAGAGAGAAGGTACTTGCAGGAGAGATTGACTTGGTATATGTCAGCACACAAGATCAGATATCTGACATTTTCACAAAGGCATTGGGTGCAGAGAAGCTTCAAAAGTTCCAAAGCTTACTTAGAGTTGCAGAGATAGAGTTGAGCTTGAGGGGGAGTGTTTAGATGGCAAGCTCAATACGTGTAGACATTGATGATGGACCGCCTGATTAGATGAGTCCACACGTCTACACTTAGCACGTTGGTAGTCATTACGATACTCACATGGCCACTGACTTATCACTTATTATATTTAGTTGTTACACCTACCTACAGCTGGCAAAGATATAGCACCAGTAGATTAGTGTAGTTGGTTATGCACTATTTGACTTAGAAGGCCACTTTCCTTTATGTTGTATCTTATCTATACTTTGTGTACACTGTATAGTGTGTGGAAGAAGAAGAAAAAATTAGCAAAAAACGTTTTGGCCTCCATCTCTCTTCTTGTTTTCTTGAGTGAGCTTCCTCTGGTGTATACAGTGTGTGATTGGTGCAGCAGCTCAAGCAAGTCCCCCACCACGCAATTCTTGATAGACCCAGAATATCTAAAGATGTTAGAGGAGTTTTTGGAAAAAGACCAGAACCCCAAACTTAAGGGCAAGTATCAAGAAGTTTTTTGTCAATGAGGGACTTGTCTATTTTAGGACAAGATTATGCATACCCTCAAGCAAGAAACTCAAAGAGAGAATACTTTGGGAAGCACATGACTCCCCCTTTTCAAGCCATCCTGGATATGTCAAGATCCTCAACACAGTTAGAAAGAGCTATTATTGGAAAATGCTTAAGGGAGATGTGCTCAAATATGTCACGGAATGTTTGTCTTGGCAGCACATTAAGGTAGAACATGTCAAGATGCCTGGGAAGTTGCAACCTCTTGGCATTCCCCAAATGAAGTGGAAATTTATCAACATGGACTTTGTTGTTGGGTTACCCTCAGTTCAAGGAGGATACAATTCAATTATGGTTATAGTAGACATGCTAACCAAGGTTGCACACCTCATTCTAGTCAAGACAAACTACAAGGCTTTAGATATTGCCAGATTGTTCATCAAGGAGATATTCAGACTCCATGGGTTGCCTAGAAGGATCGTTAGTGACCGTGATTCCCTCTTCACATCTCACTTCTAGAGAGGGATATTCGAGGCCATTGGGACTCAACTCTCTTTCAGTACAGCCTATTACCCTCAAACTGGTGGCCAAATGGAGAGGGTCAACCAAATAATTGAAGCTATTCTTAGAGCATATTGTTGTCGCAAACCTAAGAAAGGGATCCAATATCCACCATTGGTAGAGTTCGCCTATAATGCATCCTACCAACAAAGCATTCAAATGATACCTTTTCAAGCACTATATGGGCATGATTTCCATACTCCATTGAACTTTTCAGATCCTACCTTAGGGGTAGAAGCTTCCAAGAAAATGCTTGAGGAAATGGATGAGCAAGTCAAGGCCATCAAACAAGACATTAGAGCTGCCAAGGATATGTTAAATGATGCGGATCTAGGGCATGACACAAGCTATGGTGGATCAAAGATGAAGACCAAGTTCATAGTGACATGGACAAGTAGAGATAAACTATTACACAAGTGAATTAGGTTCCAAGATAGATTAGCTTGGACTCATAAACACAATCTTGTGTACAATTGACAATGACAGACACTTAACTGAAAGTACAAAGCATCATGATATTATGTTCATTTCATAGTCAAGTACAATGCTTTATAGGCTTTGAGTTGTTCCACTCTCCTCACTGTGCATATGGGATTCAGGACAGCTCCTCTTGGAGCATACATCATTTGTCTATTTCTCAACACCCCCCCTCAAATGATGAGTCCCTACACTTGCTGGCTTTTGCCCCCCCTTCATGATGACATGGCCCGGAAGACTAGCTCATAGGCAGCCTAGTCAAGTTAAAGCTTGAGACTTTACATCTTGGCAAGGGTTGTACAAATCAAATTCACTAAGAAAGATCCACTATGGGAAAAACATATGAAGGATACAATGAAAGTTCTTCAAAACAATCTGTCAGAGTTGTTGATGGTAGTGGAAGCATATTCTTCTTCTTCTCTTTCTTCCATGTATTGGTTCTGGTGATGATCACTTTGCAATTGTTGGGCTCTCTTCTTGTGGAAACATTCATTGGCTACATGACCAGTCTTACCACAATAGTGACATGTAATCCGATCCTTGTTATTGTTGTTGATGAATCCTCGACCTCTTCCTTTAGGTCCAGCAGCTCCTTTGGTGTACAAAATATTTTCCCTAGATGATGAGACATTGTCTTTTGCATTCTTGGTTTTTACTTTGCCTTCTTCATCGAGTAGTGAGTGCTCAATATCTTTAAGTGTGAGGCTTGGAACATTACTCAAAGTGGACACAAGATTTTCATATGGATCCTTGTTCACACTTGCAAGCAGTACGGCTATTGCTTCATCTTCCTCAATATTCTTTTTAAGAGATGCAAGTTGAGTTTTTAAACTCTTAAACTTATTAATGTGTATGGTCATAGAAGCACTGTCTTTGATATCCAGTTTATAAAACTGCATGAGAAGTTTTACCTTTGAATTCTTTGCTTGAGTACCAAACATTTTATCAAGTTCCTCCCAGGCGGTTCTAGCATTTCTAATGCCAGATATATGATGTAACACATCATCACTTAATCCCCAGGCAATGATGCCTAGTGCCTTATTATTCATCTTCTTCCATTCTTTGGATTTAAACTGTTCTTCTTCAACGAACCCGTCTTCATCATCTTCCTTCTTGTCATCTGCATCATCTTCAAACAGATCCCACAAGTCTTTCCGCATTAGGTGATACATGGTCTTTTCCTTCCAGGCATGGAAGCCTTCTCCATTGAGCTTTGCTATTTGCTCAAGCTCTGCCATGTTGCTAATCTTTAGTTAACCAGCGAAAAATTGTATTTTAGTGTGTCAAGAGACACAAGAGAATCAGTGTCAAATTGACACTAATTGAGTGTTAATGGATACTAGTCGGTACTTGATCTGCTTCTTCTCAGGAACTTCGTGGGTGGCTTCTGAGATTCCTTGGACACTTCCAGACTAGTAATGAGCTTCAGAGATTATTCCTCAGTGATCAAATTCACTGTTGATGATGGCAATGAGAAACAGAACAAGGTTACCAAGCTTTTCAAATTTCTGGATATGGCTTCCTCTAGGGTTTCAGACAGCCGACTGTTCTTTCAGTTCGTGCAACCCAACGAGTTCACCATTGCCCAAGATATTGTATGGGGAGTAGGCTTGCATAGTGAGCTTCAAAAGCCCTATGCTCACAGGGTCGATTTCGAACCGTGCGATTCGCGTCAGCAGTACGACCGTGAACAGGCGCAGACAGGACAGCGCGTTTTGATTTGTGTAATGCTGGAGCTAGGAAGCAGTAATGTCATTGATTGAAGTGCTAGGATGAAGCGTCTTGATCAAGGGAAGATACCTCTAGAAGGAATCACCTGAAGATATGGCCCGTAGAGAGAGATCCAAGAGCTCCAAGGTGGGTAGGTGCAGTTTGGCTATGGCTGCCACAAGGTCCAACTGAGATTTGAAGTTGAAGCTGAAGATGTGAGCTGAATGTGAGCTGGTTAGAGATCACCAGAGGTGAAGAGAGACTAGAGATTCAGAGTATGAGCTGTGCCATGCCCAACTAGGCTCTGATACCATGTTAAATGATGCGGATCTAGGACATGATACAAGCTATGGTGGATCAAAGATGAAGACCAAGTTCATAATGACATGGACAAGTAGAGATAAACTATTACACAAGTGATCAATTTTAAAAAAAATTACGACCCCCTCCCTGGCGACACTGCCAGCAGCTGGCAGAGGGAGAGGGGAGCTAAATGGGCAGTCAACGGAGGTAAAGGAGGAGATCGTGATGGCAAGAGGGAGTTGACGTGGTGGTGGTGGATCTTCTGAGGATCACAAGGCATGAAGATGATGAGGACACTAATTTCGATGTGGGGGAGGGGCACACGTGTGCCATCTCCAACGCCCCCACTATTCCTTTCTTCCCTTAGTAGCCACAGGGCGACATGTAATCTAGGGTTCCTATGAAGTTAAGGACCCCTTAGCACAACATCCCCCCCCCCCCCCCCCCCCCCAAATTAACACCCATTTTTCCCCTATAACTCCCCCTCCTTAAGCAGCAAACACACTATTCTCCTCTTTTTTCCCCTTGCTACCAACTTGTGAAGGAGAGAAAGAAAGGGAGAAAGAAAGAAAGAAAGTTATATTAACATCTAAAAAAGACAAAGTTGGCCTATGAGACCAAAAGGTTACATACAAAATGTATGGGAAGTTTTTCAAGTCCCAGTAAAGCTACTATCTAGTGTTATGGTGAACTAGGTGAGTAGGTACAAAATGGCATATAGACTCAATACAATCTAGATGCACTTCAAGTGTAGTGTGGAACTGCTCATGGAGCGTGTTCATCTTCAGATGTCCTGCATGGGCCTTTCTAGCATGGAGAAGTTGAAGCAGCAGGGTATGCTTCCCCGGTGGCACTGTAGTATCCGTGTATCTATAGATGATGTCTCCTACCGGGTGTGGGTCTGCTGGGTGTGGGTGGTGAGATCTGCCTCTCTCTATAGCTCTATCTCCAAGGTGACTCTTCGGGGTGGGGCCACTTGTCGATTAGCTATAGTCCTCATTGTAGAGGGGGTGGCTGAGGGTCTATAGAACTCTTGGAGGGTGCATTGATGCATGTTCTTGGTTGTTTGGTCCTAGACCCATAGAAGGTGGTCCCTATGTCAGCGTAGCTCTAGGAGGAAGTGCCCGAGGCATTTCTGGTCAGGGAAGTCTAGTGTTTGGGAGAGTGGTCCGAATCCCTCCTTGAAGAGACAATGAAAGTGGCCTTTGATCTCATAGTACACCGAGCATCTACGTATATAATGTTCTTCAGTCTCTAGCTCCAACTGGCAGAGTTGGCAGATCCTATCCTCTGGTGGGAGAGAGTCCACTCCGTATCTTCTTCTATTGATCCGTAGCTAGTGTGATGACATACGGAGTTGCCTGGTGGCACTTCGGACCCCATGGGGACAGGTGTACATCCATGTATCTTGAGAGAGAAAGTGAAGGAGAGAAAGAGAAAGAGAGAGAGAAAGAAGGGCTTAAGGAAATCTCCTTCCTTCCCTCTCTTGAGAAGAGGTTACGACTACCCTCCCCCCTCGCGATTCCTATGATCTCTCCATCAAATACCCCTCTACATGACTGAAGGTTGTGAAAGTCGAGCAAGCGTAGGGAACTCCAACACAAGGGAGTGCTTCGAGAGAAGTGAGGTCCATACTCCAATCTCCAAAAATGGCCCCAAAGTGTAAACTCTCCCAAGTAACCCAAAAGGCCGCAACCATGGAAGGAAGATTAGATAAAGAAGATACCGCTAACACGAATGGGTTTTCAAGTTTAAACACTAATTAGACATTTCAAAACTAGGTACTGTTACAATGTCTAGTCCTATGAAAAAAATAGTAAAGCATAATCATCGTAAAAAGAAATCATACTTTTGCATCATATAAATTGCTTAACTAGGAAAGGTAGAGGTTTAATGACCATGATTTGCCACAAATTGATTAAGCATCTACAGGTTGTTGCAACACTAAGTTGAGTATTAGACTTGAATTTTTGCAAATGCATCTTAGGTTGCCAATGTATATAAATATACCATGTAAGTCGATTGCATTAGAGCGAATTAACTCGAATTCATGTACCTTGCATAAAGAAAAATATAAGTCACAATTTATGAATTGTATAAGTTCATTGAGATGAATTTCCAAGAATGAAAACTCCGCATTGTATCATCAACTCAAGAAAGACTTGCATCTAGATTTGTGTGGCATCATGGATAGTTTTAGTTGCACGACATAATAGGGGTTCATCTTAAAAGATAGATTTAAGATGCACATGTGAGTTGCTAAACTTAATTTCAAGAAGTAATTCGGTAAATGAAACCCTATATGATAAGTAAGGCTAGGGTTTAATTCAATTTGGTTAGGATTTAATTGTAAATAAGTCAAATTATTGTTACGATCATATGTTGACTTAGAGTCAAGTATGTCAAGATTGTGGGAGAGAAGGAAGGAGTCTCGCTTGAAGCTTTCTTGCTTGCACAATGGGGGAAGACACACAAGGGTGGAGGCTGAAAACAGTTTTCCTCTTCTTAGTTGTGTAAGCCAAAAGAACTCAAGTACAAAGAAATAGAAGAACCCTATATATGGGTCTCAAACCAAACTCAACTAACTAAGGTGGCATACTAACTGAGCCACGAACTAGAGTAGATAAGGATAGCTATCATGTAGCTATTATTCATGGGCGGTGTACCAACCGCGTCTGCAACTGACAAGTCGGTGACATAAATATACAACGGTCACCCTGGCGTATCACGAGTGGAGCTCGATATCTCAACACTCCCCCTCGAGCTCAATCCCAATTCCTGCACACCAAGCAGGTCTCTGAACTTGCGCAGCTTCTCTGCGCCCAATGCCTTCGTGAATATGTCAGCTACCTGATCCTCTGTGCTGACATAAACTAGATCAATAAGACCTAGTAAAACCCTCTCTCGCACATAGTGATAATGCACCTCAATGTGCTTTGTTCTAGCATGATAGACTGGGTTATTTGCCAAGTGTATACTACTCATGTTGTCACAATAAATGACAACTGGCCCATCTGTAGACTGATGCATATCATAAAGTAGCTTATGCAACCAAGCTACCTCACATGCAGCCATTGCTGCACCCCTGTACTCAGCCTCTGTGCTCGACAAGGCAACTGTAGGCTGTTTCTTGCTGCTCCAAGTGACTGCAGCACTCCCAAAAGAGAATACATATCCACTGGTAGATCGTCTATCAGAAATACTACCAGCCCAATCAGCATCAGTGTATCCATGCAACTGTATCTGAACCCCAGTCTCATAAAATAGTCCATACTGCAATGTGGACTTCACATACCTAAGTATGCGTCTAGCCGCATCCAAATGTGGTTTCCTTGGAGCCTGCATAAACTGACTTACCAATCCAACAGCATAGCTCAAATCTGGCCTGGTAATAGTCATATAAATCAAACTTCCTACTATGCGTCTGTACATAGTAGGGTCTTCTAGAAGCTCACCTGCATCTGTGCTCAGCTTCACATTTTGCTCCAAAGGAACTGAAATAGGCTTACAGCCTGTCATCCCATATTTGGACAGCATGTCCAATCCATACTGCCTCTGCAAGAGCTGTATCCCACTTGGTGATCTAATCACCTCAATGCCCAAGAAATAACGCAGCTCTCCCAAATCCTTCATCTCAAACTTCTGCTTCAATAGCATTTTCACATGAAGGATATCTTCATCACTGTCACCTGTCATAATCAAATCATCAACATAAATGACAAGCAGCATAATACCTTTCTCTGTTTTTCTCACATAAAGTGAGAAATCTGCCTTGGAAATCTGAAAGCCAATAGTGACAAGATACTGTCCTATCTTGTCAGACCATGCTCTAGGTGCTTGCTTCAAGCCATACAAGGCTTTCTTCAACCTGCAAACAAACTCAGGATGAACAGCATGCACATAACCTGGTGGCTGCTCCATATAGACCTCTTCTTGCAAATCACCATGCAAGAAGGCATTCTTTACATCCATCTGATGTAAAGACCATCCCTTTGATGCAGCCATAGCAATGACTGCTCTTACGGTTGCCATCCTTGCAACCGGACTAAATGTTTCTTCATAGTCAATGCCATATGTTTGTGCATACCCCTTGACTACTAATCTTGCCTTGTATCTGTTCACAGAACCATCAGCATTGTGCTTCACCTTATAAACCCACTTACAGCCAATTGCATTCTTACCTTTAGGCAAAGGTACTAACTCCCATGTAGCATTTGCTTCCAAGGCATCCATTTCTTCATCCATGGCTTTCTCCCATTTTTCTTTTCCCATGGCTTGCTCAAAAGATGTGGGTTCTGGTTCCTGTATCACTTTGACCATATATGCATAGTGAATGGCTGTAAATCCATCATATTTCAGCCTATCCACAGGATACCTAGCTCTTGTAGACCTGCGCAAAGTAGGTTCACTCCCAGGTGCTCTCAAAACATCCCTGGTCTTCCTTACTCCAGGTGTAACAATAGAAGGAATACCCAACTCATCATCAATGCTCTGTTCTGAGCCACTGGATTCACCATCCACATAAGAGTGACCTGCATTCACATCAAACATGGGCTGATCAACCTTCTCTTTTCCTTTTCGTGATACCTGCATACCACTATCTGCATTGCTTTGAGAAGATTCTCCTGATCTCAATCTGCCTGTCCATGGCGAAGAATGTGAACCACTGCTAGAGGACGCTCCAGGTCCACTAATATTTTGTGACTGCTGCTGTGAATTCTGTGTAGCATTACCATTTTGTGCATCTTCATCATCAATCACATTTACTGGTCTATACCAGCTACTCATCTCATCAAAAACAACATCTCTGCTCACTGTAAACTTACGAGTAGAAGGGTTATAGCATCTATACCCTTTTTGCTGCAGAGAGTAACCAATAAAGATGCACTTCTCAGCTTTTGGATCCAACTTGGATCTCAGCTCATCTGGCACATGTACATAGGCAATGCAACCAAAAATTTTCAAATGAGAAATATCTGGTTTCCTACCAGTATACCTCTCCTCTGGAGTCATTCCATGTATTGCTGCAGTGGGAGTCCTGTTCATTATGTAGACTGCTGTAGCAACTGCTTCAGCCCAATAAAAATCTGGCAAGTCTTTTTCATTGAGCATGGCACGAGATACCTCTCCAATATGCCTGTTTTTCCTTTCTGCAATTCCATTTTGTTGTGGGGTATAACTGCATGAATATTGCTGCTTTATGCCATGCTCCTGCAAGAACTTTGCAAACTCATTTGAGAGGTACTCTCCCCCTCCATCTGACCTTAGGCATTTTATCTGCAAGCCTGTTTCTTTTTCAACCATAGCTTTAAGAGTTTTGAAATGCCCAAAAACTTCACTTTTCTTTTTCATAAAATACACCCAAACTTTTCTGCTATAGTCATCAATAAAACTGACAAAATAATGACAGCCTCCAAGAGATGCAGCTTTAGTTGTCCACACATCAGAGTGAATTAATTCCAATGGCTTCTCACTCTCTTGAACATGTCTAGGAAATGGTTTCCTTGCCTGTTTTCCAAACTGACAGGCTTCACATACCTTATGCATTTCTGCAACCTTGAATTTGGGCAATCCTGCAACAATATTTTGGGCCTGCATTGATTTAAGTCGCTGTACATTAACATGACCAATGCGTTTATGCCAGATATCAATATCTGCAACTACACCGGTCCCATGTGCAAACATTGCTGCACTCAATTCAGACATGTCTGCATCCAATGTAAACATTCTGCCCTTCTTCTTTCCTTTTGCTATCAAGCGACCTTTATTTTTCATATCCTCAACAAAGCATCCATGAGGATTAAATCTGACCTGCAAGCCCTGTTCAACCATTTGACCAACTGAAACCAGATTCTTGGTAATATTCGGGACATGAAATACATCGGACAGGTATTTCTTTTTCCCACCCTGCATAGACAAGGGAATTTTTCCAATCTGCACAATAGGATGTGCAGTATCATCACCAGTCTCCACAAATCCTGGTTTTTCCATTTTCCTTGCATCCTCCATCCATTCTGCATGACCTGTCATGTGGTTTGATGCACCTGAGTCAACATACCATACATCATTGCTTTCTTCTGCACTTGTCATAGAATTGTTCATGTGCTGCACCATGAACAAATGCTCATTTCTGTCATCACCCTGTCTACTAGAAGATGCATAATTCCCTTGTTGCAGTTTTCCATTCATGATGTCATTCTGCTTTTTATAGCAGTCTTTAGCCATATGACCCATTTTACCACAATAGTAGCATTCAACATTACTGTTTGCATTTTGGCCTCTTTGCCATCCACCACGACCTCTTTGGCTCCCCCTGCCTCTAGAGTTACCACGTCCTCCTCCATAGGACTGGTTTTCTTGAGTTTGCTGCATATTCTGATTTCTGCCACGGCCTCCAAATCGGCCTCCTCTACCTCTGCCTCTACCTCTTCCAGCATTTGAGTAGAAGACAGCTTCTTTTGAAGTTCCTCCTGAAGAAGATGCACCACCATTTCTCTGTTCCTCAGAAATTAGAAGAGCAATCAACTCCTCAAAATCAGGAAATCTTTCACGAACTGAAATGGATGTCCGAAACTGTGCATAATCCTTTCCTAGACCATTCAAGGTCACGGAAACTAAATCATCATCTTCCACTGGCGACCCAATGGAAGCAAGTGCATCTGCAATCTTCTTCACCTTCATGTGGTAGTCGTTGATGCTCATACTTTCTCTTTGCACATTATGCAACTCTTGCTTGAGCTGCATTTTCCTGGCTTGCGTATTTGTGCTATACATTTTTGACAAAGTATCCCATGCCTCCTTTGGCGTACTTGCATCCTGAATATGCACAATCATAGAGTCTGAAATACTGATAGACAGCCAATACATAACTTTCCTGGCTCTCTCATGCCATGTTTTAAATGCCTGCATTTGTTGTTGATTGGGAACATCAGGAAGAACTGGTTCTTCTTCATTTCCTGCAACAAATTCCCAATATCCTTTTCCCATAAGGAAATTCGTCATTCTAAACTTCCATGCCTGGAAGTTGTTCTTGTCAAGCTTTTCAGTGACAATCTGTGAAAGAGAATCAGACGCCATTACAGAATACTGCAAGAAATTCTGTCACTGCAAAAAACACAGCTTCACCCTCACAAGGGCAAATCTGCAAAACTGGCGAAAGTGGTATTTGACCACACAGTCACTTCCTAGTGACGATTTTGCATAAACAGGAACCAAGGATGATTCTGAAACTCCCAATGTCTCTGCGCACAAGCATACGATGCAATTTCTACAGTAACTTTTCACCGACCTGTAGAACAGTGGTCGCACAGCATAAAACTGAGCCTTTTCTTGAGTGCGTACAGAAAACTTCCGTCTGCAAAACAGGCCCCGAAATGGCCTCAAATCAAAAAAACAAGGTCGCCGAGGGCTAAAGCCCTCACCCGCAGCATATACTGCCCTCTTGCTTCACCGCGAAGGGCGTCTCAACCTGAGACAATGCACTCCTGCAATTTCCGGCTGTGCTACCTGCAGAGATCTGCTCCCAAAACAGGAAATGAAAGCAACACTGCTCCTCTTACCAGACCACCGCGAGCTTGGCTTGCTTTCTTGAGCTCCTTACCACGAACAAGGCTCTGATACCATGTCAAGATTGTGGGAGAGAAGGAAGGAGTCTCGCTTGAAGCTTTCTTGCTTGCACAATGGGGGAAGACACACAAGGGTGGAGGCTGAAAACAGTTTTCCTCTTCTTAGTTGTGTAAGCCAAAAGAACTCAAGTACAAAGAAATAGAAGAACCCTATATATGGGTCTCAAACCAAACTCAACTAACTAAGGTGGCATACTAACTGAGCCACGAACTAGAGTAGATAAGGATAGCTATCATGTAGCTATTATTCATGGGCGGTGTACCAACCGCGTCTGCAACTGACAAGTCGGTGACATAAATATACAACGGTCACCCTGGCGTATCACGAGTGGAGCTCGATATCTCAACAAAGTAAACACACTCTTTGGTCTCTATCCTAACAACTAGCCGCGATGAGTCCAAAACACCCTTGGAGATATCATTTTTAAAATATGATACTTCTCAAAGTCAATACAAGAAAACTCAAATGTCGTATCCACAAGAAAGAACGACCATTCACCACATGACATTCAATGCGCGCAACTATTTAAGGATTGCAAAAGGGCTTAGTTTTGTGAGAAGCATGGATCTAGAGCATGGCAGGAGCCGTGGAGGATGGAAGATGAAGACAAGAATCATGTTGACATAGACAAGGAGAGACCCAACTGTTACACAAGTGAATTAGATTCCAAGATGGAAGATTGGACTCATAAAGACAATCTTATGTAATGGACTGACAATGACAAAGACACTAAGTGAAAGTATAAAGCATCATGATATTGTATTCATTCCATCTAAAAAGTGTTAGCCAAGTACAATGCTTTATAGTTGTTGGATGGATATAGTTTTCCCTTTCTATGCATATGGGATTCCTGCAGCCTGCATGTCTTCATCCCAAATTGCCTCATACAAAGATGCTACATTAGGTGTGATTGCTAATATCTCAACACCCCTCCTCAATCACAACCAGAAAGTACAAAGTGTGTAGAGGATTTAGTGAAAGTAACACCTGCAAAGTGTGGGCACACAAAAAACGTGGCAAAACACTAGAGGCTGTAAGGCTAAGTGTGGGTACCACAAACATGATGGTAATCCAGAGGCTAAGTGTGGGTACAAGGCTACATGAGGAGTTTACAAGCTTATGATAAAGACATTTGGGTTAGACATTACACGGCTAAAAAATTCAGTAAAAAATAGGATCAAGGACTGGCAGGCCCTTGTAGTTTTCAGCATTACTTTTAACATAGATATTCAATTTATTGTAGGTCTTCTTGTCGGAGTAGTTCAGCTTGCTCTTTTTGATCATGTACTTGCTCTTCACTTTGCTTGCCACTTTAAAGTCTTCATGATTGATCTTTTTTTGCTTCTTTGTTTGCTTTGCTTTGATCTTTTGGTCCTCTTCTTCTACTTCTTTATTGACTTTGCTTGCATTAGTTGCATTAGTATTTATGTCCATGACCCCTCAAGAAAAGGTATCATTATCTTTGAGGTAGTGGAAATGACTTCAAAATCTTCAAATAAATTCATTGATTCTCTTCAAAACAAGTAAATCCATCCATCCCTGCAAACAAAATAAACAAGTCTTCCATGTAGTTGAATTGAGCAACAAGAGTAATGTTACTCTTCATGAGAAGCATTTTCATAAAAGACTTGATTTTGGTCATTCCCATGATGGAAATCAGCTTCAAATGACTGAGAATAACTAGCAATGAGTTGATCTTTGTATGTGTCAAAAGACACAAGCAATGGCTGTGAAGTATCAAAAGATACTAGTTTGAAATTTGATGTTTGGTGCTTGAGTTTGACTTGATGATCTTCAAAAACTCTTCATAGCTTCCCCTCCTTGCTGATTTGATGGTTGAATACTTGCTGAAAACTTCAGATTAGAGTGGCCTTGGCTTGTTTAAGTGGCAAGAGAGAGAAAATAAAGGAAAATTGCGCTTGAAGGTAAGTGGCTATGGCTATCCTGTCAAAACAGGGACCAATGATTGGTAAACGAGCTCCCACGAGCTCCACAGGTTGAATCTACTCAAACATTTAAGATGGAGGTCCCTCACTAATGGATCTAATTCCCCCTAAGAGGGTTTGTATTGGTTTTTCTCGAGTTGAGAGATCTAAGCCTTCAAAGTGGTTGCTGTCAAAACTGCGTTCAGATTTGGGAAAATGCAAATTTCAGGCATGGTGTGCATCAATCTCCTTGATTTTTATTCCTAAAGTTGCGTCTTAACCTGAAGAAAAATTGTCAAGAAGAAAGATCAAAGAGATATGGCTTGATTGATGAGATATGGCTGCTCCAACAGAGGTAGGTAGGTGCTGTCCACAGACACAGTTATGGCAGTGACTCTGATAAGAGGCAATGCTAAAGCTATAGTTGCCCAATCTCTATGATTGAGGTGCCAAGGAGGAGCTCTAGAAGTAGAGAAACACTTCTCTAGAAGGAATTTTAGAGAGATTTGGCCTGTGGAGAGAGATATGAAAGCTTCAAGCTGATAGGGTGTTGCTGGCTATGGCTGCCATGGAAGCTTCATTGAAGGTAGGAATGCAAATGAAGTTGGAGATAGGGTCCAGTACTCAAATTGAGCTGAGCAAAGATGGAAAGGAGTTGAGAGGAGTGAAAGGAGAGTTGGGCCATGCTCAGCTGAGCTCTGATACCATGTGAGAAGCACGGATCTAGAGCATGGCAGGAGCTATGGAGGATGGAAGATGAAGACAAGAATCATGTTGACATAGACAAGGAGAGACCAACTGTTACACAAGTGAATTAGGTTCCAAGATGGAAGCTTGGACTCATAAAGACAATCTTGTGTAATGGACTGAAAATGACAAAGACACTAAGTGAAATTACAAAGCATCATGATATTGTATTCATTCCATATAAAAAGTGGTAGCCAAGTACAATGCTTTATAGTTGTTGGATGGATATAGTTTTCCCTTTCTGTGCATATGGGATTCCTGCAGCCTGCATGTCTTCATCTCAAACTGCCTCATACAAAGAGGCTATATTAGATGTGATTGCTAATATCTCAACAAGTTTACTCTTGACTTACGAGAGGAATGAACAAAAGTTCCTGTTATCGTGAGGAAAGGAAACCCTAGGGTAAACTTAGAAACCCCGTTAAAGTTCTAAGGTGGGAAAATGGTTACCAAAATTGACCAATTGAAATCCTAGTTGAGTCATCTAAGACCTGTGACCTTAAGATAAGAACCTCGGACTAAAGATTAGTAAATTACGGGAACTACCACCCAAAAACTATCGGATATAGATCTATTAGTGTAATTGCTCACTTTTATTACATAGGATTGAGGTCGGAATGAGGGCATTCTCTATCCTTTAGAAGGTTATGGAAGTTGATATCAAGGTAAGAAAAACCCGAAAAGGGGTGAACGCTAAGCGTTCAAAAATTAGGAACTCCACTGTAGCAAATGTCCCGAGCACTCACCTATATTATTGTTTATGCCTATAAATTTAGGAACACCATCTGTGAAAGGATTGTATGGCCCCAAACTCACAAAAGAAATTGGAATAATGAATCATGTTGAATTCATGGAGGGCGCACCAAACCACCCCTAGCTAGCCACCAACCCTATCCAAGGCAGTTCTAAATAACTGTGACAGGAACGTAGACCGAACCCGCCACAAGAGGTCTCTCCGTGGGTTAGTTTGAACATAGGAGGATGCTTGGATGCCGAGGGGGTCTCTAGCTGTAAATTCCCTACCTCCCAGTCCTACTCAAACGATCTGTGTGACTTGAGATAGATTCTTGAGGCCCTCTTACTATTACAAGGGAAAAAATTTGGAGGAAATAAGATGCATCCTCACAAATTGCGGGAACTTTCCTTTCTGGACAAGATTTGTACCAGAGTTAAGATGCTAATATAAAGTTTACTTTCAAGGAACATGTCTGAACTATTTTTGTGTCAGTGCCATAAGTTATGCAAATGGACCTTGTTCCCTAAAAGGCTTAATTAAGGAAGCTGGTTTTAAATGTCACACATAAATGTGATATGACCTAATTAGAAAACTAAAGAATGCCTATTGAGGGAAGCGGGTGGGCGAAACCCCCGATGGATCCGTCCTACGGAAGGGTGGTCCCAGAGAACTGGGAGGCTTCTCACAAGGTTCTATGGTGGTAGGACCTATTAGTATTGATAGGTTAGAAATCGATTCATGCCATTTTAGGGGATTGGAATGGGACTATGCCCTACGGGTAGAGAGGTTGAGTGGTGCATCCCTCTTGTTTTCCATTCTCTTTGAACCAAGTGCGACATGGGTGCCTCGGCTTGGGTACCTTTGCGCAAAAGTGGGATATCCAAGTCTCAATGCTAGAATGCTTTCACGAGACCTCATCCACTAGGAACCCTAATTTCAAGTTAGTACTAGTGGGTTTGGCCGCGAACGTTCTGTTTCAAGGCGGACTCAGAAAACCCTAGGCCACAAACCCTGTAACATTCCATGGGAGGACGGGCAGTGTCACTTAGATTTGTCTCTCGATGGACCGCTAAAAACGAGCTTGGACAGCCGACTAGCAGGCAGGTTACACCATGAGGTTCATTGAGAACTAGACACATGCTATTTTCAAGGGCCACTCCTTCAATACTCTAAGTGTCAAGAGACCTCATCCACTAAGAACCCTAATTTCAGGTCGATCCTAGTGGGTTTGGCCGCAAATGTTCCATTACGAGGCAAACTCGAAAAACCCTAGGGAACAAACCCTGTAACATTCCATGGGAGTGTGTGTGGAGTCTCTTAGTTTTGTATCATGATGGATTGCTAAAAACGTTCTTGGACAGTTGAGTGGCAGGCAGGTTACACCACGAGGTTCACTGAGAACTAGACATGTGCTATTTTCAAGGGCCACTCCTTCAATACTCTGAGTGGTTTAACTTTCATGCTATTAGCTAGTGTGACATTAAACCTTTTTGTCTCCACCGACGGGTTACCCCAAACCTATAGGACTACATGGCTAAGCACACTCACTCCCACTCCTATGTCTATGATCCCCTTTCTTCTAACGTCTCCTAATGCTACCACTAGTAGGACTGTGTGCATCTCTATGCCCTCCCAAAAAGGATTTACATGCAAGGACTTAGGTATTAAGTGTTGAGACATTTGCAATCACACCTACTTTAGTCTCTTTGTAAGGAGGAGTGAGGGCTGAGGACTAGAATCCCATATGCATAGTAGGAGAAGTGCTACCATTCAGTTTCCTATAAAGCATTGTACTTGCACTCTTTTCTAAGGCAATGATAGTACTCGTTTCTTTCCAGTAAAGTGTCTATGTCATTGTCCACACACAGGATTGTGTTTATGAGTCCAAGTCTCAATCTTGGAACCTAATTCACTTGTGTGACAATTTGTCTTGTCAGGGTCAATGTCATCATGAGTTTATTCTTCCTATTTCAACCTCCATAGCTTCCGCATCTGCCATGCTCTAGATCCCACATATTTAACATGGCATGGTGCTCACATCTAGCTCAGGATCAGTGTATGACTTCATTTTTTCCACTTCATCTTCAGAGCACCTTGTGGCAGCCATAGTAGCTAGCCTGCACATCCTTGCCTTTAAGCTTCCATAACTTCTTGTAGAGGGCATATCTTTGCAAGCTCTCTTTTGGAAATTGATTCCTTGACTTCCAAGGGTTCTTTGTATCACACAAGATCCTGACATTGCCCTATCTGGAGCTCAGCATTGTCACTTCTGTCAGTTTTGCTGCCATAACCTTAGTCTATGGATAGCCTGTGGACAGCAGCACCTACCCAACTTGGAGGAGTTGAATCTCTAAATACAGAGCATATATTCATGAAGTCTATTCTAGACATATCTTCCCCTACTTATGGCACTCCCTTTTGGCCCATAACTCATTGACATTAGTACTCTATAACCTTAGCATTATAAAAAATGTCGAAATCTATCAAAGATTACACCTACTGCCGTCATCCGCCTTGTGCGCTTGAATCCGCCAACAATCTCGATCATCATCATGGGGCTTGATAGAGAATGAATAGAGATTTATTTTCATAATTTTTTTAAAAAAATGATCCACTATAGCTCCCACAATTAGCAAAAAACCAGGGCTAGGTCAAAGCCCTAATCCAAGAAGCCATAGCCAAACTTCACTAAAGCTCAAAAATCTCATCATTTTCTCTCTTCTGCCACTTGGAACAACCCACTATCACTCTGATCTATTGTCCCAGCATCAAATCGAGGGGAAAAACTTGGAAAGCTCAAAACTCTCATCATTTTCTCTCTCTTGCCACCTGGAACAACCCATTGCCACTCTGATCTACTGTCCCAGCATCAAATCAAGGAGGGGAAGAACTTGGAAAGATTGAAGTTGATCAATGACCTCAAACTAAGAAGATTCAAGTTCGACTTCAACTCAAACATAGCATTTACATAGTGTGTTTTTTACATTGTCCTTACTTGTGTCTCTTGACACACTGTAATCTGCTCTTCCACTAATAAAATCTGAGAACTCTAAAGTTGATTTGATGCTGCTCTAGCCATCTAACATGGGCAAAGACTCTCCAACTGCTCGCTTCAAAGGAGTCAGGTTTCACACCTAGAAAACCCACATCAAACTCATCCTGATGAAGAAGGTCCTCTGGGCCATTACCACTGGAAAAGAAAAGAAGCCTCATGATGAGGATCTTGTAGTTACTTGACAAAAGAATGATGATAAGGCTCGGGCCATTATCAAACTAGAGCTAGACGACAGCTATATCCACCATGTGAATAATTGTGACACTTCAAAGGATACATGGAAGAAACTTTACACCTTGTTTGGTGCACAGTCTAAGTCATCAAAGTATGGTCTCTTGATTGAATTTTTTAGGCTTGAAATGAGGTCTAGCATATCACTTGCCAACATCTAAATTACATGGAAGGACTTCTAACCCAACTTGTAGGAATCAACATCAAAATGGAAGAAGTTGTTTGCATCAGTGTTCTACTTAAAATTTTGCCTCCTGAATATAATAATGTATCAACAATTCTAATCAATATGCCAAACCCTGAACTTGTTGATATCTAGGCATCACTATTAGAGGAGGAAAAGAAACTAAAAACTAAGGAATAACCAAGAACCTCTAGAGATGAACATGCATTATATGTTGGAAACATGTACAAAGGCAAGAAAGGCCATCTTTTTTGTGACTTTTGTAAAAGGACTGGACACACCGAGAAGTTTTGCCATGCCAGAAAGAGGTCCCAAAAGGCCTATCTAGTTGCAGTTAAAGAAGAAGAAGAAAATGGAGCAAAAGAAGAAGAAGAAGAAGAAGAAGAAGAAGAAGAAGAAGAAGAAGAAGAAGGCCACCAGGAGAAGGACAAACCTCATAAGTCCTTCTATTCAGATATACATTTTTAGCCTTGTATTGCCTAGCCCTAATGCTTCAGATATAAACTTGTAAACTCCTCATGTAGCCTTGTACTACATCCTCTATACACTTTGTGAGGCCTTGCTACAGCCTCTGGATGCCCATCATGTTTGTGTGGTACCCACACTTAGCCTTTCTATTGTTAGAAGTCAAGCTCTCCCGTCTGTCTGTCTTTATGGTGACTACATTGAATAAGTCGGTTTAGCTATTCAGTGACCTGACTAGAGTTAGTCAGTGAGTTAGTTAGTCTAGTTACACTTACACTAGGTTACTCTTTGTAGTGTGATAATTACTCTAGTGTTGAATAATGAAAGAGAAGAAGAAGAACGTGATGGTTCTCTGTTAGCTCCATCCCTGTCTCTCTCTCCCCTCTTTCAACATGGTATCAGAGCAGGACTTGGTGGACTCCGTGAAGCTGGAGGAAGTGAAGAGGACCTGACTTAGGTTTTTCCCTGCATTAAACAAGCTGCCATTGTGGGCTACAGGTGAGCATTTGTTCATTGCATACTCCAAGGTGAAGATCAGTGCTTGTGCCTTGTTGGGAGCCTTGAGGAGGCCAAGAAGACCACATCAGAGTGTGTATCACTCACTACCATCATCATCATCTTCAGAAGCGTGCTGAAATCCAGGTTTGCAGGCAGCGTGAACTGCGCCTGTTTGCTGTCATCATTTGTTGGGCTGCACTTCATCAAATGCTAGTGTCTTTGGTCATCAAATGCTTGGTTATGTCATGTATGAAGTGCTTTGAGATTGCAAGAAGCAAATGCTTGACTTTGAGCTCTCACATGAGCTGAGATCAGAGTGGGCAGATCTGAAAAAAAAAGGCCTGCACTGTTGTATACACAGCATACATGGTATATGCAACACATTGAAGAGCTTTGGAAGCTCTCTGACAAGCCCAGAAGCACTCTTGGAGCATAGGTATATGCTGGAGGTCATATGTACCTATTGTGATCCACTGCAAGCTGATTTTGGTAACTGAAATACTCAGATGTGGAGCATTTCAGATAGGCTAAAAATTGTCATTTAACATGGACAGCAAGCATTTGTTCTTTACTGAAGCATAGTGTGACATTTGGTGACATCTATGAGATGTATGTACTGACATAGGTATGTCAGAATGTTCATGGGTTGAGAAAAGCATTAAGTGCTACTGAATGCTGAAATTTTTGGAGCTGAAGCAAATGCAATATTATTTTTTTGGCTGAATACAAATTGCAGAAGTAATGTATGACTTGCTCATTAGAGACAGACAGTCTATGGTCACTACATAGTCATGCATTGACCTTGTCATACTGGAGCAAATGTATGGTTTGGTTTGAAGACACTTTGAAGCAGTTTGAAGCTAGTTATGCTGTATTTTTGGTTGACTGCAACCTGCAAACAAAACTGTTGACACTTGTACTTGCTGATTATGCACTGTTTCGTGCTTCTATGCTCATGTCTGGAGTGACATATGTACTTGCAGTCATCTGAGAAGACTTCGGACATATATGACATGTGTGCATGTTGTTTTTGGCATTGAAAGTGCTATTGTTAATCACAGTTTATAGGTTTAGACTGCATGTTTTTGGACCCTGGCCGCAGTGGATTTGCAGGAGTTCAATCTGAAGCAAGTACATGGCATATGTATTGACAGTTATTTCTACGAGCTAGACCACTTGATTGTGGAATATTTTGGGTTGATACTGGGCTGAAATTTAGTGGTTTTTTACTGCAATTAATTGCAGAAAACTGTCATCAACTGTAGTGGACTAAACTTAGTCAGTCGGACTTATTGACTTGCAGGGAGTCAGGCATTTGACATACAGTCTGTTGCATCATGGCTAATGCACATGGGACTGATAATATCACGCAAATAGTTGGAGAAAAGCTAGACAACAAAAAATTTGCATTATGGAAATTCAGAATGAAAAATTTTCTGGTTGGCAGAGGATATTGGGACTTATGCACAGGAGATGAAGCAGATCCTGAATTGCCTGAAGCAAATGCAACAAATGAACAGAAGAGAGCTCAGAGGTTATGGACTGAAAGAGCATGTAAGGTACTGCATTGGTTTTCACTATGTATATTCGATGCTATGGCTATTCAAATCACTGGTTGTGAGTCTTCGAAGGATGCTTGGGATATACTGATGAGAAATTATGGAACCATGACACATGCACAGAAGATCCAGTTGAAACAGCAGTTCAATAATATGTCTAGAAATGGCAGGAGCATCCAGGTGTATACCACGGAGATCAAGACCATAGCTGATCAGTTAGCTACCATTGGTTCAAGGGTATCAAAAGATGATATGATTGCTGTTGCATTGAATGGTTTAGGGAAAGAATACAAAGCATTTGACACTTCCATCTCAGTTAGAGTAGATCCCTTTGATTGGGAAGAACTGGTTGCATTGTTGCTGCATGAGGAGGTCAAACTTGGCCTAAATACAAGTTCCAGTGCCTCTCAGAGCAGAGACACTGTGTTATACTCTAGCCAGCGTGGCAGAGGAGGCAGAGGTCGTGGTTCATATTGAGGTCGTGCTGACACTTGTAATGCCTATGGACAATAACAACAGCAGGGAAATTGGCATGGTGCCAATACACAGGGCCAGTGAGTATCTGGTGGTTTTAGAGGCAGGGGGAGATCACCTCGAGGAAGAGGAGGTGCATCTGGATCTTGGCAGTCTTCTGATTAGTCCAACAGGGACAAAGATTTCCATTATTGTGGCAGGTATGGGCACATAGCGAAGGAATGTTACAAAAAGCAGAATGACATGAAGGCAAAAGGGAAACAACATGGGCATTATGCATCCTCTAGTGGTGGTCAGGATGATCAAGTTGATAGACTCTTTGCCATGCAGCATGTGTCCAAGTTTGCGTCAAGGCAGAACAGAGATGACAGGTGGTACATTGACTCTGGTGGGTCAAACCACATGACTCCGCATGGAGAGTGGTTTGATGAGATGGTTGCAGGTACACATGGCCATGTATGTACTGGGGATGACACCGAACATGACATAAAGCATAAAGGGATTGTTCCATTGATGATGCCTGATGGCAAGAAGAAAGGCCTACATGATGTCTTACATGTACCAACCATAACGAAGAATTTGTTGTCTGTGGGTCAAATGGCAGAACAGAATCTGCAAGTGAGGTTTAACAAGGATGGATGTTTCATTGAGGAGTATGAAAATGGCTCCAAGTTAATTGCCAAGGGCAGAAGGGATGCAAGATGTTTACTTTGGAAGCGACCATTCCTAAACTTAAAGTAGCTATGTTTACTCATGATGAGAGTGCCATCAGAGATGTAGAGATTTGGCACAAGAGAATTGGACATGTAAATGTACAGAAGCTAAAATCCATGCAGTAGAAGGCAGTCGTACTTGGATTACCAAAATTCAAGTATAATGACTTTGGGCATGTGTGTCCTGCATGTCAGTTTGGGAAGCAGGCACGATTTCCTTTCATGAGACATGTACAAAACAACACTAGGCCTTTGCAGTTGGTGCACTCTGATGTCTGGGGACCGCCCCATAATGTGTCTTTTGGAGGTGCACGGTACTATGTCTCATTTATTGATGATTTCAGCAGGTACACTTGGCTGTACATTTTGAAGCATAAAGATGAGGTGTTTGAAGTCTTTAGAGACTTTAAAAAACATGTTGAAAATGAACTTGGCTGCTACATATAATGCTTGTGATCAGATGGAGGAAGTGAATATGTATCCAAAGAATTTGACAAATATCTTGCCAAGTATGGGATCAGAAGGCAGCTCACATGTAGCTATACACCGCAGCAGAACGGTGTTGCAGAACGGAAGAACAGAGTCTTAATGGAGTCAGCAAGAGCTATGCTAAATGAGAAGTGTTTGCCTAATGCCTATTGGGCTGAAGTAGTAATGACTGTAGTTTATGTGCTAAATCGCACTCCTATAGCATGAATACATACAGTCACCCCTTATGAGAAACTGTATGGTCATAGACATGACATCAGGCACTTGAAAGTCTTTGGATGTATTGCATATGTGCATATACCGGATGAGAAGAGGAAGAAATTGGATCCTAAGGCAGTGAAGAGTGTATTTTTGGGATATGCACAGGAACGAAAAGCATACAAGTGTTATGTACCTTCTACGCATGAGACACTCATCAACAGAGATGTAGTCTTTGATGAGTTAGCATCGTGGTATGGGAATCCGGTTGTGGTGCCTACTGATGGAGCACCTAGTATGAATCATGCTGAAAATACTCCTGCAGAGAGTACTTCTATAAGTGGTCAGATAGCAGATGTATCTTTCGCAGTGAGTCCTTGGTCAGGACGCTTACAGAACCGTAATTCTACATCCATTGACACAGACATGTCAATGAGGGGGAGAAATGACAAGGGAAAAGGAAAAGAAAAGGTTTTTGAGGATGACAAGGGAAAAGGAAAAGAAAAGGTTTTTGAGGATGTGACAGGATCACTCACAGCAGGCTATGAGTCATCGAGCAGTGACAGCTTAGATAGCGAACTGGGGATTCTACTTGTTATGACGCCATGTGCTAGGTAGAGCCGTTATGTACCGCCTCATGAGAGGCAAACTCAGAGTGAGCCACAGCTCAGGAGATCAGAGAGGATCAGGAGACCTGTTGACAGGTTTACGTACACTGGTTATGCTGCAAAGCACTATGCTTACATGACAAAAGTGATGGAGATCAAAGAACCAGGTACTTATGCTGAAGCAGCAAAGGATGAAAATTGGTGCAATGCTATGGACGAAGAGATGAATGCCTTGGCTGAAAATCAGACTTGGGATGTGATGCCATTGCCTGATGGGAAAAAGACCATTGGCTGCAAATGGGTCTATAAAATCAAATGTAAGTCTGATGGCAATGTGGAAAGATAGAAAGCCAGGCTGGTTGCTAAAGGATATGCTCAATAGTATGGATTGGATTATGATGAAACATTCAGCCCGGTTGCAAAGATGGCAACCATACGTACAGTAATTGCCTTGGCTACTGAAAAAGGCTAGAAATTGCAGTAGATGGATGTCAAGAATGCCTTCCTCAACGGTGATTTAGCAGAGGATGTATATATGGTTCAGCCGGAAGGGTATGAGCACCTTGATTTTCAGCATTATGTGTGTAGACTGAAAAAGGCACTGTATGGGCTAAAGCAGGCTTCGAGAGCCTGGCATGCTAGGATCAGCAGTAGCTACTTGCAGAGCCTTGGATTTGTTGTTGGCAGGGCTGATCATAGCATGTTCACAAAGAAGACTGACAGTGGCTTGATAGTGCTGGTCATATATGTTGATGACCTATTAATTATTGGAGATGATGACATGGGAATTCAGCATGCAATGAAGATGCTAAAATCTGAATTTGACATGAAAGATCTAGGAGATCTGAAGTATTTCTTGGGTATTGAGGTTGTACCAGCTGAAAATGGTTTATGGCTGATGCAGAAGCACTATGCCATGGAAATGCTTAAGAAGTATGGCATGGCTGAATGCAAACCACTGGATACACCTCTGGATTAGAATGTAAAGCTAGACATGAACACTAGGGCTGAAGTTGAAGATGTGAGTATGTACAGGCAGATGGTTGGCAGTCTGATTTACTTAACCATCACTAGGCCTGACTTGAGCTATGCTGTAGGGATGATAAGCCAATTTATGCAAAAGCCGAGGAAGCCGCACTTGGATGCAGTTAGACGCATCATGAGGTATGTTAAGTCCACTATAGACTATGGGCTATTCTATGTCAGAGATAAGCCATTGACACTGATTGGATACACAGATGCAGATTGGGCAGGATGCTCATTTGACAGACGGTCTATGAGTGGCTATGCTTTTGGCTTTGGTAGCGGCATGATCAGCTAGAGCAGCAAGAAGTAGCCTACGGTTGCTTTATCCAGTACTGAGGTTGAGTACAGGGGAGCTGCATTGGCAGCATCTGAGATTGCATGGCTGCTCAAGCTTATGGCTGACTTGGATATACAGGTTGATGCTCCAGTGACACTGTTATGCAACAATATCAGTAGTGTACTCTTGGCCATGAATCCAGTTTACCATGCTAGGACAAAACACATAGAGGTACACTACCACTTCATTCGAGAGATGGTTCTTGCAAGAAAGGTTGATCTCATGCATGTGAGGACTGATGAGCAAGTTGCAGATATCTTTACCAAGTCTCTGGGTAAAGATAAGTTTTGTGGTTTTAGACAGCTACTTGGTGTGCAGATGCTGTCTTGAGCTTGAGGGGGAGTGTTAGAAGTCAAGCTCTCCCTTCTGTCCGCCTTTATGTATGACCGACATCTGTGACAGCTAGTGTGCAGCTGTCTGCATGTGACTACATTGAATAAGTTGGTTTAGCTAGTCGGTGACCTGACTAGAGTTAGTCAGTGAGTTAGTTAGTCTAGTTACACTTACACTAAGTTACTCTTTGTAGTGTGATAATTACTCTAGAGTTGAATAATGAAAGAGAAGAAGAAGAACCTGATGGTTCTCTGTTAGCTCCATCCCTGTCTCTCTCTCCCCTATTTCAACATCTATGACAAAGTGTCTATGTCACTGTCCACACACATGATTGTGTTTATAAGTCCAAGTCTCAATCTTGGAACCTAATTCACTTGTGACAACCGAGCTAGTGGATTGTTTTTGCCTAGGGAACTTGACATATTCAAGAACCTTCAGCCCTCCTGTATACCCTGGATGAATAGTCCATGGCAGACATGAAAGCTTCAGCCCAAGCTCTCATTCTTCAACAATTTCTTGAAGATTCTTCATCTTTTCAGCCCGTGGGATCATTTTAGTAAGGATTCTTCAACAAATTGCAAGGATTAAGCATGAATGGTCAAAGATTGAAGCCTCAAGAGCTTCCATGGAGCTAAAATTTGGGAGAAACGGGTTTAATGCTTCAATCTCAAGTATCTGAAGCTTCAAGATTGTTCTTAAGCATTAAATACACAAGTCTTGAAGATTATTTTGGCAATATTGGACCACCGGAGGCTTTATCAAGCAAATGAAGATTAATCAAGTCATCATTAACCATATCAAAGGTACTTTTCTTCAATTCTTAATCTCTCTCATTAATCCATTTGCTGAGCTTAATCCATTTGATTGAGAGATTAAAGAATTGAATAATATCCATCAAATTTCAGCCAACCCTTGCTTGAATCAATCCATTCATGTAATGCAATGTTTGCTCTATGCATATTAGTTCTAATCAGTGGATTAGAGGCTTCAATCTGAAATTTCTAGCATAACACTTGAATCCAATTGATTGAATCTATTGATTGATGAATTTTCTCACTCTAATCCATTGATTGGCTGAATTCTTTTACCCAAGCTGAAATATTGTAAAAGGGTAAGTACTAGCAATCAGTGAGTCACTGAATTGCATTGGTAAGACCCTTCCCCTATCCAAACTTTCAAGATTTTGTTTAATTGAATCTCATGAAAGGGGCTAAATGAATATTTCAAAAATGCATTTCATGCTGATTGATTAGATTAGCATGCTATTGCCATGTTGATATACCCACCAAGGAAAAAGGTGGATGCCGAGGGAGATAATGGGACAAAAGAGAGGTGACCCTCTCTCACTATCAAAGATCCCGAAGGGGTGCAACCAACCAACTCGGGGGAAACTTTTCCCACCTCCCGGTGATTCGAAGCCCGTATAGGGAGCCTGCCATGCCGTTTTATCCCTCACACAGGTACAGCGAGTGGAGAATTGAAGATTGAAGACTTTCCAAAGGCTCAAGTATCTTCAGGATCAAAACATGGTAAAACAGGGATTTTACAAGGCACTACAGGGCATTTATAGGTTGTTACAGGTACATCCTTCATTATTGAAGTATAGTGCAAGTAGTACAGGGTACCCACAGGTCCTATTCAGCCTTCTACAGGGTTTGGTAACCATTTGGGGTTACTACCTTGCCTTACAGGGTCAATACAGGGCACTTACAGGTTAAAACAGGGTGCAAGCCTAAACAGTTCAGACTCAAAAATCGAGTTGCAAAAATGTTTGTCCTAAATCTGTTATAGCATATTATAGCACATCTCGAAGAGGGAATTCTTGGCTTTGATTTGAACTAAAAAGTTCTGAAATCGGAGTTCCCTAGCAAAAGTTAAGGTCCAAGAAGATTATGCTCAGCAAATCAGAGATTCCATGTTGGATAATGCACCTCAAGAGAGCCCTGAAGAGCCTCAATAACAAGGGGAAGTTAGTATACTCAATAATGCCTTGTGTGTACATGAACAAAGACATAGGGAATGTCATGAGGCCATATTATCAAGAATGGACTAAATGGTTTTGTCTACTGATCAAACAAATTCTTCTATTTGGCCAGTTTGAATGGAGCTAACTCTCAAGCTTTTGGGCTGAATACTCAAATTCCTAGGGGTCCTCTACTAACATGAAGGTTGCATAGTGGTTCTCAGCCACCTATTGGGAGATTTCCATCTCAATTTGGGAGTTCTATACATGGTACTCATGATCAGCCTATTTTGGGACAACAACCATTCCATGAAAGAGAGCTAAAGGACAAGATTGTTCTAGCCAAATTTAATGGTCAATCATCTTCACCTTCTAATTTAAAGGAGTGGACCTCTAAGATGGAATCCTACTTTGACATATTCCCTAAAACTGATGACATGAAGATCCATTTTGCTTCCTTGCATTTGGAGGGATTTGCCCATACTTGGTGGAGGTATATTAAAAAAGAAAACATACTTGTAGAGAATTGGGAAGCTTTCAAGGCACTTATGGTGGAAGTATTTGTCTCCCCTCTTGAAAAAGAAAAATTGGCACGGAGATGGTACGGTTTGGAACAAAGAGGCCTAAGTGTAAGAGAGTAGACTAACCAATTTCTCAACCTAACCATGTATGTAGAAAGCATCAGTGATGAGGCTAAGATCTATAAGTACATGTATGGTTTAGAGCCATCTTTATCAGCTGATGTCATGGCACAAAACCCTATTTCCCTCTTTAAGGCTATTGAGCTTGCAGAGCGCTATGGAAGAAAATATAGAAGAGAATCTTCATTTCAGTCTAGTTTGGGACAGCCAAGAACTATTTTTAAACAGGGGCAAGTTGGTAACACTTATGGCAGCAATCATGTGCCAAATGGGAGCTTACGGGTACCAACTTATCCACCATTCAATGCTTCTAGACGCCAAAGTAATTTTAGGACAGCAAACAGTCCTAGAGTTGACTTCAAACAAGGGGACAGCAAGCCTAAATCCATTTCATCCAACATGAATCCTAAGTCTATTCCTATGGATCTTTACAAAGAAAGAAAGGAGAAAGGCTTATGTTTCAAGTGTGGGGAAAAGTATACACCTGAGCATGCCTCAAAGCGTGTATACAAAAATGCCAAACCCAAGCTTCAGAGTATGTTAGTCTTTGAGGATTTTGAAGATGAGATGGATGAAGCTAATGCAATTGCACTAAATGCTAAAAATGAAGATCTTGAGGAAGAAGTTGGGTAAGAGTATTTTTATGATCTAGCCGACTATTTTCCTTTTGATCCAGGTGGAAGTGTTCCTTTTGATCCAGATGGGACTCATCATGAACCATTTGCTGCCACTAATTGTTCTATTTCCATGGATGGTTGGACAGGATCTAAGAGCCCTAATACACTCCATATGAAGGGAAACATTTGTGGAAAGCCAGTATTCATTCTGATAGACAGTGGCAGTACTCATAGTTTTGTGAATAAGTCCACTATGGACAAGCTGAATTGTATTCCCACAGATTTATAACAACCCATTAGAGTTCAAGTGGCCAATGGTGAAGAGGAAATCAACACACAGATATGCCCACAGATTTCTTTACAATTGGCTAAAAATTTTGAAGCAAAAGTAAACCTGATCACTTTGGAAATAGGGCCTATAGACATTGTACTCGGTTGTGATTGGTTGATGACATTAGGCAGGATCACTATGGATTTCTCACAGCTGTATATGGAGTTTATCTTCAATGGACAGCTTATCCATTTATAGGGAATTCCTAGTAGATCATATTTTCAGCTTATTACCATTCAATCACTCAAAAGGGAGTACAAGAGGTGCTCACAAATATTTGTTTTGCATTTGAATAAAGAGATGCAAGATCAGCCCAATAATTCAGCAAACCATCTAGTCTTGACAGCTCTTCTTGAGGAGTATAGGGATTTGTTTGAGATACCTACTTCATTGCCTCCCAAGAGAGTAGTAGATCACCCCATTGATTTGGAGCCCAACTCAAAGATAATCAATAAGCCACCTTACAGATTATCAAAGTGTGAATGAGAGGAAGTAGCCAAGAAAATCAAGGAACTTCTTGAGATGGGATTCATTGAACCAAGTTCTTCACCTTATGCATCTCCAATTCTATTAGTCAAAAAGAAAGATGGATCTTTCAGAATGTGCATTGACTACAAGGATCTTAATAAGATCACAGTGAAGAACAAGTATCCGATACCTATAATTGATTATCTTCTTGATGAGCTCAAGGGGGCTCGATTCTTTATGAAGATTGATTTGAGGTCAGGGTATCATCAGATTCGCATGCGAGAGAGTGATGAAGTCAAGACTACTTTCAAGACTGATCGAGGGCTCTATCATTTCTTAGTGATGCCATTTGGGCTTACAAATGCTCCAGCTACCTTCCAAAGCCTGATGAATAAGATTTTACAACCTTTCCTCTTTCAATTTGTCTTGGTGTTCTTTGATAACATTCTGATCTACAGTAAGACTTTACAGGACCACTTGGCACATATGAGAAGGTTTTTTGATGTATTGAGACATCACATGCTTTTTGCTAAGGAGAAAAAGTGTTCTTTCATGCAGACTGAAGTGGAATACTTGGGACACATTGTCAGTGAAAAAGGAATACAGGCTGATCCCAAGAAGGTGCTGTTGAGATATCGAGCTCCACTCGTGATATGCCAGGGTGACCGTTGTACATTTATGTCATCGGCGTGTCAGTTGCAGATGCGGTTAGTACACCACCCATGAATAATAGCTACATGATAGCTATCCTTATCTACTCTAGTTCGTGGCTCAGTTAGTATGCCACCTTAGTTAGTTGAGTTTGGTTTGAGACCCATATATAGGGTTCTTCTATTTCCTTATATGAGAGTTCTTTTGGCTTACACGACTAAGAAGAGGAAAACTGTTTTCAGCCTCCACCCTTGTGTGTATTCCCCCATTGTGCAAGCAAGTGTTGAGTGTTGAAATGACTTGTTTTTTGGCTGATTTTTGTTGTTTTTGAGAGCTCAATGGTTGATTTTATGAGATGATTGATTAATTTGGAAGTGGTTTGAGAGTGTTTTGGATGATAATGATGGTGTTTTGGAAGTTCATGATGTTTGTTGGTGGTTCTGTGATGTTCTGATAGGTTCTGATTGGTTCTGTATACCTTCTATTTTGCTCTGTTTTTGTCTGTTTTGTTCTGATTGTCTTCTGTAAGGAGGGATAGAGTATTGATTGATGAAGATTGAGATCTTGTGAAAGTTTATTGAATAGTTTTTGAGAGTTTGGAATGGTTTGAGAATGAGTTATGTGGTTTTGATGACCTTTTGTAACCTTCTGTAGGTCTTCTGTAGAGCCTCTGTCCCTGTTCTGCTCTGTACTGTAGCTGTTCTAGTACTGTTCTGTGACTGTTCTGTATGCTTCTGTATGTGTTCTGATGGATGAGAGTGTAGCTTGGGAAAGTTTTCTAGCCTTGGAAAGAGGTGGATACAAGTGCAAAAGAGCTGAAAGAAGTGAAAGAAGTAGCTGTTGAAGACTCAAGTAAAGACTAGAGTGAAGTGACAGTAGTAAGCTATGAAAGGACACTGTAGTGGCTCTGGTGACTCTTCATATCAGACATACCTCTTGGGAGGGGTATCCACGGCCTAAGAGTGATTATTAAGAGTGATTTTGAGAGATTTTAGTGAGGATATGATATATTATTGATATATAGAGAGAGAGAGAGAGTCAGAGATAGCCAATTCTACTCAAACAGAGTGATTGTATATGAGAGATTGAGAGAGAAGACTATGAAGATATTGAAGATGAATACTATGTGATGTATTTCCATTCAAAGATGGTGTATTCCTTTGCTTTCTTTGTTCTATTGATGGATTTTATGAAGATATTGAAGAATATGGTTGATTTTATTAAAAACCGTGGGAGATCTACATGATGCTGCATGAAGATTTGTTGTGCCTGGTGTTCTTTTCTTCATTGTGATCATATGAAACATGATAAACAAGCTTGTTGATGTTACAAGATAGATTTTCTTGCAAGAGAATTCCCTTTTCCTTGGTGTTCCTCTTGGGGCTCCATGTTTTTGGTGCGCAGCCGGGGAACTTGCCATCAACAAGCACCAGAAGAGGCTGAAAATGAAGGAATTGGCATTGCCAAGAAGAGAAGAATTCAATGGATGTTTGTAAAGTTCCTTCTTCCACTGAAGAGTTGGAATTCCTCATAATAAAAGCCACTTTCCACAAGAAGTTCATCCCACAATGGCGGAAACACATCACCATCATGATGCATGCTCTATGTGGTGGACAGTTTCCTCTTCCTATTGAAGCAGCAGAAACTTGCATCTTGGTGGCAAACTGTTTGGGAATAAACTGAAGAGCAGAAACAGAGAGAATGACCATCCATGGAAGATTTGGCATTCATTGAAAAGTTTCCAGACAACATCAAGTGGGAGATTGTGAAGAGGCTTCAGGAGTCTTGGTCTATAGAGGTTGACAGGGACAAGAAGGAAAAGAGTTGGAATTTGTTCGTGGACGCTCAACAGCAAGATACATGGGATGCTTGGTGTACTGATAATCTTCTGTTTGTTCAATTAGCAACCCACTAGAAGCTGGTAGACAGAGTGTTTTTCACAACATACACTGTTGAAACCATCAGAAGCTGGCATTACTATGATGATGGCACCACCACAATGCTCAGACGTATGCATTTTGACACCTTCAGAACTGAATATCTTCCCCTGTGCAGTGGCATGAAAGCAGAATTCAGGGACGTTGAAAAGAAAGAAGTAGAAGAAATGTTGGCAAGAGAGTCCTCCAGAGACTGAAGCCTTTTGTTAACCCTCTGTGGAGCACTAACAACCTAGTGGAGACAACCCCCTGATGAATGACGCAATAAAAAGGCAAGCGTTAGAACGAGTCCAGAGGTACGTGAGAAGAGAGAAAGCAAAAATCAGAACCTAGAGCGAGCTCGCAGCAGAAGCCGCCTTTGACGCCCTTGTGGAACTCTTTACAGAAGTCCCAATGGCACATCAAGCCCTTCCTCCTCCTGTTGGAGGTCCACTTCCAAGCCAGATCCGTCCTGGAAATATTGATGACAGGCCAGCGAATGTAGTCCCATTGCCAGTTTTTAAGGGAGAGTACAATGAAGACCCCGATCTTCATGTAGCAGAATTTATGGTAGCATGTGTGGCTAACAATGCCAGAACCCCTGAGCATTGGTTAGCAATATTCCCCACCACTTTCAAGGGCGCGGCATTTCAGTGGTATGAGAGACAAGCAGCAGGAACTTTTGGCACATGGGACGACCTGAAGTTGGCCTTCCTCACTAAATTCATGCGTGAAGGTTTTGAAGAGTGGATGCGAGAGGAATTTATGAACCTAAGTCAATCCTCTGGAGAAAGAGTAGAAGCTTATGTCTCACGAATGGAATCCATCCTGAAGAGATGGACTAACCATAATCTAGATGATGGCATTCAAAAGGGGGTGTTTCTCAGAGGATTACAACCAGAAGTCCGTAAGTTTGTGGAGCTGCAAAGACCAGCCACACTGCAAGCTGCAACAGAAGGTGCAAGACTGTATGATGAAGTGGAAGCTAGACTAGCGATGAATACAGGAAGAGGAGTCCTACCTCCTCTGATGCCATGAATGATGTATCCACCAAATGCAGTTCCAGGGACTGTTCCCTACCCCTACCAACAGATGCCCCCGGTATCACAGTACAGTGCACCAAATCCACAGTGGCCACAATCCATGCCTCAAATGATGGTTCAGCCACAACAACAATGGTTCCAACCAATTTCCTCTATGTCAAATCAGCAGTAATAGTGGAATCCTACCAACTGGAGCCAACAGCCAACAGTTCAAACAGGAGCTCTGAATCAGAACCAGAACAGAGACCCCTCTGTACCAGCCCAACCCGTTTATGCAGTGATTACAGAGACTCCTCAAAACCCTACTGCCAGTACGTCCAGAGGAGAAAGCTTGAAGGATTATTTATCCAACTCAGTTGCAAACATCAAAAAGGAGTTGATGGATGTGATCACAGAGCAACTACAGACGTTGAAAGTGAATATCGCTAGCATATCCAATGTTGTAGGAGCAGGAAGAGATGTGATGCGGTCAAACACTTGGTGTGGTAAGTGTCATCAAGCAGGCCATTTAGCCACTAAATGTACACGAAAACCAACCATCCCTGGAGCCTTCTGTTCCTACTGTTTGCGGAAGAATCATACAGAGGACATTTGCTCTCTAAAGGAGATGCATGATAGGAGAAGGAAGGAAGAAGATGCAAGATTCAACTTGCTGGAATCCAAAATGACAACACAGGATATTGGACCCAAGCCTAGAGAGTTTGGTCCTAATTTCGGACCCAGAAGATTTCCTTCCCAAAGTTACAGAGGAAGACAGTCTGGCGGTGGTCAGAGATCAGAAGTGGAATGTTACAGATGCGGAGAAAAGGGACACATCTCACCAAATTGTCCAAATCCTCGAAGGTCAGTGGATTACAAGCCCTTATGCAGTCAATGCAAAGGAGAAGGCCACACTGCAAAAGACTGTCCAAGCCCAGCCCCAGTGAAAAACAGTGCTACTGATAGTTCGGCCAAGGCCCAAGAGGCTACCTCCAATTTGGTGGAATTGGAAGTTGCTACCATCACGCGTGCAAAGCAGAAGGAACCACCTATCCAGAAAGAAAATAACCCTCCTGCCAGAACAGTGAAGTTCAATCTTCCACCAGAAGAACAGAACAGAACAGAGCCTGACAGTGCCGTACAGAGCTCTACAGTGCCACAGAGAGTTACAGAGACAGGACCAGAGGTCCAGGATATAGAAGAAGAGGAAGTGCCACAAGTGGCAGAAGAAGTTCCTGTAATTCCTCTGTTGGAAGAAAGAGGGAAAATGAAAATGGGTGTTGCCCCATTCCCTAACCGGTTAGAGAAGCCAGTGGATCCTATTAAGGAATACGATGTGGTCAGAGATCTAGATACCTTTAAACCAAACCTTACATTCCGACAATTATTGATGTTGTCTCCCAGTTGCCGGAAAAGATTCAAAAGTATACTGACAAAAAGACGTGGTTTAAGGATTGCTCCCTCAACAGTGACAAAGTCCAACAAGGCTCCAGAGCCTGTAAAAGAAGTGGATGTGGCTAACGCTTTCCTAGATCCGGGTACTCCAGAGACTGGTGTATGGATAGAAGGTTGCTTTATTTCAAATGCACTGATTGATGGTGGTTCATCAGTGAACATTATGACGGATGTTACAATGAAGGATCTAGGCCTACAAGGAGTGCAACCCACCCAATGGCTCATCAGACTGGCAGATCAGAGTAGAATCAAGCCTTTGGGCATTCTCCCATATGTGAAGACTACAGTGGCTAGAAAAGATTATTGGCTAACCTATCTGGTGGTGAATCCAAACTCTTATGGTACATCCTACCCTCTGCTACTGGGCAGACCATGGCTTTTTGAAGCCCGAGCAAGGACGGATTGGTTCAAAGGAACCTTGACCTTGGGTAGAGGACCCAACAAAGTGGTGCTGAAACTGTATGGTTCTCAAAAAGGACATGGATCCACCTCCTTGGAATTATCTTCTGACTCCCCTAATGAGGCTACAGATGGAACATCAGCAGACGAAGATGCTGTCAAACAGATCCTTCCCAAGAAAACAATGGCACATTCCTTAACAGTGGATACTGTAAGCCGACTTCCAAAAGATGCAAAGCCATTATCAATGGGTGAATACTTCCTGCCTGAACCAGAAATGACTTCGGAAATCACTTCTGACAGTGAGATAGAAGCATGGATGTACTGCTCTCCCTGTTATATGGCCATAGCAGAGACAGAGACAGAGACAGGAGAGGAAACAGAGAATCTGTTCTTCTGTTACAGAGCTCCTACAGAAACAGAAGCAGAAACAGAAGCAGAGACAGAAACAGAGACAGAAGCAAAAGCAGAAGCAGAGACAGAAACAGAAGAGGATGGATATGATATGGACGAAGATTATGAAAGTGAGACGGAAGAGTCTATCCCACCTGAAGAGGATACATTTGAGAAAGAAGTTCCAGAAGCATCAGAAGCCGATGAGCTCATGCTATGGGACAGAATGGTGATGGTACCATTTGGTCTGGTAAATGGATCTTCTCGTATGCAAAATCGTTATAAGGAATGGATTAAGAAGAACAAGCCGTCTTTTAGCAGTGGCTCATGCCGTCCTAACCCATCCTTGCCGAAGAAAGATGATGACGATGCACCGTGCCAACAAGCACCAGTCCCACAAACCCAACAGGCATCAGAGGGTCCCTATTATGTGACGTTCTTGGATGTGTCATCTTCAGAAGAGGAGTCTTCAAGCCAAGAGGTAATTAGTTTTGAAACCAAACCCGAAACAGCTCTGATCCCATTTCAACATCTCAAGGAGCAACCTAAGTCTCCACCAAAAGAAGAAGTTGGTTCTAGTGGGACATCAGAAGAGGACACCACTCCCTTGAAGGAGTCGGACCTGTATCTAGAAGCAGTCCGTGGGACCTTCATCCGTGAAGTAGAAGGTGAAAGGCAGTTAACCTTTGTGGATGTAGAAGGCACTGAACGCCACTTGAAGGTGGGTAGAAGTCTCCCAGAAGAGGAGTTGTCAACCTTGTACAACTTGTTGAAAGAAAATTTGGACGGTTTGCATGGTCCTACAAAGACCTAAAGGGGATTGATCCCACAATATGTCAACATCATATTGACTTGGAGCCTGATACCAAGCCAGTACGGCAACGACAGAGGCGAATGAACCCGAATTATTCCACATTGGTGAAAGCGGAGCTGCTGAAGCTTCTGGAAGCCGAGTTCATTTATCCAGTGGCAAATAGTGAATGGGTTTCACCCATCGTGGTTGTACCCAAGAAGAATGGAAAATTGCGAATATGTGTGGATTTTCGAAAGCTTAATTCCAAGACAAAGAAGGATCACTTTCCTATCCCTTTTATAGACCAACTGTTGGACACAGTGGCAGGACATGAGCTTTATTCCCTTCTCGATGGATTCAGCGGATACAACCAAGTTTAAATAGCAGAAGAAGACCAATCCAAAACAACCTTCACCATAGAATGGGGGACCTACGCTTACCGAGTGATGCCATTTGGGCTCTGCAATGCCCCTGCTACTTTCCAACGAGTCATGATGGCCGCATTTCAAAATCATCTACACGACTTCATTGAGGTATATTTGGATGACTTCTGTGTCTATAGCTTGATCCCTGAACACTGGGAACACCTGGAACAATGCTTTGACCGATGCCGGGAGTATGGGATTTCCCTCAACCCCGACAAATGCATCTTTGGGGTCTCTTCTGGAGTCCTATTGGTCCACATTGTCTCTGCACAAGGGATATCAACAGACCCTGCAAAGATTGAAAAGATCGCAGCTCTGACAGCACCCACCAACCTCAAACAGTTGAGGGGATTCCTAGGCCATGTGGGTTACTACAGAAGGTTTATAGCCCATTTTGCGACAAAGGCAACTTCCTTGCACAAGCTTCTGAGGAAAGATACAGAGTTTACTTGGACGGAAGAATGTGACAAAGCCTTCCACACTCTGAAGCAGTGTCTGATTGAGGCACCCATTCTGCAACCTCCTGATTGGACGAAAGAGTTCCATGTACACACGGATGCATCAATTGAAGGTTTAGGTGTTGTCCTCTGCCAAAAGGGCTCTTCGAAGTTGGATCAACCAATCTATTACGCAAGCCGAAAAGTCACTGATAGGGAACGGAACTATACAGTGACAGAGCTGGAATGCTTGGCAATGGTGTTTGCCCTGGAAAAGTTTCGCCATTACCTCCTATCCACCCACTTTAAATTTTATGTGGATCATGAGGCCCTGTCCTTCTTGATGAACAAAGCAGATGTGAAAGGACGAATGATGAGATGGCTCCTTCTATTTCAGGAGTTCGACTTTGAGGTGATTACTAAGCCTGGTCGTTCCCATGTTCTGGCTGATCATCTGTCGCGTATCCCACAAACTGCAGATGAGGAGCAAGATGATCCAGACCTCCCTGATGCTTCCCTATTTTTGGTAGAAACTGTAACTCCCTGGTATGCAGACATTGCCAATCTGTTAGCAACCCAACAGTACCCTCCTGGTATTTCTAGTCGGGAAAGGAAGAAGCTTCTGCTAGAATCAGCCCCATACACCCTGCTAGGTGGTGCACTATACAAGAAAGGCAAATATGAAGTGCTCAGAAGATGTGTTGCAGGAAATGAGATTGGGATTGTTCTGAAGGCTTGCCATGACGAGCCATGTGGAGGTCACTTTGCAGGAGAAGCTACATCCAGGAAGGCTCTGCTAGCAGGATATTGGTGGCCTACAATTCACAAAGATGCCTATGATTACTGTAAAAGATGTGATGCTTGTCAAAGAATGGGGAAAACCACCAAGACAAGTGCCATGCCACTGCAACCTATCCTTCCTTTGAAGCCGTTTGAGAAGTGGGGCATCGACTTCGTAGGTCCGATCGATCCTCCTACCAGAAGGAAATAGAACCAATACATCCTCGTATATACGGATTATGTCACAAAGTGGTGTGAAGCTAAAGCCCTAAAGCGGGACGATGGTAACAGCGTGGCCCTGTTCATGTACGAGAATATCATCACCCATTTTGGCAGTCCTTTAGAGCTGGTAAGTGATAGAGGCACTCATTTCCTTAACAAAGTCATGGAAGAATTGACAGAGTTGTATAAGATCCGCCATCGCAAGTCCACTCCTTATTACCCCAGAGCCAACGGCCAAGTCGAAGTCACGAATCGCATCCTCTGCTCGATTCTGACAAGAACAATTGCCGCACATCGTTGTGATTGGGATGATCGACTTACAGAGGCCCTCTGGGCGTATAGAACCTCCCATAAAGCAGCAACAGGACAGACACCCTTCCAGCTGGTGTATGGTACAGAAGCTGTTTTTCCTGTTGAATTGGAACTACCCTCTTTGAGAGTGGCTATCAAAGAGCGTTTGGGGGATGATGATTCACTGCAACGTTGTCTCCTGCACTTGGAATGTTTGGACGAAATTCGTAGGATGGCTCTACAGTGCATGGAAGCCACGCAAGCTCGACGTAAGGCTTACCATGATAGCTTCATCAAGCACAAGGAGTTCAAAGAAGGTGATTTGGTCCTAGCCTATGATTCACGATTTGGCAAGTTTCCTGGCAAGCTTCAACAGCGGTGGATGGGCCCATATAAGGTACTTGCCGTCAACCCTAATGGTTCTGTCCAAGTGCAGACCGTTGATGCCTCTGATGATCCCTTTCTGATCAATGGATATCACCTGAAGAAGTACTTCCCTCCTTGGGGAACTTGACAATTACGGACACTTGATCCTTTCCCTCGTTGGCGCGGCACTGTACTTCTTATGATGCTACTTCTGATAGCCGTTTTTCAGTCACTCCTGATGAAGTGGACACAACCCTTTGTCCCCTCAAACCCCCCGTCCAGCCTTGATCTCTTATCCTCTATTTTCCACCAGCGACAGTGGCGAGGTTGGTCTTGAAAAATGGTAGTTCTACCATTCCCTTGCTCAATTCGAAAGAAAAAAAGAAAAGAAAAGAAAAGAAAGAGAAGAAAAATATACATATCGGTCATGGGAGAAAAGGACTTAGGTCCCTGTCATGCCGACCTATTCTTCGAGAAAAGGTGGAAACACCCTCGGGAATAGGGAAAACAAGAAAAAGAAAAAAAAGAAGAAAAAACAAATAAAACAAATCTGTTATGAGAGAAAAGGAAGCAATTCCCTGTCATAGCAGGCCTCATTCCAAGAAAAGGTGGTAAACACCCTTGGGCGAGAAGCTGGCTGTGGAAAAGGTGGTAACACCCAGCAGTCCGGGAAGTGGATTCATTAATTGATATTTCCAGGATTCAATTTCGAAGCTGCCTCCCTTGGTACGCTGTGTCCTGGGTCCCTCTGCAAAGTGACTACCTGTCCTCTAGCAGATGACATGTCCTATTCAACACAACGTTCGATTTGATGGCTACCTCCCTGGGTAAGCCTCTTCAACAACTGATGATGTGATCTTCATCGACAAACAATCGAGTGATGTGAGCTTTCATCCTAACCGGATGGGGAAGTGAGTATGGTTGCCCCCCTGTAACTATCAACAACGAGTGAGACAGAGGGTGGGACGAGAGACCAGTCTTTTCCCTTCAAATCAAATGAGAGGAGAGAAGTGTGAATGAAGTGTTGCACACACAAGATGGGCCTCTCAATGCACAAAGCACAATTTGTTTCTGTGCACTGCACCATAAGGCTCCCTGGCCTTCCTTCTTGCACCGTATGCCGGCACAGGGCGGGATGCACTGTTGCACCATCAAGGGCGCACAAGGCATACAATCTTTGCACAAGTGACCGTGAGGATTACATCAATGGGTTTCAGGAAAAGGCTGCCCTCCTGTATCTATCAACAGAGAGTGAGACAGAGGGTGGGATGAGTGTGACTGGAGTTTCTTCAATCAATTACCGAGAGGTGAGATTGAGGGACGTTACGACACTTGGAGTCAGGTATGTTCCCGTTTCCCTATGTACCCACGGGATGGGTCTTTGCCGTCATCACAAGACACGCCACCCTGTTCTATACACTGCACTGTAAGGCTCCCTTGCCTTCCTCCTTGCACTTATGCCAGACGGGTTGGATGCACTAATGCACCATCAACTCTGCACCCTGGCATACTCTTTCTGCACCATTTTCCCCTTGTCGATTCCTCAACCGGGTATGAGATATGGGTTTCCATCATTATTCCTCGAGTGATATTAGTCATGGGGCGAGTGACTGTTCTTTCATTTCATTTGAGTGACTGCGAGTTGAGTGAAATATCCCTCATCATCGACAAATTCCTGCGATTCCTTTAACCAGCTACCTCCCTGGGTGCTGCCACGTGGTCCCTGCCATGACGAACGTGTGCCGAGAAGATGCCTTGGTCCCTCCAGCGCCGACAACCACACTAGACGTGCCATCGACACTCAACCTTGATTCTTGACGAAACGGGCCAAGTTTTTCTAACCCCACAACTTCTGTTTCTCTGTGACGTTCATGTTTTAAGTGTGGGGACGTTAGTGGATGGCCTGTAACGTGGTCCTAGGTCCCTGTTGCTCAGTTAAGGTCTTAAGTGTGGGGACGCGTCCCTGCGCGTCTACATTGCCTACCCCTTTGCATATGCCTTACCCTGCTCATGCATGTATGCCATGATTTGCTGTTACCCTGATGGGGTCCCTTCCCACCCGACCGTTCCTTTTTCACCCACCCTTGGGGCTGTTCCCCTGCAATTTTCCTTCATTCCCTGCTTTTGAGGTCCTGTCCTGTGAATGCACCCTACGTTCACCAAAGTCCCAATCCCACCTTATAGCCCTGTTCCTCCCTTTGAACTGACCATTTTTCCTTTTTACCTACCCCTATTCCGGTGCACGGTTTTTGAGTTATTAATTTTTGAAGCATTTTGTGTAATTTAGCCGGTTTTCCATGTGAACGCGTTTTTCTTGCTTCGGAACCATGCTCTGACATCATAGCCCTGCCATCCACTTTTCCCCTGACATTTTTCCTTTTTCCTCCGCGTCATTCCAATACACGGTTTGTCCATTATTAATTTTCCGAGTTTTTACGACTTTTTCATGCTTATTTTTGCCATTTTTCCATGTGAACCTGCCCTCTTTGCATTGAAATTCCAATTTGATTTGACAGTCGTGTCCTCTATTTCTTCCCCTACCTTTTTCCTTTTTTCTCCTCCCTCTTTCGCCTTGTGGATTTTTACTTATTAATTTTTAAATGAGTTTTCGGGAGTATTTTTGGAGTTTTTCACATGTGAACCCCTCCTATTTCCATCGGAACTGCGGTTTAACATGATAACCCTATGCCACTCCTTCCTGCGGACATTTTTCCTTCTTACTCCGTGTCATTCCGGCGCACGGTTTGTCTGATATTACTTTCCGATCCCATTTTCGAGTTTGTTTTTTGGGTTTTTTCCACGTGAACGCATCTTATCTCCGTCAGAATCATGTTTTGATGTGATAGGATTGTCGCGCACATCTTTCGGCACAGTTTTCCTTTTTTCTACACCTCATTCCGATGCACGGATTTTTTGATATTAATTTTTACTTGCGTTTTTTGGTTCATTTTTTGGGTTTTTTGCATGTGACCTCCCTTTCCCCCTCCCGGAACCTCTGTCACATATTTTCCTTGTTTTCCTCCTGTCGTTCTGCCCACTTTTTGTTTTCACGCTATTTCGTTTTGACGTCCGGATTGGGAGTTATTAATTTTTCTTTATTTTTACGTGTATTCGCGCGCCCGTTTTGCGCGTGCACGCGCCCTTTTTCAATTTTACGCATCCCCACGTGCCCTGGTAGTGTCCGCATGACCTGTACCGTCATCCCGGTGCCATTTCCATCCCGTCACGGCAAATTTTTTTACCCTACGCGCCCATCCCTTCCCACCCTTACCCTTCCCTAGGGCACCCCCTACCCCTTTTGACCCTGCCCACCCCCTACCCCCTTGGGCCCTGCCCACCCCTTCCCCTCAACCACCTCCTCTGTTCCCCGACCCCTTCCCACCCAACCACCTCCATCTCCCTCTTCTTCCTGCGTCCCCTCCTCCTCATCTCCATCTCCTCTCCCCTCCTCCTCCTGCATTCCCCCCCTCCTCCTACTCCTCCTTCCCCTTCTTCTTCCCCTTCTTCCTCCCTCTCGCCTCCTCCCACCCTCTCCTTCGTCCTCCCACCCTCCCCTTCTTCCTCCCTCCCGCCTGCTTCCACCCTCCCTCTCTCCTTCTTCCTTCCTCCTCCCCCTTCCTCATTCCTCCCTCGCCGCCGCCCTCTGCGGAATGCTCGCCGCCCGCCGTGTGGAACAGCCCGCCAGCCCGCCGCCCGCCGTGTGGAACAGCTCGCCAGCCCGCCGGACGCCGCCAGCTCGTCGCCGGAGGCCGCCACCACCCTCCTCTACCTCCTCCTCCTCCCTCACTAATTTGAGGTTAGTTTAACCTAACCTTCGTTTAATTAACTACTTCTAACCTCCCACTAATTAACACTAGTTAGGTTAACTAACTAACCCTCACACCCCCCCTAATTAACTTCACTTAGTTTAACTAACTTAACCTAATCCCTTCTCCCTAACCCTAGTTAGGTTAGTATCCTTAACCTTAGTTAGGTTAGTTCTAACTAACCCTAGTTAGGCTCACTAACCCTAACCCTAACCCTAACTAGGACCAATAACCCTAACCCTAACCCTAACTAGGATCACTAACCCTAACCCTAACCCTAACTAGGACCACTAACCCTAACCCTAACCCTAACCCTAACCCACATTAGGTTTCCTAACCTCCTTTAGGTTAGTTCCTACTAACTGGACTTATCTGACTTATCCAACCTGACTAACCTCACTTGACTTGAGTTGGGCAGCCTACCATGACTTACCCAGACTAACCAGACTTAACTGACTTACTTCTAACTGATTTATCTGATTAACATGATTTATATGATTTAATTAATTTCTAAATTAATTTTCCCATCAAAATAATTCAGAAAAATTTCTAAAAATTCCCTTTGTTTTTTGCCAATTTTTGGGAGTTTGTCCACTGGAAATTACCCACCCTAAAATTTCTGAAAATTACACATTTCCTAATTTTACCCCCAAATTACCAATCCATGTAGAAAATTCATTTAAAAATAGTAAAAAAATTCTAAAAAAATTCTCAACAATTCTAAAAAATTCCCCTCACCTCCCTTGACCATTTTTCATTTATTTTTCACTTTTAAAAATTATCATACATGGTACCCCTATTGTTAAAAAAAAAAAAAGAACAACACACTAACAAACCAACAAACGGAAATTTCCCTTAACACTCTCTATTTTATTTGCCTAGATTCCATTGTGGATATTTCCTCCATATTCCTGTGTTGTTTATATTAATTTTCCTATTATTATTTTTATTCTTATTTTAAAAAAACACAAAAACCAACACCCACAACCAAACCTACACAAATAAAAACCAATAAAACACATCCACAACCCATAATAACCACACAAACAAAATAACCAACCATAAATAATCACAAATTACAAAAATTAAAAAACCAACAAAAACCAAATCAACACATTTGCTAAGGTGTTGTATTTGTTGTTTCATCAGTGATCTTTACTTTTCCTTTACTGGATTCACTTCTTTTGGGAGACTCTTCCGTGCACATTTCTGCATTTCCATACACCCACTACCAGGTATTTCCCTTTTATTCATTTTTTTAAAAAATACAAAACAAACACATGCTCTCCCAAAACCCCCGGTTAATATTTAAACAAAAACAAAAAACAACCAGACAAAAAACACACAAACAACCACACCAATATTTAACATAAATCAAACCTAACTATCACCATGGCACGCGCATTCGCGCTCAATACCCACACACATACTTTTTAATTCAAAAAAACCCGCCGTTCACTTAGCACGCACTACGTGCGCTATAGAGGCACTTTAATTTTTAATTAAAATGAACCCGCCGTCACATGAGCACGCGCTGACAAAAAAGCGCTCCACATCACCTTAATTTGTAATCAATGAACTTGCATTTAGAGACCCAGTCGGGTATCGAAGTCAGGATTCGAATAAAAGCACCGTTTTAACCTAATAATTGGTATTTTAATTTATAATAAGGAACCGCCGTTTTCTTGCTAAGGTTTATCACCTAATAAAATTTACCCTTTCTTAATCATTTATTAAAATAAACCCTTCATTAAATTAATTCCCCCTCACTGCACTTAATTCCCCTTTTTAATGAACCGTTTCGTGGGATGGGTATGCGCAGTCATTAGAGTTGTTTTCCTGATCCAGTCCTGATGTATCAACGATGTAGTCTTGATATGTGTCGGATGTGGTATTGTTTTGGTTTACTGTCTTTGTTACGGTTACGGGTACGGTATGCAATTTTTTTTTCTTTTATTGCCTGTTACGGGGTTCTGGGTATTTGTCTGATGCATCGCATGAAGCTTTCGGTCGCATTTGTCTCAAGGTCATGTCGAATTTTTTCTAGGATGTGGTTTGCTTGGGGTTAGTTGGTCGTGTCACGTTTTATTGGTTGTTCTCTTATCCTTGGTTTTTTGTCTGTTGCTTTGCAGGCATTCTCCTTGATTGTCTGTGTTTGTGGTGTGTGTGTAACCATCTGAATGGCGCCTTCTCATGCTCCTCCCCCTATCCAGTACGTCCCACTCGTTAGTAGGGATTACTCTTCCCTACTTACTTTTGAGCCTCTCACGAAGGCGGGACTCGCTGCTTTTGTGGCTACTTCTTTTCCCCTGCTTCCAAAGGATCCGTTGTTATGTGATGAGTTTCTGGCCTCTTACAGCAAGAAGACAGGACTAGTCCAGGGAATTTCTATGACTTTGACACCTCGAGGCTTAGGGAAGGCTCTGTCTCTACCCTCCAAAGGTGAACCTTTTGTTACCACTCGTCAGCTCTTCTCTAATGAAGAGATTCTGAAGCTGTTGCAAAAGCAAACAAGGGAAATCCTCAATGTTAAGAAAGCGATCAACTCTTCAGGAGTTTCCTTTTCTATGATCACTGATCCCGTATGGAAGACGATCTGTCAGTTTCTCCAGGACAGGTTTATGCCTGCCAAAACGCCATCCCAGTACTTGTCCAAAGAGCTTTTTACAGCTTCCAGGATGGTGTTGAAAGGAGTTGCTATTGATTGGAGCACTTACCTCCTCACTAAAATGGATCAACATTTTGTTAAAGTCACCAGGGGTAATGTTATCAATGTCACATATGGATCATATTTGTCTGCCTTCTTGATCTATTCAGGTTTACAGAAGACTATGCCTCCACCTCCTCCATCAGATCCAGTACCTCCTCCTCCACCTTCAGATGAGTCAGAACCTATTGACATAGAGGATGATGATTCTCCGCCTCCCCTGGTCATACAGCGCAAACGCTTGAAGAGGGTAGCGGATAAAGCTCATTCCGTACTTCCTTCAGTACCTATCCCTGCTACCTTTGGCAGTGCCCTCCCTGGGTATCTCACTTGTAATAACCTGTTCCGAGCACATCGAGAAGGATCATTGGAAATATCAGTTCCCTCCCTGAACAATCTAGTCTCAGGAGATGCGATTCCTTTCCTCTGTAAGGATATTCAAAGCTCCATTGAATTGTCAGTGACAGCCTGTGTTCAACAGCTGTACGCATCTTTTTATGAAGAACTCATGCAGTCTAAGGACCAGTTGCATAAGGCAACATCTGAGTTGGCTTCTGTTAAGGATACCCTAGCAGATTTATTTAAGCAAATGGAATAGCAAATCCAACTGGTTGCCACCCAAAGCAATGAGATCTCTTCTTTGAAGATCCAGTTACTAGAGGCTCAATCATAGGTTACTAGCCTTTCAGCGGAGAAGGAGAGGATGTCCAGAGAAGCGAAGGAGTTCCAAGCTATCTTAGATGACAAACTTTCAGCTTTATAGATGGCCAATGACACAGTGGCCAACCAAGCCTCCCAAATCAAGCAGTTGCAAGATCAACTTGCACAGTCCCGCTCTGTTCCTCCAAGCCCTAATGTTCCCTTGATTCCTTCTCTTTCACAGCAGGACTTGGCTGCTCTTCAAAGACAGGCTACTTTGTGCCCTCTATTCCAAGATAAAGTGGAAAGATTGCAGTCCAGAATGGACTTATTATGGTCTACCTTTGAGCAGTTTCAGGCATATGTTCTACCAGACCATTCTTTCTTTGTCCACTACCACTTACAAAAGTTGGTCTTCTATATGAAGCTTTCCACGATGGATTTACCTTTTCCAGAGGATGGCTGGAGTGGGGCTTGGTCTGCTGAGTTGTTGACAGAGGTAGTCAGGATGGTCTTTGAAGATTCTGTCACACCAGATACCATGTTGATGTCATACATGTATCTACGAGGAGACTTGTTAATTCCAGATGAGGTGGATATGGCATGGTATGTGGGGGATGTGGTCTTACAGGCTGTTTTGTATGTCAACCATTTGGAGTTGCGCATAGCTGACATGTTCCAGAGTTATTCCTCCAAAGTAGCTGATTGTCATGATAATTCGTGGCATCCCATGATTGATTCAGTGGTCCTAAATCAAAGACAAAACACAGCTCCTACCTTTGCCCAGAGTACTAATCAACTGAGGATGGATCTCTTAGCCTATCTTTCCAAATATAATCCGTTTGATGCTACCTTCTTTGATGCCTATCATAGACGATCTCTCTTAGGACCTTCTGTTCCTACCCTCCTCTATTACCAACAAATGGCTCACCGCTATGCTATATATCTTTCCCTTTGTCAATCTAATTCCACCATTATTTTACCCCTTCTTTTCCAACCTTCATCTTTCCCTCAAATTCCCATTTTCACTTACTGTTTCTTTATTGAGGATAGGGTATTTTCCCCTTCTCCACCCTGTCCTTCTCCCTCCATTAATGTACCCTCCACATTTCCTATTTATCAGTTAACACCCTTCCTTAGCGATTCCCTCCAAATTTCCGCCACTCCTTCTTTAACCTTTTCTTCCTTTTATGATTTTTCCTATCCTTCCCTTCATCCACTCTTCCTTATTCCATTACCCTCTCCTAACACTTCTATATCTCAACCACCTCAGTTGGTTAGTGACTGTGATGGGTTTGATAATCAGATTTCCAGAAGAAGGGGATGGAGTTTGGATGATTGCCTTACAGGACCGCAGATCAATTGGCCAGTAATTCCAGGAGAATGGACAGCTTCCAGTCAAGCTTATCAGAACTATGTTCATTTTGCCCAACAGTATTCACAGTCTGCGGATCCCTCAGTGAGATTAACTGCTCACTTTGCTTGGTACCTGGCGTATATGCGTAGGCACTCTCATAATGATTCCAAGCCTATTCCAAAGTTGTGCATGAATGTCAATGTGAGCATTGATTCCCAGCAGCTGGATATATTGTATTTTCATGCCCTTTGTTTGCCTAGCAGATACCTGGTCCTGTTGGAAAGGATGTGCTGTCTCCAATTTTTTCAAAATCCTCCCAAAACCTTTGTAGATGAATCCTTGTCTATGGATCGTTTCCGACAACATCAATCTTTTAAGAGGGATCATCTTCATTGATACCTTTCCAATGTATGGTGGAAGCTTTCTAATGAAAAACTTTCTTTTTGAAGGAGTCATTCAGATGGTTGTGTTGTGTATTAGTGTTTGTGTTGTGACTTCATTTATGTCAAATCAACGTCGTGGTTTCCTATTGGATTTCGTGTACGAGCTACGTTTTGGAGAATTGTGGTGCTGGGTTCGTGGATGGAGAATTGACGCAGATGCAGATAAAGAAGAAGAAAACTCTTATATCCTTTACAAATTTGTTGTGATTTTTAGTTTACTAAGAAGTGTTAATGTATAAAGGGTTTTCCTTTCTTTGTATTTTTATATTAAAAACAGGTCATAAGTTGGGGTCGTGGTGGATGGATTCTTTTTGAGGAGATATTGACGATCGAAGTTGAGCTTTTCCCTGAACTTTTATTCCCTTTTTCCTGGGTCGCGAGGACGCTTCCTTATTAAGTGTGGGGATATGTTGAGTGTTGAAATGACTTGTTTTTTGGCTGATTTTTGTTGTTTTCGAGAGCTGAATGGTTGATTTTATGAGATGATTGATTAATTTGGAAGTGGTTTGAGAGTGTTTTGGATGATAATGATGGTGTTTTGGAAGTTCATGATGTTTGTTGGTGGTTCTGTGATGCTCTGATTGGTTCTGTATACCTTCTGTTTTGCTCTGTTTTGGTCTGTTTTGTTCTGATTGTCTTCTGTAAGGAGGGATAGAGTATTGATTGATGAAGATTGAGATCTTGTGAAAGTTTATTGAATAGTTTTTGAGAGTTTGGAATGGTTTGAGAATGAGTTATGTGGTTTTGATGACCTTTTGTAACCTTCTGTAGGTCTTCTGTAGAGCCTATGTCTCTGTTCTGTTCTGTTCTGTTCTGTACTGTAGCTGTTCTGGTACTATTCTGTGACTATTCTGTATGCTTCTGTATGTGTTCTGATGGATGAGAGTGTAGCTTGGGAAAGTTTTCTAGCCTTGGAAAGAGGTGAATACAAGTGCAAAAGAGCTGAAAGAAGTGAAAGAAGTAGCTGTTGAAGACTCAAGTAAAGACTAGAGTGAAGTGACAGTAGTGAGCTATGAAAGGACACTATAGTGGTTCTGGTGACTCTTCATATCAGACATACCTCTTGGGAGGGGTATCCACGATCTAAGAGTGATTATTGAGAGTGATTTTGAGAGATTGTAGTGAGGATATGATGTATTATTGATAGAGAGAGAGAGAGAGAGAGAGTCAGAGATAGCCAATTCTACTCAAACAGAGTGATTGTATATGAGAGATTGAGAGAGAAGACTATGAAGATATTGAAGATGAATACTATGTGATGTATTTCCATTCAAAGATGGTGTATTCCTTTGCTTTCTTTGTTCTATTGATGGATTTTATGAAGATATTGAAGAATATGGTTGATTCTATTAAAAACCGTGGGAGATCTACATGATGCTGCATGAAGATTTGTTGTGCCTGGTGTTCTTTTCTTCATTGTGATCATATGAAACATGATAAACAAGCTTGTTGATGTTACAAGATAGATTTTCTTGCAAGAGAATTCCCTTTTTCTTGGTGTTCCTCTTGGGGCTCCAGCAAGAAAGCTACAAGTGAAACTCCTTCATTCTCTCCCACAATCTTGACATGGTATCAGAGCCTTGTTCGTGGTAAGGAGCTCAAGAAAGCAAGCCAAGCTCGCGGTGTTCTGGTAAGAGAAGCAATGTTGCTTTCATTTTCTGTTTTGGGAGCAGATCTCTATAGATAGCACAGCCGGAAATTGCAAGAGTGCATTGTCTCAGGTTGAGACGCCCTTCGCGGTGAAGCAAGAGGGCAGTATATGCTGCGGGAAAGGCTTTAGCCTTTGGCGACCTTGTTTTTTTAATTTGAGGCCATTTCGGGGCCTGTTTTGGAGGTGGAAGTTTTCTGCACGCACTCAGAAAAAGGCCCAATTTTATGCTGTGCGACCACTGTTCTACAGGTCGGGGAAAAGTTACTGTAGAAATTGCATCGTATGCTTGTGTGCAGAGACATTGGGAGTTACAGAATCATCCTTGTTGCCTGTTGATGCAAAATTGTCACTAGGAAGTGACTGTGTGGTCAAATACCACTTTCGTCAGTTTTGTAGATTAGCCCTTGTGAGGCTGAAGCTGTGTTTTTTGCAGTGACAGAATGTTTTGTAGTGTTCTGTAATGGCGTCTGATTCTCTCTCACAGATTGTCGCTGAAAAGCTTGACAAGAACAACTTCCAAGCATGGAAGTTTAGAATGACGAATTTCCTTATGGGAAAATGATATTGGGAATTTGTTGCAGGAAATGAAGAAGAACCAGTTCTTCCTGATGTTCCCAATCAACAGCAAATGCAGGCATTTAAAGCATGGCACGAGAGAGCCAGGAAAGTGATGTACTGGCTGTCTATCAGTATTTCAGACTCTATGATTGTGCATATTCAGGATGCAAGTACGCCAAAGGAGGCATGGGATACTTTGTCAAAAATGTATAGCACAAATACTCAAGCCAGGAAAATGCAGCTCAAGCAAGAGTTGCATAATGTGCAAAGAGAAAATATGAGCATCAGTGACTACCACATGAAGGTCAAGAAGATTGCAGATGCACTTGCTTCCATTGGGTCGCCAGTGGAAGATGATGATTTAGTTTCTGTGACCTTGAATGGTCTAGGAAAGGATTATGCAGAGTTTCGAACATCCATTTCCGTCCGTGAAAGATTTCCTGATTTTGAGGAGTTGATTGCTCTTCTAATTTCTGAGGAGCAGAGAAATGGTGGTGCATCTTCTTCAGGAGGAACTTCAAAAGAAACTGTCTTCTACTCAAATGCTGGAAGAGGTAGAGGCAGAGGTAGAGGAGGCCGATCTGGAGGCCGTGGTAGAAATCAGAATATGCAGTAAACTCAAGAAAACCAGTCCTATGGAGGAGGACCTGGTAACTCTAGAGGCAGGGGGAGCCAAAGAGGTCATGGTGGATGGCAAAGAGGCCAAAATGCAAACAGTAATGTTGAATGCTACTACTGTGGTAAAATGGGTCATATGGCTAAAGACTACTATAAAAAGCAGAATGACATCATGAATGGAAAACTGCAACAAGGGAACTATGCATCTTCTAGTAGACAGGGTGATGATAGAAATGAGCATTTGTTTATGGTGCAGCACATGAACAATTCTGTGACAAGTGCAGAAGAAAGCAATGATGTATGGTATGTTGACTCAGGTGCATCAAACCACATGACAGGTCATGCAGATTGGATGGAGGATGCAAGGAAAATGGAAAAACCAGGATTTGTGGAGACTAGTGATGATACTGCATATCCTATTGTGCAGATTGGAAAAATTCCTTTGTCTATGCAGGATGGAAAAAAGAAATACATGTCCGATGTATTTCATGTCCCGAATATCACCAAGAATCTGGTTTCTGTTGGTCAAATGGTTGAGCAGGGCTTGCAGGTCAGATTTAATCCTCATGGATGCTTTGTTGAGGATATGAAAAATAAAGGTCGCTTGATAGCAAAAGGAAAGAAGAAGGGCATAATGTTTACGTTGGATGCAGACATGACTGAATTGAGTGCAGCAATGTTTGCACATGGGACCGGTGTAGTTGCAGATATTGATATCTGGCATAAACACATTGGTCATGTTAATGTACAACGACTTAAATCAATGCAGGCCCAAAATATTGTTGCAGGATTGCCTAGATTCAAGGTTGCATAAATGCATAAGGTATGTGAAGCCTGTCAGTTTGGAAAATAGGCAAGGAAACCATTTCCTAGACATGTTCAAGAGAGTAAGAAGCCATTGGAATTAATCCACTCTGATGTGTGGACTACTAAAGCTGCATCTCTTGGAGGCTGTCATTATTTTGTTACTTTTATTGATGACTATAGCAGAAAAGTTTGGGTGTATTTTATGAAAAAGAAAAGTGAAGTTTTTGGGCATTTCAAAACTCTTAAAGTTATGGTTGAAAAAGAAACAGGCCTGCAAATAAAATGCCTAAGGTCAGATGGAGGGGGAGAGTACCTCTCAAATGAGTTTGCAAGGTTCTTGCAGGAGCATGGCATAAAGCAGCAATATTCATGCAGTCATACCCCACAGCAAAATGGAATTACAGAAATAAAAAACAGACATATTGGAGAGGTATCTCGTGCCATGCTCAATGAAAAAGACCTGCCAGATTTTTATTGGGCTGAAGCAGTTTCTACAGTAGTCTACATAATGAACAGGACTCCCACTGCAGCAATACATGGGATGACTCCAGAGGAGAGGTATACTGGTAGGAAACCAGATATTTTCCATTTGAAAATTTTTGGTTGCATTGCCTATGTACATGTGCCAGATGAGTTGAGATCCAAGTTGGATCCAAAAGCTGAGAAGTGCATCTTTATTGGTTACTCTCTGCAGCAAAAAGGGTATAGATGCTATAACCCTTCTACTCGTAAGTTTACAGTGAGCAGAGATGTTGTTTTTAATGAGATGAGTAGTTGGTATAAACCAGTAAATGTGAATGATGATGTAGATGCACAAAATGGTAATGCTGCACAGAATTCACAGCAGCAGTCACAAAATATTAGTGGACTTGGAGTGTCCTCTAGCAGTGGTTCATATTCTTCGCCATGGACAGGAAGATTGAGATCAGGAGAATCTTCTCAAAGCAATGCAGATAGTGGTATGCAGGTATCACGAAAAGGAAAAGAGAAGGTTGATCAGCCCATGTTTGATGTGAATGCAAGTCACTCTTATGTGGATGGTGAATCCAGTGGCTCAGAACAGAGCATTGATGATGAGTTGGGTATTCCTTCTATTGTTACACCTAGAGTAAGGAAGACCAGGGATGTTTTGAGAGCACCTGGGAGTGAACCTACTTTGCGCAAGTCAACCAGAGTTAGGTATCCTGTGGATAGGCTGAAATATGATGGATTTACAGCCATTCACTATGCATATATGGTCAAAGTGATACAGGAACCACAACCCACTTCTTTTGAGCAAGCCATGGGAAAAGAAAAATGGGAGAAAGCCATGGATGAAGAAATGGATGCCTTGGAAGCAAATGCTACATGGAAATTGGTACCTTTGCCTAAAGGTAAGAATGCAATTGGCTGTAAGTGGGTTTATAAGGTAAAGCACAATGCAGATGGTTCTGTGAACAGATACAAGGCAAGATTAGTAGTCAAGGGATATGCACAAACATATGGCATTTACTATGAAGAAACATTCAGTCCGGTTGCAAGGATGGCAACCATAAGAGCAGTCATTGCTATGGCTGCATCAAAGGAATGGTCTTTACATCAGATGGATGTAAAGAATGCCTTCTTGCATGGTGATTTGCAAGAAGAGGTATATATGGAGCAGCCACCAGGTTATGTGCATGCTATTCATTCTATCACCGATTCATCAAGCATTATGCGGCCGTTGCAGCTCTTTGACTAATAGGTTGAAGAAGGAGGCTTTCTTTTGGGATGCTCTTGCATATAGCAGCTTCAACCAGTTAAAGGGACTCCTTACCTCTGCTCCTATCTTAGTATGCCCGGACTTCTCTAAAGAATTTACTATACAGTGTGATGCTAGTGGCCGTGGCATTGGGGTTGTTTTGCTATAGGAGCATGGAGTGATTGCCTTTGAGAGCCGTAAGCTTACAGATAAAGAAATGGCCATAAATGTTTATGACCAAGAGATGTTGGCTATCTTGCATGAAATTAAGAAGTGGCACCATTACTTGTATGGCAGTCGATTCAAAGTACACAGTGATCACAGGATACTTAAGTATTTCCTTACTCCTAAGCAGCGTCATTGGGTAGCTACACTACAGAATTATGATTTTGACGTCACTCATACAAGGGGCAAAGAAAATATAGTGGCTGATTCTCTTTCTCCTATATAGGCTTGCAAAGTTTCAGCTATGACAGAATTGCATAATGATTGGATTGAAGAATTACAAGAGGCTTATCTTTTGGACGAAGAATTCAGCCATATTTTTCAGAAATTATAGCAAGGTCTTATGGAAGAAAACTCGCATTATCAGTTCAAAAATGCCCTTATTTGGTTGAAAGGCAAGATTGTTATTCCTTCTACCTCTTCTTTTACACGGAAAATTATGGAGGAACTACATTCTTCGCCTTTAGCTGGACATTTAGGAGTTTTCAAGACCTATGACAGGGTCAGCAAAAGTTTCTATTGGAAAGGACTATGAAAAGATGTCAAGGACTTTGTCATTAAGTGTATGCCTTGTCAACAGAATAAGGATAGCACCTATAAGCCAGGAGGCTTGTTACACCCATTACCTATTCCTACAGGTAAATGAACTCATATTACTATGGATTTCATTATTGGCTTGTCTACTATCAAGAAGGAATGGAATAGTATATATGTGGTGGTAGATAGACTCACCAAGGCAGCTCATTTTATTCCAACCAAGATTCAGTTTAATGCTTCTCAAGTGGCTAGTCAGTTTGGAGCAGATTTTTAAACTACATGGATTACCACAGGTGATTGTTCATGATAGAGACTCAAAGTTTATGAGTAACTTCTGGTAGGCGATATTTACATCTATGGGTACTAAATTGGCTCTATCCATGGCCTATCATCCACAAACTGATGGACTGACAGAAAGAGTCAATAAATGGTTGGAGACTTATCTTCGCCATTTCTGCTATGATGTCCAAACCTCATGGGATTCTTGGTTACACTTGGCTGAGTTTGCTTATAACAATTCTACCCACACTAGTATTGGAGTTTCACCCTTTGAGGCTTTGTATGGTTACAAGGTGCCCTTACCCATAGTCATATTTAATGAAAGGATCAATCATCATGGGAAGGAAGAGTTAAAAAGAATGTAGACCCTTCTTCAGTAATGCAAGATGAATCTTAGGAAAGCTCAAGACCAATGAAGATGTATGCTGATGAGAAGAGGTGGCCTTTAGAGTTCCAAGAAGGAGAGTTGGTCTTACTGAAGGTACCCAAGTCTAGGTACTCTACATTAAAAGATGGATCTAGTAATAAGCTTGCCCACAGGTTTTATGGCCCTTACCAGATTCTTAAGCGAATTGGAGACTTAGCATACAGATTAGAGCTTCCCTCTTCCACAAAGATTCACAATGTCTTCCATGTTAGTCAGCTCAAGCCTTTTTATGGTGATCCAGTGGATATAGTTAATGAGTTGCTACCTATTGATGAAGAAGGTCTTATTCAATACATCTCAGAGGCTGTTATAGGTCAGCGTGAGAAGAAGCTTCGATCTCATTCTATCGTCGAATATTTGATCAAATGGAGAGGTTTACCATCTGAGGAAGCTTCTTGGAGGCCTGATTCTATATTGGATGAGTTTCCTTTCTTAAGGGGTTTGGTGGTTGAAGCCTATTGATTATGGAGCTAGTGATGATGCAGATAGGATCAAGACAACACGCTGTTTTAGAACAGTTTTTATCGTGCCTAATTTTCAAAATTAAGTTATCTACATGGGCTTAAAGTACTCTTCAAGAGCTTTGTTTTGATATATCGTACGCCTCATTTGGACACTTCTACTAGAAGTTATGGCAGATTTGGTCCAGCAGGGTCTGTTTACACAGCAAGCAGTCTACTTCATTTTGAGATTATCTGTTGAAGATTTTATGGCTCCATATACTTTTGAAGTATTCCAGATCATGTATATAGCTGAGGCCTACTCTTGTTCTTCAATTTTAGTCTATATAGTTGGTCATACTTCATTTATTTTCCCATTTGTAAAGCTATAAAAATAGAGTAGTACTTTGTTCTATCCATCCTTTTTCTAGTCTTTTAGGTTTGTTTTTTAGGACAAAAACTTTTGGGAAGGGATGGATTGTAAGAAGATGGGAATAAGGACTTAGTGTAAAATAATATTGATATTATGCCATGTCACACTGACATTGGTGTAAAAGGAGAGGGCATGTAATTTTTCATATATTTTGACATATTAATATAATTACTATCTTTCTCTCCCATCTTGCTCACAGCTTCCATGGCTTCGATCTCTTTCCTGTCTTTCTCTCTCTAAATCTAGTATTTCTCTCTCCTCACTCTTCTTTTCTCTCTCCTTGTAATCTTTCTCTCTCTTCTGTAGTCTTCTCTCTCCTCTTTCTCTCTCCCTAGTTCACTCTCTGACATAAATGCATATATGCTATAAAAACAGATGAACAATACATACATACATATACATGTATGCATGTATACACATGCAAACACACACACATGTATGCATATATATTTACATGCTCATACACATATAAATATATATGAGTGAGAGAAAAAATGTAGAGAGAGAGGAGAGAGAATGGATACACACATATAAAACACACACTTACAAATATGCACACATGTACATATGTAAACACACATATCAATACACAAATATATACATGTGCACATATGTGTGATACATACACACATGTGTATACACATATATTGTGTATACATGCACACATATGAGGTAAAAAAAGATGAAAGGCATGAGGAAGAAAAAGAAAAGAGACAAAATAAAAATGATGAGAGATAGAGAGAACACACGTTTACAAGACCACACAAATATATATGGATGTATTAAACACATATATACATATGTAGATACATACACACACATATATATACATACATGCGTGCGCATATACCCCCTCCCTCTCCCTCCCCAAACCACCACACACACACACACACACACACACACACACACACACATCAATTATGTATTGGTCATTAACTATTAAATGTTATTATATAAATTATACTGAACCTATAGTCAATATGTATATATAAAGTTAATGTTCATATTATGAATCAACCATTAATAATTAATATATTAATTAACTATTAATAAAATATATATAATATATATAATAATTTATATATAGAGTAGTGTATGTATATTTTATGTATATATGTTAATATATAACTATACTATATAATATCAATAAATATATTATTATTTTAACTAATAATAATTATATATAAGTATCTTTTATGTATTTTTATCTTGATAATAATTATACTTTATATATTATTAATATTTAATATACTTGATTATATATGAATGATTAATTATTAATACATCAATTAATTATAAATAAAAGATACATACTTATATTACAATTAATCTATTATACATATATATTTATGTACATATTATTAATTATTACTTATATGTGTGTGTGTGAGGGGGCGAGGACGAGGAGGAGATGAAGAAAGTGTTGGTATAATTTATGGGTTGTTAAATTGATCTGATATTGTAGGTTGAGTGTGTGAGGATAATATGCATGCCATGATAAATATATTTATCTTTGAGAAACTTTAAGAAATGACTATAAGGGTTCTTTTGAGATATAGTTTATATTTGATCTTGTTAATGTTGGTCTTTCACTCCATATATCAATGAGTGCCACATCCCCATATATTACATTTTTGAACATTCAACGTTGTATTAGTCTAATTTGCTAAAGCTTTTGAAGTTTGAATTATTTTTCTTATATCAATCTCCCCATGAACCCTCTTTGCTACATGAAACATGCTTTCAAACCCTAGTTTGGAATACTAGGACAACACCGATGCAAAGCACCTAAATAATATGAATATGAGTTTTATATTATTAAAAAATACATAACTATTATAGAATAGCTTAGTAAAATATTGGATATAATATGAGGACATGTTAGCAATTACACAGATTACTATACTTAATTAAGAAAAAAATTGGTGATAGAATTCTTTCATATAAAATATTATTTTCTATGATGTATTCTTTTGTACAAAAATGTTATTTTCTATGAAAATCTTTACCCCTATAAAAACTAAGAGATTAGCATTTTAACTTTTAAGTCTATACTTTCTTTGGTATTGAGGGATTAGAAAAAAGATTAGCACCACAAATTTCAAGTTTGAACTATCTTGGTATAGAGAACCTAAGACAAAGATGAAAATTTTTGTAAAATGTTAAATTACTTAATATAAAGCAAGCTTTACCTTGTAATGGTTTCAAATACTACAACATATAGACCCAATAGTGACGTTTAAAGCGAGAGAATTATTCATGGAAAAAATTACCCCCATCATTGCTATTCGCATCGCTATTAGTGATGCGATTGATTCATCGTTATTTGCGTCGCTAATTGGGTTAGTGTGTCTCTAAGCTCTACTTCTTCCTTCTTGTTTTTACCTACGTCTAAGTCATCTTCTATCTCTTCTTTCTTGTTTTCACCCTCAATCTCAATGGATGGAGGTGTTTTAATATCAAAAGAATCAAGCTTATCCTCCCCCTTCTCAAACTCCATTTCTTGAGCTCAGACTAGTTGCTATACTCCAAGTAGATCCGTGAAACGAATGAATTTCTCTTTACCAAGTGATTTGGTAAAGATATCAGCTACCTGGTCTTCTATCTTCACATGAAGTAGATCAATCTGTCCTGCAAGTACTATTTCTCTGATGAAGTTGTAATGAATCTCTATGTGTTTGGATCTAACATGATAGATGGGGTTGCTAGCCAGCATCCATATACACCTCAGGTTGTGTACATAACCCTCACGCTACTCCATATATGCCTCTTCAAGCAAGTCACCATTCATGAATGCATTTTTGACATCCATCTGTCATAAATTTCAGCCTTTAGAAGCCACTAATGCAATGACTATTCTCACCATTTCCATCTTGACAACTGAGCTGAAAGTCTCCTCATAATCTAGGCCGTATTGCTGTGCATATCCCTTTGCAACGAGCCGGGCTTTATACCTTTCCAACGAACCATCTGACTTGCATTTCTCTTTATAAACCCATTTGCTTAAAGACATCGAGTACCTCATCCTTGTACTTTCGAATGTACAACCATATGTATCAGTTGAAATCATCTATCCAACCGATAGTAGATTCTTGCAAATTTTGTTCTGCCATCTGTCCAATCGACAATAGATTCTTGGTAATAGAAGGTACATGTAGTATATCATGTAGGCTCTTCTTTCTATCATCATAGCTGTAGTAGTCTACCTTCCTACTGGTGGGCTGTCCCGCACTCGTGCCGAAAATCTTTCCATCCCTTTCAGCTCCAAGTCTTGCATGACTTCCTGAACAACACCCTTATGAAAAGATCTTTTCGAGATGAGAAGCTCGTATCCGCACTGCATTCTCCTTATCTCCCGAAGGGAGATAGTGCCCGGTTTCCATCTCCTCTTCTTCTTTGGTGGTTGTTGTGTTCTATGGGGAGCACCTATTACTGCAGTAGAGGAGGCTCCACCTTGTGCTCCATGTGGCGGGCTTTGGCATGAGGCCTTCCCATGGCCGAGAAACGGGGACATGCTTGCTTGGTGCCTGCCATGCAAGCTCGAGGAGAGCAAGATGGAGCAGAGACAGAGGTTGGGGGTTCCCTCCTCCTTTGTAGTTGTCCCCTCTCTTTTAGTGGATGCGGTGGCAATGGTAGTGGTAACGGCAGCCTCCCTCTCTCTCTCTCTCTCTCTCTCTCTCTCTCTCTCTCTCTCTCAATCTCCCTTGTGTTGAACTGTCTTCCTTCTTCTCTCTATACATCTCTTCATTAACAAAAAGAAAGAGAGAAGTAAAGAAAAGAGAAAAACAAAGAGAGAAGAGAGAATGCACTTACCTCAAAGCTTGAAGAAGAATCCTTTTGTGCTTTTCTCCTTCTTCTTCTTCTCCTTCACAGGTTCCCTCCTTCTTCTTTGCAGTTGTCCCCTCTCTTTTTGTGGTGGATTGGCGATGGCAGCAACCTCTCTCTCTCTCTCTCTCTCTCTCTCTCTCTCTCTCTCTCAATCTCCCTTACGCACGTTGATCTCTCTCACTTCTTCTCTCTATACACTCTTCATCAAAAAAAAGAAAGAGAGAAGTAAAGAAAAGAGAAAAACAAAGAGAGAAGAGATAATGCACTTACCTCAAAGCTTGAAGAAGAATCCTTTCGCGCTTATCTCCTTCTTCTTCTTCTCCTTCACAGGTTCCCTCCTTCTTCTTTGCAGTTGTCCCCTCTCTTTTTGTGGTGGATTGGTGGTGGCAGCGACCTCTCTCTCTCTCTCTTTCTCTCTCTCTCTCTCTCTCTCTCTGTCTCTCTCTCTCTCTCTCTCTCTCTCTCTCTCTCTCGCACGTTGATCTCTCTCACTTCTTCTCTCTATACACTCTTCATCAACAAAAAGAAAGAGAGAAGTAAAGAAAAGAGAAAAATAAAGAGAGAAGAGATAATGCACTTACCTCAAAGCTTGAAGAAGAATCCTTTCGCGCTTCTCTCCTTCTTCTTCTTCTTCTCCTTCACGGGTTCCCTCCTTCTTCTTTGCAGTTGTCCCCTCTCTTTTTGTGGTGGATTGGCAGTGGCAGCAATCTCTATCTCTCTCTCTCTCAATCTACCTTGCGCACATTGATCTCTCTCACTTCTTCTCGCTATACACTCTTCATCAACAAAAAGAAAGAGAGAAGTAAAGAAAAGAGAAAAACAAAGAGAGAAGAGATAATGCACTTACCTCAAAGCTTGAAGAAGAATCCTTTTGCACTTCTCTCCTTCTTCTTCTTCTCCTTCACGGGTTCCCTCCTTCTTCTTTGCAGTTGTCCCCTCTCTTTTTGTGGTGGATTGGCAGTGGTAGCGACCTCTCTCTCTCTTTCTCTCTCTCTCTCTCTCTCTCTCTCTCTCTCTCTCTCTCTCTTGCGCACGTTGATCTCTCTCACTTCTTCTCTCTATACACTCTTCATCAACAAAAAGAAAGAGAGAAGTAAAGAAGAGAGAAAAACAAAGAGAGAAGAGATAATGCACTTATCTCAAAGCTTGGAGAAGAATCCCTTCGTACTTCTCTCATTTTTTTCCTCCTTCAGGAGCTCCTTCCTTCTCCTTTACGCTTGTCTCCTTCCTCTTCGTGGATGGCGGTAGTGGTGACGACCTCTCTCTCTCTCTCTCTCTCTCTCTCTCGCTTGTTTACAAACCTCTATAAAATGCCATGCTCGGGTTTTGATAGTTTTTTATGAAGCCCCCCTCTCTTCCATTTTTTATTTCTCTCCATCTCTCTCTTCCTTCCCCTCCCTTCTTCTCTCTGTTTCTCTCCCTCCTTCCCTCCCCACTCTCACTCAACTCATCTCATTGCAAAGACAATCAAAGATAGAAAATAAAAAGCTTAAGAAACAAAGATATTGAAAGAAATGTCACCCCACCTTTCTTTATCTCTCTCTCCCCCCTCTCCCTTTACTTTTCTTTCGTAACCTTCTCTCTCATTCTCTCATTGTTTTCCTATTTCTCTCTCCCTCTCTCTCACTCTCTATTTTTTTCTCTATCTCTCTCTCTCTCTTCTTTTCACTCTCCTTCTTCTCTTTACCTCACCCTTCTTTTCTACCTCCTCCTCCTCTCTTCCTTCCCTCTCCCTCTCTCTATTTCTCTCCCCCTCTCTTTCTCTCTCTATTTCCCTTTCTTCATTTCCTCTCTCTTTGTTTCTCCCCCCCTCTCTCTCTCGTTGTTTCTCTCACTCTTCCTCCTCTCTCCCTCCATTCATCTCCCATTTCTCTCTTCCTCTTTCTCTTTGTTTCCTTTCTCTCCCACTTTCTCTCTTCCTCTCCCTTCATTCTTCTCCCTCCCTTCCTCCCTCCCTCTCTTTCCATGTATCTCTTTGCAAAGAAAAACAAAAAAACAAAACAAGAGAACATAAAAATAAAGCAAGAAGAGGCAATGTACCTACCTCAAAGGCCTGAAGATGAAACCCTTTGTACCTTCTTTTTGCACATTCCCTCCCTTCTCCCTTGCGCACTTCTCTTTCTTCTTTGTGTATAATGGCGGCGGCGGTGATGATGGTGATGAGCTCCCTCTCTCTCTCTGTCTCTCTGTCTCTCTCCCTCTCCCTCTCCCTCTCCCTCTCCCTCTCAAAGCTTTAAGCTCTCTCGCTCTCTCTTTCATTCTTTCTCGCAAATGTTTTCTCGACAAATGCTACGCTCGGGTTTTCGAAACTTTTTCCTCGGACCAGCGTCGCTATTAGTGTCGCTATTAGCATCGCTAATAGAATTAACGACGCTAATAACGACGCAAATAGCGATGCTTTTAGCGACATCGCTTTTTTGCATCGCAAATGGCCGTCGCTATTGCCCCATTCCCTTGTAGTGAAAGCTGAAGTTGAAAAATACGTTTAAAAATAATTAAATTTATAAAATATTTTAATAATTTATAAATAAAAATAAATAAAAAATAATTTAATATTTAAAATATTATTAAAATAACTTAATCATATTTTAAAAAAATTAAAAAATACAATATACTAAAATTATCTTAATAATTATAATTTAAAATAAAATAAATAGGGACAAATTTACTTGATGGATTTATTATTTAAGTAAACCTATTTAGTAATAGAAAAAAGTATGAAAAATAGTAATAGTGCTTTAAATTTAGGAAAAAAATCTCAACTTTGAAAAAAAATCTATACTTGAAGAATAGGTTTCAAAATATAGACTTTTTCTTACTAACTTAAATATTATTGAATTAAAAGATTAGTTATTAACTAACTCAAAAGATAGAAACACTACACTTATTGAACTTTATTATGAGGTTCATATTTAATATCTTCATTTTAATTAGAAATATAGTTTGAGTATTGGTTTAATGTAGAATGAAACTTCACATATTAATTGAGTTTTATCTTAGAAACATAATTTGAGTTTTGGTTTTCTACATAATTACAATACAAATAACTTGTATGTTTGATTGAATGACCTGAAGCACGTATTCAATTTCAAACTACTATATTGTAGAATACACAATTGCAATGCAACTGCTCTGTATCTAATCTGCAATCTAACGCATTTGGTTATTTTCAAATGATTCAAAAAAAATGTACTTAAAGAAAAACTATTTGATATTTACAACTTGGCAATGTTGTTTTGTATAAAAATATTTTGGTACTTACAATTTGGCAATACCATTTCATATAAAAATGGTTCGTTCATTTCTATGGGATGGACTAGCCTCATTGACATTTGAGGTACTTGCCTCAATATCTACATTTTGTTTACTCGTGGCTTGTATGATCTCCCCAAGGATCTACTCAAAATCCCACTTGTCTTTGCATTGTTTCTAATAAACTCTGCTCGAGTAGACTTAAGCTCTTCTAATGATTTGGCTACATTCTGATGAGCTTCATCTCTTTTCCTACATAACACATTTACTTGTTTTGAGAATCTTTCTACTTGTTCTCTTAATGATTGCACCTCATTTTGGAAAGACTCATGTTGCTCTTCAGTCATCGTAACAAGCACTATCCACTCAGACATCTGATTCTCTTTTCTTGCTACTACTTTGCTAGCTCTTCCTAAGCCAATTTTCTTGCTACTACTTTGCTAGCTCTTCCTAAGCCAATCCTAGTATTAATATGCTTCTTCATCCAATCCCCATCTAGTCCACCTTTCTTTTTAAAATATTGTGGAAATAAATCTATTGTGCGAGGTAAAGAGATAATTGTTTATTGTGCAATATTTGTTTTTCAACCTCAATGAATCACTCAAGAAGTATATTCACTAATCCAATGTGTTGCCAATTGAGAAAACTTAAGAGACTTGTATCCTTGTACATGCTGGCTTTGTGGAATAGCTCCTATTGGATTTGAATACTAAATCTACAATTGAAATCAATATTTAAATAACCTTGAATTTATGTTATAAAATCTTTGTTCATAACTAAAGTGTAAAGTCTATCTAATTGTTCTACAAAAATTATCGTATTATTTTCTATTTTATAATTATATATTAAAATTTACCATAATATATATACTAATCATCTTACAAGTGAATACTTCATAAGAAAATTATGATAAATATTAACCTTTAGGCACTAATTTCTAGGATATTGCTAGTGTAAGTAAACTAGTACATGGAAAAAGAATGTTCAATTATGCTTGCGCAACATGCAAGCATGCTGAAAATGATGTATCACTACATTCTAAATGTGCTTTGCAAAGGGATCTTCAATTGGTTCTTAAGATGATGCAAGTTGCTAGCACACTATATCAACCTGAAATATTCCCAATTAGCCAATACAAATATTTTCTCAATGCTAGTTCTTGAGATATTTCTAGCCTTATGATATACTTTTTCTAATCCTAAACACGTTGATGTATGATGCATGTAACCTGACACCAAGATGTTACTATCCTATGCATATTTAGTTTTCTAACTCTAAACATATTTGTCTAGAATGCATGTAAACTAGCACCAAGATATAAATAAAATCTAATGTATATTCATCCCTAGTGTATATTCATTCCTAATCATAAACACATTGATGCATGATACATGCAAATTGGCACCAAGTTATTACTAATTTTTAATGTCATTATTTATATTTTTATTTAATATTATTATATTATAATGAAATAAATTTTATTTTAATTTATTTTAATCATTTATTTTCCTATAATTTAAAAATATTTACCATCGAAGAGTAGATTACTAGTTCTATTGTCCCACATGTTCTTATGGAAATGAAACTATAGTTACTTTTTCTTCGTATAAAGAAATATAGAACTTTCGTGTCCGCTTATATAGAGAAGAATATACTGTGTAGAAAATAAATCTCTCCAATAGTGAAAGAATTTTTCTTACAAAAGAATCTTTCCCATGAAAAATTAGTACATAATTAAGGTATTAAACATATTAAAAAGGGTATATAAATGCAATCTAAATCACAAAAATGTTTGATAAAGTTTTACCAATCATTCTATTAACTTTCTCCCACCATACCATTACATTGGGTATAATAAGGAGTAGAATGCCTATGTTTGATCCTCAATCTACTTTATAAATCTCCATGAAAACTTGGCCCCCATTTGAAATAATCTCTAGTGGAGTTCCAAGTCTATATACCTTGCCCTCAAAAGTGACAATGTTGGATCGTAGAACTTGTGTCCCTTCATAGGTGACCTTTGGGTCTCTTTTTTGACCTATTATGTTTCTTGTCTTACACCCTCATGAGGATGTCCTTTACTTACAACCTCTTGAGGATGTGCTTCTTGTGGGTCTATGTGTCCTCTTGACTTGCACCCCTCCTAAGTGGGTACACCCTAGCCTTTGTCCACCTAGACCTTTGGAATCTTTCTTGCTATTGTCTTGCCCTTGCCATTGCCACACTTCTAGATGTGCAAAACATTAAGATGAGCACAAAATGCAAAGAAATATAAGGAACTCTAGGATGGAATAGCCTAACAAATGAAACATTAAACTTGGACCTTCTTGCACATTATTAGAAGGCAAATTGACAATATTAGATTTTCCTCTACATGCCACAGGGTTTGCATTCACTATAGAGGGGGAAAAAAAAAAAGAACAATTTGTGGAAGTTTAAGGGTACACCTTTGGATGAATTGAATTTTGTGGATGGAATTAAGGTGGAATGCCATTAAAGAAACCTAAAAGGTTGAAGAGATTGAGCAATAAGGTGAGAGGTTGGGAGATAAGCTAGAAAAATTGATAATAAGCATGAAGAAAACATAATACGCTAGAAGGTGATGCAAAAAGCTAGTGGGGGTTGAAAAGGAAAGAAGAGGTAGACAATAAGCAAGGTGATGCAAAAAGCTAGTGGGGGATGACAAGGGAAGAAGATGCCAATAATAAGCAAGGTGGGTGAAATAGTAAAAACCTAGATTTTGACCTACATTATATATTATTCTACTCACACATGAAGGCAACATCATTGTTATTGCGATGTGGCATCGATGCATTGGGCTTTGTAATCAAAATTACACATGGTAAGCTATAGATGGTAACACATGTGCATGATTGAGTGATTCTTGATATTATATATTTGACATGTGGTAGTCATGCCATGATTTATGGAGGCATGTTAGTTAACATGCAATGTTGACATTGAAAATCCATTTGGAAAGACACCTTGGTCATGTTGACCATTTTTTCACACAATTTTCTCTCAACATCCCAACTCTTGTACTACACCATTTGAATCCTCCTAGAGTCTTTGTCATGCTACAAGGTTAGTTCTCCTAGTTTTCCCAAGAAATGGGATTTTTCTTGACTCGTGCCTTATTTCACAATGTTGTCTATGAAGTTTTTAGTGGTGTATGCTTGACATGGACCTTATGTGCATGAAGGTAATATGGTAATGTTGGATTGTTGATATGGTCATCTCTCCTTCTTTGTCCACTTCCGCACCCTCCATGGCCCACTTGTCTCCTTCATCCCATTGCATACAATTGGTGATTATGTGCTTCAAAATGTTAAATAGTAAAAACCTAGATTTTGACCTACATTATATATTGTTCTACTCACACATGGAGACAACATCATTGTTATTGCCATGTGGCATCGATGCGTTGGGCTTCATAATCAAAATTACACATGGTAAGCTATAGATGGTAACACATGTGCACGATTGCATGCTTCTTGATATTATCTATTTGACATGTGGTAGTCATGCCATGATTTATAGAGGCATGTTAGTTAACATGCAATGTTGACATGGAGTATCCATTTGGAAAGACACCTTGGTCATGTTGACCATTTTTTCACACAATTTTCTCTCAACATCCCAACTCTTGTACTACACCATTTGAATCCTCCTAGAGTCTTTGTCATCCTACAAGGTTAGTTCTCTTAGTTTTCCCAAGAAATGGGATTTTTCTTGACTCGTGCCTTATTTCACAATGTTGCCTATGAAGGTTTTAGTGGTGCATGCTTGACATGGACCTTGTGTGCATGAAGGTAATATGGTAATGTTGGATTGCCGATATGGTCATCTCTCCGTCTTTGTCCACTTCCACACCCTCCATGGCCCACTTGTCTCCTTCATCTCATTTCATACAATTGGTGATTATGTGCTTCAAAAGCTTTGCTCTTACATACCAAACATGCTCAACATTGTAACAATCCTTGGAAAATTGTGTACATTTAAAATAAAAGAGTATTAATTTACCATTATTTTACAATGGATCATCTTTTGAGTGAAATTATATCTTAAATTTAAGCATATTCCAAGTTACCTTTATAAGTTTTTCACCATTAAAATAAATTTAGTGAATTAATTTTCTAGCATTTGCAATTACTTTCCAACCACAAGAATGGCTATCATCTTTATGAGGACTCTACAATCAATGATACAGAGAGTAAAATTATACAACTTGTATACGGTAGTTTATGGAATTAAATTTATACATATATTTTGATGAACAACTCATCACAACTTGTCTATACTCCATTTGCATAAGTGGGTCCTTAGAAGGCATTGGAGGCATCTTTTCTAACACCTCTATATTAAAAGTAATAAAATATAGAGGACTTGCAACAAACAAAATTTCAAATTATCAATGATGTCTTGGATTTTTTAACTTACATCGTGCCATTTCCATAGGATTCCTTTCATGAATTGATGAGATAACATTGTTTGTCAATACAATCTATTGCAATCAAGCTCCAATGAGAATTGAAAATAGTTACATGTTAGTAATTTAGTTTTTTAAAAACCTTCTACACCAACTCTCTTGTCTATGTCACTAGCCAAGAAGCAATGCACATTGGACCCTTTTGGATCAATAGTTTTTAAGGAGGTCAAATAGCTCATCTTTTATAGTGCTTCTACCTGCTTTGTTTCTTTTTCTCTTGATTTCTTCCTCTCATACTCCCTCATTTCTCTACAAGTTCTTATGTAGCCCTTTTTCCCTGTTCATACAGTCTTATATCTTTTTATGTGTTATATCCTCAATATACATTAACCCAGCAAGAAGAATAGAACCATTTATTTCTCTCCTTTTATCCTTAAGGATCTGAATACACTACAAGTCAAAACTAGCAAAATAATCTCTCTTGTCTATGTCACCAACCAAGAAGCAATTCATGAATCCTTTTAGATAAATACTTTTAAGGAGGTCAAACAACTCATCTCTAGTGAGTCTACTTGCTCTATTTCTTTTTCTCTTGCTTTCTTCCGCTTATCCTCTTTGCCAATTATTCTATAGGCATTTCTTGATTTTCATGCAGTCTTATATATTTTTCACATGTAATATCCTCAATATTAGGACCCATATCTCACTTTCCCCCCCTAAATGATGGCACATCTAACATGTTATATGTTTTCTCATCTGTAAGAGGGATTAGTTCTAAAATCTTAGAGAATCTATATCTTAGTCTTTTGAGGATGATCATATCCTTATCCATTAGTGTCAATCTGTACACATGAACAACATAGATGTAAGCATCCTTAAAAAACTCAATCGAAAAATCTTCTATAGCCTCTTGGATGTAGTTGAGAGCTAATCTAGTCTACTAAAAACTATTCACACTATGGTTATCACAAATCTCCCTTGACAAGTCTTTGAAATGGAAGTTTTGGTATTGCATTGTTGAGAGCTTTCATTGCCTTCCTAATCTCCCTCAAACACTTGACATCTTGTGAAAATTTTCTCTTAAGGGATTGGCTTGGAATGCTTTAGAGGCTTTATGAATCTTTTGTGGAATTTACCTAGGATCGATTTTCTATTTCCTTATAGTTGATTTTATTCTTGCTATCATAACATTGATAAGCATATGTAACAAAAAAATGAACTATCTTATGGAACACAAAAATTGAACTTTCTAAGCACTGGGAAAATAATAATCCCATTTCACACGACATTGATCACATGAGAAAAAGATTAATTCAATGCCATATGAAATGTGAAAACTATAGTTCACAATACCTCATGATTACTATAATCAAGTTTCATTCGACAAAATACAAAAAAAAACAATATTTGAATTGTCAATTGCAAGACTCAAAGCCATGACTTATAAAATGCAAAAACATTGGTTTCCTTTGTTTAGGGCACTATCTTATTATTTTTCATAAGACAAGTTCAAACTCATCAATAGATTTGATTCAAGTTGATTTCATATTTGCATAATTTTTAACAACATGAATAGTTTTTAACATTGATACTAGATTCTAAAAAGTTTTGGGATTTTCAATAATTGTAAAGAACATGTACCTTACTTTGGACAAGCTTATGGCTTTAGATGGAGGAACACAACTCTTTTTGTTTTGGAATAAGAAAGATGAGAGAAATTTCACATGATTTAGTGATAAATTATTGTTAAACCAAAAAGGTAGAGGCCTTTTTAGCTTGTTATATGATGCATCCAAAACAAAAAAATGACATTGAAGGTTTTTTAAATCCATATGATGATTCATGGTTCCACATGTGGGTGACATGCATATCACCTTAACTTTGCCTTGGAAAATCTCCCACAAGGAATCAACAACAATGCATTATAACTCATAAAGACATATGCTTTTTTAAGTATCTTCAATATATATAAGATTTTTCTTTAGATAAGGTAGAGAGGAAAAAGGGAGAAGATGTTGCATGCCCAAATGAAGAGGTTGAAGAAATGGAAGAAATTTTTCAATAGGATGTTGAAAACCAATGGGCACAAGGTTTCAATCATGTTGTTTGTAAGAGTGAGAACATCACACAATAGAAGAAAATGAGATAGAATTGAGTTCAAAGATTGAAGAATGCCTCGACATTTCCTAGTTATCTCATCAAAACAAGATATGTATTGCTCAATGTTATCTAATACCTTTTTTATCCTCGAGAAGGTTATTACTTAGCTACATTTGCAAGGTGAGGCCTGTAAAATATTACACGGCGCAGCGAACAGAACCTGAGAAAGAGATAGAGAGTACACAACAGATAAGAGGAGAATCAGTAAATTCTTTAACTCCAAACAACTGATACAAAGATGGCTCTGTCCACCCGTGCGCTTCCACTGAGTGAAGCTTAGATGGCGATCTAGACAGAAGATAGGTGAAGAGCTTAAGGCTAGTTGGAACAACAACTCTGACTGGGTGAAAGATGAGTGTAAGATGGCTGCGAAGGGGTTTAGCTTTTATAGCCCGCGAAGGTCGTTAGGTCGGCCTGCTGACCGACCTACCATATGAGCCTCCACTAGTTGGCCAGGGAATATTCCAGGGAATATTCCCTTTACCATCGGGCCGGGGGCGCTGCCCCCGGACCCCCGCCAGGGGGGCCGCTGGCCCCCCTGGGACCCCCCAGCCAGGGGCCGCTTCCGCGGCCCCCGGACCCCACAATAGGGGCCCCTTTTAACTCCCTTACTACGCAACTCAATGCAATGTGCCTCGAGTTGCTACCAGCTTAACCACTCTGTCTAACCCAAAGATTAGACCCACAATGGTCACCTTTTTGCCATCCGGTCACATAGACCTCATCTGATATACAAGTCAGGACTCCACCAATGTCCGGGCTCACACTTGGCTTCTCCTCATAATGGGGGCCTTACAACTTTGAGCACCATGGATCATTGGTAGTACCTAATGAGGGTGGGGCATTGATCATATCTAACACCCCCCCTCAATGTCCACCCATAGGTGAACTATCTCCTCGGCCCAATGCCGAGTCTCTGAAGATGAACTTGAAGCAGATCCTTCGTAAGTGCTTTGGTGAAGATATCTGCTCCATTCTCCTCTGTTGGACAGTAGATCAATTCCACTATCCCATCCTCCATCAAATCACGCACATAGTGATACTGGATCTCTATATGTTTGGTGCGTGCATGAAACACTGGATTTTTGGCAATGGCGATGCAACTCTGATTGTCACATCTCAGCACAGTTGGTTCTTCATCCTGCACTCCCATATGCCATAGAATCCTTCTCAACCATACGGCCTCACATGCAGCAAAACAAGCTGCCTTGTACTCTGCTTCGGTAGAAGACAATGCCACTGTTGGTTGCTTCTTACTAATCCAAGAGAAAATTCCTGAACCCAAAGAGAAACAATAACCAGAAACTGACTTCCTGGAATCAATGTCTCCTGCCCAATCTGAGTCACAGTTCCCCACAAGAGAAGTTCCGAAACTGTATGTGATACCATAGTCAAGAGTTTTCTTCAAGTATCTGAGCACCCGCATCCCAGCCTTCCAATGACTCTCATGAGGTTTGTTTGAGAACCTGCTCAAAACACCAATAGCAAAACTGATATCTGGTCTGGTGTTACACAAGTAGATTAGACTGCCGACCAACCTCCTATACCTCCCAATGTCTGCTAGTGCTGATGTATCCTCAACGGATAACTTTACATTCACCTCCATAGGTGTAGCTATCTCCTTGCACTCGGTCATGCCAAATGCCTTCAAGATCTCCCATGCATACTTCTTCTGAGAGATGAAGATCTTTCCTGGCTCTTGCCAGACTTCAATCCCCAAACAATAGTGCAGCAAGCCCAAGTCTGTCATTTCAAACTCAAAACTCAAAGCCTTTCGAGTTTGGTTGATCATATCTTCATAGTCACCTGTAATAAGAAGGTCGTCCACATATAGGACAATCACTACAGACTTTTTACCATCCCTGTAAACATACAAGTTAGCATCTGAGGCACATCTTTTGAAGTTTAGGTTTAAAAAGAACCTATCTATCCGCTGGTACCATGCTCTGGGGGCTTGTTTCAGCCCATACAATGCCTTCTTCAGTTTACACACTTTGTTCTCAGAATGGGGGGCCTCAAACCCTGGTGGCTGAGCCACGTACACCTCCTCCTTGAGGTCACCATTTAAGAACGCTGACTTAACATCCATTTGGTACACTGGCCACTTCTTGTGGGCAGCCACTGCAAGTACCGTGCGAATAGTGGTCATTCTGGCAGTTGGGGCAAATGACTCTTGAAAATCAAACCCTTCAACTTGTGAAAATCCTTGGGCAACCAGTCTAGCTTTGTACTTTTCTAAGGTACCATCAGCCTTGTACTTTACCTTCCAGATCCACTTGGTGCCAATAATCTTCCGCTTTGCTGGCCGATCCACTAGCACCCAAGTGTCATTCTTCATTATGCTGTCATACTCCGCCTGCATAGCAGCCTTCCATGATGGATCTGCAAGTGCTTCTTCTAAGTCAGTTGGCTCCTTTACTTCTCTCATAATCTCAACCATCAAGGCCATGTTGACTATGTGAGCAGAAGCCCTCCTTTGCTCCTCTATTCTCTGAGACCTCCTTGGTCCGTCTGCCTTCTCCTCAACAGATGCAGGCATAGGATTATTGTGGTCATAGAGCTGCTTCACCCAGCGCGGCAATGGCTTTTCCGGTGGGGTGATGTCAGGTTGGTGAACTTTTTCCTCATCATCTGAAGATGATGCTTCCTCCTCCTTAAGGATAGGGATAGCTCTCGGGACAGGTTCATAGTGGACTACTTCTTCGCTTGATGATAAAGTGGAAGACCTTGCCTTCTCCTCCTCCACTGTATGCGGCTCCTCCTTGAACACCACATCACGGCTCGCGATGATCTTCTTTGCCTCTTGGTCATATAACTTGTAAGCCTTCTGCTCATCACTATAACCCAAGAAGATACATTTTCTGCTTTTTGGTTGTAACTTGTTTCTCTTCTCATCTGGAACATGTGCATAACATTCACATCCAAAAATTCTGAAATGTGAAACAGATGGTTTCTTACCAGTGTAAGCCTCATGAGGTGTTTTTCCCTTGAGAGCCTTTGTGTAGCTCCGATTTAGAATGTAGACTGCAGTATTAACAGCTTCAGCCCAAAAATGGTTAGGCAATCCCTTGCCCTTTAGCATGCATCTTGCCATCTCCACAATGGTACGATTCCTGCGTTCCACAACACCATTCTGCTGAGGTGTGTGAGGCGTCGTCAATTGACGCTTGATCCCTTTGCTCTTGCAAAAGCCTTCAAACTCCTTTGAGTTGAACTCACCACCACCATCTGTTCTAAATTTCTTCACACTTTTCCCTGTTTCATTCTCAACAAGTATTAGCCATTCTTTAAACTTACCAAAAGCTTGAGCCTTATCACGAAGGAAGTACACCCACATCTTCCTACTGTAGTCGTCGACAATCAACATAAAATAAGAAGATCCCCCCAAGGCCTGTGTAGGCATCTTACCACACAAGTCAGCATGCACCAACTCTAGAGGAGCATGTGCTCTATTCTTGCTTTCTTGTGGAAATGCCTTTCTCTGTTGCTTGCCCATCATACAAGCTTCACATGGTTCCTTCAATTCAGTTATTGTAGGTAGGTGAGCAACCATACCTTGCTTTTGCATCTCCTTCAATACTGCAAATCCGATGTGTCCAAACCTTTCATGCCAAAGCTTACTTGTGCCCACTCCAGCGGTGGCTGTAAGAGCACTTAGCTCATACAGGTTGTTCCTCCTTTCTCCTTTGCCAACAATTGTGCCAGCACTATCAATAATTTCTGCACCTGTCTTCTTGAACCTCACTTCATGACCAAGATCAGTTATGGCAGCAACTGATAAGAGATTTCTTCTGATTTCGGGAACATACAACACATTTGAAAGCTTTTTGACTTCACCATTTGCAGCAACAAAAGAAATAGTACCTGTGCCCGCAGCAGGGCATTTAGCATCATTTCCAACCGTCACAGTGATGGATTCTTGTAGAGGCTGCATAGAACTGTATAGACCTTTCTTGTTGGTCATGTGACGGGAGGCCCCACTATCCAACACCCAAGAGTCAGTGGTAGATTCTTCTTGCGCCGAGGAGCACACTTCCTCAATGGTCGCCATGAATAATTCCAACTCTGCTTCAGCCGTATTGGCTGTCTCTTTCCCTTTACTTTTAAGGGTACCATTCTTTTCATCTGCCTTCTTGACACGACAATCTGCAATTGCATGTCCTTTCTTCTTACAGTAGAAGCACTCTCCTTGAAACTTCTTCTTGCCGCCCTTCTTCTTTTTGTCACCATCATTTTTGGTGGAGGAAACACCTTTGCCTTTTGCATTGGCAGAGAATGCAGCATCTCCATTGTTGCTTCCTTCTCGGGCTTTCAGCCTCAACTCCTCCTCCATTAATAATGCACAAAACTCCTCAAAAGTCAAAGCTTGAGGTCTCACCTGAGTATTAAGGGCAGTTACTAGTCCATCAAACTTTTGTGGACAAATCCGAAGACACCTCCGAGCTAGCTCTTCGCTAGTCTTTTGTATCCCAGCGCCAGCCATCTGGTCGCGCAGATTCTTAATCCGAGTGATGAATGCTTCAACCGTCTCTCCTTCAGCAAACTTCTCCGCTGCTAGTTGATTCTCCAAGTTTTGAATCCTTGTTTGGTTTCGTGTTTCATACTGACTCCTTAGTACATTCCAAGCCTCTGACGCTTTGGTTGTATGCTGAATCAGAGTCAAAACATTGTCAGAACAGCTTGTAACTAAGGCACACAATGCATCTGCATTCCTTCGTTTCCAAGCTCGTAGAAGATCTGCATTCGGAGGAATCATCACACTAGGATTTGATGGGTCGGGGGTAGGCTGTGGTTCTGCGTCAGTCCCCAGCACAGTCTCCAGAAGCTCATAAGAATCAAGGATAGTTGTAATTTTGAACTTCCACAAGGTGTAGTTTGTACCATCTAACTTGCCTTCGCTGAAGGTTGGTGGACGAATCCTTAGTGTTTGAATAGCCGATACAGCAGCACCACCTCCTGCACCGCTTCCTGATGCACCAGAACTGCTTCCCGGAGTCGACATCGTTTCTCTTTGCTGTTGAAGCCTTTGCCTCTTGCACTCTCTCCGATCTCTAGAGCCCCCTGGGCTCTGATACCATGTAAAATATTACACGGCGCAGCGAACAGAACCTGAGAAAGAGATAGAGAGTACACAACAGATAAGAGGAGAATCAGTAAATTCTTTAACTCCAAACAACTGATACAAAGATGGCTCTGTCCACCCGTGCGCTTCCACTGAGTGAAGCTTAGATGGCGATCTAGACAGAAGATAGGTGAAGAGCTTAAGGCTAGCTGGAACAACAACTCTGACTGGGTGAAAGATGAGTGTAAGATGGCTGCGAAGGGGTTTAGCTTTTATAGCCCGCGAAGGTCGTTAGGTCGGCCTGCTGACCGACCTACCATATGAGCCTCCACTAGTCGGCCAGGGAATATTCCAGGGAATATTCCCTTTACCATCGGGCCGGGGGCGCTGCCCCCGGACCCCCGCCAGGGGGGCCGCTGGCCCCCCTGGGACCCCCCAGCCAGGGGCCGCTTCCGCGGCCCCCGGACCCCACAATAGGGGCCCCTTTTAACTCCCTTACTACGCAACTCAATGCAATGTGCCTCGAGTTGCTACCAGCTTAACCACTCTGTCTAACCCAAAGATTAGACCCACAATGGTCACCTTTTTGCCATCCGGTCACATAGACCTCATCTGATATACAAGTCAGGACTCCACCAATGTCCGGGCTCACACTTGGCTTCTCCTCATAATGGGGGCCTTACAACTTTGAGCACCATGGATCATTGGTAGTACCTAATGAGGGTGGGGCATTGATCATATCTAACAAGGCCAACATAACAAGGATTTCATAAGCTATAAACCATACCCTCTAGTAACTCTTGATGTGAGGAGAAAAGTTTTCAAGATAGCTCCATTGCCTTATATTCATGTATTGATAAGATTATGAAGTATGAAAAGATAGGGTTGCCTACTACAGAAGATGAGTTCTCGGTTCACAAAAGACTTGGTATTGAAGACATGGGATATAAAGACAAATTAAACCCTCCATCAAAGGAGAAGCCAAAAAACTTAATAAGTCTTTCCTGAAGAAGATGACAACTTCAAGGTAAGGAAGATATTTTGAGGATTTTCATTAGGTTTAATACCAGAGTTTTACTATGGCTAATGGATAACTAACATAACATTTTCATATATTGAAATCTTAAACTTTTTTGGTTATTATGCAAATTAAAATTGAAGATCTTGATAAATTTCTTGGAAGAGCCAAGGGATTTAGGCCATTGAAGCATAACAAAAGTTGAGGCCTTAGCCATTATATTGGAGGCTTGAATAATCAAAATATTGAAATTTATGACAACTTGTCAAGCTCTCCAAGTTTACCAATAATGGCTTTAAAGGCTATCTCAAAAGTGATTCAATATTAGGTTTCAATAGAGGAAAAAATAAGATAATTTTGGTGGAGAAAAAAGAAGCTATGAGAGTTTTTGGCTACATGCTTGGATATAGTGTATTTAGAGCTAGGTACTTTGGAGTTCTTAGCTCCTATTTATTCTCCCATATGAGAGATGCAAAATATTTGAAGCTCCTTCAAGGCTACAAAAAATAGGAGTTTTTAAAATATAGTGGCCTTATTGAGTAGATGAAACCAAAGATTCCTCTTTAATTAAATTAGAATAAAAGATATCAAAGAGTTAAGGCCTTTTTAAAACCTATATTTTTCCTTCTATTGACTTAGTTTGTAGCCATTTTGAAAATCTCTTTGCACAAGAGTTTAGATATCCCTCTTTTCTTTTTGGATAACCATTTTATGGCTTTTGCCAAAGAGGATCTATTACATGATGTGTTTTGTTCTCAAGCTTGCGTTTGTGCCAAATTTGTCTATAAAACCATTGAAACACCTCTTGTAAACCTTTTGCTTTGATTCTTCCACCTCCATGTCTTGTGTGTCTAAATTATTTTTTCATTGCTTGATAATATGATTTTTCCATACCTTGTGTTGACCAAACAAATAGACTTTTATATTATTTAATGAAATATATGGCATAGTTGTACAAAATATTTTGCATCGTTAACAAATATAGAGAGTTAATGTAAAATTTACATAAGTTAGATAGTTGACGACAAATAACAATGTAAACTTCTTACCATATAGTGAAGTACTAATTTTTTTGGGATCATCAATTTTCATTTAGTTTTTTTACCGCAATTAAAAAATACTTTTTCTAGTGTTCCCCAAACTTTGAATTGCCTATTTTGAGCCTATCCATTATCAACATGATGCTTAATTGTATTATTCAAGGTTTTCCTTTGATTTTATTTAATGGTTGAGAAACCATCTCTAGAGTTTATCTCACCAAGTTTCCATGAAAGCCCAAGAATCTTATAGCCTTCACCCTACCAATAGATAGACTTTTGGGAAATAATTTCCATCCTTGAACTTTTGAGGGTCTGGTTCAATGACAACATTATCTCCATGCAAACCAAGTGCAAATAAAACTTTCTCAATCTTTATCATAGAATCCAATGACAACATTATCTCCATGCAAACCAAGCGTAAATAAAACTTTCTCCATCTTTATCATAGCATCCTCGCTAGTTGATAAGGACTTTACCTTCCAAGTGAAGCCTATGTAAAGATGAATGAGCTTTTCAAGTATTTTGCAAAGTGCATGAAATGTGCAATGTAAGCATTGACTAGAGGAATGTCTAGAACTGGCTTGAAGTGTGAGTCTTAGATGTGCCTAGAGGGAGTTATATTCTAGTTACTTGAATTCAATTCTATAATTGAAAACATGCAATACAATAGGGATATCTAGAGTTATCTCCCTTTGACACCTTGTTGGTCTAAAAGAGTTCCTGAGAGTTCTTTTATAATCTCAGTATTCTTGAGAGTTCTTTGTCAATTTTGAAGGCCTAAAAGAGTTTGTTTTTGTTGGTATGCTTTGCTACATTTCTCCAAAGAAAATATCTTTTGTTGTTGATAATCCTATAGTTTTGGCAATAATTCGTCTATATGCTTTATTAATAAGTGTTTATTTTCAGTGATATGCTTTGATATAATTTTCCAAAGAATAGATCTTTTATTAGAAATCATGTAGTTTTTACAATAACTTTCTCTGTACTTTGTTAATAATTGATTTTCCAATCTAAGAATATCCTTCTCTATAGCAAGATTAAGTGCATAACCTAAAAATATATTATAACCGTCACCAAAAAATATAATCAATAAATAGTTGTTGTAGAAAGAAGAAGTGTTACTTTTAATGGGATCTTTGCAATATAACCTTCTATCTAACCAAAGATCAAGAATTTTATTTTCTTCAAATCTAAACACATTCCATGGACTCTAAAATAGTGTTGGCCTTTTTTCTTTTTCTAGTTGATTCACACTCACTTTCAAGCTCAATGTGAAAATGATAGAGAGCTCTTTTACTAGTGCTACTAAGATCCTTGGATGCTTGATCCATAGCTAAAGATGTGATTTTAAGCTTTGAATGAAAAAACTATGAGAAATCAAAAGAGAAGAAGGATGAGGGAAAATTTGAGGAGGAGAGAGGAAGAGGAGGATGATTTTGGATGGAGATAATCAAATTTTTTAAAAATTCAAATTTAATTTTCTCTTTCACTTTTATGAAGAGAAGATAGGATATTCATTAAGTCAATCATTGCCATCTTTATGGTGGCTATATTTTTAGTTTTGATATGAGTCATGAGAATATTATTATTATAAATTTTTAACTATTATAAATATTTTAATTTATTAAAATATTAAAGTTATAAAGGCACAAAATATTTTTTATTACTAAATATTTTTTCTCTTAAGGATTTCTTACAAGGCATTTTTGAGACCTTAAATCTCCCCTAATGATATGGAGGATAGTGGGTTATCAACAATGAACCTTGGTAAAATTAGGGTCATGGTGTTTAATACCACACCACAATAGGTCTGGAGATTAGTGCCTAAGTTCATCTATGGGCAAGAGGAGATGGAGTATGTGGATTCTTATATATACTTGGGAGTTTTATTCATAAACCCCACTTTCTCTGTGAGAGAGGTAGTGGATAGAGATTGATCAATGGGTACATAGCATCATTAGGAGGCTTGAGGAGGATATGCTTATAGCAGGTCTAGTTTTTTGAACCTTGTACTAACCTATGGCCATTTGATGCATTGATCATATCTATATAGCTCACCCCTATAATGGATGGATATTGATAGAGAAACCCCTTATATCCATGATCTCCAAAATGATTAGATGTACAGCCATGGTCCCACACTTCATTAATGGAGCTAAGTTAGTAGCCACATCAATTGTAGTAGAGCCCCTCACTTGGTCGCTTACCTACACATCTTATGGGATCTACCTCTACATAGATACACTTAAGTGAGTCTTGGAGGGAGAAGCCTTGAGTGGAACCATGTGAGTGGAAGTAAGAGCTATGGTGAAAGGAGAAAGAGAGCAAGAGAAAGAGACATAGGATGTCAAAACTCCAATAGTCTCACCATGTGTGATAGGTGCCTACCACCTGAAATGTACAAATGTGTGGATGTTGTCAGTGTAATGAATACACTAGCGATATGGCACAAGTGCCTTTGCCTCCAACAATCTCCCACTTAAAGGAAAATGTGCCCCTAGTGAGGAGAGAACAATAAAAAAAGATGATAAAGGACAAATGTACATGAGCTATAATAGTATAAGCAAAGACAATCATCTTATCCAACACCCATCAGCTTTATAAGGAAGGAAAAATGCTATGCTAAGAGACTTTTGGTAAGCAAATTTGCAAGACTTTGGTTAGTTGAGATCTTGACAAGCTCAGTGGACTTTCCTCAATGACCTCTCCCATAAAGTGATAATACACCTCAATGTGCTTTATCTTTGCATGAAAGATCAGATTCTTAGCCAACTGCATAGCACTCATAGAATCCAAATGTATGTAGGTACCACATCAGTAATACTAGGGTTTGTAACCAGATGACCTAACCAAAGAGCCTTCTTGCAAGCCTTAGTGGCTACAACATACTTTGCCTTTTATAGTAGATAGGGAAATGCATTTTTGCACCCTAGATATCCAAGAAACAACACCTCCAACAAAGATGAAGATATAGCTAGAGGTAGACTTCCTAGTATCTACATGTCTTCCACAATCGAAGTCAATATACCCCACAACTCCTTCAGTATCCTGGCCACCATAACATATGCACATATCTAAAGTCCCCTTAAGGTACCACATGATACCCTTCATGGAATTCCAATGTTTCCTAGTAGGTATACCTATATAGCATGCCACATCTTCCACTAAAAATGCTATATCAGGATGAGTGGCTATCATGGCATTCATCAAACTATCCATTGTAAATGCATAAGAGCTCTTGGTCATCTTGGCCTTCTCCTTGTCAAAGTGCGTATAATCAACCTAACTAGCCTTCACATGAGAAGGTAAAGGATAGCCAATAGTTTTAACATCCTACATATAAAATTGCTTAAGGACCTTTTGGATGTACTTCTTTTGTGACAAGTAAAGGAGTCCCTTAGAGAGCGAGAGTGTATGATGCACATCGCAAGAATATGTGAGGCATACCCCATGTCGTTTATCTCAAAGCTCTTCTTGAGCTAACTTTTCAAGGCATCTAGATCATCATCAGTGCTTCCAACAATCGACATATTATCCACATAGAGTATCAAAATCATAAGGTTACCATTGTGGGCCTTCTTTCTATATAAACATGGATCCATATCAGTGTGGGTATATCCCTGTGAATGCATGAAAGCATCTAACTTGTGGTACCATTCTATAGGTGCCTAGTTAAGGCCATAAGGATGCTTTCTTAACTTACACACCTGGTGTTCCTTGCCATTTTCCTCAAATCCCTTAGGTTGTTGCATATAAATCTCATAATGCAAGTCTCCATATAATAAAGTCATCTTGCCATCCATATAAGAGAGATCTAGATCTAGCTGTGAAACCAAAGCTAATATCAAGCATAGGGTAGTTATCTTAACTATACAAAATATAAGAATTCATCTAAGTCAACACCATGCTCCTACTTAAAACCCTTTGTGGGAGCTTTCACTCAACCGCCAAGACCCACGGACTGCTTATTGATTCAAGCGTTCCAAGCCGAGCACTAATGGCCACCTCTCACATAGCCGACGCGCCATCCATATCTACGGGTGTAGTGAGCTTACCTTGATGCCGTTCGAGTTACCTCCTCTCCCGCGCACTCCGGTGGCTCCACGATCCAAGTGCAAGCTCCTCAAGCTCCACGCTCCAAGCTCCATTGCCGCGAGCAGGAGAAGAGAAGAGAAGAGAAGAGAAGAAGAGAGGAGACGATGGAGAGCTTCTCCTCCTCGGTCCCTCACCCTCACACTCTCACACTCCCTCTCTCAAGCACAAGCTCAAGCAAGCAAGAACAAGAAGAAAAAGAAGAAGAGGAGAGCTACTTTTGGCCACACACAAGAATGAGCTTTTCATTCACTTTTCAACTTTATATACAAAACTCTAAATCCCTTTTGGGCGGTCATCCCCTTTTCCCCTTTTTACATGGCCGGCCATAGCCTAGGCCCTTTTTCCCATTGTCCTTCTATCTTCCTAGCTTCCTTTCCACCGCTCGTCTACATTTACAAATTGCACGGGTCAGAGCCCGACGCTCTTTTACAAGATTTCAGGGTGCGCCTTTTTATTTTAAAATGCGCCTTTCCCCTTTTGCCTTTGCCTTGGACTTTTAAGGTTGCCCTTGTGCTTTTGGCCTTTTCTCCTTTTCTTTCTTCAGTCGGGCTACCTTTTTTCCGCCTTTGCCCTGCGTCTTTTCCACTTCCTTTTGCTTTCTTCGTGTTGGGGTTAACATTACCCCCCTCCTAGACGAGTGCTAGTCCCATGGCACTCACCGTCGTAGGTAGCAGGCTGTAGCATGCATCGAAGACATGGGTGACAAGGACGCCTGTGGTTTTCGTGGAGGAGTGTTGGTGGTGGTGTGGCAGAAGGTCCTGGGGGCCTGTTGGTGTCCAAGGTGGCTGGTGGAAGGTTGTTGGAGTTGGTGGTAGGGCATGCTGTGTTGGGGATTGCATGGATGGCCAGCACAAGTGTTGGTTTGTTGGGGATTCTGCGCATGACGATTCCTTGCGGGCTTGTCGGATGGTAAGGGACAAGCATTCAAAGTTGAGTGTTGATAAGGAGCGATTGGAATTTCGTTGGAGGCTTCAATACCTGCAATTTAAAAACCTCTCGTGTGATCTCTCCCTAAGGGGTAGTGCTAGTTTTCTTATCGTGCACAAGACATATTTGATTAGTTTGGGAGACAGGTCGAACTCTAAGCAAGCTGAGAGTATTGTCCTACACTTGAGGACCCAAACCGTGTATATGCTTTGGTGCAAATAGTATGTGAGTGCTCGTGAGTATTTAGGTTATACTTAGTTAGAAGACTGTCGACCCGATTCCTTGTATAGCAATGGGTTAGTGTAGCAAGGGGCTAAGTTGATGGAAAAATTTGTCGATGAAGATGGGAAAAGTACACTTGAATATTGCTTGAGACATCATTATGGTCTTGTCAAGGCCATGTAGCATAATTGAGCTCCTTGATGTCTTAGCTTTTGGTAGCTAGTGGCTACTCGTAGAAAAGTATGTTGTACTTGTCCAGTGTCTTTCATGCCTTGCTTACCACTATTGATTGTAATGGCATTGAGATGAGTGCGAGAGAATTGTGCAAGTAGTTCAGGGTGACAAGTCTAACCATAGGCGAGGCGAGCTCCCGAGGTATGTCCTGCCCTTGATGTGCCCTGACCAATTGCGGGGATGTACAAAGGGCTAGGGGATTAGGGACGGAGCCAGCCGATCAAGGTCACTGGACGTACCTAATTTGAGGACCCCTAGGTGCGGTGCTGTGATTGTGTGTGCTTTTTTTTTTCTTTTTCTTTCTTTCTTTCTTTCTTTCTTTCTTCTTTCTCTCTTTTTTTTTTCTTTTTTCCCTTTTTTTTTTGGTGGGAAAAATGAATACAATCAATGCCATACATTGAGGCTGTTAGCCTTTCATTTGGATTGAGAAATGTTGGGATCCAAAGGCTATGAAGGATGGATATTACAAAGATGATTGTTTCACCAGCCTTGATGCTAGAGGAACTGTTGTTGAGATGAAGAGATACACTTGAGATTTTGCAAACCTCTTTGTAACATGTGAGACATCGAACAATTGAGGTAGCACTTGGAGTGAACTGTGCATGGACAAGGGCAAAGCATCTTGCGAGTTGAATCTTGGATGATGAAGAGACGCTCGCCCTTGTTGAGAGCATGGCTCCTGCCCGAACATAGAGTTTGGCCAAGAAGGAGGAGATAATCGATGATTATGCTTTGGCCATGCTTAGTCGCAATATGTGCTTTTGCAGAGGTGTCCTTGGGTTCTCATCTAGTGGCATTTCCGTCATGGCTTTTGTTTCTTGGTATTCCTGTCACTTCCTCCATAATGGTTCTTTGTGGGGTTGGTGGTCTTGTGGTGACTTGGATGTGAAACGCTTCTAGACATTGACCTGTGTCATTCTGCATCAACTTGCCGCTTCATGAGAGTACATGCATGGTATACGCCACAACTATAATAAACCAGTGCAATGCAAGGAGACATCACTTATATGAATTTTATGCTGTTGACTTAGATATTTATCACCTGCGCTTGATTAGCTTTTTCTTTTGCTAAAGACGTGAAATATATTAAATGCAGATTTGAAAAGTTCATACACTTCGGGATCATGTCAACACTTAACCATTTAAAGACAAAAAGTCATGGCCCGGTAGCATTTGATAAGCCCTTTATACAACATGGGGCTACTCTATTTGTACGAGGTGGGGCGAGTCTAGGTGGTCGGGTGATTGGGGCTCTGCTGGTGTGGGGCTCCCGTGGGGGTGAGCAGGGAACATGTCGGCCGTGACATGAATGGTGTAATCCCGGCCTGCTACCGTCTCCAGAATGTCTTTAAATAATTCATTAAATTCTTCTCTTTCCCAAGCTGCCCTTTCTGCCTTTGAGCATCTAGGGCCCGAGTGGGAGCTGGGAGCTCGTGCCACTAGTGCTGCCACCTGTTGCGCGTTTCGAGTCTCGACTTTCCTAATTCGAGGATTCTTCGGCCTTCGCCTTGGGCAGTGTCGCTTAGAGCCTCGCTTCTTGGCATACCTCTTGATGGTGGGCACATAGCGCTCTGGTGGAGGGGCGCGTGCCACATGCTCCCGCCTTCTGCGAAGAGCGTCTTTGCAAGACAACTCTCCATGATTCTCCATGCATTCCGCCAAAAAAGGAAACCTACAAGGTGCGAACCAAGGGTTAGACCTTGATACAGGATACAATTGTTCGCATGGAAGGGATTTTAGTGTGGTTTATCAAGCGCATATGACAAGAAGGGGAGGGGTGAGGCATGCGGTGTTTGTTGTAGGAAAATGGTCCCCATGCTGATGTTCGCGTTGCCTCCAGTCATTAGCGGATATTAGTTTATGTTAAGTCGAGTGGACTAGTTGTCGTGGAGTGGGACAGGGTACTTCCTCGGGAGGATAGACCAAAAGGGAAGAAGGTGTGTAGGAAGGGACTACACCCTGTCTACACCATCAGAGTTGTTGGTCAAGGTCTCCTATGGCGGCCACATGGGTTGCATGCCCTTCACTTGGAGGTGGGGCTGGTCACCCGACTTTTAAAAGTGTGATGTGAGGGGGACCTGAGGAGCTTAGCCTGTCAAACCCGACTCTTCTCCCTGCGCTTGACTATCATTGCCTGTGTGTGTTGATATTGTTTATACATGGTGACACAAAAATCAGTGTTTATTTATATACATATCTATGAATCCATGTCACATCACGAGGATAAGAACCAAGTGTAGAACTCGGGGTTGTACCGGAGCATGGCACACGCATCTAGTATTCGTGGCAGTTGACTTAATACTGATAGATATTTTGCCACATCGAGTAGCATGGAACCTTGACTGAGTCTACTGGCAATATGTAACTCCTCTTCGGTGAGAACCTTATCAATCAAAGGGCCTGTAGCCTAGTCCCAGCCAAGTCCGCACCCCGAATGTCAGTGAGCACTCGAAGGGAAGTTGGTGCCACGTAGGTTGGGTCTCTTTGAGACCGCCATTTGGCCAATCGCTCTTCTGAGACCGTCATGATCTGAGCCCCTAGTTCGGCCATTACGACGCGGCTTTCGCACCAACGCCGCTCAAATTGACTCTGGCCTGCTGACAGTCGCTTTAGTAGCTCTATGTCTACGAGATTCGGTTGACAGAGCACTTCATTGAACGTGACGGTTAAGCGCAGTTCGTCAGCCTCCTCGTCGGGGATGAGTCGCATCTGTTCATGCAGGAGCCTATCATAGTGCCCGTTAAGATGTTCTTATTCTTCCCATGATAGAGGGAAGGTCAAGTAATCTCCAAGCTGCTCCTTGGGGATCGTGCCCACGTCCGCAAGGACGTAGACACGCGCGACCACTTTGAGCTTAGCCTCCAACTCAGTTAAGCATTCTGTGACACTTCTATGTTCAACGCGGGCTTGCTCGGTTGCTATCTCATGCAAAGTCCTAAGAGTTTTCTTAGGCTTTAGCATGGTTGGGGGCTCAGGTCTAGATGAGCAAGATTGGTCAACGCTAGGATTTCTTATGCTCTTGGGGTTTTCACGGTTCTCCTGAGGTTTTACTGCTATTTTGTCATGGTTCTCCTCGGATGTGACTGGTACAGATTGGTCATCCCGTTGTGACAGCGTTGTATCCACTCTTGCTTGATCAATGTGAGTTCTATTGTCAGTGGATAGAGTGTTGCAAGCAACTGTTGATGGCAATGGTTGCTTTGGTTTTTCAGAGCACACGGATGTGTCTGAGGGTTCACCGCTATTAGGAGAGGCATCAATGGGTTCATTGGTGGGTGGACTCGATGCTTCATTCATCAGCTCTCCAATGCCCTTCGTCTCAATGTTCTTGGGGTCCACAACCACCTGCATCTGTTGTTGTTTTCTCTGCTTTCTCCTCTTTTTCTTGGTTAATGAAGGTGCCTCTTTCAGCAACTCAGGACCCTGGGCTATATCGATCGTTGATGTGCTTGATTGGGCCTCAGCCTTCTCTTTCTCTAGTGTGTCCTTACGGGACATGGCCGTGGCCTGCTGAATAGCCTTGCTAGGTTGTGAGAGCACAACTGCCGCCCTTTTCGGAGAGTCTAGCTTTTCAACCAACTCCCTTGCGTTTGACTCCTCCGTCCTAGGCTTTAGGCACCTTGAAAGTGCTGGAGTTGCCGAGGGATTTGGCTGCAACACCTTCTCCACATGTGAACTTCTAAGGACACGTTCCACATAGGGTATTGTCACGGCCAAGGGCTGTGACTACTGTGATCCCTGGTTGGAAGTAGTAGCAGCTAGTTTAGTGGGCTGGCTACCCTTGGTGGATTGTGGTGTCAAGTCCCTAGGGCGATCAGAAGTGGTTGTGTCTTTAGTTAGCCTTTGAGCACTCATTTTTGTAGATCAAACATGAGCTGATCTAGTCACATTAGGTGGCTCAGGCATTTCCTTGGGTCGAGAGCTATAGATGGCATCATGTCCCACCCCTTTGATGATTGGAAGCTTAGATGGAGATAGAGATTGGAATTGAGCAGTCGCCCTTGACAACTGCTGTGGTGCTTCCTGTGTCTGTTTGGGAGAAGCGGACATAGGAGATCTAGGGCTCTTAGGTGGATTGATTGTGCCATTTGCTTTGTTGAGCGATCAGCCTTGCCTTGAGCAATGTTGTGCCTATGATGCTTGTTCTCCTCTTGGGGATTCAAAGACTCCTTGGGCACTAATGATTTTTGTGCACGCTCAGTGGCTGCATTTGATGTCCGCTTGTCAAGCACACTAGGCTGAGGATCTACTTTTTAATAGGCCATGTTTAGTTTCTTGATTTCAGTAGTGATAGGCTCAATCACTCCAATATTTTTGGTTTGAAACTTGGCCTTTCGTTTAGTTTTCCTCCTACGCCTCTTTGCTTTGGACATAGTTTGGGCTTCTGATAGAGGTGGCCTAGCAGGGAGTTTGGGCACCCAAATCCATTGGTTACCTGCGTAGTATCCTTGAGCACGTAGCAACGCTTTGGATATCCATCGCGGTGTTGTGCTGACTCTCCATCGACGCCTCCGTCTATAAGGCTTGGGCTTCTTTCGTGGTCTTCTACGATATTTGTGAGTCCAAACCCTGTCCTTGGCCTTGTCTCTTGACCTTCTTGTTTCCGGCATGGCCTCACTCACTGGTTCTCGTTGTTCGACCTGTGCTTGTATCAACTCTTCCAACAAGTCCTTGCCCTCGTTTGTAGGCTTGACTGTTATGTCATCACCTTCCTTGCCTTTCCCTTGAGGTTCGATGAGGTCACCCTTGCTAAAGGTTGTGACTATCCTCACACCCGGTAGTGTCAGGTGTATCCTCTGTGCTACATAGTCAGCCTCACACTTGGTCGCCCTTTTGAAGGGTCTTCCTAGGAGGGTTTCTTTCCCGCAGCTAGCACTATTTGGAGGAACATGAAATAGGATAGGCAAGCTTTCTGTTTCAATTGTCACAAGGATTTTGCACTTCCCTATGAGTGCTTGTGGGTGTCCCCCATAAGGGCTAAGAGTTGCACTAGTCGGTGTGAGCTCTGGTTGGCCTAGTATGGTCCATGATTCATAGGTCAAGATGTTAAAATCTGCTCCTTCATCAATCAGAGCATCGATAGTATGCTCTCTTTTTGCGGTGAGTTTGACCCTAAGATAAGCAGGTGGTACTATGTCTTCATCTTCCGGGTCTTGGCTTGTAAATTTAAGCCTTCTGATAGATGCCCTTGAGTTCTCGACTGCATGACCAGATGTGGATTCTCCACTGCTGTCTTGGATCGTCAGTGCAGTGCTATTCAAGGTACATCTCTCGTCAACAGTGTCATGTCTAGTCATCTGCGCATTTGTAGCTTGCTGAAGTTGCCTTTTGCTCTGACTAGACACGGTTTGAACACAATGTCTTTGTGTTCTCATGGTGTGGCCTTTTTGCCCTTGATGGCTAGATTGGCCCATTGATGTTCTAGGGTCTCTGTTTCTCTCTATTCGGGTATGGGCTTTGGGTTGCTCTATTGCAAGTGAGACTCCATGCTGGTGTAGAGCCATTACTTCACTAGGCTCCAATTTGGAAGACTTGTCACGGCGCGCATTTTCTCTCCAACCTACTGGGGGAGGTGCGGAGGGGCCAGAGCCCCCTCTGCGGGGGTCCGAGGGGGGCAGTCCCCCCCCGGCCCACAGGGCCGTTATGGTAGACGCCATATGCAATTTGGAGGGACGTTTATAGCCAAATTTTGAACTACGTGCTCTAAATTTTAGCCCGGTTATGGATCTATGATGTGCCTTCAGCTCTACGTAGCCTTAGGGGTCAATCTCAGGGTTTAGATGTATCAAAATTTGAGTTCTAGACACGTGTCCGATTTTGACAGTTTTCTGTCCGATTCTCAGATGTTCGATTTTCAGGAGTCCGATTATCAGAATCGGACGTCCGATTTTGGGTGGGTCCGATCGGACCAGTGGTCCGATTTTGGTCACGTCCGATTCTAGGAGTCGGATCAAAAAGTGGTCCGATTTTCAAGTGGTCCGATTTTGGGAATCGGATCGGACAGGATGGTCCGATTCTGGCTGGTCCGAGTCTGGGACTCGGATGACTTGGCCCGATTGTGAGTGGTCTGATTATGGACTCGTCCGAGTGTCCGAGTCGGACGGATTGGTCCGAGCGTCCGATTCTCAAAATCAGACGGGTTGGTCTGAGTGCCACGTGGCACGTCCGATCGGGCTGGTCCGATTCTGGGAATCGGACGGTCTGACTCCCGAACTCGGGTGGTCCGATTCTGGGAATCGGACCACAGCGAGTTGGTCCGAGTGCGTCGGTGGCGGACGCGATTCCCGCGCGTTTGACCCCTCCTCACTGTTTGGTGCACAAAATCACCACAGACTTTCTAAATCTGATCAGGACACTTGTTGGAAAACATCATACTCACCTGGAACAACACGAATCACCGATGCCTAGGAATCGGGGCAGCGCTTCCTCGTCCTGTGAACTAGAAGTTCTCTCTCTCTCCCACAAGGCAAACCAAGGAAATGAGGTCTGTCCTGGCCTCCCATGCCTCTTAAGGTCCTTTTCGAGCACTGCAGAACCTCACAGCTAGTTCCTTGTCCCTATCTTACCCAGAACTTGAATCTGGTCTCCTGTTTCCCTGTTTTAGCCTGTTATACAGCAACAGAAAACCCTACTGTTTGCCTGTTTTTTTCTTCTTTTCCTTTGTTTTTTCCTACCCTAAATGCATCCAAATGACAAAATAAATACTTATACTACTCCATTCCACAACATAAATCACAGAAAGCAAAAAACCTACTTGCCAAGGAGATCGAATACCATCTTCAACCCCCTCGCTTCCTACCTATCTACCTCAAGCACCGGTTCGGGGGAAACCCCTTACTTTGATGCTCGATTTGAAGCGCGCAAGCGCTCAAGGCTTGAATCCATTGGTCCCGGCAATGGAACCAAAATGTGGGAGCTTTCACTCAACCGCCAAGACCCACGGACCGCTTATTGATTCAAGCGTTCCAAGCCAAGCACTAATGGCTACCTCTCACATAGCCGATGCGCCATCCATATCTACGGGTGTAGTGAGCTTACCTTGATGCCGTTCGAGTTACCTCCTCTCCCGCACACTTCGGTGGCTCCACGATCCAAGTGCAAGCTTCAAGCAAGCTCCATCCTCAAGCTCCACGCTCCAAGCTCCATTGCCGCGAGCAAGACAAGAGAAGAGAAGAGAAGAGAAGAAGAGAGGAGACGATGGAGAGCTTCTCCTCCTCGGTCCCTCACCCTCACACTCTCACTCCCTCACACTCTCACACTCCCTCTCTCAAGCACAAGCTCAAGCAAGCAAGAACAAGAAGAAGAAGAAGAAGAGAAGAGCTACTTTTGGCCACACACAAGAATGAGCTTTTCATTCACTTTTCAACTTTATATACAAAACCCTAAATCCCTTTTGGGCGGTCATCCCCTTTTCCCCTTTTTACATGGCCGGCCATAGCCTAGGCTCTTTTTCCCATTGTCCTTCTATCTTCCTAGCTTCCTTTCCACCGCCCATCTACAGTTACAAATTGCACGGGTGAGAGCCCGGCGCTCTTTTACAAGATTTCAGGGTGCACCTTTTTATTTTAAAATGCGCCTTTCCCCTTTTGCCTTTGCCTTGGACTTTTAAGGTTGCCCTTGTGCTTTTGGCCTTTTCTCCTTTTCTTTCTTCAGTCGGGCTACCTTTTTTCCGCCTTTGCCCTGCGTATTTTCCACTTCCTTTTGCTTTCTTCGTGTTGGGGTTAACACCCTTATCAACCAATCTAGCCTTATAGACTAGCTTGGGGTATCCACAAGTACTTTTCAACTTGTACACTCACTTGCATGGCAAATGAAATTTTTCACTAGGCAAAGGAACCAAATCTCACATATGATTTTGCTATAGTGAGTCATACTTTAATTGCATGGCTCTCTTCCAAGAGTGACTTTCACCTTTCTTCATTGCCTCATCATAGGTAAGAGACTCACTAGCCACATCACATAACATAACCCATAGAGGGCACAAATTGATCATGCTAACGTCTATCTCTACCTAGAAGACCACCACAAAATAGTAGACTATGCAGCATGTACCTCCTATCTAACATCATGGTCCTATGCCACTAGAGCATCAATTGTTGCTGCAAGTTGTCTATCTTGTTGTACAATAACATGATGCATCTCTTGATATATCACCATTCATACCTCAATGACTTGCATAGGTTGCTTATACCTTTTATCTTCATGGAAAATAACATCATGGCTACAGATGACCATCCAAGCCTACGGACCCCATAGTAATAGCCCATCTCACCTGCATCTCCATAACCAAGAAAGATGCATTTTATGGACCTAGGATCCAATTGATTGTACTTGCCCTTGGATACATGGTAGAAAGCTTTATAACCAAATACACAAAAATGAGCATACCATGGAGGTTTTTCAAACCATACCTCTTAAGCAACTTGATAGTCAAGAGCAATGTATGGAGATCAATTAATCAAATGTATGGCAATAGTAATTGTTGTAGTCCAAAATTATTGTAGTAAGCATGCCTAGCTAAGTGTACTACGGACTTGCTCTTGAATCATCCTATTCATATGCTTAGCCATATCATTGTGGGGTGGGGTGTACAGGGTGGTCAACTGACACTTAATACCCCTCTCATCATAAATTTCTCCAAGGCTTTACATACATACTCTCCCCATTGTTAGATCACAGGCATTTTAGCCTATAACTAGATAGGTTCTCAACAAGAGCAAGCCAACACTGAGATGCAGCCAAAACTTCCATTTTCTACTTTATGAAATATGCCCAAACCTTATGTAAGTAATCATCAATGAAAGTGGAAGTTTTGGCTATCCACTTACATAAGGTTTGGGCATATTTCATAAACCTTATGCGAGACTATCCACATGATTGAGAACGTGACTTCTGAAAGTCTCTTCCACAGTGGTCATTACCACTCCTATCATTATTGCCTTTGATTGTCAAATCATGAGAGGTTCATGAAGCATCTACATTCTCTCTATTAACCTCTTCATTCAATAATGTACCCTCTACATCCTATAATTTTAGCCCATTGGCAAGCACATTTGTATACATTGTAGTACAGAACCTCTTTAGGTAGCATATTTGTATACATTGGGCATATTTCATGTGGATACCCTTTTAGGCCCAAACCTTATGTGAGACTATCCACATGATTGAGAACGCGACTTCTGAAAGTCTCTTCCACAGTGGTCATTACCACTCCTACCGTTATTGCCTTTGATTGTCAGATCATGAGAGGTTCATGAAGCATCTACATTCTTTCTATTAACCTCTTCATTCAATAATGTATCCTCTACATCCTACAATTTTAGCCCATTGGCAAGCACATTTGTATACATTGTAGTACGGAACGTGTTCCACAACTTAGACAATGTAACCAACAAGAACAAGGGAGGAATATTGTCCTTAAATTCAATCCCTTGCAAAGATAAGTGGCTGAAAATAGAATGAAACTCATTTCAGTGGTAGACATGGAAGTCCCCTCCTTCATACAAAGGTCCATGAGTTGCTTGGACAATACATCTGAGAGGCAAGGCTGTACTTATCATAGACATTATACAAATCTTATCCCATAACTACTAGGTGGTCTAGTTTTCAAAGACAACATTATAGTAGATCTACTTAGAGAGTGACAAAATGATTGTAGATTTACATAACTCATCCAGTTTAGGCCAATCTTTTGTGTCAAATCATTTGGGCTTTACAACCTCATGTCTCAATGGCTTAATCTATAATTTTGCACCAGAACTTGCCAAATTTGTACCTTTCAATAGCTATAGTTGTGTCATCCAAATTCTCAATATTGAAGATAGCACTATCATTCGACCTTCTAACAAATTGCAAGAAATAAAGCACAATCCAAGACAAATAGGTTTTTGTAAGGTAAAATAATCCAAAAGCATAGCCAAGTCAGTTTCTAATAACAAAGGAAATACTACAAAGAGCAGTCATGTCCACTAATTGCCAAATTAGAACTGTTTTGGGGTAGTTTAGAAGCATTTTCAGCTCTTGAAAAAGTACCTCTTGGCTCAACCACATTTCTGAAAGTTTACCCTTGTTTTTGTACAAAATTTTCACCCTGTTTAGAGGCATAAACAATGGGAAATGTTGGCACCTCACTGTTATAATTGTTTTAGCTGTTATAACCTCTATTTTCTTGCCTAAAAGAGTCTCTTGATTGGCTGAAAACTTGCCCATACTTTGTAGGTTTATTGGAAATATTATTACCCATACTTCTTTGCTGGAAATTTCATGTGTCTCTCTTGTACTTCAAGGAATATCTTTCAGCCAATTGTATGGCCTCATGTAATACTTTTGGTTGTTGAGCTCCTACCTCTGATGATAGGGTAGGGTCAAGACAAAAAATTTATTTATTCAGCTTAGCAAAATCTAAAATGCCTTCAACGTACATGGAGAGATTCAAGTAGGTGTTGGAATAGTCTCTAATGGACATTTTGGTGCACAGATCGGATGCCGTAAGCACGCGTAGTGAGCGTCGGAAGGTCCCCAAGAACAAAAGAACTCTACTTTTTGCAGAAAACTCAAGGTAGAAAGCATGCACGACATGAACAAGAGACTAATTGGGTACAATCTCCCCCCATGCCTTGTGTGAGCGCCCCACAAAGCATGTATTTTATGTATTAATCATCTTCAAGCTCAAATAATAGCCCAAATTACAAAATAGCACGCTTTTGGCTTTTGAGTTTGCTTTAGTGATAAATAGAAATAAAACTAATGGGCGGGCGTCCAAGAAGTCAGGCATACCCAATACAATGTCCAAATACAAATATCATAATCGTGCGCCCATGTGCATACAAAAATAATAAATAAACATCCAATGCCTTAATAAATAGGCGTGACAAAATATAGGCGCCATGCCTAAGGTATGCACCCATCAAAATATAGGTGATAACTCGAATACACGCTATCCTCCAATGCTTTCCTCCATCACTGCTGCTATCTCTACACATCAACTGAAGCATTCACAATCGTTAGTAAAATAATACAATTAAACCGAAAAAAGTGAATACCTAGCAGTCTTTAGCTGCATAAATAAATCAATTGGTTAGAAATCAATCCTAACCTTAATTTATCACGAGTGCGCACTCTAAACTCATAAACGTTTATTAATGTAATATGTATTTTGCGGAATCACCCGCTATGGAATCACCCATGTACACACTAAATTAATGAAACGCACGAAAAGGATAAGCATCCCCATCGACTTCTCGGACAAAGAATCTACTTTGTGTATGAGTCTCGGTAAACAAAGTTTACGGAATCCACCGTAAAACCTCACGGAATCCACCGTGAAATATGCCTCCTGGCATCATACCCTCGGGGTGGGATAGCAATTGTCCTCAATTGCTATTAGCTCAATGCGGAGCTAACAGAGTGGGGAAAGCATTTAGGTCTCTAGCGTGCATCCATTGGGCCTCTTCAACAGGATGGTTTTTAAACTTGACCAAATATCTAGAATATCTACGGCCAGTTCTAGTGGTCATAAAGTCACTATCTATGATAGCTTCAGGCTCAAGGATTTCAGTCTCTTCATCTAGCAAAGGTGGGTTTTCATAAACAGGGTGTACAGGTAATTGTCCTCTAAAGGGTTGTAATAAACTAATGTGAAAGGTGTTGCGAATTTTCCAATGTGGTGGTAGTTCTAACTTAAATGCATTGTCATTGATTTTGTGAATGATCTTAAATAGTCCATAGAATCTAGGTGCTAATTTCACAACTGGGTGTTTATCTACACTTTGTAATCTACGTTTTTCTATTCTTAACCAAACATAGTCATCAACTTTGAAATTCATGGCCTGTCTTTTCTTATTTGCTTGTTTTGTATATGATTGCTGGGCTTTGGCAATCATGTCTTTAACCTCATAAAAAATAGTAGCGTGAATGTTAGCAATATCATCAGCACTCTGAATCTTATTTCATAAAGATGCAACAGGTGTAGACAATCTATAACCATTAATCACTTCAAACGGTGCTTTCTTTGTAGCTGTGTGTGGTGTATTGTTATATGTAAATTGAAGTAAATGTAGATGTGTATCCCATATATGTGGTTTTGAAATAGTGTAAGCACGTAAAATATCTAAAATAGTACTGTTAGTAGCTTCTGTTTGACCATTTGTTTCAGGATGAAATGCAGATGAAAAATCAATCTTTGTTCCTAAGTTAGCAAACAAAGTAATCCAAAAATTACTATAGAATCTAGAATCACGATCAGAAATAATAACTTTTGGTAAACCATGATTAGTAAAAACAATTTTCAAAAACAATTGAGCTGCTTGAGATGTTGTTAAAGTTTCCTTGCACAGAATGAAATATGCTTGTTTACTAAACCTGTCTACAACAGTCCAAATCATATCATGGTTAGCTTTAGTGTTAGGTAAACCAATAATAAAATCCATAGAAATCTGTTCCCATGGTCTTGATGGAATAGATAAAGGCATTAGTAAACCATACTGTTTACCATGATGTCTCTTAACTCTTTGACAAACTAAACATTCAGAAACAAAGTTAGATACATTAGTGTCCATATGTGGCCAATAAAAATCTTCAGTCAATGTACGTAAAGTAGATATAATACCTCTATGACCTTGATATGGAGGACAATGAATCTCATTCAAAACAAAAGATCTAAATGGAACTGTAACACATAATCTCTTTTCATAAAACATGAATCCATCATTGTAAGATAGTGAATCAATAGGAATCCAGTTATTTCCAACTAATTTATTCCAATCAGCTTGAAAAGTAATGTCCTGATGGTAAGTATCTTTCATAGGGGTAAGAGAATCAAATGATATGACAGAGATATTATGAATGGTCGGTCTTCTACTTAAAGCATCGGCTACTACATTCTCTTTTTCTGGTTGGTATTGGATAAGGGGATGAAAACTCTGAATGAAAGCTGCCCATTTGATATGTCGGTCAGAGATTTGGGGTTGACTAAGGAGATGTCTAATGCTTTGTTGGTCAGTCTTAATCATAAACTCAGAACCCATTAAGTAATGTTTTCATTGTCTTACAGCTTGTACTACAGCTAACAATTCTTTATCATATGTAGAATATTTAAGTTCGGATGGTTTCAGTTTACAGCTAGAATAGGCTATGGGATGATTATCTTGCATAAGTACAACTCCTATTCCAGATCCGCTAGCATCAGTAACTACTAAAAAGAATGGTCTATTGAAATCAGGTAGTTGTAATACAGAAGCATGGGTTAATGCATGTTTTAATAAATCAAAAGATTTTTGTTGATTATCAGACCAATGATAAGCAATACCTTTCTTTAAAAGTTTAGTCAAAGGCAAAGCAAGTAATGAAAAATTTCACACAAACTTCCTGTAAAAACTTGCAAGACCTAGAAAAGAACGTAACTCATGCACATTTTTAGGTATGGGCCAGTTTAATATTGCTTCTATCTTCTTAGGGTCAACCTTAATACCTTCTGATGATACAATATGACCTAGATATTCAATTTCTGTTTGAAAGAACTCACCCTTTTCTGGATTAGCATACAATTGATTATCTTTCAACAACTTGAAAACCAAAGATAGATGTTCATAATGCGCTTTCTCATTTTTACTGAATACCAAGATATCATCAAAGAATACTATAACACAATGCTGATATTTCAAGAATATGCGATTCATCATTCGACTAAATGTAGCAGGTGCATTAGTCAATCCAAAAGGCATCACTAGAAATTCATAATGTCCAAATTGTGTTCTAAATGCAGTTTTGAATATATCAGATTTATCTAATCTCACTTGATGATAACCAGATTTAAGATCTATCTTACTGAATATGGCAGAACCTTGTAGTTTATCCATAAGATCATCTACCCTAGGAATTGGATATCTATTCTTTATAGTAATCTTATTTAGGGCACGATAATCTATGCACATGCGATAAGTATTATTCTTCTTCTTTACCAATGTGCCAAATGGAGAACTACTAGGTCTAATTAATCCTCTGTTTAACAATTCTTCTACTTGATTTTGAATTTCTTTCTATTCAATCTGGTTATGCCTATATGGTGCTTTACATGGTGGTTGTGTACCAGGAATTAAATCTATTTTGTGATCTTCAGGTCATGAAGGAGGTAGTCCAGGTGGTAAATCTTCAGCAAAACAATCTTTAAATTGAGCAAGGAATTCTTTATGCCTAGGATGCATATATTTTTCTTTAGCTTGAAGTTCATTGACCCAAATTAGATAAGATTTACTACTTTTATGTAATGCACATTTAGCTTGAGTATGAGTAAGCAGTGGAAAATTATTAGATGCGTGCATACCGTGCAATGTAATTTGTTTTCCTTGAAAATGAATTTTAATTGAATGTTTGGAATAATCTATGTCAGGATTATGCTGATGACGCCAAGGCATACCTAGGATAATATCACTGGACTGTAAAGGTACAACTAGGAAATTCCTTCTTTCAGTATATTCACCAATTTTAATTTCTAAGTCATGCACCTCTTGTGTTCCATTATATCTTGTGCCTAAGAATGCTGCCTTAATGCGATAATGCGTAGAAACAGTTTGTAATTTCAATTCTTTCACTAACTTTGCAGAAATAAAATCATGTGTACTACCATCATCATGCAAAATAATCTTTTCTTTTCTATGCACTAAACATTTCATTGTCAACAAAGAATGTGGAGTTGGCATACCTGGTAAAGTATCTAAAGGAGTAGCAATGTCGTCCTCATCTTCCGTAAAGTCAGGCATCTCCTCATGTTCTTCATCTTTCATTGCTCCAAGATAATTGATATGGACAGGTGGCTTTTTCGATTGGCAATTGGCTGCTAGACGTCCAGGTTGATGGCATTTGTAACACACTATAGGTTTGGCTTTAGATACATTGTTGGTAATGGTAGGAAGTCTAGGAATATTGGGATTTGGTTGTGAAGATGACTTAGGGTTTTGATTGGTATTTGATGGCAAAGCAAGTGGTTTTGTCCAAGACTTACGGAAAGATGATGGAAAAGAACGACTTTGATTGAATCTTCTAAAATTTGAATTGAATTGCTTAGAACCATAGTTACCATTTGCTTGAAATTGTTGTGGACGCTTGTCTCTTCCTCGAATCTTGTCTTCAGTGTCATGAGCCAAAGAAATTGCATCTTCAAGGGTTGTAGGCTTGAACATATTGACTTCAGCATAGTAATATCCAAGTAAGCCAGACATAAATTTGCATTTGTGAGTCACTTCAGGTACATCTTCTAACATTTGGAGTTGTAGTAGGGCATTCCAAAAACATTCTGTGTACTGGGAAATAGGCTCACGATCTCTTTGCTGAAGAAGATCCCATTGCTTTATGGCTTTTTCATGGAATTGAGGAGGAAGGAAATTCATCACAAACTTCTTTTTGAAACTCTCCCAGGTAGTGGGACAATCTATGCTCTTACGAACCACGGTCCACCAAAGAGATGCTCGATCGACTAAGTGATTAGTGACACATTTAATTTTGTCTTTTTCAGTGTATGTCTCTTCATGAAAGTAGTCATCAAACTGACTGATGAATGCAAGGACAGTCTTTCCATCTCGAGTTCCATTGAAAGTACGGAATTTGAAATTTCTTTTACTTATCTTTGTTTCTTTGTGGATGGATTGAGCTTCGAGAGTCGCATCGATGGTTCGTCGGATAAGATCTTCGAGTTGTGGTCCATCTTTGTCGGTGGTAGATCATTGCAAATTGGCCAATTGAACTTGCAAAGCTTGTCGGGCTCTTTGTTCTTCATCAAGCTGCATCATAATTAAATCCAATTTTTGTTCCATCATAGGTTCAGGAAGATCGCCTTCAGCCCCCATTAAATCATCTATATTTTGTTCCGTCATTTATACTGTTTCAAACGACTTGTTGAAGGAAATATTGACGTGGTCCTCCACTTCCTCAGGCCGGTCCTTCGCGATCAAAGGCTGTAGACAGAGGTTCTTGACCGCCAGGAATCCACCCGTATCGACCATTCACGATGAAACTAACTGTAGAGCTCGATTGTTCCAGGAGCTCCGCCTTCATGCAAGATGGGTAGCCATTGGAAGCTCTTGATCTCAGCTTCACTTTGATACCACTGGTGCACAGATCGGATGTCGTAAGCGCACGTAGTGAGCGTCGGAAGGTCCTGAAGAACAAAAGAACTCTCCTTTTTGCACAAAAATCAAGGTAGAAAGCATGCACAACATGAGCAAGAGACCAAGTGAGCGCTCCAAAAGCATGTATTTTATGTATTAATCATCTTCAAGCTCAAATAATAGCCCAAATTACAAAATAGCATGCTTTTGGCTTTTGAGTTTGCTTTAGTGATAAATAGAAATAAAACTAATCGGCGGGCGCCCAAGAAGTCAGGCATACCCAATACAATGTCCAAATACAAATATCATAATCGTGCGCTCATGCGCATACAAAAATAATAAATAAATATCCAACGCCTTAATAAATAGGCGCGACAAAATATAGGCGCCATGCCTAAGGTATGCGCCCATCAAAATATAGGTGATAACTCGAATACACGCTATCCTCCAATGCTTTCCTCCGTCACTGCTGCTATCTCTACACATCAACAAAAGCATTCACAATCGTTAGTAAAATAATACAATTAAACCGACAAAAGTGAATACCTAGCAGTCTTTAGCTATATAAATAAATCAATTGGTTAGAAATCAATCCTAACCTTAATTTATCACGAGTGCGCACTCTAAACTCATAAACGTTTATTAATTTAATATGTATTTTGCGAAATCACCCGCTATGGAATCACCCATGTACACATTAAATTAACGAAACGCCCAAAAAGGATAGCATCCCCATCGACTTCTCGCACAAAGAATCCACTTTGTGTATGAGCCCCGGTAAACAAAGCTTACGGAATCCACCGTAAAACCTCACGGAATCCACCGTGAAATATGCCTCCTGGCATCACATTCCTCTTTGAGCGCATGCATACCATCTTCTTTAAAGCCTTTCTTTTTCCAAATGAGACACAAAGACATCAATCATTACTTTCTTGAACTCCTCCCAAGAGTCAAAGTTTTGCCCAATCTTGTGCATGTAACACCACCAAGTATGGGCGTAACCTTCAAGATGTAGAGCCCGAAATAAATCTTGGCTTCTTCACTTCTAGGATAAAGGGTGAAGTATAACTCAAGCTTATTGATCCACTCCTCCCATTTCGAAGGTGAAGCATTATCTCCTTTGAAATTAGTGATACTGATATTTTTCTTATATTCTTTTTCATTGTAAGATGGCTGCCCATGAGAATGTTTTCTCCATGAATCTTTATTCCATGAATTTTGCCTAAAAGTAGGTGGCCCAAAACCATGAGATGAAGGGTGTTCATTTGAAACATGCTCTTGGTTTGGGATGTCATGAGATGATCTTTTCTCATCATGCCTTCCACCTTCATGAACTTGATTGTTGATTACATTTCCTTCTTGTACATTTGAGGGGGCTGATGATAAAAAGTCTTGTAGAAGGGGTCACATCCATGATAATCATTATCCCATCGAGTATTGTCTTGTTCCCCTTCATGTCTATGATTATCTTTTGGGTTGCTAAACTGAGGCCTTAGGGTATGAATGCCATGAATTTGTGAAGGATGATGACTGCCCCTCACTCTAGATGGTTCTCCCCTTTCAAAAGTGTGCATAATTGGCTGAGACTTCTCTTTGCTTGGATGGAAAGGATTACCGGCAAAGGGAATTGCATGGGAGTATTCAATAGTTTGAGGTTCTCTTTGTGGCTTGCTTCCAATTTCCTTTATGGTTGAGATGAGTTCTTGGAATAAAGATTTGTTGCTTTGCTGCAAATAAGAGATTCCTTAGTTTAATTGTGCCATCCCTTGCAACAAACCTTGATTCATATGTGTTAAGACTTCATTCAAAGCCTTCAAATCCTTAGAAATTCCTTCATTGACATGTCCCAACTCTTTTGACAATAAGAGATAATCATTCCATGCATGCTCTTCATGTATGTCATGCTGTCCTTGATGTGTGCCGTAAGCAGTTCGAATGCTTAATTCTTCATCTATTTGTTCAACATTATGGGCTTCATTTGTGTAATTTTTATCCTCTTGAAAGTCTCTGACACCATCATTCAATGCCTTAGTAATGGGATCTTTCTTCTTATTACTGGCCATTGGGAGACAGTGATGTAGTAGTAGACAGTTTGTTACTTAATCCCTTGTTTCTCTCAGAATATGGCACCAATCCCAATTCTTAATAGCTTTATGGGAAGATTATTATATGGGGATATACCAGATTTCAAAAGATATGGACTTGGGTTGGATACTTTGAGTAGAACAATGTCAAACAGTGTCCCCCTATATGTTGTCTGGGTGCTGTCTCAGCATACCTAGTGTCAGAAAATTAGCAATAACTTGAGTTGCCGATATTGGATTGCCAAAATTTTTGATTCAAATTGAAGATTAGGATCCCCTCTTCAAATGGAGCTATCAAGTTCTCAATTTGGATCAGGATAAAAGTAAAAGAAACCCTTGTAAACCACTGTAGCAACCAGAAGAGGGATATGAGGCACCTTTGGGGCTTAAGAATAACCTGTAGATTAGTATATACCTATTGTTTTATGTGTAAAAACTCTATCCAACACCTGTAGATGCCTTGAAAATCGGAGATGCCCTGCACCTCTTCCAATGGTCTTTCAACCACTTATAAAACCCTGAATATGGCTTATCAATGCTGTACTAGTGCCATACTCTGATAATGGAGAATCTATATGCATCTAAATTTAAAAATTGCATGGAATCCGAGATAAGAGGTGTGCAAAGTTCCACCTCAAGCTGGGTTGTGCACCCCTTCAGGGCCTTAATCGGGAAGGGAGGTTCACCTCTCTCTTGTCTTCTTGACTCGCCTAGCATCCACTTTTTTTCACGGGAACCAACATAGAAAGTACATCCTAATGGCTAATCAAACAAGGATGCTATTCATTGATTGAAAAAGCCTTTAAATTCTTTAATGAAATGCAAGTGGGTATTGGGAATTGATTAAATTGAAAGGGCTATGGATAGGGCATTACCCTTTTGTAGTGACTCATTGCTTTTACAATATTTCCACTTACCATTTTCATCATTATTTCAATCCTATAGCATCAATATTCAATCATCCAACAAAAATCCAAGTCAAGTAGGCAGTGAGTAGCATTTATGCAATCAATTGAGCTTCAACATTTGAATGGGTAGGACAGAAACTCATCAAGCAATCATAATCAGTCCTGGGCTAAATTCTACATGGCCTTCAATGGGAATTAACAGTTTCTATTACACTCAATATCTCTTATGAACAATGGGATTGGTTCAACAATTGGATAAAAAGAGAGATTAAGTTGAAAGCAATAGAATTACCTCTTTAATGTTGATGAAGAGTAGTAGATGAATCCAACCAATCAACATTCAATATAAACCACCATCAATAGACCAAGATTTTTGGTGTGCAAATCGAATGTTGTATGCGTACGTAGCGAGCGCCGGAAGGTCCCCAACAACAAAGAACTCTACTTTAAGCTCAAAATTCAAGAGAATAGACTTGCTCGACATGAGGCAAAAAGACCAATTGGGTACAATCTCCCCCCATGCCTTGTGTGAGCGCTCCACAAAGCATGTATTTATAAATTTATTCATCTCAAAGCTCAAAAATAGCCCAATTTTATAATTAGTATGCTTTACCTTTTGTATTTGTTTTTGTCCAAATAAAGAATAAAGCGGTTGGGCGGCCTAAGAGTCGAACAGTGCCCAAATACAATAATGTCCAATAATGAATATTTGAACCATGTGCCCATGCGCATACAAAATAATAGATATATGTCAAGCACTTTAATAAATAAGCGCACCTAAATAAATATTAGCGCCACGCCTTTAATAATAAGATACACACCCACCATAAAAAATGATAATTTTTTCTAAGTAACTTGAATATACGCTATCGCCCAGTGCTTTCCAATGCCACCGCCGCCTGTTCTACACATCAATTGAAGCATTCACAATTGTTAAAAAATAATAAAATTAAATTGACAAAAGTGAATACCTAGCAGTCTTTAGCTACAAAATAAATAAATAGATTGGAACTCTATCCTAACCTTAATTTAATATGAGTACGCACTCTACACTCATAAACGTCTATTAATTTAAATATGTATTTTGCGAAGTCACTCACTTGCACATTAAATTAACATGATGCCCGAAAAGGATAGGCGTCCCCATCAACTTCTCACACAAGGAATCCACCTTGTGTACGAACCTCGGCAAATAAATATAGTTTTACGGAATCCACCACAAAACCTCACGGAATCCACCGTGGAATTAAAAAAAACTCACGGAATCCACTGTGGTCTCATAGAATCCACTGTGGAATATGCCTCTTGGCATCATACCCCCGGGGTGGGATAGCAATTGTCCTCAATTTCTATTAGCTCAATGTGGAGTGAACAATGAGGGGTAAGCACTTAAGTCATGAGCATGCATCCATTGGGCCTCTTCAACAGGATAATTTTTAAACTTTACCAAATATCTAGAATATCTATGGCCAGTTCGAGTGGTCATATAATCAGTGTCTAGGTTCAAAGATTTTAGTTTCTTCTTCTAACAAAGGAGGGTTTTCATAGACAGGGTGGACAGGTAATTGGCCTTTAAAAGGTCCCAACAAACTGATATGAAAAGTATTGTGGATTTTCCAATGTTGGGGTAATTCTAATTTGAATGCATTGTCATTGATTTTGTGTATGATTTTGAAAGGTCCATAAAATCTAAGAGCTAACTTTATAACATGGTGTTTCTCAACACTCTGTAATATTCTCTTTTCAATGCATAACCAAACATAATCATCAACTGTGAAACTCATAGCTTTTCTTTTCTTGTTTTAGCTTATTTTGTGTATGATTGCTGGGCTTTCACAATCATGTCTTTGACTTCAGCAAAAATAGTAGCATGCATATTGACAATATCATCAACAGCTTGAACTTTGTTTGACAATGAGGTAACATGTATAGGCAATCTATATCCATAAATGATTTCAAAATGTGCGTTCTGTGTAGCTATACGTGGGGTGTTATTGTATGTAAATTGAAGTAAATGCAAATGTGTATCCCATGTTTGTGGTTTTAAACTTGTGTATGCACGCAAATGATCCAAAATTGTATTGTTTTTAGCTTCTGTTTTCCCATTTGTTTCAGGATGAAATGCAGATGAAAAATCAATCTTTGTACCTAAATTACCAAACAAAGTAGTCCAAAAATTATTGCAGAATCTAGAATCATGATAAGAAATAATAACTTTTGGCAAACCATGGTTAGTGAAAACAAGTTTCAAAAACAATTGAGCAGCTTGAGATGCAGTTAACATTTTCTTGCATGGAATGAAATATGCTTGTTTGCTAAACCGATCTACAATAGTTCAAATCATATCATGATTAGCTTGATTGTTAGGCAAACCAGTAATAAAATCCATTGAAATATGTTCCCATGGTCGTTCTGGAATTGTTAAAGGCATTAACAAACCATATTGCTTACCATGGTGTCACTTAACTCTTTGATAAATTAAACATTTAGACACAAAGTTAGAGACATCAGATTCCATCTGTGGCCAGTAAAAATCTTCAACCAATGTACGTAAAGTGGAAATAATACCTCTATGGCCTTGATATGGGGAACAATGATTTTCGTGCAATACAAATTATCTAAATGGAACAGTTACACAACCTTTTCTCATAAAACATAAATCCATTAGCATAGGACAATGATTCTATTGGAATCTAATTATTTATAACTATTTTATTCCAATCAGCTTGAAAACTGGGGTCTTGATCATAGGTATCTTTCATAGGGATAATATTATGAATAGTTGGTCTTCTACTCAAGGCATCGGTAACAACATTTTCTTTTCCAGGTTGATATTGGATAAGTGGGTGGAAACTTTGAATAAAAGAAGCCCATTTAATATGACAGCCAGAGATTTGTGGCGGACTAAGGAGATGTTTGATACTTTGTTGGTCAGTTTTGATCATGAATTCAAATCCCATTAAATAGTGTTTCCATTGTCGTAAAGCTTGTAGTACTGCTAGCAATTCCTTATCATAGGTAGAATACTTGAGTTCAGAGGGTTTAAGTTTGTAGCTAGAGTAGGCTATGGGATGTGAATCTTGCATAAGGACAGCTCCTATTCTAGATTCACTAGCGTCAGTGTTGACTACTAGGAAGAATGGTCTATTAAAGTCAGATAGTTGCAATACAAGAGCATGTGTTAAGGCATGTTTCAGTAAATCAAAAGACTTTTGCTGATTTTCAGACAAATGATACACAATACCTTTCTTTAATAATTTTGTCAAAGGTAATGCAAGTAATGAAAAATTTCTCACAAATTTTCTATAAAAGATAGCAATACCTAAGAAAGAACGTAATTCATGTATATTTTCAAGTATCGACCAATTCAAAATTGCTTCTATCTTTTTAGGATCAACTTTAATACCTTCAGATGAAACAATGTGTCCTAAATATTCAATGTGGGTTTGGAAAAATTCACTCTTTCAAGGATTAGCATATAATTGATTCTCTTTTAATAATTTGAAAACCAAGGATAAATGTTCGTAATGCTTGTTTTCATTTTTACTGAAAACCAATATGTCATCAAAGAAAACAATGACATAATGCTGATGCTTAAAAAATATGCGAGTCATCATACGACTGAATGTGGCTGGTGCATTAGTTAAACCAAAAGGCATAACAAGGAATTCATAATGTCCGAATTGAGTCCTAAATGCAGTTTTGAAAATATCATATGTGTCCAGTTATACTTGATGGTATCCAGATTTAAGATCTATTTTACTAAATATTGCAGTCCCTTGCAGTTTATCCATGAGGTTGTCTACCCTAGGGATTGGATATCTATTCTTGACAGTGATCTTATTTAGGGTATGATAATCAATACACATCCTATAGGCGTTATTTTTCTTCTTGACTAACAGGACATGTGCACTAAAAGCAGAACTATTGGGCCTAATGAGTCCTAAGGTTAACAATTCTTCAACTTGGTTTTGAATTTCTTTCTGTTCAATTTGATTATGTCGATAAGGTGCTTTACATGGTGGTTGATAACCTGGTATTAAGTCTATTTTATGATCTTCAGGACGTGTAGGTGGTACACCAGGTGGTAAGTCAATAGCAAAACAATCTTTAAATTATGAAAGAAATTATGTGTTCCTAGCATGCATCTGATTTTCCTCAGTTTAAATTTTATTCACCCATATTAAGTAGGATTTGCTACCTTTTCTTAATGCATGTTTAGCATGTGTATGACTAAGCAATTGAAAATTATCAAGGGTGTGCATACCATGCAATGTGATTTGTTTTCCATTAGAATAAATCTTCATTGAATGGGTGGAATAATCTATATTGGGATTATATTGATGACGCCAAGGCATTCCTAAGATAATGTCACTAGATTGCAAAGGCACAACAAAGAAATTTTCACGCTCAACATAATCACCAATTTTAATTTCTAAGTCATGCACTTCTTGTGTTCCATTGTATCTTGTGCCTAAGAATGCAGCCTTGATGCGATAATGAGTCAAAACGGTATGTAAATTCAATTCTTTAACCAATTTTGCAGAAATAAAATTGTGTGTGCTCTCGTCATCATATAAAACAATCTTTTCTCTACCATGCACAAGACATTTCATAGTTAAAGAATGAGGATTTGGCATACCTAGTAAAGTATCTGAAGTAGTACCAATATCGTCATCGTCTTCTGTGAAATCTCGCATTTCTTCATGGTTCATCTTCAGTCGCTCCAAGTAGTTGATGTGAACAGCTCGCTTTTTGGATTGAAAATTCACCTCTAGATGTCCAGGTTGATAGCACTTATAGCAGACTATGGATTTAGCTTTGGAAACGTTATTGGTAATAGCGGGAAGTTTTGGAATGTTGGGATTTGGTTGGAAAGATGGTTTAGGATTTGGATTTGTGTTTGTTGGTAAAGCAGGGGGTTATGTCCAAGATTTATGGAATTAAGATGGAAGAAAGCGGTTTCGATTGAATCTTCGGAAGTTAGAATTAAATTGCTTTGAACCGAAGTTACGGTTATTTGGGAATTGTTGTGGTCACTTCTCTCGTCCTCAAATTTTGTCTTCAGCATCATGGTCCAAGGACATCACATCCTCGAGAGTCATTGGCTTGAACATGTTCACTTTCACATAGAAGTCACCAAGCAAACCAGACATAAACTTGCACTTATGGATTGCCTCATGTCCATCGTTGGTTTCGGTAAATCACATTCAGCCATAAAATCTTCCATATTTTGATTGGTCATCCTGCAAAATTTCAAACAACCTCACACACTCGAAATCTTGTTAGCGGGATGAGCGTAGCTCAACGTCAGGTTTACAAGGCTTGCTCTCTTTTTTTTTAAATGGCTTTTTGCGATCTTTCTTCTTTGCGGATGCGAAAGTTACTGAAATCCTTCTTCAACGAATACTTTGCCCGTGTAAACTGCGTATGACAATCTGCTTGTTGGAAATTATCTCTGTCACAGTACGGGTGTGAACAGAGGCTTGCAAGGAGGTCAAAAACCGATTCGGGATTGGTTGTGTGTGAACTCCTGCTATGGAAAAGATTGAAGATTGGGATTTTTGAGCCTTAGTAAAGCTTTAAGATTTAGTAAGCTTTTAAAGCCTTAGGCTTTAATTCAAAAAACTTAATGAAATTCTTTGAATCGTCTGGGACAAGAGGACGTCGACAACAAATTCGGCGCCTATGAGTTCATATTGCTGCCGTCGTCGCTGAGATTTTGGGGTTTAAACCTTTTCTTCCTTTAAGCTTAAAGCTTGAGCTTTGAAAATTTAAAGAGAATTTGGTTTTCTGTCTGAGAGAGAGGAGAAAAAAAAAGTCTTCCAAAGAAGCTTCCTTGGTGGTCCTCTGTCCAACAGAGACTGGTCCTTCGCGATCCAATAGCACAAGAGGGGATTCTTCACTGCCAAGAACACACTGGTATTGATGGATTTTCACGAGATTGACTGTAGAGGCCATTCCTTCCAAGAACTTCACCTTCGCGTGAGATGGTAAGCAATTGGAAGCCCTTGATCTCAGCTTCGCTCTGATACCACTGTACACAAATCGGATGATGTCTGTGTATGTAGTGAGCATTGGAAGGTCCCCAAGAATAAAGAACTCTACTTTACGCTCAAAATTCAAGAGAATAGACTTGTACGACATGAGGCAAAAAGACCAATTGGGTACAATCTCTCCCCATGCCTTGTGTGAGCACTCCACAAAGCATGTATTTATAAATTTATTCATCTCAAAGCTAAAAAATAGCCCAATTTTACAATTAGCATGCTTTAGCTTTTGTGTTTGCTTTTTTCCAAATAAAGAATAAAGCAATTGGGCGGCCCAAGAGTTGGACAGTGCCCGAATACAATGTCCAATAATGAATATTTAAACCGTGTGTCCATGCGCATACAAAATAATAGATATATGTCAAGCGCTTCAATAAATAAGCGTGCCTAAATAAATATTAGTGCCACGCCTTTAATGATAAGACGCGCACCCATAAAAAATGATAATTTCTTCTAAGTAACTTGAATACACTCTATCGCCTAGTGCTTCCCAATGCCACTGCCGCCTGCTCTACACATCAACTGAAGCATTCACAATTGTTAGAAAATAATAAAATTAAACTGACAAAAGTGAATACCTAACAGTCTTTAGCTACAAAATAAATAAATAGGTTGGAACTCTGTCCTAACCTTAATTTAATATGAGTGCGCACTCTAAACTCATAAACATCCATTAATTTAAATATGTATTTTGCAAGATGAGCTGCTATGGAATCACCTACTTGCATATTTAATTAACGTGACGTCTGAAAAGGACAAGCGTCCCCATCAACTTTTTGCATAAGGAATCCACCTTGTGTATGAGCCACAACAAATAAGTATAGTTTTACGGAATCCATGGCAAAATCTGACGAAATCCACCGTGGAATATGCCTCCTGGCATCAATTTTAGATCATAAGACCAACTTCAAGAAAGCTTTGTCCAATATGATTGCTTGCATTTAATCTTCAGCTTCCAATTAATAAGATTGGTCCAATGCAATCAAAAGAAGCCAATGATTTGATAGAAGTCTACAATAGCTTGTTGGAGAAGATCCTTTGAGCTTTGATGAGTGTAAATTCTCATTAGATTCATGGATTCCATGAATTTTCAGACATTGCCATGTTCAAGAGGTTGAAAATGCTCTCAAACTTGAATAAATTATTCAATGTAAACCCAATCTTTGAGGAACACCTTCAATTGAACCTTCTTGGGGTTGTAGACAACAAAAGCCCCATGAATTGAAGCCTCAATGAAGCAAGATTTGATGAAGATTGATGGCTGCCCTTTTTTTTCCAATCTGAGATGGAGAAAATGCTTCAATCTTGCTTGGAAGCTCCAATGTTTGCTCACAATTTTGGTCAAATGCTTGATATATCTGCTTGCTCTTACTATTAGGAAGCTAGAAGAAGCCAAGTAGAGGCCAAATCCTCAAGAAATTGGAGGATTCTTCATGCTATACATTTTCATCCATGGCTAGGGTTTGAAGAGAGCTTCAATCTTGAAGGGAAGAGGAGGAAGAATGGTAGTGATGCCTTATACATCACCTTTGTGCTCCAAATAACCTTGTGGAAAAGGTTGTAGCTTCCAACCTTCAGTAAATCCCAACAAATAGGTGTCTAATCTCAAGCTAAGGATGCCTACTTTGATCCTATATAGGTTGCATAGATGATAGAAACAATGGGAGAGAGAGATGAGTAATTTCCTCCATGGTAGCTTGAAGAGAAAGCTTGAGAAAGAGGAAAGAAGCTTGTTCCAAAAAGTAGTCCGGGGTTTAACTCCTATAATCCCAATTTAGATTCCAATTAAGGTCAAGAACCTTCAAAATGGACCTCCATTTGACCACGTCCTATTATTTCGGCCAAGAACCTCCATCTTCCTCAAGATCTTCTTCAAGAAACCTCCAAAATTAGATTCAACTTGTTGCAGAGAACTTTGACTAGTCACGGTTTGAACTATACCAAACGATGTGACCAAATCTTGGTACTCCAGTTAACTGGTTCCTATCTCTATGATTAAATTTTCCAAGAAAATGACTCTTCCCATGGATCAAAGTCCATGCTCTGATACCAATGTGAAGAAGCTAATTCCCACAGTAGGCCATTAACTGGAAAATACAAGAAATAGACATAAAATGCCAAGAAACCATAGCCAAGGTGGCTAGGCATGAAATGATATTACCAATGTTGGCTGCGAATCAAATGATAAGTGGCTGCACCAAGGTATGCATCCCAAGCTATGGTGGCCAAGAGTATTCACCCTCTTAGATGGTGGGAGGTTGAGACCTCAAACATATAATGTTTGTAAAATTGCAAAAAAAGATCCTTCACATGTTACATCTCCACCTTTTATACTTAAGCCTACCTTACCCTAGACTAAGGCATTTATGCTTTATTACACTGCCATAGCCTGTAGGACCTACCGTGCTTGCAACTCTCATATCTCTTCATACAAGACAAATCTCTTCGAGCTTCCTTTTGGAGATTTATTCCCCTTCTTCTAAAGCTTCTCTATGTCACTTCAGTTTATGACATTGTGTAGTCTATAGTTCAACATTGCACAAATCGGAGCTCACCATTTGATTTGTGCATGTTTCTGTCCATACAATCATTCTCCCTTTGCGCAGTGTGATCTTCCCTGAGATCATAGAGATTTTAAATCCTATTACCCAAGCTATCTCTAGCTCAAATATTTTCCCAAATGGTCCATTGTATAAGTTGCAATCAATGAAAAACTAAGTCCCTATTTGAAACCCTAAAAGGGCAGCCATAGCCATTTCACTTGAAGCTCAAAAATCCCATCATTTTCTCACTCCTCCAAGCCTACTGGAGTTCCTTTCACTCTAGTCTAAGTTCCTACTCAATTCCTAGCAAACATTTGGGTAGCAAACCAGTAAGGAGGGGAAGATTTGTGAAGAATTGAAAGGCTCAAGCAACAACAACAAACTAGTATCTCTTAAATTACACTGTCATTACTTGTGTCTCTTGACACAACCAAAGTTAACTCATTTCTAAGAATTTTGGTGCTGATTTGCTACTACTCTAGTCACTCCAACATGGGCAAAGACTCTCCGATATGTTGCTTCAAAGGAGTCAGGTTTCATACTTGGGAATCATGCATAAATCTTATCCTGATGAAGAAGGGCCTATGGATCATCACTAATGGACAAGAGAAGAAGTACGAGGATGCAACTCTTGCAATTTCTTGGCAAGAAAGTGACAAAAAATCTCAAGCCATCATAAATCTTGAGTTGGATGACAACTATATGCACCATGTGGATACTTATGACACGTCCCATGACTCTTGGAAAAGATTGGATACTTTGTTTGGTGCACAGTCAAAGTCTTCAAAGTATGGTTTATTAATTGAAATTTTCAAATTGGACATGAAATTTAACACATCTCTTACAACACATCTGAATTACATGGAAAGTCTCTTAACCCAGCTTATAGGGATCAACATTAAAATGGATAAAGATGTATGTCTTGGTGTTTTGTTAAAAATTCTGCCTCTAGATTATGATAATTCTCCACTACTTTAATCAACATGCCAAATCCTAAACTTGTTGACATTTAGGCCTCTTTGTTAGAGGAAGAAAATAATATCAAAAATAAAGAAGAGCCATGTACTTCTAAGGATGAACAAATGTTGTATGTCAGTAACAAGTACAAAGGCAAAAAGGGTTAGCTAATTTGTGACTTTTGCAAAAAGGACCGAACATATTGAAAATTTCTGTCATGCTAGAAAGAGGCATGAAAAGGCCTATCTTGTAGTAGTTGTGAGGGAAGAAGAAGACTGTGGACATGAAGAAGAAAAAGAAGAAGAAGACTATCAGGAGCAGAAGGACAAGCCTCACCAGTTCTCTTCGCACTATTCTGATAGAAATTTTTGAAGCCTTGTATAACCTTGCTCTAATGTTTCTTTCACAAGCTTGTAAACTCCTCATGTAACTTGGCACTACAGCCTCTATACACTTTGTGAGGCCGTTGTTACAGTCTCTGGATGTCCACCATGTCTTTGGTACCCACACTTAGCTTTGTTTGCGACAGCCCTGTAGTAGATGATTACCATGTTTGTGGTGTGCCCACACTTTGTAGATGGTTGTCACCAAAGCCTCCACACTGTGCTTTTTTGGTTGTGATTAAGGAGAGGTGTTGAGAATTTAGGCAATCACAATTAGTGTAGCCTTGTTGTATGGAGCAGTTTGGGCTAAGGATATGTAAGTTTACTAAATCCCATAAGCACAATGGTGGAAAGTGCTACCTACCCAAAAGACTATAAAAAAGCATTGTACTTGCCTATCATTTGAATGCAATGTCATTGCACTTTTTTCCTTCCAATTAGTGTCATTGTTTATATACACAAGATTGTGTTTATGAGTCCAAGCTTCCAACTTGGAACCTAATTCACTTGTGTGACAGTCATTGTCTCTAAGTCAATATTATCATAAGTATTTTTGCGCCAAGCTTCCTCCTGTGCAAATTGTAAGGTTAGAGGGACGGTAGAAAGGAAGCTAAGAAGATAGGAGGACAATAGAAAAGAGGGCCTAGGCCATGGCCAGCCATGTTAAAAAGGGGATAGCCGCCTAAAAGGGATTTAGGGTTTTGTATATAAACTCAAAAAGTGAATGAGAAGCTCATTCTTTGGTGTGTGGCTAAAGGAAGAAGAAAACAACAAACAAGCCGCCTCCCCTTTTTTAAATGAAAAAATAGTACCATATTTTCTCTCTCTCTCCCCCTAAAATTGGAGATGCTGAAATCACAAAACAAAGGCTGAATTCTCCTCCTTAATTTCAACAAAAAACTCTAGCAAAATCCCCCTCTTCTTAGTTCTGTTTTTAGTTTAACGAGAGGCCTAGATTGAAGAAAGATCATCTAAGAGCTAGGTGAATCAGCCATGGCATCTCTGGTAGCTTCTCTAGACCTCACAGATCAAATTGCCAACTTTAGATTGCTCAAGATATTATATCTCCTGTACTTCTTTTCTTCATATTGTTATCATGTCATCTTGAGTAAGGATAGTATGTGAGATGGCAAGCTCAACACATGATGCAGGCACTGATGATGGATTGCCTGGTTGGATGGGTCTACACATCTATGCTTAGCATGTTGATCTTGGCATTGATGATTATTATGATCCTCACATGTCCTTTGACTTATCACTTATTATATTTGGTTAGTTACACCTACCTACAATTGGCATAGTTATAGTGCCAATCAATTAGTATAGTCAATTATGCATTGTTTGACTTAGTAGGCCACTTTCACTTATATTGCATCTTATCTATACTTTGTGTACATTATATTGTGAGAGAAAAATGTCATGAATCGCATGGTGGAAAAATTTGTTTGAGTTGTTGTGCCAAACATGTACCATATACGAAAGAGAAAGCTCACTCAAGAACATGAGAAGAGAGATGGAGACCAAAATGTATTCTTGCTGGTTTCTTCTTCTTCTTTTACATACAATATAATGTACACAAAGTATAATAAGATACAACATAAAGATAGTCATTATGATCTTACAAAGTGAGGACCATAATGAATATTGACATGCTAAGTGTAAATGTGTGGACCCATCTAACCAAGCGGTCCATCATCAATGTCTACACATGTTAAGATTGCAATCTCAACACTCCTCCTCAAGCTCAACTGTATCTTTGTAACTACAAGTAAGCTTCAAAAATTTCAAAGTTTCTCTGCATCTAATGCCTTTGTGAAAATGTTAGCTATCTAATCCTGGGTGGGATATATACCAAGTCAATCTCTCCTACAAGCACATTCTCTCTCATAAAGTAATGCATCTCAATGTGTTTTATCCTAGCATGAAACACTAGGTTCCTAGCTATCTACATGTTGCTCCTATTATCATAGTTAATGACAACTGGACTATCTTCCTATACATCCAAATCATGAAATAACTTTTGTAGCCATACCACCTCACATGCTGCCATAGCAACACCTCTATACTTAGCCCTTGTACTTGATAAAGCAATTATAGGTTGATTTTTGCTACTCCATGTAACTACTACACTACCAAGGGAAAATATGAATCTGTTGGTAGATCTTCTATTAGACATGCTACTAGCCTAATCTGTATCTAAGTATCTAAACATCTGTATGTCCTTGCCTTATAAAAAAATCCATAATGCCAAGTGGGCTTCGCATATCTTGATATATGCCTAGCTAAATCTAAATGAGACTTTCTAGGCATCTGCATAAATTGATTGACAAGGCCAATAGCATAGGCCTTGTGATAGTCATGTAAATCAAACTCCCTACTATCCTTCCAAACATAGTAGGGTATTCTATCTTATCCCCAACATCAGCACTCTGTTAGATATGATCAATGCCCCACCCTCATTAGATGCTACCAATGATCCATGGTGCTCAAAGTTGTAAGGTCTCCATTATGAGGAGAAGCCAAATGTGAGCCCGGATATTGGTTGAGTCCTGACTTGTATATCAGATGAGGTCTATGTGATCGGATGGCAAAAAGGTGACCGTTGTGGGTCAAATCTTTGGGTTAGACGGAGTGGTTAAGCTGGTAGCAACTTGAGGTGCATTTGCATCGAGTTGCGGAGTAAGGGAGTTAAAAGGGCCCCCAGAATATTCCCTGGAATATTCCCCGACCGACTAGTGGAGGCTTATATGGTAGGTCGGTCAAGCCAACCTCACGGCCTTCGCAGGCTATAAAAGCTAAACCCCTTCACAGCCCCATCGATCACTCATCTTTCACCCAGTCAGAGTTGTTGTTCTAGCTAGCCTTAAGCTCATCACCTATCTTCTGTCTAGATCGCCATCTAAGCTTCACACAGTGGAAGCACATGGGTGGACAGAGCCATCTTTGTATCAGTTGTTTGGAGTTAAAGAATTTACTGATTCTCCTCTTATCTGTTGTGTACTCTCTATCTCTTTCTCAGATTCTGTTCGCTGCGCCATGTAATATTTTACATACTCAACTTCACATTGTTCTCCAATGGCACTAAAAGAGGCTTACATGCTACCACACTATACTTGGACAACATATCCAAGCCATACTATCTTTGAGATATCCATATACCATCATCACATTTGATCACCTCAATGCCAAGAAAGCACCTTAGCTCACCCAAATCCTTCATCTTAAACTTCTTCTTCAAAAGGTCCTTAACGTTAGCAATCCTACTGTCACTATCATATATAAAAATCAAGTCATCCACATAGATTACTATGATGACCAAACTTTCATTTTCTCACATAAAGTGAGTGATCAGTATTAGAAACATAAAAGCCAATGTTGACACCGATCTTGTCAAACTATGCTCTATGTGGTTACCTTAGTCCATAAAGCACCTTCTTTAATTTGTACACAAATGTGGGACGCTCTAAACCTATTAGCTGCTCCATATACACCTCTTCTAGCAATTCACCATCCAATAAGGTATTCTTTATATCCATTTGTTGCAAACTCCAACCTTTGGCCACTACAAAAAAATCACATATGTTTAATTTTGTAGACCCACTTACAACCAATAGCTTTCTTACCCTTAGGCAATGGTACTAAATCCCAAGTCTTATTGGCCTTTAATACAACCATCTCCTTATCCATTGTTGCATCTCTATGAGCATGATCAACAATATCCTCAAAACAAGTGGGCTCAATATCCTCAACCACCTTTATCATGTAAGCATAATGATGAGCTGTATAACCTTTAAATCCAAATCTTTTAATAGGGTATATGATCCTACTAGACCTATGTACCATTGGATCACTCAATGGAGCCTTTATATTACCATGTGCTCTTTATGTACTTGGTGCCCTGATGGAAGGAATATCAAGCTCATCATCCAAACTCTGTGAACAATTGGAATCTCCATTAAACCCCAAACAAATAGCAGATTCATCATTGCCATATGAATTTTCTTCTTCCCTTTGTTTTTACCTGCAACACTTGTAGATACACCTGAAGATGCGGGGTTGCTCCGTAGTCTCCCAAACCAAGGGCTAACTATAGATATAGTACTAGATGATATTTGTAGTCCACTAAGACTCCATGATTTTTACTTTTCTTTTTGCACATAACTATCATGATCATCATTATTATCTAAGGTTTATAGCAACGTTTGGATCAAATCTTCTTTCATAGCTCATTTGGCACATAAACATATGCAATACAATCAAATACTTTCAAGTGTGACACATCGGGCTTCTTACATATTAAGCATTCTTCGGGGGTCATTCCATGAACTACAGTTGTGGGAGTTCTATTCATAATATAGACAACAATATAAACAACTTCATACCAAAAATATTTTGGCGAATTCTTTTCAGCCATCAATACCCATGCAACTTCTACAATATGTGCATTTTTTCTTTTTGCAACCCTATTTTGCTATGGAGTATATCTACAAGTAAATTATCTCTTTATCCCATGAGACTTTGGCAAATTCTTTTCAACCATCAATACCCATGCAACTTCTACAATATGCAAAGTTTTTCTTTTTGCAATTCCATTTTGCTATGGAGTATATCTATAAGTAAATTATCTCTTTATCCCATGGGACCTTAAGAAGTCATGGAACTCATTAGAGAGGTACTCTCCTCCTTCATTGGACCTCAACTGCTTAAATTTTAAGCATGTTTCTGTCTCAATAGTAAACTTGAAAGTTTTGAAGTACTCTCTTTTCCTTCATGAAACACACCCATAATTTTCTTGAACAATCATTATCAATAATTGTATCAAAACGTTTACTGCCACGCAAAGAGATATGTTTTGTATAGGGCTCCAAACATCTATATATATAATATTAAGAATATTCCTACTCACATCTCTATCATACAAAAAAGGTTGTCTTATTTGCTTACCAAATTGACATGCTTCACACACTTTATGAACTTTTGTAACTCTAAAATTAAGCAACCTTGAAACGATTCCTTTGGATTGTATTAATTTTAGCCTTTACATATTTGTATGTCCAATATGTTTGTGCCATATTTCAATGTCTACAACAACCACTTCTTTGCATTTAGCATACATAAAAACATTCATAGCAAGAATTCTAGCATCTAAAGTGAACATGTGGCCAACTCTACTTTCTTTTACAACCAACCTACACTTATCATTAAAGCCTTCTACAAAATAACGTTTTCCATTAAATCGAACCTACAATCCTTGCCCTACCATCTAACCAGCAAACAGTATTCTTTTTTATGGATGGCACATGTAATACATTTAACAGACTCTTTATCTGACCATCATACAAGGATAAGGAAACTTTTCAATGTATAAAATTGGATGTCATGCATCATCACCCATCACACATAACCTAGATATTTTAAATCTTGCATCTCTCTAAACCTCTCAACTTGGTTGGCCATATGATTAGATGTACATAAATCAACATATCATACATCATCATGTATTCTCTTTCTTGTAACAACATTCATCATATGCTGTATAACAAATAAATACTCATTTTTGTCTTCATTCTATCATAAAGACAATGCATAGTTTCGTTGATGCAATTTACCACTAGGGATATCATCCTTCTTACTATAACTCTATGCTGTAATATGATCTATTATTCTATAATAATGATAAAGAATATCAGAATTGCTAGAAGCTTTGTTTTTCTATCCACCTCTTCCTCTAGAGCACCCCTTGTCTCTAAAGTTTCCACCATGACCACCTGAAATCTGCATTTTGCCAAACTGCCAATTTAACTTGTTTTGCTAATTATTACCAGCATGTCCAATACCATGGCCTATTGAAGAGGATCTATGAGGGATCTACCACATTCCCTTCTTAAACTTGAGTAAGATGCTTAGACCTATTCACTACTTCTTTTAGATGATTTACCCTTCATGTTAATCTCTTTCGTAATCATGAGAGTGATCAACTCATCAAAAATTGAAAACAACTTCCGTATATATACAGAATTGACAAAATATTTTCAAGTCTTCTCATTACTAAGGCCATCCAAAGTAGATGAAACCAAATCATCATCATTATGCATTGCATTAGTAAAACTGCTAAGATATGTGCAATGCTTCTCACCTTCAAAACATACTCAGTTACATACATCTTTCCTTTCTTCAAGGTATTCAACTCTTACTTGAGTTGAATCTTCCTCCGTGCCTTTGTATTTATTGAGAACACAAATATTCTTGAAGATTGTCCAAGCTGTATGTGAAGATTCTGCATTTTTTATATGTTCCAAAATAGTGGTATTAATGATTATAAATAGCTAATACATTATCTTTTTATCTGCAATGCTTCTCACCTTCAAAACATACTCAATTATATATATATTTCCTTTCTTCGAGGTATTCAACTCTTGCTTGAGTTGAATCTTCAATGCCTTTGTTTTTATTGAGAATACAAATATTCTTGAAGATTGTCCAAACTGTATGCGAAGATTCTGCATTTTTTATATGCCCCAAAATAGTGATATTAATGACTGCAAATAGCCAATGCATTACCTTTTTGTCTTTTACATTAATGACTATAGATAGCTAGTGCATTATATTTTTATCTTTTACATTTTATTCTTTTCACACCTTTAATTTTTTAGTGGTCACATGATTCCTTAGCTTTGGTTCCTTTTCTTTACACGAAACAAACTCATAGAGGCATTTTCTAATAAGGAAGCTTGTCACACAAAACTTCAACGATAGGTAGTTGTTCTTATCTAGGTTTTTAATGATGGGATTTCCATTGTTCTTTGCCATTATTACAAAAGTGATACAAAATAGCAAGCAAGTCTTATACAACCTTTTACGACAAGTGTAAATCAACATACCAAGCAGCCTTTTACAACAAGTGCATATCAACATACCAAGCAGCCTTTTTCACTAACTACTCAACAGTATATGTAATCAGCAACTTGTTAGCATATGCAACTTATGTTCGCTTCTTGGAAAGCACCTCAAAACTTGCAGATTCAAAATCTATAATCTATACACCCACTTTCGACCGATACAACTAAAATTGTAGTATACCCTGAAATTGATGCTCAAAATATTGTGGCTATATAATGGCACTTGAAATGGCCTCAGATGGTGAAAAAGTAGTACTCTAAAATTCTTATTTGCACAATATACAATGCTCTGCTCGCTCACTAAATCTTATTGTGCAATCTATCTGATATTTTTGCTCCACCTTGTTTTTGGTACCTCCACATGCACTATCCAAGAGAGAGAGTGGAAAAATGGAAGGGCTTATTATTCATTATTTGGTTGCTCGAATCCTTGCCTCTTCTCTTTCACTTCAACCTTCAAAACTAGCCTCTCTCAATGGTACCAATCATGTGGTGGGGAGACTTGCTTGAGCTACTGCGTCAAACACACACCATACGCATAAGAGAAAGCTCACTCAAGAATACAAGAAGAGATATGGAGGTTAAAACATTTTCTATTGGTGTCTTCCTCTTCTTTCACACATAATATAATGTACACAAACTATAGATAAGATATAACATGAAGGAAAGTGGCCTACTAAGTCAAACAATACATAACTAACTGTACTAATCGACTAGTGCTATAACTACGCTAGCTATAGGTAGGTATAACAAACCAAATATAATAAATTACAAGTCAGTGGTCATGTGAGTATCATAATGACCACCAATGTGCTAAGTATAGATGCACAACCCCAACTAACTAGGTGGTCCATCATCAATGTTTGCATGTGTTGAGCTTAGTATTTCAATAAAAAAGAAAAAAACTAGCAAAAAAATATTTTGGCCTCCATCTTATATCTTATTATAATCTTGAGTTAGCTTCTTCTTGTATATATTGTGTGTGTTCACGACACAGTAGCTCAAGCAAGTCTTCCTACTATGTAAATCCTAAGATGGTATCAAAGTAGTGATATCGAGAGAGGGTGGTTTTAATTGAAGTGAAGGAAAAGGAGTAAAGATTGAAGTAAGCAAGCATCGATAAGGAGCTCTCCCGTTCTCTCTCTTTCCTTAGATAGTATCTGTGGAGGTACTGAAAGTAGGGGAGCAGAGCAGAAATCTCATATTACTATGAGATTTGGTGTGTAAGAAAAATCATGTACATTTTGTAGATCAGTCCTTTAGGACTATCAAATTGTAATTTTGGCCATTTGAAGCTACTTCGGGTCCTGTTTTAGCTCCATAAGACTATCAAAAATTTTAGATATATGATAATTTCGACTATGTTGACTGTTCTTAGATGCATTCATTATAGATTTCAAATCTATAAGCCCTATGATATTTGTACAAAAGCAAGCATAGGATTTATCTATAAGTTACAAATTGTATATATTATTGAGCAGCCAAAGTGAAAAAGATTAAGTGGTTTATTGCTATGCACATCGTGTGAAAGGTTGCAAAAAACTTTCTTGCTATTTGGTACTTAGCGTTATCATAATGGCTAAGAACAATGGAAATCCTATAATTGAGAAGGCAAACAAGAACCACTATCCATCGTGGAAGTTCCATGTGACAAACTTTCTTATTGAGAAAAACCTCTACAAGTTTGTTTCAGGTGGAATAAAAAAACTAAAGCAAAGAGATGCTATAAAAAAACTAAAGCAAAGAGATGCTGTGACTATAAGAGAATTAAAGGTGTGAAAAGAATGGAATGAAAAAGATAAAAAAGTAATGTATTGGTTATCTACATTCATTGATAACACTATATTGGGATTTATTACAAATACAAAGAAATTGCATGAAGCTTGGGATTTATTACCATGTGTGCCCAACGTCTTACATTTCTATTTTCCCCTTCTAGTGCTGAAAGGCCACAGGGCAGGATCCAATGTAATCTAGGATAGATAGCCCAGGGGGGGTGCAACAAATCCAGCTACTACTATTATAGAGTAGCCCCAGTCCCAAGGAACTTCTGTTCTGATTGCTGTTGATGCTGATGAGACACAGCAATCCTGGTGCTTTGGAAAATACTAAGAAAGCTGGGCAAGAAACACAGCGCCCACTGAGTGCTCCCAGGTACTAGGTCTGGTTTGGGCTATGCCGAAGCGTTCTAGCCCAGGCCTCAAATGCTCCAGGGAGGAGTCCACCTCCCAGACAGTTACTCCTGCTGGCACTGTGTGTCTGGTGCAACAATTGCTGCAGCCCAGATGTTGATTCACCTAACTCCATTCGCTAGTCCATATGTCACGTTCCCTGAGGAGTATGCCTAGCATTGTTTGGCATACTTGGCTGTAGCATTGCAGCATCAGGCGAATGTGCAGCAAGAGCTCGATGCCCTAGGCCCTGAAGTGGTGACTGTGCGCCAAGACAAAATTGTCTTGTGTGAGCAGGCTCGCTGCCAAACTGCAAAACTCCGGGAGCAAGGTAGCGGCTTTTAGCCTGCCAGGTGATGCAGCTGGATTTTGCAGAATCTATCGAGGACTGGTTGCATCACGTTGTGACGGAAGCCATTGTGTTACGATCCCAACTGGCCGGAGTCTTGAAGATGAAGATAATGTTGCAGCTGTTTCTCCGGAGGCTTTGGAGGGTTTGCATCAGTCGTTCAAGGCTTAGCTATGGGAAGACGGGAGGAGGCTGTATGGGAAGTCTTCTTTGGATCCAGCCCACCCCGGCGACCTCTACTGCGCCTACTCTTGTTGTTCCACATCATGGCAAACCATCAGGCAAAGGCTCAGGGCAAGCTCAGCTCAAATCAACTGGGTGAGCAACGACAGCCATCTGCGAAGGAGCCAAAAGAGGAGAGACAGGGTGGTGGGATTCGTAGCATCAGGAAGTGCTCTCAATTGGTACAGTTGCAGGTATGGCTAACTACAGTGAAGGCCTTGTCTTCTAAATGTATGATGAGGATACATAGCCTCTAAGAACAACTTTACCTGCTAGATGTAGTGTATTAAGCATTTCGAGCAGCATCTAGCCATGATCCATGTGGAGCGGACTAATCTACATCACAAGGTAGACATTAAGGAGTGCTGGGAAGTAATTGACTTTGTTGATGCACAACACAAAACAAAAAAATAATTTTATTGTTCTACGAACACAACTCGAACAACACACAAACCCAAGCAAAACAACTATGCCCCTTGTAGCTCAAAAAATCATCGAGAATACACCTCGAGTAGAGCACTGAATACAAACATCAATACAATTGCTAAAAACCTTCATACCTTGCGGAAGGTTGTTACATGACATGTTGAAAACCATGACAAGTCTTCTTTGCTTGTGTGTGTCTCTCTTACTCTTCACTCTCAAAATACAAATTGAGTTACAAAGGAAGGGCAAGGGCCATTTGCACCTCTTTTTAGCCCTTTATATACTTTTTTCCCTCATCATCATACGTTGAGTTTTTAGTAAAGCTTAAGTATTTAAATTCATTTCATGCTTTTCAATAAAGCTTAAAAAGCCTTATATTCTTTTGTCGTTGTGAGAAGAAAAGGCTAAGGCTTTAAAAGTCTTAAGCTAAGCTATTCAAAAAACTTTTTAAAGCTTTGTTGGTGTTATTTGCCACCCTTTGCATCGTGAAAATGTTGCCATCTCTGTGTTTCGCATGATGCTACCATTAGGCCACTGAATATGCGAACCTTTGATTTGCGTGTTTCCTCTGCTTAATGTGTTGTATATATACTAAGCTTTAAAAGGTCACCGGAATGTATTGTAGTTTCTCCTCGATTTGGCCAACATTTTAGTGAGTTACTCGAACCTCTTCATGACAAAGGCAAACTCAACTGGCTGCTGCATATGATTTCATATTTCTCCTCTTCCACTTAATCTTGCTCTCGACTTGCTAGAGCAATTATATTTTAAGATTCTTTATCCTTGTCATGAACTGCCACCTTAAAAAAAACTAAATTGAAACTTTGGTGGTGCTAATGCTTCTTTTGCATAATTCGATATTTCTTTTGCAATTTATCGTCCTCCTCCATCCATTCATCAAAAAATAATTTTGGAAATTGCCAAAAGTAAGTCTGTGTGTCGTAGGATAAGCCGGTGGCTAGTCATAATACGATTTAATAACAAGCAATCCCACATTATCTTCTCTCATATACCATTATACACTGAACTTTGCTACATTTCACTAACATTCTGTGAACCTTAGATCAACACGAAGAGAAATTCAAATCATGGTGAAATCTTTCGTTGATGTAAGCACAATCCTCTTCCATCGGTATCACCTAGCTCCATCCAACTCCCCCATGCAACATGATTAATCTTTTTGCCAAGTATACAAATAAGCTCCTCCTCCTTTTGAATTTTGCCAACATCTTTTTTTTTTTGAAATTTCAATCTACATCCCTGGTAACTAGAGTCATTAGCACCATCCTTAATAGAAAAAACTCCTCCAAGGTCCATTACACTGGCTCATGTTAACTCCCCCCTATTGAGTCTTCAAAAACTTTTTTTTCTCATTTGTACCTGAGTTTTGTTCATGCGACGTGCCCTAGAGAACATGCTTCAAAAAATGTATGTCATGCTACGTAATCAATCATGATTTGAGAAGAGATGCAACATCGAATCCATGCTATGCACCCAAACAAGTGATGCTCCACACAAAAAAGGTGAGTCCGCTGGAGAAATTATCTCTAGCATATCTGCTTGTGCTCATGCGTCATGTGAAATGCAAACACAGTTTCTTGATTAGAATTAATCCTTAACCTCACCTCTCAACGCTCAAGAAAAAAATCATTGAACTCTGCTCCTCCCACCCAAAATCTCATTGCGGTCACTCAAAACTATGGTTCTCAAGATGTTGACCAAGAAAACAACCCTTCTCACAATTGGCGAACCACCTTTCCCACTCAACTAGAGATTCCTAACTCGGTGATTAAAATTCTAATTCTTGTGCGTGCAAAGAACAATGCATGCTTATTGAAGGTGCTCTCTTAGGTACGTGTGTAACTAAATTTACTGCATATAGCTGCAGGGGGCCTCATGACGTCCCACTACTCAACGATGGTGCAAAATGTGCATCCATTCAATCCATGTCATAGAAATATTTGATACTTTTAGGAGACAACCCCCTAGTGCAGTGTATAGAACAAGTGCAATGTGAAGTGCTCGTGAACCTATAATCCTCGTGATGATGTGCAAAAGTTTCAACAAGAAAACATACTTATTCCACGATGTTTAGAAACTACTACTGGGAAATTCTAGATCTAACTTGTCCAAAAAAATATCAATCTCGAGCAAGGCTATCAAATTTTCACACTAAAAAACTTAAACAAATTAACAAAAAGAAATCCTAAGCTAAAGAATCACACAAAATCCAACTTCAAAATGACAAACTAGCAACCACTCAAATCTCTAAGCTAGCCAAAATCAAGCCTATGTACACTTTTTCTAGGGGTTTTCAGTTTTTGTAAAAATGCTTGACATTGGATGGACTGAATGCTAAATGGATAGAAGTCTGAAGAGTCAGCGATCATGGGTCATGATTTGATAGTCATGTCTTCTTGATTCTACCAATTGAGTAGAGCAACTTTAACTGAAACTACTTGTACTTTTGTATTCATTCTCATGAGGAATATTCAATGAGCAAACATTCTATGTGACAATGTACTCTATGTGTTCTGAGTTTCAATGAATATTATCTTTGATTACTATTCTGTAATTATTATTTTTTGTATTACGCAATGTGGTAATGTTGATTATGTATGTGATTCCCTGTGTTGGGTTTAGATATGGTAAATATCTCTATTTGTTGAGTATATCTCTTCCTGACTACAAGAGTCTAAAATTGCCTTTTCCATCACATACACATCCCAAGCATCTTTGAATCACAAGACAAAGGAGAGTTGCTTGAGGTTGAAGGCATTAGTCATTCAATGTGGAATAGGCATTTAAATGCTGACTTAAAAGCATTAAAATTTATGTTTGGAACCTCAAGTGGAGAAACAAGGGCACATCCATGCTTGTATTGTATAGATGGAATAACCTCCTTGGATTGGGTCTAACGTAAGAAACCTAGGAGTTGCCCCATCAAGGAAGAATTTGAATAGTTAAGTGATCACATGGATTATGCGATCTCTTTCAAACACATACATCAAGGAATGTAAAGAGCTCCTTTCAAAAATGGGCTTTCATAGGGCCATGTGCAACTACAAAAGTATACAAAACAATCTAGAAAATCATGTGATATATTAGGCGCTATATCAATGGGAGGGACAAATGTCAAAATATTTTTCTCAAAGCTTAACAATCCCTAGTAAGTGCAATATGGGAATGTCAGAAAGGACTTTGTGAATGTACAATAAATGGATCTAGTGATCCAATGATAGCAATTGATCATATGAGCATCTGAAATGCAATAACTTAAAACAACTCTTAAGAAAAAATGAGAATAATGTGAGCTTAAAAAAGACAATAAAATGTTTAATGGAAGAAATGGTAAAATTTTGGATTTAAAAAGACATCATATTTTATTTAAAAGTATAATGTCTTTACAATTGATCTTGTAAGCTCATTTATTTATGGTGTTGAGAGGAGTCTTTCTCTTATTCAACATATATTACTATTATGAGAGCTTGTACAACACGTGATTTTAATTACATTATTTTGCAGAGAAGTCAATCTCTTAAGAATGATTATTTTCTAGTACATCGGATCTTATTTTCATTACATTGTTCAAAGGTCAATCACGTGGCCTTCTGCTTTTGTTGGTTTCTCCTTCTCCATCTTTCTCTTCCCCTTCAAGGAAGAATGCTCTCATTATGTTATGTAGAAGGTACCTTTGTTTACTAAACCCTTGCAATGGAGGGTTTTTTAATGGCTTAGTCTTAAGCTGAAGCATTGTAACATAAGAAGTATGAACCTTTTAAGCCTTTGTAGCCTACAATATAGCCAAAAAATCTAAGAAAAATATACTTTTCAATATATATGTAGCTTTATCTTTGCTTGTAGATATATGAGAATACCCTAAACATTTAGACACATTCTTGAGAATAGATAATGAAATGGTTGGATCATTGTGTACTTTATGTTATAGATCTTCAAAATGTATAGATTAGATAATTGCTAATGGGCATTTGTGTAGAATCCTACCTAAGTTTAGCTTTTATGCCTCTAGAATATCCTAGAAAACCGTTCATCATTGTAGAGTAATACCAATAGAATAAGGTTAAAAATCCAAATGAGTAGGTTGAAATGACCTATTTAACAACTTAAAGAAATCGGGAAAAAATACAAGTGAAACTCATGTTGTTAGGATTCTCTTCTTTTGAAACCCTTTTGTTTACCCACAAATTGATGGAGCCCACCTAAAGCTCCTCCACATTTCTCTCTAACTCCTTTTGCATCTTCTCAATGCCAAGTCTCCTTTGTGTCCTTACAAACTCCTCTCCAAAGGGAAGTTTCTCTGAGTGGTCTATAGCTCTTTGCACATACAAAGTCCAAAGAGCTCCAACAACATCCACAAAATTTGTGGTATTGGTATTCAGGAATGAGAATTTTTCATTGGAGTCATTCTCAATGTCCTCCCTAAAAACACTTTACAATGACTCCAATGCAAAAGTGTTATCTAAGCCCTATGGAATTCTAAACATCATAGAGCAATAGGAACTCCTTCCCCGGAAAGGATCCAAGATTAGCTAGAATGAGGGACTCAATGGCAATTGGGATGATTTGGTGCTCCTCCTCTTCCATGAGATTTTTCTCCTTGACATAACAATGTCAAGCTCCCTTAACATAGCCTCCTCTTCATAAATTAGCAAGACTTCCTCCATGTCCATGTTAGTATCCTCAACATCCTCAACTCTATTGCAAGTGGAAATAATTTGGTGAAGTATTGTTGGCTTTGTTGGTTCCTCCTGATATGCCAAGAAGCACACAAACCTAGAATGGAAATTAGAGATCACAAAACTATTTGTGGAATGGATACTCCAGTGTTTTGCTATAATCTTTAAGAAGCTAATCTTGCCTTTTCTTTACACTTGTCCTTTGATTTTAGTCCCTTCCCTAAAAGTGGTAGTGTATGTAGATCTTATACTCCTCAAAAACATTTTCTAACTCCATCTCCTTGTTGAATCTCTTGAACTCACAACATAGGAACAAAATGTTGGATAATATCAACCCTATATTGAAGTTCTTTAATATGTGGATTGGTAAGCATTTTGAGGATTTAGATTGCTTTTGTGGGGAATAAGGATTTGGAGGATTTTTGTAAGGATACAATCGAGGTGTTACCATGACTCAAGCAAACTCAAGTGTCGACTTGAAGGTGTTAAGACTTCAAGCTCAGCCCTACTATCTTTAGGTTGTGTGTACCTAACACTTAAGTTGTCCAACTGTACTACATGCAGACATTAAATAAGCCAGTGACTTTAGACTTAGTCTGTACTTGGTGTGAATGGTCTTAAAGGCCTTAGTGTGCTGTATTCACTCTAGTTAGATGAGTTAGTGAAATAATGAAGAAAAGAGTAGAGAGTATACGGCTTCTCTCTCTGTTGCTCCAACCCTTTTTTGTCTCTATCTCTCAACATGGTATCAGAGCCATGAATGGGCTTGGGGTGGTGGATAGCATTTGTGAAGCAGACTTAGAACTTGAAGATTCAAGGTTCTTGACAAGAGGGGCTGACTACCATTGTTCCTATTGAAGGTATGCATTGCATCATTTGGTTTGCCATTGCTCAAGAGGTTGTTTGTGACTTGTCTAAAGCATTTGGAGGCTTCATTGACTACATTAAAGAGAGCATCGATCATCAGTGTGCTAAAGACTTGCTGAATACACCCCTAGGCTGCATCATGTGATTGCGCCAGCTGTCCAAACTGTTCCCCATGGCTACAAATCAATAAACTAGTCACTACTCAAGTGATCTACAGCTTGCATACACACTTTGGAAGGTACTTGAAGGTCTTGACATGAAAATCCTTGGTTTGGAGATGATATATGAGTTGGAACAACTAGTTATAGGTCTAGAATTGAAGACTGTCTGTTGTATACAGACAACATACAACATGTATGTATCTCTGACATGAGCTTGGAGCTCTCTCACATACCCACAAGCATCATTGGAGCATAGATATATGCAAGGAGAACATATGGATTTGATTTTGTGCCTTAGAGCTAGAATTTTTTGCTAAAATACTCAAATTTGGAAAATATCACATGCTAAAAACTGTCATTTACTATGGATAGCAAGCATTGTCTTTTATTGAAGCAATACATGACATTAGAAGGCTTCTATCATTTGTATAACTTGGCATATGTCTTCTAAATGTCTGGTGGATTAAGAAGAGTATTGGAGGCTATTGAATGCTGAAGGTTGAAGTTGGAAACAAATGCATGACGTATAATATTCTATTTTGGCTGTGAATTAGTTGTTGGTTATTGACAGTCTCCAAATTGAGACTGCATGTTTGCTTGACTATAGTAAGGTTGCATGAGACAGTGTTAAAGCACCTACATGGTCTATGTGTTGTTTGATGTACCTATAGGTTATGCCACATGTTTGTGGATGAAATTGAGATGTTAAGGGGTTGAAATACTCTGGTTTCAGCAATGAATTTGTTGCAAAAAACTGTCATAAAGAGTCAAAGACTGCATTTAGTCAGTTAGACTTATTGACTTGTAAGAAGTCAACCAATGACTAGATATTGTCTGGTACAATATGGCTAATGCAAATAGGACCGACAACATAACCTAGATTGTGGGGGAAAAACTTGATAGTAGCAATTATGCCATATGCATATGACACCTCATGGTGACTGGTTTACAGATATGGTGCCTCAAAAGAATGACTATGTATGCATAGGGGATGACACAAAACATAGCATAGAACATAAAGGCAAAGTACCTTTGGTAATCCATGATGGCAGGAAGAAGAAATTACATGATGTATTGCATGTCCCGTCAATTACTAAAAATCTATTGTCTGTGGGTCAGATGACTGAGTAGAATTTGTAGGTTCGATTTAACAAGCATGGATGCTTCATTGAGGAGTTTGATAATGGCTGCAAATTGATTGCTCATGATCATAGAAATGGTAGGATGTTTACTCTTGATGCCACTTTGCCACAGTTGAAATAAAAAATGTTTGCCCATGGCTCTAGCGGCATAGTTAGAGACTTGGAAATATGGCATAAGAGAGTGGGACATGTTAAACTTCAGTGGCTGAAAATGATGCAGAAGAAATAACTTGTGACAAGTTTACCCAAGTTTCAATATACAAATATTGGTCATGTCTGTGATGCTTGCCAGTTTGGTAAACAGTCGAGGTTGCCATTTGTCAGGCATGTAAGAAATGGTATGAGACCATTGCAGTTAGTTCACTCTAATGTGTGGGGGCCAGCCCATAATGCATCCATGGGAGGCTCTAGGTACTATGTGACATTTATTGATGACTATAGTCACTATACTTGGATTTATATCTTGAAAACAAAGGACAAGGTGTTTGCTATTTTTCAACAGTTTAAAAAGCAAGTTGAAAAGGATTTTGATTGTTATATCTCTTGCTTGAGATTTGACAGCGGTGGGGAGTGTGTCTCTAATGCTAGGAGGCATATTCCACGGTGGATTCCGTGAGGTTTGCCAGGAGGCATATTCCATGGTGGATTTCGTGAGGTTTTACGGTGGATTCCGTAAACTTAGATGACCGGGGCTCATACACAAAGAGGATTCTTTGTGCGAGAAGTTGATGGGGACGCTTGTCCTTTTCTGGCGTTTCATTAATTTAGTGTGTACGTGGGTGATTCCATAGCGGGTGATTCCGCAAAATGCATATTAAATTAATAAACGTTTATGAGTTTAGAGTGCGCACTCGTAATAAATTAAGGTTAGGATTTATTTCTAACCAGTTGATTTATTTATGTAGCTGAAGACTGCTAGGTATTCACTTTTGTTGGTTTAATTATAGTATTTTACTAACGATTGTGAATGCTTCAGTTGATGTGTAGAGATAGCAGCAGTGGCGGAGGAAAGCATTGGAGTCTAGCGAGTATTCGACCTTTGGATTATATTTTGATAGGCGTCACGCCTATATTTTGTTATGTCTATTGAGACATTGATTATTGATTATTATTTTGTATGCGCCTATGCGCACCGATATGTTATTTCTATTTTGGACATTGAGATTGGGCGTGCCAGACTCTATGGGCACCGTCCATTAGCTTTATTTCCTATTTTTGTAGAAAGCAAACTCAAAAGCTAAAAGCTTGTCATATTTTTGTAAATTGGGCTATTATTGAGCATGAAGATTGAAATATACATAAAATACATGCTTTGTGAAGCGCTCACACAAGGCATGGGGGGAGATTGAACCCAATTGGTCTCTTGCTTCTTGTTGTGCATGCTTTTACATGGTTTTTTGTGCAAAAAGGTAGAGTTCATTGTTCTTGGGGACCTTCCGGGATTCACTACGTGAGCATTCTGCATCCGATCTGCGCACCAGTGGTATCAGAGCGGAGCAGAGATCAAGAGCTTCCAATCGCTACCAATCTCGGGCGAAGGTGGAGCTCCAGGAACGATCGGGCTCTATAGTCAATCTCGTCGCGAACCATCGATACAGGCAGACTTCTGGCGATCAAGAACCCTTGTTTCTACTGTCAGATCGCGAAGGACCAGGCTTTGCAGGCGGAGGACCACGCATCCATCTCCTTCATCAAGTCGTGGAAAAATCAGAGATAAGCTTCATTATTCTTCTAATTATTTCTTTCAAAAAGCTTAAGAGAAAGCTTATGAAGCTTGGTTATCAACAAGTAAATCAATCGACTGATCTGGAGGAGGCCCGAAATTTTCGCGACGTGAAAAACGGCCCCCCCCTCCCCCACGAAATCAGACGCCGCCTGTTCATTCATTAAGCTATTAAGCTTAACTTCCTTAAGTCAAGCCAAGTTACTCAAGTCAGACAAGGCAAACAAGTCCACAAACTCCAGGTCCTGCACTGCAAAAGTCAAGTTCTGTAAGTCACGTGGAATCAAGTTCTGGAAGTTCATCAAGTCGGCCTAAGTTCTGCAAGTCTACAACTCTGTAAGTCTGCTAAGTCTGCAACTCTGCAAGTCAGACTAGTCAACTGGAATCAGAACTGACTAGTGCTTAAAACTCCTAGAAGACTTGTTCCTATGCAAAAACTCTGAATTGGAAAGTTGTTCGTGGCAAGGTGTTCTACCTATCTACAAGTTCGTTGAAGTACTTTCAGCAAACGAAGACGGAAATATTGCAGATTTTTCTGAAAATTGACAAAGAAATACCCAAAAATACATAGCCTTGTAACCCCGAATTTGAGCTACGCTCATCCCGCTAACCTGATTTTGAGTGAGAAAGGTTTATTGAGTTTTACAGGATGACTACCCCACATATGGATGATCCTATGGCTGAAGACGACTTACCTGAGCCTACCATGGAACAAAAGCTGGATCTAATCATGCTACAATTGGAAGAAGAGCGAAGGGCTAGGCAAGCATTGCAAGCGCAATTGACAAAATTACAAAGAGTGTCCACTGACAAAGAAGAACCTCAAGCTGAAGATTTGATTCGACGTACCATCGACGCCACTCTTGAAGCACAAACCATTCGCAAGGAATCCAAGATAAGTAAACGAGGTTTCAAATTTCGCACTTTCAATGGCATACGAGAAGGAAAGACTGTTTTATCATTCATTAGCCAGTTTGATGACTATTTCCATGAGGAAACTTATCCAGAAAAAGATAAAATCAAGTGTGTTACTAATCATTTGGTAGACAGAGCATCACTTTGGTGGACTGTAGTACGCAAGAGCATAGAATGTCCTGCTACTTGGGAAGATTTCAAGAAGAAGTTCATGCAAAATTTCCTTCCACCGCAATTTCATGAGAAGGCTATCAAGCAATGGGATTTACTTCAACAACGAGATCGTGAGCCTATTCCACAGTATACAGAGAGTTTTTGGAATGCACTCCTACAGTTACGCATGGTTGAAGACGTACCAAAGACGACACATAAGCGGAAGTATATGTCTGGACTTCTTGGACATTACTACGCTGAAGTGAACATGTTCAAGCTTGCTACCCTTGAAGACACCATCTCCTTAGCTCACGACATTGAAGATAAGTTACGCGGAAGAGACAGACGACCACAGCAATTCCAAGCCAACGGTAATTATGGATCTAAACAATTCAATTCCAATTTTAGAAGGTTTAATCCAGGTCGTTTCTCATCACCATCTTTCCGCAAGAATTGGGCTAAACCACCTGCATTACCCTCCAATGTCAATCCAAATCCTAAGCCTATTCCACAAGCAAATCCAAATGTACCCAGACTTCCAGCCATTGCAAATAATGTAACCAAAGCCAAGCCAATAGTATGCTATAAGTGTCACCAGCCAGGGCATCTCGCAGCAAATTGTCATTCAAAAAAGCCACCAGCACATATCAACTATCTTGGAGCCATGGACGAAGACGAGCATGAGGATATGCCGGATTTCACTAAAGATGAGGATGATCCTATTACTACTTCCGACACTTTACCAGGTATGCCTACTCCACATTCATTATTGACTATGAAATGTATGGTGCATGGAAAGGAAAGAACTATCTTGCATGATGACGGTAGTACTCATGACTTTATTTCAGCAAAATTGGTAAAGGAATTGAAATTACATACAGTACCTATGCATTATCGCATAAAAGCTGCATTTTTAGGCACTAGGTACAATGGCACACAAGAAGTACAAAATTTAGAGATTCAAATTGGTTCATATATTGAAAGAAGAAATTTCTTAGTTGTCCCATTACAGTCAAGCGACATTATTTTAGGAATGCCCTGGAGACACCAGCATAATCCAAATATAGATTATTCCACACACACAATGAATATTAATTTTCAAGGAAAATCTATTACATTATATGGTATGCATGCATCTAATATTTTTCCACTGCTTTCGCATACTCAAGCAAAACGTGCATTACGCAAGATTACTAAATCATATCTCATTTGGGTGAATGAATTGCACGCAAAGGAAAATCATATGCACCCTAGGCATAAGGAATTTCTTGCATATTTTAAGGACTGTTTTGCAGAAGACCTACCACCAGGTTTACCACCTTCACGTCCAGAAGACCATAAGATTGATTTAATTCCTGGCACACAACCACCTTGCAAAGCACCATATAGGCACAATCAAATAGAGCAAAAAGAAATCCAGAGTCAAGTTGAAGAATTACTAAATAGAGGCTTAATTCGACCTAGCAGTTCTCCATTCGGTGCACCTGTACTCTTAGTCAAGAAAAAGAATAATACCTATCATATGTGTATTGACTACCGATCATTAAATAAGATCACTGTAAAGAATAGGTATCCTATACCTAGAGTTGATGACCTTATGGACAAACTGCAAGGATCTTCTATATTTAGTAAAATTGACCTTAAGTCTGGATATCATCAGGTGAGGCTAGATAAATCCGACATATTTAAGACTGCATTCAGGACACAGTTTGGCCATTATGAATTCTTAGTCATGCCATTCGGATTAACTAATGCACCTGCTACCTTCAGTAGAATGATGAACCGTATCTTTCTGAAATATCAATAGTGTGTGATTGTTTTCTTTGATGATATTTTGGTGTTTAGTCAAAGTGAAAAAGAGCATTATGAGCATTTATCATTAGTTTTTCAATTACTGAAAGAAAATCAATTGTTTGCAAATCCTGAAAAGAGTGAATTCTTTAAGACAGAAATAGAATATTTAGGTCATATTGTATCAAAAGAAGGAATTAAAGTTGATCCTAAGAAAATTGATGCAATATTGCATTGGCCTGTTTCTAAAAATGTACGTGAATTACGCTCATTCCTTGGTCTTGCTAGTTTCTATAGGAAGTTTGTACGTAATTTTTCATTACTTGCTTTACCATTAACAAAACTTCTTAAGAAAGGAATTGTTTATCAATGGACTGAAACTCAGCAGAAATCCTTTGACTTACTGAAACGTGCATTAACCAATGCCCCTATTCTACAGTTGCCTGACTTTAACAGACCATTCTTCCTAGTTGTGACCGATGCTAGCGGATCAGGAATAGGAGCCGTACTAATGCAAGACAATCATCCAATAGCATATTCTAGTTCTAAGCTGAAACCCTCTGAGCTCAAATATTCCACTTATGACAAAGAACTATTAGTAGTTGTACAAGCATTAAAACAGTGGAAGCACTATTTAATGGGTACAGAATTCATGATAAAGACCGACCAGCAAAGCATTAGACATCTACTTAGCCAACCCCAAATTTCCGACCGTCATATCAAATGGGCTTCCTTCATTCAAAGTTTTCATCCTATCATTCAATACCAACCTGGAAAAGAAAATGTAGTTGCTGATGCATTGAGTAGAAGACCTGCAATTCATAATATTTCTATCATATCTTTTGATTCTTTGATTGCTATGAAAGATACATATCACCAGGATATTACTTTTCATTCTGATTGGCAAAAATTAGTTCAAAATAATTTCATTCCTGTTGATTCATTGTCATATAATGATGGATTTATGTTTTTTGAAAAGAGACTGTGTGTTACTATTCCATTCCGATCTTTTGTTTTGAATGAAATTCATTGTCCCCCATATCAAGGTCATAGAGGTATCATATCTACATTACGCATGTTAACTGAAGATTTTTATTGGTCGCATATGGATGCAAATGTATCTAATTTCATTTCTGAATGTTTGATTTGTCAAAGAATAAAGAGACATCATGGTAAACAGTATGGATTATTAATGCCTTTGTCTATTCCATCTAAACCTTGGGAACATATTTCTATGGATTTCATTATTGGTTTACCAAATACTAAATGTAACCATGACATGATTTGGACAATTGTAGATAGATTTAGTAAGCAAGCATATTTCATTGCATGTAAGAAAACTTTAACAGCATCACAAGCAGCACAGTTATTTTTGAAAACTGTTTTTACTAACCATGGATTGCCAAAAGTGATTATTTCAGATCGTGATTCTAGATTTTGTAATAATTTTTGGATTACACTGTTTGCAAATCTAGGCACAAAGATTGATTTCTCATCTGCATTTCATCCAGAAACAAATGGACAAACAGAAGCCACAAATAGCACCATTTTAGATCTTTTACGTGCATATACTATCTCTAAACCTCAGACATGGGACACTCATTTGTATTTATTACAGTTTGCATATAACAATACACCGCACACATCTACAAAGAAAGCACCTTTTGAAGTCATTTATGGATATAGATTATCTACACCTGTTGCATCTTTGTCTAATAGAAATCAGAGTGCTGATGATATTGCTACTATGCATAACAGTATTTTTGATGAGGTTAAGGATATGATTGCTAAAGCCCAACAATCATATACCAAACAAGCCAACAAGAAAAGACAAGCCATGAATTTCAAAGTTGATGATTATGTTTGGCTTAGAATAGAAAAGCGTAGACTGCAAAGTGTAGATAGACATCCAGTTGTCAAATTAGCTCCTAGATTTTATGGACCATTTAGAATCATTCATAAGATTAATGATAATGCATTCAAGTTAGAATTGCCATCTCATTGGAAAATTCACAATACATTTCACATTAGTTTATTGAGACCATTTAGAGGCCAATTACCTATCCACCCTGTTTATGAAAACCCACCTTTATTAGAAGACGAGACTGAAATACTTGAACCAGAAGCCATCATAGACACTGACTACATGACCACTAGAACTGGCCGAAGGTATTCTAGATATCTAGTCAAATTTAAGAACCATCCTGTAGAGGAAGCACAATGGATGCACGCTAGAGACTTAAATGCTTTCCCCACTCTGTTAGCTCCACATTGAGCTAATAGCAATTGAGGTCAATTGCTATCCCACCCCGGGGGTATAATGCCAGGAGGCATATTCCACGGTGGATTCCGTGAGGTTTGCCAGGAGGCATATTCCACGGTGGATTCCGTGAGGTTTTACGATGGATTCCATAAACTTAGATGACCGGGGCTCATACACAAAGAGGATTCTTTGTGCGAGAAGTTGATGGGGACGCCTGTCCTTTTCGGGCGTTTCATTAATTTAGTGTGTACGTGGGTGATTCCATAGCGAGTGATTCCGCAAAATGCATATTAAATTAATAAACGTTTATGAGTTTAGAGTGCGCACTCGTAATAAATTAAGGTTAGGATTTATTTCTAACCAGTTGATTTATTTATGTAGCTGAAGACTGCTAGGTATTCACTTTTGTCGGTTTAATTGTATTATTTTACTAACGATTGTGAATGCTTCAGTTGATGTGTAGAGATAGCAGCAGTGGCGGAGGAAAGCATTGGAGTCTAGCGAGTATTCGACCTTTGGATTATATTTTGATAGGCGCCACGCCTATATTTTGTTATGTCTATTGAGACATTGATTATTGATTATTATTTTGTATGCGCCTATGCGCACGGATATGTTATTTCTATTTTGGACATTGAGATTGGGCATGCCAGACTCTATGGGCACCGTCCATTAGCTTTATTTCCTATTTTTGTAGAAAGCAAACTCAAAAGCTAAAAGCTTGTCATATTTTTGTAAATTGGGCTATTATTGAGCATGAAGATTGAAATATACATAAAATACATGCTTTGTGAAGCGCTCACACAAGGCATGGGGGGAGATTGAACCCAATTGGTCTCTTGCTTCTTGTCGTGCATGCTTTTACATGGTTTTTTGTGCAAAAAGGTAGAGTTCATTGTTCTTGGGGACCTTTCGAGATTCACTACGTGAGCATTCTACATCCGATCTGCGCACCAGTCTCAAATGAGTTTGACAATTTTTTGGTTGAAAATGGCATATGTAGGTAGCTTACCTGCAGCTATACTCCTCAGTAGAATGGGGTAGATAAATGGAAAAACAGGGTATTGATGGTAGCTGTTCAGGAAATGATGAATGAGAACAGTATTCCGCTCTATTATTGGGCTGAGGCTATTATGACAGCCATGTATATCTTGAACAGGACTCCCACTGCAGGTATTTATGAGATGATACCATTTGAGAAACTGTATGGCTACAAGCCTGATGTCAATCACATGAAAGTATTTGGCTGTCTTGCTTATGTGCACATACTTGGTGAGAAAAGGAAAAAGCTAGATCCGAAAGCACATAAGTGTGTCTTTATTGGATATTCACAGGAGAAGAAGGAATACAAATGTTATGATCCCTCTACTTGGGATATATTAGCGAGCAGAGATGTCATCTTTGATGAGATGGCCTCTTGCTATGCATCACCAGCTGCAGTGCCATCAGATATGCCTTCTACACATGTATTTACAGTTTATTTGCAGAGCAGAGTGCTGCTTTGACAAGTCCTAACAGTCTGATTGTATCTCCATGGACAGGGAGATTATAGAGCTCTGGCTCACCGTCCACCACTGACACCAATATGTCAGTGAAGGGGAGATATGATGTGATGGATAGCAAAGGGAAAGAAAAAGCTTCTGATGATGCATTTGGTGTGATGACACATGGCAGGATGACTTTAGGTTATGAGTTAGCCGACAATCTAGATAGTGAGCTTGGTATTTTGGCAGTGTATATGCCTGGCACTAGGCAGAGCATGTACATTCTACCTCATGAGAGAGGGGAATAGAGTAGTGCACCACAACTTAGACGGTCGTAGAAAGTTAGGTACCCTGTGGATAGGCTAACTTACAGTGGTTGTTCTGCAAAGAAGCATTTTGCTTATATGACAAAGGTGACAAAGGTCAAAGAGCTTGCTACATTTGCTGAAGTAGTGATGGATAAAAATTGGTACACAGTTATGGATGAGGAAATAGATGCTTTGGTTGAAAATAGTACTTGGGATCTTGTGCCACTGCCAAAAGAAAAGAAGACCATTGTGGGTCTACAAGATTAAATACAAGTTGGATGGTAGTGTAGAGAGGTACAAAGCCATGCTAGTCACAAAGGGATATGCCTAGCAGTATGGGTTAGACTATGAGGAAACATTCAGCCCTCTTGCCAAGATGGCAACCATAAGAACAATGATCGCATTGGCTGCTGCTAAAGGCTAGAAATTGCAGCAGATGGACGTGAAGAATGCTTTCCTCAATGGTGACTTGGAAGAGGATGTTTATATGGATTAGCTCGAAGGATATGTACACCTTGATTTTCAGCATTATGTATGTAAGCTGAAAAAAGTATTGTATGGGCTGAAGTAGGCTCCCAGAGCCTGGCATGCAAGGATCAGTAATTACTTGCAAAGTCTAGGAGTTATTGTCCCCAAGGATGGTCACAATTTGTTTACGAAAAAGATAGACAAAGTCTTGGTAGTGCTGGTTATCTATGTTGATGACTTGATAATCACAGGTTGTTTACGAAAAAGACAGATAAAGGCTTGGTAGTGCTAATCATCTATGTTGATGACTTGATAATCACAAGTGATGATGACTTGGGGATATATCATATTATGCAGATGCTAAAATTTGAATTTGATATGAAAGACTTAGGTGAACTGAAGTATTTCTTGGGTATTGAGGTGATCAAAGATGAAAACGGCTTATGGCTGATGTAGAAATACTATGCCATGGAAATGCTGAAGAAATATGGCATGGCTAAATGTAAACCACTAGATACACATCTTGATCAGAATGTCAAGTTGGACATTAGCATTGGAGCTAAAATTGATGATGTGACTATGTACAGGCAGATGGTAGATAGTATGATACTAGGCCAGACTTAAGTTATGCAGTTGAGCTTATAAGTTCATGTAGAAGCCCAGAAAGCCACATTTGGATGTTGTTAGGTGGATTATGAGATATGTTAAGTCCATTGTAGATTATGGGTTGTTTTATGTGAAAGATAAGCCCTTGACACTAGTTGGATACACATATATAGATTGGACAGGATGCTCATATATCGTAGATCTACGAGTGGTTATGATTTTTGCTTTGGAAGTGGATTGATCAGCTGGAGTAGCAAGAAACAACCTACGGTTGCATTGTCTAGTACTAAGGCTGAGTATAGGGGTGTTGCATTGGCAGCATGCGAGATTGCATGGTTGCTCAAGCTTATGGCTGATTTGGACATACAAGTGGATGCTCGAGTGACCTTGTTATGTGAAAATCTCAGTAGTGTGCTCCTAGCAACGAATCCAGTATACCATGCCAGGAATAAATACATTGAGGTACACTACCACTTTATCAAAGAGATGGTTCTTGCAGGGAGAGTAGATCTCATGCATGTGAAGGCTAATGAACAGGTTGCAAATATCTTTACCAAGTCTTTGGGTAAAGATAAGTTCAGTGTTTTTAGACAACTGCTTGGTGTACACATGTTGTCTTGGCTTGAGGGGGGGTGTTAAGACTTCAAGCTCAGCCCTACTATCTTTAGGTTGTGTGTACCCGACAGCTTGTCCAGCTATACTACATGCAGACACTAAATAAGTTGATGGCTTTAGACTTAGTTTGTACTTGGTGTGAATGGTCTTACAGACTTTAGTGTATTGTATTCACTCCAGTTAGATGAGTTAGTAAAATAATGAAGAAAAGAGTAGAGAGTATACAACATCTTTCTCTGTTGCTCCAACCCTTCTCTATCTCTATCTCTCAACAAAAGGAAGAAGGCGACTTGAGTGGTACTTGAGTGAGAGTTAAGAGAGGAATTTAAAAAATCATATGAATACCCCATAAAGAAGACAAGGTTTAATGAACCAAGATGTGCATGGAGAGGAGAATAAAATAAATGCACACTTGTAGAAAAAGAACCACCTATCAAGAAATAATTGCATGCTATAAAAAACATTCACTTTCATTAGAAGAATAAAAAGGTGGATATAATTAAAAAAATGGTCCAACTAGACCCATTAAATTGTTGGGGATAAAGAGGTCTATACCTAGCCACCTTCACACCTATGCTCTACATGTAGTGGGCACACATTGTGACTGTTGGAGTTCCCACGTTCTCTCTCTCTCTCTCTCTCTCTCTCTCTCTCTCTCTCTCTCTCTCTCTCTCTCTCTCTCTCTCTCTCTCTCTCTCTCTCTCTCTCTCTCTCTCTCTCTCTCTCTCTGAGAGGAACAAGGTCATCAGACAGTCTGCTTCCTACACAGATTTCAGGATATGGACAGAGATCGCATTGCATACAGAGCATATATGGCATCTCAGGAGATGGCTCGAGCGGGGGATACCACATCATGGTATGCACAGACTAGAGCTTGGTTTGAGAGACATGGGCTGGACATTGATAGACTCCCACCTCTTCTATATGATACTCAGGCTCCCACTTACACCCTCTCTCTCTCTGAGAGGAACAGAGTCATCAGACAGGAGATATGGCATATTTATATACAGAGGACATGGGTCAGCCCTGCACAGCCAGTGCCATCGAAGATGGCACATTATTATACATAGTTCTTGAGCATATCAGAGCAGGGATTCATAGAGATTCCGAGATATATGCAGATCTATATGCCACATCGATTGAGAGTTCTTATTGGACAGCTCAGGGTATCATCACATCAGCTTATGATTGAGAGTGGCAGAGCCAGTGGCATCCCACGGGAGGAGAGGATATGCCCCCTTTGCAGATCAGAGGTGGAGAGTGAGGAGCATTTTGTTATCAGATGCCCGGCATACTCAGAGTTGAGATCTAGATACACATTGAGCAGCTCACTTCAGGGATGTATGACTGATATGGATCAGAGATCATTTGTCCGTTTTCTGGGAGAGGCATGGCACATCAGAGAGCAGAGCACACAGCGGGTCTCAGTCAGAGAGGGGCCCACCCAGACGACTATTACACAGTTCTTTCAGACAAACAGAGTGAGAGCTACTGTACCAGCCTCCAGCCAGACCTTCGAGCTCACACTACAGCAGGCTGAGGACCAGCGTTCCCGACGTCGCATGAGGATCCGTGGATTTCGGACCCCACAGCCACACCAACAGGAGATCCGGAGGATTCTTGATCTACATCGACAGCAGACTGAGATCCGACGACACTCGACACATTGGATCTCAGATCTCCAGTTTGCTCTTTCTCCACCGCCGATGTACCACATCCTGCATCCAGGAGGGATCACCTGCTATTAGCGACTTCGACGACTGCTACTACATCCCAGGATAGTATATCTCCCTGCATCTGTTACATATACACATCGCACCACTTTATCATAGCCGACAGTTGTTCCCCTATCACAATCGACATTTGTTCCCATTTTGTAGCCATTATCTGGAGTACCAGAGCTACATACACACATACACATACACGACACTTATCACACTCACAGCACCGTATTTTTAGTTTTCAGTTTTTAGCTTTTCATTCAGCACTTTTATTTTGGATAGCTGGACCTCATCAGTTGTATCACAATTTGTCTCATAGGCCAGTTTTGGTCTTTAGAAGATGTTAATATAACTTTCTTTCTCTCTCTCTCTCTCTCTCTCTCTCTCTCTCTCTCTCTCTCTCTCTCTTGTTAGATATGATCAATGCCCCACCCTCATTAGGTACTACCAATGATCCATGGTGCTGAAAGTTGTAAGGCCCCCATTATGAGGAGAAGCCAAATGTGAGCCCGGACATTGGTTGAGTCCTGACTTGTATATCAGATGAGGTCTATGTGATCGGATGGCAAAAAGGTGACCATTGTGGGTCTAATCTATGGGTTAGACGGAGCGGTTAAGCTGGTAGCAACTCAAGGCACATTGCATCGAGTTGCGGGGTAAGGGAGTTAAAAGGGGCCCCTATTGTGGGGAATATTCCTTGGCCGACTAGTGGAGGCTTATATGGTAGGTCGGTCAGGCCAACCTCATGGCCTTCGCAGGCTATAAAAGCTAAACCCCTTCACACCCATCAATCACTCATCTTTTATCCAGTCAGAGTTGTTGTTCCAGCTAGCCTTAAGCTCTTCACCTATCTTCTATCTAGATCGCCATCTAAGCTTCACACACAGTGGAAGTGCACGGGTGGACAGAGCCATCTTTGTATCAGTTGTTTGAAGTTAAAGAATTTACTGATTCTCCTCTTATCTGTTGTGTACTCTCTATCTCTTTCTCAGATTCTGTTCGCTGTGCCGTGTAATATTTTACATGGCATCAGAGCCTAGGGGGCTCTAGAGATTGGAGAGTGTGCAAGAGGCAAAGGCTTCAACAGCAAAGAGAAACTATGTCGACTTCCGGAAGCAGTTCTGGTGCATCAGGAAGCGGTGCAGGAGGTGGTGTTGCTGTACCGGCTATTCAAACACTGAGGATTCATCCACCAACCTTTAGCGAAGGCAAGTTAGATGGTACAAACTACACCTTGTGGAAGTTCAAAATTACAACTATCCTTGATTCTTATGAGCTTCTGGAGATTGTGCTGGGGACTGACGCAAAACCACAGCCTGCCCCCGACCCATCAAATCCTAGTGTGATGATTCCTCCGAATGTAGATCTTCTACGAGCTTGGAAACGAAGGAATGCAGATGCATTGTGTGCCTTAGTTACAAGCTATTCTGACAGTGTTCTGACTTTGATTCAGCATACAACCAAAGCGTCAGAGGCTTGGAATGTACTAAGGAGTTAGTATGAAACACGAAACCAAACAAGGATTCAAAACTTGGAGAATCAACTAGCAGCGGAGAAGTTTGCTGAAGGAGAGACAGTTGAAGCATTCATCACTCGGATTAAGAATCTACTCGATGAGATGGCTGGCGCTGGGATACAAAAGACTAGCAAAGAGCTAGCTCAGAGGTGTCTTCGGATTTGTCCACAAAAGTTTGATGGACTAGTAATTGCCCTTAATACTCAGGTGAGACCTCAAGCTTTGACTTTTGAGGAGTTTTGTGCATTATTAATGGAGGAGGAGTTGAGACTGAAAGTCTGAGAAGGAAGCAACAATGGAGATGCTGCATTCTCTGCCAATGCAAAAGGCAAAGGTGGTTCCTCCACCAAAAATGATGGTGACAAAAAGAAGAAGGGCGGAAAGAAGAAGTTTCAATGAGAGTGCTTCTACTGCAAGAAGAAAGGACATGCAATTGCAGATTGTCATGTCAAGAAGGCACATGAAAAGAATGATACCCTTAAAAGTAAAGGGAAAGAGAGAGCCAATACGGCTGAAGCAGAGCTGGAATTATTCATGGCAATCATTGAGGAAGTGTACTCCTTGGCTCAAGAAGAATCTACCACTGACTCATGGGTGTTGGATAGTGGGGCCTCCCGTCACATGACCAACAAGAAAGGTCTATACAGTTCTATACAGCCTCTACAAGAATCCATCACTGTGATGGTTGGAAATGATGCTAAATGCCCTACTGCGGGCACATGTACTATTTCTTTTGTTGCTGCAAATGGTGAAGTCAAAAAGCTTTCAAATGTGTTGTATGTTCTTGAAATCAGGAGAAATCTCTTATCGCTGCCATAACTGATCTTGGTCATGAAGTGAGGTTCAAGAAGACAGGTGTAGAAATTCTTGATAGTGCTGGCACAATTGTTGGCAAAGGAGAAAGAAGGAACAACTTGTATGAGCTAAGTGCTCTTACAGCCATCGCTGGAGTGGGCACAAGTAAGCTTTGGCATGAAAGGTTTGGACACATCGGATTTGTAGTGTTGAAGGAGATGAAAAAGCAAGGTATGATTGCTCACCTACCTACAATAACTGAATTGAAGGAACCATGTGAAGCTTGTATGATGGGCAAGCAACAGAGAAAGGCATTTCCACAAGAAAGCAAGAATAGAGCACAGGCTCCTCTAGAGTTGGTGCATGCTGACTTGTGTGGTAAGATGCCTACACAAGCCTTGGGGAGATCTTCTTATTTTATGTTGATTGCCAATGACTACAGTAGGAAGATGTGGGTGTACTTCCTTCGTGATAAGGCTCAAGATTTTGGTAAGTTTAAAGAATGGCTAAAACTTGTTGAGAATGAAACAGGGAAAAGTGTGAAGAAATTTAGAACAGATGGTGGTGGTGAGTTTAACTCAAAGGAGTTTGAAGGCTTTTGCAAGAGCAAAGGGATCAAGCGTCAATTGACGACGCCTCACACACCTCAGCAGAACGGTGTTGTGGAACGCAGGAATCACACCATTGTGGAGATGGCAAGATGTATGTTAAAGGGCAAGGGATTGCCTAACCATTTTTGGGCTGAAGCTGTTAATAGTGCAGTCTACATTCTAAATTGGAGCTACACAAAGGCTCTCAAGGGAAAAACACCTCATGAGGCTTACACTGGTAAGAAACCATCTGTCTCACATTTCAAAATTTTTGGATGTGAATGTGTTAACCCCAATACGAAGAAAGCAAAAGGAAATAAAAAAGACGCAGGGCAAAGGTGGAAAAAATGTAGCCCGACTAAAGAAATAATAGGAGAAAAGGCCAAAAGCGAAAGGGCAACCTTAAAAGTCCAAGGCAAATGCAAAAGGGGAAAGGCGCATTTTTAAATAAAAAGGCGCACCTTGAAATCTTGTAAAAGAGTGCCGGGCTCTCACCCGTGCAAATTGTAAATGTAGACGGGCGGTGGAAAGGAAGTTAGGAAGATAGAAGGACAATGGAAAAAAGGGCCTAGGCTACGGCCAGCCATGTAAAAAAGGGGAAAAGGGGATGACTGCCCAAAAGGGATTTAGGGTTTTGTATATAAAGTTGAAAAGTGAATGAGAAGCTCATTCTTGTGTGTGGCCAAAATTAGCTCTCTCCTTCTTTTTCTTCTTCTTGTTCTTGCTTGCTTGAGCTTGTGCTTGAGAGAGGGAGTGTGAGAGTGTGAGGGTGAGGGACCAAGGAGGAGAAGCTCTCCATCTTCTCCTCTCTTCTTCTCTTCTCTTCTCTTCTCTTGTCTTTCTCACGGCAATGGAGCTTGGAGCGCGGAGCTTGAGGATGGAGCTTGCTTGAAGTTTGCACTTGGATCGTGGAGCTACCGGAGTGCACGGGAGAGGAGGTAACTCAAACAGCATGGAGGTAAGCTCACTACACCCGTAGGTATGGATGGCGCGTCGGTTACGTGAGAGGTAGCCATTAGTGCTCGGCTTGGAACGCTTGAAACAAGAAGCGGTCCGTGGGTCTTGGCGGTTGAGCGAAAGCTCCCACATTTTGGTTCCGTAGTTGGGACAAACGGATTCAAGCCTTGGGCACTTGCGTGCTTCCAATCGAGCATCAAAGTAAGGGTTTCCCTGAACCGTGCTTGAGATAGGTAGGAAGTGAGGGGGTTGAAGATGGTATTTGATCTCCTTGGCAAATAGGTTTTTGTTTTGTTCGAGGTTTATGTTGTGAGATGGAGTAGTGTAGGTATTTACTTTGTGATTTGGATGCATTAGAGTAGGAGAAAACAAAGAAAAACAAAGAAAATTAGCATTAGGGTTTCTGTTGTCAAAACAAGGAAAGAGGGTTTGATTTGCTTGCCAATTTGCATTTTGGAGTTTATTGGCTATTCCAGGTATATACAACTCTTCCCCTCCATCCATAGCTTTGATCTGGAGATATGTATGACAGACCGTGACTTGAATCGTGTGATTCGGGTGATTTATCATCGCACCGGTAAAAAACACGCCGCGCTCGGCGTGTTCGAGTGACAACGATTCTGGGCCGAGTCCCAAAATCGGCCCTCGGCCCACTACCACTCAGACCACTTGACTCGGCCCGTCCGAGCGACCCACTCGGCCCGGCCGACTCGACCCAAAAACTCATTTGGCCCATCCGAGCGACCCACTCGGCGCGACCGACTCGGCCCTCAGACATCCAGATTCGGACTAGCCGAATTTGACATTTGGACCAGTCACATTCGGCCCTTCCTACTCGGCCCTCGGACGGTCCAAATCGGGCATTCGACCCCTGTAATTCGGACCTATTGGGCCGAATTTAGATTTTCTCAAATTTTAACCTGAAGACAGTGAAATTAACCGAGAAACCATACATAGCCAAAACCATATCATAGATCGATCACTGGGCTGAAACTTAGAGCAAGTAGTTCAAAATTTGACTATAAACGGTCCTCCAAATTACACATGGTGTTTACCGTAATGGCCTTGCGGGCCGGGGGGGACTGCCCCCCCCCCCCCGAACCCCCGCAGAGGGGGCTCTGCCCCCTCCGCACCTCCCCCAAGTAGGTTGGAGAGAAAACGTGCGCCGTGACAGGTCTCCCAAATTGGACCTTGGTGAAGTAATGGCTCTACACAAGCATGGATTCTCACTTGTTGCAAAAGAGCAGCCAAAAGCCCATACCCAAATAGAGATAAACAGAGACCCTAGAACCTCAATGGGCCAATCTAGCCATCAAGGGCAAAAAGGCCACACCACGAGAACACAAAGACATTGTGTTCATACCATGTCTAGTCAGAGCGAAATACAACATCAGCAAGCTATAAAGGCCAAGATGACTAGACATGACACTCTTGACGAGAGATGTACCTTGAGCAACATTGCACAGACAACCCAAGACGTTGGTGGAGAATCCACGTCTAGTCATGCAAGTGGGGACTCCACGAAGCATGGACTCTACTAGGTTAACCAGAGCTTAAACTGACTGATGTAACTCTTAACCCTTACGGGGAACACCGACAAGCACTTCTAGGGAAGTGGAGAATCCTTCTAACTATTGAAACAGAAAGCTTGCCAGTCCCGTTCTATGTTCCTCCAAATAGCGAGAATTGTGGAAAGGAAATCCTCCTAGGAAGGCCCTTCAAAAAGGCAACGAAGTGTGAAGCCGACTATGTAGCACAGAGGATACACTTGATGTCAAGATTGTGGGAGAAAAAGAAGGAGTCTCGCTTGAAGCTTTCTTGCTTGCACAATAGGGGAAGACACACAAGGGTGGAGGCTGAAAACAGTTTTCCTCTTCTTAGTTGTGTAAGCCAAAAGAACTCTCTTACAAAGAAATAGAAGAACCCTATATATGGGTCTCAAACCAAACTCAACTAACTAAGGTGGCATACTAACTGAGCCACAAACTAGAGTAGATAAGGATAGCTATCATGTAGCTATTATTCATGGATGGTGTACCAACCGCGTCTGCAACTGACAAGTCGGTGACATAAATACACAACGGTCACCCTGGCGTATCACGAGTGGAGCTCGATATCTCAACACTCCCCCTCGAGCTCAATCCCAATTCCTGCACACCAAGCAGGTCTCTGAACTTGCGCAGCTTCTCTGCGCCCAATGCCTTCGTGAATATGTCAGCTACCTGATCCTCTGTGCTGACATAAACTAGATCAATAAGACCTAGTAAAACCCTCTCTCGCACATAGTGATAATGCACCTCAATGTGCTTTGTTCTAGCATGATAGACTGGGTTATTTGCCAAGTGTATACTACTCATGTTGTCACAATAAATGACAACTGGCCCATCTGTAAACTGATGCATATCATAAAGTAGCTTATGCAGCCAAGCTACCTCACATGCAGCCATTGCTGCACCCCTGTACTCAGCCTCTGTGCTCGACAAGGCAACTGTAGGCTATTTCTTGCTGCTCCAAGTGACTGCAGCACTCCCAAAAGAGAACACATATCCACTGGTAGATCGTCTATCAGAAATACTACCAGCCCAATCAGCATCAGTGTATCCATGCAACTGTATCTGAACCCCAGTCTCATAAAATAGTCCATACTGCAATGTGGACTTCACATACCTGAGTATGCGTCTAGCCGCATCCAAATGTGGTTTCCTTGGAGCCTGCATAAACTGACTTACCAATCCAACAGCATAGCTCAAATCTGGCCTGGTAATAGTCATATAAATCAAACTTCCTACTATGCGTCTGTACATAGTAGGGTCTTCTAGAAGCTCACCTGCATCTGTGCTCAACTTCACATTCTGCTCCAAAGGAACTGAAATAGGCTTACAGCCTGTCATCCCATATTTGGACAGCATGTCCAATCCATACTGCCTCTGCAAGAGCTGTATCCCACTTGGTGATCTAATCACCTCAATGCCCAAGAAATAGCACAGCTCTCCCAAATCCTTCATCTCAAACTTCTGCTTCAATAGCATTTTCACATGAAGGATATCTTCATCACTGTCACCTGTCATAATCAAATCATCAACATAAATGACAAGTAGCATAATACCTTTCTCTGTTTTCCTCACATAAAGTGAGAAATCTGCCTTGGAAATCTGAAAGCCAATAGTGACAAGATACTGTCCTATCTTGTCAGACCATGCTCTAGGTGCTTGCTTTAAGCCATACAAGGCTTTCTTCAACCTCCAAACAAACTCAGGATGAACAGCATGCACATAACCTGGCGGCTGCTCCATATATACCTCTTCTTGCAAATCACCATGCAAGAAGGCATTCTTTACATCCATCTGATGTAAAGACCATCCCTTTGATGTAGCCATAGCAATGACCGCTCTTACGGTTGCCATCCTTGCAACCGGACTGAATGTTTCTTCATAGTCAATACCATATGTCTGTGCATACCCCTTGACTACTAATCTTGCCTTGTATCTATTCACAGAACCATCTGCATTGTGCTTCACCTTATAAACCCACTTACAGCCAATTGCATTTTTACCTTTAGGCAAAGGTACCAATTCCCATGTAGCATTAGCTTCCAAGGCATCCATTTCTTCATCCATGGCTTTCTCCCATTTTTCTTTTCCCATGGCTTCCTCAAAAGAAGTGGGTTCTGGTTCCTGTATTACTTTAACCATATATGCATAGTGAATGGCTGTAAATCCATCATATTTCAGCCTATCCACAGGATACCTAGCTCTCGTAGACCTGCGCAAAGTAGGTTCACTCCCAGGTGCTCTCAAAACATCCCTGGTCTTCCTTACTCCAGGTGTAACAATAGAAGGAATACCCAACTCATCATCAATGCTATGTTCTGAGCCACTAGATTCACCATCCACATAAGAGTGACCTGCATTCACATCAAACATGGGCTGATCAATCTTCTCTTTGTTGAGATATCGAGCTCCACTCGTGATACGCCAGGGTGACCGTTGTATATTTATGTCACCGACTTGTCAGTTGCAGACGCGGTTGGTACACCGCCCATGAATAATAGCTACATGATAGCTATCCTTATCTACTCTAGTTCGTGGCTCAGTTAGTATGCCACCTTAGTTAGTTGAGTTTGGTTTGAGACCCATATATAGGGTTCTTCTATTTCTTTGTACTTGAGTTCTTTTTTGGCTTACACAACTAAGAAGAGGAAAACTGTTTTCAGCCTCCACCCTTGTGTGTCTTCCCCCATTGTGCAAGCAAGAAAGCTTCAAGCGAGACTCCTTCCTTCTCTCCCACAATCTTGACATGGTATCAGAGCCTTGTTCGTGGTAAGGAGCTCAAGAAAGCAAGCCAAGCTCGCGGTGGTCTGGTAAGAGGAGCAGTGTTGCTTTCATTTCCTGTTTTGGGAGCAGATCTCTGCAGGTAGCACAGCCGGAAATTGCAGGAGTGCATTGTCTCAGGTTGAGACGCCCTTCGCGGTGAAGCAAGAGGGCAGTATATGCTGCGGGCGAGGGCTTTAGCCCTCGGCGACCTTGTTTTTTTGATTTGAGGCCATTTCGGGGCCTGTTTTGCAGACGGAAGTTTTCTGCACGCACTCAAGAAAAGGCCCAGTTTTATGCTGTGCGACCACTGTTCTACAGGTCGGTGAAAAGTTACTGTAGAAATTGCATCGTATGCTTGTGCGCAGAGACATTGGGAGTTTCAGAATCATCCTTGGTTCCTGTTTATGCAAAATCGTCACTAGGAAGTGACTGTGTGGTCAAATACCACTTTCGCCAGTTTTGCAGATTTGCCCTTGTGAGGGTGAAGCTGTGTTTTTTGCAGTGACAGAATTTCTTGCAGTATTCTGTAATGGCATCTGATTCTCTTTCACAGATTGTCACTGAAAAGCTTGACAAGAACAACTTCCAGGCATGGAAGTTTAGAATAACGAATTTCCTTATGGGAAAAGGATATTGGGAATTTGTTGCAGGAAATGAAGAAGAACCAGTTCTTCCTGATGTTCCCAATCAACAACAAATGCAGGCATTTAAAACATGGCATGAGAGAGCCAGGAAAGTTATGTATTGGCTGTCTATCAGTATTTCAGACTCTATGATTGTGCATATTCAGGATGCAAGTACGCCAAAGGAGGCATGGGATACTTTGTCAAAAATGTATAGCACAAATACGCAAGCCAGGAAAATGCAGCTCAAGCAAGAGTTGCATAATGTGCAAAGAGAAAGTATGAGCATCAACGACTACCACATGAAGGTGAAGAAGATTGCAGATGCACTTGCTTCCATTGGGTCGCCAGTGGAAGATGATGATTTAGTTTCCGTGACCTTGAATGGTCTAGGAAAGGATTATGCACAGTTTCGGACATCCATTTCAGTTCGTGAAAGATTTCCTGATTTTGAGGAGTTGATTGCTCTTCTAATTTCTGAGGAACAGAGAAATGGTGGTGCATCTTCTTCAGGAGGAACTTCAAAAGAAGCTGTCTTCTACTCAAATGCTGGAAGAGGTAGAGGCAGAGGTAGAGGAGGCCGATTTGGAGGCCGTGGCAGAAATCAGAATATGCAGCAAACTCAAGAAAACCAGTCCTATGGAGGAGGACGTGGTAACTCTAGAGGCAGGGGGAGCCAAAGAGGTCGTGGTGGATGGCAAAGAGGCCAAAATGCAAACAGTAATGTTGAATGCTACTATTGTGGTAAAATGGGTCATATGGCTAAAGACTGCTATAAAAAGCAGAATGACATCATGAATGGAAAACTGCAACAAGGGAATTATGCATCTTCTAGTAGACAGGGTGATGACAGAAATGAGCATTTGTTCATGGTGCAGCACATGAACAATTCTATGACAAGTGCAGAAGAAAGCAATGATGTATGGTATGTTGACTCAGGTGCATCAAACCACATGACAGGTCATGCAGAATGGATGGAGGATGCAAGGAAAATGAAAAAACCAGGATTTGTGGAGACTGGTGATGATACTGCACATCCTATTGTGCAGATTGGAAAAATTCCATTGTCTATGCAGGGTGGGAAAAAGAAATACCTGTCCGATGTATTTCATGTCCCGAATATTACCAAGAATCTGGTTTCAGTTGGTCAAATGGTTGAACAGGGCTTGCAGGTCAGATTTAATCCTCATGGATGCTTTGTTGAGGATATGAAAAATAAAGGTCGCTTGATAGCAAAAGGAAAGAAGAAGGGCAGAATGTTTACATTGGATGCAGACATGTCTGAATTGAGTGCAGCAATGTTTGCACATGGGACCGGTGTAGTTGCAGATATTGATATCTGGCATAAACGCATTGGTCATGTTAATGTACAACGACTTAAATCAATGCAGGCCCAAAATATTGTTGCAGGATTGCCCAAATTCAAGGTTGCAGAAATGCATAAGGTATGTGAAGCCTGTCAGTTTGGAAAACAGGCAAGGAAACCATTTCCTAGACATGTTCAAGAGAGTAAGAAGCCATTGGAATTAATCCACTCTGATGTGTGGACTACTAAAGCTGCATCTCTTGGAGGCTGTCATTATTTTGTCAGTTTTATTGATGACTATAGCAGAAAAGTTTGGGTGTATTTTATGAAAAAGAAAAGTGAAGTTTTTGGGCATTTCAAATCTCTTAAAGCTATGGTTGAAAAAGAAACAGGTCTGCAAGTAAAATGCCTAAGGTCAGATGGAGGGGGAGAGTACCTCTCAAATGAGTTTGCAAGGTTCGTGCAGGAGCATGGCATAAAGCAGCAATATTCATGCAGTCATACCCCACAGCAAAATGGAATTGCAGAAAGAAAAAACAGACATATTGGAGAGGTATCTCGTGCCATGCTCAATGAAAAAGACTTGCCAGATTTTTATTGGGCTGAAGCAGTTGCTACAGCAGTCTACATAATGAACAGGACTCCCACTGCAGCAATACATGGAATGACTCCAGAGGAGAGGTATACTGGTAGGAAACCAGATATTTCTCATTTGAAAATTTTTGGTTGCATTGCCTATGTACATGTGCCAGATGAGCTGAGATCCAAGTTGGATCCAAAAGCTGAGAAGTGCATCTTTATTGGTTACTCTCTGCAGCAAAAAGGGTATAGATGCTATAACCCTTCTACTCGTAAGTTTACAGTGAGCAGAGATGTTGTTTTTGATGAGATGAGTAGCTGGTATAGACCAGTAAATGTGATTGATGATGAAGATGCACAAAATGGTAATGCTACACAGAATTCACAGCAGCAGTCACAAAATATTAGTGGACCTGGAGCGTCCTCTAGCAGTGGTTCACATTCTTCGCCATGGACAGGTAGATTGAGATCAGGAGAATCTTCTCAAAGCAATGCAGATAGTGGTATGCAGGTATCACGAAAAGGAAAAGAGAAGGTTGATCAGCCCATGTTTGATGTGAATGCAGGTCACTCTTATGTGGATGGTGAATCCAGTGGCTCAGAACAGAGCATTGATGATGAGTTGGGTATTCCTTCTATTGTTACACCTGGAGTAAGGAAGACCAGGGATGTTTTGAGAGCACCTGGGAGTGAACCTACTTTGCGCAGGTCTACAAGAGCTAGGTATCCTGTGGATAGGCTGAAATATGATGGATTTACAGCCATTCACTATGAATATATGGTCAAAGTGATACATGAACCAGAACCCACATCTTTTGAACAAGCCATGGGAAAGAAAAATGGGAGAAAGCCATGGATGAAGAAATGGATGCCTTGGAAGCAAATGCTACATGGGAGTTAGTACCTTTGCCTAAAGGTAAGAATGCAATTGGCTGTAAGTGGGTTTATAAGGTGAAGCACAATGCTGATGGTTCTGTGAACAGATACAAGGCAAGATTAGTAGTCAAGGGGTATGCACAAACATATGGCATTGACTATGAAGAAACATTTAGTCCGGTTGCAAGGATGGCAACCGTAAGAGCAGTCATTGCTATGGCTGCATCAAAGGGATGGTCTTTACATCAGATGGATGTAAAGAATGCCTTCTTGCATGGTGATTTGCAAGAAGAGGTCTATATGGAGCAGCCACCAGGTTATGTGCATGCTGTTCATCCTGAGTTTGTTTGCAGGTTGAAGAAAGCCTTGTATGGCTTGAAGCAAGCACCTAGAGCATGGTCTGACAAGATAGGACAGTATCTTGTCACTATTGGCTTTCAGATTTCCAAGGCAGATTTCTCACTTTATGTGAGAAAAACAGAGAAAGGTATTATGCTGCTTGTCATTTATGTTGATGATTTGATTATGACAGGTGACAGTGATGAAGATATCCTTCATGTGAAAATGCTATTGAAGCAGAAGTTTGAGATGAAGGATTTGGGAGAGCTGCGTTATTTCTTGGGCATTGAGGTGATTAGATCACCAAGTGGGATACAGCTCTTGCAGAGGCAGTATGGATTGGACATGCTGTCCAAATATGGGATGACAGGCTGTAAGCCTATTTCAGTTCCTTTGGAGCAGAATGTGAAGCTGAGCGCAGATGCAGGTGAGCTTCTAGAAGACCCTACTATGTACAGACGCATAGTAGGAAGCTTGATTTATATGACTATTACCAGGCCAGATTTGAGCTATGCTGTTGGATTGGTAAGTCAGTTTATGCAGGCTCCAAGGAAACCACATTTGGATGCGGCTAGACGCATACTCAGGTATGTGAAGTCCACATTGCAGTATGGACTATTTTATGAGACTGGGGTTCAGATACAGCTGCATGGATACACTGATGCTGATTGGGCTGGTAGTATTTCTGATAGACGATCTACCAGTGGATATGTGTTCTCTTTTGGGAGTGCTGCAGTCACTTGGAGCAGCAAGAAACAGCCTACAGTTGCCTTGTCGAGCACAGAGGCTGAGTACAGGGGTGCAGCAATGGCTGCATGTGAGGTAGCTTGGTTGCATAAGCTACTTTATGATATGCATCAGTCTACAGATGGGCCAGTTGTCATTTATTGTGACAACATGAGTAGTATACACTTGGCAAATAACCCAGTCTATCATGCTAGAACAAAGCACATTGAGGTGCATTATCACTATGTGCGAGAGAGGGTTTTACTAGGTCTTATTGATCTAGTTTATGTCAGCACAGAGGATCAGGTAGCTGACATATTCACAAAGGCATTGGGCGCAGAGAAGCTGCGCAAGTTCAGAGACCTGCTTGGTGTGCAGGAATTGGGATTGAGCTCGAGGGGGAGTGTTGAGATATCGAGCTCCACTCGTGATACGCCAGGGTGACCGTTGTATATTTATGTCACCGACTTGTCAGTTGCAGACGCGGTTGGTACACCGCCCATGAATAATAGCTACATGATAGCTATCCTTATCTACTCTAGTTCGTGGCTCAGTTAGTATGCCACCTTAGTTAGTTGAGTTTGGTTTGAGACCCATATATAGGGTTCTTCTATTTCTTTGTACTTGAGTTCTTTTTTGGCTTACACAACTAAGAAGAGGAAAACTGTTTTCAGCCTCCACCCTTGTGTGTCTTCCCCCATTGTGCAAGCAAGAAAGCTTCAAGCGAGACTCCTTCCTTCTCTCCCACAATCTTGACACTCTTTTCCTTTTCGTGATACCTGCATACCACTATCTGCATTACTTTGAGAAGATTCTCCTGATCTCAATCTGCCTGTCCATGGCGAAGAATGTGAACCACTACTAGAGGACGCTCCAGGTCCACTAATATTTTGTGACTGCTGCTGTGAATTTTGTGCAGCATTACCATTTTGTGCATCTACATCATCAATCACATTTACTGGTTTATACAAGCTACTCATCTCATCAAAAACAACATCTCTGCTCACTGTAAACTTACGAGTAGAAGGGTTATAGCATCTATACCCTTTTTGCTGCAGAGAATAACCAATAAAGATGCACTTCTCAGCTTTTGGATCCAACTTGGATCTCAACTCATCTGGCACATGTACATAGGCAATGCAACCAAAAATTTTCAAATGAGAAATATCTGGTTTCCTACCAGTATACCTCTCCTCTGGAGTCATTCCATGTATTGCTGCAGTGGGAGTCCTGTTCATTATGTAGACTGCTGTAGCAACTGCTTCAGCCCAATAAAAATCTGGCAAGTCTTTTTCATTTAGCATGGCACGAGATACCTCTCCAATATGCCTGTTTTTTCTTTCTGCAATTCCATTTTGTTGTGGGGTATAACTGCATGAATATTGCTGCTTTATGCCATGCTCCTGCAGGAACCTTGCAAACTCATTTGAGAGGTACTCTCCCCCTCCATTTGACCTTAGGCATTTTATCTGCAGGCCTGTTTCTTTTTCAACCATCGCTTTAAGAGTTTTGAAATGCCCAAAAACTTCACTTTTCTTTTTCATAAAATACACCCAAACTTTTCTGCTATAGTCATCAATAAAACTGACAAAATAATGACAGCCTCCAAGAGATGCAGCTTTAGTTGTCCACACATCAGAGTGGATTAATTCCAATGGCTTCTCACTCTCTTGAACATGTCTAGGAAATGGTTTCCTTGCCTGTTTTCCAAACTGACAGGCTTCACATACCTTATGCATTTCTGCAACCTTGAATTTCGGCAAACCTGCAACAATATTTTGGGCCTGCATTGATTTAAGTCGCTGTACATTAACATGACCAATGCGTTTATGCCAGATATCAATATCTGCAACTACACCAGTCCCATGTGCAAACATTGCTGCACTCAATTCAGACATGTCTGCATCCAATGTAAACATTCTGCCCTTCTTCTTTCCTTTTGCTATCACGCGACCTTTATTTTTCATATCCTCAACAAAGCATCCATGAGGATTAAATCTGACCTGCAAGCCCTGCTCAACCATTTGACCAACAGAAACCAGATTCTTGGTGATATTCGGGACATGAAATACATCGGACAGGTATTTCTTTTTCCCATCCTGCATAGACAAAGGAATTTTTCCGATCTGCACAATAGGATGTGCAGTATCATCACCAGTCTCCACAAATCCTGGTTTTTCCATTTTCCTTGCATCCTCCATCCATTCTGCATGACCTGTCATATGGTTTGATGCACCTGAGTCAACATACCATACATCGTTGCTTTCTTCTGCACTTGTCACAGAATTATTCATGTGCTGCACCATAAACAGATGCTCATTTATGTCATCACCCTGTCTACTAGAGGATGCATAATTTCCTTGTTGCAGTTTTCCATTCATGATGTCATTCTGCTTTTTATAGCAGTCTTTAGCCATATGACCCATTTTACCACAATAGTAGCATTCAACATTACTGTTTGCATTTTGGCCTCTTTGCCATCCACCACGACCTCTTTGGCTCCCCCTGCCTCTAGAGTTACCACGTCCTCCTCCATAGGACTGGTTTTCTTGAGTTTGCTGCATATTCTGATTTCTACCACGACCTCCAAATCGGCCTCCTCTACCTCTGCCTCTACCTCTTCCAGCATTTGAGTAGAAGACAGCTTCTTTTGAAGTTCCTCCTGAAGAAGATGCACCACCATTTCTTTGTTCCTCAGAAATTAGAAGAGCAATCAACTCCTCAAAATCAGGAAATCTTTCACGAACTGAAATGGATGTCCGAAACTGTGCATAATCCTTTCCTAGACCATTCAAGGTCACAGAAACTAAATCATCATCTTCCACTGGCGACCCAATGGAAGCAAGTGCATCTGCAATCTTCTTCACCTTCATGTGGTAGTCATTGATGCTCATATTTTCTCTTTGCACATTGTGCAACTCTTGCTTGAGCTGCATTTTCCTGGCTTGCGTATTTGTGCTATACATCTTTGACAGAGTATCCCATGCCTCCTTTGGCGTACTTGCATCCTGAATATGCACAATCATAGAGTCTGAAATGCTGATAGACAGCCAGTACATAACTTTCCTGGCTCTCTCATGCCATGCTTTGAATGCCTGCATTTCCTGTTGATTGGGAACATCAGGAAGAACTGGTTCTTCTTCATTTCCTGCAACAAATTCCCAATATCCTTTTCCCATAAGGAAATTCGTCATTCTAAACTTCCATGCCTGGAAGTTGTTCTTGTCAAGCTTTTCAGTGACAATCTGTGAAAGAGAATCAGACGCCATTACAGAATACTGCAAGAAATTCTGTCACTACAAAAAACACAGCTTCACCCTCACAAGGGCAAATCTGCAAAACTGGTGAAAGTGGTATTTGACCACACAGTCACTTCCTAGTGACGATTTTGCATAAACAAGAACCAAGGATGATTCTGAAACTCCCAATGTCTCTGCGCACAAGTATACGATGTAATTTCTACAGTAACTTTTCACCGACCTGTAGAACAGTGGCTGCACAGCATAAAACTGAGCCTTTTTCTGAGTGCGTGCAGAAAACTTCCGTCTGCAAAATAGGCACCGAAATGGCCTCAAATCAAAAAAACAAGGTCGTCAAGGGCTAAAGCCCTTTCTCGCAGCATATACTGCCCTCTTGCTTCACTGTGAAGGGCGTCTCAACCTGAGACAATGCACTCCTGCAATTTCCGGCTGTGCTACCTGCAGAGATCTGCTCCCAAAACAGAAAATGAAAGCAACACTGCTCCTCTTACCAGACCACCGCGAGCTTGGCTTGCTTTCTTGAGCTCCTTACCACGAACAAGGCTCTGATACCATGTCAAGATTGTGGGAGAGAAAGAAGGAGTCTCGCTTGAAGCTTTCTTGCTTGCACAATAGGGGAAGACACACAGGGGTGGAGGCTGAAAACAGTTTTCCTCTTCTTAGTTGTGTAAGCCAAAAGAACTCTCTTACAAAGAAATAGAAGAACCCTATATATGGGTCTCAAACCAAACTCAACTAACTAAGGTGGCATACTAACTGAGCCACAAACTAGAGTAGATAAGGATAGCTATCATGTAGCTATTATTCATGGACGGTGTACCAACCGCGTCTGCAACTGACAAGTCGGTGACATAAATACACAACGGTCACCCTGGCGTATCACGAGTGGAGCTCGATATCTCAACACTTGACACTACCGGGTGTGAGGATAGTCACAACCTTTAGCAAGGGTGACCTCATCAAACCTCAAGGGAAAGGCAAGGAAGGTGCTGACGTAATAGTCAAGCCTAGAGCAAGGACTTGTTAGAAAAACTGATGCAAGCACAGGTCGAACAGCGAGAACCAGTGAGTGAGGCCAGGCCTGAAAAAAGAAGGTCAAGAGACAATGCCAAGGATGGGCTTTGGACTTACAGATATCGTAGAAGACCATGAAAGAAGTCCAAGCCTTATAGATACAGGCATCGATGGAGGGTCAGCACAACGCCACGATGGATATCCAAAGCGTTGCTACGTGCTCAAGGATACTACATAGGTAACCAATGGATTTGGGTACCAAAATCCCCTGCTAAACTGCCTCTATCAACTGAAGGCCAGAGTGCATCAAAAGCAATGAAGCACATGAGAAAATCTAAGAGAAACTCTAGGTCTCGAGGCAAGAAACCAGACATGATGGTTCGAAAGAAAGAGCCTCAGCCTAGCATGCTAAATAGACAGATGTCATATGTGGCCATTGAGCATGCACAAAAATCATTAGTGCCCAAAGAGCCTTTGATTTCCCAAGGGGAGAACAAGCACCATAGGCACAACATTGCTCAAGGCAAGGCTGATCGCTCAACAGAGCAGATGGCACAATCGCCTAATAGCCTCGAGCAAATTCTCCAGTCAGTGCCAAGCCCATGTAGGAGTCCCAAGTCTCCTACATCCTCTTCACCTAAATGGACACGGGAAGCACGGCAGCAGCAGCCTCGTGCCGTTGCTCAACCTACACAAGTGAATGTGCAAAGGGCAACAAAAGGCATGACCACTTCTGATCTGCCCAAGGACTTGACACCGTAGTGTACCAATGGTAGCCAGTCCACTAAACTAGCTGCTACTACTTCCAATCAGGAACCACAGCAATCACAGCCCTTGGTTGTGACAATGCCCCTTGTGGAATGTGTCGTTAGTAGTTTACCTGTGGAGGAGGTGTCGCAACCAAATCCCTCGACAACTCCAGCACTTTCAAAGTGCCTAAAGCCTAGGCTTGAGGAGAAACCTCTCAAAGCTATGGTCAGGGAGGTGGTGCATCGAACCACTCGACCTGGCAAGGCTATTCAGCAAGCCACGGCCATGTCCCATAAGGACACACTAGAAAAAGAGAATGTTGAGGCCCAACCAAGCACATCAACGGTTGACCCAGTCCAAGGTCCTAAGTCGTTGAGAGATGCACCTTCACTGACCAAGAAAAAGAGGAGAAAACAACGAAGACAATAGTAATTACAGGTGGTTGTGGACCCCAAGAGCGATGGAGAGCTGGGGAAAAAAGCATCAAGTCCATCCACCAATGAACCCATTAATGCCTCTCCTAATAGCAGTGAAACCTCAGACACATCCGTGTGTTTTGAAAAATCAAAGCAGCTGTTACCATCAATAGTTGCTTGCAACACTCTATCCACTGACAATAGAACTCGCATTGACCAATCAAGAGTGGATACAACGTCATCACAACAGTGTGACAAATCCATACCAGTCACATCCGAGAAGAACCATGACAAAATAGCAACAAAACATCAGGAGAAACGTGAGAACCCCAAGAGCATAAGAAATCCTAGCGTTGACCAATCTTGCTTATCTAGGTCTGAGCCTCCAGCTATGCTAAAGCCTAAGGAAACTCCTAGAACCTTGCATGAGATGGCAACCGAGCAAGCCCTCGTTGAATATAGAAGTATCGCAGAATGCTTAACTGAGTTGGATGCTAAGCTCAAAGTGGTCGCACGTGTCTACATCCTTGCGGACATGGGCACAATCCCCAAGGAGCAGCTTGGAGATTACTTGTCCTTTCCTCTATCCTGGGAAGAGCAAGAACATCTTAACGAGCACTACGACAGGTTCCTGCATGAACGCATGCAACTCATCTCTGATGAGGAGGCTGACGAACTGTGCTTAACCATCACGTTCAATGAAGTGCTCTGCCGACCGAATCTCGTAGACATAGAGCAACTAAAGCGACTGTCAGCAGGCCATAGTCAATTTGAGCAGCGTTGGTGCGAAAGCCGCGTTGTAATGGCCCAAGTAGGGGCTTAGATCATGACAGTCTTAGAGGAGCGATTGGCCAAATGGCGGTCTCAAAGAGACCCAAGATATGTGGCACAAACTTCCCTTCGAGTGCTGATTGCCATTCGGGGTAGGGACTTAGCTGGAACTAGCCAAGAGAACGCTCTGTTTGATAAGGTTCTCACTGAGGAGGAGTTACATATTGCCAGTAAACTCGGACAAGGTTCCATGCTACTCGATGTGGCAAAATATCTATCGGTATTGATGAGTAAGCTGCCATGAATACTAGATGCATGTGCCACGCTCCAGTACAACCCTGAGTTCTACAATTGGTTTCTATCCTCGTGAGGTGACATGGATTCGTATCTGTATATATATAGATGTGTATATAAACAATGATTTTTGTGTCACCCTGTATAGATACTATCAATACACACAAGCAATGATAGTCAAGCGCAGGGAGAAGAGTTGGGTTTGACAAGCTAAGATCCTCAGGTCCTCCTCTCATCACACTTTTAAAAGTCGTGTGACCATTCCCACCTCCAAGTGAAGGGCATGCAACCCTTATTACCGCCATAGGAAGCCTTGACCAACGACTCTGATGGTGTAGATGGGGTACCATCCCTTTCTATACACCTTTCCCCCTTTCTGGTCTATCCTTCCGAGGAGGAGCCCTGCCTAAATCCATGACCGCCAGTCGACGTAACTCGGCATGAACCAAGATCTGCTAATGGAAGGAGGCTAAATATACATTACGGGGGCCATCCCTCTGCAACAAGCACTGCATGCCCTACCCCTCCCCTTCTCGTACTATGTGCTTGATAACCTGCACTATAATTCCTTACATATGAATGGTCTTATCATGTGACAAATCCTAATCCTTGATTTGCATCTTACAGGTCCCCCGCGAGAAAAACATGGAGAACCAAGGGCAGCTAGCTTGCAAGGACGCTCTCCGCAGCCGACGGGAATATGCAGCATGTGCCTCTCCGCCAGTGCGCTACGTGCCCACTCTTAAAAGGTACGCCAAGAAACGCGGCCCCAAGCAACACTGCCCCAGACGAAGGCCGAAGAATCTGCGGGCCAGGGGAGCGGACGCTCAGGGAGGCACACAAAATGTGGCAAGGCCAATTGCACACACCCCCAATGCACGCTCAGGCACCAGGTGCTTAGGAAGTGACAAGGCGGCCAGGGATAGGGCAGAATTTAATGAATTGTTTAAAGAAATTCTGGAAACGGTAGCAGCTCGAGACTACACCATTCATGTCCCGGTCGACATGTTCCCTACCTAGCCTCATGGGAGCCCCGCACTAGCACCGCCCCGGTCGCCTAGCCAACCAGACTCACCCCGCCTCGTACCTATCGACTAAATCCCTATGATGTGCAAGTAGCTCGACAAGTTAGCATGCCAAAACATTTTGTTTTTGATGAGTAAAGGGGCAAGATCCCCACTTGTATACATTCCTGTTACTTCTCGTTAATGTATGCGACCTTAACAAGCAATGAAATAAGCATCCCAATAGACATCATAGAATTCTGAAAAATTATGTCTTATCATGATTGCATTTGTTCGTGTAAAATATTACACGGCGCAGCGAACAAAATCTGAGAAAGAGATAGAGAGTACACAACAGATAAGAGGAGAATCAGTAAATTCTTTAGCTTCAAACAACTGATACAAAGATGGCTCTGTCCACCCGTGCGCTTCCACTGTGTGAAGCTTAGATGGCGATCTAGACAGAAGATATGTGAAGAGCTTAAGGCTAGCTGGAACAACAACTCTGACTGGGTGAAAGATGAGTGAGTGATGGCTGCGAAGGGGTTTAGCTTTTATAGCCTACGAAGGTCGTTAGGTCGGCCTGCTGACCGACCTACCATATGAGCCTCCACTAGTTGGTCAGGGAATGTGCAATGCAACTTTTAACTCCCTTTTAACTAGACCCTTTTAACTCCCTTACCACGCAACTCAATGCAATGTGCCTCGAGTTGCTACCAACTTAACCTCTCCGTCTAACCCAAAGATTAGACCCACAATGGTCACCTTTTTGCCATCCGGTCACATAGACCTCATCTGATATACAAGTCAGGACTCAACGGGCTCACATTTGGCTTCTCCTCATAATGGGGGCGTTACAACTTTGAGCACCATGGATCATTGGTAGCACCTAATGAGGGTGGGGCATTGATCATATCTAACACCCCCCCTCAATGTCCACCCATAGGTGAACTATCTCCTCGGCCCAATGCTGAGTCTCTGAAGATGAACTTGAAGCAGATCCTTTGTAAGTGCTTTGGTGAAGATATCTGCTCCATTCTCCTCTGTTGGACAGTAGACCAATTCCACTATCCCATCCTCCATCAAATCACGCACATAGTGATACTGGATCTCTATATGTTTGGTGCGTGCATGAAACACTGGATTTTTGGCAATGGCGATGCAACTCTGATTGTCACATCCTAGCACAATTGGTTCTTCATCCTGCACTCCCATATGCCATAGAATCCTTCTCAACCATATGGCCTCACATGCAGCAAAACAAGCTGCCTTGTACTCTGCTTCGGTAGAAGACAGTGTGTTGGTTGCTTCTTACTAATCCAAGAGAAAATTCCTGAACCCAAAGAGGTTTAATAACCAGAAACTGACTTCCTGGAATCAATGTCCCCTGCCCAATCTGAGTCGCAGTTCCCCACAAGAGAAGTTTCGAAATTGTATGTGATACCATAGTCAAGAGTTTTCTTCAAGTATCTGAGCACCCGCATCCCAGCCTTCCAATGACTCTCATGAGGTTTGTTTGAGAACCTGCTCAAAACACCAACAGCAAAACTGATATCTGGTCTGGTGTTACACAAGTAGATCAGATTGCCGACCAACCTCCTATACCTCCCAATGTCTATTAGTGCTGATGTATCCTCGACGGATAACTTTGCATTCACCTCCATAGGTGTAGCTATCTCCTTGCACTCGGTCATGCCAAATTCCTTCAAGATCTCCCCTGCATACTTCTTCTGAGAGATGAAGATCTTTCCTGGCTCTTGCCAGACTTCAATCCCCAAACAATAGTGCAGCAAGCCCAAGTTTGTCATTTCAAACTCAGAACTCAAAGCCTTTCGAGTTTGGTTGATCATATCTTCATAGTCACCTGTAATAAGAAGGTCGTCCACATATATGACAATCACTACAGACTTTTTACCATCCCTGTAAACATACAAGTTAACATCTGAGGCACATCTTTTGAAGTTTAGGTTTAAAAAGAACCTATCTATCCGCTGGTACCATGCTCTGGGGGCTTGTTTCAGCCCATACAATGCCTTCTTCAGTTTACACACTTTGTTCTCAGAATGGGGGGCCTCAAACCCTGGTGGCTGAGCCACGTACACCTCCTCCTTGAGGTCACCATTTAAGAACGCTGACTTAACATCCATTTGGTACACTGGCCACTTCTTGTGGGCAGCCACTGCAAGTACCGTGCGAATAGTGGTCTGGCAGTTGGGGCAAATGACTCTTGAAAATCAAACCCTTAAACTTGTGAAAATCCTTGGGCAACCAGTCTAGCTTTGTACTTTTCTAAGGTACCATCAGCCTTGTACTTTACCTTCCAGATCCACTTGGTGCCAATAACCTTCCGCTTTGCTGGTCGATCCACTAGCTCCCAAGTGTCATTCTTCATTATACTATCATACTCCGCCTGCATAGCAGCCTTCCATGATGGATCTGCAAGTGCTTCTTCTAAGTCAGTTGGCTCCTTCTCTCATAATCTCAACCATCAAGGCCATATTGACTATGTGAGCAGAAGCCCTTCTTTGCTCCTCTATTCTCTGAGACCTCCTTGGTCCGTCTGCCTTCTCCTCAATAGATGCAGGCATAGGATTATTGTGGTCATAGAGCTGCTTCACCCAGCGCGGCAATGGCTTTTCCGGTGGGGTGATGTTAGGTTGGTGAACTTTTTCCTCATCATCTGAAGATGATGCTTCCTCTTCCTTAAGGATAGGGAAAGCTCTCGGGACAGGTTCATAGTGGACTACTTCTTCGCTTGATGATAAAGTGGAAGAACTTGCCTTCTCCTCCTCCACTGTATGCGGCTTCTCCTTGAACACCACATCACGGCTCGCGATGATCTTCTTTGCCTCTTTGTCATATAATTTGTAAGCCTTTTGCTCATCACTATAACCCAAGAAGATACATTTTCTGCTTTTTGATTGTAACTTGTTTCTCTTCTCATCTGGAACATGTGCATAACATTCACATCCAAAAATTCTGAAATGTGAGACAGATGGTTTCTTACTAGTGTAAGCCTCATGAGGTGTTTTTCCCTTAAGAGCCTTTGTATAGCTCCGATTTAGAATGTAGACTGCAGTATTAACAGGTTCAACCCAAAAATGGTTAGGCAATCCCTTGCCCTTTAGCATGCATCTTGCCATCTCCAGAATGGTGCGATTTCTATGTTCCACAACACCGTTCTGCTGAGGTGAGTGAGGCATCGTCAATTGACGCTTGATCCATTTGCTCTTGCAAAAGCCTTCAAACTCCTTTGAGTTGAACTCACCACCACCATCTGTTCTAAATTTCTTCACACTTTTCCCTGTTTCATTCTCAACAAGTAGTAGCCATTCTTTAAACTTACCAAAAGCTTGAGCCTTATCACGAAGGAAGTACACCCACATCTTCCTACTGTAGTCGTCGACAATCAACATAAAATAAGAAGATCCCCCTAAGGCCTATGTAGGCATCTTACCACACAAGTCAGTATGCACCAACTCTAGAGGAGCCTGTGCTCTATTCTTGCTTTCTTGTGGAAATGCCTTTCTCTGTTGCTTGCCCATCATACAAGCTTCACATGGTTCCTTCAATTCAGTTATTGTAGGTAGGTAAGCAACCATACCTTGCTTTTTCATCTCCTTCAATACTGCAAATCCGATGTGTCCAAACCTTTCATGCCAAAGCTTACTTGTGCCCACTCCAGCAGTGGCTGTAAGAGCACTTAGCTCATACAGGTTGTTCCTTCTTTCTCCTTTGCCAACAATTGTGCCAGCACTATCAATAATTTCTGCACCTGTCTTCTTGAACCTCACTTCATGACCAAGATCAGTTATGGCAGCAACTGATAAGAGATTTCTCCTGATTTTGAGAACAAACAACACATTTGAAAGCTTTTTGACTTCACCATTTGCAGCAACAAAAGAAATAGTACCTGTGCCTGTAGCAGGGCATTTAGCATCATTTCCAACCATCACAATGATGGATTCTTGTAGAGGCTGCCTACTTGCTGTAAACTATATTCCAACAATGAAAAAACGTAGTCAACTGAGCATAAACCAAGCTCAAATCAGTTCAAAACATTTTATGGTAGTGGAAAAACATCCCAGCAACAAAGTATGTCCATACAAGTATCAATGTTTGTAATGTATACAAGTAGCAGTACCAAATACAGCCAGCCCATTGCTATAACCAGCTGTATTTTCTTTGTTAAAATAAGAGTATTCAGACCTCAAAACAGCCCCAAAACATCTCATTCAGTTTCCACTCTATGCAGGAGTTGATACATGTCCAACCAGTTAGAATATATTGCATATATGTCAAGTGAAGATGATAGGTATCCTTCCTGCAAACAATAACCCGTCAATACCTTGGTATAACCAGCAACAAATCAGTCCAAACTTTGGACTTTCAGCACTCACAATATCCCAAAAAGCATCTACCACTCAAGTGGTATGATCCAAGCGTTTGTCACTAGCAAATAAGCATCACACATACTTCAACCATGTAGGTATATTGTTTCCAAATTCAGGACATCAACTAGTTCACTATTTCCAGCCTGCAAATAAGCTCCAAAATTGAGCATTTAACACTCCAATATCATGCTCAAATGCATGATAATAAGAGCATATACATTGTTAGGATGAAAGCCACTAGTGCCCTGGAATCACCTGCTGTTTATTGCAGTAAACAGCCGGTCTGCACAGGTCTATGTTGAATATCTAAAAATCTGTGAGGAATTTGAAAAAAATTTCTTTTGCAAAGTTGTAGACCATGTCAAAACAATCAGGAGTAGCAAGCCATTTCTCCAGAAACCATTTTTGTAGTAAGATATAGCTTTTGCAAAAAAAACGGGTTGTAGGCATAGTCTTCTTTGATGACGTTTTCTTCAGATATGATGTCTTGATGTCAAATGGCCACTGCCAAGCCTTCAGGCTTTAGGCATTCAAGCTTTGATACCATGTTGGAAGAGAGGGAGAGAGACAGAGTGGAGAAGAAGATGAGCCTTAGCTCATTGTTGTTATTCTTCCATTATTCTTCCATCATACTAACTAAAAGAGACTTACACACATAGGTATAACTAACCAAGACTAACTGTGGTTAAGTCACTGACTACACCAACTTATTGAATGTCACACATGTGTACAGCTGTATCCAGCTAATGTCGGTGTCACACACATAAAGATAGACTGACTGAAGAGTAATGGGACCTTGATATTCTAACAAATTAGAGCCTATAACAAGCAATGTATGTCATTAAAGATGCTATATAGGTATAGAATATTGAGTTACAGTCTAAAATTATGGAGTTATAGAAGGAGAATAGAAACTTAAAGAGGAAGCTCATAAAAACTTTAGAGGTTGGGCCCACTTTAAAAACCAAAGAAGCATGTCAACACATCTGATTAATTAAACCAATTCACCAATTAACCAAAGGAAGTGGACAATATCATACACATATATATGCTCAAGTTGCTACAATGAGAAATATGTTTTCTCATGTAGAGAATGACACTATTTCTAAAGTCCTTAGTATAAGGATATGGTCAAAAATACATTGGAAAATTATAAATTCACAGATATTGTAGATGGTGTCGCAAGTGAATGTCTTAGGAATGTAAGTAACTTTTTTACTGTTATAGATGCCTAGGGATTATGTGACAAGGTGGGAACGAGTTCTAAGTCATATAGTATGCTCTATCAATAATTAGATATAGGTTTTAAGAAGGTCTTCAAAACTAAACGAGTAGTGCCTTTGCAAAAATCATTTCACATGAAGAAGGCTCGAAAATAACTAAAGGAGAAAATTTTAGAACTGATTGGTAAGCTTACACATCTAGAATACACACATCTACTGAAGTATGGTTTCAAAGAAGTTACCTTTGTATTGAATGTATCCAAAAACTTTGTATTGGATATATATAGGGTGTAGGTTGCTAGGGTTGAGTTCTACAATATGTTTGTGGAAGAATGTAGAGGAAATCCTCGAACTTAATGAGAGTGAGATTCTCAAGGGGAAAAAACTTTATGTGAGTATAACACTTATGAATTGAGCATTGGATCTTGACATCAATGAAAACCATGCTTTATACTTTTGTGTGCAATTAGAGAATGAAATATGGTGGCTTGTAGCATTTTAAGTACTAAAGGAGGACCATAAAGTACCTAAAGTTTTTTTAAACCTCACTAATATTACCAGTGTTATTCAATAGCAAAATAATGGGGCAACTTTACATGTTGAAGGATTTGGGGGCTATTAAGTTGAATGGAATCTTGTAGGTGATTTAAAAACAATGAAGAGTATGTTTGGTTTATCAAACACAGCAAATACAAAATTTTCATGTATATACTGTATGCAAACTAGAAATAAAGAGAAAGATGGAAAGAAAAAATGGCTTGCCAAAGACAGGACAATAAGGTGTTCTAATACTACGTGATCAAAAAGTCATGAGAAATGGAGTGGTAGTGCTAGTGGATCTAAACTAGCACCCTATTTTGGAAATACCATTGACATAGTTCACTTTTGCATGTTGTATTGTTTGTTTAGAATAATTGACAAGCTAGTATATGAATGTGTATGCTTCGCATACAAGATGCAGCCTGTGTTAGAAGCTGATGCTACATGCAAGAAGTTTAAACAAGTACTCTTTGAAGTTGGATTGTATGAGGACCAAGTATAAATAAAAAAGAATGAGAAAAAATTAGGCAAGATTGGAAATATCCCTTGCAAACCATGCTTTGGTGGACCCAAGGCTAGGAAGTTTGTATCTCTACCTTGAGATAAGGAAGTAAATATACTTGTTAAACAACTAGAGAAGAATGAAGCATGGAAAAAGTTGCACCTTGTTGTTCTAGATTGGAGCAATGGGGGACGAACAAGGATTGCAAAGGCAGGTGTGGATACACCTAGATATATTAGTAGATCTCTTACAAAACTTGAGCTTTAGGGATGGTGATGCCAATACATTTAAAGAGACAGTTGCTAAATTTCATAACTCTATGGTGGAGAAATGGACTTCAAACAACATAACACACTACATGGTCAGTATTATCACCATTACAAAAATATATCATCATTGCAAATTATTTTGTGTTTCTAATCTCTCTTTCTTATGTAGCATATACTTAAGGCACATGGTCCAAACTTTGAAAATCAAGGGAATTTTACGATATGGTCAACTCAAGGCATGGAATGATCTCATTGGTAAGCTTTTTGTGCTTTTCAAAAGGCAACTGATTATAGAGGTGGAATCAATGATTCCAATTCTATGAGGCAATTATTCCAATGGTAGTATAGGAGATTAGAGATACCATACGAGGAAAAAAAAGAAGAAATCCAAAAGCTCTCAAGCAGAATTTGTAAGTAGGGCAATATATGAAGTGAGAAAAGTAAGATATAAAAACAACATAGTTAGACAATGCCATGTAGAATGATTGACAATCCAAGAGAGAGATGGCAAGAAATGGAGACCTAGATAAAGTGTACAATTTTGATGCATTTAGAGTCCAAGAGAGAGTACAACTACTAAGGATATGACTAATCAATACTCCTATCTTAAACATGAGATGTCTTTAACACTCCTATCTTAAGCTTTAGATAGTTTATCTATTTGAATTTGGCTAAAATAGCATTTTGTAAATTTTGTTTAAAATTTCAAAGGTTCAAACTATCTCTATCAAAGTTTTGATATTGATTGCTCTATATTTTGGGTCTATTAATCGTAAACCAAACATCTTGGGAGAAGAGACAATGTAAGAATGCCCATCTTAGAGAGTGAAGTTTAAGGTTATCTTACTTGAGTCCTTATTTGACTTGAGATACAAGATATTGTTGAAACTTTCAAAAAATTAAATTTAAATTATAAAAAATTAATTTTAAATTCCTAAGACAAATTTGAAAATGCTAAACCTTGGAACATTCACTAGCCTTGAGAGAGAGGGGCATGAGGGGGGGTGGTAAGAGACAGAGAGAGGGAGGGATGGGGTGGAGAGAGAGAAACAGTTCATTTATACTATAGTAAGTTTCAAAGTTTATTTATACTAAAGTAATTTTAAAGTTCATTTATACTACAATAAGTCTAAAAGTTTCAAATTTAAGGCAAGTCTCTCCTTTCATTTTTTCCCATTACTCTTCAATCTACTCTCCACTTTTCTATCCTATGTCATCACAACCATGGCATGTTCCAAGCTTCCTATCAAGAAGGTGTATGTAAGAGCAAGAGATCAACACTCTTCTGAATCTAATGAGCGTATTGTGAGTGATAATGGCACTCTAATGGCCGACAACGGCCCTACTACAACTAATAATGATGGCACTATTGTGGCCAATAATAGTGGTCCTAATGTGGTTAATAATGAGGGCTCATCTATCAAGAATGATAATCCACCATTGTCCAAAAATGGTGGTGGTCCACATACTCCACTTGCTCCATCTCCCACTAGTGCTCCATTTGGTAATACACATCCTCCAACACATAAGAAATGAATATGGAGACTAGGCATAGTTGCTCTATATGAGATAAGAAAATTCCAGAAGACTCCCAACTTGATTATTCCTAAGGCACCATTCTCTAGGTTGGTACAAGAAATACTACAAGATCTGCAGTCATGGTATCATCACAAGTTCTTTTCAAGGAACTAGGCAAGAAATGTGGGGCGATGGTCAAACCAAACCTTTCTTACTCTCCAAGAGGTAGCTCTAGAAGCTATTTGATTGATCTCATGAGTGATGGTCAAATTTTAGCCATTCATACCTAATGTATCACTATTAAGCCCATAGATTTGGTTCTCATTTGTAGGATTCGCAATAATAAGGATGCGTTTAATCTTAATGTCAACAATATGCTTTGAGAAGCTACCTTGTAAATGGATCTTTGTTTAGCTTAGGTCTGGTTGTAGATTTTATGGAGCTCAGTTTCTCGTTATCCTTCTAGTAGACCTTCAAGTATTTAATAGCAATCACCTTCAAATTGGAGACAAATTTTACCTAGCTCTAGTTGTACTTGGTGTGATATAGTCTCTATAGTGTATTTTGTGATTTTGTAATACTATATTTAATATGTGATATTCTATTTTATCCATTATTTGTATTGTGTGAATTTTTAAGTTTTCAATTTAGCAACTTGGGTAAGTTACTCATGAATATATGTGTGCATCATGTGGTTCAAGAAAATTTATTTTTAAAATATGATTTTATACATTATTTACATATAGAAGGGTGTAATATAAAGGGGTTATTTACATATTGAATAGAAAATTTCACAGAGAAGGATATTTATAAATATGCCTTGAATGCACATGATGTAGAGGATATACATGTAGTAACTTCCTTGAGTTTAGCAAGTAGTTTTGTTGAGGATAAATTTAATGAGCAATCATGCACACGTTGATGAACAATTGTACTTGGGCCAATGTACTATATTTTATGGTTTGATAATACTATATTTGATATATGATATTCTATTTTATCCACCATTTGTATTTTGTGAAATTTTAAGTTTCCAATGTTGCACATAGTTTTGTTGAGAATACATTCAATGCACAACTATACACACTCAGAAAAAATTTTCTATTCTCAATGAAGTACTATCCAGTTCATGCATTTTTCAAAAAAGATTCAACTGTCACTTTTATAAATTGAAATTCGGTAAAACTTCACTCATATACCAGGCATAATAAAAACTCATGAAAAATAAAAAATTGGCTCCATCAGAAGCCTCTGGGACACCTGATCAGAGGCTTGCATGTGGGAACCTAAATCTGGGAAATCAGGGCTCCACACATGAGCCTCTTGCCCAAGTGTCCTAGAGAATCTTGATGGGCCAATTCTTTTTTTTGGTGGTTGATATATCCTAGAAGAGTCCATAAGTAAAGTTTCAAGTTAATCATATCATTAGTCATATTTTTCCAAAATCTGGATACATTAATTCAAGTTTATGAATTTTTAAAAAGTTTAGCTATAAGTTGAAAGTTTAACCTGAAGTGCACGGACCATGGAGTACCGAGCTTCTATGAATGTAGTAATGCAGGTTGAGAGAAAGAGACAATGACACAGTCTATGGGTACAATGATTGTACCACTAAGGTTTTAGATAGGGATGTGTGTGTGTGTGTGTGTGTGTGTGTGTGTATGTGTGTGTGTGTGTGTGACATAGTATAGTGCCCTAATGGATGGACATGAGCATGATGGCTATCCTTTGTGCCCTTGAGGTATCTCATGATACCTTTTCACTACTTTCCAATGCTTCTTGCAAGGGTTTGTCATGTACCTACTAACCACTCCCACTGCAAAGGCAATGTCAGGATGTAGCAACCATAGCATACATCAAGCTACCAATAGCCGAAGAATATGGAGTCTTGGCCATTTCGGCCTTCTCATCATCAGATGTAGGCATGTCCTCTACATTGAGTTTCACATATGGAAGCAATGGAACACCAATTGGTTTTTGCCCCTCCATATCGAAACACTACAAAATCTTGGATACATACTCCTATTGGGACAGATAGAGAAGTCCCTTTGATCTATGCCTAAGCATTGGCATTCCAAGAATGTGATTTGCACCACCAATATCCTTTATGTCAAAGTTTCCATATTGAATTTACTTTAGAGAGTCCAAGGTATGAACATCCCTACCTGCAATCAGCATGTCATTGACATACAAGACCAAGATAATCAAGATGCCATCTGTTGCCTTCTTGGTGTATAAGCAGTGATTCAGTTGATTTCTGTGAAAGCCTTGATACTACATCAATGTATCAAACTTGTGACACCATTCTTGAGGTGGCTATTTCAGCGCATACAAACTCCTCTTGAGTTTACATACTATCTTCTCATGGCCCTTTTCCATAAAACCCTCATGCTGGTGTATATATATGTCCTCATCATGTAGAATGCAGTCTTTACATCCATTTGGTATGAGTTCCAAATCTTCAGGCTACAACCTATGAAAATATTGACGATGCATGCTAAGGAGAATCACTAATGAGCAAATAGACAATCATAATGAGGCATAAGCAATAACAAAGAAGAACAATTGATATTATCCAAGCATAATGCAAGTACAATTGAATGATAATGACTAACAGAATGAGTGTGGGGATGAGTGCCTTTTATAGGCTTATAGTAGGTGGTATTGGTAGGTGGAAAAAGGTGGAAAGCAACCATGCTATTCACCAATTGTAGTTTTAATGAACCATGTATACATGACCTAGTCTAAGGCTTTATTTGAAATGTGATTCTTTGCCTTGCTATTCCTTACAAAGAGGCTATAGTGGATGTGATTGCACATTTCTCAACACCCCTCCTCCATCACAACCATGAAAGACAATGAGTATACAGAGCTTGTCATGAGTAAAACCTTGCTAAGTGTAGACATGGAAAGAACCAACCATACAAAGCTAGAGGCTATCATAAGGCCTCATTAAGTGTGTAGAGGCTGTAGTGTGCAAAGGTTACATGAGGAATACAGATGCTTATGGTAAGAACATTAGGCAAGTACACATTTAAAACTTAAAAAATTCTATTAAAAAATGAGCTACAAAAGAGGGATTGGTGAGTCCTAACTTTTGTTATTAGGTGTCTTCTTCTTCTCCATTTTTGTCTTCATCTTCTTTGATTGTTGCAAGAGATGGTCTTTGAGATCTTTTCTTAGCATGGAAAAACTTCTCAATATGCCTAGTTTTCTTACAAAAATCATAGACTATGCTCTTCTTCCCTTTCACATAGAGGAGTTGTTGGTCTCCTCTTGGGATGCTTGTTTCTCCTTTGCTCTTGATCTTCTTTTCCTCTTCCAGGAGAGAGGCTTTGATATCCACAAGATTCGGCTTTGGCATGTTGATTAATGTGACAGACACATTATCAAACTCAAGTGGAAGACTCTTGAGAAGCACTCCAATGCAAATGTCTTCATCCATCTTCAAGTTGATTCCTGCAAGTTGTATCAACAAGCTTTCCATATAATTCAAATGAGTTGCAAGTGAGGTACTACTTCTCATGTCAAGGTGAAAAAATTCAATTAGTAATCCATATTTGGAGGATTTTTAATGAGCTCCAAATAGGGTTTCTAATTGATCTCTCATGTTGCTTGATAGGTTTCACAATCATCAACATGATGAATGTAGTTATCATCAAGTTCAAGCTTCATAATAGCTTGAGACTTATAATCATTTTTATCCCATATGACTGAGAGTGAAGCTTCCCTTGGTTTCTTCACTTGACCACTTGTGATTGACCACAAGCCTTTCTTCATCAGGATCAATTTGATCCTACTTTGCTATGTATGAAATCTGACACCTTTGAATCGGCATGAGGGTGAATCTTTGCCCATTTTGTTGGCAAGAGTAGCAGAAAATAAGTGAGAATAGGCCAGGAAAAGAATTGAATTCGAGTTTATCAAAGGACACAAGAAGACTAGTGTTAATCAACACTGGGTAGTATCAAGAAATATTATGCAGTTGAAGCACTTGATGTTGAATCTTATTCTTGCTAATTTGAAGTGGTAGGTTTGCTAATGACCGAGTGTTGTAACAAATCAAAGAGCCAGTGATATTACTAAGTTTTCAAATGGCCCATGAAGATCATCAGCATCGTGGCCTATCTCACTTGCGGCAGTAATATGACCAAAAACGGTGCAAGAAATGGCAAAGAGATTGAGTATAGGCACAATGTTGGAGAGGAGAGATACCAATGTCAGGTTTTGAAGTGATGGGCAGGAGTGCCTCGAGTCAGAGAAGAGTTCTTCAAGAGAGTGCAAGAGCTGATAATGCCTAAAAAGAGAGATTTAAGCCCTCCAACGAAGGTGTGTGGCTATGGAGGTAGGTGAGAGATTCATGGGAAAGTGGAGGGAGCTAGAAATTCAAATTGGAATGACCCAATTAGTGGCCTAATGACTCATTAACTTGAAACCCACTTTGATACCATGTGAAAATATTGAGGATGCATGCTAAGGAGGATCATTGATGAGCAAATATACAATCATAATGAGGCATAAGCAATGACAAAGAAGAACAACTGATATTATGCAGACATAATGTAAGTATAACTAAATGATAATGATGACTGATCAAATGAGTATGGGGATGAGTACCTTTTATAGGCTTGAAGTAGGTGGTATTTGTGGGTGGAAATAGGTGGAAAGGGACCATGGTATTCACCGACTGTGATTTTAATAAACCATGCATACATGACCTAGTCTAAGGCTTTATTTGCAATGTGATTCTTTGCCTTATTGATCCTTACAAAGAGGCTATAGTGGATGTGATTGCACATTTCTCAACACAACCAAGCCCAAGATGGTTCTCAAAGTAGTCATTTTGACTACAAGAGAGAAGATTTTATCAAAGTCAATCCCATCACTTGTATCCCTTTGCAACCAGCCATGCTTTGTACTTTGGTGAGGAACCATAAGTGACTTTCATCTTATAAACCCACTTGCATGGAAGAATATTTTTCCCTTTAGAGAGATGCAACAAATCTCAAGTACCATTCTTTTCAAGAGATTCCATCTCTGACATCATAGCCTTAAACCACTTCTTGTTGTCTTGTCTCTGTTCATTGCTTCCTTGAAGCATGATGGTTCACCATAGTCAATCACCATGACATAATCAGTAGCATACTGAGCACTAGGAAAAAATCTATCAGGTGGACTTGAAGGTTGGGTTGACCTATGAAGCAAAGGTTCAACATTTGTAGGCTATGGGGCCCACAAATCTACATTTATAGCTTGCTTTCTTGAAATTTCAACATGTTGACCTACCACATCTAGTTGTCCTAACTGCATGCTATTTTGTTGAGACTATGGTGCATTATAGGTAACACCTTGCTAACCATTTTCAACATCATTTCTTGCATTTTCAAGAGTATTTACAATAGGTATCACTAGGCAATAGTCTGCTATCAAACAAGTATACCTTCCCCCTGAAAACAACCCTTCTAACCTCCTCTAGCTTTTTGGGCTGGTTATGCATGCGATCTTCATGAAAGATAACATCATTGCTAGGTACTACTTTCCTTCATCACCATATCCTAGGAAAATTAATTTACAAGACTTTGGCTCAAGTTTGTTGCATTCCTTCTTTACAAATGTGCACAAAAGCCTCACAACAGCCAAACACTCTCAAGTGAGCATATGAAAATGGCTCACCCAAGCACTCTTTCTGAGGGATTCTCCCCCCCAAATACCTATTCGATGTAACCGATTGATCAGGTTTACCACTGTGTCATAACAGCCTCTGCCCAAAAGCCATGGGGTAATGTAGCATGAGACCGTATAGTGTGGACCTTATCCTAAATGGTCCGATTCATACACTTTGCAACTCCATTTTGGGGTGGATTATTAGGGGCCGTGAGCTCCCTCTTTATCCATTTACTATCACAAAATTCCTAAAAGGCTTTGGATGTATTCCCCACCACTGTTAGAGAAAATACACTTAAGTATCTTACCAGTCATATTTTCAACCAATGCTAGGAATTTCTTAAACTTATCTAGAGCCTTGTCCTTGCTACAAATAGGATACAATATTTCTTTCCCCTTAGAGATAACCCTGGCATCTAACATACATCTAAGTGTACCAACTATAAAGGAGAAGATTTCAATGAAAGAGACTTTTTATGTGAAGTCCCGAGCATGCTTACCATAGACACAATGATCCTAATGATGAAAATCAGCATACGATAAACAAGGCAAATAATCCAAACAAGAGAGGATTTTCATTCTAGTTTGACTCATGTGTCCCAACCATGCCATGGCACAAAGAAACACTTGGGTGGTCGATTATGAAAATAGCATGGTCATGCACACTCGATACATGTAAGAGATATAAAGTATCACTCTTTAAACCCCTAGTAATAACCCTAGATCCCTTACAAATCTTTCATTTTCCATCACCAAAGGTGATATGATAACCATCATCATCTAGCTGCCTTGTGCCAATCAAGCTCTTCTTAAGCTAGGGTATATGCCTTACATTTTGAAGAGTACATATTGAAGCATGTTGAAATTGCAGCTACCATTGTCAATGCCTACAATATCACATGCATAGTTGTCGCCCAAGTGGACAACAATATGTCTACCCCTAGTGTAATTGGAGAATCACTCATAGTGAGGAGTAACATGAAATGAGGCACTTGAATCCAAGATCCAAGTGTGCATGTCATCATCTGTATTTGCTACCAAGGCATGTGCACTAAAGCAAGAAGAGACAAAGAGTAAGTCATGTGCACTAAAGAAAGAAGAGACAAAGAGCAAGTCATTACCACTATCACTCTCATAGCTAACTACATTCACTTCTATTAAGATGCATGGATCTAGAGCATGGATATGGTAAATGAAATATGTAGACAAGACTCATGAATACATAAAAAGTAAAAATGACATGTTACACAAGTGAATTAGGTTCCAAGATTGAATCTTGGACTCATAAAGATGATTTTGTGTTTGTAGACAATGACAAAGACACTTGAGTGAAAGGACAAAAGTACTATGACATTGCATTCAAATGATAGGCAAACACAAAGCTTTATAGCTTTAGGATAGGTAGCACTTTCCACCACTATGCTTATGGGATTGAGCAAGCTAGCATATCCTTAGCCCAATTTCTCCATAAAAAGAGGCTACACTGGTTGTGATTGCCTAATTCTCAACACCCCTCCTCAATCACAACCAGAAAGGCACAAAATGTGTAGAGGCTTTAGTGAGCAATCACTTGCAAGTGTAAGTACACCACAAACATGGCAGTCATCCATAGGCTATCACAAAAAAAGTTAAGTGTGGGTTCCAAAAACATGGTGGACATCCAGAGGCTATAATAGGGGCTTCACGAAGTGTACAAAGGTTGTAGTGTCAAGTTACATGAGGAGTTTACAAAGCTTATGATAGAAGCATTAGTGCAAGGTTATACAAGGCTTCAAAAAAGTTTATTAGAAAACTAGGAATAGAAGGTCTGATGAGGCTTTTCTTTCTACTCTTCTTCTTCTTCTTCTTCTTCTTCTTCTTCTTTTGTTCCATGGTCTTCTTATTCCTTCACAGCTACAAGATAGGTCTTATGGGACCTCTTCCTAGCATGACAAAACATCTCAGTATGTCTAATCCTTTTGTAGAAGTCACAAATTAGCTCATTCTTTTTGCCTTTGTTCTTGTTAATATTGACATACAACAGTTGTTCATCTTTTGAAATTTCTTCTTTACCTTTAATCTTATTTTCTTCTTCTAACAAGGAGGCCTTAATGTCAATCAATTTAGGGTTTTCCATATTGATTAAAGTGGTTGAAACATTATCATAATCTGGAGGCAAACTTTTTAACAAGACACCAATACATATATCTTTATCTATTTTCGTGGAGAGTCTTTTCCCATGCTAGAGTGGCTAAAATAGTAGTAAATCAGCACTAAAATTCTCAAATCATATCAGTAAATGGGCTGATTGTGTCAAAGGACACAAGTGGCAAGAGTCACTGGATGAATGTCAATAGACACTATGCTTGTTGAGCTTGAATCTTCTTGTTGTTTCTTCAATCTTTCCCTCCTTGTTGATTTGTTGGCTAAATTTTTTGTGGGAATTGAGTAAATTAGTGAATCAGAGTGGCAATAGATCCCCTAAGCTAAGAAAAGTGAGAAAGTGAAGTGAAATATGAGCTTGAAGTGAAATGGCTATGGTGGACTAAGATAAGGTTTTCTGGGTGACTAACTAGTTTTTTGGAGATTGTAGCAGCTACAATGGATCATTTGTGCTCAAAATTTATCAGGAGGAATCTTAGACCCAAGGCTTGAAATGCCCTATGGTAGTGAGGTCGATCATGTCACATGTAGGAAGATCAGGCCGCCGTACGATTACTGACAGGCACATAATGAGTAGTGAGGTCAATTTTTTGCAATGTTGGGCTGTAGACAAGGCAATGTTGAGCTTAAAAGAGGTTTAGAGAAGCTTTGGGAGTCAAAAAATACTTTTTTGGAAGGAAGCATTGAAATATTTGTCCTATGGAGAAAGATATGAGAGCTCAAAGTGTTGTAGGTCTAGTTTAGCTATGGCAGACAAGAAGGTAAAGTGGAGATGGAGGTGAGAAATGAGCTCATTAGCTGGACTTGAGTTGAGAAATGATGAAGAGAAATTGGAAGAGTAGAGAAGGGAGTTGAGCCATGCTCACCATGGCTCTGATACCATGTTGAGATGCATTGATCTAGAGCATGGATATGGCAAATATGTAGACAAAACTCATGAAGACACATACATTACAAATGAATTGTTACACAAGTGAATAAGGTTCCAAGATTGAAGCTTGGACTCATAAAGACAATCTTGTGTATGTAGACAAGGATAAAGACACTTGAGTGAAAGGAAAAAAGTAATATGACATTGCATTCAAATGATAGGTAAGTACAATGCTTTACAGCCTCAAGATAGGTAGCACTTTCCACCACTATACTTATGGGATTGAGCAAGCTTGCATATCCTTAGCCCAATTGCTCCATATAAAGGGGCTACACTGGGTGTGATTGCTTAATTCTCAATAAGTTCTTTTATCTTGACACTACTTTTCTTTGCTGGCTTACTATCCTTCTTCTTATCCTTGATGTCATTAGTCTTCTTACTCTTCTCTTTCTTTTTCTTCCATTTGTAGTAGTCATGCTTGAAGTGAACCTTCTTGCCATAATGATGGCACTCTACATCTTTTCCACAATATTTACTGCGTCCTTTGCTTTCAGATTTTCCCTTTTGCTGAGACCTGCCTCTAGTATGCAAAGCACCGGAAGAGTTGCTGGATGCATTGTTTTGTCGATTCATCTCGTCCATAAGCAAAGCACTCTCTACATCCAAATACATTAGCATAGTCCCAAATGTTAGTGCCAGAATAAGATCCAATGCACAAGCATAAAACCAAGCATTTGAATGCTTAAATGAGCTACCAATGAAGCCCAAATGGAGTAGGGAAGCTTATAGAAATTGAATGTATGTTGTAAACTAATCTATTGTTGTCCATGTGGCTATGCTTGTGGGTCTGAAAAGGACTGTGGACTACTATTGATACTAAGGAAGGCGACAAGGGTCCTCAAGAACCCACACAAGCTCTCGGTTGCAGCTCAAATGCAATGGTGTGACCAATGCTTCCCAAGAACCAAAGAGCATTGGCTACCCTACTGTGAATTGAATGCAATGTTTTCCTCAAGAGACAGAAATACACTACTTGCTCAAGCTCCTGCTTTAAAATGCCAAGCTCTGATAATAGTTTGAATTGCATGGACCAAGGAGTACGGAGCTTCTATGGATACATCAATGCAGGTTGAGAGAGAGAGATAGTGACACAGTATATGTGGGTATAAAGATTATACCACTAGGGTTTTAGATAGGTGTGTGTGTGTGTGACATAGTATAGTGCCCTAATGGGCGGACATGGGCACAATGGTCCTTTATTTCCAACATCACCTCATTTTACACAATTGAGTTCTGTGTTTCAATTTCTCACCTTGGAAGATATGGTACGCACCAAGCAAGTGGCTTAGAGACCCCCCCCCCCCCCCTCTCGAACTTCCATAGAGAGGCAATCTCCCCCTGCTCCACCACCACCATGGCACCATCGCAAGTGTCAATGGAAGCTAGGCATAGTGACCCTCCAAGAGATCTCCCATTAGCAGAAGATCACGCACCTCTTAATACCAACAGCTACATTCCAAAAGGTGGTGCAGGAGACAATGCAGAACATACTAACTAGAAAGAGTAGGAGGCACTTCCCTAATAATTCAAGTGTGGATTGACTTGATCATAGGCCCTCCTTGCACTATAGGAAGTTGTATTGACTTGTTCAGAGACTCAGTCTATGTAGCAGTGTATGCAAGGAGGGTCACCATCACTGATAAGGATCTATGGATAGTGAGGTTCTTTCGATAATGGAGGGATAGTCCTAGCAGAGAGCAACAACAATAGGATCTACTAGTAAAACATTTATGTAATCTAGCTTCTAAAGCAATTTTGTAGAACCCTGCTTGTATTGGAGCCTTTGTAAATTGTTATGAATATGAATACAAATTTTTTGGCACATCTTATTTTTGTTTAGTCACTTGTTATCTATTTTATTTATTTATTCAAGTTATCTTTATGTGCATTTGGATAAATATATGTTGCGCACAACTTTGATAAAGTGTTGTGTATTAAATTTAAATAATAAATCAAGTTGCAAATAAATATGATAAATAAGTATTACATTCAAATAAATAATAATAATAAATACCATGTATCACAAACTACATTGCACGTAAATCCAACAACATTGATTTTCATTAATATACAAGAGAAGAGTACAAACTGTGTTACATTACAAAAGAGACATCATTAGCTAGTAAGTACATCTAATCTGTCCTAGGCTTCTTGGAGCTAGGCTCCCCATGGTCAGAGCTGCTCTTTATCATAGGCACCAATACATTTTTCCCCAAAAGTTCCTTCCTAATGATAGTGTGGTCTTCAACTCTAGCAACCATATTGCGGGTCACCATGGAGAAAAGTGGGCTAGACCTATGTCTTATGAGAAATGCTACTATATCCCTGACAAGCTAGCCAATGTCCTCTTTCAATGTCGATTCCTGCACCCTTTCTTGGCCATCAGATCACCCACCTTGCCTAGATAAAATCTCATCTATATAGATAATGTCCTATGTCACACAAATTCATTTCCTTGCTCATTGCATATGGAGAGTATTAAATATATATACTTTAGTTTTGCATGCAACTTTACCCATATAGGGCCTCCAGGGCATGTGGACCCACAACATGAATTTTGACTAAGATCAGATCCCTACAAGAGCCTTGTTGGCCTGAGGCTCGCATCTAGGGGCCTAAATTAGGCCTCCAGATGTGAGCCTTTGAATTTAGGCCCCTAGACTTGAGCCTCGAGCACTAGGGATCCTACAGGGGTCTCGATCAAAATTCATGGTGTGGGTCCACATGCTCTATAGGCCCTGTGGGTGAATTTGTGCTAAAAATTGAAAACATTATCTTCTCCATATCATCTATTTTCCACTGCAATGAAGCATCTAGATCTGCTCCTACAATCGGGCCGTCTTCATCTCTCTCTTATAAAGGTACCATGTATTCGGGTCGAGGACCAAAAAGGATTTCCTGCAAATGCTCAAAGTCCTCGTCAGAGATGTGGTACTCAGGTGCTACATCCTCAATTTTCTTTTGGATGCTCATAATGGCAAATATGTCATTGATGCTAATGCAATCATATCGAGCTACCTCATCCACATGCGGTGGGGCATCCTGTACATCAAAATCTATCAAATCATCTAGTGCATCATGCACCATGATACAATATAGTTCTTTTTCTCTTATCTCCAAAATCTCCAACACATCTTACATGAATAGGTATTCAATCCCCTCAATAGTGACAGCATGGAGAGAAGTAAGGGGTGGCTCATTGTTCAACATCTTAGTAGGGCAAGGAGGTGAATGTACAATAGCTAAGCCCTCTGCTACCTCTTCGCTTGGATTGCGAGAAATTTCTTGAGACTCCCTCTTGAAATACTATAGCTATGGCTGAGAGGATGTGTCAATGTCTTCCTCATTGTCCTCTTGCGCATCAGTGCACAAAGCATAGATGGCAAAGCATGCATCACACTCAATGAGATCCATCGTGGTGTGGTCTTGGGATGAGGTGGGTATAGCTCTAGCGTGGAGTTGTTGCCCCACATACACCAGAGCTTGATTTATGACCTTTGCATGGCTCAATTTGATATGCAGACTATACAAAAAATCTATAGAAATCCACCTAAGAGCAGCGTTCGGAATGGAGCAAGTGAGAGGGTTCGTTGCATAACAAAATGATGCCACTATGCTAGAGCTAGGATCAACCATGGAAAGCGAGCTCTCTAGATTCAAGGTCATGGAAAACCTCAGGCAAATTTGGTCTCTTATAGGCATGTAGCGTATGGAGATAATCCATGTGGTGAAGACAGGAGTAGTAGCCATGAGAGAGAGAGAGAGAAGAAAGGAGAGCACAAGTATAGAGAAGTAGAGAATGAAAGTGAAAATGAGTTTGGAGATCTAACTTTTATGTATCAAGGGTTTTAAATAAAGGTTCTTATAAAAATTTTAACCTTAAAGTTTCAAATTTAAACCCTAACCACAAATACTTTATTTCAATAATTTAAAGCCACCATCAAAACTACTCAAGTAGTCAAATACTTTATTACACTTCATTATATCCTCAAATATGTTTGGATCATTGAGTATGTTCAAGTCTAACTAGAGAAAAAATTTAAAAAAATTAAGGAAAAAATCTAAAAGACCTTCAAAACCCCTTTAGATCAAATTCTTAGGAGAGCCCTAATTTATTCACTTTGTTTTATGTGTTCAACTTACTTTTCCTGGCAAAAATGTTAATGAGCTCATTGACAAAACTTTACCAGAAGTTTGACTCTTTGAGATGGCAAACGTACCACATCAAGTGATCATATATACTTTAATAGAAATCATTCATAAATAAGAAATCTAAAACTTGTAATGTGACACAGTTTTTCCATGCACCAATTGTATAGCAAATGCCTTATCAACACATAAACTCAAGCAACATGGTTACAAATTACTGTTGTCACTCAATAGACCAATGTAGGACTAAAACAAAAGTATTGACTCTATTTAACAATAGCTAGAAATCTAAATGCTTCTAATACATATTTTAGTTCCTTCTAACAACAGAGCGAGTGCTCAAAAAAATGAGTAGAAGAGATGAGCTGCAATATATAACTATGCAAAGACAATATTCCAAAGGCTATAGAACTCCAACATACAATTTAATCATGATTTTAACTAGCATGATTGACTAATTACAACATATATAGTCACATGCTTAGACCACAGTAAATCAAAATTAAAAGTAGATTGAAGTTTAAAAAAAGTTTGTATTCACCCTTTATAAGAATTTTTACAAGGATTTCACTATCTCAAGGATATGTGGAGAATCACATTGCTTACATGTCACGGATTGTTCATGGATGATTCCTGATTCTCTATTATCTAACTTGAAATACAAGCTGATCAATAAGGGCTCATTGGACATTAATTGGATTTCTTGTCTTAGAAAAGAAATGGGCCAATGACTCTCTACATTGACTACAAAAGGATAATGACCATTCCACAAGATAACCACATTTATGAGAACTGTATCTGTCTCATCTCAAGTATCTTGATCCAATCTCCTCATTGCAAAAGTTGTTATCTTCTATACCAAAAGCGAATGCACATAGTTTGTCTAATGATGACATACCCATAATTAAAACAAAGAATATGGTAAGTAAAAGTGACTAGTACAACAATTCATCTAAGTAATAGATCAATTGAATCAAGGCATACAAATCAGTAAAAAAGATTACATGAATGTAAGATCTGATTGGTTGACTTTGCACTGTTCATCAAAATGTATTCTTTTGACTTGCATGGCTCCCCCAATAGAACTGACTCATCCATTCCTCAAATAGACACTTGCATTGATAAATAATCTTCGTTTTCTTTGAAATCTCACATGAACTAAACAAATGTGCAAACAATGAAAATGGAATAAACCAACTAAGATACATATCTTTGGAGCTTATGATAGGTTTCATAACACTATTGATATTAGATTTTATCTTAGACTTACATGCTTTTTGACAACTCTAAGCTACCGATAAACCATTCACAAGTAGATAGTGGTAGCAATGGGACATGTTACAATCTTTGATTTTCTACTGTATACATCATAGATCAAAGAAAAATTGAGAAGGGGAAATATGAAAAGTCAAACATAAGAAAACGAGAAAAGGAAAATTCGAGTCACAAACTTTCAAAAGTGATAGCCTTGTATTTCTCGCATTTTCCCTTATTTTATTATTGAGGGAATATTTGGGCCAAGATATAGCTAAAAGATTCATGTTACATATGGAATCCGAGCTCTCTCATTGGTTATGCCTATTTTTGTTTATTCACTCCTTAAGGGGTAAAAAAGAGAGTCCATATTTCTCCTAATGGTACTCAATGATGGCATTATGATTCTTTAGTATGTATCTAGTAAGTCCACATTACTACTCCTCTCACTCCATATCATGGACAATGGATTTTAGGTTACTTGAAAAACAATACAAACTACTATGTGAATTGAACCATATTGTTGGTATCATAAGTTGACAACGTGTGTGATGAATGGTTGATTTTAAGTTAGAATTACATTGGAAAAAAAGTACGATTTGCTTTACATGTACGTGAAGATGTTAAATTTCAATCTATGTTCATGTGTCAACATTGCATAGCTATGTTATAACCAAATATCATAACTAAATATGACTTGAAGACATTGACATGAAGGGCATGAAGGGCTTGATCTTATCTCATACAATTAGTTTTGCTAGGACAATAGGTCCCTTCCACCTAAATATCATAACTCAAATGAAGTCAAGAAAGTGACATCAAAGGCTTGATCTCATACGATCAGAGCTCGTTGTGGGTAGGCTAATTTTATGTGGTTGGATAATTTTATGGACTGTTTGCTTTATTGTTGGTATTAGGTGCACGTCTCTACCTAGTTGGTATACTTTGTTCTTGGGACATTAAATTGCTTAGTTGTTAAGCGCTGCAGAGTCCAAATACGCGAGGCTCGAATTACCGCATATGCAATAGGTCGCTGAGATTTTTGGAGTCAGGTGACGTTAAACTGAAAGGGGCCAACGCTAGGAAAGCGAGCAGCCGAGTGAGTGCTGACAGAAGAGCAACAACCACCGTACAAATTCCCGAGGAAGGCTTGACTCGTGATTGTCCAAAATAGTGGTAATTTGTAAAGATGGGAAGATGGATATCGACAAGGCAACTTGAGGAAGGATCTCATGATCAGGTCGTGTGGCAGATGCATGGATAATAATACAACAAGAAAGAATATATACAGATAGAATCTGGCTGTTGTGTACCCGAGCAGGTGTAGAGAGGAGGGGAGCTAGCAGGAACCGAGAGAGAGAGAGAGAGGGTATATATTGGCCAAGGTCCTGCGACAAAGTCTGCAGCAGCTGCCATACTAGGATGGGGCGTGAAGGAGGCGACGGCGCAGGAGGTCTAACTAGTTGTAAACTGGGTGGGCTGGAGGTGAGCTTGGTCGGGGCGCCCGAGCTCGTCCCGCCCACCGAGCCTACGCTCCATGATGATGAGCAGGAGGAAGGCGGCAGCCTCTTCCTGTCCAACATCGACAGCACCATGCTGTACACCGTTGAGACCGTGCACTTCTTCCAACCCAGTAAAAACACAGAGGACGTAGGACGGCGCATGAAGGAAGCGCTGGGCCGCCTCCTCTCCGGGCCGTACCACTTCATGGCCGGCCGCGTCCGCCTGGGCGCCAGCGGCCGCCTGGAGGTCCACTGCAACCGGCGCGGCGCCCTCTTTGCCGAGGCCGTCTCTCACACCCACTCCCTCGGCGACCTCGGCGACCTCTCCTTCCCCAACCCTGAGTTTAAGAAGCTCGTCATTCAGGCCTTCAACGTCTCCTCCCTCGATGACCTTCCCCTCCTCCTCCTTCAAGTAAGTACTGAGCCATCGCTCTTCTGAAAACAATATAGATTACAATCGGCGCTTCTTTTGCACCCTACTCGCATCGTTGCAAGGATATCAGAGCACAAGCCCAGTACCCTGAAATTTACGGAGGCTGCTGTGGCTCTACATCTCTAGCGGCCACATGTGATTCTGCATGGAGGGCATCACGAGTCATCAACCTTGTTTGATGGCCGAGACCTTTTCAAAAATTCGCTCTTGCCCACGGGGTTTGAGCATGCGGGTTGAGTACGTTGGTGTGTACATGGGTGTGAGTTCAACCCTTAGGTATATCTCATGAAAGAATTTATTCTTTACCTTTGCCATCAAGGTTGTAGCTCAAAGTGGCTCGAGAGTGTGTGTACATGAGTACGTGAGTTCAAACCCAGGAACATCTCTATAGCTCAAAATTGTTTGAGTGTGTTGGTGTGTGCATGGGCGCATGGATTCCCACCTTTGATACATCTTTCAAATTTCAAATAGAGGATTGGGTGGTCAAATATGGGGATTGGTGTCTCTTGGTGTCTCACATTTCTTGGCTACAAGAGAAGTTTATAATGTGATGTTAATAACAGTTTGCAAGGGATTCTCGTTTGTGTTTCCTCTAAGACTCGTGAGGATAATGGGATTGTGCAGCTATCTATGGTCCTTACCTACCAGTTAGGGAAAATGACTACAAATGTTTAGGAATGGACTGTGGTCTTCAAATCAATTTACAATATATTCTATCCAATTATTTGAAGTCGGTCGAGCTAACAATTCTGTTATTTGTCGTAAACCTTGGCAAGGTGACGCGGCTGAAATGCGGGGCGTTGGTGATCGGGCTGGGATCGAACCACGTGGTGATGGACGGCTTGGCAGCGGTGGATTTCATGAGGAACTACGCGTCGGTGGTGAAAGGCGGAGGGCTGGTGGTGGAGCCGCGCACGGACAGGACGGCGCTGAGGGCCCGGGACCCGCCGGAGGTCAAGTACCCACACGACGAGCTCATCAAGCTGAGCGACCTGCCGCCGGAGGCCGCCTCCGCCTTCAGCTTCTCGGCGAGAGCCGGCGAGGGGGCGGACATCTCCGGCAACATGGCGGCTTCCCGGACGCACGCCTTCCGGTCGTTCGTGCTGACGGGGGAGCACGTGCGGGCGCTGAAGCGGGAGGCCGGGCGGGCGTGCAGCAGCTTCGAGGCGGTGGCGGCGCACGTGTGGAGGGCGAGGGCGGGGGCGATGGAGATGGGGGAGGGGGAGGAGACGAGGATGTTCTTCGCGGTGGATGTGAGGGCGCGGCTGAAGCCGGCGCTGCCGGCGGGCTTCTGCGGGAACGCGGTGTATCTGGCGAGCCCGCGGGCGGACGCGGGGTGGCTGGCGGGGGCACCCCTGGGGGCCATCGTGGGGAAGGTGCAGGAAGGCGGCGCCGCCATCACGGACGAGTACGTGCGCTCCGCGCTGGACTGGAGCGAGCTCCACCGCGGCGTCCCGGCCGTCGTGCACGAGGGCTGCTTCGTGACGGCCGCCTGGTGGAAGCTGGGCTTTCACACCGTCAACTTCGGCTTCGGCACGCCCGTCTACTGTGGGCCCGTCGTCAATGGCCGCGTCGAATTCGTCCTCCTCCTCCCCCACCCCTCCGCCCGGGACTCCTGCCAAGTCTTCTTGGCCCTCAGGCCCCCCCACATGGCCAACTTCGAGCGCCTTATCTATTCCTCCGCCGCTCACTGATTTCACCCTCTCCTCTTTGTTTTTCTTCATATCACGTGTGTTAATTCCCACTGCTCTTATTGTAAATCTCATTTGCTCTTCAATAACGACTGTACATCCTTCTGAGCTCTCCAATAACTATGGTGAATTCCACTCCCAACACACACACACACACACACACACACACTCTCTCTCTCTCTCTCTCTCTCTCTCTCTCTCTACATTGGCATATGAGTTAGCCACTCCACCCTTTTCCAGTTTGCCATGCCACTCCACCCGCCTAAATTTCCATTGTACAATGCTACGTTGTTTGTGGAGACCCAACTACCTTCACGAGTGTATGTTGATGATGTGGCATATCACATAAGAGATAACTTGAGTAAGCGAGCTATTCATGCAATTTCTAAAAAGACATAAGATAAGCGGGTCTAGAGTCACTGGTTGGGCCCAAAAGTGTCTTACTTGTTCTGCCTTCAGGCAAGCATTTAAGGCCACTATAAGAAACTCCAAGTGTACTAGCCTTGGATCATAATCGAGGTTATGGCTATTTAACACTTATTGTCAAAAATGATAAGTTGCACAATGCTATTCAAGTAGTTCTAATTGGTCTATGAAATCAACCCAACTATATCCACATGATGATACTAGCACCATTGTTCACTCTTCATGACAAGTTGTAACAACCTATAGACTACATCTGCATGTGTTACTTGTTGGTGACAATGAGACCTATATTTATTGTTTATATGTTTTCTTGCTCTCTTGCTATATTTTTTATGTGAGAATGTTCTCAAACCAATACTTTAAAGACATCAAAACATCAATCTATGAATATTTGCGGATAAAACGTTGCAAATATTTATAGTAAAAACATTGCACACATATTTTGTTGAATGTGTTTTGAAAATCGAATTGATAAATTTTGACTATCAAACTGATTAGGATATAAACACTACAACATATACATGCTATAACGACGTTTATAATGACGTTTTCTTTATATATAAAAAATGTCCCCGTCATCGGTATTAGCGTCGCTAGAAAACCGTCGCTATTTAGCGACGCACATACCGACGAAAATACCGACGGTTACAGTGAATTTTCGACACTAATACCGACGATTGCAGAATACTTTTCCGACGCTGATACCGACGATTACAGAGAATAAAAAAATTTTGTGGCAGAGCTGCAGATGCAGCCCTGCCACAGTTAGAGCCACATAGGGCTAAGAGACAATTCCTGCTGTCAAAGAAGTTAGACAATCGATCCCAAATAATTACAAGACTTTGCAAACAAGTACTTTCATGAAATTAATTAATAGAAATGTGCACTGCATTGATAAAGAAAATAACAGAACTTAAATTGAGAAGTGCTACTGCGACAAAGCAAATATGGAGTCATGCTACAAGATAGAAGTCCAAATCATATATACTTTGCTATTACATATGGAGGATAGAGACCATAATGCCATACATAATACAAGATGGGGAGTAATCCTATGTAGCCTAATCTGCTCTCTATGACTCATCCGCATCAGAAAACTCGAATCGCTGTAGTGGCATATCGAAGGGAGTCTGCAACAGCAAATGTATATATAATTGTGAGTACCAAATACAAACTGACATATAATAACAGATTTCTCAAATTAGGAATGATATTTATTACTACTTACCGGTCCTCTGCGAGCATAGAGCTTCTCGATTAGGGCACTCAAACCATGCTTTTCCCCATATGTCACCTCCAGTGCAGTCGGGTCGCGATTTGTAAAACCTTGCTGTGGCACACAAACATTGAAAAAAAACGTACTTGAAATTCATGTTCGAAATACATACATCAATATGGATGTTATTAAATTAGAGTAATCTACCCTATTAATACTTACAAAATCTGCCATGAATGTTGCGTGGTTGCCGCTACCAAGGGGATGCACCGATCCTACGTCCAAGCACGCCTTTGCTACGTCCTTCTGCTCCTTCCACTTGTTTGGAGTGGATGTTGCCTCATCCTGGAGATTACTCCAGTCCTCTGTATCCAGCCACTCCGGCTTCGATTTGCCCTGCTTGACTGCTTCGTGTGCATCAAACCGCCTAGGCAACTGATAATCATGCATACGTGTCATCATCCATCCTCTCGAAAATCTATCATTGCTAGAGGGCTGAGGGAACTCTCGATACAATGTATTGATTATGTACTCCTTGCTGGCATATGGGATCTTCTTCCACTTGTCTCTAATGTTGTGCCGAAATACTTGTTGGCACAACTCATGCATCCTAGAGATGACAGCTTTTCCATCATCATTCATGTATAAATGGCTAGAGGCTTTATCTATGAGATATGAGTAACCTGCAAGATTTTGCAAACAGGTACTTTCAGGACATTAATACAAATGTGTCAAACACAATTTGAATTGATAAGTGCTACTGCGAAAATCTTCATGCGAAAATACATACCTCGAGGAGTGGGTTTTGTGTACTTCTTGTCGGCCCTAGGAGTGATCAGTGGGGTGCCTAAAGGAGTGGGAACAGTAGACGTCTGCCCGCCACCACCAGTGAAAGACGGTGTCGACTCCTTGGTGGCAGTGCGAGTGGGGGAGACTGCATCCGCGTCCCCACAACAGGAGCTACCTCCTCCTCGACCACGTGACTCTGAAGCAAAGCGAGACCTGCGATTGCGTCTAGTGGAGACCGACGCATCGGACCGTTTAGAGTCTGTCGATCGTGTTGAGGTGGAACGAGAAAGTTGTGCATCGGCTCTATCTCTGACCCATGCTAGCTGCTCCGGTGAGAAACGCGCTAGCATCGCGTCGATGTCGTCATCTGTAAAATCTCGGCTCATCTTGCCGTCCGTGCCCAAATCCTAAACCTGCACATACAATGAAAAATAAGTCAATCTGATAATGAATTGCAAGACATAATAAAACTAAGACTTAATTTGCAAGACTTCATTTTAAAATAATAATAAAAATAGATAATACAAAATACGATACTCCAAAAACATACAAACTGTCCTAATCGATTTGCAAAAAGTGGACATGATGTAGTGGGAGGAACTTTTTGATCGAGTAACTTTTGTTTAGGGTTCCACAATCTCTTTTTGGGAGACAAATTGAACCAACTTGGACAATTTGTAAATGGTTGTCCGTACCTCCCATGTCAGAGACCCCGCGATTGCGATCGGTAATACGAACTGTGAAAACCATGATCTTAACATTGTGTATAAACAAACGGAGATTCTGAAATCTAATATGCAGAATCATGCTATACGCAGCCTCATACCATACATACCTGACACATCTTATGCCAATCATGGGATTTGAGTCCTATCAATTGGTCATCCTTTGTGAATGCTGTCTTGAGAGAACACGTTAGGCCAGTCAGCGTGCGAAAGGACTTGATGTTTTCCTTTACTCGTCGCACTTCATTGCCAGACCACTACAATAGAAATGAGGCATAGACGCGCATGTTAGACTCGCAAAGTCGGGCGCGTCTATCATAGCATCTATAAGTGCGTGTAAACGTGCGTGTAAATAGACACGAATTTTACGTCTATATATCCGCGCAAATAGACGCTAATATAGACGCACCAGCAGATGCACAATTATTTAACCACCTAAAATTGCAATTCACATAATTAAAAAACCAAAATTAATAATGATTTAACCACCTGAAATTGATTCTTGAGCATGCACGTGTGCGCATGATAAAAACCATAGAATTAAGAATACACATTGAATCATTGAATTTAAAAAATAGAGTTAATAATTACTTTTTCATTGCTCTCTAATGAATGGCAGTTCCTCCAGTTGACAAGCCTGATATAAGTAATTAGCGACAAGCGACAGAAACCTTACAATTAGTAGCAAGCATTGCAATATGTATCTCGTAATTTCTCTACGTACTTGAAGATGATAAAAGATACTTCCTTTTTATTATGGAAAATTCAATTTAGCTTTAAACTTGACTATTGATTCTTGAATATGCACGTGTGCGCATGATAAAAACCATAGAATTAGGAATACACATTGAATCAATAAGCAAATTAAGTATGTTACAGTGAATGATCCATCTCATCTTCAATGAGATCAGCCCTTGCTAAACTATCTACTTCTAGGTCTATGTTACCAAGAGGTAACGAAACAAATAAGTCTATCCCACTATCAGATGTGCTGCTATATTGCTCAATAACTTCATCAATATCATCGACAATCACATTATTGTCTTCTTCTGTGTTTCCTTAAATATCCTCGCGAGGTTCATCTTGTACTATATCACGCATATCATCCATTATGGTGTCATCATGCACATGATCATTAATTGTTGGATTGTCATCTGCTATCTCCATGTCGGTAATATTACCATATATTGGTTTTGAACGATTAGATATAGGGATGACATACCACCATCAGTTATTGTTTACCATTGGATGATACACAACCTGTATTTGAAAAATAAAAGCAAAATTAAACTTAAGTACTTATTATATTGTGTATATGTATCACATGTATACATATAAAAAAATTAGCCTTTGCATAATACCTGCTCGCATTGTTGAGGTAGTACTAATGTGTCATTCTTGTTTTGGTGAAATTTTGTAGAGTCAATGATTACAAAACCACTTGGATGATGTCTGATTGTGTAATGCTCACCATTTGTTATCACTTCTTTAAACCACTTCACATCCAGTACATATATAAAGAATCGTCTGAAGTCAAGCTTCAGAATATCTTGGATCAAGCCACAATAACCTTCCATGGTACCATTGGCATCCTCGAAGTGAGCAAGGACACCACAGTCTTGGGTATCTCTCTTTTCATCTATATGTTGAGTTCGAAGATGTTTACCCTCACACCAAAGTGCATTGAATAATGTGCACTAGTAGTAAAAGATAAAAGATCAAACATGTCAATTATTTATATAAAATAAAACTTATAGAAACAAATTAATTGATAGTATGTCTCACCTTTGATAAGCAACCTCATGCATATTCCCACTCTTCTTGAGATATATTAATTTTCTCCTCTTTTTCCATTCTCTCCATTTTCTCATGTAACCAATCTATATCAATATGACGTGGGAGCGCATTTAGATGATCTGGAAATGAGACATTACGTCCATATCTAGTGCGAAATTCTTGTCTTTCGCTTTTTCTTCTTGCCCTTGCTTCATTGTATAGTGTCACCCATTTGCTCATTACATCACTATTGAGCACACAAAAACTATTTAACTTATGAAGTTCTTCTTTTGTTAGCACTTTACTCATTCCTTTTCCTTGAGGTACTATAGAGGTCATCCTCAAGTCTTCATCATCTTTCCATAGTCTTGGTTGAGAGGGATCCACTTTAGCAAGATATTCAGAGATATAAACAAGGGATGATTGCACTAACCAACCCTCAGCCATGCTTCCCTCAGGCTGTGCTTTTCAAAATGGAAAGCGCTCAAGAAAAAGCATCCACCTTACATGAACTGCCCCACAAAGTGCGATCTCATCAATCAAATGTACGAGTAAATGTAATTGAGTAGTTAAAATGGATCGAGGAAAAATTTCCTCCACCAAACAAACCACCTCAACAGATAATACTCGAGCATCTTGCAATGTGTTTGGATCAATTTCCTTCGAGCTCACGTATCTGTCAAGATGTATGATGTGCTTGTTTATTTTTTGTAGAAATTCAAAGATATATAATGAAAAAATACAATGTATACACACCTCACAAGCTCTCCCATCTTGTAAATGATATCACGTATATCTTTGGATACACAATGGGATATGCTAGTAGGAAGTACGAACTGAATGTAAACAATATTCATAGATCAAATGATTAGATGAGGAAAAAGTCATCATACCCCAAAGTTTACACATAGTTACTCCACTAATTACTATATTCATGGTTAGAGATACCCTTACTTGAATCATTTTGTGTCAATCGTGGGATTTCAAACCAGATAGTTGCTCCACACCTCTTTTCTTTTTCTTTATGAAGGCTCCCTTGAGACATCTCATACATCCTGTGGGTGTTTGAAAGCTATATATTTGTTCCTTCACTATTTTTTCCTCGTTCTTTGACAACATCCAAGGTGCATGGGGTAGCTCAATCTTTCCTCTGGGTCCAATCTGTGGCCAGGCTCGTCTCATGCGACCAATGTTACGTAAATCCTCCCTTACATTAACTGAATCACGAGCCCCTATCAAGTGATCCCATAATGTAGATATAACATTTTTGAATATGTGCATGGGGTCCAACAGGTGATTGATCTTGAGTTCAGTACAGTACGGAACACGAAAAAATATAGAGAACCTAACAAACAAACAATATATTATGTAAACAATTCATCATGCTAAATACTTTAAAGTCAATCGAGAGAACTGCACTTTTTACCGACTCATTCCGAGTGGAGGGTGGCTGTCGGCATTAATCCATCTCTCCTTCCAAACTCGAATGGTTAGAGATTGTGGAGTCATTCCATTAGTAGAGAGAACATATTTGGGATGGTCAATAGGAAGAAATCGATGATGATTGTCGTAGATAACCTTCTTTAAATGTGCCAGCCTAGAGGAAACTAGAGAGGGATTGCAAATAGGGCATGCATGATATCCTGACGTGGTTAAACCTGAAAAAACAAGTGATTTAATAAAATGCAATTTATTCAAGTCTTGAATTTCAAATATAGAGTTATATACATGTACCTGAACACTCTCCGTATCCTGGAAAGTCGTGCATGGTCCACAACAACATGGCCTTCAATGTGAAATCTCTAGAGGATGCAGATGCACTTGTATCTTGCACCTCAATACCTTCCCATAACATTTCTAACTCTTCAATCAAAGGCTCTAAGTAAATGTCCATGTTTTTTACCTCGTGCTTTCCAAGAATCAGAAGGGACAACATTACATGTCCCTTTTTAATTGCCATGGATGGAGGAATATTATAGTTCACCAATACCACTGGCCATACACTGTATGATGTGCTTTTGATGCCAAATGGATTGATTCCATCCATACCTAAACCAAATCTCAAATTTCTTGGCTCTTCTTTGAAAACGGGCCACAAATTATCTATATGTTGCCATGCCGGTGTGTCTGCAGGGATCCTCCATTTTCCATCACTTGAACGATGACTAGCATGCCATGACATGAGCTTTCCAATAGACTTACACTTGAACATAAGTTTTATACGTGGAACAATTGAAAAATGTCGCAAAACCTTATGAGGCACATCCATTGACTTCATCTCCACTTCGTATCTTGATTCACCACAAACAGGACACTCTCGTGCGAACTCATGAATCCCACGAAATAAGACACAATCATTGACACATGCATGGATCTTGACACAATCGAGGCCTCCCAGAGATGTCAAGTAATGTCTTCCTTACTCTCTCTTAGTTGGCAATTTGTTTCCTTTTGGAAGCATTTGTGATAATAACCTACATATATTTTTAAAAGTGAGTTAAAAAAACACCAACATATATTTCTGTCTGATTTCAAAATAGAACAATTAATATTATGATTCATAAGCCAAACTGAATTGATACCTACTTAAATAACGCATCCAAACTGATATTACTCCATCCATAAATTGTTTGCAAGTTAAGTATCTCGAGGGACACATGAAGAACGGAGTACGTACAACCTTCATACAACAGAGTAGATGATGCTACATATAGTGGATCATCTGGCTTCATAGAGTGACCTTCTCCCTGAACCGGTTGCGAAAATAGATGGTGTACCATGTTGTCCAAAATCTCATCCTCTACGACTTGATGGGGCATTTCATGAGGGCTACTATCATGGTCGTCAATCTCTACTCTTCTTGAAGACTCTTCCTCCTCGCGTCGACGTTTTGCAACCTCTCGACGCCCGGGAGGGAGCATCTGAGGATGTGGGCACCGCATCCTGCTCAACCACAAAAGGGGGTTTCATGTACGTTGATATATAATTCCCATAACATAGACTAGCAATCTTAGTGGTAAAAAAAAACAATGAATACCGGTGATTTTTCTTGGTCCCATTCTCCATACAAGCTGAGGTGTGACATTGCAATTCGACGTGCTCGAAAAATACACCCTCGACAACGATCACACATGCATTTAATTTTTCGTCGTAGCCATGCATCTCCATTATGAAGACGCAATGTTTCATCCTCACTTGAGGATGTGCTCATTGACTCATCAGCATGCACCGCACTAGGTGATGAGGACGACACGATTAAACCTAATTCATGACAACATCAAAATATTTGTCATTCATATGTTTACATAAAAACTTAAAGCTAGCGTATTAATTATTCTAAGATCTCAATTTCAAATACAAAAAAATCATTATAAATACATTAAAACTTATGATAAGAATTCACTATCAAAACTTATCTTAAAAACAAAAAATCATGATAAAGCCTAAATGCGCGTCTATATCCGCGTTTACCTACGCGTCTATACTCGCGTCTACCTGAAAAATAGATGCGCATATACACGCAAAAATAGACGCACACGTCAAAATTCAAACTATACTTAAATCATTTCTTTTCAAATTGCGCCTTTCCTTTCCTGCGTTTTTTGCGGTTCTGAAGCTTGAGTTTAGTCGACATGCAGTCTCTTCATGTCTCACCTAGTCTCTTCATGCCTCACCTCCTCATGACTCACCTCTTCTTTCATTTCAAACACACAAGAAGGGAAAAAGGAAAGCCAAGGAGAGGAAGAAAGAGAGAACAAGAGAGAGGAGAACAAGAAGAAGCAGCAAGCAAACAAGCAAGCATCAAGGAGGGTAACTTACCAAGGAGAGGAAGAATGAGAAGGAAGAAGCGCCACCACCCGCCACACCAAATACCCAAGGTGAGAGTCTCTCTCTTTCTCTCTCTCTCTCTCTCTCTCTCTCTCTCTCTCTCTCTCTTTCTCTCTCTTTCTCTCTTCCTCTCTCTGCTCTGTCTGTGTATTTAGGATTTGTGATTCCATTATATATTGCATTTTGTAAATCATCAATGGCGGTCGTCGGGCTAAAATCAGCCAACCGAGCGCGTCTACATTTCAGTGTAGACGCAGATATAGACGTGAAAAATGTTTCCTCTCATAGCGTCTGAGGGCGCGTCTTAGAGCGTGTGTGCTGGTGGGTGTGCTCTGCAGTGTACACGCAATGATACACACGCTGGACAGAAGGTTGACCTGCAGTCTACACACGATTATACACACGCATTGACCTGGAATGTGCGTCTGACAGCGCGTCTATGCTGCATCTTAGATGGAAGATAGACGCGCTGGACAGAAGGTTCACTTTGGAATGCATCTGAGGGCACGTCTAACCTGTAATTTAGATGCAGGGATACACGCGCCAGGTCTCCTTGTTCTGATAGTAAACAATATATTTTTGCAATGATGAATGTGACCAATCCCATGTTTGTATTTATCAGTTTTCTTGTTTATGAGAAGCATTAGCACTTAAGTTTTATGTTCAATGTCTAAAGAAAGCTCTTTGAAAATGTAGGTAATATATGATTTTTTGTATGCAAATAAATTTATCTTTTTCCTGTGTTTTTTTTGCAGATGTCATATCCTGATTCATCTAGCAATGATCCGGATTTGGATCGCATGAATGATACATTGGCCTCCTTTGGCAGGGGTGTCAATGCATTTATTGGAGGTTTTTCTAGTAGGGAAGACTTCATGGGAGAGATGACCAAACACCTTGGCCGCTCTCCCATGCGGACGAGGTGTTCAGTGTCATGTCTGGGACGCCTCTGATGTCTTTGCCTGGCACTACTTCCCAGACTCCACATGCAGGTACTCCATATGCAGGTACTCCACGTGCTCCATGTACATCGGCTGAAGCACAAGCATCTGCAAAATCTCGTGCGTCCCAGCAGGCAGAGAGTAGTCGACAGAGAGGGAGGAGGGAGAGTCGAGGGGGAGGATGAGGCTTGTGTGAGGGTTGCCTAGGAGGTGGCGAGCGATCACCCTCACTAGTAGATCACGTAGAGGAGGTTGTACGCCAGTACTATAGAGTTACAGATGCTGGTGGCATCTTTCATGATGATGAGGGAAGGGATGTAATGGCGTACATGCAGAGCGTCGTGCATACGATGTATAAAGATTGTTTCATCGCCTTCAAAAATCAGAAAAGCGGCTTGTGGCAGGAGGTGTTGAGGGTAGTCCATAGGAGGTACCCAAATCCTGAGGGTCAGCGATTCTTGGATGATTGGGGACGCACAAAAGTGAGGGATATGCTTCACAACAAAAGATCCCACCTCATGACACGAGCCAGGGACTCACTGTGGAGGCAGGAGGAGAGGCGTGGAGCCTATAGCCAACCACCTATGTGCCACTGCATAGAGTGGAAGAAAGCCAAGAAGAAAGCAGCAGAGAAAGTGAAGAGTTGCCAGCATCATGCAGAGGCGGGATGGATCCAAATGGAAACAATGGGATCATCGCATTACGGATCAGGCGGCAGAGAGTCGTGGGAGGCAGAGTTTGTAAGTATATTTTGATTTCTAGTTTTTTTAAATTTATATTTCTTTCAATTCTTTATATATTTTATTCTAATATATTGTGACTCATAATTGTTTGTATATATCTAAATGTTTTGCAGACTACCATTGTTGGTAGGAACCCTACTCCTAGAGAGGTAGGTTACCATCGATGCCATAACTGCGTAGCCACATGGCTTCACTTCTATGAGGAGGGTCTCATCACTGAGGACCAATACAACCGGGCCATGAGGATTCGACAGTTAGAGGAGGTATGTTTTTCTTACTTTCCTATTAAAAGTATAGCTAATTATAACTTTTTCTCCACCTTGTCTATGTATGCAACCCTGATCTTTTGTGTGTGTAGGCGAACCCGGATGTGGAGCATAGCGAGGAGGGGGATAGCGACGCTAGTAGCCATGGTGGTACTAGCGAAGATGTTTCCTCTTCAGATTCGTAGAGGAGCACAATACCTCCTCATGAGGCCTTCTCTCCTTGTATATGTATGATCCATCTTTGAGCCTACTGCTTGCGGCCACGCTTTAGGTCGCAAGCACTTAAACTTCCCCTATAAATGCTTTTGATATATAATGAATATATGGACTTTTATTTTCAATTCTCGTGCCCGTAAGATACATTGTCTTTTTTCCAAATGCACAATCTGATGTATGGGAGGGGAAAAAAAAACCAGAGAGCATGTGGTTGCTCTCTGGTTTTTTTTTCAGTTCTGTTTTGCGGGTCTATCCGCGCGTCTAAATTGCAGATAATTCGCATTTATACGCGCGTCTATAGTGTAGACTACATGCGCTTATACACGCGTTTCATTATTCAAATTTAAAAAAGAAATTAAATATCTTTTTTTTAAATGACATTTTTTATTTTCCGTTCACGTCTACCAGTGCTTGTAAAAACGCGTCTACCAGCATGTCTATATACGTGTGTATATGTGCGTCTATTGTGCATCTATTTGTGCATGTAAATTCGTTGATACATGCGATTATAGACTCAAAATGGTAGACGCATAAATAGACGGGCGGATAGACGCGCCCGTAAGAATTTCTCTATATTCAAAAATCGCGTCTAAATATGCGTCTATGAGGCCTTTTTGTTGTATGGACAAAACCCAAGGAGCGCGCGGCAATTGCACTCGACCGTCGACGCCACTTACAGGCCAATATGGTTCCATCTTTCCCACTGCTTTCAAATCCATCCTCGCTCCTAGTGTGTCTCGTTGCCCAGTGAGGTGATCCCATAGCAAGCTACCCACATTCTTAAAAATGTGCATGGGATCTAAAAGGTGGTTAATCTTCAGTTTTTTCCAATAAGTCAACTCATAGAAAATTGAGAAGCGTTGCATTCCACTGGGAAGCGAGTCTTGGTCCACCATCCTGCGATCAAACCAGCTCAGTGCGTTCATTCTCGCAGGAGGGCGACCAAGAAATCCTTCTCTCATGACATGACCCTCTGGCAAAAAAGCCCGATGTCCCTCAAATACCATCTTCTTCATAGATTTTGATATACGAGAATCCAACCTTGGTCCACACAGAGGACATGCATGGTAACCTGATGTGACTAGCCCTGCAGAACACACATGTACAATGAGGCATGTCATAATACCAACATCTCTCAAAGAAAACTAGCAAAATAAGAAAACACGCTTTACCAGAGCATTCTCCATAACCTGGAAAGTCATGCATGGTCCACATAAGAATTGCCCTTATAGTTGTGGATCGCCTACCAATATGTTTGCTCATGTCCTCCACTACAATTCCCTCCCACAACTCCTTTAGCTCATCAATGAGTGGAGAGAGGTAGACATCCATGTTCTTGACTTTGTATCGTCCAGGCACAAGCAAGCTGAGCAAAAGGTGTCCTTTCTTGGTGGAAAGCCATGGCGGTATATTGTAGTTAACAAGGACTACGGGCCATACACTATAGGAGGTGGAATGTAAACCAAAAGGATTTACCCCATCCATGGCAAGACCGAATCGTAGATTCCTCGCCTCCTTTGCAAAGTCATGGAAAGTCTCGTCAATGTGATGCCATGCTTCTGAGTCAGCTGGTGTACGCTGTACACCATCAATGGATCGATTTTCTTCATGCCATGTAGTCAAATTTGCAAAACTCTTGGTCCGAAAAATGTGACGAACACGTGGTATCAGCGGAAAGTGCCTCAAAACCTTCTGCGGAACAGTCTGTCCTTGCAAGTCATTTTGATACCTGTTCGCACCGCACTTGGGACATGTGGCCAACAATTCAAACTCTCCCCGGAAGAGAACACAATCATTGGGGCAAGCATGAATGCAATTATAATCCATGCCTAGCTTTCGCAGCACTTGTCTTGCATCATCACGAGACTCAGGCATCGTGTTTTGGATAGGCAAAATATAAGATTTCAACGTTCTACAAATTGCAATGAAGCACGTTATTAGAGTGCTATATAGCACATTTTAATGGCTTTCAATAAAGAATCATACACATCATAATATACCTGAATAGCTCTGTCACACTTGCATCGCTCCATCCATACTTTGTCTGTATGCTCAACAATGCAAGAAGTGTCTTCAAACGGGATACCTCACTCCCATCATACAATGGAATGGCAGCCTCCGCAATTAAAGGATCTTGGGATTCCGAGTCCGTCAAAAGCAATGATTCGATCATGTCCTCTAACTCAGGCTCCAAAAAAGCAAGAGGATCGTCCATGTCTCCAGCATTCTCACCCATAGAAGGGGGTTGAGAGTTATCACCTTCTATGAGACAGTTAGTTATCTCAGATGGCATTTGTATAGAGCGCGAACAAACCCGTCTTACTGGATGCAAGAGATCTGCGGACTGCAATGTATTGACATGGCCCTGACCCTGTAAAGGACGTTAATGAGCTAACTTCTAAGATAACCCCAAACTGTTATACTTAAATCAATTACATGCCATATAGTAATGAGAGAGAACTTACCGCAATCTTGTAATTCAAGACTGCTTGGTCGATTATCTCAACTCGAAACTCTCCATACCGTTGCACATGCTCTATGGACAAACGATGTTTTCGACGAATGGCCAATTTGCATTGCGTGCATGGATAGGGGACACGTTGACTGAGCCAAGCCTCACGATCACCACCATGTTGGTCGTGAGTGCTAGACATCTTGACTGCGATGTAATGGAATGATAATTTAATAACGATTCTATATTGTATATTGGGACCACTCCACTATATATATTTCAGGTTTTTTTAAAAAAAAATTCGTACCTATCTCTTTGAGTTCGGCTCTAAACTTATCTATCTTTGAGGTCGGCTCTAAATTTATCTATCTTTGAGGTCGGCTCTAAACTATGCTCACACACATACATTTTCGTACCTACATTGCAAAGAATAAAAACCAACACAATAAAACTTTTGAAAACACTCGCTTCCATTTCTCTCTCTTTCAATACTTTCTAACCTGCATTGCAAAGCAACACAAAGCAACACAAAGGTCGAAGACAAACCAACACTTTCTAACCTACATTGCAAAGCAAAAAAAATATTGTAAAGTAAACAAAACAGGGCATACCGTCGTGCTCTCTTCTTCCTCCACGACCTCTTCATGCGGGCGATGCTCCTCTCCTCACGTGTAGCTTGCGGCTTGCATCCTTGCTCACCTCCCTTGCTCACCTCTCTTACTCACCTCCTCTCTTGCTCACAATCCTTTCTTTCTCTCTGCCTTCGCACGCTCAAATGATACAAACGTTCGGGTTTTGGCGAAATTTTTCCGCTGTAAGTCGTTGGTATTAGCATCGGTATCCGCGTCTTTAAAAACGTCGGTATTTGCATCGGTATTTACCGACGTTTTTAAAGACGCGGATACCGACGCTAATACCGAGGCTAATACCGACGCCGAAAAAAAAACGTCACAACTTAGCGTCGCTATATGTGTGTACCCTTGTAGTGAAAGTTTGTTCTTCAGTACTCGAAGTTGCTAAGGGTGCCTTCAAGATGGTTCATAACATGGAGACAGTCATCTTAGGAAGCTTCCGTCGAGATTCTAGCCTCCATATCTTGTTTGGCATAGCTTTACCTTCAAACTCTCTTTTCCTTTTTTTAAAGATGCTTTGAATAAATTGGATGAAGCTCAATATTGGGCTACCTAATGAATGTCAAAACCTTGTTAATTCTATACAAATGTAATGATGTTATTCTCTAGAGTGCATGTTAAAAAGCGATTATATGAAGGACACACACCAAGAATCTAAGTCTACACCTTTTGGACAAGACACATGTATTTGGCTCAAAGAGTATTGTCTTTGAACTTGAATCTCACATTATCCACAGTATTAGCATTAAAAAGACTGTAAAGTTATTGTTGATCGTTCTTTTCAATGATGGATTTTCTTTTACTAGGTACACCTATAGCATTGTTACCTTCCTAGTTGTGTTACTTACTTTACATTTTGTATGGTTCATAGTACTATAAACAACATTGGTAAGGTGTTGCTCATCCACTCGGTTGATTTAGCTATGTGCTTATAATGCTATATGTAAATTTTTGGTGCACTTGTACTCCTAATTTATATATCATTGTACTCATAACTTGTATAATAGCTATATGTAAGTAGCTACCACACTTGTACTGCTAACTTTCAAAATATTAGATCATATAAAGTAGCACTACTTAAGGGACTACTGATCCACACATGTAGCAGACATTGCTACCTAGCATTTCTAGGACACACCCTTTAAAAAGCACTATAAGTTACTTGTAGTACTTAGAATTATGAACTCCCAACAATGTGCTTATAGTCACATTGTGCTAACAATATTGCCAACTATTGGCATTGTTAGTAACATTTCTAGCTCACATGCCAACTCGTTCAAGGATAGGGGCACACACAAAAGCAGCTTTAATTTTGTTTGGATGGGGCTACTTGCCAATTGAAGTTTGCTGCAAGATATGATTCAATGATAGGTATGAAGATGACTTGAAATTGTTTGGCATGCCATAAGTAAGACCATGATGGGGCTATTGTTATTGTGAAGAGATCATTGACCATGAATTATAGATAAACCTAATTATAGCAACTAACTAATATGTGCTAGAGATGTCTTTCTAGAATGCTAACTTATCTCATGGAGCTAAATCTTTCTAAGATATGTAGATGTCTTACTTATGTGATGCATTCATGATCTTCCCTGGGTACTTAGTATTGCTAGCTTAGTAGCAAACCACCTCAGCCACTTCCTAAGATTACTTAGATCCAAGCTCGAAGATCCCAACTAGGATTTCAATTGCAAAGGGAGCTCCTACCTATATCTCTAGCAACATCCAACCACTTTGACACCATCATGATCTACTAATCTCAAAAGATTTGACCAAGTGTTCCTTCCTTGTTGTGAAAGACACTAGATCTCTTTCTTAATTCTCAAGTCCATCCCTTTACTTACCCAACCATTGAAAGTCTCTTAAGATGGATAGCTCACACCAAGTACATCATATCTCATTTTAGATCTTGCTTGGATTACAATACATATCTTATTTCAATCTACAACAACCTTGGAAGATTTCAAGATTTCACTTGTATTGAGGAACTCCAACCAACTTGGAGATGAAGCCCCTTAATTTCTATAACTACTCTTTAATCACATTGACCACAACAACCCTAAATGGATTCAAAATTCAATATTAAAATCATTTTTTAAAAGGATGACACAAGTTCAATCTAGGTCAAAAAGTTAAAATTTCTATCTTATTAAAGGATAGCGTCTATATTGGGAAATAGATATGAACTATTTTAAGCTTCTAAGACTACAAACTCAAATATATCGGGACATACTCTTATTGAAATAAAAACGGTTATTTTTTTCTATATATCTCACAATAATTCAACTAATATCCACAACCATAGGAGTCCATTACAAAGCAACACCTACCGATAATAGGTATAAGCAATATTTATTAACAAGCGATAGTCATTGAATCTATTCGAGATCTATCCCTTGATTTGAATCACTTTGATCACAGTAAGTATGATGAAAATATCTATTTTTTAGACATAGATAAGGTCTCATTTGTAGTAGGCAAAAAGCCTTTAAATTCTTCATGAAAATGATATCAAGTACATGAGAATTTATTAGATTCACCAACTATAAAATTAATTTAGGAATTTGGAAATTTTTACATAAAATATTTATCAAATCTATCTTCCATTTGAGGTCCTTGTTATACAACAGAAGGTGTATCTATTTTCTCAAGACTGAAAATGTAATATTTCCCCCCCTGTGCTTCCCCCCATGAGAACCCCCCTTCAAAAAATTTTGCTTTTTTTTGAAATTTTTTTACTCTCCCTCTCTCTCCCCCTTCCGTGTGCATGGTGGAGAGAGAGAGAGTAAGAGGTAGAGAAGGGGGGGCATGCAGTCCCCCCAGATGGAGGGTGGCGCCGTCTCCCTCCCTTACCACCTCCCCCCACCTTATAAGAAGCCCTCCCTCCCCTCGTCATCCGAGACAGCCCCCTCCCTCCGCCTGGACAGCGCCCGCCCCCCCGGTCGTTGGCAGCACATAGCCCCCCCCTCCTCCTTGACGTCAGTCCACAGCCCCTCCTCCCTGGTCATCATCACGTTCCCCTTGGTGGTCCCCCCCCCCCCCCCCCCCCCCCCCCCCCCCGTGATCAGCGCTAAGGGAGTGGGAGAGAAGAGAGAGAAGGGAGAGAGAGAGAGAAGAAGAGGGAGAGAAGAAGAAGAAGAAGGGAGAGAGAGAGAGAGAGGAGAAGAAGAGAAGAAGAAGAAGAAGAAGAAGAAGAAGAAGAGGAAGAGAGAGAAGGAGAAGAAGAGAAGAAGAAGAAGAGGGAGAGAGAGAGAGAGAGATGTGATTAGTCAAAGGCCCTGCTACATTTTGGAGAGAGAGAGAGAGAGAGAGAGAGAGAGAGAGAGAGGGAGGGAGGGAGGGAGGGAGGTTCAGAAAGGGTGGAGCTAAAGAAGAAGAAGATCTTGGCGGAGTTCTCCACGATGGCACCAAAGCCGAGTATTGCGACGAGTCTTGATTATAAGTCGACCTAGAGACACGAGAGATGCAGACGGAGAGGCAAGCATCAACTATGCCCCTACTCCTACGAATCAAGTCCAGGTTCCTCAGACTCTTGTTTTCTCTAGATGTTTATATCATCACACTTAAAATCTGTAGACTCATTAATGTTGTGCATAGCTTTCCATTGGCGTTGTACAATACCACCATTGAAGATTTTAGATCATATCAATTTCATAAAGAAAACACATGAGGGATGGGCATGCCTTAGGGGATTATTGTGATCATCTTATGCATTGAGTGTTGTACTCAAGAGTTGCAAACATTACTTGGAAAGCTTGCGTGAAATGATAGAATAATGAATTTCACATAGGTTTATGCCACATGAAATGATAAGGTTTCCATAATAATTTACATAAAATGATGGACTTTCATCTAGTTTAGTGTGTGGTTAGTTGGTAAGACTCATGGTTTGCATCCGTGATTAAACTAAACACATGAAATGATAGTTTCTATTCACATAATGCATTTGCACTGATACAGGAAAACTTAGGCCATACAAGTACCTGCATATTAGGGTTAGTTACTCATTTACTAAATGTGAAAAGAGTTAAAGATCGTGGATTGTATTAATACATTAAGAATCCCAAGTGCGAGTAAGATGAGTCTGATTGGAAAATTTTACATAGTACCGCACTAAGAGAGATGGAAGGGACGCATGCATCTAGACTGTATCCTGAAGGCCTAGATGAAAAGTCTTGTGTTGCCAAGTGTGTTAACTAAACTTGGTTAGAGGGAGATGAGTAAAGAACTGGAAAAATAAAAGACCCTTGGTTGGGTTACAAATAAGGCTTGTCTATTGCCTTGGTTGACCAGTTAATGCTTTAAGTTAGGGTTAAGATACCATAAGGTAAAACCCAAGGGGAAGAGCAAGTCAAAATAAGTTAACTTACCAAGAACATTTGCTTGCATGATCTTGTTTGAGATTATTGGGATCTCGCCAAGTCGCAAACGATCCAGGATCAGATACTGGGAGCATCCGGGAAAAAGGAATCACACCTTAGCAGTTGGTCATACAAACGGCCTCCAAAATGATCGTGATTGTACACTTAGGTACACTATTTGAACTTCTTTGCTCAAGGAACTAATTCAAGGTAAAACACTTAATGCTTCAAATTAAAAGCATGGAGGGAGAGGAATGATCAGTTACCTCTGACTGTCTGCCTGGGCCTATCCAAGGGGGTTGTTAGCCATGCCGGGTATATGGACCTAACCCACCATGAGAGGTCTCTCCATGGATGTTGCTTGGAGTGGGAGGATGCTTGGGTGCCAAAGGAGGCTCTGGCTATAAATTCCTTGCCTCCAAATCCCGCACAAGAGGCCAAGGTGACTCGAGATGGGATCTCGAGGCCTGTGTACTAGTCTACGGGCGAAACTTGGAGCAGCAATCTTGTAGATTACTGGGATAGCCTTCGAGCATGATACTTGATGTATTCTGGGATACCGAAGAATTATTTCTGCGGAGGTAGAAAGGGACACTTAATTCTCTTATATGGGCGGGAGACAAACATTAACATGAAGATAAGTTAAGGAACTGTTTGATCTTGTTTTATCTTGTCTTTGTGTCTGTGCCCTAAATTACGTAAATGAACTTGTGATTAACGGGTAATTAATGAAGCTGCTTTTATATGTCAAATATAGCGTGCTGTAGGTAATTAGATAACTAAAACAACCCCCAAGGAAAGCATGGTGGATGTGACCCTGATGGGTCTATCCTACGAAAGGGTGGTCTTGGTTAGCCGAGAGCTTTCCTCAAAGGAAATGTTAACAAGAAATGTTAGGAAAAGTCGGACGATGACCTTAGACAATGTTGGTTAGAACCCTGATTCATACTGTTTTAGGGGACCGGAATGGGACTATGCCCTACGGGCAGAGAGGTCGAGTGATGCATCCCTCTCGTTGCCCATCCTCTTTGAACCAAGTGTGGTATGAGTCTGCTTTGGTCCAGTTGTATCTGCGCAAAGTGGAACAGTTGTAGACCGACACTAGAAGGCTGTTAGGAAGACCTGACTACTAGGAACCCGGACTTTAGGTCGATCCTAGTGGGAACGGCTGGATAAGTTCCATTTCGAGGCAGACTCGAGAGACCCTAGTTGGCAAACCCTGTGTCATTCCTTGGGAGTGCTGAGTGGCGGCGTCTTCTCGATTTATCTCTCGATGGACTGTTAAGACGTGTCCCGCAATTTGAGGGGTGGGCACATTACACAAAAGAACATTGTCTCTTTGTATATCAAGAATCCATGTCATGAACACATCTAACATAAGCTGTGGCTGTGCCAACTATGGCTACCTCTCACATAACTAATGCGTCTCTCTCTTTCACCGACTTGCTCACTTATCTCTCAATCTCCATGAAAGAAAAAATGTGCAAATTGATGAAAGGCATAGTGAGCTCACCTCCTTACATTCACATCAATGTCAAGACTCCAAGGCTTGCAAGTGGCTCCATGATTCAAGTAGTGCTCCTTGATCCACATCCTCCACTCCATGGATACCAATCAGATCCATGAGTACTCCATCTTCAAGAGAAAACATAGAGAAGAGAAGAAGAAACTCAACCTCTCCTCCACCCCCTCTCTCACCCAAGAAGAAGGAGAAGAATGTAAAGTAAGAGAGGAGATTTACTCCTTGAGTTTCTCACTCTTAAGATATTGCACAAGAAAATAGAGTAGAAGCAAGAAAAAGAAGAATAGAACTCTCAAGATTGCACGTCACAAGAATGAGATTATCCATTTGCGTTCTAATTTTTATACATTGGTTGAGTTGGGAACCTACCCTTCTTTTTTGCACTTGAGATGCCCTTCCACTCTATTCATATACTTTAAAAGCTTAATTTGAACCAATCTCTCAAAACATAATAAGAAGCTAGTGCCCAAAACCTCGACTAACTATAAGTCTTCCTCTCCAACACCAAGAAATATTACAAGTTGCATGGGAGTCAAGCCCGGACTCTTTAAAAAATATTACAAATAGTTGCATAACTATGAAAATTAACCAAAATGTTTTGCACGAAAGGATTAATCATTCAAAATATTATTGGAACCTTATGGCTTTTGTGGATTTGCACTCTTATTTTCCTTTTGCCTTTTGCCATTTGTGTCATTTGTGGTTAACATTACCACTCTCCTAGTTGAGTGTAAATCCTCCTTGTATCCTTCCTCAAAGATAGTATGCTTTAACTTGTATTGTAGGAAGGAATGTTGAGGATAGTTGTGTGGCCATTGTGAGGAGGATCTATGGTTTTCTTTTGTTACTAGGGTGGCTAGATTTGAACGATGTGACCAAAGGTAGAGGTGATTGAAGCTAGTCACTCATGGAAGATTTTAGCTAGTAAGGATAGAAGTTGCAAAATCCCATGTTTACTTATATTTACAAGGGAAAACCTCTCATGCATTCTCTACTTAGGGGACTACTATTTTGTCTTTTACATGCACAAGAAATTTTATAAGATTGGGAGATAAGTCAAACTCCAAGAAAGCTTGGAGTGTTGTCCCACACTTCACGTCCCAATCTGTATCATTAGGGAAATTTTGAGGTTAAAAAATGGCCTTCTAAGGGAGTTTGACCAAAATACTTCCTTACAAAAATGGGGGCATGATAGAATTTTCATAACTGAACTCCAAACTTGTAGGAGATTGCATTTTAGAACGTACTCTACGAGAGCTTTTCGTTGGTATATGAGTTGTGCCTTATACCAAAGATTCCTTTTTGCCTATGGAATCACACTTTGAAACCCTAACGATAATATTCCATATGCAAAAAGGGATATTTGGTATAACTTCATTGTCCCACTTTGGAACCCTAACAACTCATATATCAATGGAAAGCTCTTGAAGAGCAGGTTCAAAAAATATAGACTTTGACAAGTTGGGAGTTCAGTAATGAAAATTCTAACATGCCCCCATTTTTAAAGGGAATATTTTGGTCAAACTCCCTTACAAGGCCATTTTTTGACCTTAAATTTTTCTAAATGATAGACTATGGTATAATTATTATGTGAGTACACATGTTCACATAGGCTATGATGTCTTCATGGCTTCTTCTTGTTGATAACTCAATGAAGTAAGGCACAAGTTGATGGGTGAAAGATGGGAAGTATTATAATTGCTTAGGGATATGAGATGCAAATGAGAATTGTGAAGAGAACTTTGTGCTATGTAAATATTATAGAGTTTATGGTCATGAGGCTCAATGGATGAGGTTCTTATATGAATCATCAACTAAAAGAGACTAAATACTACATGATTCTTGATTAATATGCATGCTATCTTGCTTTTGGATTGTTGTTGTGGCATTAAGGGATTTGAGAATGAATGAAGAAAATTAAGCAAGTGACTTAAGGAGATAAGTCTATAACTACAGGCAAACCAAGACTCCCTAGGTATCTCCTTCCCCTGATGTGCCCTAAGTTTGTGGGGGGGAAGGTATGAAGTGGGGCTAGGGGGCTAGGGACAAAGCTAACCAAATTAGGCCACTAGATGCAACTAGCTTTAGAATCCCTAGGTGTTGTGATATGTCCATGTGTGCATGCATACTTCCCTTTTTCTTCATTTTTTTTCTTTTGAGTTACAATGCCATATAGTAGGGCTTTTAGCCTTTATGAATGTGATAGAATTGTAAGGATAAGGATGCTTTCAAAAAATATAACATTGACCCACATTGAGGCATTGATTTTTAGTCCTTGGTACTTGGGGTAGGACACCCTAAAGAGTGAAGCCTGGTCATTGAGGGAAGTATTTGTTGTTGATGAAGGTCTATCTTCACATTTGAATTGGGCATTCCTAGTGAAAGGGAGTAGCCAACAGACATGCTTGTCCAAGACATACATGCATGAGGAGAATGGCCTTGCAGATTGCAATCTTCGATGTCTTGTGATGGTAGGATTTTTCACTTATTCCGTTTCTTACTGTAGTTATAGTTGATGGTTCTTCGAGATAGGTGGTTGCATTTGATGGATTGGGAAGCCTTGATCTACTACTTAAGTGATCTAGTACATTTGATTTGTTTTTAAACTTACAAAAAGATTTCAAATAAAAATGATCACCACTTATCTAGATTGATTTGATTCAATTCATATTTGTGTTGCATTATCGTGACATCATTGCTCATATGGTATGTATGGGGTTTTTCCTTATGAATATTTTATTTAGGTATAATCATTGAAATGCATCATTTATTTATATATACATTTACAAGCTATGGTTTTATGTCATTTGGAGAGGTGGTAAAAGCCAGTTGTGGAAGTTGGGGTTATACTCTAGTGTGGCACAAGTATCAAGGAGTCATGGTAGCTTTACTAGTAAGGATAAGTATTGTGCAACATTGAGTTGCACTGTTCCTTGCTCAAGTTTTCTAGCAACATGTTCAATAAGGACTTTATCAAGTAGGGGATATTCTAGGGTTGGTCGAGTCAAGTCCATACCTTGCATAGTAGCAAGTACACAAAGAGAAGTAGGTGCTGCATACATAACATCCCTTTGAGACTTCCATATGAGTTGTCTCTCTCCTTTGAAATAGTCATTAACTGACCTTCGAGCTCCCTTCGAGTTTGGCCATCAAAGCTTGATTATTGTACCAAAATTTCTCAAATAGGCATTATCTCATTGCCTCTTGTTTCAATTCTTACACCTCTTATAGGGTTTGTTCGCAAAGGACATCATGAAATGTGAAGATTGAGTGGCATTCTTTAGCTTCTTTGTTAAATACGTATCTCATGAGATCATCTAGAAGCTCACCATAGTGTGCACTAATGTGTTCTTTCTCCTCCTACATCAGTGGGGCTAGGCTAGGTATTCCTTATGTTCCTTTATTAATCTTCTCATGTCATCATGGACATAGACATGTGCAAATAATCTCAGCCTAGCATTCAATTTTGTAAGATACTCTGTGACATCCCTATTATCATTATGAGATTATTCAATTTCCATTTACCTAAGAGTTCTAATTGTTGATTTGGGCTTTTAGTTCAACTAGGGGTTTTGCTGCGCAAATCAGATGCAAGGCTTGCACATAGCGAGCAAAAGAAGCTCTCCCTCACTCTTTTTCTTATACAAATGAAAGCATGATTCATAAAAACTCAAAATAGACTTAAAGAAGAGTAAAGAAAAATTGAGCGACACACAATTGAGTGCAATTTCTCCCCACACATGGAATGGGCATCTCCTTCATGCCATATTTATAGTATTAAAATGAATCTTCTTTGCTCAAAGATAGGCCCTTTACAATCACTCTTTTGATAAAAGAGTTTGAGTTCACTAAATAAATGGTTGCAATTAGTTGCACAACTCAACTCTGCTGAGAGCCATAAAGTATTTCTAGAATAAATCTCCTAGAATCTCAAGTATGAATAAATATTTACAAAGAGGATGTGCGCATGCCTTAGAATAAATAGTGGTGTGTCTATTCAAATAATTCAATGAAGAGGTCAATGGAATAAATTGTGCTTGCCACATGTATCCAATTCATCTTGCTCTACACATCACCTGCCAAAATTTCCAAAAATCATGCTAGAAAACTAATTATCTAAATAAATGCAACTAGCCATAATAAATCAAATAGTCATTGGAATTCCATGATATAAAATCACATAGATGTTAGCACTTGACATATGAATATTGTGGCATCACCCATATACGACTTCACACCCGTCTTTACACCTACAAGTCTCATGCCTAGAAAGAATAGGCATCCCCATCAACCTTTTTCCCAAGACGAAAAGTAATTCGCTCTTAGGAACATGCCCCATGTTAAAGGGAGAACCATTTAAGGCATTCATCCCGTCAACGTACACACAAGGGAGAACCATTAAAGGCACTTATCTCCTTTGTGTAGGTGCCACCTGGCAACATACCGCCGGGGTGGGATAGCAATTGTCCCCAATTGCTATTGACTAGATGTGGAGTAAATAAATGTGGAGAACCACACAAATCACAAATAGTCATCCATTGAGCTTCCTCAATAGGATGGTTTTGAAATTTTACAAGATAGTGAGGATAATTATTGCCAGTATGCAGGTGGTCATATAATCAATATTAATAATATATTCATGAATTAAAAGCTCATGATCATCTTCAAGCAACAGTGGAGATATTACATTGGATGGGCAGGTAATGAACCTTTAAATGGATGTAGAAGACTAGCATGGAAGGTATTATGAATTTTCCAATAGGCACGCAATTCTAATCTAAAAGCATTAGCGTTAATACAATGAATAATTTTGAAGGTCCATAAAATCTAGGTGCAAGTTTAACATTAGGATTCTTCTCAACATTATGCAATCTACATTTCTCTATTAGCAACCAAACACAATCACCTTCTTTAAAACACATAGCTTGATGTTTCTTATTAGCTTGTTGAACATAGGATTGTTAGGCCTTAGCAATCAAGTGTTTAACTTATTCAAAAATAGTGAAATGAGTATGTACCCAATCATCAATAGAAGGCACTTTCTAACTTAAATGAAATGTTGGTGTTGGCATTTTGCAACCATAGATAATTTCAAAAGGTGCTTTGTTGGTGGTGGCAAAGTGAGTTGTATTGTTGAAGTGGGAGCTCATGCTCGACTGCCAAGTCCCACAAATTGCTTATTGCTTCAACTATTTCAAGTGAGTGACTAATGGCTATCTATAGCCATACTACGTGTTCTCCATCCTACGAGTGTAGTGAGCTTACCTTAATGCCCGATTGAGCAACCTCCTCCCTCAAGCACTCCAATAGCTCCACGATCTAAGATGCAACCTCAAGCAAGCGCAATCCTCTACCTTCAAGCTCTATCCTCCACAGCCGCGTGCGAGAAAAGAGAAGAGAATAGAAGAGAAGAAGATAGGAGAAGATTCAGAGCTTCTCCACCATGGTCCCTTACTCTCACACACTCATTCCCTCACACTCTCACACACACTCTCTCACACAAAAAGCACAAGTACAAGCAAGGAGAAGAGAAGAAGAGAGCCACTTTAGCCACACACCAAGAATGAGCTCTTCCATTCACTTTTTGATTTTTATACATGCCCTTATCCCTTTGGGCACCCATTCCCTTTTTACATGACTAGGTATCTTGCCAAGGTCCTCTCTTCCTGCTCCCTTCTATTTACATTATCCCTTCAGCTATGCCCATCTACTCTTTACAAATTGCACAGGTCGCATGTCGCTCTTTTACAAAATTTGGGGACACCTTTGCATTTTAAAATGCGTCTTTCCCATTTTTGCCTTCTTTGAGGTTGCCTTTGTGAAATTTTCATTTTCTTATTTTGTTTCCTCCATTGGGCACCCATTTTTAAATTTTCTTGGATTTATTTTTGCTTCCTTTTTCCTTGTCTTGCATTGGGATTAACATTACCCCCCTCATAGTCAAGTGCTAGTCCCATGGCACTTGTAATGTTAGGTGGTGAGGGCTTGGTGATTGAAGGGTTGTCATGTGGTTGATGATGGGGCTCTTACGGGGATTTAACATTGAAGAGAAGCATGTCAAAACTATTGAGGCTTTGGAGACATAGGTTATATTGAGTGGTTGATGGGGGCCTCTGAGGTTGGTGGTCGGTTGCGTTTGTATTTACCTAAAAAGAAAAAGAAAAAGAAAACTGCATTGCTT